>NC_060149.1:800790432-802110789 GCF_021461385.2 Schistocerca piceifrons
TTCGACATACTCGATCACAGGCTCTGCGTAATAATAATCTGCCATTGTGAAAGTAGCTTCTCTCAATTGATTTACCCATTTGCAGTCAATATCTGCAAAAGGGTGAACCCCCGTCCGTGTCTGCTCCGCTTACATACTTCTATTACGGCGTCACATCCCTGCAAAATCACCAGGCGGCATCAAAGGTTGCGGTGGGCAGTGGTCATAATGTTTGGGCTTGTCAGTGTATCTATTCCAAGATGTGATAGAAAGGAAATTGTCAATCACAATATTTCGTAAACAGTTGTCACATGCACTTACACGGCATTCACATGAAGAAACTCCAGTCAATTCCGATACAACAAGAAGCAAACAGAAGTTTTAAGTAAGAGAAAGGCGCATGAAGTATATAGAAATTGTTCAGAATGTTACCAGACTATCACAGAATCATTCGGGCAAACTTCAGCTACAAAATTAACCAAATAGTTGGTTACCTTTTGTAGTATGTGCTAATCTAAACCACATTTTGTACTGAATCTTTCAATAAACTTCATAAAATTACAAAATTTGCTTTTTAACTTTGATACTGCCGTTACCGTGCACTAAAGTCGTCCAAACTGAAAGTGCCATTCAGTCTCCACGGACTTCATTCAAATGAAAAGTACATTGTTAGGCCCTGAAACTGCCACAAAGAAGAGAACGTTCGTCAGTCTCGCGAAACTGACAGCACGCTTACCCTGTTAAGGCATTCCTATAGATCTTTCTCGACCAATCCGCCGTTCCTAAAATGTTTATGTGAGGTACAATCGTGAGAGGCGTAGAAGAAAGAGTGGTGTCCCGTCTTGCATTAAACAGATTCGTTGGCTCTTTGTAGAACTAACAGTCTCAAAAGGTACAGCGAATTCCCACTTTGGCTACCAATATATTTCGGACAACAAAACTACTGACAAAATCACTAGAAATGAAAGTCTGATACTTATAAATACACTACTGGCCATTTACATTGTGTTGTGGCGTAGCAAGACAGCCACGCCATGGAAGTAGCCGAAAGGCACGCGTTTAACAGGCAAGAGAGAGGTCTGTAACAGGATTCGTAATGAATGCTATAAAGAAAAGTACGTAGCTTCTGGACTACTTAACTTTAATCCATCCTTTTTGGTACATCTGGAGATTGTGGCGATACAAGTGAGACTCTTTAAATACATGCAATGTTACTAATGGCGCCTTGCTAGGTCGTAGCCATTGACTTAGCTGAAGGTTATTCTAACTATCTGCTCGGCAAAGGAGCGAGGCTTCGTCAGTGTAGTCGCTAGCAAGTCGTCCGTACAACTGGGGCGAGTGCTAGCCCGTATCTCGAGACCTGCCTTGTGGTGGCGCTCGGTCTGCGACCACACAGTCGCGACACGCGGGTCCGACGTGTCCTAATGGACCGCTGCCGATTTAAAACTACCACCTAGCAAGTGTGGTGTCTGGCGGTGACACCACATTCCTCCCCCGCAAATCGGCGAACGGTCGTGTTATAAGGCTTCCGCCCGCCGTGGAGAGGATCCCATGTTGACGTATGCGATGAGGTGGGGAGCCTAACAACAGGCGAGGCTGTGCCACCCGCACCCGGCCATTCGGTCCGAGGGGATCTAGGAAACGCCTGAAAACCTAGTCCAGGGTGCACGTCAACATGCGGTGTATGCGCCCGTAAAGAGACAGGAGGGGCCGAAGGGTCGACCTCCATTGCGTCGGGGTATCCGACACGCGATGACGTCATGTGGTCCGGAGCGGGCAAGAGGTCCATGGCGGAGGACATCTGATCACGGGAAGCGATCGGCGGCGCGTGACCCAGGGAGGCGCTTGGCGGCTGCAGCGAAGCGTCCACTGCGGGCGGCGCCGGCGGGAGAACAGGCGGCGGCGGCGGCGCGTCGCCATGGGGCAAAATGGAAGGCCGCGTCGGTAACACCTGGGGATGAGGCGAGCCAGTAGATGGGTCCCCAGGGCGCTGACCGGACGGCACCGTCGCTGAAAGCAGACGGGGAGCGGCAGAACCCGTGCGACGACAGAGGCGCAGCTGATTGAGATGCCGACGCACCTCACCAGAGGCCCCCAAAACCAAATACATCGCGCGGCCGAGGCAGCGAAGAATGCGCCCTGCGAGCCAACGCCGTGAACCTCGATAGTTGCGATAGAATACAACGTCGCCTTGAGCAAAATCAGAAGGCTGCCGCGGCACAGGAACCTGATGCGGCGGGTGCAGCAAAGACATCAAGGGTCGATGAGGACGACCGTGGAGCAACTCAGCCGGCGAGCGACCATCTCGGGGCTGAGAGCGATACGATGACAAAAAGAGCAACAACGCGTCCTCCCGAGAATGCGACTCTTTCAACTTCAACATCTGTGACTTGAAAGTCCGGACCAATCGTTCAGCGGCACCGTTTGACTGAGGCGAAAACGGCGCGGATGTCAGATGTTGAATACCATTGGCCTGGCAGAAAGACTGAAATTCTGCAGACATGAATTGTGGGCCATTGTCGGAAACAATAGTCTGCGGAAGACCTTCAATGCAAAAGATAGCAGACAACGCTTGGATGGTGGCAGATGACGTCGTGGAAGACATCCGGACAACAAAAGGAAAATTACTGAAGGCATCTACCACAACCAACCATCTAGCATTCCAGAATGGACCAGCAAAATCGATGTGCAAGCGTTGCCAAGGGGAAGTGGCTTTGGGCCATGCAAAGAATTTCCGCGGCGGTGCGGATTGTTGTTCGGCACACGCCATGCAAGAAGAACACATATTCGTAATCGCAGTATCGATTCCGAACCAAGTACAGTGCTGACGAGCAAGTTGTTTCGTTCGCACTATACCCCAATGTCCCTGGTGAAGAAGCCGTAAAACAGAGGACTGTAACGAACGTGGGATCACGACTCTGGACTGATCATTATCAGAACGCAACAACAAAACACCACGTCAAACAAAAAGTCTCTCCTTGTGAGCAAAAAATCGGCGAATCAACGGATCCTCGATCCGAGACTTTGACAAAGGCCATTGCGTAGCAACAAAACGCAAAACGGTAGCAAGGACCGGGTCAGCAGCTGTGGCTGTAGCTACACGACGAAAATCAATCGGAAACGATTCGACCACTTCATCGGTTTCCGAATCAATGAACATGCAAGCAAGTTCGGAAGAATCGAATGCTCTATCCTCAGCAACAGGCAAACTGGACAACGCATCGGCGTTTCCGTGCTTAGCAGTGGACCGATACAAGATATCGTAGCGGTACTGCGAGAGGAAAATAGACCAGCGAATGAATTTCTGCGCTGTACGTGGAGGTACAGGCTTGTTCGGATGAAAAAGCGACGTCAAAGGTTTGTGGTCTGTGATGATGGTAAAGTGACGACCATACAAGAAATCATGGAACTTAGTAACACCAAACACGAGAGCCAAAGCTTCTTTCTCTATCTGTGAATAATTTCTTTGCGCAGACGAGAGCAATTTGGACGCAAAGGCAATAGGGCGATCATGCGACCCATCTCTGTGCGCAAGCACAGCACCGATCCCAAAATCCGATGCATCTACCATCAACAAAAGGGGTTTCTGGGGATCGAATGGCGTAAGGCAAGTATTTGAAAGCAACGCCGATTTCAACTGGCGAAAGGCGCGTTCGCATTCCGTCGTCCAGACGAACGGAACACCTTTACGGCGTAAGCGATGAAGCGGACCTGAAATGGAAGAGGCATTGCGCAGAAAGCGATGATAATAGTTAATTTTACCCAACACACTCTGTAGCTGCTGCAAATTCTGCGGCGAAGGCAATTCTTGTATGGCACGGAGGTGTTCTGGACTGGGATGGATGCCTTGGGCATTGCTTACATGTCCCAGATATGGCAAGTCACGAGCAAAAAACACACATTTGTCCTTCCACAAGCGAAGACCATTTTGTCGCAATACCTGAAATAATGTTCTTAGATTTGCTAAATGTTCGTCGGCTGTCCGTCCGGAGATCACAATATCGTCCAGATAGTTCGCAGCAGTAGGGACCGACGCACAAACAGTTTGTAAATATTGCTGAAACAATGCAGAGGCGGAGGCACACCCGAATGGCAGTCTTTTGAATCGGTACAAACCAAGATGCGTGTTAACCACCAAGACGCGCTGGGATTCTTCGCCCACCGGTATTTGCAGGTACGCATCTGCTAGGTCCAACTTCGAAAAGTATTGACCCGGGCACAGTTTATCAAAAAGATCTTCCGGGCGCGGTAATGGAAATGTTGCAATCACTAGTTGTGGATTCACAGTGGCCTTGAAGTCCACACAAAGTCTCAATTTTCCGGAAGGTTTCGGCAAAATTACTAAGGGTGAGGCCCAGAGAGAAGCTTGCACACGTTCAATTACACCTTGTGATTCTAAATCGTGTAATGTTCTTGCGACCTCATCACGCAATGCGTGGGGAACATTGCGCGCTCTGAAAAATTTCGGTTGCGCGTTGACTTTCAGTTCCAAATGTGCTTCATAGTTCTGAGCGCAACCTAAGCCCGGTGCAAAAATGTCTGCAAATTCTTCACACAGACGAGAAACACTGTCTGAAGGCACAGTGATTCACGGATAGGACCTGATTTACAATAGACATGTTAAACAACTGAAATAAATCGAAACCAAACAAGTTCACTGCAGTAGAAGAACGAAGAACGTAAAATGACACAAGTGTTGTTTGTCCCTTGTATGTTGCAAGAAGAGTGCACTGTCCTAACACAGGGATATGCTGGCCTGAATAACTAGTGACTTAACATTTGCTGCACGCAACGGAGGTTTGCCCAGTTGTTTGTACGTGTCGTGATTGATCAATGAAACAGCAGCTCCGGTATCGAGCTGGAAAGGTATGACCTTGCCATTAAAGTCCAAATCTACAAAAAGTTTATTGTCCTGCCGACGACAAGAGCGACTTTCGCGTGCAATTTGAATGGACACTGGTACAGAAGCACTTGCGACTTGACGGGATTTCCGGCGACGTCGACGCACACTGTGTGTGGGACGAACACTGTCACTGTTCGAGAAAGTGGCACTGGACGAAGCAGAATTAACTACATGAATGTCCATGGGCGAAGGTCCACGAGCCTGAGTGTCTTTGGTTCGATTCCAGCGCGAAGCAAAGGGCCGGGAACGATTGTAATTGTCTGATCTGAGCTTTTTCTGGCAAACACTTTGAACATGTTCTTTTTTATTACAGTAAAAACAAATAGCTTGGCGTGACGGGCAATTGTCACGCGAATGTCTAGTTGCATACCGCGGGCATCATTTCACTGCATTTGTATGCTTGCGTGGCACACCTGATTTAGAGCGTGGCGGCAGCTGTGTGGACGTGCGCGAGGGCAGTTTATCGGTCCGCGCAGCGCGCCCGGCGGGCCGGTTAATGGTACACACGGCTGGCGAAGTTGCAACCGATTCCTGAGCAAAGTCAAGCGTGTCTTGTCTATCTAATATGTCTATCACTTGCTGAAGGGAGGGATTAACTAGTTTCAAAATCTATTCCCGTATACGAACATCAGAAACGTTCTGGGCAATTGCATCACGTACCATTGCATCTGAATAAGGGAGTCCACATTCACACTCAAAAGCACAATCCCTTGTAAGGCCTTGCAATGTTGCAACCCACTCCCTATTAGTTTGACCGGCCGTACGTTTTGTACGAAAGAAAGTATACCTTTTTGCAACTAAATTAACTGTTTCCTTGAAATAGGCATCTAAAGCAGACAAAATTTCTTCGTAGGTCAGAGTTGCTACGTCGCGTCGGGGAAATAATTTCACTATCACACGGTATGTTTGCACCCCGACACACGACAATAAATGAGGCTGCTGCTCGTTACCTTGAATTCTGTAGGCGGCGAGATGAAATCCAAATTGGCGTGACCACTCCGTCCATGACTCCCGGGCTGAATCAAAAGGCCGAAACTGGGGCGCAACTGCGTGTTGTGGCTGCGGTAGTGGTGAAGCGGCGGCGGCCGCATCGTTTTGCAGTGCACGTTGACCCTGGACGAGCTGTCCAAGGGCATCCAATAACGCCTGCGTCTGCTGATTCTGCAAGCGATAAAATTCGGACAGTACATCTGACGAAGCCATGACACAAGTAAATGTAAGCAATTAGAAAGAACAAGACCCTTTCCGTTGACTCGTCGCCAACTGTTGTGGCGTAGCAAGACAGCCACGCCATGGAAGTAGCCGAAAGGCACGCGTTTAACAGGCAAGAGAGAGGTCTGTAACAGGATTCGTAATGAATGCTATAAAGAAAAGTACGTAGCTTCTGGACTACTTAACTTTAATCCATCCTTTTTGGTACATCTGGAGATTGTGGCGATACAAGTGAGACTCTTTAGATACATGCAATGTTACTAATGGCGCCTTGCTAGGTCGTAGCCATTGACTTAGCTGAAGGTTATTCTAACTATCTGCTCGGCAAAGGAGCGAGGCTTCGTCAGTGTAGTCGCTAGCAAGTCGTCCGTACAACTGGGGCGAGTGCTACCCGTATCTCGAGACCTGCCTTGTGGTGGCGCTCGGTCTGCGATCACACAGTCGCGACACGCGGGTCCGACATGTCCTAATGGACCGCGGCCGATTTAAAACTACCACCTAGCAAGTGTGGTGTCTGGCGGTGACACCACACATTGCTACACCAACAAGAAATGCAGATGATAAACGAGTATTCATTGGACAAATATATTATACTAGAACTGACATGTGATTACATTTTCCCGCAATTTGGGTGCATAGATCCTGACAAATCAGTACCCAGAACAACCACCTCTGGCCGTAATAAAGGCCTTGATACGCCTGGGCATTGAGTCAAACAGAGCTTGGATGGCGTGTACAGGTACAGCTACCCATGCAGCTTGAACACGATACCACAGGTCATCAAGACTAGTGACTGGAGTATTGTGACGAGCCAGTTGCTCGGCCACCATTGACCAGACGTTTAAAATTGGTGAGTCTGCTGGCCAGGGTAGCAGTCGATCATTTTCGGTATCCAGAAAGGCCCATAAAGAGCCTGCAACATGCGGTCGTGCATTATCCTGCTGAAATGTAGGGTTTCGCAGGGATCGAATGAAGGGTAGAGCCACGGGTCCTAACACATGTGAAATGTAGCGTCCACTGTTCAAAGTGCCGTCAATGCGAACAAGAGGAGACCGAGACGTGTAACCCATGGCACCCCATACCATCACGCCGGGTGATACGCCAGTATGCCGACGACGAATACACGCTTCCAATGTGCGTTCACCGCGATGTCGCCAAACACGGATGCGATCATCATGATGCTGTAAACAGAACCTGGATTCATCCGAAAAAAAATCACGTTTCACCATTCGTGCACCCAGGCTCGTCGTTGAGTACACCATCGCAGGCGCTCCTGTTTGTGATGCAGCGACAAGAGTAACCGCAGCCATGGTCTCCGAGCTGATACTCCATGCTGCTGCAAACGTCGTCGAACTGTTCGTGCAGATGGTTGTTGTCTTGCAAACGTCCCCATCTGTTGACTCAGGGATCGAGACGTGGCTGCACGATCCGTTACAGCCATGCCGATAAGATGTCTGTCATCTCGACTGCTAGTGATACGAGGCCGTTGGAATCCAGCACGGCGTTCCGTATTACCCTCCTGAACCCATCAATTCCATATTCTGCTAACACTCATTGGATCTCGACCAACGCGAGCAGCAACGTCGCGATACGATAAACCGCAATCGTGATAGGCGTTTATCAAAGTCGGAAACTTGATGGTACGCATTTCTCCTCCTTACACGAGGCATCACAACAACGTTTCACCAGGCAACGCTGGTCAACTGCTGTTTGTGTATGAGAAATCGATTGGAAACTTTCCTCAGGTCAGCAAGTTGTAGGTGTCGCCACCGGCGCCAACCTTGGGTGAATGCTCTGAAAAGCTAATCATTTGCATATCACAGCATCTTCTTCCTGTAGGTTAAATTTCACGTCTGTAGCACGTCATCTTCGTCGTGTAGCAATTTTAATGGCCAGCAGTGTACGTTTAGAGACGCAAGTAGTAATGACGGAAATCGACGAAGGCGACTACCAGCCCATCCGCACATGCGTACAAACATATTTATGCGTTGTTCGCTTACGTACTGCGCGCAGATATCTAATTTACTGCCAACGTCGCGGTAGGTAAGGATCTCTCCGCACCAGCATTGCAAGCACTAGGTGCCTCGGCATCCTCCACATCTTTGGTGCTTGCACCGTTACTCAACGGCAATCCGCTCAGATAAACAATGGTTACGAGCACATTTCGTACGATAACGGTGTATCGCCTGCAGCAGCGAATAAGTTCAGGGAAACATTGCTGGCAAGCGCGGTGTTGCTCATGACGTGGAACTGTGCTTATTCTGTTCACGGCGAGCCGCGAACCAGCTAGTCAAGTACTGCCCGGTGGCGCAACAGACAGAGGATATGGAAACAGCTTTCATTTCAGCGACATCCAGCAATGGATGTGCTGTGTGCTCTCTGACAATTCATGGGTCAAAGCTATACCTGAATCGTCGAACAGAGGTTATCGTGGGGAGAAAAGGAGATAAGACGGTAGAACCTGGAGAAGGAATAGTCCTTTGCTAGGTGTTGCTGTGCTGTGAAGTTATACCTCACGCAAAGGCAGTACACACTGAAGCGCCAAAGAAACTGGTGTAGGCATTCATATTCAAATAAAGAGATATGTAAACAGGAAGATTATGGCGCTGCGGTCAGCGACATCTATATAAGAAAACAAGTGTCTGGTGCATTTGTTAGATCGGTTACTGCTGCTACAACGGCAGGTTATCGAGATTTAAGTGGGTTTCAACTTCGTGTTAGATTCGGAGCACGAGCGTTGGGAGGTAGCATCTCTGAGGCAGTGATGAACTGTGGATTTTCACGTGCGACCATTTCACGTGTGTACTGTGAATATCAGGAATCCGGTAAAACATTGAATATCCGACACCGCTGAGGTCGGAAGAAGATCCTGCAAGAACGGGACCAACGACGATTGAATAGAGTCGTTCAACGTGACAGAAGTGCAACACTTCCGCAAATTGCTGCAGATTTAAATGCTGCGCCATCAACAAGTTGGTTGGTTGGTTGGTTGTTGGTTGTTTTGGGGAAGGAGACCAGACAGCGAGGTCATCGGTCGCATCGGATTAGGGAAGGACGGGGAAGGAAGTCGGCCGTGCCCTTTGAAAGGAACCATCCCGGCATTTGCCTGGAGCGATTTAGGGAAATCACGGAAAACCTAAATCAGGATGGCCGGACGCGGGATTGAACCGTCGTCCTCCCGAATGCGAGTCCAGTGTCTAACCACTGAGCCATCAACAAGTGTCAGCGTGCGAACCATTCAGCGAAACATATTCGAGATGGGATTTCGGAGGCGAAGGCCCACTCGTGTAACCTTGATGACTGCACGACACAAAGGCTTACGCCTCGCCTGGGCCCGTCAACACCGACATTGGACTGTTTACAACTGCAAAGATGTTTCCTGGTCGGGCGAGTCTAGTTTCAAATTGTATCGTGCGGATGGACGTGTACGGGTATGGAGACATATCCATGAATCCATGGATCCTGCATGTCAACAGGGCAATGTTCAAGCTGGTGGAGGCTCTGTAATGGTGTGGGGTGTGTGCAGTTGGAGTGATATAGGATCCCTGATACGTCTAGATACGACTGTTACAGGTGACACGTACGTAAGCATCCTGTCTGATCGTCTGCATCGATTCATATCCATTGTGCATTCCGACGGTCCTGGGCAATTCCAGCGGGCCAATGCGACAGCCCACAATTCCAGAAGTGCTACAGAGTGGCTCCAGAAACACTCTTCTGTGTTTAAATACTTCTGCTGGCCACAAAACTCCCGAGACATGAACGTCATTGAGCATGTACCTGGCAACGATCAGGTCTGACATGTGCGTCTTTTCCGATGTGCGTCTGGCCCTGACTTCATTTTTAGGGCTCTGGATCTCAATTGGTAAAAACGGAACCCTATAGGATCATTTTGATGTCCGTCTGCCCTTCCGTCTGTTACGACACACTAGTCACAGCAACGGGTAGAGGCATCAAGTTGAAACTTACTTCCAACCCTAAGGTGTACGGTCTCTTGGCGGTGTAAGAAAGGTAATCTTGTAAGTCACGGCAGTGAAATGATCCGGTCAAATGTCCCATATTTTTATCCTCGCAAACTTACCCTTCAAAACATATATATACTTAGAATCATGCAATCTGGCAAGAAACAGGGTTTCACAGTACAAGTAAAGCAAAAATAAATAAATAAATAAAAACGAAAATTGTTAATCTGTAATTATATCACACAAAAAATCTTTTTTGCCATTCGTTGTCCGTCTGTCAGTCAGTCAATTTGTTTAAGACGGCTTTTCTTCAGAGACGGGTAGAGGTATCAAGTTCAAGGTTGTGTAACACACTAAGACCTACGGTCCCTTGGCAGCGTAAATAATTAAGCATTTAAGTCACTGTAATCAGAAGATACGGCCATTTGTGTCACACATTCTAATAAACACAACCTCACTCACAAAGACCTAAGAGAAGTACTGCAGCAAGTCAACAGTTGTTAACCGCTCTGGTGGAGGAGTGGAAAGCCCTACGACAAGAACATCTTCCCAGCCCTGTGGCCAGCATGGGAGCGCCTTGCGGAGCACACGTGCTTCACTACTGGCAATTAAAATAGCTACAACACGAAGATGACGTGCTACAGACGCGAAATTTAACCGACAGGAAGAAGATGCTGTGATATGCAAATGATTAGCTTTTCAGAGCATTCACACAAGGTTGGCGCCGGTGGCGACACCTACAACGTGCTGACATGAGGAAAGTTTACAAGCGATTTCTCATACACAAACAGCAGTTGACTGGCGTTGCCTGGTGAAAAGTTGTTGTGATGCCTCGTGTAAGGAGGAGAAATGCGTACCATCACGTTTCCGTCTTTGATAAAGGTCGGATTGTAGCCTATCGCGATTGCGGTTTATCGTATCGCGACATTGCTGCTCGCGTTGGTCGAGATCCAATGACTGTTAGCAGTAATATGGTAAGCCATGCTGGATCCCAACGGCCTCGTATCACTAGCAGTAGAGAAGACAGGCATCTTATCCGCATGGCTGTAACGGATCGTACAGCCACGTCTCGATCTCTGATTCACCAGATGGGGACGTTTGCAAGACAACAACCATCTGCACGAACAGACCCACGACATTTGCAGCAGCATGGACTATCATCTCGGAGACCATGGCTGCGGTTACCCTTGACGCTGCTTCACAGACAGGAGCGCCTGCGATGGTGTACTCAACGACGAACTTGGGTGCACGAATGGCAAAACGTCACTTTTTCGGATGAACCCAGGTTCTGTTTACAGCATCATGATGGTCGCATCTGTGTTTGGCGAAATCGCGGTGAACGCACAATGGAAGCGTGTATTCGTCATCGCCATACTGGATTATCACCCGGCGCGATGGTATGGGGTACCATTGGTTACACGTCTCGGTCACCGCTTGTTCACATTGACGGCACTTTGAACAGTGGACGTTACCTTTCAGATGTGTTACGACCCGTGGCTCTACCCTTTATTCGATCCCTGCTGAACCCTACATTTCAGCAGGATAATGCACGACCGCATGTTGTAGGTCCTGTACGGGCCTTGCGGGTTACATAAAATGTTCGACTGCTGCCCTGGCCATCACTTTGTCCAGATCTCTCACCAATTGAAAACATCAGGCCAATGGTGGCCGAGCAACTGGCTCATCACAATACGCCAGTCACTACTCTTGATGAACTGTGGTATCGTGTTGAGGCTGCATGGGCAGCTGCACATGTACACGCCATCCAAGCTCTGTTTGACTCAATGCCCAGGCGTATCAAGGCCGTTATTACGGCCAGAGGTGGTTGTTCTGGGTACTGATTTCTCAGGATCTATGCACCCAAATTGCGTGAAAATGTAATCACATGTCAGTTCTAATATAATATACTTGTCCAATGAATACCCGCTTATCATCTGCATTTCTTCCTGGTGTAGCAATTTTAATGGCCAGTATTGCATTATGAAGCATGTCCTTCTTTTATAACGTCCAGGGGACAACCATAAATCGCGGTGATTTCAGGGAAATTATTGACTTTTAATAAAAGTGTAATTTCTATTCATCTCATTGATTATTTCTTTGAGTTGCTTTCTGTACTATACTGTATTAGTACTTTCTACATATGGTCCAAGTTTCATCAAGCTGTTACTTGGTAGTGACACATCGTGCGAAAGTTACTTTCAAGCTTAACTTTTGTACACCTGTGTATTTACTGTGAGTTGCAAGGGATTGGTGAACTCCTCCCATTTGAAGCTATTCGGCACAAAAATCTGGAGACTGGTTATCTCCTTCCACCTGGAATTATTCAACACAAAAATGGTAACGTTTATTAGAGAATAACAAAAAATAGGTGATTATTGAGGCCTTTAGAGTTGACAACATAAACTGGCATACCATAACCGTGTTCATTACATTGAAGATGGCATAGACCTGTGGGCAGTTGTGCCTAACCAGAGTTGAGATGTTGGAGTACGCATCCAGCGAAGGTAATGATGTGACAGCGTACCTCATTTGGGGAAATTGCTCGCATGATGGCACTGGCTTACAGGTAATCGAAGGGAGAACCGGTAATCTGACAGAGAATATGATTATTTAAAAAAAAATCCTGTAGACAGTGGACACTTCTCAAACGTTGAAGACACCACGCACAGATGGAATCTTTCCACCTCTACAGCAACAAGCAAGAGAGAAATTAGATAGATTCCTATGTAGACTTTGTAGGATCACCCTAGCAGAGGGAAACATTCCTAATGCTTGGTACACAGTGGGGGTTGTTCTCATTCCTAAGACAGGTACTACTGATAACACCAAGGCAAAGGATATAATACCGATCAGCCTCACTCCCATTCTTCTACATAACCTACAAAAACTGGTTAATGTGAACGTTAGGGAAAAGTTAGTGTTATGCTCCATGGATTATTTTGCACGATAAATCGTAATGATGTGGAGCGAATCATTTTACGTTCGCGTTACAAATTAATTTGTAAATACGGCTACATGATGTCGTTTATAAGCTGTTTTTTAATATACAGATGTGAGTTAATAAACCCTAACCACCACTTCACACATTACAATAATGCAAATTCTTATATGGCGTAGAAGGAGTTGTTGAGCAGAAAACTTTACAGTTTGTTTTCATATTTTACATTCCTATCACTCCGACATTTTATATTACTGGGTAAATGATCTGAGATTTTAGTAGCAGCATTGTGAACCCCTTTTTGTGCTAAAGACAATCTTAATATGGAGTAATGAATGTCATTTTTCCCTCTGGTATTGTGATTACGTACCGTACATCATTTCTTCCTTTTGAACTGTACTACATTATTTATAACATACGTCAAGGGGGAATAAATCTACTGTGAAGCAGTTGTCAGAATGACCAATTCCTTAATCATATATCTACAAGATGATAGTGGGTGAACACCACATATTCTTACAGCACTTCTGGGAGCAATGAAGACTGCTTCCTAAAGATGAGTTACCTCTCAACGTTGTTCAGTATGACATTACTGATTGAAAATATCCAAAATACACATTAAGACATAAAAATAGACGCACTTCGTAGGAATAATCGGAATGGGACGGAAATCGGTATATGTGATGTATATGTACAGAAAAATAAATGATTACAGTCTCAGGAACAGTCGATGATATATTCAAGGGAAAGAATTTCACAAATTGAGCATGACAATAACGCGCTGGTCCACCCCCGGCAATTATTCGGCTTCGCATTGATCTACAGAGTTGATGGATGTCCTCCTACAGTATATCGTGCCAAATTCTGTCAAATTGGAGCGTTAGATCGTCAAAATCTTGAGCTATTTGGTGGTTTCTGTCCAAAAGACTCCATACATCCTCAATAGGGCAGGGATCCGGTGACCTTGCTGGCCAAAGCATTGTTTGGCAAGCACCAAGACAAGCAGTAGAAACTTCCGCCATCTGCGGACGCTGATTATTCTACTGGAATGTAAGCCCAGAATGGCTCCCCTTGAAGGGCAACATAACGGAGCATAGAATATCGTAGACGTACCGCTGTGCTATTAGAATGCTGCGGATGAAAACGAAGGGGTCCTAGTATGAAAATAAATGGCACCCCAGACTGTCACAACTAGTTGTAGAGCTGCATGGCTGGCAACGGTCATGTTCGTATACCACTGCTGTCCGAGGCGTCTCCAGATAGATCTTCTGGCTGGAATCTCATTGACTGGAATAGAACTGTCTTCAGTAATGAGTTCCATTTTGAACTGAGCCCCGATAACTAGCGATGACATGTCTGGAGATGGCCCGGACAGCAATAGGAGAACAACCTCACAATCACCCACCAAACAACCCGACAATCAGGAGCGATGGTCTGGGGTGCCATTTCTTTTCATAGCAGGACCCCTTTGGTTGTCATCTGTGATCCTTACAGCACAGCGGTTCGTCGACGATATTATACTCCCCGTTATGTTGCCCTTCATAGGAAGCCTTCCTGAGCTTATATTCCAGCAAGATAATGCACGGCTACTCGCATAGAGGCTTTCTGATGCTTGTCTCCGTGCTTGCCAAACCCTAACTTGGACAGCAAGGTCGCCATATTTCTCCCCGTTTGGAGCATTATGGGGAGAGCCCTCCAAACAACTCGGGATTTTGACGATCTAACTCTCCAACTGGACAGAATTTTGTGCAATATCCCTCAGGACATCCAACGACTCTAACGATCAATGGGAAGACAAAAAACTGCTTGCATAAGGACCAGAGGTCGATCAATGCGTTATTGTCTTGATCAGTTTATGAAATTCTTTATCTTGAATAAATCATCCAGTTTTTCTGTCTGTTCATATAAAACACATCTACAGACTTCCGTTCCATTTGGATAATTCCTTAGTTGTAAATCTTTTTTTTTTGTCTTGGATTGTAAAGCGCAAATACGGCTGAACTAACTTCTTTTTCGAGTTCCAAAATGTACTTTTTCCAGTTTAGAGTCTCATCAATATGAGCACCTACGAATTTTGAAGTTTCCACACTATTTATTATTTCCTCGCCATGTCTTACAATTATGATCTTTCTAATACTTCTAAATGTGCAGAACTGTGTCTTTTTAAAATTGAGGGTGAGAGCGTGAGAGTTCATCCGAGGTTCCTCTTTGTGTGAACCAAGGTGCCTGTCAGCCAGGCAGATATGTGAAGTAGCACTTAACCCACTTATTGGGATGGTGGGAAAAGTTATACACTTTCAGGAAACTGCTCTTTGCATGTTATTGATTGTCGAGCGGCTTTGAGCAATACGGCCTTCGAATCTATGGTCAGATCTGGGAAAGAGCGTGACACTGAGACCACAATATGCAGTTATATTAAGAACATGCTGAGTAGAAGAGAGTTAAAAGCCACCATGATGAATGAGACGATGGTGGTGTACACCACGTAAGGGTGTCCGCAAGGAGGGGTTTTGTCTCCACTACTATGGAATCTACGGGTGGATGAACTGAATGAAGAGTTAAATACGAGAAGCTACATTTCCCAAGGATGTGCAGACGATTTTGTCACAGTAATACGTGGTAAATTTGTTAGTAATATTAGAATAATAGCACAAAGTGCACTGAACATCCTGTAAAACTGGTACAGAAAACGGGATCTGATTCTCAGTCCCAAAAAAACTTTTGTAGCACCATTATGAGGAAGCATATCCAGTACATGTACTGGAGTCTCAAGCCTCTAAACGAAACTCTACCAGTAGAGGGGGTATTGAAGTGTCTGGGGTTAAACCGGCATGTGAAACTATCATGAACCCCTCACAAAAAGATTACATGTTCCAAAGCAAAAGGTATTCTTATGAGCGCTAGAAGGGCCTGATGTTTAAACTGGGGTCTAAACCCCAGTTTACTGGATATACACTGCTGTAATGACCTATGATAATTTATGGGGCTATGGTATGTTGGAATAAAGTAGAACACAAAATGGCTGCTAAGGAGCTAAGGCAACCTGAGAGATTGGTCCGTTCAGCCATAATAGGTGGAATTAGCAGTATACCCACTGGTGGGTATACTGCCCATACACACTTGAATTACAATGAAGTAAGAGGCAACGGCATACAGGTTAAAAACTAGATCCATTTCAGATATCCAGACTCTCAAATCAATATAATGAATGCGGTAATCATAGGAATGTTGGAGGAAATACCAGCTCACCATACAGTAACATCCAGCTGCTTCAATAAACATTCCTAGCTAGTAACTGAAAGTAGGGAGCAGTGGAAGAATGAAACACGATACCGTTCAGGAGACATAGTCTGGTTTGCTGACGTATCGTAAACATAAGAAGGCTGGGGCCGGGGTATACGGAGTACAGTTTTAACTAGAGAGAGCAATCTCTCTAGGGAAGATGGCCGCAGCTTTCCCTGCGCAAATATGTGAACAGGATAATTTGTGTACGTGCTACAAAAATCGAGCATGTACATTTATTCAGCCAAGCAGCTCTGAAATCCTTGTCAGTCCCTGGAACGAGATCAAAGATCGTAAGAAATTGCCATTGCCCTTGTGAGACGTAAACCTGCTGTGGGTCCCTGGTCACTCAAGAATCAACGGCAATGAATAAGCTGATAGGCTGGCCAGGACAGGTGTGATGACTCGATTTGCGACACCAGTTCAAATGCTTCAAATGGCTCTAAGCTCTACGGGACTTAACATCTGAGGTCATCAGTCCCCTAGACTTAGAACTACTTAAACTTAACTAACCTAAGGACATCACACATATCCATGCCCGAGGCAGGATTCGACCCTGGGACCGTAGCAGCAGCGCGGTTCCGGACTGAAGCGCCTAGAACCGCTCGGCCACAGCTGCCGGCTACTATACCGGAAGCTGTTCTAACCATCATCAAGGCGACTGTAAAATAAAAACTATGTAGCTGGACCAGAAGACAGTAGGCAGAATATTGGACTATGATCTAAAACCGAAAAAATGACAAGCTAATGGTTCCAAAACCATGTCTCCAGAGAAGTTCTGCAATACTGGACTTGAAGAGGACACCGATTAAACTCATTCTAGGACTAAATTCATGTAATGGAAACTTTAAGGAACACACACTGGCAGCGGGTACAGAGAAAGGAGCCCTAAATGCAGACTGTGTGGTGATGGGGATCAAACAACACTACACCTAATTTTCCAATGCGAAGCGTTGGAGGCCAAAAGACAGCGAATATTAGGGTCATTCAGTGCCGAAGAAACTAATAAAAGGTCTCCCACTACTCTTTAAGGGCACTGGTTGACTTTGCTAGAATCACAGGGACCGAAACCGAACAGTAAACTCAGTTTGGGGGTAGGCCGCAGTGGGCCAAGACTACTATTGTTTGCGTCTCCCTGTAGAAATTAAATGAGATCAAAATAGAACAGATCTTCAATCTGAAAACAACTCTGAAAGTACAAGGCTATCAGGAATACTCCAGTCATTTGCACTTTCATAGATTTCAAGGAAGCATACGATTCTATTGTTCGACAATCCTTATTCAACATCTTAGAAGAACAGGGACATGATACAAAAATACTACGACTAATCAAACAGATACTGGATGGCACAGCAACGAAAGTTAAATTCATGGGTGAAATCTCTGCCCCTTCAGGATCAAAACTAGAGTACGCAGAGGTGACGGACTATTCCCACTATTTTTCAGGCTAGTCCTGGACAAAGTAATGACGGAGTGTGGAAAAGAACTGAAAATCCAAGGACACTGGAAACAAACACGATAGGACGATCCTGAGACAAGACAGAAATCACGAACCTAGCTTTCGTATACGATCTGGCCATACTGTCGGATAACGAAGCAACAGCAACCTAACAAACAGAAATACTCAAAAACTGTGCAGAAAAAGTTGGCCTGCAAATCTCTTTCCGGAAGCCTGAAGTCTTCTGCCCAAAATTAAACATACAGAAATTGGACACAAGATACGGCAAGATAAACAGAGCCACACATTTCAAGTATCTAGGTGAAATCCTCTAACATACAGACGAGGAAAATATTTAACATAAGAATCGGCTGTAAATGTAATCGGAGCTTACCACAGAAAACAAGACATACGTGATAAAAAATGCATGTCCATTCAAACAAAGATCAGATACGACAACACAGTTATCAAGCTTGAAATACTGTAAGCAAGTGAGACACTAACACTCCATACGTAAAGCGACGTGGAAATTGTTGAGGGTATTTTTGTTGTGTCGTTGCAACTACAAAAATGCGTGATTTTTTTCACCAGACGCGTTTCGCTTTATTGAAGTAAATCATCATCAGTGGTCTGTAACTAAGTTATTTACATTTTAATGGGTTTTTAGATCGAAAAACAGTTCGTTAAGAATAAATTGATTCGTACTTACGGTGATTTTCGGTTGATTTCTCGCTTTTTTATGATAGGCAGTAGTGCGAGGTGTCCTGATGAACATCACCAGTCGACGTGCAGGCAGGGAAATCAGGGCGCGCTCAGTGTAAAGATACTTGAGCTATCAAGATATTAGCAGTAAATTTTCAGGGGGTTCGGAATAAAGTTCCTGAATGTATTGCCCTCCAGGAAGCGTGTGGCGCGCAAATTATTCTCGAGACTGAGACCTGGCTGAACCCTGAGACAGAAGTTCTGAAATATTTAGTGAGGGTTGGAACGTGTATCGGAAAGACAGATTAGACACCGTATGAGGTGGTGTCTTCATTGCAGTTGACAAAAATATTGTGTCTACTGAGGTCGAAGTAGAGTGTGATTGTGAAGTTATCTGGACACGTTTAACAGGGCTAGGGGAAATAAAGTTAATTGTGGGGTGTTATTACCGGCCACGAGGTTCCACCGTGACAGTTCTAAAATCATTCAAAGGGAGTCTACATTCTGTATCGCCGAAATACCCGGATCATGCTATATTAGTTGGTGGCGACTTCAACCTACCTAGTATAGACTGGGATGTCTTTGGATTCATTACAGGTAGTACAGACAAGCCGTCGTGTGAATTAGACACATTATCCGAAAACTGTCTTGAGCAGCTAAATCGACAACCAACGCGTAATGGAAATATTTTAGATCTGGTATCCACGAACAGACCAGACCTCATCGACGGTGTCAGTGTTGAGACAGGGGTTAGTGATCATGATGTTGTCATTACGACTATGGTTACGAAAGTTAAAAAGTCGGTGAAGAAGGCTAGGAGAGTATTCCTACTAGCAAGAGCAGATAAGCAGTTGTTAGCATCCCACTTAGTAAATGAATCGACTTCATTTATTTCCGGTACGATGGACGTGGAAGAATTATGGGCAAATTTTAAACAAATTGTAAATCACGCATTATACAAGTATGTGCCGAAAAAGTGGGTTACGGACGGAAAAGACCCACCGTGATTTAACAGCGCAATTCGGAGAATGCTCAGGAAGCAAAGGCAGTTGCACTCGCGGTACAAGATAGATCGGGAGAATGACGACAGGCAAAAGTTAGTAGAGATTCATGCTGCATTTGAGAAATCTTTCACGCAGGAGGATCGTACAAACATACCGCCGTTTGAGTCTCGTACAGATTCCCGTATGGAGGACATAGACAGCCCTGGGGTTGTGAATCAGCTGAATGGGTTGAAAATAAATAAATCGCCAGGTCCTGATGGGATTCCAATTCGGTTTTACAGAGAGTACTCTACTACATTGGCTCCTTACTTAGCTTGCATTTATCGCGGATCTCTTGCCCAACGTAAAGTCCTGAGCGACTGGAAAAAAGCGCAGGTGACGCCTGTATATAAGAAGGGTAAAAGGACGGATCCTCAAAATTACAGACCAATATCCTTAACATCGGTTTGTTGCAGGATTCTCGAACAAGTTCTCAGTTCGAATATAATGTATTTCCTTGAGACAGAAAAGTTGCTGTCCATGCATCAGCACGGCTTTAGAAAGCATCGCTCCTGCGAAACGCAACTCGCCCTTTTTTCACATGATATCTTGCGAACCATGGATGAAGGGTATCAGACGGATGCCATATTCCTTGACTTCCGGAAAGCGTTTGACTCGGTGCCGCACTGCAGACTCCTAACTGAGGTACGAGCATATGGGATTGGTTCCCAAGTATGTGAGTGGCTCGAAGACTTCTTAGGTAATAGAGCCCAGTACGTTGTCCTCGATGGTGAGTGTTCATCGGAGGTGAGGGTATCATCTGGAGTGCCCCAGGGAAGTGTGGTAGGTCCGCTGTTGTTTTCTATCTACATAAATGATCTTTTGGATAGGGTGGATAGCAATGTGTGGCTGTTTGCTGATGATGCTGTGGTGTACGGGAAGGTGTCGTCGTTGAGTGACTGTAGGAGGATACAAGATGA
Organism: Schistocerca piceifrons; assembly: GCF_021461385.2. NCBI lineage: Eukaryota > Metazoa > Arthropoda > Insecta > Orthoptera > Acrididae > Schistocerca > Schistocerca piceifrons. Next base: position 800,810,812 of record NC_060149.1, read on the forward strand.
CTTGGACAGGATTTGTGATTAGTGTAAAGAATGGCAGCTGACTCTAAATATAGATAAATGCAAATTAATGCAGATGAATAGGAAAATGAATCCTGTAATGTTTGATTACTCCATTAGTAGTGTAGCGCTTGACACAGTCACGTGGATTAAATATTTGGGCGTAACATTGCAGAGCGATATGAAGTGGGACAAGCTTATAATGGCAGTTGTGGGGAATATGACCTATTCTTGAATACTGCTCGAGCGTTTGGGATCCCTATCAGGTCGGATTGAGGGAGGACATAGAAGCAATTCAGAGGCGGGCTGTTAGATTTGTTACTGGTAGGTTTGATCATCACGCGAGTGTTACGGAAATGCTCCAGGAACTCGGGTGGGAGTCTCTAGAGGAAAGGAGGCGTTATTTTCGTGAATCGCTACTGAGGAAATTTAGAGAACCAGCATTTGAGGCTGACTGCAGTTCAACGTAACTGCCGCCAACTTACATTTCGCGGAAAGACCACAAAGATAAGATAAGAGAGATTAGGGATCGCACAGAGGCATATATGCAGTCATTTTTCCCTCGTTCTGTTTGGGAGTGGAACAGGGAGAGAAGATGCTAGTTGTGGTACGAGGTACACTCCGCCACGCACCGTATGGTGGACTGCGGAGTATGTATGTAGATGTACATCGGGAAATGCGGTCTGCTAGCACGTCATTGTTTTTCTGCGTGACACTGATAATTATGGTCTAATTTTTAGCTGTTCTGCAGCACTATGCATTTCTTATGCTTTTCATAACACACTTTTATGCACATCACTGTATTCTGTCTGTTTTTGTACTTCAAGTATCTGCTGTGGTTTGTGTTTTGTAGTGTTGTCAACATAACCTTTCCACTACTTTGGCTTTGACCTACAATTTTTATTTAGATTATTGTATGTGTGTAAGTCTATTTACTTATGTTTCTGTGTGTTTATGTACTGTGTAAGAGTAGAGAAAGAATAGCGATGGAGAGAATTTTTTTTATTTGATAGGGGAGGGGGAAACCATAATGAGTGAACGTAAGTATATAGCAGTTTGATGGAGTGCGACTTAGAGGAGAAGGTGAGGAACGAGAAGTGAAATGAGAATGTGAGTGAGAGGGTGGGGGGGGGCGGGGCCTTGTGGGAGAGTGGGAGGGGGTAAAGGATGGAAAAGGCTCTTTTCTTTTTCATGTAATTTCATCAGTTATTCTATATAGAGTCTGGTTTCCAATATTTATTTATTCATTGAGCAACTGTTTATTTTGTGTTAATGCTTTTTGTATGTGAAAATTTTCTTGGAAAGGGAGGAGGTGTCTGTCTTTACTGATTTTTATGATATTCATATGTTTTTCAGGATTGCTTGGTCTATGGTGTTCTTGTTTTAGATGATCCGCAAATGTTGAATGATTTGTACCGTATTTAAATGCTCTGATGTGTTCTTTATATCTTGTGTCGAATGTCATGCCAGTTACTCAAATGTACATCTTCTCACAATTTCTGCAACTGAGCTGATAGATACCACATTTTGGTATCTGTCTGGTTTTGGTTTCAGTTTTGGGATGCGCTTTTGTAGGGAATTCGTTGTTTTGTAAGCAATGTTTGTGCCTGGTATTTTGAATGGAAAGCATACTGAAGGAAGGACGCACAATCATGGGAAAAATTCTCGGTAGAAACATAACAAAGAGGGATATACTTTAGGGAAACCACGGAGGAGATGTCAAACCTAGCAGCAGATGTCAGAGAAAGAATGTTAAATTTCTATGGGCACATCAGCAGGCTACCTCCAACAGAATTCTGACATACACGCAGGGGGTCAGGTCAACAGAGCTATGGAGCACGCAAGTAAAACTTGAACTAGACAAGCACAAATCGATCCAATAGAAATGCAAGTTCAAATGTACGGAGACGATATATACAAGTGGAATGTTAGGGGAGAGAATGAAGTCCCAGAGAAACCAGGGATAAATTGGACTAGTACAGAAAGAAACTCCTTGGCGAAAAAATGAGAGAATCATGGAAGACCAAAAAGAAAGCCCAAATGAGGCAGAATGTTTTGCGTGATCTTAGAGGGTCTCGACGTAAGAAATAATAAGAATAATATGCATAACACACACAAACACACATGCATTCACGCATACACAAAATGAAAGAGGTATAAATGCTGATAATTCTGTTGGTGACTGAGAACGGTGTACTGAACAATATTACATCAGTAGTTGCGTAATTTGCAAACTAATAATTATAGCGACTACAAGTTACATGTTTTTGGGTTGATTAGCACCTTCAGGTACACGTGACAAGAGCAAGCCATTAATGTTTATTTTCCCCTGGGCCGCAGGTCAGGTGTGGAAGTGTGGACACAGAACGGTTAGTGTATACTGACAGGCATAGTCCACTTAGTGGTGCAGTTACGACCGTGCAGAAAAAAATCAGGTCGTAAAGTTTGTGACGTGTTTCTGGGAAGACTGCTCAACGCAGAGAAGAAACAACCAACACATTGATGACCGTACATATGAAGATAACACATAATAAAGTATCCGCATTTATACCCGTTATACCCTGTAAATATGGTAAAACCTGAGTTTGCAATCCCATATTTACAATTTCCATTATTTACGCTATTTTCTGATGGTCCCCTCATAAGCCCTATTCCATCTATAATTGTTTTCCCCTAATTAAAAATTTTAATGTTTGTTTGACATGATATTCACTTCACACTATGTTCCACTCTGTGAAGTTGGTCAAATTTATTTTCATTGCAGTGGAGCACACTTAACAATAGTCTTCTACATTTATATTGTGTAATTACTGCGAATGCACGTTTCAATGCATATCGTCCCATTTGGGAGCACAAGTGTCGCGATGAGAGCCTACTCTACTTCAGAAAAGGTAGAGAAGCTGCAAGAGCTGTAGAACACAGACTTGCAGCGAGATTTACACGCACTTACTCTTTTTAGGATCGCTGAAGTGCTAGCGAAGCAGGTATCACACCCTTTCTCCAGGGATACAAGACCCTTGCAACGAGTTTTTAGCTTTTGGTACATCTCAAAATCGGAACATCTGGAACATTCGGAAGAATGATAGGAAAGAAGCCACGAAACACAGGCAGTTCTTGGGCTGCTAAGGCATCGAGACGACTCATTTCCAAGTCATTACTACGTCAACGTATCACATCCAAGGCATCATTACCTCGATAATCGTCGGTCACTAATCAGTTGCCGCCATCCCACATCGATCAGTGCCTGAGTAGTTAACGCCATGCCTTGGCGTGCAATATTGAAGTAAATGCCAAATGGAATTTGAGGTTTATGAAGATGTGCGAACATAATTACGTGGGAACTGGGAGAGCTAATTTCTTTTCCTAGGAAGGAAACATTTCCGAGACGGAACTCTCACCATGAGTATCCTTCTTAATGAGACCAACTACGCATGTAGAAGTTTCATCACTCAGTCCACTGGTAGCTTCATTTCAATTAAAAATGGTTTATTAATAATGCTTGTAACATGTCATGTGCAATCTTTCTTTCCTTATAAGCTAAGCATAGCTCAAAACCAAGAATATCCTGAATATTCTGGCTGTAGAAACGGAAATTTAGTTTTGCATTTTTCGTCGTATAGATACTGTACTCTATTTAATTTCTCAGGGTGACGTCATTTTTAAAGTTTCAAACCGTTTGTTTGCAAATTCAAGTTTATCCTCCATTTATGACACAACAATTTTTTCTTTTAATGTTGGCAGGAACGCTCAATGCACGTGTCTCTTGTAAAAACGCAACAATGTTGCTCAGTAGTTTATTCATACGATACTGTTGTGCAAAACTAAATTTCAGATGATGTGTCAGTGCCGTGCTCGATGAAACTTGGACCATGTGTAGAAAGAACTGCCACAGTTCAGTACAAAATGTAACTGAAAGAAATATGGAATGCATTGAGAAGTCAACTGCAGCTGAGGCGAGCTCTAGGATTTGTGGGCCATGGGTGAGCGTTCTAAAGCCTAACCCCTAAATTTTTTATTTTTAACTTTGTTTATTGGATAGTCAGAAAATTTTAATGCAAAAAATCAAACAATGCCTTTTTAAGCAACTTTTTAAAGTTCACAGTTTATACAAATTCAATACTTGATAATTATTCACGCTTTCTATCATTTTAAAATCTGAATTCTTTATAATTTGAGTATAATTTAACGAACGGGTTAACTCTGACTTTACTGCGATCATTGCGAATGCAAAAAGCCTCTCTTGCAGGGTTACAGTTCTCTGACAATTGTTAACTCTTGCAAGTGCACTGACCGACCACTCTGTTTGTGCAACAGTAACGGGCAAAGTGCAGGAAATCTGTAAGGCTACCATTACATTTTTAAGTATTTTATTAAAATCGAATTTATGAAGAGCACTGATAAGGCGCAGGGGAGAAGTGTCTCAGATCCAAAATTGGCTGATGAATCATTTTTGTTATGTAACTTGAAGATGGAGGCGGAGAAACGAAAGGAAGCAGAAGGAACTAATGATATCAGCTGCATCAAGACTTTGTGCGGAATCACTGGCTGCGAGTGAAAATGCGTGCCGGACTGGGGCTCGAGACTGGGATCTCGGGCTTAGTACATTTTGTGTGTGTGTGTGTGTGTGTGTGTGTGCGTGTGTGCGTGTGTGCGAGTGTGTGCGAGTGTGTGCGAGTGTGCGAGTGTGCGAGTGTGTGCGCGTGTGCGCGTGTGCCCCGACCGGGACTCGAACCCGGGATCTCCTGCTTACATGGCAGACGCTCTACCCGAACGAGCCAACCTTTTTTATAAAAAAAAAAAAATAGTGCAACCACCAAGTTCATCCAATACCATCTTCTTTATTTATTTATTTTTCCTTTTTTTTATTTTTTAGATTTTTATTCGAACTGGGATCTCATTTCCGGGCAGGTGCTGTAACCACTACGCCATCTTTCCTTTTTTATTGTTTTCTTTTTCTAACAAACTAAATAAATCTTCTTGTCCTAAAAAATGTCCAATATCCGTTAAACAGAATAAAACAAAATCAATCAAACACTTCTGAAAAAATTATTTATTTTTTACGTATATATTTATTTATCTATTTTTTCATGTTATGGCTTCTGGCATAATAAGTTGCCCTGGGGCACCTTGACTTAGCTTACGAACAAAATAAAATTGTGCACACTTCATTAAAAGTATGCAAACTCTGTAGTGGCTCGCTTTATTGCTATGCGCCAACAAAAAATTACTTTTTCATCATGGCAAAGTGTGAAGTAAGAAATTTTGAAGCAAAGTTTTGTATTCCGGACTTTTGGTGCTCTTCCATTATGTACTGTATATACTCGTCTATACTCGCATGTTTAGTCGTAATTGCAGAATGTGCGAGCTGGCCGATAACCCAAGTATTGCTATTGCTCTTGGTTTTAGGAAAGAAACGCCAGTCTGGTTGAAGTACTTCTTTAAGTGTTATAGCAGATTCTGTAGTCCTAGTAATTGTTGTGAGTTTTTTTCTAGTCCAGTTCCATATGTGGAATTGGTCTCGGCAGATTAGAATGTGTGTCAAGGTGTCTACAGTATGGCAATGACCGCAGTACGGACTCTGCTTCAATGTGATATTGTGCAGTTTTTCACCTGTGGGGACCCTCTCGTTTACCATGTCATACCATGTGGACACTATTTTGGAGTGGAGGATAGGATTGTTAATATTTTTCCAGACGTTACTCCAGTTGATCGCTGGATTTTTGCTTCCAAGGGGTTTGGCCTATGGCGTCTCGTGAGGTAGTAATATGTCCTTCTGGTGTTAAGCTGCTATGGAGTATCTTGTATATAGCTCATTTCCAGGTTGTAAGTTCGGACGTAGTCGAGTTGAGCGCTGATGCGACCAACATCGACTGGAGCCTTTTTGCTCTTTGGGGTTAACCTGTTGAGTAACGTTTTTGCAATTCTCGGATGAGATGTTTGCAGTATTTTGCGGATATGGTCCATATATATGGCACTACATTGTTTCTGGATGTATTTGACGCCCAAACCGCCAGCGGGGCGGGTTAATACAATGGTTGGCACGGTCACTTAAAATATATTTCCGCTCCAGATCAACCAATACGCTGCAGCTAAAATCTTGTGCGCTAAATCCTTGGGTACTGGTAACACTGCTGCGATGTGATATGTTTTGCTTGGGGCATAGCTGTTAATCAATAGAGCTCTCTGTATCCGATTTAGCGTTCTAATTTTGTGTTCACAGAGAGTAATCCTGAATATATTGAGATTATGGTCCCAGTACGCAACTGTCATCTCTGGTGGATTGGACATTGGAATCATACCTAAGTGGTTCGTCTTCTCTTTCCTTTGTAGCCATGTTATTTGAATGTTCACCATTTGCGGTCCGACAGGTAAAATTTTCGATTTGTGTTAATTGAGTTTGGCTCCAGATGAAGTGACTTAAGCATGTATTACTTGTTGAACGATTTCAATTTCTGATTGCGTGTTAACTATTACACGGATGTCATCAGCATAAGCATGACACACGGTTTTCGTTCCCTACACCTGTAGACCTTGTAACTTGTGATGCAGGTTTAATAGTAACGGTTCTACGGCAATTGTGAACAGTGTCACAGAAAGAGGGCAGCCTTGTTTCACTGACTGCTTAATCGGGACTGGTGAACTTAATTGAGCATTAATTTTGATTCGAGGGGAAGTTCCGACTATACTTTTGAATACGATTTGAATAAAATGAGCATTAAACCTACATAATGCATTCGACATAAATCTCCCTGGTACAGCACTCATTTAATAAGGGCCAAGGACCTTGGGCAATACCATCTTCATTCTACCATTTATGAGTCGGGTGAAGATTTTATAGTCTGAATTAACAATAGAGTTAGTGGTCGAAAATCCTTCAGTAGTGCTACGTGTTTCTCTTTTTTTTTTTTTTTTTTTTTGGGTGATGAGGACAATCAGTCCTTCTATAAACTGAGATGGCATCTGTACGTCTCCCAATAATTCACTGCATATTTTGGTGAACTCTGGTCCTTTGACGTTCCAAAAGCAAGCATAAAATTCTATGGGTAGACCATCTAAACCAGCCGATTTCTTTGTAGGCGAAGCTCTGAATATGGCAAATACTTCTTCATCGGCTATGTTGGCTACAAGGCCGACGTTGTCAGTAGGACTGACCATTGGTTGAATGTAGTATAAAATCGGATCACTTGCCGTCGAATCAGTTGCCGACTCGGCTTAAAAATCTATATAATGTGGTACTACGTAGTTTTTTATTGTGACCTGTTGATCGTATTCGTTCCCCTGTTCATCATTGACAGTATGGAGTAACTTTTGTTGACCTCTCTTGGCTTCCCGGATAATGTGATATACGGATGTATTCTCCTGCGTCAGATCATTCGGAGAATGTGCTCTAACTTTTTTCCCTCTAGAGATTGTCTTATCAACGTTGTTATTCTTGCTTTAGTGCGTTTAATTCTAGAGCTGTTTGCTACTAACCCCATGGGGTCATGATATAGTTCGTGGAAGCATAAAAAGTGATACTCCAAGGTGTGTTTCCGCCTGTACTCTTTTATGCGACCATATCGTGCGATGCATGTTTTTATCTACGGTTTTGCAGACTGTAACCACCACATGATGTGTGTTTCATATCTGTATTGCGTCCGAAGGCATCGCTGCCATGTATCGTGGATCTGGTGTTTCAGTTCTGCATTCTCCAAAAGTAATACGTTTAGCTGCTATACGCCCCTTCCGAGGAATGTTTTTTGTTTAGTGTGCTGCGCAGTTATATGAAATGCGCAGTGAACCGAGAAGTTAAGGGGCCAAATTTGTCAGTCAGTTACATTATGGATAAAGCCTTTCGTTACATACAGCCTGTCTAGTCTACTTGCCGAATTACTGGATATGTACGTGTACCCTCGGGTGTGCGGACGAAGATGGCACCAAGTATCTACCATATCTAGTCCGTTAATTAACAACAGCAGCTCATTGCAAAAGCTGAAGTTCGGGACATGATCTTCTGGACGCAATACGCGGTTAAAATCGCCACCCAAAATAATGTGCAATCGAGAATCCGTTATTAATGGGACAATTTCGTCCCAGAACAGGTTGCTCTTTGCTCGTTTTCCGCTGGATCCGGAGGGAGATTGATATGTCTGTGGAAGCAGAAGAAACTAACGATCAAAGTTCGAAAACAATTTATTGGGCTGTTCAATTAATCAAAACAAATTCTCCAAGTATAACACCAACAGAAAACAGTGATCCATCTTCGAATCACAACTACATACAAGAATAATATAGAAAACAACTGAAATAATTTCCTACTAGTCTCTGCAAGAGACTTCTCCGATATACCAAGCGTAATCCAGAGATCAGCGAGAAGATCCAAGCCGGGCTGCCGGGGCGGCAGCTATCCATGTCTGCTGGCGGTCGATGAACTGCCAATGTGCGACCGAGCACCGGCCTTTATAGCGCTTCGGTGGATGAGTACCTCTGAACTATTTTCCATCACGTGGTTTGACGTGTGAAAATAGTTCCGGGATCTGCAGCGACCTCTTCCTAATGTTTATGTGGGCCGGTAGTGGCCCCTGGTGGCCGCTGGTGTCTTTGCTGTGTTGTTGTTGTTGTTGTTGTGGCCGTTCGTCAATATTGCCTGTCGGTTGTGTAGTGCTTCGGTGTGCCTGCGAAGCGGGCAACCCGCGGCTGCAAGCTGTCAGTTTGGTTGCTGATACTCTTGACGCCGTGATGTCTGATGGAGAAGGCCATAGCAGAGATATACATTAACAAGAAGTAGATCACATTTTTTTGCAGTTATGCTTCATCCAAGTTCAAGTACAGCTTGTGCTGTACATGGTGTGCCATGTTTGAACAATATTCCCGTTTCGCATTCATTGCCTAAGTTCAAGATTGCCTCATATCCGTACACATCCGCTATTTTCGTCATAACTACCTCTTGTAACATCGCTATTTCAACGTTGGAGGCATATAAGTAGTCCTTCACATATTGTAACTTTACGCCAGAGGCTATTTTGTTGACATTAAGCACGGACATTCTATACGCCTGCATCATTCGGTAGTACTAAAAATCGCATTCAGTGTCATCAGACCATGCAGTCTCCTTATAAGGTCCACGGTGGTCAACCGTTTCCGTTGATTCTTCAATTGTAGGGGCCAGGTTCATATGTACGTCCTCATTCGTGTTTGGGATGTCTGTTTTTCCGACGTCTACCACCTCATGCTTTACACTTCGAGCTGTTTTGAGATTTTTTTTTTTTTTTTTTTTTTGGTACGTAAGAGTTTTTGCTCCAGTTCTTGAATCTTTACAGGGCTCTGTTTACGTGTTTGCCCTTTAGGTTTCACCGGCTGCTGTCTGATGTTGACTTTCTCAGTATTCTTCAAATCTACTGAGAGGGTGGTGTTTCGAGCCAAACTGTCACCTGTGCTCTTTGTGGATGACGGTTTCAATAGAGAAATCAGTTTAGTATGAGGTTGCTCATTCAGGGTTGGTTCTTGTCATTCTCAACAGCATAGTAATGGGAGAATTTGCGGTGGTTCCCAAAATTTTTCGGGGTCTGCTGTGTTGAAACCGTTACAGCTGTCACGATTTCCTTAGGTTCGTGTGGTCTCGCTTCTGTTGTGTCAGTGATGGCACTCTGACCTTCTGCTCGGGTTGGGTGGTTTTCCGCGTTCATATTAGGGCTTTCGATCAGGACTTGGCCGCGGGCAGCGCAGTCATAGCCGGCGGTCTTGACGCCTCGCCAGCCGGCAGCTGCGCCACTCGCCGCTGTAAACACTCAGCGCGGTAGTGGCCGGGAAAGTTGCACGCCTCGCACGTCCTCGGCTAACCGTCGTATATAACGATGCCTCAGTAACCTCAGACGCTGATGTACGATGGTACATGCTAGTGCAAGTCGACCATTAATTGTCTCACACCGTTGGGCACTTGGAATTTGCGTGCATTCGACCACCTGCGGTGGGGCGGGTTAAATTTTCGTTCGTTCGTCGTTCTGTGCACTGTTCAACTGCAAAAATCGACTACCTCAGTACGGCGTCCGCTCACCATCCCGTTTCTCTGCAAACGTACGTACTGTTTAGGCGTCAGAAAAGCAGCGCTGATAAAAACGACGCCTATACTTACGTTGCAAGGTCCGCGTAAACTCTAGTAGCTTGCCATCCTGCAATTATCTCATAATACATATCTGGTGGTAATGTTGGTACTTCTGTCATTAGAAATTGTTCAAAATTCGAAAGCAAGTCTTTTTTATTTTCTTAAGCACACATTTAAATCGGCTATGAAGTCCACATTTACTTAAATAACGAATCTACAACTCGCAGTTCATACAACTTCACATGCAAAGTAGCCAGAAATACAAATAAGTCCGACCATATTGACTACGCGATCTCACAGTCACAGTTCCGCTACTAATAGTGAGTTTCACATTTAGTCCTTTTCAGTGGTTTTCTTTAGGAGAAACTGCTCGCCAAAATACTCCATATATGAATACGGAACATGCCACGCGGAAATGTTCACAGAGGCCGAAAGTTCACTCGCTCGTCACTTTCCAACAAAGCAGTTCCAGAACTTCTATCTTTCATCATACTGTTCGTAATTGCAACGGCTTTCCTTGCAACTAGTTTTAAACGCGCAGAACACAATATTTCTTTATCTTACACTTAATGAGAAACAGCACATCTAACATGTCCTTCCGCGACCGAAGCTAACAGGCGACACTTGTTCAGACTGCCATTTTCCCAGTAGGCCTATATCTAACTAGTTGTGCACGGGAAGTACTTCATTCTGACTGGCTGATCAGTCTTGTGGACCAATCAAAATGATCCTTCGAGGTCATTCTCGCGGAAAAACTCGCCTAAGCCAATCACTATTCAGAAAAGCATTTGAGTCTTCCAAAATGCAAATACTTACACAATTTTTAATAAAACAAAACGAAATTAAAATTAATCTTGAAAATAATTTAGAAAACTATTACTCTGCAAACGGCTATTCTGGCTGCCTTCTTAGGAAAGCAATCACTTCTTGACATACGTCATCAGCAAAGTGGGTAAATTACATCCTTCACTGCAACTTGATTGCGAAACACTTTACAGAAAGAAATATTGCGTTTTAACGTATGTCGCACATACACACTCTCACTCATTCCCATTTATTCACAGAACAACATATCAAACAAATATTAATTTTTTCGGAATTTTATATTACGAAAATGCAAACTAATTAAAGTTTTCAAAATAAAATCTCAATTAAATAATTCTACACCATGAGAACTCTAGTAATGCTTTCAAATTATTCTAAAGGACAAACTGTTATTATTCCTAACTGAGTTTTGTAGTCTAAGTGTCGGTTTGACGTGTTTTAGGTAATTTTCTAAATCTCCGAAACTATATGTACGAATTTGAAATTTTGTGGAGACATTCTTCTGAATAACAAAAACTAGTATATTAAATTTGAAAATAATCTGTCCATATTTAATGTGTTTTATTTAGATTCGTAGGAGGTATGAAAATACAGTCGCTCGAAGTGTCACAAGAGCCGATCTCACGCTGCCTAGCAGCTGTGCTTATGAATCATGGCTAAGACACAAGTTTGCAGTTTCCTAAGCTCCAGTACAGCGGGCTATGTTGCACTGAATGTTATCGCGTAATAGCTTGAGACGCCGCAGACCGTTCGGCAACATTACTGCGAACTTCCCCGTACGGCGCTATCGCAGCATTTATCTGTTCCGCTGGTACTTCGAATGGCAGTTCGAAAATCCTGATCGGCCGTATTCCAAATCCTGCATGTGCTATGATGACTTCTCCTACGTTTCCGTCACAATGTTTAAATTTCATAGTGCCTCTGCAAGACTCAACTACTTTGTCGGATAAATTAGCATTCTTCAATTTGACATAAGCAACGCTGTTCACTATCGAAAGTGCATTTCAATGACATCCTCTGAATCAAGTTTCACTTCGCATTCTAAACAATCTTCGATTTCACGTAGCTAGGGTCGGGCGTAATTACGATCAAACGATAATTTCAAAGTATCTTTTCTGTTCAAGTGAGGGATCGCGGTATCATATTCCAAGTTTCAATAAGTGTAGAATTTCTGCAACGCTGCAAGAAGCACTGCAACTTACCACGCCGAAGCACAGCAGACCGCGGCGCACTACACCCCGCACACGTCCGCACAGCACGGTTGACGCGGTGAGAATGCATAGTTGTGTTAGCCATTGGGTGACTCGAACAGAGTATTTATTACAAATGCGGGGACTACTGAGCACAGTCCCCAGCTGACTCAAATTCCCCCCAGCGCCACCTATCTGCAGTCCCCATCCATGTTCTTCATGCTCGCTAATTTTAGACTCTCGCTGCAGGTCGAAGTGAATGTGCATCAGCAGATGTCCGAAAGAACAGACACCACACCTTCCAATAACTGATTCGCATCAATGGGAATGAATCCACAACCTTTAGTTCATATGAACATTTACGATTGACCTCCAGTGGGAATCTAAAATTAGCGAGCATGGAGGACGTAGACGGGGATTGTAGATACATGGCGCTAGGTGGGAATGTCAATCGCCTGGGGTTGTGCCGAGACAGTCCGCTCATCGGCGATAAACACTGTGTCTCGGTGACGCAGCAGTTAACACAACCGCCTAATATGCAGGAGATCCGTGATTCGAGTGCTGGCCCGGCACACGTTTTCACTCGTCACTGCTGAACCCCCACTAAGTCCTAATGCAGCTGATATCATTAGTTTCTTTCCTTTCCTGTCTCCCCCTCCCCTTTCAATTTACATAATACACAACTGGCCATTAAAATTGCTACACCACGAAGATGACGTGCTACAGACGCAAAATTAAACCGACAGGAAGAAGATGCTGTGATATGCAAATGATTAGCTTTTCAGAGCATTCACACAAGGTTGGCGCCGGTGGTGACACCTACAACATGCTAACATGAGGAAAGTTTCCAACCGATTTCTCATACACAAACAGCAGTTGACCGGCGTTGTCTGGTAAAACGTTGTTGTGATGCCTCGAGTAAGGAAGAGAAATGCGTACCATCACGTTTCCGACTTTGATAAAGGTCGGATTTTAGCCTATCGCCATTGCGGTTTATCGTATAGCTACATTGCTCCTCGCGTTGGTCGAACCCAATGAATGTTAGCAGAATATGGATTCGGTGGGTTCAGGAGGGTAATACGGAACGCAGTGCTGGATCCCGACGGCCTCGTATCACTAGCAGTCGAGATGACAGGCATCTTATCCACATGGCTGTAACGGATCGTACAGCCACGTCTCGATCCCTAAGTGAACAGATGGGGACGTTTGCAAGACATCAACCATCTGCACGAACAGTTCGACGACGTTTGCAGCAGCATGGACTATCAGCTCGGAGACCGTGGCTGCGGTTACCCTTGACGCTGCATCACAGACAGGAGCGCCTGCGATGGTGTACTCAACGACGAACCTGGGTGCACGAATGGCAAAACGTCATTTTTTCGGATGAATCCAGGTTCTGTTTACAGCATCATGATGGTCGCATCCGTGTTTGGCGACATCGCGGTGAACGCATACTGGAAGCGTGTATTCGTCATCGCCATACTGGCGTATCACCCGTCGTGATGGTATGGGGTGCCATTGGTTACACGTCTCGGTCACCTCTTGTTCCCATTGACGGCATTTTGAACAGTGGACGTTACATTTCATGTGTTACGACCCGTAGCTCTATCCTTCATTCGATCCCTGCGAACCCTACATTTCAGCAGGATAATGCACGACCGTATGTTGCAGGTCCTGTACGGGCCTTTCTGGATACAGAAAATGTTCGACTGCTGCCCTGGCCAGCACATTCTTCAGATCTCTCACCAATTGAAAACGTCTGGTCAATGGTGGCCTAGCAACTGGCTCGTCACAATACGCCAGTCACTACTCTTGATGAACTGTGGTATCGTGTTGAAGCTGCATGGGCAGCTGTACCTGTACACGCCATCCAAGCTCCGTTTGACTCAATGCCCAGGCGTATCAAGGCCGTTATTACGGCCAGAGGTGGTTGTTCTGGGTACTGATTTCTCAGGATCTATGCACCCAAATTGCGTGAAAATGTAATTACATGTCAGTTGTAGTATAATACATTTGTCAAATGAATACCCGTTTATCATCTGCATTTCTTCTTGGTGTAGCAATTTTAATGCCCAGTAGTGTATATATCACAGCTGCAGATGCTGAATGTTGTCTGTTCTTTCGGACATGTCTGCAAGAGCAGCCACAATGCATTCCTAGAATAATTTTTAACTGCAAATTGTCTTCTTTCAAAGGCTACTTAATGACATCTACACTGTGTAAACTTACTACGTCCCTGCCGTGGATCTTCGGGCGTACGGTGTTGTTTAATTCGTGTTAGCCTTCGCTAGTGCTTACACTTTCAAACTAGAATGGCTCATTCGTAACGACAATCTACTATAAAGGTCAGCTTTAATAATGAATTTGCACGACCGAAGGCATTCGAAGTAGAACGATTTATATGTGATGAAATTAAAATTGAACCACCAGATATGATTGGCATCCGCTTCTCTATCACAAGCAGTGTGGTCTACGTCTAACTGATCAACGACACGGTGTGTGATAAGATCGTACGCGACCATAAAGATGGACTCATTTTTATACATTCAGACGGCCATATCGGAGCGGTAGCTATTCATCATGCGGGACATGGATTGAGAACTATAAGAGCATTTGAGGTAACATTTAAGGTTCCGGCTGAGATCGTGGTTAACGCGCTACAACCCAATGGTCGGGTACTTAGTCACATAGCAGAAAAATGGAAAACCTTTACCACGTACCCGGTACTTGATGCTGTGCGACAAATGCGAATCGAGCTACCAAAACATGTACCATCTCACAATTGGGGGCTCAGAGCGATAGTTATTTACGATGGTTAGCCGAAAACTCGCTCAGATTGTGGTCAGGAAGGCCACGTTCGCTCAGCGTTTCTCCAAGAATTGCACAAATACCGACAGGTGAATCTGTAGCAACACCGGTGGCGACGCCTCTCCCTCTCACATATGCAGTACGCCCCGCCAAACAGTGGCAGCGCCCAACAGCTGGACAGGCCAGTCGAAAAGCCGAGGACGGCGGATGACGACACGAGCATGGAGTCGGCGGCGACGCTCCCCACCGAGCAGCACCGACCGATACCACCAGTACAGATATCGAATGTGCAAATGGTCATCGACAGTTGAATAGTGCCAACGGCTGCCTACGTGTCCTACTGCCGTGGTGACAGAGACACTAGCCCACATTCGGATACGGAAACGCACACGCGTAAGCAACGGTCTCCGAAACGGCGCAAGAAACGTCGTCTAACCGCGTCGGACGACTCCTTAATACGTATACAGGACGACGATCAAGAAACGACCGAGGAAGACGGCTACCTTACAGAGGGTCCCGAGACTCCTCATCCAGAACACAACCGTCTCGACAGCAGCATACGTCAAGAGCGACCTGAAAACTTGACAAAGAACGGTAACTAACAGTCCGCTGCCACTCCCAGGTATTAGAAGAGGGGCCACAGAGAGACGGAGCTGGCGAGCCCCGGCCGACGGAAAACATGTCCCAAGGAGACTGGACTGATGACTGTGAGGGGGATCCTCCGACAGTTGCAACAGGCGACACGGCGGGGGCGGCGACCCTCTAAAGTTCAACTTGTAACCATCGACGGCGGGAAGGACGGGGTGATGTAACGTGCCAGTACAACGGCAGACGGCGTAAGCTCCCATGGCCGATATACATGCGACGAAACGAAGACAGACTTATCGGCTTGCATCTATCAATATCAATATTATACGGTTACAGATTAACATTTCCTTACTCAAAGACATGCAACAAACAGCAGACATCGACATCGTCCTCCTAAAAGAAGTATACGTCGATGAATTTCCTATCATGTAAGGGCACGTGTCCTACATGTCACACGCCTCCGTCGCTGGCAGCGGCATAGAAACACTTCTTAAAGAAGGCATCACGGCAAAGGATATACTGTACCTACCGTTGGCACTGGGATTAGCAACGACAGTACTTGATGTAAAACTCGTCAACATCTATGCACCGTCCGGTACAGACAGGAGGCGAGAGCGTTCCGCTTCTTCGCAGACGAAATTGCCCCGCTCTTCCAAGGTCGACACGACCGAGTAATCCTAGGCGGACATTTTAGTTGTGTAGTTGCACCGAAAGACAAATTTCCTCGATACACCCTGTGCCCAGAATTACGAATGTTGGTGCAGAGTATGCATCTGGTTGACATCCGGGAGCATGTCCATCGCATCGGTCCTGGATACACCCATACAACGAGTCATTCCGCCAGCCGTCTCGATCGAATATATGTCACACGCAGGCTAAGCGCTGACGTCATGGAAGCAGAGCTGTGGCTTACAGCCTATACTGACCATACAGCATTAATTTGTAAAATCTCCCTCCGGGGACATCAAGTGCGGCGTATCCGTATTGGAAAATGAACGTCGCCCACCTGCGGGACCAAGCTTGTCGAGACGTCATGGAAGATGTTTGGAGATCTTGCGAACGACGCCTTCTGTCGTATCCCACGATCCTAAGTTGGTGGATGGGTTGCGCCAAAACTGCGCTGCGCCGTGCAATAATGATATCTGGTCGTGAGCAGGCAGAGTGGCGAGGTCAGACGATGGACTTCTATTTCACGGTGTTACGGGAATGCGCCGAACAAATGCCTTCTCCGGAGAGGCAAGAGGCAGTACAACGAGCAAAGACCAAAATTATATCCATCATGCAACGCCACCTCGAAGGTACGGTGGTCAGGGCACGGACACTAGGACAACGCCCATCGATGTATCATATCATCAACGAAAACAAAAGACGACGGAGAGCCCTATTAAATGCCGTGGGCGCGTATGATGGCAGACACCTAATATCGCAACAAGAAATAGGCAATGCCTTTGTCGAACATTACACTCAACTTTACACCGCAGTGGATACCGATATGGCGGCCATGATTTTCGGCACCATTGATCCAGAGGCGGAAGCACAACTGATGGAGGAGATTACAGACGAGGAAATGATGGAGGCCACTGGTAGGGGAGCGGTGAAGAAATCGCCGGGACAAGATGGCCTCCCTCTGGAATTCTACAGGACTTTTAGCCATGTGATCGCACCACGATGGACTACTATCTGCCGCGAATTAAAGTCTCCTGACGTACCCTTACCGCCGGCTTTTGTGGAGGGGCTGATTATCCCGATAGACAAACCCTCGGGTGGTACACGCATACGGGACTACCAACCGCTGACGCTCATTAATTAAGACTTTAAAATATTCACCAGATTATTAGCAGCACGCGTCCGACGAGTATTGCGGCAAGTACTCTCACTTGATCAAACTTCACTCAGCGGAAATAACAGCATTCAGACGGCGCTTGTTGAATATCGCAGTTTGATTGTCCTAGCAAAGACTTGCCGCCTCCGTGCACTAGTAGAGTCAATAGATTTTGATCAGCCATAACTATCGCAGAGGTCCTGACGCACATGCGATTTCCACGACCGTTCATCGCTGTTGTGATGCAGCTACTCAGCAGTGCCTCCTCCAAAGTGCTCGTCAATGGACGAACGACAAAGTCACTAGTCGTAGTGAGGTCGGTTAGACAAGGATGCCCCTTATCAACGACATTATATGCACTGTCTCTCGACCCGTTACTTTGCGTCCTACGACTCCTTTGACAGGACTGACTTTTCGTGGACGTACATTTAGGACATGGATTGTAAAACGTATACACATTTAGGTGCAAGTCATATGCGGATGACCTAGTGCTGATTGGATACGCAAATATGGAACGGCCACTGGCAGCCGCATAAATATGGACAAGTCTGTAGTGATGAATAATGGTGTTGGACTGACGGAAGAATCTGTAGCACCCTTATAGCTCATGGATACCTTGAAATGCCTAGGTATTGTTTTTACCAACGACATATGTCGCACAGTAGCGTACAACTATAAGGCTACTACAGTCTACATCTACGTCTACATCTACATCCATACTCCGCAAGCCACCTGACGGTGTGTGGCGGAGGGTACATTGAGTACCTCTATCGGTTCTCCCTTCTATTCCAGTCTCGTATTGTTCGTGGAAAGAAGGATTGTCGGTATGCTTCTGTGTGGGCTCTAATCTCTCTGATTTTATCCTCATGGTCTCTCCGCGAGATATACGTAGGAGGGAGCAATATACTGCTTGACTCCTCGGTAAAGGTATGTTCTCGAAACTTCAACAAAAGCCCGTACCGAGCTACTGAGCGTCTCTCCTGCAGAGTCTTCCACTGGAGTTTATCTATCATCTCCGTAACACTTTCGCGATTACTAAATGATCCTGTAACGAAGCGCGCTGCTCTCCAGTGGATCTCCTCTATCTCTTCTATCAACCCTATCTGGTACGGATCCCACACTGCTGAGCAGTATTCAAGCAGTGGGCGAACAAGCGTACTGTATCCTACTTCCTTTGTTTTCGGATTGCATTTCTTTAGGATTCTTCCAATGAATCTCAGTCTGGCATATGCTTTACCAACGATCAACTTTATATGACCATTTCATTTTAAATCACTCCTAATGCCTACTCCCAGATAATTTATGGAATTAACTGCTTCCAGTTGCTGACCTGCTATTTTGTAGCTAAATGATAAGGGGTCTTTCTTTCTATGTATTCGCAGCACGTTACACTTGTCTACATTGAGATTCAATTGCCATTCCCTGCACCATGCGGCAATTCGCTGCAGATCCTCCTGCATTTCAGTACAATTTTCCATTGTTACAACATCTCGATATACCACAGCATCATACGCAAAAAGGCTCAGTGAACTTCCGGTGTCATCCACAAGGTCATTTACGTATATTGTGAATAGCAACGGTCCTACGACACTCCCCTGCGGCACACCTGAAATCACTCTTACTTCGGAAGACTTCTCTCCATTGAGAATGACTTACTGCATTCTGTTATCTAAGAACTCTTCAATCCAATCACACAAATGGTCTGATAGTCCGTATGCTCTTACTTTGTTCATTAAAGGACTGTGGGGAACTGTATCGAACGCCTTGCGGAAGTTAAGAAACACGGCATCTACCTGTGAACGCGTGTCTATGGCCCTCTGAGTCTCGTGGACGAATAGCGCGAACTGGGTTTCACACGACCGTCTTTTTCGAAATCCATGCTGATTCTTACAGAGTAGATTTCTAGTCTCCAGAAAAGTCATTATACTCGAACATAATACGTGTTCCAAAATTCTACAACTGATCGACGTTAGAGATATAGGTCTATAGTTCTGCACATCTGTTCGACGTCCCTTCTTGAAAACGGGGATGACCTGTGCCCTTTTCCAATCCTTTGGAATGCTACGCTCTTCTAGAGACGTACGGTACACCGCTGCAAGAAGGGGAGCAAGTTCCTTCGCGTACTCTGTGTAAAATCGAACTGGTATCCCATCAGGTCCAGCGGCCTTTCCTCTTTTGAGCGATTTTAATTGTTTCTCTATAGCTCTGTCGTCTATTTCGATATCTACCATTTTGTCATCTATGCGACAATCTAGAGAAGGAATTACAGTGCAGTCTTCCTCTGTGCAACATCTTTGTAAAAAGACATTTAGTATTTCGGCCTTTAGTCCGTCATCCTCTGTTTCAGTACCATTTCTGTCACAGAGTGTCTGGACATTTTGTTTTGATCCACCTACCGCTTTGACATAAGACCAAAATTTCCTAGGATTTCCTGCCAAGTCAGTACATAGAACTTTACTTTCGAATTCATTGAACGCCTCTCGCAGAGCCCTCCTCACACTACATTTCGCTTCGCGTAATTTTTGTTTGTTTGCAAGGCTTTGGCTATGTTTATGTTTGTTGTGAAGTTCCCTTTGCTTCCGCAGCAGTTTTCTAACTCGGTTGTTGTACCACGGTGGCTCTTTTCCATCTCTTACGATCCTGCTTGGCACATACTCATCTAACGCATATTGTACGATGGTTTTGAACTTTGCCCACTGATCGTCAACACTATCTGTACTTGAGACAAAACTTTTGTGTCTAGCCGTCAGGTACTCTGTAATCTGCTTTTTGTCACCTTTGCTAAACAGAAAAATCTTCCTACCTTTTTTAATATTTCTATTTACAGCTGAAATCATCGATGCAGTAACCGCTTTATGATCACTGATTCCCTGTTCTGCATCAACTGTTTCAAATAGTTCGGGTCTGTTTGTCACCAGAAGGTCTAATATGTTATCGCCACGAGCCGGTTCTCTGTTTAACTGCTCAAGGTAGTTTTCAGATAATGCACTTAAAAAAATTTCACTGGATTCTTTGTCCCTGCCACCCGTTATGAACGTTTGAGTCTCCCAGTCTATATCCGGCAAATTAAAATCTCCACCCAGAACTATAATATGGTGGGGAAATCTACTCGAAATATTTTCCAAATTATCCTTCAGGTGCTCAGCCACAACAGCTGCTGAGCCAGGGGGCCTATAGAGACATCCAATTACCATGTCTGAGCCTGCTTTAACCGTGACCTTCACCCAAATTATTTCACATTTCGGATTTCCGTCAATTTTCTTCGCTACTATTGCAATTCTTATCGCTATAAACACGCCTCCCCCTTCACTGTCCAGCCTGTCTCTGCGGTATACATTCCAATCTGAGTTTAGGATTTCATTACTGTGAACGTCTGGTTTCAGCCAATTTTCTGTCCCTAGTACTATGTGGGCATTGTGACCGTTTATTAATGAGAGCAGTTCTGGGACCTTTCTATAGACGCTCCTGCAGTTTACTATTAGCACATTAATATTGTTATTCTCTGTTTGATTTCGCCTACTCCTACCTTGCCGCGTCTCAGGAGGCGTCTTGTCGGGCCTAGGGAGGGAATTCTCTAACCTAAAAAACCCACATGTGCTCTCCACACGTACTCCGCTACCCTTGTAGCCGCTTCCGGCGTGTAGTGCACGCGTGACCTATTCAGGGGGACCCTACATTTCTCCACCCGATAGCGGAAGTAGAGAAATTTGTACCCCAGATCTCCGCAGAATCGTCTGAGCCTTTGGTTTAAGCCTTCTACTCGGCTCCAAACCAGAGGACCGCGATCGGTTCTGGGAACGATACTACAAATAATTAGCTCAGATTCCACACCGCAAGCGAGGCTTTCCGCCTTCACCAATTCTGCCAACCGCCTGTACGAACTGAGGATGACCTTTGAACCCAGACGGCAGGAGTCATTGATGCCAACATGACCAACAATTTGCAGTCGGGTGCACCCAGTGCTCTCTATCGCCGCCGGCAGGGCCTCCTCCACATCTCGGATGAGACCCCCCCGGCAAGCAGACAGAGTGAACACTGGCCTTCTTCCCCGACCTTTCTGCTATTTCCCTAAGGGGCTCCATCACCCGCCTAACGTCGGAGCTCCCAATAACTAATAAACCCCTCCCCTCCGTGTGCCTACTCGGACCTTGCTGAAGGAGCGGCCACATGTCCACTCACAGGCACAGGCAGAGTGGGTGATGCCACACGGCCAGCTTCCACATTGACCCTCCGCCTCGTGCGCCGCGAACGCCGCTGAACCCGCCACTCCCCTTGGGGAGAGGGTGGCCCAACCGCGCCCGGTACCCGCGAAGATGTCTCGACAGCAGGGACAGTGGGTGAAGCATGTAACACCTGGGGTGTACCATGCGACGCACCAGACTCTCCACTGCCGCTACACTCCGACGCAGCAGCCTGAAGACGGCATACCGCGGCCATAAACACGTTCAGCTGTTCGCGAACAGTGGCCAGAAATCAATTTACTGTAGAGAGTTAATCAAATTTTAACTAAACTCCTAATTCACTAAAGGCGGTTGATAGTTGACTAAACTGTGGTTGCTAGACACTTCTTGTAGAAAACAATGAAAATAGCACTACCTGTCTCTGGACTGTATTGGAAATAAACACTAGCACTACTGGCACTGTGGTTGACTAAAGGGACTCTCTCTGACTGTATTCAAAACAAACACAAAATCTATGGAACACTATTACTAGCACTCGACAATTAAAGCTTCCTAAAAGCAAAAACACACGGAATAAGAAGTGACAAGTAAGAAAAATACAGTTAATACTTAAATTAACGTAGCTCGCTGCACAGCAGACGTGACACAAACGGCAGTTACGAAGACACTGTGAAACGTCCCCTTTGAACAATTATACATGACTGTGCTTAAACCGACACACAATATTTTGTTAGCGCAACGCAATCTGACTTTCAAAATTCCCTACAAAAGAATGGCCCTGACTAACATTAAACTATACCTTTCACAAATCACTTACCTCACAAAAATCTTCGCTGCTCAAGCTACTGCAATACAGCGAGCGCCACTACTGCCAGCTAAATAAAAGATTCAAACTATGGAAGGCACTAACTACTGATAGGGATAGTTAGCAAATGAAAGATATTAATAGAGAACAAACAATGTATTTACCTTGATATCATCATATATAAATATAGCCGTTCATGACAAATTTCAAAACTCCGCCATCTCTCTCCCCACATCCACCACTGCTGGCGGCTCACCTCCAACTGCGCAACGCTACGCGCTGTTCACATCCAGCTGCCGCTGCCCAACACTACAATGGCAGACAACAATGTAAACTAGCCACAGACTGCACACAGCACAGCCAGTGATTTTCATATTGAGCGCTACGTAACGTTGCCAATAAGAAAACATAAACAGCCTACTTACATAGAGAAAACATAAACAGCCTACTTACATAGCCCCCATGGTCCCCACAAAAAATTTTACAAATTTTTTTTGGGCAGTGGCCAATAATGATTTGATAAAATTTTTCATAATTACAATAACAAAGAAATCAAATGCACACACTCATTGATACAATGTTGGTCAAAAGCTAAAATTTTCTCACAGTCCATAAAGATAGTCCTGATCATTCATCATAATAGTAATTACAGGTTTTTTTTCACAAAGTCTCATTAGTAAAAGAAATTACACACAGTGGATTTCCATGCAGTCTTGAAGAAGTAGTGTTGTCCTTCCAACGGAAAGACAGTGCTGACTCTTGACATGCTGACAGGTAATGGGCCACAATGGAGCAAACCCACAGCAGAGTCATTCGAAGTTTTGAAGAATATTGGTAGGTAGGTCATCACAGAGCAGACCCACTGGAGTCCTGGTAGAGATTATATACGACTGTGCTTAAACTGACATAAAATATTTTTAGCGCAACGCAATCTGACTATCAAAAATCCCTACAAAAGAATGGCCCTGACTAACATTAAACTATACCTTTCACAAATCACTTACCTCACAAAAATCTTCGCTGCTCAAGCTACTGCAATACAGCGAGCGCCACTACTGCCAGCTAAATAAAAGATTCAAACTATGGAAGGCACTAACTACTGATAGGGATAGTTAGCAAATGAAAGATATTAGTAGAGAACAAACAATGTATTTACCTTGATATCATCATAAGTCATAATATATATAGCAGTTCATCACAAATTACAAAACTCCGCCATCTCTCTCCCCACATCCACCACTGCTGGCGGCTCACCTCCAACTGCGCAATGCTACGCGCTGTTCACAGCCAGCTGCCTAACACTACAATGGCGAGTATTACAACAATGCAAAGCAGCCACAGACTGCACACAGCACAGCCAGTGATTTTCATACAGAGGTGGCGTTACCAATAAAAAAACCTAAACAGCCTACTTACATAGAGAAAACATAAACAGCCTACTTACATAGCCCCCATGCTCCCCACAAAAAATTTTACAAATTTTTTTGGGCACTGGCCAATACATATTTGTTAAAATTTGTTTCACAATTACAATAACAAAGAAATCAGAGGCACACACTTATTGATACAATGTTGGTCAAAAGCTAAAATTTTCTCACAGTCCTTAAAGACAGTCCCGATTCATCACAGTAAAATTACAGTGTTTTTCTTTTTTTTTCAAAGTCTGAACAGTAAAAGGGAATGCACACTGAAGTAGTGGATTTCCATGCAGTCTTGAAGAAGTAGTGTCCTTCCATCAGAAAGACAGTGCTGACTCTTGACATGCTGACAGGTAATGGGCCACAACATAGCAAACCCACAGCAGAGTCATTCAACGTTTTGAAGAGTATTGGTAGGTCATCACAGAGCAGACTCACTGTAGTCCTGGTAGCGATTACGGTATTGGTGGGCCACCAGAGGTGCAGACCCACTGCAGTCCTTGTAGAGATGATGGTATTGATGGTTGATGTAGACCCACTGTAGTCCTTGTAGAGATAGCCAACAGCCATCTCTTGTGACTGTGCAGGTGCACAATCACCACTGAAGAGTCTTGCGGATAATACAGCAAGTCCATAACCACCACTTGGGCACTCACAAAGTTTTTGGAATTGTCCTTAGAACCAGCAATGCTGTTATCCAGTCCCTTGCTGAATTATTAACACACGTGCAAACACTATCAGTCCCTACTTCTCACATATTGTCCATATACTATGACCAACTGAAATGTGTGCAGTAATAGGGGCTTTACAAAAGAATAGAAATAAACATATACATCAATGTTACAGGAATTATGACATGAGTACATACATAAAAGATCAGAATAACTTTCGAAACATCAACTTCACACATGAGCATTAACACAAAACAGAATAAATAATGTCTAACATCTTTACAAAGTAAATAACATATTATTAATGCCAATTATATTTGAGGATAACAGTATTCCTCATCATAGTGAATGTAGCTTAATATTAAAAGAAGAAAAAATTCTATGAAACTACACAGAGACAGGAAGAAAACAACTACACAAGGGTACACAAACATATAGCGGAATAATACAAGGAAAGGACAGGGTTTGTTTTACTGCAGTATTTTGCAAACAAAACTTTCTTTACTTCTCGGAGATCTCCCTTCGTTCTTCATTATTTTCAAAAGTCCTATCTACACCTGCTTTCTGTACTTTTCTCGTATAGCCTCTCAGTGCATTTCTTCAAATTCATCGCAACTCATTCTCTTATAGGCTACCCCCTCTTAAGCTAACTTAAATCTACTGAGCTCAGATGCTAAACTAAGGGACGAGGCAATGCAGCAGCACAAAACAATTAACACAAACAGCAATGACAAAAAAAATGGAAATTTGCAAAGCAAGCTACAGTAAATCTAAATTACCAAGCAATGCAACATTACAACTAATATGAGCCAATGTGCAGCAATGAGAAAAATAAATGAGTAGTAAAACTGGCTTAGCAGAGTAACACAAAGTCAAATTCAGTAACACTATGCCTGGCAAACAGCAGCTTATATCTAAACATGACATAGCTCAAGCAAAAAAAATAGTACACTAAAGATAACAATGCAGATAAGGGAAATGTATAATCACATCTTAATGTCTAAGTAATTAAAGTGGTGCACCACAACAACTTATTGTAAAAGAAATATTACCATGTACTTGAAAAGAATATTATGTATGCAGTTACTGTTACTAGTCCCTTCTTATTGTTCTTTCCTTTCCAAGTGCTCCTTTTTTGAAGAATGTGGATCACAAAATTATTATTTAATAGATCTGTTGACAGAAAGTGTTCACATTAGCAAATGCATTTAATTTTATTTTATGAAACCAATGCTGCAACACAGCTGGAAAACAGATGTCAAATGAAATAAGCAATTACGCAAACCAAAGCATAAAAATATCATTCAATAGTCATGTGGCATTTCGTAAGACAGTAGCTCTCAACTCTCGTAGAAAGACACTTGTCATAATCAGGTGTGCAGATGTACGAATATTTCCCATCAATTCATAAGCATTTCAGTAATTAGCACAAAGTACGAGTAATCATATGTTTTCAGGTAATGAGCGTGTAATATTTGCGATGCTTTCTACAAAGGAATGTCAATAGCAAGGTTAATGGAAGTAATGAGGGTGTCACATTTGCAATATTTTCTCTAAAGGAATGTCAATGGCGAGGATAAAGGCCTGCCTTTTTTCTTTTTTTTTTTCTACCTGTGCTTCCGGAAAGGCACATCCTAATGGCTTGTTCTCCAGGTGTTTGACACAGCTGCGTGCCAACAATGCATTACGTGCAGGTGGTCACTTAACTTTCTTACGGAAATATTTACGACAACAGTTTCTGCTACAGTGACAGTCTCACATAAAAATATTTCACAGGTCAAGAATTAGCGTTGCAAATCTGTAGAAACAAAATCCTATAAATATAAGTGTCCAAAAAAATTTTCGCCGGCATTGTGATACATTCACGCATTTACAGACATTTCATAACTCTTAAAGTACGATTCTTGGTTTCCAACATCCTGTTTCACAAGTCCAGAGTCCCTACCCACTATTCATTACTCCTTACCTTATTACACATATACGTATCCATCGACACTCGTCAATATTTCGTCATTATAAATATGAAGCATAATCAAATAACTCATATAGCCTCAGCCTATTAATCATAAACATACCTCAGCAGCATAATACACATCGTCGTCGTAAAAATAACGTCATAACACCCCAGTCAAATCTCAAAATCGTCGTAGCTTCCTCCAATAATTTCAAAACCTAAAAAAAATTCTCTGCTCATTTCAATAGTGTCATCTAACTCAAACATACTTTAAAATAATGCTCCCTTACCAAATATATCATTCAAAGCTCTCATAGTATCACAATGGTTCCGAAAAAATATGAACAGATCACACAGTACAGACAAAATACAGTTTCATAAGTGTGAAGTTATCCAACTGTGTAATTGCGTAAACATCTGTCACTGATGTAATAAAAAAAATGTTTATCTCTCAGTTAAATGATCAGATAGCTGGGTAATTTGTGTGTTAGAGAAATATGGTACCGATGTGTAAAGTTGTATAAGCAAATACCATATTAGCTAGGGCTCCTTGTGCTTGCCAAACACATGATACACGAAGTAAGCGTGTACCCCCCTGAGGATTAATGTAATTATACCCTCAGGTGTTACAGATTACAGCAATGAAATGAAATGTATCACTGAAAACCTTTGTATCATTGTACTTCAAATATCTTTAAAAATAAATGTTTTAAGTACAAAATTAATCACTCAAATGCGTGTCCTGTAGCGCTAAATGTGCGTCTTGCTGTAAGATAATTCTGTGGAAGTGTCGTACTTATCGTCCTCCGAAAGCTAAGTTCTGCAGAAGTCAATGTACTTACCTCATGATAAACAAAAGTGAAATGCTTTATGTATAGATATCTTAGTTATTACGCTTATTGCCATGATGAAGAAAGTACTGTGCTGTAACGTATTGTTGTGCTACGGAAAAGGCAATCTCATTGTAGCTATACCACAAAAGTTACTACTAAAACATGTTTTACTTTGCAGAATAAAACAGAAAAACTGTGCAGAAATAGAACAGAAACACTACAAAAGCAACATTGTAAATTGTCACTCATTAGAAGCATCGTGATAAAACCGTGTAGTTGTCACTTAAACTAACCACTGTGTCGTCTGGTATCTCACAGAATGTACATTAAACCGAGAATGTATTTTCAAGTAAACCAAAATGTTGCATTAAAATCTCATTAGCAGTACCAGATATAATGTTATTTTTCTCGGAGCCAGCCGGCGCACGTGTATGCCTGCGGTGCGAGTCATTGTCTGTCTCTTTGTTGCCGCGCGTCGTTACTGGGATTAGGAGGCCTAACTTCCACAAATTCGCCTTGCCGAGAGGGCCCAGCTCTGTTTAAAGCTCGCCAGTTCTGATGGAATTCAGGTCTGTCGTTTTGTCGGTAGTTTACACAGTTTCTTTCGTGTCGGTCATGTGGTGGAGAATTTCTCCCTGAATCGTAACTGCGCGCTGAACTGTTGCATCTGAAATTATTCTGTCTCCCTTGATAATAATTATTTTGGTTCCCATATTGTCTGTTTCTCTGATTGTCTCTGTGATAGTCACTACCGCGGAGAGGTGATCTTTCCCTGTAATTATTACTACTCTGCCAACGGTTGTCGTACGGGTGGTGTCTATTTTGGTCACGATTTGCGTTGTAAGAATAGACCTGTCGTGTCCAGTTATTGTTTCTGTCGTCACGGAATTGTGACGGAAGTGACCTGTAGTGACTGTTTTCCTGTTTTCGCATCCCGCGACTGTCTGTGTCAATTTCCAGTTCTTGTAACAGTCCCTGAAAAGCCTCAATGTCTTCTTTGCAACGTCCTGCTAAAATAATATGTCGTAAATGTTCAGGCAATTTGAGTAAGCAAATGCGGATGAGTTCTGAGGGGGTGTATGGGTTTGAAAGATACTGATTCTTATGCAACATGTCTTCAAAATATTTCACAAGACTGGAAAATTCAGATTGTTGGAACTGTTTTATCATTATGATGCCATGTTTTACTCGGTCTTGTGTGGCTTGAGACCAATATGCTGAGAGGAAGGCATGGTAAAACTCTCCTTCACTGTGGCAATCGTGAATTACCGATCGCATTCTTACAGCTGGTTCATTCTCCAAGTAGCCACACATAAATTCTAATCTGTGTTCTAACGACCAGTTGGGAGGAAAACAATGAGAGAATTGATGGAGCCATGCTTGTGGATGAATGTCGTTGCCAGAATTCTTAAATGTTTTGAATTTACGTGTAGTAATGAACAGCTTATAGTCAAAATCGTCATGTCGGCGAGTCGCATGTCGGTCATTGTTACTTTGTTTCGGCGGTTCCATCTCAAAATCCAATGCGCCTTGCCAATTTCTTTCATAATTTCCGAAGTGTCCTGTGTTATTATTTTGTGGTTGTTCCGTATTTCTATGTCCCTCTTCCCGTATTGGAGCGCGAGTGTCCTCTGAAATACGTAATTCTTGTATTACCTGCGTCAACTGATTTTGTACTTCCCAGATTTCTCTTTGGTGTTGTGTATTAATTTGATTCTGATTTTGTTTGAATTTTCTTATTTGTTCATACTCTTCTGTGTCAGTGAAGGCTACGGGTCTTGTGTCATTCAGATCATCATCTACCTTTGTAGATAAGTTAGTGACCTGATCCGAAAGTTCGGCTACTTTCTCCGGTAGTGTACTTATTTCTTCAGTGTGTTTTTCTGAACCAAGTTTCAGAGTATCTACTGTGTCCTTAAAGTTTTCCTGAGTTTTTGCAAGTTGCGTAACCGAATCGGTAGATGCAACTGAGTCAAATTTAGCTTGCAAGGTCTCATGATTTTCATGAACAATAATTGCAGTTCTTTTATGGCTGCTTCGTGATTCTGTAATGCATTTTCATGCCGCGAAAAAATAGGTTGAAAATGCTCACAAATTTGTGTTTTTACGTCATTACAGACTTTTTGACATTTCGATTCAATGTTATGTAACTCAGTAGTTAAATCTTCACGTGTTTGATCAAGTGTTTGTTCCAATGAGTCTAACTTTTTAAGATTTTGTTCCACTGTGTCTAACATTTGAAGCTTTTGCTGTGTTTGTCTCTGATTTTGTTCCATTGTGTCTAACTGTTGCTGTGTTTGTCTCTGATGTTGTTCCATTGTGTCTAACTTTTCAAGCTTTTGTCCCATTTGTTGCATTAATTGTAATAACAATGCACTGGTGTCTGAAACATGTTCCTCAGTGCTTTTCGGCAGTGAAGTTGCACCGGCAACATTCACATTTTGACAAGTGGAAAATGTGTCTTGACTCATTTGAGAAAACGGTGGGAACCCAAAACCTGAGTCTGCAGTATTTGCAATATTGTGTTCTGCCATTCCCGATTCCTGAGGCGAGCTGTTGCCAACCAATCGATCGATAACGCTTCCCTGTTCACTACCTGTTTCACTGTCTACACCATTGTTTGCCACCCGCTCCAGTTCCCTATGCGCAATTACCAAATTACTACTTTGAACATTAGTTAATTCATTACTCTGCGGCGCTAACACACTGCTTTCGTCTTCACTGTCATTTCTCAGTTTACTTTGGAGCCTAGTATTACGTTTTTCACACGCCATTATTGTCACAGTATTTTACACGATAACACAGAAAAGCGCAATTTGAAGAGCAAAATAAAATAACATAGCAATGGAAATAATGTCTACTTAATTGCCAGCGCAGCTGCGAAATACTTGGTGCAAATCTACATGCATGTCACAACTGTTTTACTGTACAACAATGAAAGACTGCAACTACAAAGGAGATTTTCTCTGGCAATAAACAAAATCTACACTAATTACACAAACTACAAGAAAAAAATCAGAAGATTCCAGCGAGGTATCCTAGGCTAAGGGTCCGTCCCCTTTGAACAATTATACATGACTGTGCTTAAACTGACACACAATATTTTGTTAGCGCAACGCAATCTGACTTTCAAAATTCCCTACAAAAGAATGGCCCTGACTAACATTAAACTATACCTTTCACAAATCACTTACCTCACAAAAATCTTCGCTGCTCAAGCTACTGCAATACAGCGAGCGCCACTACTGCCAGCTAAATAAAAGATTCAAACTATGGAAGGCACTAACTACTGATAGGGATAGTTAGCAAATGAAAGATATTAATAGAGAACAAACAATGTATTTACCTTGATATCATCATATATAAATATAGCCGTTCATGACAAATTTCAAAACTCCGCCATCTCTCTCCCCACATCCACCACTGCTGGCGGCTCACCTCCAACTGCGCAATGCTACGCGCTGTTCACATCCAGCTGCCGCTGCCCAACACTACAATGGCAGACAACAATGTAAACTAGCCACAGACTGCACACAGCACAGCCAGTGATTTTCATATTGAGCGCTACGTAACGTTGCCAATAAGAAAACATAAACAGCCTACTTACATAGAGAAAACATAAACAGCCTACTTACAACTGACACTACTGGCACTATGGCTGACTAAAAGGATTCTCTCTGACTGTATTCAAAACAAACACGAAATCTATGGAACACTATTACTAGCACTCGACAATTAAAGCTTCCTAAAAGCAAAAACACACGGAAGAAGACGTGACAATTAAGAAAAATACAGTTAATACTTAAATTAACGTAGCTCGCTGCACAGCAGACGTGACACAAACGGCAGTTACGAAGACACTGACACTACTGGCACTATGGCTGACTAAAGGGATTCTCTCTGACTGTATTCAAAACAAACACGAAATCTATGGAACACTATTACTAGCACTCGACAATTAAAGCTTCCTAAAAGCATAAACACACGGAAGAAGAAGTGACAAGTAAGAAAAATACAGTTAATACTTAAATTAACGTAGCTCGCTGCACAGAAGACGTGACACAGAGGGCAGTTACGGACGGGCGTTGGAAGGAACATCACACGGGCATTAGCCATGATCCAACGGGTCACGTATAATAACACCTACCTGGCGTCACGAATTCCGCGTTTTGCTTAAGTACTCTCAATGCCGGTGACGATAGCACGACGAATACTGGCGGCGTTCGGTTTCTTTGTGAGTGCAAGTCTACTGTGTAAAGTAAGATAGACGTCCTTACCCTCCCTCTTAGTAGTGGTGGACTTGATATTGCACATGTTCGTGATCGAGCGGTGGCATTATATATCAGCACAATGTTAAAACTGTGGAGACGACATCAGTCTTCTCTGACAGGAATCTTAATAGAAGACGTAGCACCAGTTTCTCGAATGGCATCAGTGGCGATACAGCACATTTCCCAGCCACTCCAGTATATACGCACTTTTTTTATAGAGTACAGCTACCTTCAGACGGCTCTGCCGGAAACCAGACCTGCAACGGCGCGTGACATATCGGATACTAACGACCACACGATACAACAATCCTATTGAGAGGAAGCATCCACGTACCAATTGGCAAGCAGTATGGCGATCGATACACCATGTTTCCTTAGACACAGTACCACGTGCAACGTGATAGCTCACAGTTAAAGGTAAAAATGTCGCCTGATCCAGACTCCATGCGATTCATTTGACTGATTTACCATTGTGCCCTCAGTGCCAAACTCTGGACAACGATGAACACTGCCTCATATGAGGTCCCTCGGCAGTAGTGTGGCGTTTGGTGACACAAATGATCACTTTCTTTCTTCGAATAGGACATCACAACATAGAACCAGGGATTATATTCTTCCCGGACGGGACGTACTACCCACGTACGAAAACGAATGCCGTAACGTGGCTTCGAGGCCAGACGGTGCTCTATTTGTTGAGAGATAGCCCAAAGAATGTACTAGACCTTTGGACTATTTTACAGGAACGACATCTAAAGATCGTGAACAATCCTAAATACGGACAGTATTTCTCTAACTTCCTACAGGGTGCTTTTCAAGAGCCACCGCATAGATGGAACGTCCAGGGTAGGAGAAGTTAAATTATCGATGCGAAGAAAGAATGAATGGAAGAAAAAAAAATGGTTCAAATGGTTCTGAGCACTATGGGACTTAACTTCTGAGGTCGTCAGTCCCCTAGAACTTAGAACTACTTAAACCTAACTAAACTAAGGACATCACACACATCCTTGCCCGAGACAGGATTCGAACCTGTGACCGTAGCGAATGGAAGATAAGAATCGGCGAATACATTATATTTAGGAGAAAACATACCCGGATGACAGAACAGCGGAGGGGGTTTGGAAATACGACTCTCCATTGTGATGTGTGTTTCTTTCTTTATGTAATACGAGAATAATGTTCAGTTTACTAGCTTTTAAGCAACACAGAAATATTATTTGTGGTATGACAATGCAGTGGTTGTTACCAAAATTTAACTTCACTGAAATGTTATATGTGAACCAGGATTTCCTTTAATTTGCGAAAGATAGGCCTACTCATTGAAATTTGAAGCATGGTTGGAGAAGTATTTTTTTTAACGTGATTTTATTCTTCTATTCGTTTCTGACGTATTATTACGTTCCCAAAACTTACTAATTATCACAATGTTAATTTTACGTCAGTCTGGTTTATAGTTATCCTTTCAGCTTATATATGTATATATACATAAATAAATTGTTAATTTTAAAAAAAATGCAGCTGGTATCATTAGCTCCTTTCCTTTCCTTTCTCCCCTTCCCCTTTCAATTTACATAACATGTATCACAACTACAGATGCTGCGTGGGGTGTCTGTTCTTTCGGACATGTCTGCAAGAGCAAGCACCAGGCATTCCTAGAATCTTTTTTAACTACAAATTGGCTTCTTTCAAAAGCTGCTTATATAACATCTACACTGTATAAACACACCACGTTCTCTGTGCGCTCTGATATTATAGAATCGTCTAGGCTTATGTAGTTCTATAAGAAAGCATATGCGTTTATCATTATTGGCAGCATACTTTATAGTTAAGTTTCCTACATTTGTATCTAGAATAACATATCTTCTTCTGGTGCTTCATTTACAGAATGTTTTCTTTTGCCTTTCCGTTTCCCCGTGTCGCGAATCGTTACATCCAAGTTATGTGATATTCCGTTTCAGCTCATAGCAAATGATTTAAGCTATTTACTGACAAGTATTCTGGTCATAGTCAACAAAGTCGAAAAAATACTTGCAAACTCTGTATGGATGATTCTCTACCGCCGAGCGGTTCTAGGCGCTTCAGTCTGGAACCGCGCGACCGCTACGAACGCAGGTTCGAATCCTGCCTCGGGCATGGATGTGTGTGTGATGTCCTTAGGTCAGTTTGGTTTAACCAGTTCTAAGTTCTAGGGGACTGAAGACCTCAGATATTAAGTCCCATAGTGCTCAGAGCCATTTGAACCAAATGATTGTCTACTGATTTTGTTTATCGTGGGCATCTTAGTGCAGTATAAAAACATTTTGCTCTGTTTGGGCTTCTTTGGAAGTCACATATACCATTACAATAAAGTACTTATTACGTTTTACCTCTGTTAAAATAGTGTGAGGAACAATGTCTCCGGCTATTTCAATAAATATATTCGAACATCGTGTGACACATGATGAACCCTCTGTTTTCCTCCTAGTTGCGACAATTCAGCTTTTATTAAAATACCCTTCCATAACTGGATTATACCGCGCCAAAATTCTGACGATCAAAGATTGCCATTTAGACGATCTCCGTATAACTGAATATCACCTCCTAAAGCTAAACCCTTTCAGTGAGAGAAGGAATCGCTTGGATTACGCGATGCAGTACTTCGGTCCAAGCTCTTCTCCTACAATGTTTCGGTCTAACAGCTTTTCTATGACTGAACTGCTATTTATCGCCTTTGCATTATTGTAAGTATGACGTTTTCTGATCAGCTCTGCGTTCATATTTCCTCACATTTTGTTTTAGCTTTTTCCACGCTCTTGATAATCCCCAGTCGTAGCCTAGAGGCAAGTTATAGACATCCGTGTCTCGCGACAACAATCGGCTAGCGAAAGAATACAATCCTTGCTTTTCTTTTCTCCAAACAAACCAGTCCCTTTTTCAAATTTCCTCAGCTTTTAAGATGTGCTCAGATTAATTTAAAAGAAGTGTTTCATTAGTTTAACAGTCCCAAGATAATTTTTCTGGTGACAGGTCAGGTCCTCGTCTAACAGCTTCTTTCACCTCTGAACTGCTAAAGCCTTTTTTTTTTTTTTTAATTTTAATTTAACTGCGCAGACCTGAAAGCATCTCATTCATTGTCGATGTAGCTGTTAAATATGTTCAGTTACTGGAATGATTCCGTCGCTGTCACTGTCATTTGCTCTAATACACTCATTTTCACTTTTTTGTGCGCACTCCTCGTCAGCGCAAATCCCACCCTTACTATTGTCTCTCTATTGATGGACGTGGTCCAATCTCTGCAGTCCCAGTGCTACAGATGCTTCTAAACAGCGTCTTTCTTGCATATCGGCATCTGAAAAATTTTGAAAATGGCACTAATTTTTGCACTATAGGGTGGTTCTAAGTAGCTACACCACAACAACTTTAATCAGTTATAAGTGGATTCAGATGATGCTGAGGGAATTAGATTAGGAAAGGAGACACTTAAAGTAATTGATGGTTGAAGTAGAGAGGACATAAGATGTAGACTGGCAATGGGAAGGAAAGCGTTTCTGAAGAAGATGAATTTGTTAACATCGAATGTACTAGTAGATTTAAGCGTTAGGAAGTCTTTCCTGAAAATATTTGTTTGGAGGGTAGCCATGTATGAAAGTGAAACGTGCACAGTAAACAGTTTAGACAAGAAGAGAACAAAACCTTTTGAAATGTGCTATTACAGTGGGATACTGAAGATTAGATGGGTAGATCACGTAACCAATGACGTACTGATCAGAAAAGAAATTTGTGGCACAATTTGCCTAGAAGAAGGAATCGGTTGATAGGACACATTCTGAGACATCAAGAGACACCAGTTTATTATTGGAGGGAAGTGTGGGGGGTAAAAGCTGTAGAGTGAGACCAAGTGATGAGTACAGTAAGCAGATTCAGAAGGATGTAAGTTGCAGTATTTATTCGGAAATGGAGAGGTTTGCATAGAATAGAGTAACACGGCGAGTTGCAACAAACCAATATTCGGACAGAAGACAACAAAGAACAACAAGTGGAACTGTCTAACTAGCTCCTTACCTTTTCTCTGAGAATTCTATTCCTGCTCACTATCATATAAGGAAATGTCAGCGTCATCTACACAGCCCCGACACTGTTGGTTTAGGCAGTAACACAAGGGATAACAATGTCTGTCCCATCTCCGCAGTATTGCCTTTGACAGCCTTACCCTTTCGATTCTGATAACCATTCGGATCATTCCTTTCCGTTATGACAAAACTTTATGATGCAGCTATAAAATACACAAGATGTAACACAACCACAAAATGACGGAGAACGTGGATAGGCTTTTCAGCTTGACTGACTTCTCAGCATTACTTACGAATAGTGACAAGCCACAATACAAAGCGAAATACGACAAATCCAGCTTTTACGTGTCCATACTAACACGAATTCGGCGAATTCGATGCTATAATGTCGGCTTTTCAAAATTTGTCTTTGATCGCTTCACCTCTACAGCAGTTCATCATAGAGAGTGACTGACGGTGGCTCAGCCGGTCGACCTCGTTCTCAAATAAACAAAACTGAAAGCGTAAACTGTTTTAAAATGGCCAAAACGTAAACATTTTTGTTTACAATGTTGTCCTAATGTTCGCCGGCCGGAGTGGCCGCGCGGTTCTAGGCGCTACAGTCTGGAACCGAGCGACCGCTACGGTCGCAGGTTCGAATCCTGCCTCGGGCAGGATGTGGGTGATGTCCTTAGGTTAGTTAGGGTTAATTAGTTCTAAGTTCCAGGCGACTGATGAGCTCAGAAGTTAAGTCGCATAGAGCTCAGAGCCAATTGAGCCATTTTGTCCTAATGTTCTAAAAGGAGAAAAACTTTTGAAATGACGAAAAGAGGAAAGTACCAAATATGAAGGTTGTAGATGTCACTTAACTAAACCTTTTATGTATTTAACACTAGTATTTGGACGGTAAATTAAAAGCTATGAAGCACAAAAATAATTTTAAGATATTTAATTCTTTTACTAATGAATGTGATTTACATACTTATATTATTATCATATGTAATTAGTAAAAAAATTAAACTCTAAAAAACGAGCGCCACAGCTCAGTCAGTATGTGAAAACGGAACTTGATGAGTGGCGTGAAGTTTAAAATTTGTCCATGCGAAGGCTGTCCAGAAAGTAGGGAACGATCGATTACATAATGGAAACCACAGTGAAAATCTGATGAAGCCTCTGCACAGATGTGATAGGCAGCGTCTCCAGTACGCCCTTACATAGCGTCACATCGTTCTTCTCAGTACTGAGAGCACAGTGAGCTCGTAAAGGTGGGTAGAAAATACTGTCTCCCGCCAAGTATCGTTACCTACCGAGAGATTTCGCCTGATTTTATGCAACCCCACATAGCATAACTGTCATACAGTTCTTCATGGCAGTTCTCGGCCCCACCCTGCACGGGCAATAAGAACGCTCCTGCAGCGTTTTCTTTGGGAAGTGTTTGATGACCCACCACACAGCCCGGACTTAGCCCCATCTAATTTTCATCTCTGCCAAATGAACCACTGGCTATGAAGACAATATTTTGGCACATACAACGAGCTGCAGTTCAGCGTAGAAAATTTTCGGAAAGCCCAGGAAGTTGCCCTCTATGACAAGGATATTGTAAGGTTGACAGATGTCAAAGTCGGAACGGCGACTGCGTAGAAAAGTAACTGGAAGCTGTAGATAACTTTTGCAAATAAAACCGATTTGATTTACACTGTTGTTTCCATTTTGCTACCGATCGTTCCATACTTTCCGAATAGCTCTCGTACATTTTATGTAACATAGCATATGTTCGATATTTGCTAAAAATATTGATAATAAATGATTATGTTTATTTTCATTAAAAATTTGTGCTATACTCCCATCAAAATCTGGTGTCAAATGATGGGAAAAAATACGTTCATAAATATTTCAACATTTGTATGTATGTAATGATGATAATTTTTGCTTTATAGCGTCCGATGTATTTGTCCTGTCTTACACGCAAAACCGTAATTTACAATAATGTAATCACTGTTCATACTTGTATATGTTTTACTAAAAGTACTGGCGGAAGTTCGGTGAGGCCGTCTAGCGCTCAGGCCTTTTATTCAAAATCATAGGTTAAGATCTTAAAACTTCCGTTTGATTTCCGTTTAGCTAGACACGAGCCCTTACACTAGAACTCCTTACCAATCTTCTAGCCAGCATGAGAGCACCTTGCAGATCGTGCTTTGCCGTCCGTGGCGTTCACACGCCCTACTCAGAACTATGTGCCGTCTTTTAAAATGACCAGCGGACCATCATGATTCGCAGTGGCTTCAGTATATTTGTTGTCTTTGAATAAAAGTGTCACTTCCGTTCGTCTCTGTGTATTTCTTTCACTGTCAATTACCTTCTTTACTATACTGTAACAGTTGTTTGTATCTGTAGTCCAAGTTACAGTAAGCTATGTTACTTGGAAATCACGCGACATGCGAAAATATCTTTCGTCCCTAAGTTTTGCAGACAACTGTATGCTGATGATCCATCTGCTTGTCATCATTGTTGCGTCACTTACTATTCTTAACTTGTGCCAGGCACTGGTATTAAAACAAAAATATCCATTTGTGTAGCATCAGTATGAGTAATTTTCTTAAGCTAAAGGAAAGTGTCAAAATTCCACACCCCAGGTATTTCAGCAAATGTTCAAAGATTTTTCTAAGTGCAAGCACGTGTTCTTTGACAACACACGCTCCCTCACTTTCGAGATCGTCTTTCTACGCTTGTGATACAACGAGTTTCGTACTTCTTCAGAGAATGAGATTTACTAAAGAAAAACATAGATATTTTAAATTAATTATTTTCTTCGTAATATCAGTTCCAACATCCTGCGAAATTTTTCATGATTCTTGTTCACTTTGTAACTCACTGTGCATATATTTTACATAATTTTTTTACATCATTTAACCGATATTTTCAGGTCATTTTAGTGATAATTTTCATGGCAATTCAGATCATCAAAATCTGGGCCCTGCAGTGACATGTCCTTCTCATACTCGTATACTAAATAAACTCTCTGGAAGGGCAACTGCGCCTACTGCTCCCCTCACACACCCTCCCTCATTCTGCGGGCGCCACTGATGCAAGTACTTACTTGTCGCAAGCATGCTCTGTTGTGTCTAGACAAGACAGCCTAGACACAATGAGAGGAAGCCGAAAGGTACGCGCTTAAACTCACGCAGGCTGGCGTGAGGTCTGAAACAGGATACTTAATGAATGCTATAAAGAAAAGTACGTAGCTTCTGGAATACTTAACTTTAATCCATAATTGTTGAACATCGCTCTTGATGATACATGCTTCATATAATAAATATCAATTGAATACGGCGCCTTGCTAGGTCGTAGCAAAGGTAGCTGAAGGCTATGCTAACTATCGTCTCGGCAAATGAGAGCGTATTTGTCAGTGTAGCGTCGCTAGCAAAGTCGGCTGTACAACTGGGGCGAGTGCCAGGACGTCTCTCTAGACCTGACGTGTGGTGGCGCTCGGTCTGCTATCACTGACAGTGGCGACACGCGGGTCCGACGTATACTACCGGACCGCGGCCGATTTAAAAGCTACCACCTAGCAAGTGTGGTGTCTGGCGGTGACACCACATGCTCAGTCCGGTTGATGTGAGGAGGTACCTTACGCCATTCCATTCGGTTGAACCTGCTTTCTAGAAAAAAGTGTGCACAAAGTGAGGGTGGAGTAGTATTGTATTATCATTGTCTTGAAAGACTAACTCATCACCGAAATACTGACTGTTGTGTCGGACAACAGGTTGAAGGACCTAGCCCCAACATTCCACAGGTCTCAAACAGTCCTCAACAGCAATGAGATGATCCTGATATCCGTACATAGTGCCGGCCTACAGCGTCACTTACCAGCCTTTCTGCTAAACTTCTGAGACTGCATGCCCCGAGTATACATTGGTACATTGCCGACTGTACGATCGTCTAAGACAATCATCAGCCATCAGACAAATTCTGTGTTCATTGTTGAAGATAACTCGATGCCGCTGATACAGGTTCCATTCCACATGTTTTCTATCCCATCTCGCAAACCATTTTTGTGGGGTGCTCTGCTCTTGTTCATAGTTGACGTCCAGACACTTAGACGTGGATCGTGTGGAGACAGATACGTATTATTTTCTTCCACCCAGCCCTCCCCGTTACCCCTATAATCGAAACACACAGTTCTGTGGCACTGTCCTTGGGGTACCCACAAGTATGTGTTATTAATCATAGGCAACAACTACGAGGCAGAGCTTCTGTTTTGTGTCACGATAATTCTTGAATGATCTAATGACGTGACTGCACTATCTGACAGTTAGGTGGGACATGCTGAGAAACCTTCTTGCTATAATCTGACAATCCACCCATGGTATATGCTGGCAACGACACTTCGATGCACATTAACACTTTGCCGTCCTCAGGTCTCGTACAAATCGAATCGCTTGGCGCCGGCAGCGCTAATTCGGATTACTTGGCTTGTCGCCGGCCGCTTTTCACCTTTCCGTTGATGACAAGCTACAAACACATTGACTTTTGCGCTCTATAATTTTTCCGGAAATCCTCTATTTTGCCGTATCGTTCCACAAACTCGAATTTTCTCTTCAAGTAGCTTCTCTGCAAGTTCTACATTGTTATAATAATTATCCATGTAGAGGTGACGCGACTTTCCATAAGAAGGTGTCGATAGTTCCATCACTGTTTTTGCTAAAAGTTGTCCAGCGCTGCAATATATCTTGAATGAGGAAATGTATCCCGTACACGAATCACACAGCATCCGAATGAGTATGCCATGTTTCGTAATTTTGGACGGATTGTAAACTTTAAAATTTAACTGTCCACGCCACAGTATCATTCCTTCACCAGTTGAGATGTTTTGACTTAGATTAAACATTTCTTTAAACTTTTTGAGAAAATAATCGATTACGAATCGCACTTTGAAAAGCCGGTTGGCATTATCCGGTTTATTGTTGTTGTCGGAAAAATGGAAAACTGATAATATTTGTCTGAATCGGTTGCGTGATATCGTTTTACGAAATATCGGATTCATTGACCAGTAATAATCGATCCTTGCTTTTTTTTTACAATTCCCATAAGGATAGGAAGGCCAAACCACTTTCTAAGTTTGGCTCCCGTAACGTCAACAAATGTGGCACATTTTTTAACGAGTTTCCTTCTATTGCAATTTTGACTGTAATACTTGTTGGTTTTGTTGCTAATATATTCAGATAGATCGTTCCCAATATATTATTCTACGATATCCACAAAGCACTGTGTACCTTTGGGAAATATGTGTGGATCCGGAGATCCTTCAAATTTATTATTGGTCATCAGTAAATCATAGTCTGTCTTCTTCGTCTGATTCACCCGAATCAGTTGGCAACCGTAGCGTTCGCCAAATTCTTCTTGGACGTATTTCACTGTCTTCCGACGATTCTGCTTCTCTTTCATTTTTTTGATATCCACTGTCTTCTTCCCAATCGGCCAAGTCATCCGGAACGTCAGACAAGACGTCCGCGTATTCATCGTAAA
Source organism: Schistocerca piceifrons (assembly GCF_021461385.2). NCBI lineage: Eukaryota > Metazoa > Arthropoda > Insecta > Orthoptera > Acrididae > Schistocerca > Schistocerca piceifrons. The sequence continues at coordinate 800,851,807 of NC_060149.1, forward strand.
TAATCGTATCGCCTCTTTCGTCTGCCATCATGAAAGTGCACAACTACTTATAAAACCGAAAAAACCTGTTGGCGCGTGTAACTTATTGTTACCTAAACAAAACACCAACAGAATGAAAAAGATATTAAAGTGCTGTCACCGGCCACTGCGCGATACTATGCTCACGACACCACTATGCTGTCACCGGCCACTGAGTGATGCAATGCACACGTGATGTCGCCGGCTGTTGACCGCTGTTTCGCGCACGAAACCACTGTGGTGTCGCCGGACGGCAAAGTGTTACCAGACTACAAAATGTAGACAAGCCGCATTGTCCCGTTACAATGAGAAACACGATGCACTTCGCTGAGAATGGTGGTTTATTAGAAACGTAGTAGTACATAGCGGTTTCCTATGGTCGAAAGAGTATTGAGAAAGAGGTTTCTGATCAACAAACCACAAATTAGTAAGTCATGACAACGACTACAGCTACCCGCATTACACGTATGGTCTGCAAGTTGCTCGTGTTCCGGTTCTGCAGGAGAAACCCTGTCGGCAGACACAGACCACAACAGTATGGCAGGCGCGACGTATCAACCATAACAAACTGGACTGTGTCCAAAACACGCCAGTTTGTTTCGACGTGAAACTACCGCCTCCACCATGGGAACATGCGATGCTACCTTCACTGTGAGAAATGGCAGCCTTCAGACACGCGGAACGTACGCCCCAGACAACAGCGCCACAATAGGAAGCACAACTTTCGTTCCACACATCACATGCCGCCAAGAATTGAGCAAATATCACCCTGACGGTTTGTATTAAGGGCAGCACGCAGCCGCTCTCCACCCGTTCAGTCTGTGGAGCCACGGTAAGCATTTCCAAAACAGAGCAGCTACCAGGATATACTCCACGTGGTTCTGACAGTAACCTAGTCAGGAGGACCACGCAGCACAGCTACTATGAGTAGCCAACCACCACGCAGGGAAGTTCTTCTAGTCTAATTTGGCCTCCCGAGGATTCGGTGCTCCAAGACTGGTATTCTTGTGTGGAACTTAGACTGTCAACTGTGCTCAGTAGTTGGCGTCACAATACTACCGAACGGACTTTGACTGTGTCACGCTTCCTGAATAGGGGCCAGTAATAATTGAACGTAACACTTATTGTCCCTATTTTCAACTAGTTCAGTGACTGCTGACATCGCACTTCATTCTGTAGAACTTATAATCTCTCAAGTGCTTACATGGATAGACACAAAATAAACTTTATTGTTGATCGATCATTAATTTCTGGTTAAGTCTAGTCAGCAGAATAAGTCAATGCTCACAAGTTCTTTTCTTTTTTCGTTTATCGTGGAATGAAAATAAATGCTAATTGACTATGGCCTGGGACCGTTAGTTATTGAATGTGTGCTACCATGTAGGAAACATCACAGTTTACAATGATGTATTATGCTGTATGAGCCTACAGATTCCACGTCATTATTATCTGAACGATGCTGCGCGAGGTAGCCGTGTGGTCTAAAGCGCCTTGTCACGGTTCGCGCGGCTCCCACCGTCGGAGGTTCGACTCCTCCCTAGGGCATGAGTGTGTGTGTGTTGTCCTTAGCGTAAGTTAGTTTAATTAGTGTGTAAGCCTAGGGATCGATGACCTCAGCAGTTTGATCCCATAAAACCTTACCACAAATTAAACTAAACCAATATCTGAACGAATGATCTTAATGGCCAGTCGATAATGTCTGTTTACACTGAACTGCTATGATGGTTAAAAATACGATGATGATATGTGAAATGTGATGGTATCCAGATATTAGATTGGCAAGTATTGTCTCTGTATCCACCTCTCATAAAGCGTTTCTGGAATGCGTTCGTCAGATTCACAGCTACCTCTGATCCACCACTCATAACATTCTACACCATTAGGAAGGTGTAAAAGAGGAGTTGGATCGACGGGCGACTCTTTAACCACATTATAGGAAAAATAAATGATTACTGCTTCATATCCTGTCGACAGCGAGGTTATTATGGGAAAGGAACTGGCTTGTTTCCTTTACAAAGAAGTCATTCCATCATCTGCTTCCAGAAATCTTGAGAAACAACAGAAAACTTGAATTGAAATTAACAGATTAGGATCTGATCCCGCTTCTTCGTAATGCGAGCCCTGTGTCTCAACCAAAATGCTATCTTGTTCAGTCGCCTTATACAGACCATTCTACATCGCTCACAAACACGTGTGGTAGCCATGAGAAACTATTTTATCTATAAAATATTTTATAATTATTGATTATATGAACCGGTTATGTTTCTTTTTTCCTTCGGTTTAATGAAGTTTGCTAATTTTGTTTTTAAATACTCCTTTATTTCAAAACTCATGAAATGAATCTCAGTTACCATGTATTATAATTCACCAGAGAATGAGTTCATTTTGTGTTATGCTTAAGAGTTTGATATTAGTGTACGAAGTAAATAGTAATCCGTCAGTTTTATACGAAAGGATTATCACACATTAATGAAAGGGAAAAACCCAGAAAATCTGAGAACTACCTTATGAACACTCGGAGGGCCCACATTTGTAGTTGATCTCTAGAGTTATAAACAGAAGAATAGCATGTAACAGCAAAAGTGGAAATAAAAATCCCAGTCTAAACATAAGGCGGAATAAGATGTTGTCAATTCCAAAGATAATCGGTGTAAAAACAATGACACACCGTCCATACGAAAATTATGTGAGGATAAGGAAGGTAAGGACTCGTTTATGCTTAATTTCTAAACCGAAGAGGCAATGCGTTAATCTGAGTAATTTTTCTCACAAAGAATAAAGGAACAAAGAGAAGAGATGTTAATGTTAAGGATTGTAGACATGAACGTCAGCACAAATCTATCCAACAATGGGAAAGATTGTAAAATGGTAGTGGTGAGCTTGAAAACTTGTCTGTCTCAAAAACTAAATTTGACAGAAAGAGAAAAAAAACATTAAAAGTTTCCGCTTACTGCTGGTAAGCTACATGACGTTGATACCTAATGGAAAGCAGATTTCGTTAGTACAGTCTACGCAGACTGCGCCATTCTATTTATTAAAGCGAATGTGAATGCCCAATTTTTGATTCAGTGACCTGAAATTATATTCTAATATGATTCAATCGAAGGTGTACAATGATTGTTGAAAAACAGCTTGAAAATTGTCACAAAAAGTTTATTCAAAAGGTAGATATGGATATACACCGCAAATCAAAAATCACGCCGCCGGCGTAAGAACATAGCGTCCTACCAAGTTCGTCCGCCAAAGATAGATACACGACTCATGCCTCTTTATCCAGTAAGCTGTACGACTCTGGGAGCATCCCAGGATGCCCCAGAGAGCTACAACGCTAAGAAAAATCCCTTTTTGGCTTTTGATTAGATCACTGTGTACATTTTTTTCACACTGAATGTTTATTTATGATGATACACAGTATTTTGGAGAGTTCTATTTTCTTTACCCTTCTGTTTTTAGTTTGTCAACTCGTAATAAACGTAAGATAGAGTGTGATGAAAGTGTTCAAGTATGATTTAAAGGTGAAGTTGTATGTGAATATGTAAAAATGACTGGTGATTTTACAGTACTACATATTATCACAAATAAAGTTGCCTTGTGGAAAAAAAATATCACGTTGATCTTGTCAAAATCCGAGAAGTTTTTCTTTTTAGTGTTGTAGCTCTCTGGGGTACCCTGGGACAGTAGCTTTCTCGCTTCCCGCGCCCGGGTTCCCGGGTTCGATTCCCGGCGGGGTCAGGGATTTTTTCTGCCTCGTGATGACTGGGTGTTGTGTGATGTCCTTAAATTAGTTAGGTTTAAGTAGTTCTAAGTTCTAGGGGACTGATGACCATAGATGTCAAGTCCCATAGTGCTCAGAGCCATTTGAATCATTTGAATCCTGGGATGCTCTCAGTGTCGTGCGCTCCACTGGATAAAGAGGCATGGGTCATATATCTATTTTTGGCGCGCTACCTTGGTAGGTCGCTAAGTTCTTATGCCGTGAATTCCGATAAAGTTCCTCTTCTGACAGGAAAAAACTTCCAGGGCACTGGCCCATTGTGCGATAAAGCCAGAAAGTCTTTTAAAAAAAGTCCTGCAGGTAGCACAGGGAACAATACACCGTAGTGTGTTAACAGCAGGTACTGCCCGTCGCTGGGCGACTCCCAGGCTGCAAGGGCCATCTGCAAGCCACCCGCATGAGGTGAATGCGGCGCATGATCCCTGCCATTGTTCCCGCAGCCGGGCGCTGCTGCCTTCCCAGAACAGTGGCCAATTAAACCAGTCTTTTGGTAACCCTCCAAGCGTGTCTCTCCCCAAACAGGAGATCATAATGATCACAAGATTTCAATCAACACATAGAAGGTCCCGTCACCTCTAATTACCTAGTGCAAGCAGATATCGAGACAAGAAGTACGCGGTCACAGTCAACCCTCTTTATTAAGCGTCGTAATGATCCTAGTGCCTTCCTAGTTAAATAACAGTGCATTAAATATGCTCGTAATCGCGTTTTGAATTAACAAAAACGAATGGAGGCAAGCGCTCAGGACCACCGCCCTCCACACTTCAAACATGGAACTGTAATAATGCCTGCTGTTAAATATGTACAGTTTTCTGCCAGTACAATAACTAGGAGGGTTGTGGCTATGAGTTATGACATTACTTAACAACTTAAATCTGACTTTCACGGCTGCTGCTATTTTCCCTATAACTTGACGAATCGGCTAATGTAGTTGATAGAATAATCTTGGAGTTGAAGCTCTTTTTTCAGTGTTGCTTTAACAATACATACGTTTTTCGATGGGGTGCACCTTTAGCAAAACATAATTTCGTTTTTTATCCCAAACATGTTTCACTGCAGTTCATCATCATCAGTGGGCTTTTATTTTACGGCTGTTAAAGGTAAAGAATTTCTTTACCGTTTGCATATTTGTAAATATGAGTTTTTAAATTGTTTGACAGAGCACTGAAAGACCTGTGTCGAAACAAGGCCCCCGAGTAGACAACATTCCATTGGAACTACTGACGGCCTTGGGAGAGCCACTCCTGACAAAACTCTACCATCTGGTGAGCAAGATGTATGAGACGGGCGAAATACCCACAGATTCAAGAAGAATATAATAATCCCAATCCCAAAGAAAGCAGGTGTTCACAGATGTGAAAATTACCGAACAATCAGTTTAATAAGCCACAGCTGCAAAATACTAACACGAATTCTTTACAGACTAATGGAAAAACTGGTAGAAGCTGACCTCGGGGAAGATCAGTTTGGGTTCCGTAGAAATACTGGAACACGTGAGGCAATACTGACCTTACGACTTATCTTAGAAGAAAGATTAAGGAAAGGCAAACCTACGTTTCTAGCATTTGTAGACTTAGAGAAAGCTTTTGACTATGTTGACTGGAATACTCTTTCAAATTCTAAAGGTGGCAGGGGTAAAATACAGGGAGCGGAAGGCTATTTACAATTTGTACAGAAACCAGATGGCAGTTATAAGAGTCGAGGGACATGAAAGGGAAGCAGTTGTTGGGAAGGGAGTAAGACAGGCTTGTAGCCTCTCCCCGATGTTATTCAATCTGTATATTGAGCAAGCAGTAAAGGAAACAAAAGAAAAATTCAGAGTAGGTATTAAAATCCATGGAGAAGAAATAAAAACTTTGAGGTTCGCCGATGACATTGTAATTCTGTCAGAGACCCCAAAGGACTTGGAAGAGCAGTTGAATGGAATGGATAGCGTCCTGAAAGAAGGATATAAGATGAACATCAACAAAAGCAAAACGAGGATAATGGAATGTAGTCGAATTAAGTCGGGTGATGCTGAGGGAATTAGATTAGGAAAAGAGACACTTAAAGTAGTAAAGGAGTTTTGCTATTTGGGGAGCAAAATAACTGATGATGGTCGAAGTAGAGAGGATATAAAATGTAGATTGGCAATGGCAAGGAAAGCGTTTCTGAAGAAGAGAAATTTGTTAACATCGAGTATAGATTTAAATGTCAGGAAGGCATTTCTTAAAGTATTTGTATGGAGTGTAGCCATGTATGGAAGTGAAACATGGACGATAAATAGTTTGGACAAGAAGAGAATAGAAGCTTTCGAAATGTGGTGCTACAGAAGAATGCTGAAGATTAGATGGGTATATCACATAACTAATGAGGAAGTATTGAATAGGATTGGGGAGAAGAGAACTTTGTGGCACAGCTTGACCAAAAGAAGAGTTCGGTTGGTAGGACATGTTCTGAGGCATCAAGGAATCACAAATTTAGTATTGGAGGGCAGCGTGGAGGGTAAAAATCGTAGACGGAGACCAAGAGATGAATACACTAAGCAGATTCAGAAGGATGTAGGTTGCAATAGGTACTGGGAGATGAAGAAGCTTGCACAGGATAGAGTAGCATGGAGAGCTGCATCAAAACAGTCTCAGGACTGAACACCACAACAACAACTACTACAGATTTTTGAAGAAACACATAAAATTATGAATTCATACCTTTCTACCACATGGTATGGTTTTCCTAATTGAATTATGTTTTTACAGAGATTGTTTTCTTTCGCAGTTTGTCATCTGCAACCATATACACTTTAATGTAGACAAATTATTTTAGCAAAAATTACGATTTGAAAGCTGTTATTGTTAAGCCTGAAATTAATTAATTCTGTGTGGAAGAAAACGTAAGTGGAACATAATGTAAAAAGACACACACGCACAACTATCCACAAAAAATTAATTAATTTCAAGCATAGCCATAGCAGTTTTCAAATTGTAATTTTTGCTTAAATAATTTGTCTACATTAAGGTGTTTATAGTTGCAGATGACAAACTGTAATAAAAAACAGTCACTGTAAAAACATAATACAATCATGAAAACCACACCATGTGGTAAAAAGGTATGAATTCATAATTTTATGTGTTTCTTGAAAAATCTGTTGTTACGAATTTAAAAACTAATATTTGCATGTACACAAACAGTAAAGAACATTCTTTATCTTTAACAGCCATAAAATAAAAGCCCCTGATGATGCTGCAAGTGCAGTGAAAGATGTTTGGGATAAAAAAACAATATTTTTTTTGTTGGTTAAGGGGGATCCTATTCAAAAACGTATGTATAGTTGATGGAGCTAGATCACAAAGTATCCCTTGCGTGCGAGGTCACAAGTTCAATCTTTAGTAAGGCTTATTTGAAAGTGTTGTGTTAACAGTTATGACAAGAAGGATATTAGCTGCTTGCGACATGTGCATCAGGAGGGCGACAGAAAATGAGAGTCCGGGAGGTGCAGAGCACAATCTTCTACAGGATGTATATATTAGACTGCACAAAATGGACATCTTCGACATGGAAGAAATATTCAAATAAAACCATTAACTTGACCATGAGCACCGAATGAAGAATGCAGCCCCACAGTGATCACAAAGATTCACACAATCAAGATCGAGGCCGAACACCTTGGGAGTTACAAACCGCACAGGACATTCAGTTAGGTATCCACTCTTAAAGAATGCATATTGATGTAATGGAGTGATGAGAACTGATGGAATGTGATGACATGCAACCGAATGCGAAACAGTCTGTCTTTGAGCCTACCGTGAAACTGTCTACCCTTTAAGGAGTACCTGCAGATATAGTGCGATAATATGTTTTATAGGCACAGAAAAGACAAACATCCAGAAGTCGAATTGGTCCAGTGGTTCCAGATGGTATCAACTGTTCAGTCACACACCTTTCAGGAAATATAGTTTGCTCTAAATCAGTATGATTTTTACACGCAGAATTTTTACACGCACACATGAAATCAAGAAAAAGAAAGTTATTTTGACCAGCAACTGGACAAAAGGAGGTCTCATACCATAGTTGTAGGTCCCTTACGACCACTTTCCCACTCTTGCTGTGACGTAATATTCCCTTTAAAGATCACCCAAAATCGAAAGAATCTCGCAGCACCATAGATATATTTCCAGCAAATTTACCGTCCAGATTACCAGTCGGCTTAATTGTATACGAATGCGTTAAGGCATTTATGTTAGTTGATCTTGATACAATTCTCTTACCAACACTAATTTCCAGGGTTCCTTAAAAATGCATTTCCTCTTCATACACCGAGCGTCCGGAGCTGAGAACAAATTCAGTACTGAGCGACAGGATAAGTCTCTTTATCTCATTTACAAATTTTCGAGCCGATTCCGCTGTTTGCTGTCCATTACCAAGTTTATGCTTTGTTTGAAATTCGTTATCTTACGTCTACCAATTCTGTAGCACTGTTTGAAGTTATGCAACCACCCACTGGTTTGATGGAAATCATTGGAATTTATGTCAAGCGCAATTTGAAGGCATAACGGAGTAGGTCACTATCAGGCACAACCTGTAAACTGCATGCAGCATTGCAGCATACTTGAAACATGAGAACACATTTTTGTAAAAAGTGCACCTTCTCCTCCCTTAAATATCCGTAGTTTTTCTTATGCACTACACGGTCATATTGCTGCGGACTTATTCGAAAACTGTTCATAATTTTTTTTCCTATACTGCAGATGATCTCCATGTACTTTCACACTCCCAAGACACCAGTGGAGAACCATCAACCGCATCCGAACAGGACAAGGGAACTGCGGATATCTAAAGCACAAATGGCGCTGGGCAACATCTCCAGATTGTGGAACTGCCCTGCAAAAAATTAATCACATTGTTGGTGAGCCTTTGGGGGATCACTCAGATGTTTAGGACGGGTGGTAGGGACAGAGCATCGAGTGACATTATACTGAGTGCACTATCCGAAAATTACCCCCAGCAATTAAACAGAGAACCGACTCGTGGAGATAACATCTTGGACCTACTGATAACAAACAGACCCGAACTTTTCGACTCTGTAAGTGCAGAACAGGGAATCAGTGATCATAAGGCCGTTGCAGCATCCCTGAATATGGAAGTTAATAGGAATATAAAAAAGGGAGGAAGGTTTATTTGTTTGGCAAGAGTAATAGGAGGCAGATTTCAGACTACCTAACAGATCAAAACGAAAATTTCTGTTCCGACACTGACAATGTTGAGTGTTTATGGAAAAAGTTCAAGGCAATCGTACAATGCGTTTTAGACAGGTACGTGCCGAGTAAAACTGTGAGGGACGGGAAAAAGCCACCGTGGTTCAACAACAAAGTTAGGGAACTACTGCGAAAGCAAAGAGAGCTTCACTCCAAGTTTAGACGCAGCCAAAACCTCTCAGACAACCAGAAGCTAAACGATGTCAAAGTTAGCGTAAGGAGGGCTATGCGTGAAGCGTTCAGTGAATTCGAAAGTAAAATTCTATGTACCGACTTGACAGAAAATCCTAGGAAGTTCTGGTCTTACGTTAAATCAGTAAGTGGCTCGAAACAGCATATCCAGACACTCCGGGATGATGATGGCATTGAAACAGAGGATGACACGCGTAAATCTGAAATACTAAACACCTTTTTTCAAAGCTGTTTCACAGAGGAAGACCGCACTGCAGTTCTTTCTCTAAATCCTCGCACAAACGAAAAAATGGCTGACATCGAAATAAGTGTCCAAGGAATAGAAAAGCAACTGGAACACTCAACAGAGGAAAGTCCACTGGACCTGACGGGATACCAATTCGATTCTACACAGAGTACGCGAAAGAACTTGCCCCCCTTGTAACAGCCGTGTACCGCAAGTGTCTAGAGGAGGAAGGTTCCAAATGATTGAAAAAGAGCACAGGTAGTCCCAGTCTTCAAGAAGGGTCGTCGAGCAGATGCGCAAAACTATAGACCTATATCTCTGACGTCGATCTGCTGTATAATTTTAGAACACGTTTTTTGCTCGCGTATCATGTCGTGTTTGGAAACCCAGAATCTACTATGTAGGAATCAACATGGATTCCGGAAACAGCGATCGTGTGAGACTCAACTCGCTTTATTTGTTCATGAGATCCAGAAAATATCAGATACAGGCTCCGAGGTAGATGCTATTTTCCTTGACTTCCGGAAGGCGTTCGATACAGTTCCGCACTGTCGCCTGATAAACAAAGTAAGAGCCTACGGAATATCAGACCAGCTGTGTGGCTGGATTGAAGAGTTTTTAGCAAACAGAACACAGCATGTTGTTATCAATGGAGAGACGTCTACAGACGTTAAAGTAACCTCTGGCGTGCCACAGGGGAGTGTCATGGGGCCATTGCTTTTCACAATATATATAAATGACCTAGTTGATAGTGTCGGAAGTTCCATGCGGCTTTTCGCGGATGATGCTGTAGTATACAGAGAAGTTGCAGCATTAGAAAATTGTAGCGAAATGCAGGAAGATCTGCAACGGATAGGCACTTGGTGCAGGGAGTGGCAACTGACCCTTAACATAGACAAATGTAATGTATTGCGAATACATAGAAAGAAGGATCCTTTATTGTATGATTATATGATAGCGGAACAAACACTGGTAGCAGTTACTTCTGTAAAATATCTGGGAGTATGCGTGCGGAACGATTTGAAGTGGAATGATCATATAAAATTAATTGTTGGTAAGGCGGGTACCAGGTTGAGATTCATTGGGAGAGTGCTTAGAAAATGTAGTCCATCAACAAAGGAGGTGGCTTACAGAACACTCGTTCGACCTATATTTGAGTATTGCTCATCAGTGTGGGATCCGTATCAGATCGGGTTGACGAAGGAGATAGAGAAGATCCAAAGAAGAGCGGCGCGTTTCGTCACAGGGTTATTTGGTAACCGTGATAGCGTTACGGAGATGTTTAGCAAACTCAAGTGGCAGACTCTGCAAGAGAGGCGCTCTGCATCGCGGTGTAGCTTGCTCGCCAGGTTTCGAGAGGGTGCGTTTCTGGATGAGGTATCGAATATATTGCTTCCCCCTACTTATACCTCCCGAGGAGATCACGAATGTATAATTAGAGAGATTCGAGCGCTCACGGAGGCTTTCAGACAGTCGTTCTTCCCGCGAACCATACGCGACTGGAATAGAAAAGGGAGGTAATGACAGTGACACGTAAAGTGCCCTCCGCCACACACCGTTGGGTGGCTTGCGGAGTATAAATGTAGATGTAGATGTAGATCAATAAATGATATCCACCATGCATCACCTGAAGGGCTCAACTGGATCAACAGATTGGACTTAGAAATCTAAGAACTTGTGTAATGTGTAGATAATTTAGCATAATACTTTGAACATTTGATGTATTTTCTTGTCATTTCTTACACTGTATACTCTTAAAATTATGTATTTGACCCAAGCTCTGTATCATCATACGATAAATAAATAAATAAATTACGTTTAGTTCAGACTTCTTGGATAGCGATCATCCTTTACTACTTTTCACTGGAGACGGGATTTGTGGCTCGCTGTCAGACAAGGATGATGAACTAAACGTCTCGATATCTCGTTCAACATCACTTTCACTTGTTAAGCATGTATCGTCACCATTGTACTCCTCTTGTACATTGCCTGCACAGTCGAGCGTATATGATACCACACACTCCACTGACTCGTCTTGCAGAAACGCTAATATTTCATCTGCCACTTCTTCCTCACTCTGCGAAATTCTTTAGCTTCCTTTCTGACAAAATGTCACCTTCGGCAACTGTTGTTGTAGGTGTAATGCAATGTTTGTTTTGTGTATCTTTGCCATTGCACTGCTTTGTATCAACACCACTTGCACTGTTGTGAGTTACTCGTCAACTAAGCAATTCAACTACGCTCCACACCATTGGACACTTCCAGTCCCACCCCCTGTTTCAATTAGCAGCCAATATTGTGGTTGCATGGTAGACAATATGTGGGGCGTCTAATGCCTAAACAATATTAGCCTTTTTCGACCACGCACTCAAGACGTTCCTTATCAGATGGTCGTTTTTGCAAGGATGGCTTTTAATAATTTGTAAATAAGAGAGGAACTGGTAAAGATTGTACTACTTCCAGGGCACACTACAGAACAGGAAATATTTTTAGCAGTTACATAATTATCTTATCATCTCTGAAAATATTCCCCTAAAGAAATTGGTGGGCTTAGCAGCAGATGGAGCCCCTGCGATGGTAGGAGGAGAAAAGGGATTAGAAGCCTTGTGTAATAAAGACAACAGCTTTCTGAAACTTCTTTCTTACCGTTGTGTAATACACCAGCAGTCACTGTGAGGAAAATTTTTAAGTGTGAACATTTAAATCAGATCAGTCATGAAAGTTGTGAACAAAGGTAGAGCACATGCAGTACTACAGCGGTATCTACTGCTTCATACTGAAGTTCGTTGGCTTAGCAGAGGCAGAGGTTTAAGTTTTAAAGAGTTGCTTCCTGCCTAAAGAATTTTTGAGAGAATGAGGCGAATCCGTCCGTGAACAAGAAGATACAGATTGGCTGTAGGAATTTGCTTTTCTCGCATACGTCACCAAAGAGTTAAATATCCTTAAGTTTCAACTTCAGGATCTAAGGATATTGGCGGAAAATTTTCAGATGTCGTTCCATTCTCAATCAGGCTGGAACAGGAAGGATAAAAATCTCATCCGAGATGAATAGAAACACTTTGTACTTGTTTGGAAGAAAAGACAGAAATCTACAGCTCCTACTTACAACAACAAACAATCAGTTGAAATTCTTTCAGATTTGAGAAGTAAATTCAAAAAACACATCCAAAACTTCAAAAGCATCTCAGTTTTTGCAGAGTTTGACACTTCGCCTTGTATAGAGGTTTATGAGGAAGAGTTCCCTATTCTTAGCTATTCGTAATATTTTACGTTTTGATTTTCAAGAAGACAATGCTGCAGTGGAGTCCAAACGACTTATCTTTAAAAACACTTTCTTCAAGCTCTGAAAATATCTGGGCTCTTGTTCCTAAAGAAAAATACCCATTTCAGTCCAGTTTGGTCTCAAAATCAAGGCAATGGTTCAGCTCTGCATATCAATGTGAGGCTTCTTTTTCCAGCCCGATATTTATAAAAACACAAGTACAGGTACAGACTGTCTGACGAACAGTTGAACAACTCTATCCGAATAGAATACGCTACATGCTGTCCCAATATTAAAAAACTTGTTGATGACAAGAAAGAGTACAAGCCTTCGCGTTAAAGTTAATAAGTCTGATAAAAAGAATCTGTTATCACGTTAGTGATTTATTACTAATTACACTGCAAATTCTTTCTTATGTAAAATCGATTTTTCTTATACGCGGTTTAATAAACATTCGTTTCATATTTACTAGAAATACAAATTCATAGGCAATAAATAAATGTAGGATTTCTTTTAAAAGTTCTTACTTCTGTCCCAATTTCCTTTGCCAGCTCTCAGGTCTTAAACGGCGTGGTATCACAGAACCTGCCTACGTTTGGCGACCAATGCCCTGGTAACAGTGTTTACAATTTGTGCCATTCCGAAAGTGCCCAAAACGTCGAGAAAGTTATTACTAATTTCATCCTTAACACTTTTGTTAATTGTTAACTATGCGTCTCCACACAGTAATAAGAATTATGTGCCTTCACATAATATTAAGTCAATTTCGTGAGCTGAAACTCTTTCCTGGAAAGCATTTTATTTATTAAGGAAACTTCCCACATTAGCACTACGTGAGAGGCACACACAGAGAACGACTAGCCTCTTATAAATGTCCATCTTTTGTTAGTTCACCGGTAGCCAGTTCCAAATGTTTCCTACACTAAGTGTGATCAAATCTTCTCTAGCTTTAAAACGTATGTCATATCCGATAGATATACACTACTGGCCATTAAAATTGCTACACCAAGAAGAAATGCAGATGACGAACGGGTATTCATTGGACGAATATATTATACTAGATCAGACATGTGATTACATTTTCACGCAATTTGGGTGCTTAGATCCTGAGAAATCAGTTCCCAGAACAACCACCTCCGGCCGTAATAACGGCCTTGATACGCCTGGGCATTGACTCAAACAGAGCTTGGATGGCGTGTACAGCTACAGCTGCCAATGCAGCTTCAACACGATACCACAGTTCATCAAGAGTAGTGACTGGCGTAATGTGAGGAGCCAGTTGCTCGGCCACCATTGAACAGACGTTTTCAGTTGGTGAGAGATCTGGAGAATGTGCTGGCCAGGCCAGCAGTCGAACATTTTCTGTATCCAGAAGGCCCGTACAGGACCTGCAACATGCGGTCGTGCATTATCCTGCTGAAATGTGGGGTTTCGCAGGGATCGAAAGAAGGGTAGAGCCACTGGTCGTAACACATCTGAAATGTAACGTCCACTGTTCAAAGTACCGTCAGTGCGAACAAGAGGTGACCGAGACGTGTAACCAAAGGCACCCCATACCATCACGCCGGGTAATACGCCAGTATGGCGATGACGAATATACCCTTCCAATGTGCGTTCACAGCGATGACGCCAAACACGGATGCGACCATCATGATGCTGTAAACAGAACCTGGATTCATCCGAAAAAATGACGTTTTGCCATTCGTGCACCCAGGTTCGTCGTTGAGTACACCATCGCAGGCGCTCCTGTCTGTGATGCAGCGTCAAGGGTAACCGCAGCCCTTGTCTCTGAGCTGATAGTCCATACTGTTGCAAACGACGTCGAACTGTTGGTGCAGATGGTTGTTGTCTTGCAAACGTCCCCATCTGTTGACTCAAGGATCGAGACGTGGCTGCACGATCCGTTACAGCCATGTGGATAAGATGCCTGTCATCTCGACTAGTGATAAGAGGCAGTTTGGACCCAGCATGGCGTTCCGTATTACCCACCTGAACCCACCGATTTCATATTCTGCTAACAGTCATTGGATTTCGACCAACGCGAGCAGCAATGTCGCGATATGATAAACCGCAATCGCGATAGGCTACAATCCTACCTTTATCAAAGTCGGAAACGTGATGGTAGGCATTTCTCCTCCTTACACGAGGCATCACAACAACGTTTCACCAGGCAACGCCGGTCAACTGCTGTTTGTGTATGAGAAATGGGTTGGAAAGTTTCCTCATGTCAGCACGTTGTAGGTGTCGCCACCGGCACCAACCTTGTGTGAATGCTCTGAAAAGCTAATCATTGGTATATCACAGCATCTTCTTCCTGTCGGTTAAATTTCGCGTCTGTAGCACGTCATCTTCATGGTGTAGCAATTTTAATGGTCAGTAGTTTATTAATGATTGTTCCCTTCGATACTCAGTTTGAGGATGAGTACAATCAGATGTACGCCAATGGGAAATTTCACATATGTGATGACTTCTATCCGCATTACAACCCTGAAATACTGTAAATCTGTGATGTTCCTTGAATGTGTTCGACTTGGAACCATGCGGGCTTAGTTCCTAAATTTAAGTCTCAATTTAATTAAATCAGAATTTCTTGTCAACCAATTGATTTATTTTCTTTTGTACACTGAAGAGCCAAAGAAAGTGGTGCACCCTCTTAATATCGTGTAGGGCCCCCGCGGGCACGCAGAAGTGCCGCAACACGGCGTGGCATGGACTCGGCTAATATCTGCTGGAGGGAACTGACGCCACTAATCCTGCAGGGCTGTCGATAAATCCGTAAGAGTGGGAGAGGGTGGAGATCTCTTCTGAATAACACGTTGCAAGAGAGCCCACATATGCTCAATATTGTTCATGTCTGGGGAGTTTGATGGCCAGCGGAACTGTTTAAACTCATAATAGTGTTACTGGAGCCCATTTTTAGCAATTATGGACATGTGGGGGGTCACATTGTCCTGCTGGAATATCGAAGTTCGTAGGAATGCATAATGGGCATGAACGGGTACAGGTGATCAGACAGGATGCTTACGTACATGTCACCTGTCAGAGTCGTATCTAGACGTATCAGTGTCCCATATCACTCCAACTGCACACACCATTACAGAGCCTCCATCAGCTTGAACAGTCCCCTGCTGACATGCAGGGTCCATGGATTCATGAAGTTGTCTCCAAACCCGTAAACGTCCATGCGTTCGATACAATTGGAACCTAGACTCGTCCGACCAGGAAACACGTTTCCAGTCATCAACAGTCCAATGTCGATGTTGACGGGCCCAAACGACGCGTAAAGCTTTGTGTCGTGCAGTCATCAAGGGTACACGAATGGTCCTTCGGCTCCGAAAGCACATATCGATGATGTTTCGTTGAATGGTTCGCATGCTGACACTTGTCGACGGTTCACCATTGAAATCTGCAGCAGTTTGCGGAAGAGTTGCACTTATGCCACGGTGAACGATTCTCTTCAGTCGTCTTGGCGCCGTTCTTGCAGGATCTTTTACCGGTCGCAGCGATGCCGGAGTTTTAATGTAATTAGTCTGGTCTTTTTCTTTTTATAAGTTCAGGATATACAGTGACGTATTCTATGGCCATTTCTAACTGATACTGGGAACCGGGGTGATGCAAAACTTATTTGGATGTGTGTGTCCATATATATATGTTAACAACATCTTATTTTTGGAAATATTCTGGAAAATTAGAGAGATATGTAATTAAGAAAATCAGAGTTTTCAAGTATCCCTCTACTCTGTTTTTGGGTGTTTCTACTGGTGTCATCCTGCCTGCCTTATCAAGCTTCTGTTTCTGGCAGTTAGCATGTGATGTGGGATCACAGGTGCTGCTGGCACGCGAGAATTGTGGGCCTTTCCCATTTGCAGCCTCGTATTTTAATGATCATGAAGCTACTATTCTCTCTTGCCCATTGCTGGAGACAAGGCGCATAATTTGAACAGTTCTCGGGTATCCGACCGGGTAGCGTCGTAATTTCTCCACAATACTTCGGCAGACGTACACGCTGCCATCTTCAGGTGGTTCCTCACGAATGCTGTGCTGTTCCTCTCGGCGCCCTATATATACTAGCCATTACCCCCACCACCGTTCCTCTCCTGGTGTCTTCGGGGCGGCTGGCGCGGTGACTACTGGCGGGGGTGGGGGAAGCGTCGCCTGGGTCTGAACTGGGGTCTGCAGTCTCCCTGCTGCCGCGGTCCTCGATCTCTGTGACCGCATCTTTCTTTCCAGGCTGAGTGCAGGGATCCAAGCCTAAGTTGAAGGCCGCTGTCTTTATTAATTAGATCGCCCTGTAGTCGGATTTCAATGGCCTGTTTAGTAAAGCAGACCCAGAAGTAGGAGGATTGACAGAGTATTTTTGTTTTTTCATAGTCCATAGTATGGTCAGTTTTTATACAATGGTCAACCACGGCTGATTTAGTGGCCTGGCGTAATTCGGTATGGCGATTGTGTTCTCGGCACCTCTCGTCCACAGTGCGGACTGTCTCCCCAATGTATGATTTTCCGCACTGACAGGGAATTTGACAAACGTCTGGTTTTCGAAGGCCTAGGTCATCTTTCACTGAACCCAATAGAGTCAAGGTTTTTGCAGGGGGTCGGAATACACATTTCACATTGTGTTTCCCCACGATTCTACCGATGGTAGATATCGAAATAGACGACAGAGGGATAGAGAAATAATTAAAATCGCTCAAAAGAGGAAAGGCCGTTGGACCTGATGGGATACCAGTTCGATTTTACACAGAGTACGCGAAGGAACTTTCCCCCATTCTTGCAGCGATGTACCGTAGGTCTCTAGAAAAGCGTAGCGTTCCAAAAGATTGGAAAAGTGCACAGGTCATCTCCGTTTTCAAGAAGGGACATCGAACAGATGTGCAGAACTATAGATCTATATCTCTAACGTCGATCAGTTGTAGAATTTTGGAACACGTATTATGTTCGAGTATAATGACTTTTCTGGAGACTAGAAATCTACTCTGTAGGAATCAGCATGGGTTTCGAAAAAGACGATCGTGTGAAACCCAGTTCGCGCTATTCGTCCACGAGGCTCGGAGGGCCATAGACACGAGTTCCCGGGTAGATGCCGTGTTTCTTGACTTCCACAAGGCGTTCGGTTCAGTTCCCCACAGTCGTTTAATGAACAAAGTAAGAGCTTATGGTCTATCAGACCAACTGTGTGATTGGACTGAAGAGTTCCTAGATAACAGAACGCAGCATGTCATTCTCAATGAAGAGAAACCTTCCGAAGGAAGAGTGATTTCAGGTGTGCCGCAGGGGAGTGTCGTAGGACCGTTGCTATTCACAATATACATAAATGACCTTGTGGATAGCATTGGAAGTTCACTGAGGCTTTTTGTGGATGATGCTGTGGTATATCGAGAGGTTGCAACAATGGAAAATTGTACTGAAATGCAGGAGGATCTGCAGCGAATTGCCGCATGGTGCAGGGAATGGCAATTGAATCTCAATGTAGACAAGTGTAATGTGCTGCGAATACATAGAAAGAAAGATCCCTTATCATTTAACTACAATATAGCAGGTCAGCAGCTGAAAGCAGGTAATTCCACAAATTATCTGGGTGTACGCATTAGGAGTGATTTAAAATGGAAAGATCATATAAAGTTTATCGTCGGTAAATCAGATGCCAGACTGAGATTCATTGGAAGAATCCTAAGGAAATGCAGTCCGAAAACAAAGGAAGTAGGTTACAAAAAAATGGCTCTGAGCACTATGGGACTTAACTGTTGAGGTCATCAGTCCCCTAGAACTTAGAACTACTTAAACCTAACTAACCTAAGGACATCACACACATCCATGTCCGAGACTGGATTCGAACCTGCGACCGTAGCGGTCGCGCGGTTCCAGACTGTAGCGCCTAGAACCGCTCGGCCACTTCGGTCGGCGAAGTAGGTTGCAGTACACATGTTCGCCCACTGCTTGAATACCGCTCACGAGTGTGGGATCCGTACCAGATAGGGTTTGATAGAAGAGATAGAAAAGCAGCGCGCTCCGTTACAAGATCATTTAGTAATCGCGAAAGCGTTACAGAGATACTAGATAAACTCCAGTGGAAGAGACTGCAAGACAGACGCTCAGTAGCTCGGTACGGGCTTTTGTTGAAGTATCGAGAACATACCTTCACCGAGGAGTCAAGCAGTATTTTGCTCCCTCCTACGTATATCTCGTGAAGAGACCAAGACGATAAAATCGGAGAGATTAGAGCCCACACAGAGGCATACCGACAATCCTTCTTTCCACGAACAATACGAGACTGGAATAGAAGGGAGAACCGATGCACAGAACTGGGTACCCTCCGCCACACACCGTCAGGTGGCTTGCGGAGTATGGATGTACATGTAGATGTAGATTTTTCTTGAGGTGTTTCCGACAAACGGAATGTACGTCAATGACTTGTGTTCTTCTGTTTCTACTTCTTGTTCTCTTGGCGCAGTCTGTCTGAGTGTGTGTCTTATTTGCTTCTGGTTGTACCCATTTGTCTGAAATGTTTTCTCGAGGTGCTGCAGTTCTGCTGGAAGGCTCTCCTGATCGCAGATCGATCGTGCCCTGTAAACAAGTGTGCGCAAAACGGCTTCACGCTGGGAGTTGTGGTGGAAACTGAAGGCATTTACGCGGTGGTCTCGCCGTTCTAGGCGCGCAGTCCGGAACCGTGCGACTGCTACGGTCGCAGCTTCGAATCCTGCCTCGGGCATGGATGTGTGTGATGTCCTTAGGTTAGTTAGGTTTAAGTAGTTCTAAGTTCTAGGGGACTGATGACCACAGCAGTTGAGTCCCATAGTGCTCAGAGCCGTTTTTGAAGGCATTTAGGTACAAATCGGTGTGTGTAGATTTTCTGTATACACTGTGTCCCAGCTTGCCGTCAGGTTTCCGTTTCACCAGGATGTCAAGAAACGGTAGGCACCATCTTGGTCCACCTCCATCGTGAACTGTATGTTGGGGTGCAGCGCATAATGTCTGTGCGTTGGGGTTCTGTCAGCCACTTGTACCAGCATGGTGGTGGTGACTGGCGACCGAAGCATGTCCTCTAGCTGTGCCGAGGCAGCGTCCACTCGAGGCAGGGACAGTGGCACTGAGCTAGCTGGAGGCTTGTGTGGATAGAATTTCGCGTACATCATTCTTAGTTTCTTTTTATTGAAGTTTATTTGTCTACCATTCCTGTGCAATGATGGGAAATTTTTTACTGAGTTTTGGGATGAGTAGAAACGTTCCTACTCGGATTTTCAATCGTTATTTTCCAGTGTACTATAATTTTTTTTGTGCCTGACCCCTCTATGATGTACTGTTTGTATTTTTTTCTTTTCTTTTTACAAACCATTACATCACTTTTACGCCAGTGATGAGGGTGATTGTTTATAGGATGAACTCAACATAGCGTGTATGAATATTTCGTTGATACTTACAGACATGTTCAAATTATTAGACTACAGACATTTTTTCCAAAGCTTTACATTTATTACACATTTACATCCACATACAGATTATATTTGTACATTCAATACTTTGTATGCATGCCTTTGTTATTATTGAACATTTTTATCCTGTTTGGCATAATTTTTATTACCTTTTCACATGACATTTTAATATTATTTTCATTGAGATTTCCTGTAGTTTCTCCATGAGATCTTGTTTGGTAGTTATTGTAAACGGCCAGCCGGGGTGGTCGAGCGGTTCTAGGCGCTTCAGTCTGGAACCGCGCGACCGCTACGGTTGCAGGTTCGAATCCTGCCTCGGGCATGGATGTGTGTGATGTCCTTAGGTTAGTTAGGTTTAAGTAGTTCTAAGTTCTAGAGGACTGATGACCTCAGTACTTAAGTCCCATAGTGCTCAGAGTCTTTTGAGCCATTTTATTGTAAATGTACTTGTCCTCTGATTCACAATAGCCCATAAATTATCAAGTGGGTTCATATCAGGGCTATTCCCTGGCCAGGGCAACACTTTCAGTTGCTTTTCGTCAAGTACTTGGAAACACTTTTGGCTTTGTGGCAAGGTGACCGATCATGCATAAAAATGGCATCTTTATTAGGAAACCACTCATTTATTTGGTGGAAAAGTTCATTTTCAAAGATTTCTTTATATTGTTCTTGCCTCATCGTCCCTTCAAAAATGTGTAATCTGCCAGGACCTTTCAATGACATGACACTCCAGACCATAACGGAAGTTGGATGCTTCACACATTGCTGCACACACTCAGCTTTGAACTGTTCTCCAGGTCTGCGAAGAACATACCAGCTTTCTTCCATCACAGTGAATACAGATTCATCACTGAAGCATACCTGAAGCATACGAACAAAATTAAAAATTAGGAAAGTCGACAATAGTACCATA
Source organism: Schistocerca piceifrons (assembly GCF_021461385.2). NCBI lineage: Eukaryota > Metazoa > Arthropoda > Insecta > Orthoptera > Acrididae > Schistocerca > Schistocerca piceifrons. The sequence goes on from NC_060149.1 coordinate 800,872,854, forward strand.
GGAGACCTCAATAGTCCCAAAATTCAATGTGCATTTCTTCAGTATCAATAAAACATCACAATTTCAAGCCAAAACTCCTAACTTTAGAGATCATACCCACTTAATTTACCATATCATTGCACATACCTTAACCCAGTCCTCACTTGTCCACTCCTGAAGTTGTTTAGCCCTCTTCAATCTTTTAGTTTTCATGGCAGGTGAGAGTTTCTGTTTCTCCCTTGGTCGGCATGCTTTTAAACGACATTCAATCAGCCTCCTTCTCACTGTCACAGGTGAAACTTCAACATCCAAACCTTTCAGCTGATGGCTCATGTCTGTAGAAATAAGTTAACAGTTCATTGTTGCCATGTTTGTAAGTCTCCTCGTTGTTCTGGGACTGATTTTTCTATTATGTCCACATTTTTATGTTTGGCTTGTATTCACCACCTTTCTGCACTGAAAGTTTGATTCTGCTGACAGTTTTCTGTGATATTCTCATTCTGTCAGCAATTTCTTGCTGTGTATAACGATTTTCAGCAAGACGTGCTGCCACAGCGAAACTCTCCAAGGTGAAACATCTTTTGTCTTCCCCACAACCTCACTTGCTTTGGAAACTCCTCGATTTATTGCTGTAGCTAAACATGCAAGTTCACAAGCTATATAATGTCTGGTTAATGTAGAAAGAAGAAGCTGAAGTACACCACAGAAACATAAAACATTACTGTAAACACAGTTTCAAAGCATCTACACAGACACCTAACACCAACACGATTTGGATGGAAAATGAGAAGTGCTACCAACTCTGAAAAATTCAGTGAACTGTGAGTTGCCTGGAAGGGAAATTTCGTGGCATCACTCAAACCATTAAAGGAAATCAAATATTACACGTTTCTCTTCGATTTTTGCACTAGAAAACTTAAGAGTGTCAAAAATAATCTTTTAGTCTAATAATTTGAACACGTCTGTATGTGTCTGATATGGGTACGCATATTGTACATGCTAATAATGCAGGGAGAATACTGACTTAACACTTACAAAGAGTTTTTTTTTGTTTTGGTAAAATAATGCATTGCGGGTATTGTCAACATTCAAGGGTCTCATGTTTACGTATGTGTTTTTTTCGATTAATGATCGGTGTTTATGCTTTGGAGTGCTTACAGAAAGCGTGATGACATCATTATATCACAATACTTCTCTCAATAGGACAACGCCACTTTTTTAACACAGGCACTATCACTTCACACATTTGTACTTTATGTATGACGTGGATTAGATAAGCAATGTTTACTTATCGTGTTGTGGTATTTGTTTATCATTTAAAGTGTTAACACTTTGTCTGCTGGGGACGAGTTAACTCTTCATGCTCCACCGCTCCCCACATACTGAGGTCCTGTTTAAACGTGGCCCCTGGGTTTTCCTTAAGCGATATTAATGTGTTTACTCCCCCAGTTTCACTGTCCTCTCACTGCTGCGGCTGAGTTACTTCCATATCTCTGTGAATAAAAGAGTTTCTAGTAGCCTCTTTGTGTGCTATGATTTGCAAGAAACCATCCATATCTTGAATCCCTTATGAAATATGGCGATTGTTATGACCACATAATTCCCGATGTGCAGGGACAGAAATGAGCACATCGCACACAACCATCCACCGGCTATCAAAAACAATAACTAGAGAACGAAAGGAAACATTTTTCTGCCTTCAATTTTAAATAAAATTTCGATACCTTATCTACATTTACTAGACTGCAATGTATGAGCTAGCATCAACCACACGCAAAGTTTACGCAATGCACTTGTACTTCTTCAAACTCCTTAAAATGGCGTGGAATGTTTCAGTTAATTTGATGCAGACCAGTAAATATGACGAATAACGAAAAGTTATTCAGTCCTTTATTGAGTGAATTTATCAGATCGTAAGATGCGTAAAAGTCAATTTTTTCGCCAAATAGTTTTGTTGAAATCGGGTGCTAAGTATTTCATAGTGGCTAGAACGCCGACTCCCAGCAATGGCAATAGCTTTTGGCGAGCAGTACAGCGAAAAAATAGCTGCACTGAGCGTGCCACACAGAGAACACACCGGTGTCAGTAAATCGGTTAATAATGCATTGTGGAAATTGTTTAATCCAGATTATCAGTGTAATTTGTTTAAATAAAACGATGTGGTATCTGTTGAACATTTGAGGTCTCGGCAGTAGTGTATTTGCTGTAAAATAACACACTGTGAAAACTCTTTACTCATGATAATGACATAATTCTTAAATAATGCTCCGCGGTAACTATCTAACATCGTATTTACATGTAGTGCGTTTAGAAATTCTCCTTACAAACTTCTAGGGCTTGTAGGGGGAAGTAAGTAAATTATACATTGAAGTGTCCGCAGCTCGTGGTCGTGCGGTAGCGTTCTCGCTTCCCGCGCCCGGGTTCCCAGGTTCGATTCCCGGCGGGGTCAGGGATTTTCTCTGCCTCTTGATGACTGGGTGTTGTGTGATGTCCTTAGGTTAGTTAGGTTTAAGTAGTTCTAAGTTCTAGGGGACTGATGACCGTAGATGTTAAGTCCCATAGTGCTCAGAGCCAATACATTGAAGCGCCAAAGAAATTGGTATAAGCATGCGTATTCAAATGCAGAGATATGTAAACAAGCTGAATACGCCACTGCGGTCGGCAACGTCTCTACAGACAACAAGTGTCTGGCGCAGTTATTAGATCGGTTACTGCTGCTACAGTGGCACGTTATCGTGGAGTTACAGTCGGTGCACGAGCGATGGGTCACAGCAAAAATGGTTCAAATGGCTCTGAGCACTATGGGACTTAACATCTTAGGTCATCAGTCCCCTAGAACGTAGAACTACTTAAACCTAACTAACCTAAGGACATCACACAACACCCAGCCATCACGAGGCAGAGAAAATCCCTGACCCCGCCGGGAATCGAACCCGGGAACCCGGGCGTGGGAAGCGAGAACGCTACCCCACGACCACGAGATGCGGGCGGGTCACAGCATCTACGAGGTATAATGAAGTGGGGATTTTCCCGTACGACTATTTCACGTGTGTACCGCGAATATCAGGAATCTGGTAAATCTTCAAATCTCCGAAATCGCTGCGGCTGGAAAAAGATCCCGCAAGAACGGTACCAACGATGACCGAAGAGTACAGTTCAACGTGACAGAAGTGCAACCCATCAACAAATTGCAGCATATTTCAATGGTGGGCCATCAACAAATAGCGTGCGAGCCATTCAACGAAACATCATCGATAAGGGCTTTCGGAGTCGAAGGCCTACTCGTGTACCCTTGATGACTGCACAACACAAAGCATAACGTCTCGCCTGGGCTCGTCACCATCGTCATTGGACTGTTGATGACTGGAAACATGTTGCTTGGTCGGAGGAGTCTCGTTTCAAATTGTATCGTGCGGATGAAGTGTAGGGGTGTGGATACAACCTGATGAACCCACGGAACCTGCATGTTAGTAGGGGACTGTTCAAGCTGGCGGAGGCTCTGTAATGGTGTGGGGCGTGTGCAGTTGGAGTGATGTGTGACCCCCGATATGTCTAGATACGACTCTGATAGGTGACAGGTACGTAAGCATCCTGTCTAACCACCTGCATCCACTCATATCCATTGTGCATTTCGCGGACTTGGCCTTTCTAGCAAAACAGTGCTACATCCCACGTGTCCAGAATTGCTACAGTGTGGCTCCGGGAACTTTCTTATGAGTTTAAATAGTTTCACTGGCCACCAAACTCCCGAGATATGAACATTATTGAGGGAATTTGGGATCCCTTGCAACGTGCTATTCAGAAGAAATCTCCACCCTCTCTTATTCTTACGGATTTATGGACAGCCCTGTAGGACTCATGGTGTCAGTTTCCCCCAGCACAACTTCATACATTAGTCGACTCCACGTCAAGGTCTTGCTGCGGCACTTCTGCGTGTTCGAGGGGCCCTACACGATATCAAGCAGGTGTACCAGTTTCTTTGGCTCTTTTGTGTTATTTTGAATAGGGACCATGTCTGGAAACGTACCGTTTCCGTTCTAAGACGGTTTCACTTCAGATGTGGTCAGTGTGGTGTCACCGCCAGACACCACACTTGCTAGGTGGTAGCCTTTAAATCGGCCGCGCTCCGTTAGTATACGTCGGACCCGCGTGTCGCCACTGTCAGTGATTGCAGACCGAGCGCCGCCACACGGCAGGTCTAGAGACACTTCCTAGCACTCGCCCCAGTTGTACAGCCGACTTTGCTAGCGATGGTTCACTGACAAATTACGCTCTCATTTGCCGAGACGATAGTTAGCATAGCCTTCAGCTACGTCATTTGCTACGACCTAGCAAGGCGCCATTATCATTTGCTATTTATCTTGTGATGCATGTACCGTCAGACCGATGTTTACCAATTATGGATTAAAGTTAAGTATTCCAGAAGATACGTACTTTTTTTACTAGACTCAACTCCTTTAACTGTTCCAGACCTCACGCCAGCCTGCGTGAGCTTAAACGCGTGCCTTTCGGCTATCTCATAGTGGCTTGGCTGTCTTGCCAAGTCACAACATAACGCGTCCACGTCTGCTGAGGCAGAGATAAAAGTCTGAGCGTTGCTTGTCCTGCTATGCAACAGAGTAGACAGGATTACGTGTACTACGTCAGACCGTCATCTGACGTCACGTAACGTCTGCCTTACTGCGAGACCTACTCAATGCTTGCGCGTCTCCGATACAGGACATACGCTTTGGTATATGTTTTCGAAATACAAGGATGTGCCCCTTGTGTATGAAGAAGCTCGAGGTAACGGAAGAGCTGCTACTCGGTTATATTAAGAACGTTTTCCGTACCGTAGCAGGGCATCGCACAAACGTTTTTCCCAAATTACCCAGCAACTGCAAGAAACAGGTACTGCTACCGTATTGGGGCAGGACTATGGTGCTCGACGGCAACGCCGCACGCCCGAAATCGAAGATAATGTACTGCATCGCGTTGAAGAGAACCCGCCAACGAGTACTGGAACAATTCCGCGTGCCGTGGAGGTTAGTCACACTAATGTTTGGAACGTTCTGCGTGAGCAATAATTACAACAGTATCACTTATACAGGGTAACGCTATGAGTCCAGCCGATATTCCACAAAGCGTTGCCTACTGCACATGGTGGTGGTGGTGGTTAGTGTTTAACGTCCTGTCGACAACGAGGTCATTAGAGACGGAGCGCAAGCTCGGGTTAGGGAAGGATTGGGAAGGAAATCGGCCGTGCCCTTTCAAAGGAACCATCGCGGCATTTGCCTGAAACGATTTAGGGAAATCACGGAAAACCTAAATCAGGATGGCTGGAGACGGTATTGAACCGTCGTCCTCCCGAATGCGAGTCCAGACTGCACATGGCTCCTCGACCATTATGTGGACACACCCCTCTTTCCACGTCGAATTCTGTTCACAGATTAATATAAGTACACTAGGAACTATGTTCTGAATTCGCGAAACAGCCATATCAGGGCATACGAAAACCTCGTGCCACTCATATTCAGAGATTTCAGCACCGGTTTTACGTTAACGTGTGGGCAAGTATTCTGGACTGTCATGTGATTTGGCCATACCTCCTTCCAGTCAGGCTAACCGATATTGCGTACTTGCTCTTCCTACAAAACGTATGAAACCCGTTCTTGCAAGCTGTGCCACTGAATGTCCATCAGGAAATGTGATTTCAGCTTGATGTTACACTACATCGCATCTCACGTGCGTTTTGGAGACATCTCAACGGACGATGTGGTGACAGATGGTTAGGTCGAGGTGGTCCAGCCGCGTGGCCGCCACGATCGCCGGTTTTAACTCCTATGGACTACTCCTTGTGTGGTCGTTTGCAAAGTTTCATTTACAGACTCCTGTAGAGACAAAGGTAGATCTGCTGGTACGAGCTCTTACCGCTACACTAGAGACTGAAGAGCCGCCAGGTGCGATGGAGAGTGCTTTGTAGGCTCAATATCTGTAACAACGTTGGCGGTCGCCACATTGAACCGCTGTTGTAATGCACCAGTTTTGTTCTGTATGTACAGTATAATAATGTAAACACGTAATCGGTCTCGTAAACTGACATACGGCCGGGAGAGCTGTGTGCTGACCACACGCCCCTCCATGTCCGCATCCAGTGACGCCTGTGGGCTGAGGATGACACGGCGGCCGGTCGGTACCGTTGGCCTTCATGGCCTATTAGAGTGGAGTTTAACTTTAAACACGTAATGTTTAAGCGTTAATACGAACAAATGTGATAAAGTGACAAATAGATGTTTCTTCAGGCAGAAGTGGATGAGTTAAACATCTGAATTGAAACCGTCGTAGCCGGCCGAAGTTGCCGTGCGGTTCTAGGCGCTGCAGTCTGGAACCGCAAGACCGCTACGGTCGCAGGTTCGAATCCTGCCTCGGGCATGGATATGTGTGATGTCCTTAGGTTAGTTAGTTTTAACTAGTTCTGAGTTCTAGGGGACTAATGACCTTTGAAGTTGAGTCCCATAGTGCTCAGAGCCATTTTTGTAACCATCGTAGAACGGAAACGAAAGGTTTCCACACATGGGTTCCTATCAAAATATTATGTATTCACTCCACTTCACAAGTCCTAGAAATTTGTAACGGGAATTTATGAACACACTGTGTACCTTAGGCTGGGGACGTAGGTATCTCTCAAATCGGTAAGATTTGCAACCAATTATCTGAAAACTGTAAATAGGAAGTAACTATGGGAGGGAGAGGACAATTGTATTTACATGTCTTGTTATTCTTTTTATTCCACTTGGGGGCGCTGGTGTATCCCTACTGCTGCACTTCATGGTGATCCTTTCACTACTGCGTACAGACTCCGAGTGACGATGCTCAAACTATTGGAGTTATAATAAAGAAAGTGGTAGGGGAGGTGGAATTTGATTGCTATTGGTGCAGAGGGAAGAGAAAGGTTACCCACATCGTATTGGCTTAGATAATTTATCTGGGATACAACTCCTTCAGTGGTTTGGTGACCTCGAGTGTAACACATTCAGTTGGCTGAGATGCGAGGGGGAAGGGTGTGAGGGTTCCCTCTGACCGTGAAGATAACAGGCCCAATTGTCTCAGTTGTAACCTGATACACTGCTGTCTTGTCTTACCTTCAGAAGTTGTCCGCCCCGATAGCTGAGTGGTCAGAGTGACTGATTGCCGTCCTACAGGCCCGGAATCGATTCCCGGCTGGGTCGGAGATTTTCTACGCCCAGGAACTGAGTGTTGTGTTGTCTTCTTCATCATTTCATCCCCATACGGCGCGCAGGTGGCCCAATGTGGCCTCGAATGTAATAAGACCTGCACCAAAGCGGCCGGACCTTCCCCGCAAGGGGCCTCCCGGCCGATGACGCCAAACGATTTTCATTTACCTTCAGAAGTGACCTTGAGATAAGGTCATCATCTGAGCTCATATGCAGTCTGCTACATTACTTCCAGAATACCAGAATTCCCACGCACAGATCTTGAATACAAAAAATATGCAATGTCTTTTCATTAGCCACTCGGTCAGGTCATACATTAATATCACGCTAAGCATGTATTTTAGTTGGCTGATTTTCACCTCAAAGCGAACTAATTTCAGGAAATGTGAAACGTAGGACAATAACAGAGGAGCCACATAAGAAGAGGGCTGATGATGGATAGTTTCAAATGTACCAATAAAGCTGTTTCTTACTATTGTTGCTGTTGTAACAGCTGCTCCTGTTCCTGTTAAAGCGCTAACCCATGAGGTTACAGAACGAAAAATTGTTCGTCCCTGTTACGGCATCGCTTTTGTATGCTCTTTAAAGAACAGGAGAGTGATTAGTAGCGAAAGTCGCTATTTGTTCCAACGAAGCTGTCATCATGTGTAGGTCCCAGATAACACCATGAAAAGTAGTGAGCATCTTCGCAGTCCATACGACGTGACGATCCAAATTTGTCGATTGTTTAGTACAGCGAGTCCAAAAGTCACATAAACGTACCCAATCTATGCATCAGGACTGTAGTCAGCGTAAGAGATTCTTAGAAGTAAGTTAACCGCCTGCCTCTGGCCCCTTCCACCAGTTACTTTACAGCCACCCCACGAGCAGTTTGTAAGCCAGCACTCCGTTTTACTGTTTAATCGGTGGTAAAATAAGAATTTGAGTATCAAAATGGCAGAGCATACTGGTACCTGAGTGGAGACATTTATTTACCGCTCTTGGGACAATACGCTGCTGAATAACCTTCATATCAAAATTGCAAACTTCACTGGATGCAGGGCTGGTTCGAGAACATTTTTGAATGCAGGCCACATATCTTCTGTCTCCGTTCCATTACTGACACATTTTTGGTAAGACATTTAAAAATAAAATTGCTTATATGTCGTGGAAATGATGTTTCTTCTTTTAAAAGAAGCGTAACATACACATTCCTGTGTAACAAAAATAAATTTCTCCGTCTTATTTCAGTGCTAAATATTAAAAGAAGACACAATTCACAATTCAATTCGAATCAAGATAGTTTCTGAGGCCTTTAAAGGTTTCCAGTTAAAGCCGCAGAAACTCGACCTACATCGTCATCTACACCTGCAAAGATACTCTACAAGCCAACGTACGGTGCCTGGCGTAGGACACCCTGTACCGCTACTAGCCATTTCCTTTCCAGTCCCACTGTAAAAAGAGAGGAAGGGAAAAACGACTGTCTATATGCCACGGTATGAGCCCTAATTTCTCGCATCTTATCTTCGTGGTCCTAACACGCAATGTATGTTGGCGGCAGTAGAATCGTTCGGAATTCAGCTTCAAATGTCGGTTCTCTAATCTCACTAGAGTTTCTCGAAGAGAACATCGCCTTCCCTCCAGGGATTCTCATTTGAGTTCCTGAAGCATCTCCGTAACACTTACGTGTTGTTCGAACCTACCGATAACAAATCTAGCAGCCCGCCTCTGAATTGCTTCGATGTCTTCCTTAAATCCGACCTGGTGCGGATCCCAAACACTCGAGAAGTGCGCACCAGCGTCTCATATGCGGTCTCCTTTACAGGTGAACCACTCTTTACTGACATTCTCCCATTAAACCGAAGTCGACCACTCGCCTTCCCTACCACTGCTGTCACGTCTTCGTGCCATCTCATATCGCTTTGCAACGTTACGCCCTGATATCTAAGCGACTTGACTGTATCAAGCAGAACACTAGTAAAACTGTATCCGAACATTACAGGTTTGATCTTCCTACTCATCCGCAGTAGCTTACATTTTTCCACATTTAGGGCTAGCTGCCATTCATCACACCACCTGGAAAAGTTGTCTAAATCGTCTTGCAATATATCCGCCGTCCGCGGATAGGAAAATCTCAGAGTGTGAGTTATAGCGTTTTTAAACTAACGTCTTTCTTCAAAATTTTCAAAACAATATTCGTGAAGTAGGACTGATCCTCCAAGCCTACCAATAACTAAATCAGAGACTCTTCCAAACAAACTATCTGTAGTAACCATACAACTTCACCAAACCAAGGTCCGGGCGTCTCGTGAAGAGCAGTGCGGAGTCCACGTTGCCATCACCCGAGGGCGAGTAGAGGCCCTGCGAGGATGGCTCCAGTACGCCGGCGGCGGTGGACGATGACGCGGCGGCTACGATGACACCAGTGGGCTCGCTCTGCGTGAACTGCCTCTCCAGGTTTTTTTTTTTTTTTTTCCTTTATTGATTTTCAATTCCCCCCGAAGGGGGTGGGCTGGCAGCAGCTTAGTACGGTGCTCTACAGCCTACAGAGTTTTATTTTAAAAAATGGAAGAAGAAAAGAAACAAGAAAAACAGGCAATAAAACGGTGACATAAAGTGTAAAATGGCGGAAAAAGGCGGAAAGTTAAAACAGAAAGCAAAAGGGGTTGGCAATGTTAATAATAGACACAGGAATCAGACAAGTAACATAGTACACACACAATTAAAAAACACGGCGACAGTCTGGTTTCTGTTCGCAAGTGATAAAAAGCACACCCAGCGACAGTATGATGGCTGTTCGCATTATTTCCCAAAAAAGAAACACAACACGTAACACTCACTGTAAAACACTCACTGTGAAACACTGCACGAAAAGGGCGGCACAAAGACGACACACCCGAGCCAAAGACAGATGTGGGGGGGGGGGGGGGGGAACCTGGAGGAGGGGGAAAAAAGAGGGGGGACCAAGGAGGGAGAGGACTAATAAAGGGGGGGAGGGGCAGGGCAGATGCGAGAGGGAATGAGAGGAGGCAGAGGACGGAAATGCAAAAGGACTCGGGGGAGAGAAGGGGGCAGAGAGCCTCTCCAGGTCTTTTTTTTTTTTCCTTTATTGAGTTTAGATTCCCCCTAAAGGGGGCGGGCTGGCAGCAGCTTATTACGCCGCTCTTCAGCCTACAGAATTTGTTTTAAAAAGATGAAGATAATAAAAAATAAAAACAGTTGGCGATAAAATCTGTGACTTAAAGGTAAAATGGCAGAAAATTCTGGAGCGTAAAACATAAAACACAGGGTGGATCATGCTAATAAAATACACAGGAAGCAGAAAAATAATAGACAGACAATTAAAAAACACGGCGACAGTCTGGGTTCTGTTCGCAAGAGATATAAAAAGCACACCCAGCGACAGCATGATTTCTGTTCGCAACACTGTGGAAGGACGCACAACACTGAACACTCACTTAAACACTGCGCTAAAAGTTGGCACAAATATGACATACCACACCCGAGAGCAGGTGGGGGGAAACTGGTCAGATGAGGGGAAAAAAGGGGGGGGAAGGAGAGGAAAAGTGAAGGGGGAGGGGGGGAAAGAAGCCAATGGAAGAGGAGGATCCATAAGAGGGGTGGGGGGTGCTTAGCAGACGTGCCAGGCAGTGGGGAAGGCAGAGGTGGGGAGTACAAAAGGACTCGGAGGGGGGGGGGGGGGGAAAGGAGATAGGGAGAGGATAGGTGGGGAGAAAACACAGGATGGAAGGGGGGAGGAAGAGGGAGCCCAGGGAAAAGACGGAGGAAAGGAGGGGGGTGAGGATCAGAGTTGATAGGAAGGATAAATGGAGGGAGAGAGGGCATCATCCGGGAGGAGGAGTTGATGGAAGCCACCTTGGGAAAGGAGATGTAGGGTGTAGAGATGGAGGCCTCTCCAGGCTCCTGCGCCAGCCTAAATACTGCTCGGCGCATGGATATGGCTGGCTCTATTTGCAGTCACGTGTCGGGCGGAAGGAAAGTGGTCTGCGCCTGTAGCGACCTCTTGCGGCGCCGTGGACGCCTCCTGGTGGTCTCTGGGAAGTGTCTGTGTTTCCGGGACGACCTGCCAGGCTGACCCCTACTCGGTCCGGGGCCCGCTGTACCGGTCTGCTTCGCGGGATGCGAGAGTTGCAGGCGCTTAGTCTGGCCACAGTATCTTCTATCTTTCTAGTCACTCAACCTCGACACCTTACCGTACACCGCGGCATCATAAGCAAACAACCGCAGATTTCTGCCCACCATATCCGGCAAATCATTTATGTACATAGGGAACAACAGCGGTCCTCTCACACTTCCTCGGGGCACTCCTGACGATACCCTTGTCTCCGATGAACACTCGACGTCATGGACAATATACTGGGTTCTATTCTCTAAGAAGTCTTCGAGCCACTCACATATCTGTGAACCTATTCAATATGCTCTTAACTTCGTTAACAGCCTGCAGTGGAGACACAATATTTCCTATTTTTCAATGTAATACTGGAAATTTTGCCAACGGCCTTGCCGTCAGGTCACCGTACTTAAGCACTGTCACGCTGGGCTAGCACTTGGATGGGTGACCGTCCGGTCTGCCCAGCGCTGTTGGCAAGCGGGGTGCACTCAACCCTTGTGAGGCAAACTGAGAAGCTACTTGACTGAGAAGTAGCGGCTCCGGTCTCGAAAACTGACAACGGCCGGGAGTGCGGTGTGCTGACCACATGCCCCTCCGTATCCGCATCCAGTGACGCCCCTGGACTGAGAGGATACTACGGCGGCCGGTCGGTACCGTTAGGCCTTCCTAGGTCTGTTCAGACGGAGAATACTGGAACTTTTAACTCTATAATTTACAAATCACTTCACTTGCGGAGCCATGTCTGCTGCAAAGTTTTTTGATTCCGTTATCGTGTCAGTTTTCGCTACCGATTATGATACATCTTAGATATTTTGCACCTGGGTGCCTGTGCCGTCCATCTCAGCTCAGCGTCGCAAGAAGCTGCTTGTGTCGCTAGGTCCTTAAATTTGCCTTCACCCACTACTTACGTTTACCGTGAAAAATGCCTTCATCCGCTCAAGCTTGTTATCTCGTAATTAAAATTTTCTCGCCGAATTTTTCCTGAAGCTTCCTGTAAAAACAAATTAAACAAAACTTTTTCTCGGAAATCAAATACGCATTTTCTTGCATGCTTGGGAAAGGAGGGGGGAGGGGAACAGGGAATCGTAATCTTTTGAAGAAAAAATTTGAATACTCTTCTTGAAAAAACGGCAGCTACTGTAATTTTCTTGAAAACCAATGAAAATATTTTAGTAAATCATACAAATTATTACGAATATCAGCCAGCTATATTGCTCTGTAAATTGATTTTATTTTATATCATTCCCGGTGAGCCCATTTCGGCATATTCCCCTCTTCAGATGCTCTGTAAATACGTAAGAAAGCGATGGGCTTAATATAATGGTCTGTAACTATAATGAGGAAACTTGTAATACATCATTAGGTGTTTTTACCTTACATGTAACATCGCTGCTCTCATGTTCTGTCTATTTTAGAATTATTGTTGGAGGTTGGGTTGGGTTGGGTTGTTTGGGGGAAGAGACCAAACAGCGAGGTAATCGGTCTCATCGGATCAGGGAAGGACGGGGAAGGAAGTCGCCCGTGCCCTTCCAAAGGATCCATCCCAGTATTTGCCTGAACCGATTTAGGGAAATCACGGAAAACCTAAATCAGGATGGCCGGACGCGGGATTGAACCGTCGTCCTCCCGGATGCGAGTCCAGTGTGCTAACCACTGCGCCACCTCGCTTTAGAATTATTATTTTCTCCTAGGTGTACACTGGAGATGTATATCTGATTTTAGTTGGTTTGCATGTATCTATTTTTCTGACAACTTGGATGACAGTGGACCAGCGATATTACGTGTTTATATAGTTACCATTATAAATATGCAATGTGTGGAAATTCATTTTTATTATTATTTTTATCAGTCTGTGTCTGATTCTTTTTTTTTTTTTTGTCTGGAGTTTGTTTTACTTTTATTTGAGATTTTTACTTTAGATTTTTAATTTTTTCGATTAATTTTGTTATTGTTTATGGTTTATGTTGGTGTTACGACTTTGTTTTATACTCTTCATGTTAGTATCGCTGTTACTATGAACATGTGTTATTTAGCGCCTCTGATTAATTACTTTACCGTTTTTCTTGATTTATGATATGAATAAAGTTTTCTATGTGCGTTTTGTTCTTTATGTCGGTTTGTTCGTTCAGTAAATTTGTAGCGTTGTTGTATGCATGTGAATATATCTCTATTTCCTCAATCATGTTCATGAATATTCCCTTATGGGTAATATGGAAGATTTATAGTGCTGCGTTTATAGGTTTTTCTGTTTGTAGGTGTTGAAAAATGCGGATGGGTTGTTTTCAGTTTCTCTTGTATGCTCTTAGTATCTAGTTCTGAAGTTTCTACCGGTTTGTCCTATGTAGAATCTGTGGCATGTGTTAGACTAAATTTTGTAAATTGATCCACTGTCATCCAAGCAGTCAGAAAAATAGCGTACATAGAACCCAACTAAAATCAGATGTACATCTCCAGATACGCCTAGAAGAAAATAATAATTCTAATAAAGACAGGACATGGCAGCAACGATGTTACATGCAAGGTAAAAACATCTAATGATGTAAAGGCAAAACTTCTGTGACACATGCCACAAATTCCACATTGGGCAAGCGAATGTTCCATGACGAATGCCATACATTATATGTGACCGGAGAAGCGCACATGAGTTAGAAAGTGCACATTTAACTGTTTTACAATAAACAAACCATTGATATAATGACAGTCAGACCAATAGCAATGTTTTCTTTATGACATCTACATCAGTCTTGAAATTACAATTTTTGTCAGGTTGCCATGGTTTCAATGAAATCTTATACTTTTAGGAATCGTTGTTCATATTTTTGTCAACATAAATTCTGACATCGATAACACTGACTAGGTGAAAAACTATCCTGGATTCAATAAAATCTTATACTTTTAGGAATCGTTGTTCATATTTTTGTCAACATAATTTTTGACATCGATAATACTTACTAGGTGAACACTGTTCTTCTCATCAAAGCACTTGGGACCAACAGATGTATCGGCTATGTGTATATTTTCTCCATCAGTACAATTACTGGTAGTCTTAACAGAAGTATTTGAGTTTAACTCTCCCATTTCTTGTGATGTTTCATCGGAGGTAGTACATTTTTCTATTCAATCATTTTCATTTTCGGTTTTCATCACGAATATCGCTCATTTTCTTAACTCTATTCACAGTGCTTCTGCACCTCACAATGCATAATATTCTAAGTAAACCACATTCGTGCGTCACTGTTCTCTTACAACTCATTGTTCTCGCTTCCCACGCCCGGGTTCCCGGGTTCGATTCCCGGCGGGGTGAGGGATTTTCTCTGCCTCGTGATGGCTGGGTGTTGTGTGCTGTCCTTAGGTTAGTTAGGTTTAAGTAGTTCTAAGTTCTAGGGGACTGATGACCATAGATGTTAAGTCCCATAGTGCTCAGAGCCATTTGAACCATTTGAACTCATTGTTGGCTATAGAAAAATTGTAAAGTAACTTCAATCACTGCCGACAGCACTCTCGCACCATACTGATGAGCTGAGTTTCGAGACTGCGCGTTATAGAGATAGTCATGCTCGTATGTGGTGCTTATTTGCAGTAGTGGTAATGAAATTACCTAGATGAAGACTATTCTAGAACAGTTACTCAATGAGTGTCACCCATTGTTGTATTGCATAAACTGGTAGTATTTCCAGTGAGGACGACTTCCTACATCAATCGACAAATAGTGGGCAGCGACTATACATTACAGAAGAACACACCTACAGCAAATGCAAAGATATGTAACAGTGTATGCTACTTTAAATTAGGGCCTGACAGTTGTTAGCCATTATTTGGATTTCGAGGCAGTGTTCATTTGCTGAACTGAAATGTGTTTTGTTGTGCAACTGTTTTGTTACACTAACAGCCGTTTGAGGTTTATGACGACGCGTGCACCTTGTGACGTAGGAACTGGAAGGGTCACTTTTGGGTTCTCTGGGAAGACAATATTTCTGATATGGATCTCTCACCGCGGATATTCTTTTTTATATGAGCGTGCACAGTGATATAAATTTCGTTACTAAGTCGATAGGGAGCTTCATTTCACTCTGATAAACTTAGCAGTAACGTCTAAATTTTTTCGCAAGTTATATTACCCTCCTTATGAGCTACGCACACTGCTAAAGCAGTAAAATCTCGAATATTTTGGTTACAGGAATGTAAATTTAATTTTGCATTTTTCGTCATACTGATACCATACTTTGTTTTATTTTTCAAGTATGACGCAATTTGTCAGATTTTACTTTATTCTTTAGATGTTTGTGATTAACATCTATTTCTGACACAACTCTTAATTCTTGTATTGATGGCAAGAACGAAGAATGCACATGCCTCTCGGAGAATCCCAATACTGTTGCTCAATGATGTATTTGTAAATGTTAAAAATAAAGTGATGGTTGTACCTGGTATAAGTTTCGAAAACAAAGGTATCGATAATTTGCGTGCATTGCAATAGCTCTGCGATGGTTATACAAGAATTTTCGCACATCTTAAAAGAATGAGATCTCTTAACGCAAAACATATCAATTTTAATTTAATTAGCCTTTACGTAATTTCATTTACAACTTCCTAAAATTATACCATTTTATAACTAAGGTGTAATTAGATGAATGACGAACAGTAACTTCACTTAACGAAGGTTTATTCAGAACTTGCACATACAAGAGCGCGGAGCGAACAGCCTCCGACCAGAACACATACTGTATATATACGGCTACAGAGTATTCCAGTACAATGATTATTGACATTTGTGGATACTTCTAGAATGTACTCCAACCGAATACAGAAATTAAAAGTGTACAGTCCACGTAAGTTTTGAACTCACAACCCTCCATGCAAAGAATTAGTATCCTAACCACCACACCACGGAGTTACTCAGCTGCTTTTCCCAATACCCCCCAAGCAGTAACGATCGAACGTGAGAGATATGTTATAGACATCTCTTCAATTTCTTGTCGAGCTAGATTTTTCACAACATATTTTCCTACAAAAGTCACTTTTGTCTGTCACCGACTAAGTCTGGCTGAAGATAAATACATATTTTCGTATCGATCTCGTACGTTCTCCACATTGCTACAGTACAGACAGACTACCGTGCCGAGTCCCCAGTAGTCGAAGGCATTTCGTGAATACTAACGCCTAGACATCACAGTTAGATAATGTGCAACTGAAGATATCGAGGACAGAAAACACATATTTCAATCATATGGGACAAGGGTTCGAATATAATGGAGGAATATAGAGGCAAAGCAGAGTGAAAATACATATATTCATTTAAGATTTTGCCTGTTTGCAGCTATCTGTCACTGTATGATGCGTAAAACAAATTCCGAGGATGGTAGAAAAGTATGCATTTGAAAAAAATATGTGGGAACCACAACACAACGAAGTGCATAGATCAGAATAGATCTTATTGGACATAGGTCCTCCTTTGTGCAAAAACGCAGCTTTTTCTTGTTACCCAAAAATGTTTCTGCACCTCTGTGTCATCATCAGTCGATTTTTTTTATTGAAAACTGTGAAATATGAACATATTTTATGGTGTAACTAATCCATACAAAGTAAGGCCTGAAGACAGTTCTTGTTCGTTTTTCTCCTTACTGTGATTTTACATTATATGGTTTTGCAGGACCATCTGTATGGTGTCCTCAATTGATTACTTGTCATCTGCAAATCAAACGATGTAATGTGAATTTTGTCAACGAGTTAACAAATCACTTGATTTCTAAAGAAGCGTGATTTTGGTGTGGCAAATGGTTAGCTCATATATTTGTTATTACTCACGTTTTGTTGTGACTGTTCTTTCTTCTTTTGCGTTCTGAGGGCACTGCACCCACATATTAATGTACTTTGTGTAATTTCGGTTGTACAGACGCCTTTTCACTTTGTAAAACGCGGTGAGCACTATGTTGTTGTGTGTTCGAAACCTGTCGGCGTTCGTTTGTTCCCGAGAGAGTTAGGCGCCAAATTTGAATTTGATTTACTTTTATCTCTCTCTCTCTCTCTCTCTCTCTCTCTCTCTCTCTGTGTGTGTGTGTGTGTGTGTGTGTGTGTGTGTGTGTGTGTGTGTGTGTGTGTGTATGCGCGCGCGTATGTGTAAGCTCCGTAAGCTGTCAGTGTTCTGTGTTGCCTTTTCTGTAAAGTTCCTTTAATGTGTTAAATAATGTACCTTTACAGAGTGTAGTGTATTCATTTAAAACTTGTTTGCCTTCTACTGTTGTCTTCTGTATGTGGTAGTTCTCTTCCGTTGTTAGTTTGTGGTACAGCCTGTGGCTGGATTTCAGTATTTTTAAATCTGTAGTTATTGTTGTTGGGTGGTGATTATGGGCTATTAGATGGTCAGCGAAAGTGCTATAGGTGCTGTTACTTTTTAGGGCTGTGAGGTGTTCTGAGTACCTTCTTTCCAACTTCCTGCATGGTTTTCCTATGTATACTGTTTGGCAAGTGTTGCATGTGAGTTCATATATTCCTGATCTGTTGAATTTACTGTGGGTGTTTCCTGCACCCTGACTTTTTTCTGTGATGTGTTGTCTGTCCTGTATCCTATTTGAAGTCCTTATTTCTAGCCGGTGGACAATTTTGTAATTGTAGGTAAGTATACGCCATTTGGTTTTGTGTGTATATTGTTACACTGTTGTGTCTTGGATGTGGTCACTGTTTGTATGTTGTGTTGTTCGGCTTGCGTAGCTTTTGTGTGTGTGTGTGTGTGTGTGTGTGTGTGTGTGTGTGTGTGTGTGTGTGTTTTAGCGTTCCTTCCGTTTCTGTTTACAAATCTGTTGGTTTAATTTCTATGTCATATGGAGCTTGTAACCATTTTCCTCTGCTATTTCTTTTATTGTCTTTAGCTACTGTGTGTAATTGTTTGCTTATGGGTTTTCTGTTCAGTCTGTAGAGCACGAATCTGAAGCAAGGTAAGGAAGGTGATGTGAACAAAATATTCACGAATTATTGGTATAAAATGTCAAAACAATGATTGTTAGGGCCTGTGATACGATTTTTGAAGTAATGAGACATTTTTACAACACCTGCAAAGCAAAATATCATTCACAGAAAACAAAATAAATTGAGTAATATGAATTTAAAAGTTGTAATATACTAATCATGGCCATTAAATAATATAAAAATGCTTAATCAGGCTAATACTATATTTGATCAAACATAAAAGAATTGAAACGAATCTTTTAAAAGTTAACTTGTCTAAGGCTAATAATCGTGAAACATTAATAACGAAGATTAGAGGTTACTGTTCTATCTATGACGATGTCATTAGAGCCGAAGCAAAACCTCGTGGCGAGGAAGGATGAGGACCGAAATCGGCTGTGCACGTTTCAACAGAACCGTTTCGACGTCAGTCTCAAGTGATTTAGGAAAATCACGGAAGTACTAAATTTGGATGTCTGGAAGGGGATTAGGCTCTGAGCACTATGGGACTTAACAGCTATGGTCATCAGTCCCTAGAACTTAGAACTACTTAAACCTAACTAACTTAAGGACAGCACACAACACCCAGTCATCACGAGGCAGAGAAAATCCCTGACCCCGCCGGGAATCGAACCCGGGAACCCGGGCGTGGGAAGCGAGAACGCTACCGCACGACCACGAGCTGCGGACGGAAAGGGATTAGAACCACCGTCCTTCCGAATGCGAGTCCAGTGTCTCACCACTGCGACAACACGCTGGGTGTAAAAGCTGAAAGTTTCTTAAGTCTGTACACAAACTTTCCCATTGGCAGTTTCGTGTTCAACGAATTATGTTTATATGGGCACTAACTACGAAGCCACCAAAATATATTTTCTTTCATTATTACATAACGACCCTATACCTCTCTTTCCTACACTCAGATATAGAGTTCTCTCTTCACTAGTCTTTTCGAAAGTTAATTCGTGCCTGTGAAGCGGCGTGAACTTGCTACGACCTCGTCTTTCTGGCGTAGTGACTAAAAGTGTAATCGCGAACCCAAAAGACACTTCGAACACTATACTTAACCAGAATGTACTCTGTAACTGATCTCTACCACGTATTTACGTAACTGAAATTTAATTTGGGTATAGAACTATTTTTTGGTGGTTGTAAGTTCCTATGGGACCAAACTCCTGAGGTTGTCCGTCCCTAGACTTTCACGCTTCTTAGTCTAACTTAAACTAACTTATGCTAAGGACAACACACACATCCATGCCCGAGGGAGGACTCGAACCTCCGACGGGGGGAGCCGCGCGAACCGTGGCTAGGCGCCCGAAACCGCACGTCTACACCGCGCAGCTCGAACTATATCCGAAGCGTATAGTAGAGAAAGCAATTCGTCATTGTATTTAGCAACAACGCATTCGACGCACTTCAGTGATCACCTTGGTTTCGGTTTTCCACTAAACATAGTGACTGCATCCAACCAACACTGGAGCAGTAACTGTGACTAAACTTAAGAAGTTCCTCCTGAAATTTAATGCTTCTATTTACTATATAAAGTCGTCACATTCTGGAGGAACATATTCTGAATATTACATCTGTTCACTCGCCTTGGAACAGTTATTCAAGTTAATTTTTAATAAACTTAAAACTTGCTTTTGAGAACCAGAATGAAACTGATATGATATTAAGACTTTTCACAACTAATTTGAAGTTAATCCTTGTCATTTAAGTAAAGAAAATCTATTTTTGAAACTTTAAGAAATTGTCTTTATGTAAATGAATTTTATTCAAATGATGTAGCAAAGTGAACAATCGAAATAGCGTAACACTACGTCTCGTTAAGAAAACACTGCAGCTACAGTGGCTGCTGTTACCGTCGTTGTTGTTGCATTTGAATGTCGGAAGTAAGAAACATGAAGTGGATTTTGAAATCAAACAGTAAATTTCTTTAGATATAAATGATAATACTCGTAAATTGAACAACACACACTTAACCATATGAGCCCGGCTCTCCTTTATACTGATGACAATTAAAAGATCGTAGCTTGCCTTAGAAACTGCTTCGCAGTTCATGATGTGCTGTAGAACAACTTCTGAAAATTCTTCACGTCTTTGCTTAAAACGATATGACAATAACGTCGTCGCGGTTGCACGTATTCGGCGTACTAGAAGCAAAGTTGTGTAACCGCTGCAAACCCGTAATTTAGCAGTGTAATTTTTCCATACACAGCTAATACAGGATGTGTCACTATGTTCTGACGATTTCAAATCTGAATAACACGCAAACTATTCGTGAAACAACGTTGAACATTTTACACGAGGTACAACAAATATTCAAGTTTGCGTTTAAAATACTACGCCGGGAAAACGACGAGCATTCACTGTTAAACAATACTCGAGTCGTTTCACCAAGTTTTTTAACACATCTTTCGTAACTGCTAGTGGAGTTTTTGAAATTTCATCGGGAATTCGATCTGTTAACCCGGCCGATCGGGGTACACCCTCGCCCTCAAATAACCCCACAGGTAAAAGTCCAGCACGGTTAAATCAGGCAGTCACGCCGAAGTTTCTTACCCAATTCAATATTGTTCCCGCGGATGAAACTTGAAATGCTTACGAAAAGCACGTTGCAAGTGCACGCACAGATTCGCCGTAGCGAAAATAGCACTCCACCGCGAACCCGCGATGTTACTGCACCCAGTATCACATGATTACTGACCTGTATATGGGAAGAAACCTGACACTCTGCGCTAGTAATAGAAGGCGTCGCCGTCGCTGTATCTTGTTTTTAGAGAACGTTATTCAGATCTGAAATCGTTAAAACTTATAAACACCCTGTACTTACCAGAGACGACTTTTCGGTACAGAAGCATCAATAAACGATTTCCTAAAACATTTTTTTGCAAATGTTATCACAAACAGTAACAACGTGTAGAGCGCACAGTCGCTGCTGTCCTGATACTTCTGCCCGGCTCATTCTGCCTGTAGTAATGTTTTTGTCCGCGTAAAAGTTATTCGCAAAACGGAGCGCAATGAAACCCCCTGTTACCTGTCTCTCAACACAGTCTACCGGGTCTGCCTACATCGCAGTTTCTCTTGCGGAAAAGGCGTCCCCCAAAATGGAAGCTGGGCCTCCTTCAAGCCTAGCGGTGTCCTTCTTTTGATATAAACATTTTGCTACCTTTTACAATTAATAAATAATAGTGAGTTAAGGATGATCTGAAACTGTACATAAATGACATGTTTTATCTTCTTGAATCTAGCAAAATCATTTAATTGTGTATTTATCACTGTAATTAAAACTTCACAGCATTTACTAAATAAACACATCGAATCTTAATAATACACTATGTACGTGGACAAAAACACTGTCCTAATTATAAAGAGCAGTGAAATGAAAACGAGAAAGATGGAAAAAAAATTAAGTAAACCGTTCGTTATTTCATAATTAATCGCCGTAACTGTTAATAGATCAACTCCACAGTAAGAGAAGATGCTCAGTACCTTCATGAAGAAATGTTTGTGGTTACGTCAGAAGGTTCAGAAATGTCACAGTTCGTAGTAATAGACGGAAAGTCATCGAGTAAAACAGAAGTAGTATCCGGCGTTCCCAAAGGAAGTGTTATAGGCCCCCTATTGTTCCTCTTCTACGAGGGTAAGTCAATTATTATCCGCAAAGTAGTTATGAAATTTATTGCAATCAAATAGGAAACTTACAAGAACATCATTTTTCGACATAGTCTCCTTGCGTTTCAACGCACTTGATCCATCGTTATAAAAGCTTCCTGACGCCCGCATAAAAGAAGGTTATCGGTTTAGCTGCGAGCCTGGAATGAAAAGCTTCTTTCACTGCTGCGTCCGAGGCAAATCGACGGCCCCTTAATGCCTGTTTGAGTGGACCAAACAAGTGATAATCAGAAGGGGCAAGATCAGGACTATATGGGGATGATCCAGTACTTCAAATTTGAGTTTCTGGAGCGTTTCTGCAGTGTGGGCAGCAGTATGCGGACGGGCATTGTCGTGCAACAGCACAACACATTTTGACAGCAATTCTCGGCGTTTGCTTCGAATTGCAGGCTTTAGCCTGGTAGTGAGCATCACACTGTAACGTACACTGTTTATTGTTGTGCTCCTTTCCTCATAATGTTCCAATACTGGACCTTGCGCGTCCCAAAAAACCGTAAGCATCAGTTTTCCTGTGGACGGTTGGGTCTTGAACTTTTTCTTGCACGGCGAATTTGAATGTTTCCATTCCACACACTCCCGTCTTGTCTCCGGCTCGTAATGATGGAGCCATGTTTCGTCACCATTAATGATCCTATCTAAGACGTTGTCCCTTCGTTACCATAGCGATCCAAATCTTTTTTACAGATGTCCAAGCTCGTTTGTTTATGCAACTGTGTGAGTTGTTTTGGGACCCATCTTGCACAAACTTTGTGAGACCCAACTCTGTTGTGGATAATTTCGTAGACAGAACCGTGACTAATTTGCAGACGATGTGCCATTTCATCAATAGTTAATCGTCTGTCTAAGAGAATTATTTCACGTGAACGCTCAATGATTTCTTCATTTGTGACGGTAAACCGTTGTCCGGCTCCTTCGTGCGTAACACTTGTGTGACCATTTCGGGATTTTCCAATCCATTCGTAGACACTCCGTTGTGCCGAGACTCTGTTCCCGTACTGTACCGAAAGTCTTCGATGAATTTCGGCCCCTGGTGCGCCTTCCGACCACAAAAAACGAATCACTGAATGTTGCTCTTCTTTGGTGCAAAAAAATGGCTCTGAACACTATGGGATTTATCTATGGTCATCAGTCCCCCAGAACTTAAAATTACTTAAACCTAACTAACCTAAGGACATCACACAACACCCAGTCATCACGAGGCAGAGAAAATCCCTGAATCGAACCCGGGAACCCGGGCGTGGGAAGCGAGAACACTACCGCACGACCACGAACTGCGGACCTTCTTTGGTGCAAATAGAAAGCGGAGCAGCCATGATTAACAGCACGGCAGCGATAACGAAACTAACCTAGTAGCTTGAAAATTGCAAAGATATAACAACAAATAAACAAAGCATGCGTCACCAACGTAACACGACAGTACTACCAAAATAAACAAAAATATAACCAAATTGCGGAAAAGAATTGATTCACCCTGATATATTAACGACATAGGAGACAATCTGCAGATGATGCTGTTATTTACCGTCTTGTAAAGTCATCAGATGACCAGAGCGAATTGCAAGATGATTTAGATAAGATATCTGTATGGTGCGAAAAGTGGCAATTGACCCTGAATAAAGAAAAGTGTGAAGTTATTCACATGAGTACTAAAAGAAATCCGATAAATTTCGGTTACGCGGTAAGTCACACAAATCTTAAGCCTGTAGATTCAACTAAATACTTAGGGACTTCAATTATAAATAACCTAAATTGGAACGATCACATAGATAATGTTGTGGGTAGAGCAAACCAAAGACTGCGATGCATTGGCAGAACACTTAGAAGGTGCAACAGGTCTACTAAAGAGACTGCTTACAACACAATTGTCCGCCCTGTTCTGGAGTATTGCTGAGCGGTGTAGGATCCGCATCAGGTGGGACTGACGGATGATGTCGACAAAATTCAAAGAAGGGCGGCTGGTTCTGTACTATCTCGAAATAGGGGAGATAGTGATAAGTGAATTGGAGTGGCAATCATTAAACAAAGGCGTTTTTCGTTGCGACGGGATCTTTTCATGAAATTTCAGTAACCAGTTCTCTCCTTCGATTGCGAAAACATTCTGTTGGCACCCACCTACTCAGGGAGAAATGATCATCACGATAAAATAAGAGAAATCAGGGCTCGCACTGAAAAATTTAAGTGCTCTTTTTTCCCGCGCGCCGTTCGAGAGTGGAACGGTAGAGAGATAGCTTGAAGGTGGTTCATTGAACCCTCTACCAGGCACTTTATTGTTAATAACAGAGTAATCACGTAGATGTAAATGAACGATAATTGCCCCAGGCATGCACCTCTTGGTCCGAAGCAAATCGACGGGTACGAATGTCTTTCTTCAGAGCTCCAAAAATATGGGAAACGCATGGGGACAGATCGAGAGTTAATGGAGGACGCGTAAGGGCTTCCCAGCGAAACTTCTGCGGCGTGCAACCTTGGAAACCTCGGCAGGCCCACAATAATTGTCCATTTGACAACAAGTAAGATCACATTTACTACAGAAGTTCCGTTTTAATACACGAAGGGAGACACTTACAACACGAAAGTTTTAATCTAAGTGTGTTGACCTGCAAAGGAAAATAAAAATACCACAGAAAACACTGCGACTAACACATACAAGATTCGCATTTTTGGTTTCTCAGACGCCAAACGATTCATTTAACATTTACGGTTATAACAGATGTACACTTAAAATGTTTGCTGCAATAATTATGTTCAAAGTTGATCTAAAGTTGTATGAGTTGTTACATAAGGAATTAATTTTGTCGAATTCAGATTACTTGGGGAGGTTTGCTTTCTTAAACGTACATTTTTAAATGTGCATATGTACAGGGTGAATCATCTTAAACTTTTACCGCAAATATTGCTGAAATGGAAAGAGCTATTGACGTGCGCTTTTCACAGAATGGATTTGTAGTCAGGGGCTTGTATTGTTAGTCAATCAACGAATTGTAGTAACATTTATAAAGTGTCATTTCTGTGCAAACATACGCTGTTTTAAATGGAACGACGCTTATTGACATTAACAGACAAAAGTGGGACACATTAGAATACCAGTGGTGTTTGTTGCAGGATCCTTGTGCGAGTCGTAACGAGATATCGTAATTTGAAAATCTTCCACACCGACACTTGTCCAACACCCGTAGTAGCACACACAAAAGAACAACGCAAATGCGTGCACTAGTTATATGGATTCTGACCAGTAACAACACACTCGAACATTAGAAGTTGTGTTCAAAATGACCACTGGAAACGGCAATACACGTTTACAGTCTGCTATGGAACGAATGCTGCATATGTGCTATCATTTCAGCTGCGATGTCAGAGCAGGCTGCAGTAATACGTCGTTGAGTATCATCGGGTGTAGTTGATATGTCCTTGTAGACACTGCCTTTCAGCTCTCCCCACAGGAAAAAGTCTACAGGCGTCAAAGTCAAGCAATGGGCCAGCCAAGATACAGGTCCTCTGCGTCCAATCCAACAATTTGGAAACGATTCGTGAAGACACATTGTAGTACTTCGTGCACTATGGTCTGGGCAGCCGTCTTCTTGGTACCATAGATTCCTCCTAGTCTGCAGAGGATCGTCTTGTAGCATCTGTAGAAGATGGTCTGTTAGGAGGCTGCAATACTTGTTGCCCGTTCAATGTTCCGTCTATGAAACATGGGCCTATGAGCTGATGGTTCACTATACCACACCACACGTTTACACTCCATTGACCCTGAGGTTCCGTCTGATGAAGCCAACGGGGATTGTTAACAGACCAATAGTGCATGTTTCGGCAGTTTACTTCACCAAGATTGGTAAATGTGGCTTAATCACTAAACAAGATACCTGTTATATCTCGAGTATCCCGTATTAATGCACATGTACAGAAGTTAACACGATTCTCATAATCATTTCCATGCAGCTCTTGATGGAGAGAGATGTGATACGGTTGGAACCTATGTCGATATAGAATGTGTAGGATACTTGTCTGACTCATATAATTTCCTCGTGCGATTGCGAGGGCACTAACATGCGGGTCAACTGCAATAGGAGCAAGAAATTTAATTTTCCCCTCTTCTGCCGTCATTTGTTTCCTTCTGTTACGTTGTCTAAATGTTACACTACCAAAATCACGTAACTGGTTGAAGAGGTTGATAAATAATTGCCGAAATGGTTGACGTCTGTTGGGATGTTTTACCGTATACACCGATCAAGAACGAAATGTATTCTCCGTACACTCTCCATACACTAAGAGCATGTAGGTATTTTGTACATTGGTACATCACATCATCCACTCACAACCTATTGCTTGGACTGCCACACACTAACTGAGTAGCAGTTCTCAGTGCACTCGGTGAACACATAAACACAATGTAAGCAAAAATAACAGCATCGCACCAAGCAACCATGTAGGTTAAGTGGCACAAGCAAGTGTCAGGGCTGAAACTCTTCAAAATACGATGTCTCGTAAACGACTTGCACTAGAATCCTGCAACAAACGCCACTGAAATTATAATTTACCCTACTTTTAGTTTTTAATTTCAGTAGGCATTGTTCCATTTAAAAAAGTATGTGTTTGCACAAAAATACACTTTCTAAGTGTTATTGTAATCTGTGTATTGGCTAACCGTACGAGCCCCTGAGTACCATTCCATTCTGTGAAAACCGCACGTCAACTGCACCTTCCATTTCCGCAACATCTGCAATGAAAGTTTTTGAGTGTTTTATCATGAATGAAAGTACATTTTTCGTAGAGCAGATGTTCGTGAATTTTTTACGCACCTCGCTAGTTTTGACTATTTGGTTCATTCACATTCCTTGGAACTTTCGGTTAAGTAATATAGGCAATTATGAATTCGAACAAGTTCGCTCACTATAACTTATGTTTCCTTATTTCTAAAATTGAAATTTGTTATGTAGTCTGTTGACATCAATAGTTAAAACTCCATTTATATTAATTAACATTTTCGGTTGTCCAACTGACTATCTGCACTAGCTATAACTCATGAAGGGGGGCATTTATTGATCAGAACATAAACCAAAAGATGTACATCCTGGCAATTCTAAACCAATGTCGCTGAGCTACCTGTTTTATAATAATAAAACACAACATTAGAGGTATAGTGTATAATACCTATCGTCAATTGAAAAGTTGCTATGAACATCACAGGACTTTACGGAACAATGTCCCATTGGAGTCTTGTCATTCTATGTACTGGTGAAGCCTGACACCCATTTATTTGCAGACTTACAGTTATTGTGGAATCACGTTAACAAGCAGTTTCCAAAAAGAAAGAATACGTAAAATACTACAAATATTCTAGTACAATACACTGCCTGATTAAAAAGTGAAGCACCGAAACTATATGCACATCAATGCGACGTCAATGTAACTTCATACAGGTGCGCATTTTTTTTCTGTATTGTTTTTCGATACTCCCCACCTGGGGAGGGGCGGGCTGACAGCAGCTTAATATGCTGCTCTACAGTCGAGAGAAAGTTAAACAAAACAATGGTGAGAGAACAAACAATATAAAAAAGGCGATTAAATGGTGACTTTGTTAATAACAGTAAAATGGCGGAAAGTTGCGGAACTTAAAATACAAACACGGCGTTGACAATGCCAATGAAGACAGTCTGGTTTCTGTTCGCATGAGATAAAAATACAACTAGTGACAGTATGGTGGCTGTTCGCAAAACTGATGGGAGATGCACAGCACTGAACATTCACTTATAACAGCACTATACAGGTGACACAGAGGCAGATAGGGGGGAGGGGAGGGGGAGGACCCAGACCTATGAGGGGGAAAATGGGGGGAGGAGAGGATAAGAATAAAAGGGGGAGCCGATGGAGGGAGGAGGGAGAGGACATAGAAAAATGGGGGGCTGGGCGTACACGAGAAGGAGTGGGAAAGGCGGTGGAGGGGAGAGCAAAAATGACTTGGGGGGGAGAAGGGAGGAGGAAAGAGGGTAGGAGGGGAAAAACAGGATGGAAGGAGGGGGGGGGGGAAGAGGGAGCCTGGGGAGAAAACAGAGGAAGGGAAGTGGAAGTGAGGATCAAAGTTGATAGGTGGGATAAATGGAGGGAGAGAGGGCATCACCAGGAGGGGCAGTTCATGGAAGCCACCTTGGAGATGAAGGGTGTAGACGTGAAAAAAAGTGCGCATCATCGGCGGATGTATAAATGATCAGAGTTGCAATTCTCTGTGACAGGTAGAACGACCACCGGACTGCATTAGTGTTGTTCGTGTTTAATGTTGTTTACCAGCCCTGGTGGTTTAGAAGAGGGGCGTTCAGTAAGTAATGCAACACATTTTTTTTTTCAGCCAGTTTCGGTTGAAAATATGCGGAATTTTTGTGAGAAGGCGCTATAGTTTCATGACGTTCCAGCAGGTGGCGGTGCTGTTTGTAGTCTACGAAACGGCGTCTGTAACGGAGGTGCATTCGAAGCGGAATTCAGAGCATCTCAGATATTCATAGGCACCTGCACAATGTCTACTGAGATCTGGCAGTGAACAAATGCAGGGTGAGTAGTTGAGCTAGGTGTCTGTCATCACTGCAGTGAGGTCGCGCAAACCTGTCCGATATCCTGCGTGCCGGCCGGCCTACACAGCTGGCAGTCCTGAAGAATGTTCGTCTCCACAAAAATGCAAATGAATTTATTCTTCTCCATGACAACGCAAAGACCCACACAGGTCTGCGAACCTGAGAGGAGCCCACAAAACCTCATTGGGCTGTTCTTCCTCTCCACTCTGCAGACCAGATCTAGCACCTCCGACTTCCATGTGTTTGGGCCAAAGAATGATGTACTTCGCAGGAAGCAATACCTGGATCTACATCTACATATACATGATTACTCTGCAATTCACACTTATGTGCCTGACAGAGGGTTCATCGAACCATTTTCATACTACTTCTCTACCACTCTCGAATCGCGCGTGGGAAAAAGGAACAACTAAATCTTTACGTTCGAGCTCTGATTTATCTTATTTTATTATGCTGATCATTTCTCCCTACGTAGGCGGGTGTCAACAAAATATTTACGCATTCGGAAAAGAAAGTTGATGATTGAAATTTCGTAAATAGATCTCGCCGCAAAGAAAACCGCCTTTGTTTCAGTGACTGCCACCCCAAATCGCGTATCATATCAGTGCCACTCTCACCCCTATTGCGAGATAACACGAAACGAGCTGCCCTTCCTTGCACTTTTTCGTTGTCCTCCATCAATCGTACCTGGTAAGGATCACATACCACGCAGCAATATTCCAGCAGAGGACGGACAAGTGTAATGTAGGCTGTCTCTTTAGTGGGTTTGTCGCATCTTCTAAGTGTTCTGCCAACAAAGCGCAGTCTATGTTTCGCCTTCCCCACAATATTATCAGTGAGGTCTTACCAATTTAAGTTGCTCGCAGTTGTAATTCCTAGGTATTTAGTCGAATTGACAGCACTCAGATTTGTACGATTTATCGTATACCCAAAATATATCGGATTTCTTTTGTACCCATGAGGATGACCTCGCACTTTTCTATGTTTAGTGCTAATTGCCACTTTTCGCACCATACAAAAATTCTCTCTAGATCATTTTGTAATTGGAATTGATCGTCTGATGATTTTACTAGACGGTAAATTACAGCGTCATCTGCAAACAATCTAAGGGGGCTGCTCAGGTTATCACCTAGATCATTTATATAAATCAGGAACAGCAGAGGGCCTATGACACTACCTTGCGGAATGCAAGATATCACTTCTGTTCTATACGGTGATTTACCGTCTATCACTACGAACTGTCACCTCTCTGAGCGGAAATCACGAATACAGTTACACAACTTAGGCGATACTCCATATGCACACAATCTGATTAAGAGTCGCTTGTGAGGAACGGTATCAAAAGCCTTCTGGAAATCTAGGAATATGGAAACGATCTGAGATCCCTTGTTGACAGCACTCTTTACTTCATGGAAATAAAGAGCTAGCTGTGTTGCACAAGAACAATATTTTCTGAATCCGTGTTGGTTATGTATCAACAAGTCATTTTCTTCAAGGTGATTCATAATGCTCCAAAATCCTACTGCAAATTGAGGTCAGTGATATGGGTCTGTAATTCAATGAGTTACTCCTATTTCCTTTCTTGAATATTGGTGTGACCTGTGCTATTTTCCAGTCTTTAGGAACAAACCTTTCGCCAAATGAGCAGTTGTATATGATTGCTAAGAAAGGCGCTATTGTCTCTGCATACTCTGAGAGGAACCTGCTTGGTATACCATCTGGACCGGAAGACTTGCCTTTCGTAAGTGATTTGAGTTGTTTCACAACACCTAAAATATCTACTTTTATGCACTCATGCTAACAGCGCCGGCCGGTGTGGCCGTGCGGTTACAGGCGCTTCAGTCTGGAACCGCGTGACCGCTACGGTCGCAGGTTCGAATCCTGCCTCGGGCATGGATGTGTGTGATGTCCTTAGGTTAGTTAGGTTTAATTAGTTCTAAGTTCTAGGCGACTGATGACCTCAGAAGTTAAGTCGCATAGTGCTCAGAGCCATTTGAACCATTTGAACCATGCTAACAGCTGTTCTGGTCTCGAATTCTGGAAAAATTACTTCGTTTTCTTTCGTGAAGGAATTACGGAAAGCTCTATGTAGTAACTCCGCTTTAGTGGCACCATCATCGGTAACATTTCCATCGCTATCACGCAGTGACGGTATTGACTGTTTTTTGCCACTGGTGTACTTTACATACGTCCAGAATCTCTTTGGGTTTTCTACCATATTTTGAGACAATATTTCATTGCGGAAACTATTAGAAGTATCTCGCATTGACGTCCGCACTAAATTTCGAGCTTCCGTGAAACTTAGCCAGTCTTGGGGAATTTGCGTTCTTCTGAATTTGGCATGCTTTTTTCGTTGATTGGTAGGTTATTGACGCAGCAAGTCGTTGTCTTCAACATCAACCAGTAGAGTGGTACCAAGCGGGCATTCAGGCACTCGAAGTAAGTTGACGTAAAGCCATCGCATTGAACAGAGATTACACTGAAAAATTGGGTTTTGTAGCGTTAGAGTGGGTAATAACATGGTGTATTGGAACCCTGAATAAAACCAACCTTCTTTCACAAAGAAAGTGTTGCGTTACTTATTGAACGGCCCTCGTATAAGACGCGTGAATAGCGTCGCTGTGAGGAACACATAGGTGTCCCTCGTTGTGGGACACCAGTAGGCCGGCTGATCATATTATGCAATGTCCATATTTGTGGGGCATTCTAATGTGACAGTGGACCGATGCTGGACTCTGGGAACGCGAAATCAGGCGTAATCGTCATCAAGATTCTGCTTAAAAACTACGGTCACCACAAAGTATGATCACCATACTGTACTCCATGTACATCGCAACCCCTTCATATTTGCGCGTCCAATCCTAGAACAAGTAATGGACACACTGCAACTTTCTTTGTCATCCCACACCGTTGGTCGAAGACTAGCATCAGCCGGACTAGGAAATTACCGACCCATGCGTGAATGGTTGCGTTTCGAGTGGTGCCACCACTTGGAAGCACCGACTGCCGGTAATTGGCCCCGTGTTTTATTGAGTGATGAATCGCGGTTCTACACTACCCCTTACGACCGCCGTCGGCGAGTATGACAGCGACATGTGCAGAGGCCCCATTCATGTAAAAGCGTCATGATGTTGGGAGCCATCGGATATAACTTCAGGTTGCGGCTGGTCGTGATTGAGTGAACTCTGACGACACAAAGGTACGTCATAGACATCCTGCGTCCTCGTGTGTTATTGCTCATGTGACAATGTCGTGGTACAATTTTTCAGTGGTACATTGCTCGTCAACACATGTGTTAGGACTTCTGCACCACTTATTAGTAGCAGACACAGTGGCTGCGCCAAAGACTGAGACGGCGTGGAGTTTTACAATTATTTATTGAACTCGCTTTACAATTTCTCCCTCGTCGTCGCTGCCCAGCCATGCGGATCGCACCGCCTGGCGGCTGCTGTGTAGATTCTCCGACAATGCGTGCAACGCGCGCCGCCGATCGCACGTGGGAGCCTCAGGCCACCAGTGCTGGAGCCAGAATTCCCTGTAGCTGAGATGAACTCGTCGCCGCTCGGCGCCCCAATACGGGCAAGCCCACGGAGCCGCGTCGCCGTGAGGCCAGCTGCCGACGCCTGCTGCAACGGCGGCTGGGAAGCTGTCAGTCGCGATGTCCGCGAGGTCCCGTCATGGACGGACCACGTGCCGTGTGGACGGGTTGCCGTAAAGTCCGAGCGTCAGTCCCCGGCGGCGCCTGTGACCGAGACCGCGCTGCGGCCGGTCCTGCCGGAAGTTCTCGCTGTAGTTAGTCAGCCATCGTGCCGACCGAACTCGGTCCGACCTCCAGAGCTGAAGTTGACATCTGGCGGTGAATGGATGACTCCTGCGAGCTGGAACAGACTTCTGGAATCGTCACCTACGAAGATTGAACATTCGGACACGGACCACGTCCGTCCTCAGATCCGAGCTGCTTCCTAATGGCTTCTGTCCGTTGCTGCCTGCGCTCCATTACTTATAACCGGCAGGAGGACGTTTTTTACCCTCGCAGTATATTGCAGCGTAACTTAGCATGCTGGCCTCACTTCTCCTTACTCAGCACTCTCCAGGCTTCGCTCGGCGCTCGTTCTGTGTGCGTCCTTACGTCAGCCTGCTGGTAGACTGCTGCACGGATATCAGTGCATGCCTACTTCGCTACGCCTCGGTCGCCGTAGTGCCTCTGTTTTGCCATTCTCCACTGCGTGAAGCAACGCTTACTACATGTGGCCGCAACACATGTCACGTGTCTCTGAGAATCATCTGCAAGTTGGTGAGATAATCCTGTGGTAAGAAAACTCGTTACATCTGTCACGGACTGAACATTTGTGAGACCATCTCGGACATCAACTCCATCGCAGTAGCAGTATCCAGGATATCAAGAACCAGTTACATCAGTTGTGGGTCAGGTTACCTCAGGAGAGGACGCAACGGCTTTGCAGGCGGAAACGTGCATGTGTCAAGGACAGAGGTGTTTGTAAAGTCATACTGATAAGTAGGCTCATATTGCCAATTTCTTTGTAAATTATCCTCGATCCTGTTATCACTTAAGTAACGTCACATCCACTCTGGAGGACAGGGTTCTACAGGACATTGAAACGAACCCTAGTAGAAGCTCCAGATCTGCTGCACGCACAGTCCGCCACCTCCCTGCACGTTCATCTGTCTGAAAGGACTCAAGATCACACAAACGCTCATACTGTGAGATGTGGTTGGTGTCTGTCAGAGTACTTCTTTTGGTATAGCCATGCTGCCTCTCGACCGTTTCATTCTGCTTGGCCGTACACAAACACCATCTCGGCTTGTTCCCGACACGAATACCGGACCATTCTTCTGCTTACAGTACGCTGCGTGAATCACGCAGCTTGCAACACACAAGGAACGCATGGCAAGTGGTCAGAAGAACTGCCATTCGTGAGTGCCGTCTACTGTGCCAACGATTCATTTCCGGACACATGTTCATTGAACCTTTTTCCCTCCATTTCCAGCCAGGGATCCGTACATCCGTACCGGCCGTTGGTCGCTTTTATTAAAGTTCACCCTGT
The DNA here is from genome assembly GCF_021461385.2 of Schistocerca piceifrons. Classification (NCBI taxonomy): domain Eukaryota; kingdom Metazoa; phylum Arthropoda; class Insecta; order Orthoptera; family Acrididae; genus Schistocerca; species Schistocerca piceifrons. The sequence goes on from NC_060149.1 coordinate 800,906,401, forward strand.
ATAAAACTCTTTGATACAGTCGCCAGCAAAAAGTACTGTCATTTAGAGGTCAGAAATGTGTTTAAAAGCAAATTTAAGTTGTTTTTTCTTGACATACCTTCCATATCCAGGAGAAGTTTAAGAATAGTAGTAATAAGTGGTCAATAATTCATATTAAAATAGCACGAATTTATAAATAAAACGTAATCAAATGTGCCCAACAGTCGTGCAAATGACATGCTCAGAGATGTAGCTAATGAACAGAATTATTGTCACAGTTATACTGAAATCTTTTGCAGTTGAAATAATCCGCTATACGACATGAGGATTCACGTATTTGTTACATATCTTTTTTAGTATTAATAAGAATCTCCGTTATTACCAGAGTACAATTTTCAGAAATTGTACAAAGGCACTAGTGATAAGTTTACCTATTTCATTTAGATTAAAGGCCTCATTGTTCTCTTACTGATTATTCTCAAATAAAATCATATGCCCCTTAAAGCATAAAATATCTGAACGTATTATTCTTCCATTCACAAATATCCACAGGAACTAAGTCACAATTTCTTAAACAGTCGATCCCTTTCACTACTGATTTACGAAACTTGTTAAAAAAAACGACGAGAATTTTTTTTAATTTGGGTGCTTTATTAATCCAGTTCGCGCTATTTTTCATTGTTGTGTTGGTAAACATGTCTGAAAAGTATCCATACAGTGTTCACCATATCGGATACTCAGTTGTCAGCTGCCAAAAAAGATTACATGTGCTTTGAAAGTATCTGTCATTCTCTCCCCCCTCCCCCGAGTCCTTTTGCTTTCCCCTCCACTGCCTTTCCCACTCCTCGCGTCGCCCTGCCTCCCTTTTTTCTGTGTCCTCCCCATCCATCGGCTCCCCTCCTTTTATCCCCCTCATCTGTCCAGGTCCTCCCCCCTCATATGCCTTCATGTCTACTTCCTAGTTCAGTGTTTACGTGAGTGTTCCCTGTTGTGTGTCGCCCTTTTAAGTGTCGCGAACAGACCCCATACTGTCACTAGGTGTGTTTTTTATTTCTTGCGAACAGAAACCAGACTGTCGCCATGTATTTTAATTGTGCCTGTCTAATTACTTAATCAGCATCACCAACCCTTTGTTTTTATATTTTCACTTTGCACCTTTTCGCCATGTTCCAGTTTTAAACTGTCACCGTTTTTCGCCTGTTTTTATTGTTTTGACATCTCCTCATTATATTTTTAACACTTCTGTAGGCTGCAGAGCGGCATATTATGCTGCTGCCAGCCCGCCCCCCTTCTCTTTCTCGGGGGTGGAGGGGGGGGGGGAATCGAAATTCAATAAAGCAAAAAAATATGTCATTATTTGTTTTGTATAAAAGAGAGAGTTTTTCGTAATCTTTTCTATAAGGATTGAATAAAGTGAAGAAATGCCTGACATATGTAAAATATTGTTCTTGGTGATTCTGCTGTGAGTAAAACAACTGTTTGCGAGTGAAATATGTGCTTCGAAGAATGTCATGTAGACGCTGAGGATGACGGGTGCTCTGGACTCCTCAGCACGTAATGAAAAGACTAAATCGTAGAGAAATTGAGGGAAAATATTATTAAAAACCGCCAAATCGCAATCAGAGAAGTCGTTGATGATGTTGATATATCAATTAGGTCATTCCATGAACTTTTTCCTTTGTTTGGGGCATGGAACGTGTAAGACCAAAATTTCTTCCTCAATTCTTGAATTTCGAACAAAAACATCGCCGAATGCAAGTTTCTTAGGAGTTGCTAGATGAAGTCAACAGCGATGCAGAACTACTACAACGAAGTATAACAGGTGATGAAACATGCGTTCAAGAATATGATGTCGAAACTAAGGTTCATCCGTCCAGGAGGAAGCATGCTGGATCGCCATAAACGTAAAATGCTCCACAAGGGCGATCAAATGTGTTCTTCGATTTTAACGGCCTAGTGCGCCCTTTGTTGTTGCTTCAAGTATGAATTATCAATGAGAAGTACTAGTTACAAGCTCAACGCTGTCTACATGGAACAATCTGGAAAAAACTCCCGTGTTTGTCGCGGAACAATTCATGGGTTTTGCAGCCCAACAGTGCACCTGCTCACCCTTCGTTGCTCCTTCGTGAGTACCACATATGGCCCATATGGTTTTCTCTGTTCTCTAAAATAAAGAGAACCTTAAGATGCCATTGTTTTTCAAGTATAGATGAGATTAAAAACGCATCACTAAATGAGCTAACAGATATCAAATGGCTTGGCTCTGAGCACTATGGGACATCTGTGGTCGTCAGTCCCCTAGAACTTAGAACTACTTAAACCTAACTAACCTAAGGACATCACACACATCCATGCCCGAGGCAGGATTCGAACCTGCGACTGTAGCAGTCACGCGGTTCCGGACTGAGCGCCTAGAACCGCTAGACCACCGCAGCCGGCTAACAGATATCTGAAAGATCGAGTTCGAGAAGTGTTTCGGAAGATTGGAAAAAATACTGGCATAAATATGTAATATTTAATGAAAATTATTTTCAAGAAGATACTGTTGATGTAGACGAAAAGCTAACTTTTTTCCAAAAAACATCAATTTCCGTTATTTTTTTAATGCATCTCATCTATAGATACCTTATCTCTGTGATTTCGATAGATGTTCTGGTGAGAAGCGTGTTACCCTTGACATTCAATAACAATTTCTCGAACTCAATTACTTGTGTATTCCAACTTGTGGACCCTGTGGATAGAAAAAACCCAATACATGAATGCAACTTGTCGAGAAACGTGCAAAATAATGAAACACAGAGTTTCAGTACTAATTTCTAAAAAGCGAGAATCATTTTGTTACTCTTAGCATTAATATTTACAGAACATTGCCTTTCAATTTATTTGTGTTACCGGACGTCGAAAATGAAAAAAAGTTCAAGAATTCAAGCTGTCTATCGTTAAATCGTGTATTCATTTCTTATTCTTCCCTCAGTTCCACCGACTCTTTATGTCCAAATATAAAACAGACGTCTACCACAAGAAAGACTTCACGTATAAAGATCTTAACAATTTTTAGGCGTTTGTATTTTCATCAGCACATATGTTTGACCATTACAGCAATGTTCTCCTCTTTTTTTCTCTTTGACGTATTTGTCACTGCGTGATGTCAAATTTCCCTACGGCAGATTTCAGTGCAACCAGGTGAATGTGACCTCTGCTGGCCTGCATAACTCTCGTCTCTCCACTTATTGTTCCCTTTGTTCCTGATTCCCCGGCGGCTGCCGTGGCGTAATTAACACAAAACGACAGCCAGGTGCACCTTCAATTTATGCACAACGACCTCCCCCTAGCACTCCCGATTCGCACGCCGGGCGAGTAAGTTCTGTCTGTTCCCGCCGCTATCGTAGCGTTGCGAGAGCCTTTCCTCAGTGTCGTGTGAGTCGTTGTGTGCGTCACATCGTTGTTTGTCTCACGTCGTCTCTTGTTTGTGATTCGTTTCTAAAAACAAAAATGGTTCAAACGGCTCTGAGCACTATGGGACTTAACTTCTGAGGTCATCAGTGCCCCAGAACTTAGAACTGCTTAAACCTAACTAACCTAAGGACATCTCACACATCCATGCCCGAGGCAGGATTCGAACCTGCGACCAGAGCGGTCGCGCGGTTCCAGACTGTAGCGCCTAGAACCGCTCGGCCACTCCGGCCGGCTTGATTCGTTTCTGATGCGGCGTTGTCTTCAGCCGTGATGTCGTCCATGGCTCCCAGAACATTCGGCGCGCAGGTACCGTCAGTTTTACACTGAAGAGCCAAAGAAACTGGTATACCTGTCGAATATCGTGTAAGGCCCCCGCGAGCACGCAGAAGTGCCGCAACACAAAGTGGCATGGACTCAGCTAATGTCTGAAGTTGTGCTGGAGGGAGCTGACACCATGAATCCTGCAGGGCTGTCCATAAATCCGTAAAAGTACGAGGGGGTGGAGATCTCTTCTGAACAGCACGTTACAAAGCATCCCAGATATGCTCAATAATATTCAGTTCTGGGGAGGTTGGTGGTCAGCGGAAGTGTTTTCACTCAGAAGAGTGTTCCTGGAGCCACTCTGTAGCGATTCTGGACGAGTGGAGTGTCGCACTGGCCTGCTGGAACTGCCCCAGTCCGTCGGAATACATTATGGACATCAATGGATGCAGGTGATCATACAGTATGCTTTCGTGTGTGTCACCTCATAGTCGTATCTAGATATATCAGGGGTCCCATATCACTTCAACTGCACACGGCCCTCACCATTAAAGAGCCTTCACCAGCTTGAACAGTGCTCTGCTGACAGGCAGGGTCCAAGAATTCATGAGGTTGTCTCCATACCCGCACACGTTCATCTGCGCGATACTATTAGAAACAAGATTCCTTCGACCAGACGACATGTTTCCAGTCACCAACAGTCGAAAGTCGGTAGTGACGGGCCCAGGCGAGGCGTAAAGCTTTGTGTCGTGCAGTCATCAAGGGTACAGGAGTGAACCTTCGGCTCCGAAAGCCCATATCGATAATGTTTCGTTGAATGGTTCACACACTGACATTTGTTGATGACCCACCACTCAAACCTGCAGCCATTTGCGGAAGGGTTGCACTTCTGTCGCGTTGAACAATTCTCTTCAGTCGTCGTCGGTCCCGTTCTTGCAGGATCTTTTTCTGGCCGCGGCCGATTTCCTGATACTGAGTGTACGCTCGTGAAATGGTCTTACGGGGAAATCCCCACTACCTCGGAGATGCTGTGTCCCATCGCTCGTGCGCCGACTATAACATCACATTCAAACTTACTTAAATGTTGATAACCTGCCATCATCGCAGCAGTAACCGATCTAACAACTGCGCCAAACACCTGATGTCTTATATGGGCATTGCTGACCGCAGTGCCGTTTTCTGTCTGTTTACGTATCTCAGTATCTGAATACGCATGCATATACCAGTTTCTTTGGAGCCTCGGTGTAGTTTTAGCAAAACAACGAACAGGTGCAGCCAAATTCGTTAGAAATTCATGGTTGGCTAGTAGAAACGATCAAGGTTACTTCAGATCAGGTTCACACAGCTTACTTCGATTCTCTCTCGTATGTGTTTTATATCAAGTTTCTTCAGATTGACAGGCTCCTTATGGGGAAAAGAAAAAACGTTTGCAGTGGGTAACACATTATTTGAACACCACAAAAGAAGACGTTACACATGGATATCAAATTTGAATAGGGAAAGCTATCAGTTGGACTACATCCTGATACAAAAAAGGCTTAGGAACTGTTTGAAGAATGCCAAAGATTACCCAGGGGCGGTATAAATTCAGACCACAACCTAGTAGTGGTAGAAATACAAGTGAAGTTGGAAAAAGTCTAGAGAGGTGAAGCAAAAGGAAGACTAAACATAGAAAGACTCAAAGAGGTAGGAAAGGCATCAGATTTGGAAAACAGATTTATGGAAAAATGGGAAAGAGGTAGTGTTGATGAAAGTGCTAATGACAAATGGATAAAAATGAGGGAAGGACTCATGGACTCTGCCAAAGAAGTACTAGGAATTAGGGTATCCCATAGTACCAGGAATGAATGGATAACAGCAAACATGTTGCAAAAGATGGAAGAGCGAAGAAAGTGGAAAAATCTACCACTAGACAAGCAAGCGCATTTAAATATCTTGGAAGCACAATAACTGAAGACTTGAGATGTCACCAGGAGGTGAAAACTCGAATTGCCATAATGAAGGAAGCATTCAACAGAAAGAGGAGACTCTTATGTGACAAATTAGATAAACGTCTAAGGAAAACGCTTGGCAAATGTTTTGTATGGAGTGTGGCACTACATGGGGCAGAAACATGAACGCTGAGACGAGAGGATGAAAAAAGGTTAGAAGCATATGAGATGTGAATGTGGAGGAGAATGGTGAAAATAATCTGGATAGAAAGAGTGAGTAATGAGAGAGTATTGCAAAGGGTTGGTGAGAGAAGATGTCTGCTGAAGGTTGTAAGAGAAAGGAAAAGGAACTGGTTGGGACATACATTGAGAAGGGAGTGCTTGCTACCATATGCTTTGGAAGGATTGATTTGTGGGAGAAGACTGAGGGGAAGAAGGAGATACAAGCTGATAGACGACATAAAAGGAAGAGGAAATTATGCAAGCCTGAAGAGGATAGCAGAAGACCGGACAGCCTTGAGAACTACTATGTGAAAATTTGCCTTTTGGCAGAACACTGATGATGATGATTTTGCGGCTCGGACAAGCCCCTTTCACTCACTGCGATGTTTCTATAGTATTCTATAGTATGGTTACTCTGGCAAATGCTGACGTGGAGTGTACGAATGTTGCGGTGTTTAACCTTCCGCCCGAGGTTGAAGACAGTTTCTTCAAGACCGTCCTGCTTCGGTTTGGGGACATACGGAATATACGGAGGGAACGCTGGTCCATTCAATATCGTTTACAAGTTTATAGTGGAGTTCGGTTCGTGGACATGGTGGTCAGTCGGAATAACCCTCTCATTAGCAAGTGCGTAGGTACTGACAAGGAAACCTCCCCATCGCACCCCCCTCAGATTTAGTTATCAGTTGGCACAGTGGATAGGCCTTGAAAAACTGAACACAGATCAATCGAGAAAACAGGAAGAAGTTGTGTGGGACTATGAAAAAAATAAGCAAAATATACAAACTGAGTAGTCCATGCGCAAGATAGGCAACATCAAGAATAATTTGAGCCCAGGAGCGCCGTGGTCCGTGGTTAGCGAGAGCAGCTGCACAATAATAAGTCCTTGGTTCAAGTCTTCCCTCGAGTGAAGATTTTAATTTTTTTATTTTCAGACAATTATTATCTGTCCGTCCGTCCGTCCGTCCGTCCGTCAAATGCGAAGTAACTGCGCCGTAGTGTGGGAACACTACATCTAAACGGAAAAATTTGAAAACGTTAAAAACATATGTTTTGACAGAGCACAGAGAAAACTGCGCGACTCTGCAACTGTTGCATTCATTTGTTGCAGTTTATGTGACAAACTCTTATGTTTTCATCACTTTTTTGGGAGTGATTATCACATCCACAAGAAAACCTAAATCGGGAATGGTAGAGGAATCTTTTTACCCATTCGCCAAGTGTACAAGTTAGGTGGGTCGACAACATATTCCTGTCATGTGACGCACATGCCGTCACCAGTGTCGTATAGAATATATCAGACGTGTTTTCCTGTGGAGGAATTGGTTGACCTATGACCTTGCGATGAAACGTTTTCGGTTCCCATTGGAGACGCACGTCCTTTCGTCTACAAATCGCACGGTTTTGCGGTGCGGTCTCGAAACACAGACACTAAACTTATTACAGTGAACAGAGACGTCAATGAACGAATGGACAGATCATAACTTTGCAAAAGTAAGAGATTAAACTTTTCACTCGAGGGAAGACATGAACCAAGGACCCTTCGTTCGACAGCCGCTCACGCTAACCACGGGACCACGGCGCTCCTGAGCACAGATTAACCTTGATGTTGCTTATCCTACACATGGACTATTCAGTTTGTATATTTTGTTTATTTTTTCATAGTTCCACACAACTTCTTCCTGTTTTCTCGATTGATCTGTGTTCAGTTTTTCAAGGCCTATCCACTGTGCCAAATTATAAGTAAATGGTTCAAATGGCTCTGAGCACTATGGGACTTAACATCTGTGGTCATCAGTCCCCTAGAACTTAGAACTACTTAAACCTAACTAACCTAAGGACATCACACACATCCATGCCCGAAGCAGGATTCGAACCTGCGAACGTAGCAGTCGCGCGGTTCCGGACTGAGCGCCTAGAACCGCTAGACCACCGCGGCCGGCTATAACTAAATCTGAGGGGGGTGCGACGGGGAGGTTCCCTTGCGAGTACATATAATATACACAGGAAAAGAAGAGACTTGTTTTGTATGTAATGAGAGTGACACCGCATTCAAATTGCCCATGTCGTTCCACTTATGAATAACGTACATGGTTAAATTTAGAGGACTTGGCTCCCAAAGTGACAGCCGTTGTGCATAATTAAGTTTCTGAGGGGCAAGGCAAGCTATTGCTTAATGGCCCATCGCATTTCCAGCGTTAACCTGGCGTAGGAACTTGGCCGTTGTTGCTTCCGCGCCGCCACTTCAAAACAAGCGTAGACGAACGCGACATGTTGAAGTGTCAGATGATTCCTCTTCCATTATACCCTTTACTGAACAGATGCCGTCGGAGGAGACCTCTCCCCTCCGCGAGTTCAGAGCAGATGATAACATGTCGCTTACTGTTCAAGATTAGAAAGCGTCCAGCACCCCCTCATATATGATATCCGACACCGAGACCGCATCTTCGGAATCACATGAGGATCGACCTATTCCGGAGGTCCGTACTATATCGACATCCCAGAGTCTGTAAACTCTTCCCATCCTTATTCTACGCCCCCGGTTGGGGAAGGCATGCCACTGGCCACTGCTGAAGAGAACCAGATAGGCACGTGTGTGCTAGTGGAACATGCCGTGACGATAAAAAACGTACCGCCAGTTTTCGTTTCCACTGATTCTCAAAGCCGCACCGCCCGCCTGTGGAAGAGTGGGGTGTGTCCTTTGTACCTGATACTGTGTTTCCGCTGGACCTCCCACGTTGCCCCATGAGGCACTCGCCTTGCCGCACAGCCGCAGCAAACAGCGTTTTCAACCTGAGCGCGCAGCATCGCGTAAAAAGAAAAAACAGAAAGAAGATAGATGAGAGAGAGCCATGTCTTTGCATTCAGATTCATTCTTTGACTCCCCATGGACTGTGAAACACGGCTGTAAAGGTCAGTTGCAAGTAATCAACTACATTGTTTTGGTAATAAATAAATGCACGACTATACTTTTGCCACCTTGAATATGAAGAGAATTAGTTCCGAGCTTCGACTTGCGGCGCTGCGACAGTTTATTTACAATTCAAGTGCAGATGTGATTTTTTGCACGAAGTGTTATTTGACGATTTTTCTATTCCCGGCTTTTCTGTTTTCTTCAATGTGGCTGCTGAACTATCTACTGGTACTACGTTATTTTACAGAGAGGGCATACTACTGACTGATTTCGAAGTTCTTGATAACGGCCGAAGAATATACTGCACCTTTTGTGAAAAAAAATGGTTCAAATGGCTCTGAGCACTACGGGACTTAACTTCTGAGGTCATCAGTCCCCTAGAACTTAGAAATACTTAAACCTAAGTAACCTAATGACATCACACACACCCATGCCCGAGGCAGGATTCGAACCTGCGACCGTAGTGCCCGTGCGGTTCGAGACTGAAGCGCCTAGTACCGCTCGGCCACTACGGCGGGCACCTTTTGTGACCTTACTTTAATTTTCCTTTATGTCCCTGCAGGATCTGGCCGTTTCACAGATCGTGCACGTTTTTATAAAGAGTTTATAAGTTATGTATTCCGTAAAACTCTCCAGAAACTTCTTGTTGGCGGAGATTTTAATTGTGTTTTGCGTCCTGTAGATCAGACCCCTAATTTTAATTTCGGTCAGGAACTAGACGGTTTGGTACGTTCTTAGAAAATACGAGGTGCATAGATCTTTATCATCCAACTCTAATCAGGTATAAGCATTTTACAGCTACTTCCAGCGGCCGAATCCATCGCTTTTATCTTTCTGACACTTCATGTGCGCAGCTGTAAGCGATAGACGTGATACCCGCTTTTACATTGATCACGGTCCCGTAGCTGCATCTTTAAATCATGTGCCGTAACCAGTAAAACTCTATCGCCTCCCATGGATGTTGTTGTTGTTGTGTCCTGAGACTGGTTTGATGCAGCTCTCCATGCTACTCTATCCTGTGCAAGCTTCTTCATCTCCCAGTACCTACTGCAGCCTACATCATTCTGAATCTGCTTAGTGTATTATCCATTTCCCGTTTTAAATTTTCTAACCTACCTGCCCGATTAAGGGATCTGACATTCCACGCTCCGATCCGTAGAACGCCAGTTTTCTTTCTCCTGATAACGACGTCGTCTTGAGTAGTCCCCTCCCGGAGATCCGAATGGGGGACTATTTTACCTCCGGAATATTTTACCCAAGAGGACGCCATCATCATTTAATCATACAGTAAAGCTGCATGCCCTCGGGAAAAATTACGGCTGTAGTTTCCCCTTGCTTTCAGCCGTTCGCAGTACCAGCACAGCAAGGCCGTTTTGGTTAGTGTTACAAGGCCAGGTCAGTCAATCATCCAGACTGTTGCCCCTGCAACTACTGAAAAGGCTGCTGCCCCTCTTCAGGAACCACACGTTTGTCTGGCCTCTCAACAGATACCCCTCCGTTGTGGTTGCACCTACGGTACGGCTATCTGTATCGTTGAGGCACGCAAGCCTCCCAACCAACGGCAAGGTCCATGGTTCATGGGGGGGGGGGGGGAGGAATGAATGGATATTGAACACATACGTCTCAAAGGATTCTTCCCTCGAGGTTGTCGTTCAAGAGGCTTGGGCCCGTAACTTGCGTTCGCAGGACCGTTATCCCTCTCTTATGGAATGGTGGTCAAGGTATGCCAAACCTTTGCTCCGGAGGAGCGTTAATGCCTTGCGGTGCTGAGAGGGCGAGGGATCTTCGTCGGACCCAGGAATTTTATTATTCCATTTTGCCATAACTTTATGCGAGGCATGACACGATCCTTTATGGATTGTGGATGTGTGCCAAGTTAAGACGAAGCTTCTTCAATTAAAGAGGCAACAAATGGAAGGACTGCTCCTTCCTACAGGATGAACTGACTTCCTTTTATTACTCTATCTGGTTGCGGGTACGTCGAAAAAGAGCATGTATCATGTCCCTTAGTCACACCGATGGTCCCGTACTGATATCCCAACGTGACATTTCCAGAGCGATCTGTAATTACTTTACCGTCCTTTGTGGTGTTCTTACCACTGATACCATTGCCCCTGATGCATTTACTCCTCTCCTGGATTGCGTGCTTAGTCCCGCATTAAATGATGACTTTCTACGCGACTTCACTCACGATGATATATATCTCCTTATTGTTGGTTCACCATCGCGAAAATTCCGGGACAGGACAGTATGCCCAACGAACTTTATATCCATTTTTCGCCTCTTATAGGGATACCATTACGCCACTGGTAAATTAGGTGATCCAGGAGGATTCGATCACTGATCCTTCAAGGCTGGTAAAATTGTTATAATTCCGAAGACAACCGAACGTCTGGACATTGGTAAATTCCACCCGATCACACTACTTAATTTCGATTACAAGCAGTTAATGGTCGTTTCTTGATGCGACTAGAGAAGATTCTGGCCTTTCACCAAAGCTGTGTGCCTGGGCGCACGATTCTGACTTCTGTACTCGAATACCTGGGACGTTGTCTCGGTGGCTGCTGATGTCATCAATTCCAGGAATGCTGCTGTTGATGCCAGGCAAATTTCTGCCAGAACTGGTAAAGATCCTCTACAAGTTTTGCTAACAGCAAAGGGATGTTTAGTCCATGCAACTAGATGCTAGGTAATATGAGTAACTGTAATCACACATATCTTCTAGGTAATCGATGCTTATGGTTGCAGTGCTTTCCGTACGTTTACTAAAAACAATTATTTTTTAGTACGCCACAGAATGGAATGGGATTAGTAATTTTCCTGTGCAAAGTAAATCTTGTAACTATCTGATCACTTGGAAGTATTTAAATTCAATAAAGAAGAAGAGCATGAAATTTTATTTATCTACACACTAGTACCTCTGTGATAAATCTCGATTTCCGTTTGGTTCTTGCTTTGACTTAATAGTCCGCTGGAACACAATGCGTGTTAGCATGATTCAGAGATATTTTGAAACACATTTAAGTCCATTTAACCAAAATTAATGTTAAAGTGACAGCATGTCTGAGAAAGAATGTGATAATTTATCAAACAATGTGCGTAGTAATTCCAGAGTTTCATTTAGTTGACGGGGGAAAGGAGAATATTCTTCTCCTTTCAATAAAAGACTATGTTTTTTTCGAAAAAAATCATTTAATTTCTTGACGTAGTCTCTCTTTTTTCACATTGTGCAACGTTTTCCATTTTATAGCTTGTAGCACCGAAGTGCGATCCTGGAATTGCCGCAAAACACGAATTTACCACAACAACCAGAATGTCTTTTGCATTCAACTAAACACAGACCATAACCTTTCCGGTAAATGAAAACCACTTTGCCTTTTGTGATGCAGTCACCAGCTTCCGTCCACAGCATTGATGGATGTTTCGTTTCCGACGTGATGTAGTCAAATCACGCCTCATCCACAGTACCAGGTCAACGCAAAAATCCCAATTCAAACATTTTCTTTGCATTCTGGTAGAATACAATAAAGGCGGCTCGCTTTGTAGTGTCTAATCCCATATTTTATACTGTCTCAATGTATTCATCTGACGTCTTCAATTAACAATTATTTTTAGACATTCGCCTGTACATCATTTCCAAAAAAGAGCTGTCACGTTTAAATTCAGTTGCTTGTTTCTTAATTGTTGTTAAGGAAGGAGTGGATTCCTTATAAAGCTACACTACTGGCCATTAAAACTGCTACACCACGAAGATGACGTGCTACAGACGCGAAATTTAACCGACAGGAAGAAGATGCTGTGATATGCAAATGATTAACTTTTCAGAGCATTCACACAATGTTGGCGCCGGTGGCGACACCTACAACGTGCCTACATGAGGGAAGTTTCCAACCGATTTCTCATACACAAACAGCAGTTGAACGGCGCTGCCTGGTGCAACGTTGTTGTGATGCCTCGTGTAAGGATAAGAAATGCGGTTACCCTTGACGCTGCATCAGAGACAGGAGCGCCTGCGATGGTGTACTCAGCGACGAATCTGGGTGCACGAGTGGCAAAACATCCTTTTTTCGGATAAATATAGGTTCTGTTTACATCATCATGATGGTCGCATCCGCGTTTATCGACATTGCGGTGACCGCACATTGGAAGCGTGTATTCGTCATCGCCATACTGGCGTATCACCCGGCGTGATGGTATGGGGTGTCATTCGTTACACGTCTCGGTCACCTCCTGTTGGCACTGACGGCACTTTGAACAGTGGACGTTACATTTCAGATGTGTTACGACCCGTGGCTCTACCCTTCATTCGATCCTTGCGAAACTCTACATTTCAGCAGAATAATGCACGACCTCATGTTGCAGGTCTTGTACGGGCCATTCTGGATACAGAAAATGTTCGACTGCTGCCCTGGCCAGCACGTTCTCCAGATCTGTCACCAATTGAAAACATCTGGTCAATGGTGGCCGAGCAACTGGTTCTTCACAATACGCCAGTCACTACTCTTGATGAACTGTGGTATCGTGTTGAAGCTGCATGGGCAGCTGTACCTGTACACGCCATCCAAGCTGTTTCACTCAATGCCCAGGCGTATCAAGGCCGTTATTAAGGCCAGAGGTCGTTGTTCTGGGTACTGATTTCTCAGGATCTATGCACCCAAATTGCGTGAAAATGTAATCACATGTGAGTTCTAGTATAATATATTTGTGCAATGAATACCCGTTTATCATCTGAATTTCTTATTGGTGTAGCAGTTTTAATGGCCAGTAGTGTATATAAATCAGGCTGATTTTTGGTTTGCCATAAATCACCCAAATCAAAAAGATTTTTGTTAGTATGATATACAGTTCATGCATTTCAACGAAATACGCATTAACTGACTGCTTTAAAAACTTTTACGTATTATAACTTCCTTGCACACTGTGTGGTTGCTTAGTGGATACATGAGCGAGGAACAGATGCTGTTCATGAGTAGAGAATTCAGATACTAATTTATGCTACTTCTAATATCATGTAGTAAGAATAATACATAGCTTTGCTGCGATAGTTGCAGCATCAGTTGCTAACAGTAGCTATGAATGTTGAAACATTTACAGATAGTGCAGACTTACAAATCAGTCAGTTCAAATGGCTCTGAGCATTATGGGATTTAACTGATGAGGTCATCAGTCCCCTAGAACTCAGAACTACTTAAACCTAACTAACCTAAGGACATGCCCGCCACACTGGCCGGCAAATCAGTCAGCCTTCAGTACGACAACTATTCAGTAGATCATGACCCCTGGCCACTATGAAAGTCTGTAAATGTTATTCAACAGGCAAACACACAAGAAATGGCTCTGTGTATCAATGTTCGAACTTAAGTACACCCGCCGCTGGAGCTCAGGAGAACGGATGTTTGCTTCTCATTTGCAGCGGCGTAACATTCGTGGCAGCGCCATCGTGCCACGGTGGCGGTTGTAGGAAACGCGGCGGCGTAACTGACGGCGCACGTGTTTGAATGTCAGGCCGACCGGATAGCGGCCGATACCGCAGTACGAATAAACTAATCCATTCGTCAGATTCACACTTGAGTTATGGTATTGCGCAACTGGTCTAAACCATCTCACGTTTTATAAAGCCCGAAAGAAGATGAGTGTGTGGTCTACCTGCTATGAGTGTAAAAGTATGACTTTGATCGCCGGCCGGGGTGGCTGAGCGGTTCTAGGCACTACAGTCTGGAACCGCGCGACCGCTGCGGTCGCGGGTTCGAATCCTGCCTCGGGCATGGATGTGTGTGATGACCTTAGGTTAGTTAGGTTTAAGTAGTTCTAAGTTCTAGGGGACTGATGACCTCATCTACATCTACATCTACATCTATACTCCGCGAGCCACCTTACGGTGTGTGGCGGAGGGTACTTATTGTACCACTATCTGATCCCCCCTTCCCTGTTCCATTCACGAATTGTGCGTGGGAAGAACGACTGCTTGTAAGTCTCCGTATTTGCTCTAATTTCTCGGATCTTTTCGTTGTGATCATTACGCGAGATATATGTGGGCGGTAGTAATATGTTGCCCATCTCTTCCCGGAATGTGCTCTCTCGTAATTTCGATAATAAACCTCTCCGTATTGCGTAACGCCTTTCTTGAAGTGTCCGCCACTGGAGCTTGTTCAGCATCTCCGTAACGCTCTCGCGCTGACTAAATGTCCCCATGACGAATCGCGCTGCTTTCCGCTGGATCATGTCTATCTCTTCTATTAATCCAACCTGGTAAGGGTCCCATACTGATGAGCAATACTCAAGAATCGGACGAACAAGCGTTTTGTAAGCTACTTCTTTCGTCGATGAGTCACATTTTCTTAGAATTCTTCCTATGAATCTCAACCTGGAGCCTGCTTTTCCCACTATTTGTTTTATGTGATCATTCCACTTCAGATCGCTCCGGATAGTAGCTCCTAAGTATTTTACGGTCGTTACCGCTTCCAATGATTTACCACCTATGGCATAATCGTACTGGAATGGATTTCTGCCCCTATGTATGCGCATTATAGTTAAGTCCCATAGTGCTCAGAGCCATTTGATTTTTTTATGACTTTAATCTCCTGTTCACGTCTAGGTCATTACAGATGGACAATCTCGAAAACGACAAGTATGGACAGTGATATTTTCCGTGGTCTCGTGTGGGGAATCATTCTCTCCTGCGCCTTAGGCGTCATAGGAAACCCCGAAAAACCTAAAATAAATTGGAAACGAGGATTTCAAATTTGGATCTCGCGAATCAGAGCCCAGCGCTCCAACCACTGCAGCTTCTTTCTAGATAACCACCGGAGCAAGTGGCGAATTGAAAATAAAACTTGATAGACATTAAATCCGTAGTTCCGGGACTCAAAAGAAAACAAAATTTTTCTCTAGGAAGAACACAATGAGAGAAGGCTCCAGAAGAAAGAAAAATATAGTGCTATCCAATTCCTTGACGATTAAAGACAAGATGCAACATGAAACTTCCTGGCGGATTAAAACTGTGTGCCGGGCCGAGACTTGTTCTGCAAGGTTCGTAGGAGGGCTTCTGTAAAGTTTGGAAGGTAGGAGGCGAGGTACTGGCAGAGGTAAAGCTGTGAGGACGGGCTGTGAGTCGTGCTTGGGTAGCTCAGTGGTAGAGCACTTGCCCGCGAAAGGCAAAGGTCCCGAGTTCGAGTCTGGGTTCAAATGGCTCTGAGCACTATGGGACTCAACTTCTGAGGTAATCAGTCCCCTGGAACTTAGAACTACTTAAACCTAACTAACCTAAGGACATCACACACACCCATGCCCGAGGTCGAGTCTGGGTCCGGCACACAGTTTTAATCTGCCAGGAAGTTTCATATCACCGCACACTCCGCTGCAGAGTGAAAATCTCATTCTGGAAACATCCCCCAGGCTGTGGCTAAGCCATGTCTCCGCAATATCCTTTCTTTCAGGAGTGCTAGTTTTGCAAGGTTCGCAGGAGAGCTTCTGTAAAGTTTGGAAGGTAGGAGGCGAGGTACTGGCAGAAGTAAAGCTGTGAGGACGGGGCGTGAGTCGTGCTTGGGTAGCTCAGTGGTAGAGCACTTGCCCGCGAAAAACAAAGGTCCCGAGTTCGAGTCTCGGCCCGGCACGCAGTTTTAATCTGCCAGGAAGTTTCATATCAGCGCACACTCCGCTGCAAAGTGAAAATCTCATTCAAGATGCAACATATTTGCAAATAAAGCACGATAACGTGGAATACTCTGCCACTTCCAATGAGCGTACACCATATACTGAGGAAAAACGTGGGGGTCGGGATTGTTGTCGCTCCCAATCACATAGTGGACGTGGTGTCCGCGGAGCCATACGATCGCATTAGTATTCGTTCAAGGGAAGATGGAAAAGTCCGGACACAGGAGAAGTTGAACAGAGAAAGCAGCTTCAGCGGTATAGCCAGTTGTCGGCGAATCCAGTGCCAGTGTTCTCGTCCGCAAGAGACAAGCCTTGACGACACGTGTCGCAAAGACCAGTCGAACGAAGACCAATTCTATGGAGGCGTTCATTGGTCGGGATCAAATTGTGAATGACTCTATAAAACGATGAGGCGATTTCCATCGGGTGGTTAGGAAGACTAAAGTGAAACCATACTATTTTTTAGGACATCAATGGCGCGGCCATTTCAGCTAGGGAGGGAGGCATGATTTTACTCCCTAACGAAAAAGCAAAGACCTGGTGGTAAGGTGCGTCATCGATAAAATGTCGGCTCCCAGAAAACTTACACTCCTGGAAATGGAAAAAAGAACACATTGACACCGGTGTGTCAGACCCACCATACTTGCTCCGGACACTGCGAGAGGGCTGTACAAGCAATGATCACACGCACGGCACAGCGGACACACCAGGAACCGCGGTGTTGGCCGTCGAATGGCGCTACCTGCGCAGCATTTGCGCACCGCCGCCGTCAGTGTCAGCCAGTTTGCCGTGGCATACGGAGCTCCATCGCAGTCTTTACCACTGGTAGCATGCCGCGACAGCGTGGACGTGAACCGTATGTGCAGTTGACGGACTTTGAGCGAGGGCGTATAGTGGGCATGCGGGAGGCCGGGTGGACGTACCGCCGAATTGCTCAACACGTGGGGCGTGAGGTCTCCACAGTACATCGATGTTGTCGCCAGTGGTCGGCGGAAGGTGCACGTGCCCGTCGACCTGGGACCGGACCGCAGCGACGCACGGATGCACGCCAAGACCGTAGGATCCTACGCAGTGCCGTAGGGCACCGCACCGCCACTTCCCAGCAAATTAGGGACACTGTTGCTCCTGGGGTATCGGCGAGGACCATTCGCAACCGTCTCCATGAAGCTGGGCTACGGTCCCGCACACCGTTAGGCCGTCTTCCGCTCACGCCCCAACATCGTGCTGCCCGCCTCCAGTGGTGTCGCGACAGGCGTGAATGGAGGGACGAATGGAGACGTGTCGTCTTCAGCGATGAGAGTCGCTTCTGCCTTGGTGCCAATGATGGTCGTATGCGTGTTTGGCGCCGTGCAGGTGAGCGCCACAATCAGGACTGCATACGACCGAGGCACACAGGGCCAACACCCGGCATCATGGTGTGGGGAGCGATCTCCTACACAGGCCGTACACCACTGGTGATCGTCGAGGGGACACTGAATAGTGCACGGTACATCCAAACCGTCATCGAACCCATCGTCCTACCATTCCTAGACCGGCAAGGGAACTTGCTGTTCCAACAGGACAATGCACGTCCGCATGTATCCCGTGCCACCCAACGTGCTCTAGAAGGTGTAAGTCAACTACCCTGGCCAGCAAGATCTCCGGATCTGTCCCCCATTGAGCATGTTTGGGACTGGATGAAGCGTCGTCTCACGCGGTCTGCACGTCCAGCTCGAACGCTGGTCCAACTGAGGCGCCAGGTGGAGATGGCATGGCAAGCCGTTCCACAGGACTACATCCAGCATCTCTACGATCGTCTCCATGGGAGAATAGCAGCCTGCATTGCTGCGAAAGGTGGATATACACTGTACTAGTGCCGGCATTGTGCATGCTCTGTTGCCTGTGTCTATGTGCCTGTGGTTCTGTCAGTGTGATCATGTGATGTATCTGACCCCAGGAATGTGTCAATAAAGTTTCCCCTTCCTGGGACAATGAATTCATGGTGTTCTTATTTCAATTTCCAGGAGTGTATTATAATATAAAATTCACGCATATGCCGCAACAATATCGACAGGAGTAGTCACACAAGGCCGATCGAAGACACTTAAATAAGCGAGATGTAATACACTACGGGCCATTAAAATTGCTATACCAAGAAGAAATGCAGATGACAAACGGGTATTCATTGGACAAATATGTTATACTAGAACTGACATGTGATTACATTTTCACCCACTTTGGGTGCATAGATCCTGAGAAATCAGTACACAGAACAACCACCTCTGGCCGTAATAATGGCCTTGATACGCCTGGGCATTGAGTCAAACAGAGCTTGGATGGCGTGTACAGGTACAGCTGCCCGTGCAGCTTCAACACGATACCACAGTTCATCAAGAGTAGGGACCAGCGCAATGTGACGAGCCAGTTGCTCGGCCAGCATTGACCAGACGTTTTCAATTGGTGACAGATCTGGAGAATGTACTGGCCAGGGCAGCAGTCGAACATTTTCTGTATCCAGAAAGGCCCCTACAGGACCTGCAACATGCGGTCGTGCATTATCCTACTGAAATGTAGGATTTCGCAGGGATCGAATGAAGGGTAGAGCCACGGGTCGTAACCCATCTGAAATGTAACGTCCACTGGTCAAAGTGCCGTCAATGCGAGCAAGAGGTGGCCGAGACGTGTAACAAATGGCACCCCATACCATCACGCCGGGTGATAATCCAGTATGGCGATGACGAATACACGCTTCCAATGTGCGTTCACCGCAATGTCGCCAAACACGGATGCGATCATCATGATGCTGTAAACAGAACCTGGATTCATCCGAAAAAATGACGTTTTGCCATTCGTGCACCCAGGTTCGTCGTTGAGTACACCACCTCAGGCGCTACTGTTTGTCATGCAGCGTCAAGGGCAACCGCAACCATGGTCTCCGAGCTGATGTCCATGCCGCTGCAAACATCGTCGAACCGTTCGTGCAGATGCTCGTTGTCTTGCAAATGTCCCCATCTGTTGACTCAGGGATCGAGACGTGGCTGCACGATCCGTTACAGCCATGCGGATAAGATGCCTGTCATCTTGACTGCTAAATACAGATGTATGCTGTATTTAGAAGTCCATCACCATTTGCATCAATAGGTATCATGTTAATCGTATTGCATCGAGTTCGATTGTACTGCTCAATCATTTACATCAAAAGATATCGTATTAATTGTACTGCGTCTAGTTCGATTGTATTGCTCAACTATTTGTGGGAGAATTTCTAGCCATTTGTATAGCCCCTGAAGACTAAATCATATCCACATACTACTTTTTATCCACCGGTTCATACAGTCCACTATACTCACCTTCATATGGAAGAACGTCGAGCAGTGGTTTAGGGACCGATGACCGTAGCAGTCTGGTCCCTTTAAAAATAAATATAGCATAGCAGTGGTTTATTCTGTATCATTCCAGTAACTACTTGAAATGACTGTTGTGAAATTCACCTCCATGATCGCTTTGGAGATTGACAAGATACTGGCTCGTCTCCGTCTACAGCAATTGCTCAAACACCTGCAGTTCTACCTTTCTTGCCTTTGCCTTCCCATTCAGGGCCCAGGCGAGCTCATAATTACGTATCTGTGACCATTAAAATATATTTGAAGCCTTTGTTGGAACTTGATTAATATCGTCGTGGTGGAATTTCCATAAATCATCTAAAACTTGTGCTATAACATGTTTCTATGGGAAAATTAATGTGCATGTTAGTGAACCTCATGAATGACTGTCTCCATAGCTCCTCAATAATATATATTTCTCAAAGCTCTGAAATGGCTCATATGATTTCATTCACGTCAGCTGTATTCCCTGCTGTGGCTGATGCTTTGAGTAGTCGTTTCCATTCTATGATTTTATTCAGATCATCATAGCGTTTATACCCCAGAGGTACATTATTCAGTCTTTCGTACTAAATTATGTATATGCCATTTAATGTGGCTTTGACAATATTACTGTATTTTTTTTATTGCATGTTATTCCCAGTTATGGACTGGTGCCTTTCCTGTGTGCATTACTCATACGTGACATTTCGGCATATGCTTGTTTCTCCTCCAACAGATATTTCTCAAGGCTTGAAGTTTTGAAAAGTATCAGCTCTAATAAACCAGGTGTTCTTTCAAATTTTGTATTCCCTTCCAGTATTGCGTCCTTGGTTAATATATTCATTCCTGGCTAACTCCATATATCGTGTCTAACTCTTTATCACTATATTCGTTAAGACATTCGATGATTGTCTTTCTTTCTTCTTCTTCTTATTCCTCTTCTACTCTTCAGCCACAATCCGTAGTTTGCGCGAGCTCTTTCAGATATTCTATCTGTGGTTTAACCGTTTCTGAGAAAGACTGTTCTCGTTGATTCTGTCCTAAATTTTAGCGGTCGTAATTTCCAACAGATAGCTTTCCGTGCTTCAATACCCTTACGCTTTGTTGCCGACATGCTTTGTATATCAAGCCACTTTTTGTGATGGCATACAACTTATATATACTCTGAGATTATTCCCCTGATAAAACCAAACACATCCCTTAGTACTGCCTTGAATTCTTCAATTCTATCATTCAACGTGTCACCTTTTCTAACTACTTCCTCCATGAGACTTTCCACTTCCATTATTTTTGCGGTGACTGTCTCAATTTTTCTGTGAATTTATAGACACATTTGCTCCACATACTCGGAACGAGTGTACAACACATGTCCAAATTTGTGCACGGTCTACAACATACTGATACAGCTGCATAGTGGTGCACCACCTTTTAAGCAGGAACTCCTTGACTGTATTTTTACATCAACCATCATTCAGTTTCCTCATTTTAACAATAACCATAAAACCATATCGCATACGCTAACAAATTCATTGAAAATCATATCAGTTCTTAGATGCACTTGGTAAATAGGTTTTAAATATATATTCTCCTGTTTGAATGTGATATTAAAGTTTTCATTATCTCTGCTTCGGAATACTTGAGAATGTCTGGTTCAAATAAAATTCATTGATATTCATATGACAGCCGAAACAAAAATATTTGCATTTTTCCACTACGATGTCATCAGATATGAATACACTGTCTGGTTTTACTTTCTTAGTTGGTAGAATATCGCTGCTTTCTCTGAATGTCTGGTGGGTTACTCAGTCAATGCTATGCTAAATTTCGTGTAATAGCTCATATTTACGCTGAAATAAGGCTTTCGAGTGTGTATATATATATCCTCAAAGTGTATTCCCTCAGGAAGGGTTAACAGTTACAGAGTCAGATTAGTCTTCCTGCACTGAGATAGCCAGACAATCAAATCACATATATTACCAGAAAGTAGTGAACCATTCCTCTTCTTCTCCCAGTTGCCAGTAACATTGCAGGACAGGTTGCTTACAACAAGGCACAAGGTGCTTGTGATGAAATTATTGTGCCCAATCGGCCATGGTGACGGCTGTTCGTTTACTTTAGTACATAGGAGTTTTACACAGAAGTAACACACATAAAGCTCTTACATTTTTTTCATTTTAATAATTCTTACATATCGCAGGGTATATGAAAATAATTTAGTAAGAGTGTAGTTCTGTGCCTATATCCGGCAAAGTTGCTTTGTGCATTTTTAACTTCCATCTACACAGAGTTTGAACTGTAGAGTTGAATGACGCTTTCTTCTAGTGGTTGTCAAGGTTTGTGTGCCACAGCCAGCAGATTGATCCACAATTTCTTATAGAACCAGTGGATGTACGGCTGCAAGTTAGGTCGGTGCTTTAGATCATTGGTTCGCAACCGGTGTCCCGTGAACTAGAAACTGCGATTGGTTTCAGTCTGGCCCACAGAAGAAATTCATTAGTAAAGAAACATTGCTCGTGACGTGTAAATAAATGTAAACATCTGGAGACAGGGTGAACATAACATGGAAGTAGTCTCAAAAATGCGTTTTTAGATGCACAACTTGTTGCCATAACGTATACGGGAAGGGTGCCGTTGTTATCAGTGTGTTACCCCACAATCATTAAAGTTATGGGTTCCATAGCTTTGGCTTATGCACTACGGGTGCTGCAGTCACGTCGCGTGATTAGGTACCCAGCGAGTTTAATGAAGTATGTGAATCAGGCCAGTGGGCAAC
Source organism: Schistocerca piceifrons (assembly GCF_021461385.2). NCBI lineage: Eukaryota > Metazoa > Arthropoda > Insecta > Orthoptera > Acrididae > Schistocerca > Schistocerca piceifrons. Next base: position 800,928,934 of record NC_060149.1, read on the forward strand.
CAAAGGTTGCCCATGCCTTCTCTAGATCATGCTCCACTGCGTAGCTAGCAAGCATTACATTTTTAAAGATACGTTCCTCTAGATGTGTGCACTCCCAATAATTAAATGTTTTACCAGTTCATGGAAAGTTCCCTACAGAGATTGTATGTTCACCAAGTTATCACTCACGGGGAAAGTAAGTTTCCATGGAATAAATCAAAGACTTGCATTAAAGCATCATACATATGATTCCACTCATTTAAGGATAATATTACATCACTAAATCATCGGTTTTCAAGTACTATTACTGGGTAGAATTCACGACCCAACTCATACCCACAGTGACATGTTTTGTACATATTTGTTTAAAACATAGTTATGGTTACAGAATATTATCACCATGTTTGGCGACTGCTGTGATGGTGGCGCCTCAACTGAAAGCATTATATATATTATCTATGGGAATTTTCTAATTCACCATCGGTACTAGTACCTACGTGACAACTGTGTTGCCACTATTCACCTCGATATCTTCACCAAATATTAAAAGCTGTAAACTCTGAAACGCAGGTTAACACATAATTTTAAAATTTGTTACCTGTCGGCCTATCTAATTTTAAGTTTTCATACCGTGTCTTAGCACATGTCATAACAGAGTACACTCTTTGGCAAGGTCATGTCTAAAATCTCACCGACATGGAATCTGAAGAAATGTAAGCTTCTGACGACTATTTCAGTGTGTGTAGTATGTGTGATATGTACATCCGTTTTGGTAGTATACCACTTAATATTGACCTGCGATCAAAAATGCAAAAGTGGTGGAGAATAAATCAGAATAAAAATGTAATCCGAACGGGTAGTACTTCATAAAATTAGCGACCAGAGGTATCGCCAGCTGGGGAGCAGCCACTAGTATCTAATTTAACTTCTAATTTAATTTACTTTATAAAATTGTCACACTACGAAAACTGTGCTTCTGAAGTTGACAGTACTTATTCTTGTTGTAACGCGTTGGAAACAGTCTTTTTGTCTACGTAGTTGTAGGCTGTCCAAGTACAGATTTATCATTTTTTTCTCTTAAAAATGGTCGCCTCGTAATATGTTTTGTTCGTTTACACGTCATCAGTCGCACAATGAGGTGCCTATCAAACTGAATTCAATAGCCACTTTTGTTGATGATCTTGAAGTCCATCTGCGTGTAAAAAAATTTAAAAATAAACTTATAAAACTTCTTTTTTCTTCAAAAGTTTAATAATTCTTTATGTACATAATTTAGCAGAAATTACTACTTAATAGAACATTTGCGCATATCACCAGTGATTTATTTCTGTGAGCTGGTTATTTCTTCTACTTTGCTGTAAATATTCAGTTTTACACTCTCCTCTGGATCGCACCCTTCCTTCTGTACTTTGCACACCCATGACTTCATCGCATCGTCCAGCGATAGCTGTTTTCCATGATTTGTCAAATTTGTTTTATTTTAACTTCGGGACCAGATTTCCTTCCTTTCACCACAGTCGTTATTTTACCTAAGGGAGGTAAGTCGTGTGCCATTGTGTGTGGGTATTCTAAATTTTTTGTGTGTGTTATCGTAGCTGAACTATTTGTGTACGAGATTTTCTGGTGTGCTGAATGGGGAGCTTCCCAGCATTAGCCTAAACGAACGTGAAAGTTCGTCAAAAAGCCGCACTCGAGCAGGCCATTGTACCAGGTCAACGATCATCGATCCGCATCGTGTATTCGACCCGGAACTCGATCACCTCCCCGTCTTGCAAGCTATTGCGTTAAGCTATACCAGCAGGTCTTTTGCAGAGCAGTAACATATGAAACCTAATATTCTGCAATCTAGTTCGAAGACAGATTCTGTTACCACTACCTTTTCAAGGTCAAAAAATTAAATTATTCTGGAAAAAAGCCGTTTCAAAAGTCAGTTTCTGCTGCCCAGAGTGCAGTGTTGTCCTTACATTCGTATCGTCACTGCTGACACGAAAGTCGCCTCAAACACACTGTCATATCATCTTTCCACTATTGAAATGGATCCATGTGTACGAACCAAAAGCTAATAAATTAAAAAAATGACGTTTCTGTGATCTGTATTCCTGCTTCCACTGTAAAGTCGTAACAAGAGCTACTTTGATATGGTGCGTGGCTGAGCTGTACCAAGTAATAAAACTAGTTACCACTAAGGTCGGACTACATTTTGCTACTATAAAGAATATCTATTGTGTGACAAACACAAGTACGTAGAAGGATAATGGCCATTATCTATTGCACTCGCGTTCTTGGGCGCATGTGTTCTCCGTCAGTGGCTTTGCACTGCGTGTAGCGTGTCAATGCACTGTCAGCGTCCATTTAGCGGTGCCCTACGGGCAGAGCACGGCTGCATCAGCAGCAGCAACAGCTGACACACCGATCGCCGCTGGAGGGAGCCTGGTCAGCGGGGCTTCAAAACAATCCGGCTGCCTCAGAGACTGATTCAGCAACTCACTGTGCATATCAATGGTCCGTTGTGAATAATGCAAATACGTGGAGGGCGGAGGGGGGAACAAACGACACAGCGCTCAGGGAAAAGACATACAGAAAGAAATATCCAGCCGCAGTAATCTCCCTTAATAACAAAATTCACAGGCAGTGTGACACAAATGCGGTGTCGTGTGTTTAAATGCAACAATAATTTTATTCATTGTGTCGTGACTTCATGAAGTGGATATTTAATTGACTGCCACTCATTTGTTAAAAATTCCTTTATTTTTCCTTTAGACACAATGGCCCAAGTACTATACCTAAGCACAGGCTACCTCAACCGCATCACTATATCAGCCGAACCAAACAGTTCGTAAGAGAACTAATTGCCAACGTTTGTTTGAGTAATAGAGGAGAGTGCTGTATTATAAAAAAACCATTTACAAGCTAGAAACATTTTAAAATATATACGATACAGGCAACTAACACAAATTTCCGTTTTAGAGAAATGGAAAATTATTAAGACGTTAAAGAAACACAGTTCCTTGTGAATAGCACGCGTTCTATGGTAAAGAAAGACCTTCATTTTCATGGTACAAGATAGTGCACGATTTTTTTTCCTTTATTGTCATTTTACACCTTACACAAGGTGGGCTGGCAGCTGCAGTTTTACGCCGCTCTTCAGCCACAGGCAGTACAAACAGAGAAAAACAATGAAGACACAGAAGTAACAAAACATAACGATGGACAAAAAACAGTAGACACAATAATTAAAAAACACAAAGCCGTTCACACGTGAAGAAAAACAAAAGACTGTCAGCACGGTGCACGAACACTGATGATGGAGACGATACACACGAACGATGGAGCGTGGGCGGCGAAAAACACTGAAGCACAAACACAACGGCACACACACACAACTGATGGCTATGATCTCCGGCGCGCTAATGCTCACGTGTGCGAGTCCGGGGACCTGCCAAAAGGGGAAAAAAGGATGGGGGAGAAGGGAGAAGAGAGAGTGGAGATGCCAGGGGCAGAGGAGACAGGGGAGGAAAGAAGGTATGGAGGGTAGAGGAAGCCCAGACGGAGGAGGGGGGAGGAAAGGAGGAGGGAGAGAAGGGAGAGAGGAAGCCTTGAGGAAAAAACACAGGAAGTGGGAGAGGAGGATCAAAGTTGATAGGAGGGGTAGATGGAGGGGATGAGGGCATCATCAGGGAGGGGGAGCTGGTGGAAGACCCCTTGGGAGAGGGTAAGGAGAGTGGAGAGATGGAGAGCATGTGGGACGTGGGAATACAAGCGCAGCAGTGGACGGGGGTGGGAGAGGATGGGAGAGACAAGTGGGTGAGGGAGATCTAGTTTACAGGAAGTGTAGAGGATCCGTATCCGTTCGAGGAAAAGGAGGAGGTGTGGGAATGGAATAAGGTCATACAGGATCTGTGTGGGGGAGGGGAGACGGATGCGATAGGCGAGGTAGAGAGCATGGCGTTCTAGGATTTGAAAGGGTTTGTAAAAGGTAAGAGGGGCGGAGATCCAGGCAGGGTGGGCGTAGCAGAGGATAGGATGGATGAAAAACTTATACGTGTGGAGAATGGTGGAGGGATCCAGACCCCATGTGCGGCCAGAGAGGAGCTTGAGGGGATGGAGTCAGGAGCGTGCCTTGGCTTGCATAGCCCAGAGATGGGGAGGCGACAGTCATAGTGCACGATTGACGAAGTATGGTTCAAATGTCCCCACGTTACGTAACTAGTTTTTAAAAACCTACAGAATTTTACTCACCATAAAACACTGTTACTTAAGAATTAACAATATCCTCAGAACAGCTTTAATAGTCGTGCATTACACAGCACTTAAGTATGAACAACTCGCAATACTTAGAAACGTCTCACAACCACAAAAACAATAGAAAATACCGGAAACTGCTTGTGGCGGTCTCTAGTGTGAATTCCTTCGTGTGATTGTAAAAAAAAAAAAAAAAAAATGGTTCAAATGGCTCTGAGCACTATGGGACTTAACATCTGTGGTCATCAGTCCCCTAGAACTTAGAACTACTTAAATCTAACTAACCTAAGGACATCACACACATCCATGCCCGAGGCAGGATTCGAACCTGCGACCGTAGCAGTCGCGCGGTTCCGGACTGAGCTCCTTAACCGCGACACTACCGCGGCCGGCTGTGATTGTCAAATCTGCCACTAGACTGAAACAAGAGTCATGAAACACATTCTTAGGTACACTATCCTCCAGGTACAACGCTGTCACTTACCAAATAGTGGTACAAGCAAAAATAGTTTGAAGCAACAACCTGTACTTACATTATGCATCCTTTTATGATACGAGGGCGTGCTGAAAAGTAATACATCCTAATATTTTATGTGAAAATGCTTAAAGCCTTTTAAATAAATCAAACATTATTAACGTTCTACACCTTTATTCTTCATGTCTACATATTTGCTGCCCTCTGCAGCTAGAGGCTCCGAACAATGCATGGCGGTGTGTCACCCAAATATGCCTTTGAGTGACATCATATTTACGCCAGTGATTGTAATACTTTCTTTATTTCACGATTGCAATTTCGGCCTGTGGCCATTAGCAAGTGAAGATGTTATGGCTATTAGGCCATGTCAACCTAAAGTGAGCGTCACCAATGTATTTAATAGTAATGACAACGACATATAAATGTGTCAGCTCATTTTAGGTTGACGTGGCCTAATAGCCATAACATCTTCACTTGATAATGGCCTAAGGCCGAAATTGTAATCGTGAAATAAAGGAAGTGTTACAGTACCGCCGTAAATATGATGTCTTTTATAAAATCCTCGACACAGTCCCGATTTGGCCCCAAAGCGATTTTCCTCTGATCCCAGAACTTAAAGAACAACAAACGAGAACATCACTTTGATAGTGCTGAAGCGGGACTACCTGCGGTGAGACTGTAGCTCCGTCAACAAAGTCAATTATTCTACAACGATGGTATCAACAAACTGGTCTCTCGATGGGAGAAATGTGTTCGTCGCAGGGTTAACTATGTTCAGAAATAAACACGTAGAGATGAAGAATAAAGACGTGGAATGTTAATAAAGTTCGTTTTTATAGAAAGCTTTCAGAGTTTTCGCATAAAAAATTCGAAGGATTTCATTTTCGGCACGCTTTCGTATCAGGAAGTCACTGTGTATCTTTAGAGAAACATGGAGTTTAAAGACATCCATCCTATTTCACAACACGGTATCTTATGCATGAACGAAGATAGAAACTTTGAGTAGATTTTAATTTACGAATCGAAAATAAAAGTTGATCTCGGGGCCAGTTGTAATTTGGCACTTCATGCAGTTGGCAGTTGTGGTCTGCGTGGTGTAGCTGGCTCGCTCATTGATTAGCCGATGTACATCGAGTCGAGATGGTGATGACAAAGGAAAAAGTACATATTACGTTGTTAATTTCAACAGGTAAATAATAATAGATGTCGTGTGACTAGGGCCTCCCGTCGGGTAGACCGTTCGCCGGGTGCAAGTCTTTCGACTTGATGCCACTTCGGCGACTTGCGCGTCGATGGGGATGAAATGATGATGATTAGGACAACACAACACCCAATCCCTCAGCTGAGAAAATCTCCGACCCAGCCGGGAATCGAACCCGGGCCCCTTTCTTTTTTGCATTTTGTTCGTTGTTCATCGTTGTGTTTTGTCGTTGCGGACGTCACATGACATCCGTTCAAGTTGTTTGTTGGTCTTTCCACTCAGTTTTTTTTATTACAGAGGCCAACCGGCTCTCTGACCGAACACGCAGGGCTACTGTGACGGCGTTTTTTTGTTCGTTTTAGTTCGTTGCATCTGCTCGGGACGGACGTCGCAAGACACTCGTTTCAGTTCGTCGTTGATCCATTAACTCAGTTTTTTTATTACAGAGGGCAGCTAACACTTTGACCGAACACGCTGAGCTACATTGCCGGGTGCCCTTAGGATTGACATTCTGTCGCTCTGACCACTCAGCTACCAGGGGCAGACAGTTTCAACACGTGTAATTCAGTCACCGAAGTGACAGCTGCGTGTACGAATATTTCTTAACAATGAGCTTCCTCAGTGATGGATCAGCCTTAAGGAATCTACGACCTTATTACATCATTGGCCTGATCTCACAGTATTTGATTTCTTTTGGTGGTGTTGTGAAAGACTCCAGTTATAAAATCGGATGTTCTTCCGAAAGTTAAAACCAAAATTGTATTCCTATGAGAAAATCAAAATTCATCCCAAGCTTGTATCTTCATTCATATAGAAGACCTAGTGCTGTGAAGTTGAATGAATCCTTCGAAACACCCAGTACAATCACCGGAACATGCGGTTCCTATGAGACGTATGTATTAAATGTAATGCTTGCTCGACAGACGAAAGTCATATTCGCAAAATGGGAATATGGCTATGAGAAATTTCTAATTTCTGTACTGAGCAATAGAGTTTGATGTGTCCACGTAATGGCCCAATCGTGGTATTACATGGACTTCAGACATTAATGACGTATACCATATCCACATATATTTTCTTTATTCCTCAGTAAACTGAGAGTCATATTTTCATATAACCGTTCAGTATGTTTGGCTTCCAAGTACACAGGTCAAAATATGAGACCTGTTACCATTTCAAATTGATATTCTTGTGAATAGAAACCTTTCAGCCGGCAAATTTCAGATTTTCGTGCGTTTACTTATAAAAAGAATTTCTTTGTGAAATATACCAGAGCTTGTGAGGGTACAAGGGGCCAACATGGTAAATTCAGAGTCCTGGAATCTTTCCTGGAGCACCCAGATGGAGGCAAACAGCCTCGAGAGAAACAAGAGGATGCGTAGTTTTTCTGACAGTCCGTGAGAAGGACGACGCCTTTGTATTCCGAAATAGTGCTACGTATTCCTCTTTACTACAATATGACTGTTATAAAAAATTAAACATTGCTCACGCTGCAGACAACCGCCTCTGCTAGGAGCGGTTCTTGTTTACATTGTTCAACATTAAGTCTTCGTTCCACAACATTACGATTTATACTGCAAATGATCCGTAGAACATGAGACTAACTAACTGACCATAGAATGAATATGCACTGAAACGCTATAAAGAGCCTGAGAGACTATGTAATCGCCATTCACACAGGCATAAGGATAACAATGTTGATTGTCGACCGTGGAACGTCTCCGATATCGACAGCTGAAAACTATCACAGCTACTGGAGTGAGAAACTATTTCTACGCATTCTTTTCCGCACCGATCATACTGACGCTAATTGTTTGCTAGTCAAATAGCTAGGACGAAAGGTACTGAGATGATTAAGTGGGTGCATTCTGGCTAAGGTTGGAATTTCTTTGTTTCTTGGTCAATTTTCAACTATACCCGCGGAGCAGATACTCTGGGGTAACCTTTGTACCGGAACTTGACAGCACACAACTGTGATTATCTCTACTAGGGTACCAAATTTAAAAGGCCAAAGGGCATTGTAAGAATTTTATTTTTAGGGAATCTCTGTTTATCAATATCAAATAAACTGACGACACATGGTACATCAACCTCTGCAACATTTTTCCCTCTTTGTAACATCTCACTTGGTTAACCTTAGGCAGCAGCAAACAAGATCCCGCTCCGATATTCCGCAGGTACCTGGCAAATCACGAAGAGTAAGCTGAGAACAACGATGACATGCAGTAGAGCTGATATTAACTTCTTTCCGCTATTCAGGGCGAAGCACAAGTCTTAATGATACCCATGACTTGTCAGAGGTTAGTAAGCGAGCGAGTACGGCTCAAGCCATACAGGAATGAGAAAGAAAATGTTACAAAGCAGCCAGCATCACTAACATGATACTACTGTACCTCCTATATGCGTCTACTGTAGGCAGCAGGCTCTTGTTTACGTGACTTTATGGTGTACATAACTTCAACATGTTCTATGGCAACCACACTAATCAACTCTGGTCCACATACAAAAGCATCAACGGGTCAACATTCAATCACTGAGAATGGACCAGACAATCCTTATTTGCACTCTGGAGAGAGCGCGGACGATTTCACTTTCTGAAAAGGCCGTGAGTTCGGTCGTAACATGTGAATCAGGAAGTGTGTTGTGAACATCATGGGATAATTGTAATATTTTATAAATTAAATAGCACATACGGTGCTAGAAAGTACCAAGTGGAGAAGTCGGAGCATTTCCGAAATACTGTAATCGACATAATCACACACCGTCCTAGCACCAGGCCGGCGTGCAGACCGGCTTCCGTACCTACTGCAAAACTGCGCGTCGTACAACCTCACAAAGCAGAAACAAATCAATTAATCATAACCGACACACCCCGTTCCTATAACTTTGGTTGCTGTTCATAGTTTCACTTTTATTATTTATTGTTTTGCACATATCAAAAAAAATTTTTGCATCACCCCGGTTCCCAGAACGCCTGAAGATAGACGTTGACTGTAGATATTGTATCACAGACACAGTCCCTTTGATTGTCACTAAAACCGCCCAAAGGTGTAAAGAACCGTGCATGAGCGGCGTCTATTAGACGGAGGGGGTCCGACAGGCGATCAGTGCGCCAGTCATTCCACTAGGAAGGAGGTACACGGATCGTGTCGTCTGTAGTTCAACCATGCCTAGACGGTCAATCCCGCGGTTCGATCGCGTCCGCATTGTTACTTTGTGACAGGAAGTGTCCATGCGTCTCGGAGTGAACCAAAGCCATGTTGTTCGGACATCGAGGAGATACAGAGAGATAGGAACCGTCGACGAGATGCCTCGCTCAGGCCGCCCAAGGCCTACTACTGCAGTGGATGACCGCTACCTACGGATTATGGCTCGGAGGAACCCTGACAGCAACGCCACCATGTTGAATAATGCTTTTCGTACAGCCACAGGATGTCGTGTTACGACTCAAACTGTGCGCAACAGGGTGCATGATGCGCAAATTCTCTCACGACGTCCATGGAGAGGTCCATCTTTACAGCCACGACACCATGCAGCGCGGTAGAGATGGGTCCAACAACATGCCGAATGGGCCGCTCAGGATTGGCATCACGTTCTCTTCACTGTTGAATGTCGCATATGCCTTCAGCCAGACAATCGTCGGAGACGTGTTTGGAGGCAACCTGGTCAGGCTGAACCCCTGACACACACTGTCCACCGAGTGCAGCAAGCTGGAGGTTTCCTGTTGTTTTGGGGTGGCGTTATGTGGGGCCGACGTACGCCGCTGGTGGTCTTAGAAGGGGCCGTAACGGCTATACGATACGTGAATGCCATCCTCCGACCGATAGTGCAACCATATCGGCAGCATATTGGCGAGTCATTCGTCTTCATGGACGACGATTCGTGCCCCCATCGTGCACATCTTGTGAACGACTTCCTTCAGGACAACTAAATCGTTCGATTAGAGTGGCCAGAATGTTCTCCGGACATGAACCCCATCGAACACGCCTAGGATAGATTGAAAAGGGCTGTTTATGGGCGACGTGACCCACCAATCACTCTGAGGGATGTACGCCGAATTGTCGTTGAGGTGTGGGACAATCTGGACCAACAGTGCCTTGATGAACTTGTGGATAATATGCCACGATGAATACAGGCATGCATCAATGCAAGAGGACGTGCTACTGGGTGTGTACAGAAATCTGGACCACCACCTCTGAAAGTCTTGCTGTAAGGTGGTAAAACATGCAATGTGTGGTTTTCATGAGCAGTAAAAAGGGCGGAAATAATTTTTATGTTGATCTTTGTTCCAATTTTCTGTACAGGTTCCGAAACTCTCGGAACCGAAGTGATGCAAACCTTTCTTTGATATGTGTATATTATCGCAGAACAAGTTGAGTAGCTCCGTGGTGTAGTGGTTATGATACTAAACTGTTGCTCTTGTATGTGCAAGTGCTGAATAAACCACCGTTAAGTGAAGTTAGTATTCGTCATTCATCTAATTACATCTTCTTCTACGTAACAATATTTTAATGACTTTGTACTTTCAATGTTTTCGTTTGCTAATTTGTAATAGTTAATGACACTTCATGCAGTTCTAAGTCCTCTGCATAATTCCACTTCTGTAATTTTACGACCTTCATGTATTTCACAAGTTACGTGTCGATTGTCCTTGGCCTGTACTTTCAATATTTTAACGACAAAATCTTTACGCAATTTTATTTTTATTCTTTCAGAGTAAGAACTTGTGACTTTATGCTTCCAAGGTTTCAAAATTTGAATACTGTTAGGTTCTTATTCAGTTTTCACTAATTTATTTCCAATTTATTTCCCACATTATTCACACGATCTTGCACCCTCAGATTTTCAGCTTTTCCGCTCTCTACAGAAATCTATCAAAGAACTTCCTTTCCGGTTGGTTCAAATGGCTCTGAGCACTATGGGACTTAACTGCTGAGGTCATCAGTCCCCTAGAACTTAGAACTACTTAAACCTAACTAACCTAAGGACATCACACACATCCATGCCCGAAGCAGGATTAGAACCTGCGACCGTAGCGGTCGCGCGGTTCCTGACTGTAGCGCCTAGAACCGCTCGGCCACACTGGCCGGCTTTCCTTTCCGGATGAGAATGCACTTGTAACATGGCTCGACGAGTTTTGCGCCTCAAAACCACGTGATTTCTTCATTCGTGGAATCTAAAAGCTACCCCAGAGTTGGTAGACTGTTGTAAGTAGTGGAGAAGAATACATTACTGGTCACTAAAATCGCTGTTATGTGTAATTGTTGTATTTATTAAACTTACGCAGAAAGACCTCGAACGTATACACCAACACCATATATGTATCTAATATTTCGTAATGACGTAACAATATTATTTATGGAACCTTCATATTTGCGTCCGCCCCCATAGTTTAATGGGCAGTTCGCCGGCATTGGCGGCGTTATGGCATTGCCTGCAGTGTGCTGTTCCTGAACTCGCTCGCGGCTCGGTGCCTTTGTGCGCTTGGCAGCTTACTATTTGAAATCGTCTCAATAGTAGACAATGCCGTTATGTTTCAGTCAGGTAGGAAAGACTCTTTTACGTGCACTTTTGATGAAAATTATGTTAGATCGACTTCCTCTGAGGTTCAGAAATTCCTAGAAGATGAATTGAAACTGAATTTTGATTATATTATTGAAATCCGTATGTCGATAATCAATAGCGTTTGTTTTGTTAAATAGAAGAAAGCAGAACTTACTGCCAAAATAGTATAACTGTTGGGAGATAGTTTAAATTTTAAATATTTCGAAGACAGTATTGGTGATGTTAGCATTTCACTTGTCGGATCTGGTATCAGAACTGTCAGAAGTGTCGTCTGAATATATTAATGCGATAGCCTCGAGTTATGTCACCGTCATATATAACATTATCGAGAAAAGGCCCACTGCTAACAGAATCCCTGTGAGAAACACGTGAGACAATTAAAAGTTGACCTACAACAATATATTCCTTCCGACGTTAATGTGTGCGGATGTAGAGACATAGTCGTCTCATGACGGACAAACTCGAACGTGTGCTGGGAGTTGTGGAACGGGTCACGTCACGTCCAGTGTATACACAGGTGCATGGTCCAGCTGTCGGACAGCGAGGGAGCCGCGGCTATGAAAACTACACCCGTAGCTTAAGCGACGGTCGCCACTAGAGAGGAACCCGTCACACTTATTACGACGACAACCCCGAATGACAATGGTAGTGAAAGAGACATTCCAATGGTGATCACTTATATTGGGGAGGTGTCCTTGAGCAGACTGCAGTCGACAGAACCTGTGATAAAAGTTCCAATCACTAACGTCCCGGGAAACACTAATATAGTGGCTGTCACTGGACAGGAACCACCCATACCGATTTTGGCAACACTCACAAATGACAATGTTAGCGAGACATTCCAATGGAAACCACACACATAGTGGTGGCGTCTTTGACCAAACCACAACCAACACGACCGGTAACGAAATCCCCAATCACCAGTGTCCCAGATAACTCTAAGGTATCTGAGGAAGCACCTGCTGACGATAATATTTCTGATCAGGACTAGGGAACTGCAACGGACACTTCTAGGACTCAAACGAAAAGCCGATGTCCTAGAAAACACAAAAAGTTCTTGAGATACAGTTTGGTTTATGAGATTACAATTTAGTTCTTGAGATTAATCTTGTTATTGTGATTATAATTTGATTATTTTTCACGTAATAATTTTTTATCAATAACTAACAAAATATTCACTGGTTGAAATATTTTAAAATTGTCATATATATGAGTTACATGGATGAACAACACTAATTTTGATGGATTGTGAACTATGTGCAATTAAAAACTAATCTGACTTGGATGGCTAGCGGCTGGTAAAACTTCAAAACTGTTCTATTTACAAATGTACATTGCACATGACGTGCTGAATGAGATATTTACATTTTTGTCATCTGACGTGCAACTGTATTTTTTTTAATTGGTGTAGATGGTGTGCATCTGTACATTTACACAGTTTGTTTTTTTGGCACACATGGCGTGTGTATATATTTACAAATGTACACACAGTACATGAACTATCCAAACATTCACAGTATACATAAATAAGTATTTAAACGACACACACACACACGCCCGCACGCGCGCACACAGACACACACACACACACACACACACACACACACACACACACACATCTGGCATCTCCTCATGGCGATGCAGCTCCCTTTTCATCTCCTCCACCCACTCAGGCACCTCCTTACAAGAACCACCGTGAATGAATCAATGGTGGTCTCCGAAATCGCCTACAACAGCAAAGTATTGATTCACGAGGGTCGTTCCGAAAGTAATGCCTCCTATTTTTTGTGGTGACTCTGGACGTCCGCGCCAGATGTCGTGGGTGTAGTGCTAATGGTTGACCCTTCCTCTTCCATTTGCAGGTGGTTACGTTGTTCTGCGGTAGTTGGCGCCAGCACAGGAGTGCTCCAAAATGGAGCCTGATAAGGAAGCGCGTAGAAAACTGGGATGTGTGATTGAATTCCTCGCTGCTGAAGAAATTGTGCCACTTGAAATCCATCGATGCTTGCTAAAGGTGGATGGAGACCATACACTAGACATGAGCAATGTGAGGAGACAGGTTCGGCACTTTCAAGGTGGTGAAAAAGGTGTACATGACAAGCCATGGCCTGGTCGACCCTAGACAGCCGTCATCCCTCGCATTGAAGAGCGTCTTGAACAACTCATCCATGCTAATCGGCGAATGACGACCAGAGGATTGTGTGCAAAGCTGAAGGACGGCTGTAATGCCTTGGAAACAGTGTTAGAACATCTTGATTATCGAAATGTCTGTGAGAGATGGGTCCCGAAAATGCTTAGAGAAGAACAAAAAACTCATCAAATATAAATCAGTTGGGACCTGCTGGTCCAATATGAAGCTAAAGGTTACAATTATTTGAATACCATCGTCATTGGAGATGAGACGTGACACCACTACGAGCCGGAATCCAAATGACAGTCCATGGAATGGTGACATGCGAATTCTCCATCAAAGGACAATTTCAAGACACAGCCTTCTGGAATAGCCAGGGTGTGGTTCCTTTGGATGTCCTGAATCCTGGAGAAACTGTCAATTCAGCACGCTTGAAGACGACAATGACTAAGCTGAAAGCCCGAAGAAGGCCAGAGAAGAAGACCAACTTTCACCTGCAACATGATAACGCCAGGCCCTATACCAGTTTTGCGACCACGCAACTCATTGCAAAATTCGGCTGGACTGTCTTACCACATCCACCATACAGTCCCAATTTAGCGCCTTCAGAGTTACTTCTTGTCTTTGGGTCTCTGAAAGATGGACTACTTAGTGAAAATTATCAAGACTCGGATGCAGTTGTCGAAGTCGTTAGCCTCACCTGGTTCCGATTTCCACAAGCACGGCATGCAGGCTCTGGTTCATCGTTGGTAAAAGTGCATAATGAATGGTGGTGAACATGTGGAAAAACGCTCTATTTATCTATGCTGTTGTGATATATCTATCTCCTATAGTTTCCATGAAAAAAATAGAAAGCATTACTTTCGGAACGACCCTGGTAAAATAGGAAAAAGTACACACACAGAACTAAGAAAAAATTTTGATGAACGAGTATGTACCTACACGATAGCTGTGATGCGGATGGCATTATAACCTTTGTCCCTCACTGCTCCTGCTCCCTGAAATCATCTATAACAACAACAATGAATATGCGACATATTTTACATGTACTATGAAATTTTCGTCTAGGATCGAAATATTACATACATGCACAGTACTATGAAGAAGAAAATATATACTGCTTACAATGCTGCTTTCAGCAGCCAGATCATCAACTGTCTGCTGGCCATATACTGAAACAATAAGACGACATGTACCCAATACTACAACATCTTAGTGAAAGAGTTACAATTATTGATTGTGACCATCAAAACCATGTGCAATAGCAGAGACTCACTGACCACTAAATAACAGCAGCATATTATGTATACGAAGAAGAATATATATATGACCTATGATGCTGTTCCTGCTGCTGCTGCTGCCACTGCAACCTCTCAACCTCCAACTCGTCCATGATTTGGTGGATGTATGCCGAAAAACAAGAAAAAATTACTGTCTAAATACGAACACATGCTATGACACTTTTTTATAACTTCAAAATATGAGCACACAAGTGATACTACGAAACTTTTTTTGTAAAATATTATTCGAAATTTGAAGACACAGTGAATTGAACTAGGCAACATTTTTACGAAAATGCGCACTATGAAATCCGACCTCATGCTATGAAATTAAATACATGCTTACCTGGTATTTCCCATTCCTGTGACAGTCTTGGGGGTTTGCCGTCAGTGGCACTGCTCGAAAAACGCTTCATCTTTCAAGCAAACTAACGATTAACAAGACCATCGACCTCACGCAATGGTGGACGGCAGCAGAATAAGTACGGGGGAGGGGGGTTTAGGTTTTATGTATCTCCACTGATTCAGCATTAGCTAATAGGAATGCAGGATTCTGAGGAAGGATGAAAACCTCTATCTGCAAGTTTGGACGCGTTGGTTCACGCGCAAACAGAAAGTAGCCACCTGAGAGAGACCAGAGGTGGTTTCCTAGGTATCAAATATCAAAACGGCGCCGACTTCTGCTCTGGGATCGCTGAACTGTCCAGGTGGTGACGCTCAAGGCATTCGCTGGGTGAGTGAATTATGAACTACTGCTCTGTATATGTTTGTTTGCCCTCGTGACCATGTGGGGTGGCGGGGGGGTGCTTGTGTCCTCGAACTAGGCACCTGATATATGGCAAGTGTTCATGAAATTTAATTACTTGATTTTTCTTTCATCTGTCTGTGGTGGACCACGTCACTGAGATGTGATCAGGTCAGTAGTTCCCACCGATGTCGTTTGGGGACGCTGGGATCTCTTACTAGTTGTCTGCGGGCCTGGACACAAGGCTTGTGGACACCATAGTAAGCAGACATGTTGTCGCGACGATCCCAGTAAAGTGCAGTAAGGGAGTTATTTTTCTAGCATCGCGCATTTGCTCATAGCTGTTAGTAGGTGAGTGTTTTCTAGAGTCTATTTGTATATGTTAGGCAGGCTTTTATCGCCATCTTTGTGGAATGTTTAGGTCGTTATCAGCGATGTTTTTTCGTGATATGTTATTCCCATCGCCGTCCTGTGTGGCCGAGCGGTTCTAGGAACTACAGTCTGGAACCGCGCGACCGCTACGGTCGCAGGTTCGAATCCTGCCTCGGGCATGGATGTATGTGATGTCCTTAGGTTAGTTAGGTTTAAGTAGTTCTAAGTTCTAGGGGACTGATGACCTCAGCAGTTAAGTCCCATAGTGCTCAGAGCCATTTTGTTATTCCCATCGCCAATCAGTGACACTGTTATCAGAGTAGGACATC
Source organism: Schistocerca piceifrons (assembly GCF_021461385.2). Classification (NCBI taxonomy): domain Eukaryota; kingdom Metazoa; phylum Arthropoda; class Insecta; order Orthoptera; family Acrididae; genus Schistocerca; species Schistocerca piceifrons. The sequence continues at coordinate 800,945,253 of NC_060149.1, forward strand.
ACGTGTGATACTTGTGGCAGTAGAAAGCTAGTGCTTCTTACCACCTCTTGCCTGTCAGCACAGCTGCTCATAAGTTTGCCGTCACCTGACGCTTTGTTCGGGGATTAGCGAGACTTCCGGTTTGCGCGTTGCATGAGGCAGCACCGTGTGTGAGCCTCTCTCCTAACCTGCTCATGCTGGAGTACATGAAGCGGCCAGCATGTCTGCCCTATGGCCGGTGCAATGCCGCGATCAGTTTATTTTTAACAGTGTAATTACGTGCGGTGAGATTCCGAGACAGTATTCCTTGCACGATCAGAAAAAAGTGATCTATTTAATCACTTCTTTTCGATGTAGTTTTACAAGACCGATATCTCCCACAACAGTAGAGAATTATGAGCGTTCTCCCCAAATAAAAGAGAGATCCAAACTTGTGATCTGTATTTTATAAATAAACAATATACACTGCTGGCCATTAAAATTGCTACACCACGAAGATGACGTGCTACAGACGCGAAATTTAACCGACAGGAAGAAGATGCTGTGATATGCAAATGATTAGCTTTTCAAGAGCATTTACACAAGGCTGGCGCTGGTGGCGACACCTACAGCGTGCAGACATGAGGAAAGTTTTCAACCGATTTCTCATACACAAACAGCAGTTGACCGGCGTTGCCTGGTGAAACGTTGTGATGCCTCGTGTAAGGAGGAGAAATGCGTACCATCACGTTTCCGACTTTGATAAAGGTCGGATTGTAGCCTATCGCAATTGCGGTTTATCGTATCGCGACATTGCTGCTCGCGTTGGTCGAGATTCAATGACTGTTAGCAGAATGTGGAATCGGTGGGTTCAGGAGGGTAATACGGAAGGCAGTGCTGGATCACAACGGCCTCGTATCACTAACAATCGAGATGACAGGCATCTTATCGCATGGCTGTAACGGATCGTGAGCCGTGTCTCGATCTATGAGTCAACAGATGGGGACGTTTGCAAGACAACAACCATCTGCACGAAAAGTTCGACGGCGTTTTCAGCAGCATTTACTATCAGGTCAGAGACCATGGCTGCGGCTACCCTTGGCGCTGTATCACAGACAGGAGCGCCTGCGATGGTGTACTCAACGACGAACCTGTGTGCACGAATGGCAAAACCTCATTTTTTTCGGATGAATCCAGGTTCTGTTTACAGCATCACGATGGTCGCATCCGCGTTTGGCGACATTGCGGTGAACGCACGTTGGAAGCGTGTATTCGTCATCGCCATACTGGCGTATCACCCGGCGTGATGGTATGGGGTGCCATTGGTTACACGCCTCGGTCACCTCTTGTTCGCATTGACGGCACTTTGAACAGTGGAAGTTACATTTCAGATGTGATATGACTCGTGGCTCTACCCTTCATTCGATCCCTGCGAAACCCTACATTTCAGCACGATAATGCACGACCGCATGTTGCAGGTCCTGTACGGGCCTTTCTGGATACAGAACATGTTCGACTGCTGCCCTGGCCAGCACATTCTCCAGATCTCTCTTCAATTGGATACGTCTGGTCAATGGTGCCGAGCAGCTGGCTCGTCACTATACGCCAGTCACTACTCTTGATGAACTGTGGTATTGTGTTGAAGCTGCATGGGCAGCTGTACCTGTACACGCCATCCAAGCTCTGTTTGTCACAATGCCCAGGCGTACCAATGCCGTTATTACGGCCAGAGGTGGTTGTTCTGGGTACTGATTTCTCAGGATCTATGCACCCAAATTGTGTGAAAATGTAATCACATGTCGATTCTAGTATAATGTATTTGTCCAATGAATATCCATTTATCATCTGTATTTCTTCCTGGTGTAGCAATTTTAATGGCTAGTGGTGTACTTCGTGCTGTGTAATTGACACTGATTTCAATTTAATATCATAAGATCCTTCCTTTCCATCGTAGACTTAGTCTTTTTCCCACCAATTTCAAGGTAGAAAAGAGGTGAAGGGTGGGTTGGGGGCTGGCGGATTTCCCAGGAGTGGTTGGGGTAATTAATTGATCAATTTAATAAATTAGCCAATTAATTCTGTATTAAAAATGGTCTTGTATCGGCGAGGAGGAGGTGAGAGGGGTGGGGTGGGGGTGGGGGGAAGAGAGAGAGGGGATAGGGGGCGGGGGTATTTCAGAAGGATGGATTATCCCCAGTACGTCATAGATCAATTAGCATAACAATATGTTTGGCCCTGAATTTATGCTTGCTCAAGAACGTATGCAACCACCATTAACAGAGGCCGAGTACTGCCATTTGCCACTACTGGCCCCTTGTTCATGCACTCATGCTGTTTTTCAGTTCGTTGGCGGCAAAAGCTGGAAGTTGCACGAAAATAGCGCAAATGGACGCCCACGAGTGGCTGTAGGTGGCCTTTTCAGATGAGTACTTTTTTTTGTGCGCCATGAGACAGAATTGGCATTGGCGTGTATGGCGTGAAACCTCTTGAAGCAAAGACTGTGCATGTGGTCTCTCCGCCAGACACCACACTTGCTAGGTGGTAGCCTTTAAATCGGCCGCGGTCCGTTAGTATACGTCGGACCCGCGTGTCGCCACTATCAGTGATTGCAGACCGAGCGCCGCCACATGGCAGGTCTAGTCTAGAGAAACTCCCTAGCACTCGACCCAGTTGTACAGCCGACTTTGCTAGCGATGGTTCACTGTCTACATACGCTCTCATTTGCAGAGACGACAGTTTAGCATAGCCTTCAGCTACGTCATTTGCTACGACCTAGCAAGGCGCCACATTCAGTTACTATAATGACTATCTTCAAGAATGTATTCTGAACAGATAACATTGTGAATCATGTACCGTCAAGAGCGACGTTCATCATTAGTGGATTAAAGTTAAGTATCAAATTAATTACGTCCGCTTTCTGAATTCTCATTCCTTGTCATGTTCCAGACCTCACGTCAGCATAGTTCTTCCCTCCTCACGCTAGCCTGCTTGAGCTAAAACGCATGCATTTCGGCCTCCACTCGTAACACGGTGTTGGCTCTTCTGCTAACACAAAAGTGCAGCAATCGGCAGAAGCGTAGTTATTCAGGCTTTTAACAGGTGGTCACATTAATTTAACTGTATCATTAGTTTCCAGAGCATCTCCGTACACTAGATGCGACAATAATGAAGAACTATGTCGAAATCAAGAAAATAAAATCTTAAATTTTGGTTCTGTAGCGCATATAATTAGAAGCACACAAAGTTCGGTCGAGGAGGCAGGAAGCTGTTTTTGCCGACGAGACATTAGTTTTTCGTGTTGCATGCAGAAAGAGGAGGAGGCAAGGAAAAATGGAGGAAAGGAAAAATACTTCCCAAGTTAAAACGAATGATGGACCTATTTAGCCACCCAAAACGAAATTAAGTAAGGAATATACATACCTTTTGCACGATTCTTTCCCGCAGTGCTGTTGGTAATAATGCGCGGGTGGAACTGTTACTAAATCTTCAAGGGAAACTCAGTATTACAGCATCTCACTGTCATACAGAGGAAATCGATGAAGATGATAAACATGCGACAACAGCACTTAGTCTGAAAAACAAACCACCTGGGCCAGATGGTATACCTACAGAGTTTTACCAGACCTTCCAGGCGCTACTAATACCCAAATTATAACAAGTACGTAACGAACTTATGATCCATGACTTCTAAATTCGAAAAGATATCTCGGAATGAATTATTATGTTCATCCCGAAAAACCGACAGAGTGTGACTCTCATAAACCTTCCTCCCATCACACTGCTTAACAATGATTGCAAAATAATGGTTCATATCATAGGCCAGAGGCTCAAAAGATACATGAGGTGACTGAAACCTATCAGTCCAGTACAGGCAAGGACAGATCAATCCTCCACCTGTATTCTGAGAAGGCTTTTGACATTGTCAGCGATCGGTACCTTCTAGAGACAGAGGTTCCCACTACAATTTATCAACACGATATATACGAGGACTATTCAGAAGGTAAGGAACGATAGGTCGCGAAATGGGAACCACAGTGAAAATGAAAACTGTTTTATTTGCAACGGTTAGTTACACCTTCCAGCTACGTCTCTACACATTCGCCGCTCAGACCTAGACATCTATCGTAGCGTTGTACTAACTTTTCAATTCCCTCGTTATAGAAGTCAGCCGCCAGTGCTTTTCGACAATTTTCTACTCTGGACTGCAGCTCGCTGTCTGTGTCAAAATATTGTCTTCATAGCCAGTGGTTCACTTGAGCAGAGATGAATCTCAGCGGTAGCCAATTATGGGCTGTATTGTGGGTGATCAAACACTTCCTATCGAAAAAGCTGCAGGAGCATCTTCATTGCCCCTGCAGAGTACGGCCGAGAATTGGCGCGTAGAACGAACCACATGACAGTTATGTTATGTGGATTGCATAGCTTCAGGCGAAATCTTTCGCCAGGCCCTCACACTTGGCGGGAGACGCTAATTTCGAGCTATCTTTACGTTCTCACTGTGAGGTCATAACTGAAAAGAGCGACATGATGCGATCGACGGGCGTACTAGACACAGTGCCCAACGCATCTGTGCAAAGCTTAATCAGATTTACACTGTATTTTCCGTTTCGCGACCGATCTTTCCTTACTTTCCGAATAACCCACGTAGAATACGATCATCAAGAATTATGATCAATGGCCACTTATCGAGAAGTTCTGAATTCAGTAGTTCCATGAGGCAGGACTGCGTAGATGATCTTTCCCATCGCAATTAAACTTCTGCTTGTCACTCTGCAGCAAAATCTTCGAGTACTACACATACACGGCCAGAACACTCTCTGCAAAGCATACGCTGACGATGTCGGTGGTTGGGTAACAAATGGAAATGACATACAGAACGCACTATAAATTATACAGAGATACGAACTGGCGTCAGGTGCAAAACTGAACAAGACAAAATCAGGTATACGAGGGCTTCCCACGCAAAACACCGGAGAAATGGAAGTGGTCTCACAGAGGCAATATGCATCGGGTGTAGCTATAACATAAAGCATACCATTGCTGCCAAATAAGTTACAATAAAATCTTAGCGAGGATATATGCTGCAGTCAAAGCAGACAGCACGAGGAAGGTGGACGACGTTCAGAGATACGACATGCAAACACGCAGATAATATCTGAACTGAACTATGTGGCGCACATGTTACCAATACCTATGGATATACTCCATCCGAAAAGGCCACGGAAGGCCTAACGCACCGACAGGTGTCAAATATTAAAATGTGTGTGAGATCTTATGGGACTTAACTGCAAAGGTCATCAGTCCCTAGGCTCACACACTACTTAACCTAAAATATCCTAAGGACAAACACACACACCCATGCCCGAGGGGGGACTCGAACCTCCGCCGGGACCAGCCACACAGTCTATGACTGCAGCGCCCTAGACCTGACAGGTGTCAATGGATGCGGATAATGAGGGGCATATTGCACACATACCACTCTCCCGGCCATTATCAGTTTTCGTGAGCTAAGCCGCCATTTCTCAGCCAAGTAGCTCCTCAATAGACCTCACAAGAGCTGTTTGCACCCCGCTTGTCAATAGCTCTCGGCTGACCTACCGGTCACCACCCAAGTGTTAGCCAAGCTCGGCAGCGCTGAACATCGGTGATATGATGGAAACCGATGTTACCACTGCAGCAAGGCTGTTGGCACCTAACAATATAAACATGAAAATAACGTCGACATTAAGTCATTAGTCGTGGCTTTATTTTAAACATAAAATTTGACAGAAAATCTCGTTCTGGAAACATCCCCCAGGCTGTAGCTAAGCCATGTCTCCTCAATATCCTTTCTTCCAGGAGTGCTAGTTCTGCGAGCTTCGCAGGAGAGCTTCTGTGAAGTTTGGAAAGTAGGAGACGAGGTACTGGCGGAAGTGAAGTTGTTAGGACGGGGAGTGAGTCGCGCTTGGGTGGCTCAGATGGTAGAGCACCTGCCCGCGAAAAGCAAAGGTCCCGAGATCGAGTCTCGGTCCGGTACACAGTTTTAATCTGCGAGGAAGTTTCGTATCACCACACACTCCGCTGCAGAGTGAAAATCTCGTCCTGGTAACATCCCACAGGCTGTGGCTAAACCATGTCTCCGCAATATCCTTTCTTCCAGGAGTGCTAGTTCTGCAAGGTTCGCAGGAGAGCTTCTGTGAAGTTTGGAAAGTAGGAGACGAGGTACTGGCGGAAGTGAAGTTGTTAGGACGGTGAGTGAGTCGTGCTTGGGTAGTTCAGATGATAGAGCACTTTCCCGCGAAAGGCAAAGGTCCCGAGTTTGAGTCTCGGTCCGGCACATAGTTTTAATCGGTCAGGAAGTTTCAAACTAGACAACGACCGGCAGAACAGTTTGCTGAGCACATACCCCTCCATATCGTATCCAATGACGCCATTGGCCGAGGTGACAGAGCAGTCGGTCGAACCCGATTAGTACGTCTAGGGACAGAAGAGAAAACTTCATGTTTGCACATATTGCTGCTTTAATTATGCTTGTGTCATTCTTTGATACTAACGAAATAAATTTTAGCTGTTAGTAGTCCAGATATATTTCTGTTGTATGACTAATATACGGATTTGATTTAACTACGCTACTCTAGTAATTGCGTTTTGAAGGGATCAAATAGCCCTGCCTCGTGATGTTACCCAAAGAGACGAATTGAATTCACACAACGTGTATTGGTAATACTGTGCTAGCGGCACTGTATGTACACCAAACGTCAATAAAGCTATATAAATAGAAAATAAATTAACACTGACGAATGAAAGATCGGAACTAGCAACGGAAAGATGAGGGCTCTTCGAGGATGCATTTAAGGAAACATTTTAGAAGCGCGACGACGCTAGCTTTATTTTCACGCGTCTGCAACATTAATACAGGCAATACGAGCCAACCAAAACTGCGTTTTGTTTGTGCACCAAGATAAAAACAAGTATATAAGCAACACTGTGCAGAAATTTTGAGACATACAAAAACATCGAGACAGAAATGATGAAAACAACCGACGGCAGCCAGCTGCCCAACAACAGTGAAGATGTAGGTTAATTGACGCAAGTTTCTGGAAAATACTAAATTAGTCAGTTACGAAATGTAAACAACTGATAAATGAAAAGAAACTGCAATAGTGGAAATACCAACTAACGTATCAGCGGAAACCCACAGCACATTTTAAGAACAAATGTTATATGGAAAATAAACATTAATGGATTTATCAATAATGTTATATTTCGGTTTAGGGATTAACATTGAAAATACACATTATTTGTAATTGATTATCGGAAAGGTAATCAAGCTATGTAGAACAATTCGTCGTCACCGAGGTAGCTAGCTCACGCAAGTTCATACCCTCTCAACATCGAGACCGGTATCTCCGATTCCTGAGCTAGTTAGTAAAATGAGTAAAGTTTATGTATGGTTTAAGGCCTCGTCGACGTCTTAGTCATCAATGATGGAACATAAATTAGGATGCAGTTATCGTACGTTAAAAAACAAGGATTTTGCAAGGATACTAACCCGGCATTTCTCTCAGGTAATGCACCAACACCACTGAAACCTATTACCTGGACAGCTGATTACAGACTCGGAAAGACCCATGACCGAAGACGGATGCCCCGCCCTTTGCACAACCAATGTTATGAGACATTTACATCACTGGAACACGGCCAGCAAGTTGTGGACACGAGGTGGTGTACAGACCCTGATCAGTGGATTGTGTGTGTGTGTGTGTGTGTGTGTGTGTGTGTGTGTGTGTGTGTGTGTGTGTGTCACGACCCTGAGCTAAGTCGAAATTCTCTTCATTGTAGCGTGCAGTGAACTCATCTAACGTGTCGTTGCTTATATGTCCGCCACCTTAAGTTCTGCGTCTTGGCGCTATCCGAAAGGAGTATGCTGTGTGACTTCTTTCGATTTCACTCTTTCTGTTCGCCGTCAGCAAAACAAAGAGACCACTGCACAGCATAGTACAAGCGCTCAGCAAAATAAGCCACACCAAAGTGATACCCGCAGTTGCTTCACAGGCATTTCGCGAAATAAAAAAAAAATGGTTCAAATGGCTCTGAGCTCTATGGGACGTAACATCTGTGGTCATCAGTCCCCCAGAACTGAGAACTAATTAAACCTAACTAACCTAAGGACATCACACACATCCATTCCCGAGGCAGGATTCGAACCTGCGACCGTACCAGTCTCGCGGTTCCGGACTGAGCGCCTAGAACCGCTAGACCACCGCGGCCGGCCGCGAAATAAAGCACGTGGGTATATATACACAGGGTGTCCTATTTTAATCTATACTGGCCGATATCTTTGAAGCGGCACAATTCAGCAAAAATAAAAAGTCTCTAGTAAAAGTTGTAAGGTTTGAAGGGGGTCATGGTGTGGTTACCTCTGAATGACCTTGAACCCTGTTTTCGAGGTCAAACCAAGGTCAAGTTCATTTTTGCAAGAGGGAACCCCTATTTTTTATTCCGTATTAGTAATCTACATTAACAATTACGCATTGTTCCTAGGGGACATTTTTTTTTCGAAAAACCAATGGTTTGTCGCCAGATGGCAATTCATTCTAAACTACTGGCCATTAAAATTGCTGTACCAAGAAGAAATGCAGACGATAAACGGGTATTCATTGGACAAATATGTTATACTATGATTGACATGTCATTACATTTTCACGCAGTTTGGGTGCATAGATCCTGAGAAATCAGTACCCAGAACAACCACCCCTGGCCGTAATAACGGCCTTGATACGCCTGGGCATTGAGTGAAACAGAGCTTGGATGGCGTGTACAGGTACAGTTGCCCATGCAGCTTCAACACGAAACCACAATTCATCAAGAGTAGTGACTGGCGTATTGTGACGAGCCAGTTGCTCGGCCACCATTGACCAGACGTTTTCAATTGGTGAGAGATCTGGAGAATGTGCTGGCCAGGGCAACAGTCGAACTTTTTCTGTATCCAGAAAGGCCCGTACAGGACCTGCAACATGCGGTCGTGCATTATCCTGCTGAAATGTAGGATTTCGCAGGGATCGAATGAAGGGTAGATGGCTCTGAGCAATATGCGACTTAACATCTGAGGTCATCAGTCGCCTAGAACATAGAGCTAATTAAACCTAACTAACCTAAGGACATCACACACATCCATGCCCGAGGCAGGATTCGAACCTTGCGACCGTAGCGGTCGCTCGGTTCCAGACTGTAGCGCCCAGAACCGCACGGTCACTCCGTCCGGCTGAAGGGTAGAGCCACGGATCGTAACACATCTGAAATGTAACGTCCACTGTTCAAAGTGCCGTCAATGCGAACAAGGTAGTGACCGAGACGTGTAACCAATGGCACCCCATGTCATCACGCCGGGTGATACGCCTGTATAGCGATGACGAATACACGCTTCCAATGTGCGTTCACCGCGATGTCGCCAAATACGGATGCGACCATCATTATGCTGTAAACAGAACCTGGATTCATCCGAAAAAATGACGTTTTTCAATCGCGATTGGCTACAATCCGATCTTTATCAAAGTCGGAAACGTGATGGTACGCATTTCTCCTCCTTACACGAGGCATCGCAACAACGTTTCACCAGGCAACGCCGGTCAACTGCTGTTTGTGTATGAGAAACCGGTTGGAAACTCTCCTCATGTCAGCACGTTATAGATGTCGCAACCGGCGCCAACCTTGTGTGAATGCTCTGAAAAGCTAATCATTTGCATATCACAGCATCTTCTTTCTGTCAGTTAAATTTCGCGGCTGTAACGCGTCATCTTCATGGTGTAGTAATTTTAGTGGCCAGTAGTGTAACTTTCCCAGCTTACCAGTATCTCGAGAACAAATGAGAGATCGGGAAAAATTTTCAATGAAAATCTTGTATGGTTCAAATGGCTCTGAGCATCATGGGACTTAACATCTTAGGTCATCTGTCCCCTAGACTCAGAACTACTTAAACCTAACTAACCTAAGGACATCACACACATCCATGCCCAAACCAAAATTAGAACCTGCGACCGTAGCAACAGCGCGGTTCCGGACTGAAGCGCCTAGAACCGCTCGGCCACAGCGGCCGGCATCTTATATTTTTTATGAACTTTGTACACTGGTGAAATTTTCGTGAAATTGAAATGGCCTTGAAATTCTTCCGTAGGTATTAACCTGAAAGCAAATGCCGTCTGCATTAGAGGAACCACATGTGCGCCATGCGGAGGTTGCCCGGCGGACTTCGCACATCGCTAGCTCTGAAAAGAGCTGATTAACATGGTTCTCACTGTAAATTTAGGATCTCAGATGCTCGATCTACCGCCCATTTTGACGAGATTGTTCTGAGTCCCATGAGACGAAACTGAACAGAGTTTCAGGAGCTGGAATTTTTCTATGTCTCTTAACACACATTTTTTCTAAGTCTATAAGAGAAAAATTTTTGAGAGTCACGCCAGTCAAGAATCATTCTATGTGAGCACAGCCGAGAAATTTTCAGAGTCTCCAAAGGTAAAATTTCTCTGAGCCCCCAGTCATGATTTCAAATTCCCTGACAATGACACTTATTAGTTAGCCCCAAAGCTCAACCCTTCTCTTCTCTGACTGTGCTGACACAAGCACAGTGCTGGTCTCTGATTTGGCACCCTCCAAGTGGTGCACATTGGGTTCTGCTAATACCGACGGTATTTTCTTTCAGGTTAATCCCTTCCGAAGAATTTCAAGGCCATTTCAAATTCACGAAAATTTCACCAGGGAGAAAGTTCAGAAACCATACAAGATTTCCATTGAAAATTTTTCCCTATCTCGCTTCGTTCTCGAGATACTGGTAACATGGGAAAGTTAAAATGAAGTGCTCCCTGGCGGCAAAACATTGGTTTTGTGAAAAAAATGTTCTCTGCAAACAATGTGTATTTTTTCACGTAGAATATAATATGGAATAAAAAATAGGGGTTCCTATTTGTGAAAATGAACTTGACCTTGGTTTGACCTTGAAAACAGGGTTCGAGGTCATTTCGAGGTAACCACTCCATGACCCCCTTGAACCGCCAGAGTAGCCAAGAGCGCTAAAGAGCTGCTTCCTAGACTCGGGTAGGCGCGCTGGCCCCGGATCGAATCTGCCTGGCGGATTAATGACGAGGGACGGTATGCAAGCCAGCCTGGATGTGGTTTTTAGACGGTTTTCCACATCCCGCTAGGTGAATACCGGACTGGTCCCCGTGTTCTGCCTCAGCTACATGGCTCATAGACATTTTCAGATGTTTGCACTATTTCGTGGGTTACACTAGACGAAGACAGCTGTGGTACACTACTTATGTCCCAGGGGGTTCGGGGTGACAGAGGAAGGGCATTCAGCTGCCCTCTGTAACTAACACTGCCAAAGCCCTATTAACACGGCCGACCCCGCGCTGAAGCGAGACAAGGCCCAAAGAAAGAAGGAAACTCCATGACCCACATCAAACCTTACAACTTTTACTTCAGACTTTTTTTGCAGAATTGTGGCGCTGCAGAAATATCAGCTGGTATAGATTAAAGTGGGACAGCCTGTATAGAAACACATCCTTTCCAAGTAATTCGGTGAAAAACCGCTGGAGGTCTTCCCGCTGTCAATATCTGGAAAAATGTAACTCATTCACATGTGTAATGAATGTATTGTGACGTTACATCTATCTTCAAAAAAGCGCAATAAGGGGGTTGGATATTAGCAAATAAAAACACACAGAGATGCAGGAGACCAACCCTTATTACTGTTCTTTCAGGAAAAGACACTATCAATTATACCATAATCCTACCTCAAAAATCCTTTTAACAATCTGATGTTTTGGTGATGATAGACTCTAGCGACACATCGGTAGTTTTTGGTGACACTTCGTACCAGCCAAACGTAGAAGCTCTTATCTTCTGGTGTTCCTGTTCCTGTGAAAACTTTTGGAGCAATTAACAGAAGGGAAGTTATGTAAAGCTGCCCACAGCACTTGCGTGCATTTATTGTAGGATGTTCTCAGAGGGCAATTTGTACAAGTGTGCTGGAGCAATGACACCGTGAAATCGTCAACACAGAAAGGTAATAATTATTTAAATAAAAAGACTTGTCTGCACCCCACGTGTTTTCCTCACAAATCTAACAAATATTTTCTAGCTATTAACAATTCATAACAACAATTTTACAGAACTATATGTATGGGATTAGGAATATGTATCCCGCTAGGAGAAATTATTTCACACGTCTTACTCCCGTTTACAAATATGTTCCATCAAAAATTCATTTTTATTTAAATACCAATATTCTGCTTTTTTTGTGAAATTTCTCAATAAGGCAACGGCCTTGCCGCAGTGGCTACACCGGTTGCCGATAGATCACCGATGTTAAGCGCTGTCGGGCGTGGTCGGCACTTGCATGGATGACCATCCAGGCCGCCATGCGCTGTTGCCATTTTTCGGGGTGCACTCAGCCTCGTGATGCCAATTAAGGAGCTACTAGACCGAATAGTAGCGGCTTCGGTCTAGAATACCATCATAACGACCGGGAGAGCGGTGTGCTGACCCCACGCCCCTCCTATCCGCATCATACACTGAGTAAGACACGGCGGTCGGATGGTCCCGGTAGGACACTCGTGGCTTAAAGACGGAGTGAGTGAGATTTCTCAACAGGTTTGAAACATTTTGATGAGATCATAAGAGAGACATGTGTTAGTGTGTTTTCACCTGACCATATCTGAAATACACTGGCAGGAAACAAATACACCACCAAGCCGGAGTTGTGCTACAGCTGGTAGGGGTGTTTCCACAACTGCAATATGTCTATTCGTATTTCACGCCAGTGGCATAAGAGTGGCGCTGGTAGCGTTACTGTGAGGATGCAAATCAGGGCCGCGCGGGTTTAGCCGAGCGGTCTCAGGCGCTGCAGTCATGGACTGAGCGGCTGGTCCCGGCGGAGGTTCGAGTCCTCCCTCGGGTATGGGTGTGTGTGTTTGTCCTTAGGATAATTTAGATTAAGTAGTGTGTAAGCTTATGGACTGATGACCTTAGCAGTTAAGTCCCATAAGATTTCACACACATTTGAACATTTTTTTGCAAAGCAGCTTTGCTTTAAATCCACACCGTAGTGGTCATGACCATTAGATATCTTTGACACTGGACATGGTGATTTGATGTTAGTCAAGAATACCTTTAACGTGACAAGATGCCAGTATCAACACCTGACTGCTTGGACGAGATCGTGTAACAGGGCAGCGAGACGTTGGATGTATCTGCTGCCATAATGCAGAAAGACTTTGCAGATTTGTAGCCACTGTACATGTTTGATGGCAGTGGTGGTCACGAGAATGTACACTAGCAAGAAGACCAGTCTCAAGACAGGCCTATGGCACTACCGAGAGGGAAGACCATCGTGATCGGCACATGGTTCTATCGCATCATAGTGAATCTGGAGCAGCAATTTGAGCAGCAGTTTACACCACAGTGACACAGTGAACTGTCTCAAATCGGTTACTTCAAGGACAGCTCCGACCCAGTTGCATTTCATTGCTCCCAAACCACTGGCGTTTGTGACTTCGGTGGTGTCAAGTGAGAGCTCACTGGAGAGCAGGCTTGAGGTATGTTGTGTTCTGTGATGACAGCTGGATCCGTCTCGGTGCCAGTGATAGGCGTGTGTTGGTTAGAAGAAGGCCTGCTGAAGACCTGCAACCAAACTGTCTGCGTGCTTGACACAATGGACCTACTCCTGGAATTATAGTCTGGCGTGCGATTTCGTATGGCAACAAGAGCTCGCTCGTGGTTATTCCAAGCACCCTCATTGCACATTTGTGCCTCAGTCGGCTGATTCAGCTTAATGTGCAGGGGGTGATTTCCAACAGCACGACCTTCGCCCACATACCGCTGTTATAGCCCAGCATGCTATACAGAGTGTCGACAACTTACCTTGGCCTGCTCGATCACCATATGTCTCCAATCGAGAACACAAGGGACATCATCGGACGAAAACTCTAGTGTCATCCACAACCAGAATTAATACAACCCTGTATTGACCGACCAAGTGCAACAGGCATGGAACTCCATCCTGCACCTGACATCCTGCAACTGTACAGCGCAATGCATACATTTACATGCTTACGTTCAAATTCTCGCGGTTACACGAGTTCTTACTGTACCAGCATTTCACAATGACTTAGCTTACGCTTCTTTTAACCTGTGATCTTGCAGTGTTACTTAAATATGTTACCTGGACAAATCTATTCCCGAAATTGCATTACTTTTCATTAATTGTGTTTTAGCGTGGCTATTTTTTCCCGTGGTTGTATAAAAGCATTATACACTACTGGCCATCAAAACTGCTACACCAAGAATAAACGCAGATGATAAACGGGTATTCATTGGACAAATATATGATACTAGAACTGACATGTGATTACATTTTCACACAATTTGGGTGCATAGATCCTGAGAAATCAGTACCCAGAACAACCACCCCTGACCGTAATAACGGCCTTGATACGCCTGGGCATTGAGTGAAACAGAGCTTGGATGACGTGTACAGGTACAGCTGTCCATGCAGCAACACGATACCACAGTTCATTGTGAGTAGTGACTGGCGTATTGTGACGAACCAGTTGCTCGGCCACCATTGACGAGGCGTTTTCAGTTGGTGAGAGATCTGAAGAATGTGCTGGCCAGGGCAGCAGTCGAACATTTTCTGTATCCAGAAAGGCCCGTACAGGACCCGCAACATGCGGTCGTGCATTATCCTGCTGAAATGTAGGGTTTGGCAGGGATCGCATGAAGGGTAGAGCCACAGGTCGTAAGACATCTGAAATGTAACTTCCACTGTTCAAAGTGCCGTCAATGCGAACAAGAGGTGACCGAGACGTGTAACCAATGGCACCCCATACCATCACGCCGGGTGATACGCCAGTATGGCGATGACGAATACACGCTTCTAATGTGCGTTCACCGCAATGTCGCCAAACGCGGATGCGACCATCGTGATGCTGTAAACAGAACCTGGATTCATCCGAAAAAAATGACGTTTTGCCATTCGTGCACCCAGGTTCGTCGATGAGTACACCATCGCAGGCGCTCCTGTCTGTGATACAGCGCCAAGGGTAGCCGCAGCCATGGTCTCTGACCTGATAGTCCATGCTGCTGCAAACGCCGTCGAACTTTTCGTGCAGATGGTTGTTGTCTAGCAAACGTCCCCATCTGTTGACTCACAGATCGAGACACGGCTGCACGATCCGTTATAGCCATGCGATAAGATGCCTGTCATCTCGACTGTTAGTGATACGAGGCCGTTGTGATCCAGCACTGCCTTCCGTATTACCCTCCTGAACCCACCGATTCCACATTCTGCTAACAGTCATTGAATCTCGACCAACGCGAGCAGCAATGTCGCGATACGATAAACCGCAATTGCGATAGGCTACAATCCGACCTTTATCAAAGTCGGAAACGTGATGGTACGCATTTCTCCTCCTTACACGAGGCATCACAACGTTTCACCAGGCAACGCCGGTCAACTGCTGTTTGTGTATGAGAAATCGGTTGAAAACTTTCCTCATGTCAGCACGTTGTAGGTGTCGCCACCAGCGCCAGCCTTGTGTAAATGCCCTTGAAAAGCTAATCATTTGCATATCACAGCATCTTCTTCCTGTCGGTTAAATTTCGCGTCTGTAGCACGTCATCTTCGTGATGTAGCAAGTTTAATAGCCAGTAGTGTACATACCTACAAATAAAATGTCAGTCTGTTTAATTGTTATTTTCCTAAATGATAGCCGGCCATGGTGGCCGAGCGGTTCTAGGCGCTACAGTCTGGAACCGTGCGACTGCTACGGTCGCAGGTTCGAATCCTGCCTCGGGCATGGATGTGTGTGATGTCCTTAGGTTAGTTAGGTTTAAGTAGTTCTAAGTTCTACTGGACTTATGAGTCCCATAGCGCTCAAAGCCACTTTGAACCTACACGATAAAATAAACAAGCATGCAAAATTAATTTTGTCCGATTTTTATTTTTGTTGTTGCAAACTGTTGTGGCCAGAATAAGACAAGAATCGGCAACGACTCCAAGAAACAGGAGAGACTGGATGACCGGCCAGGAGCTACCAACAATGATTAGCTCAGTGTGAACAGGAGAACAACAAGAAGAGGAAAAATGTACAATCGAGATGGCACGTTATAATAATATTATTTTGAGAAGTCATCCGGGAGCAAATACCTAAGGTGTAGCGAAATCTGATACGAGACCACTGGTGTGTAATGAGAACAATACGAGAGCACATCGAATACACAGCAGAAAGCAGAGCAGTACCTTAACAAGCTTTACAGTGTGGCCGTGATTACACATTGGGCAACAAGGTCATGGCCCTACGGTGTCTTGAGAGCAGTGCCGCAGAGGTGACACAAGCGCTCGCAGATGCAGCAGTGCCGACTAGCAGCCGTCATCGACTTCCAAGCATACCGCCTGGAACGCATTCCGATACTACTCGCACAACGCATTGGCCCTGCAGGGCAGACAACATGTCACACGTTACCAGTCCTACAACCCTTCCATATCTATGGTCGCTAGGTGAATCAGACTGACAAGAAAGCGAATTAGTGTTGCATTGTCATCCAGTGCTGAGCTGTGTTTAAAATTTCAAGTCTGCAACTCATCTGGAAGTTAGCTTAAAATAAACAGGAAAATTTTGCGTGGAACAGATAGACATGCAAAAAAGCAACTTAGTGAAAACGAGTTAAAAGGAAAATTATTACTTAACACCCCATCTCCAATGAGGTCCCTAAAGATGGAGCACAAGACTGGACTGGACAAGGATAAGAGAGGGGATCGATCATAGCCTTTTCAATGAGCGTTCCCAGCGTTATCCCTAAATAATCGGGGGAAAAACGGAAAACCCTGATTTGAATGGGCGTCTAACGATTCGAAACTTGCTCATCTACCATGAGAATTTAGTGTTTTAACTATTATGGAATTCACTCATGTGAATATGTACTGGCATAAGCAAATATCCTATTCAAAGAATAATCTAGATAAAACTAGAACCACACTGTACTAGTATGAGGGTGCTCAAAAAGTTCCTGTTTCAGGCGCTGCTAGCGCGCCGGTGTGGCCGAGCGGTTCTAGGCGCTTCAGTCTGGAACCGCGTGACCGCTACGGTCGCAGGTTAGAATCCTGCCTCGGGCATGGATGTGTGTGATGTCCTTAGTTTAGTTAGGTTTAAGTAGTTCTAAGTTCTAGGAGACTGATGACCTCAGCAGTTAAGTCTCATAGTGCGCAGAGCCATTTGAACCAGGCGCTGCTTCAGTGTGTATGCAACACAGCGCAACTTTGGTGCTAGCAAATAAGCACCGACATATATTCAAGGGATCAGTAAGATATTTGCGTCTTTCCGCGAACGTTAAATGCGGCAACGTGAACTTTCGTGGCGTTATAACCAGAGGCGTCCAAGCAGAACTACTGCTGAAGGACAAACATCGGCAGACATCCATCGGAGAAAAAAGAGTGTGTATGTGGCAGCATCTCTGTCGAAACCTACCGTTGTGGAAAATTTGCGACAACGCAGTAGCACGCCAACTCAAGTGGGAGAACTCGAGCATCCGCCTTATAGTCCTGATCTCTCCCAATGCGATTATCATGTCTTCAGGCCCTTAAAAAAGGCCTTCAAGGGTCGATGATTCCTGTCGCATGACAACGTGCAGCAAGCAGTTACGGACTTCTTCACGAAGTAGGACACGGCATCTTGCCAAACGGGTATCTTCAACCTGGTGCAGCGGTGGGACAAGTGCCTCAATGCTCACGACGATTTTGCCTGATGGCGTACCAATTCTGAACTGTAGGGCCTTCGAACGGAAACGTTTTGGTCGCCTCTTATACAACGACAGTTGTTGTTTATACCACATGATCACGTGAAAGAATGTTAGTGTTTAACCCAAACGTTTAGAATCTCCATGATATTCCTCGGTAGTACCACAACATGACTTTCAGTATTCCATCGCAGGTAGCTGACACGGCCAATTTCGCCTTAAAAAGAGACGATATAATGATATATGAAAGGCAGAGAAGTAATAGTAAATAGCCGGCCGCGGTGGACGAGCGGTTCTAAGCGCTTCAGTTAGGACCCGCGCGACTGCAACGGTCGCAGGTTCAAATCCCGCCTAGGGCATGAATGTGTGTGACGTCCATAGGTTAGTTACGTTTAAATAGTTCTAAGTTCTAGGGGACTGATGACCTCAGATGTTAGGTCCCATAGCGCTCAGAGCCATTTTAATAGTAAATATTTGAAGACAGTTCTTTATATTAATGCCGGCCGAAGTGGCCGAGCGGTTCTAGGCGCTATAGTCTGGAACAGCGCGACCGCTACGGTCGCAGGTTCGAATCCTGCCTTGGGCATGGATGTGTGTGATGTCCTTAGGTTAGTTAGGTTTAAGTAGTTCTAAGTTATAGGGGACTGATGACCTCAGCAGTTAAGTCCCATACTGCTCAAAACCGTTTGAACCATTTTTCTTTATATTAATCTTCATTTCAAGAGATGTACGTTTCTACGTGACCAAGGTCGATAGCTGTTGTCAGTCGATCTGATATGCAACCTATTAACAGCATGTTCATTGGCGTTAGAAGCTGCGAGTTGTCGCTGTATTCCGACTCTAAAACATCCGTTAGCATTAAAGATTGCCGTCAACGAGGGTCAAGTTGTTGACATATTATGGTGCAAATGCGACTTAACTTCTGAGGTCATCATTCGCCTAGAACTTAGAACTAATTAAACCTAACTAACCTAAGGACATCACACACATCCTTGCCCGAGGCAGGATTCGAACCTGCGATCGTAGCGGTCGCTCGGTTCCAGACTGTGGCGCCTAGAACCGCATGGCCACTCCGGCCGGCTGACATATTATGTGTTTCAAAGCTAATACTGTAAAGTTTGTTTTCAAAAATAATTGTATAACTTTTGTTGCTTTATTTTTATTTTGTTGTAGTTATACAGGGTGTTACAAAAAGGTACCGCCAAACTTTCAGGAAACATTCCTCACACACAAAGAAAGAAAATATGTTATGTGGACATGTGTCCGGAAACGCCTACTTTCCATGTTAGAGCTCATTTTATTACTTATCTCCAAATCACATTAATCATGGAACGGAAACACACAGCAACAGAACGTACCAGCGTGACTTCCAACACTTTGTTACAGGAAATGTTCAAAATGTCCTCCGTTAGCGAGGATACATGCATCCACCCTCCGTCGCATGGAATACCTGATGCGCTGATGCAGCCCTGGAGAATGGCGTATTGTATCACAGCCGTCCTCAAAACGAGCACGAAGAGTCTCTACATTTGGTACCGGGGTTGCGTAGACAAGAGCTTTCAAATGCCCCCATAAATGAAAGTCAAGAGGGTTGAGGTCAGGAGAGCGTGGAGGTCATGGAATTGGTCCGCCTCTACCAATCCATCGGTCACCGAGTCTGTTATTGAGAAGCGTACGAACACTTCGACTGAAATGTGCAGGAGCTCCATCGTGCATGAACCACATGTTGTGTCGTACTTGTAAAGGCACATGTTCTAGCAGCACAGGTAGAGTATCCCGTATGAAATCATGATAACGTGCTCCATTGAGCGTAGGTGGAAGAACAAACTAAAATGAGCTCTAACATGGAAATTAAGCGTTTCCAAGACCGCTACGGTCGCAGGTTCGAATCCTGCCTCGGGCATGGATGTTTGTGATGTCCTTAGGTTAGTGAGGTTTAACTAGTTCTAAGTTCTAGGGGACTAATGACCTCAGCAGTTGAGTCCCATAGTGCTCAGAGCCATTTAAGCGTTTCCGGACACATGTCCACATAACGTCTTTTCTTTATTTGAGTGTGAGGAATGTTTCCTGAAAGTTTGGCCGCACCTTTTTGTAACACCCTGCATAGACGATGTTTCACTTTCGCAATGGTGGTGTAAGAAGAATAATATTCGAGAAGGCAGTGGCTATTGATATACGAACAGCCTTTCTGGAGATTCTGCTGCTACATACTGAGGACGCCTTGAAGGAATCTACATTTTGACGCAATTCATTTTTCGGGCCCTGAACGCTTAATCTATCAATCACTGCACGTAACCACGGTTTGTTATCAATTTATACTCAACTGTCCACCGTCATCGCTTTGCAATTTTGTTTGTACGTGTCGTGTTTTCTGAGTAAACGTACACTGCTGTGTCCGACTTCATGGACACTGAGATGGCTAGTAATAATGCTGTTAATCAGAGCACTCTGAATAAGTAATACTTTCTTAATTACAACAAAACTTGTCTTTGCTCGCCAGACTCGGCTGTAGCTATGAAGCTGCACACGTGGACATGCGGTTCAAAACACACTTAATGAGCCACGATTACTGAGTGTTACACTGATACGAATTCAGAGTGGCCGTACTGTCGCTTCAGTACAAAAAAATGGCTCTGAGCACTATGGGACTTAACTGCTGAGGTCATCAGTCCCCTAGAACTTAGAACTACTTAAACCTAACTAACCTAAGGACAGTACACACATCCATGCCCGAGGCAGTATTCGAACCTGCGAGCGTAGAGGTCGCGTGGTTCTAGACTGTAGCGCCTAGAACCGCTCGGCCACTTCTGCCGGCGCTTCACTACAGTCACCAGGAAACACAAGTTCGTAGACACTTGTCGACACAGTTCTGATAGCGTTGGCATGTAGGCACAGTTCGCAGGAGATGGAAGTCTCTTCACTCCCCGACGGTTGAAATGGGCTGTGTCATGGCGAGTAGGCAGCACGATGAAGTTACTCCGACAGGAACTTCCGGCTTCGAACAGAACTGCCCTACGGCGACGCTGTTTCAGGGCAGAGGCGAGACAGAGGCGTCTCGGAACTAAGGGAGGCACGGCTTCTTCCGAGCATCTCACTGGCGCCCCGTCATACCGCTTTGCTGTACAGTATGTCTGCGCTGATCGATATTTCTTGCGACGCCTTCGAGGTTCGACGACAGCGCATACACAACTCACAACAGATGGAAGTGAAACTAAAGAAACCTAGATCGACCTGTTGTTAAAGCTGAAATAAAATATAAAATTGCACTGATGAAGCTTCAATTCAACGAAGATAAATGCGATATGTAAACAACCAAAAACCGTGCTGCTGCGCAGACAGTCATACAACAACAACACCCAAAACAGGAACTATCTAAAGAAGCAACTGAGAATATAATCGGCTTACGGAACTGGACGTTTAAATCAATCTACTGTTTTCGGCGGGGCGAGTTCGTCGAATGAACAAAGTAAGAGGATATGGACTATCAGACCAATTGTGTGATAGGATTGAAGAGTTCCTAGATAACAGAACGCAGCATGTCATTCTAAATGGAGGGAAGTCTTCCGAATTAAGAGTGATTTCAGGTGTGCCGCAGGGGAGTGTCGTAGGACCGTTGCTATTCACAATATACATAAATGACCTTGTGGATAACATCGGAAGTTCATTGAGGCTTTTTGCGGATGATGCTGTGGTATATCTAGAGGTTTTAACAATGGAAAATTGTACTGAAATGCAGGAGGATCTGCAACGAATTGACGCATGGTGCAGGGAATGGCAATTGAATCTGAATGTAGACAAGTGTAATGTGCTGCGAGTACATAGAAAGAAAGATCCTTTATCATTTAGCTACAATATAGCATGTCAGCAACTGGAAGCAGTTAATTCCATAAATTATCTGGGAGTAGGCATTAGGAATGATTTAAAATGGAGTGATCATATGAAGTTGATCGTCGGCAAAGCAGATGCCAGACTGAGATTCATTGGAAGAATCTTAAATAAATGCAATCCGAAAACAAAGGAAGTAGGTTACAGTACACTTGTTCGCCCACTGCTTGAATGTTGCTCACCAGTGTGGGATCCGTACCAGATAGGGTTGACAAAAGAGATAGAGAAGATCCAACGGAGAGCAGCGCGCTTCGTTACAGGATCATTTAGTAACCGCGAAAGCGTTACGGAGATGATAGATAAACTCCAGTGGAAGACTCTGCAGGAGAGACGCTCAGTAGCTCGGTACGGGCTTTTGTTGAAGTTACGAGAACATACCTTCACCGAGGAGTCAAGCAGTATCTTGCTCCCTCCTACGTATATCTCGCGAAGAGACCATGAGGACAAAATCAGAGAGATTAGAGCCCACACAGAGGCATACCGACAATCTTTCTTTCCACGAACAATACGAGATTGGAAAACAAGGGAGAACTGATAGAGGTACTCAAAGTACCCCCCGCCATACACCGTCAGGTGGCTTGCGGAGTATGGATGTAGATGTAGATGTAGATATGTCTCGAACATTCATCGCACTGTTCATATATATAAATGTCCACCTACCTCTGTACGGCTTCCGCTCGACGTCCCTTCACTCTGCAATCGTACGTACTTACTAGACGGCGAAAACGCAGAGTTGAGGAAAACTTCGCCTAATACCTACCCAGCAGAGTCCGCGTAACTCTAGTGGTGGAAACAGTTCCTGAAAGTTCCTATTTACGAAGATTTCGGGTGGTGATACGGTGTATATTTGACTGAAAAAAGCGTCCTAAAATTTCAAGACCGATAATGTTTATTGCTTAATAACATACGTTTATGGCTATCAAGTCCACATTTAGTGAGGTGCTATTCCATCATTCTCAGTTCCAAGTCAAACAACAAATTTCACACGCAAAGCAGCCAGAAATCTACACAAGTCCGACCCGTTCATGTTTGCGAACTCACAGTCTCTGATTCACCACTATTTGGAAGTTCTACATTCGGTCTCATTCAGTGGTCTTACATAAAAGACGTGCTCGCCAAATATTCCATAAATGAATACAGAATGTGCCACGAGGAATTTTCACTAAGGCCGAAAGTTCACACGCAAGTAATTTTCCAACAAAACTACCGAAAAACTTCAAAGTTTCATCAAAATACTCGTAACTGCGACAGCTTTAGTCACGACCGACTCGCACTAAACGTGAGAATTCAGTATTTCTTCATTTTACACATAATGAGCACCGTGACATTTACCATGACTTTTCAGGTCCGATAGCTGGCGATCGACTCTCTCGATACATCCCCACTCTGTGCATATCTAAGTTTCTGCCCGCGGGAACAGCTTAATCCTGATTGGCTGATCAGTCTGACTGACCATCAGAATGATCCTTCGAGATCATTCTCGCGCTAAAAGTAGCCAAGTCAGTCACTCTCCAGAAAGTAATTTGCGTCATTCTAGAATGTAAATATTAATATAATGTTTAATAAAAAGACCGAAAAGAAAAATAATCTTTAAATTAATTTAGAAACCGATTATGCTTCAAACTGATATTCTGGCTGCCTTCTTACAAAAGCAATCACACCTTGACATATGTCATCAGCAATGTGGGTACAATACAGCTTTCCCACGATCCGATTGCGTAAGGTTTTACAGAAAGTAATATCAAATTTTACGTATGTCCCACATACACACACTCATTCATTCCCATTTATTCCCACAACAACATAATAAACAAATATTAATTTTTCATGAATTTCATACTACGAAACGCGAAATAATTGAAGTTTTTGAAAGTAAAAATCCCAATTAAATGATTCTACACATTGAGAACTTTGGTTATGATTTCGATTGATAACAAAAGACAAGCGGTTATTTTCCCTGACTGAATTTTACACCCTAAGTGTCGGCTTTGTGGTTTTTAGATAATTTTCTCAATCTCCGAAACTGTAACAGTTAGAAAGCTGTAATTTTTATGAGATCTTTCACTGAATGACAACAAGTAGTATACCAAGTTTGAAAACAATTGGTCAATATTTACTATGATTTATTTAGATTCGTAGGGGGCATGAATTTGCGTTCTTCTAGGCGTTACTTGCGATCGTTCCCACGGACCTAAAAGTCAGCTGCGGGTGATTTATAGCTGAGGCTTCTTCCTGCAGCCTCCGTGATACATGTCTGCTTGTTATACTGTACTGAATGTTATCTGGTAATAACTTGCTACGTTACATGTTTCATGAAGAAGTCGCGTCTTATGCACTAACAATTCTTCTCATATGCAAGCAATGTAAACGACTACAGTACACAATCGTAAACCCTTTTAATTAAACAAAATAGACCTAGTTAACAGTAAAAATGTACAATATAGTTTGACAAATTAATCTGTTTAGTTCAGCAGCCCCATATTCCGAACATACTGCACAGCAGTTGATTCTGTTCTTCTGCTCATACGGTACTTATTGCTTATTGCTTATTATGAACTACGCGATACACACTGCATAAGTGTACAATCATTACCTTTCATTTTTAAACACTATGGTTACATACACATTGTTGTAAGCTTCCTTTGCCTCTGCGCTTGAAATTGATCTTCATTTACTTCTCTTACTGGTATGGGTGATGAGCATGAACGTACACACATCAAAAAAAGGTTTTGCATCATCCCGGTTCCCAGAACTCCTGAAAATAGACGTGGACTATGGATATTGTATCACAGACACAGTCCCTTTGACTGTTCAGAGATGTCACTAAACCCGTCCAAAGATGTAAGCAACCGTGCATGAGCAGCGCCTTAGACGGAAGGGGTCCGACAGCCAATCAGTTTCAGTAATTCCACCAGGAAGGAAGTACACGGCTCGTGTTGTCTGTAGTTCAACAATGCCTAGACGGTCGATACCACGGTTCGATCGCGTCCGCGTTGTTTGCGTCAGGAAGGGCCCCCAGCAAGGGAAGTGTCTGGGCGTCTGGGAGTGCACCGCCGGCCGCTTTGACCGAGCTGCTCTAGGCGCTTCAGTCCGGAGCCACGCGGTTTCTACGGTCGCAGGTTCGAATCCTGCCCCGGGCATGGATGCCCTTAGATTAGCTAGCTTTAAGTAGTTCCAAGTCTAGGGGACTGATGACCTCAGATGTCAAGTCCCATAGAGCTTAGAGCCAGTTGATTTTTTTCGGAGTGCACCAAAGCAACGTTGTTCGGAAACGGAGGAGATATAGAGAGACAGGAACTGCCAATGACATGCCTTGCTCAGGCCGCCAAAGGGCTACTACTGTAGTGGATGGCCGCTACCTACGGATTGTGCCTCGGAGGAACCCTGACACCAAAGCCAGCATGTTGAATAATGCTTTTCGTGCAGCCACAGGACGTCGTGTTCCTACTCAAACTGTGCGCAATAGGCTGCATGATGTGCAGCTTCACTCACGACGTCCATGGCGAGGTCCATCTTTGCAACCACGACACCATGCAGTGGGGTAGAGATGGGCCCAACAACATGCCGAATGGACCGCTCAGGATTGGCATCACGTTCTCTTCACCGATGAGTGTCGCATATGCCTTCAACAAGACAATCGTCGTAGACGTGTTTGGAGGCAACACAGTAAGGCTGTAAGGCTTAGACACACTGTCCAGCGAGTGCAGCAAGGTGGAGTTTCCCTGCTGTTTGAGGTGGCATTATGTGGGACCGACGTACGCCGCTGGTCGTCATGACCGATAGTGCAACCTTGTCGGCAGCATATTGGCGAGGCATTCGTCTTCATGGACGACTATTCTCGCCATATAGTGCACATCTTGTGAACTACTTCCTTCAGGATAACGAAATCGCTCGACTAGATTGGCCAGCATGTTCTACAGACATGAACCGTGTCGAACATGCCTGGGATAGATTGAAAAGGGCTGTTTACGGACGACGTGGCCCACCAACCACTCTGAGGGATCTACGCCGAATCGCCGTTGAGGAGTGGGACTATCTGGACCAACAGAGCCTGCATGCATCAATGCAAGAGGACGTGCTACTGGGTATTGGAGGTACCGGTGGGTACAGCTACCTGGATCACTATCTCGGAAGGTCTCGCTGTATGATGGTACAACATGCAATGTGTGGTTTTCATGAGCACTAAAAATGGAAAAGGGCGGAAATGATGTTTATGTCGATCTCTGTTCCAATTTTCTGTACAGCTTCCGGAAATCTCGGAACGGATGTGATGCAAAACTTTTTCTGATGTGTGTGTGTATAATGGGGAATCCAGACACCCCCTTTAGCTTTAAAAAACGCGTGTATAGCACAGTACTCGATTTTTCAAACGCTATGCCACAAAATAGCAGTTATGACAGAGCAACAAACCACGGGACACGATGCAATAAAATACATTTGTGCCCTGAAGCGGGTCCTGATCACCTCCTGTGATAGAAATGATGCACGGATAACACAAGTTTCGTGACAGTGCGTTACCACGACATTTCTGTTCACACATCGTATTTATTTCAGTGAATGTTAAGTGTAACAAAATTAAGGTCACAGCACAAGGTCAAACAGTAAGATGTTGACTAGGTAGCGTCTACCGCATCGGCACTAAGTATAAACTGCCAACAGTAGTTATCGTTATGAAAACTTAGGAATTTTATCGGCGCGTTCCAAGCAGTACTGTGGGGCTCAGTTATCGAGAAAAGTAGGTCAGACCATGTGTCGGCTATATTGGTAGCAGACGATATCACCGTGTTTAACATAGGTTAATCTTAAGCAAAATAGAAAGAAAACTTGCGAATTTTACTTCAGGTTACTATGCTCCCTCGTACAAGCGTGATCTGAGGTATAGGACTTTACAGATTCAGTAGAACGAAGCTGAAAAAATCAAAATATCTTTTATGCAAACAGTAGGAAAGCTTTATTTCGATTGAATCCACACACCATAAAGGTCAATCAAATATTTAAAACATTTAAAGCCAACGTTACGAAAATTTTAACATTGCCCCTTTCACATAATATCGTTGAAGTCTTTATAATAAGGAAGAAAGCAGACTTTCTCTGTATTGAACAGGAAATTATAAACAATTCCTAACATTCATTAAAACAAATTGCTTAGATTCTTGTATAGAAAAATGAATGCAAATTATATAAAAATGTCATATACTTCACTTATTATAGTAATGCTGTCGTTATTTCTCTGAGAAAAGCTATACAATGATTTTTATTACCAAGTTTTTGGATGTTATTCTGGACAATATTCTCAATAAAACAGAAATTGCACTAATACTGGATGTTAATGAAGCAGCTGTATAACTGTCACATTTGCAGTCTGTCGCAGCTCCGTCACAAGCATTATTTTCGACACAGGTCACCGCGTTACTATGCATTATCCTGTATGCAGTATCCTGAAAATCATACGTAATTCAGGAAGTACATTACAGACATATCTGACACAGAATAACATCTGTGAAAAAATGGCAGGCTGTGGTTTATCGACCATCCCTTATACCAGTTGTACACGAACTAGGTCCGCAGATGACGAAGAGAATGATGAAATGTATGATGAGATAAAAGAAATTATTCAGATAGTGAAGGGAGACGGAAATTTAATAGTCATGGATGACTGGAATTCGATAGTAGGAAAAGGAAGAGAAGGAAACGTAGTAGGTGAATATGGAATGGGGGTAAGAAATGAGAGAGGAAGACGCCTGGTAGAGTTTTACACAGAACATAACTTAATCCAGGGCTTCCCAACCTTTTTAGATGGCGGACCCCTTCTTTAGTCGAAAATCCATGGCGGACCCCTAGTCAGTCAAGAGCACAGTAACTTTAAATTTCAGAGCGAAACCCATGGGAACTGAAAGCTTCTTAATGCAAGTGCCATGGTCCCAATGACCCCCCAACCCCCACCTCACCCGAAGTATCAATAGTCTTTGGTTTAGAGATGAATTATAACAACTTGAAATTAACGATCCAATTTGAATTCCTACTGTATCCAGACACTTACTAGTGGATTTACTCCATTTGTTCAACTCACTATAGTCTGATTAAAAATACTTGCTAATTGAAATTTCACACGCTGGAGCTGTCTTTCTGCAAGAGCAATCGAACATCACGTCCAAACTGTTCGCTGTTGACAAGCTACCGCTTATGGTCTGTTCACTTCCACTTTTTGGCTACTGTTGTGTAAGGAGCATGCATATTTCGTAACAGGTGTGTGTGTGTGTGTGTGTGTGTGTGTGTGTGTGTGTGTGGTTTTCGTGAAATCTGAAGAAAAATGTTCAAATGTATGTAAAGTCTTCCTTTGGTCGTCCTCCCTCCTCATTCATTTCAACTGGAAACTTCCCTTGTTGTGAAGGCGATGGAGAAACAGCACCCTTCTTCAATAATCCTGACTTCAGCCACAGATTCATGTTAGAAGTAACAAACTGGTCAAAAATCGACTTATGAAATAGGTAGTGCACTGACAAAGCAAGTTTAACATTTAATGATGCCTGGGGCCGCATACGTGCCAGCGAGCGCTGTAATTGGTCGACAAAGCTCGCTCCGCGCATGCGTAAAAGGATCAGCGCCGGCGTGAGCCAGCGCACAAACGACCCCCGTATTGTTGCTAAGCAGTAGATCAGAGAAGCCGCACTCTCCGGCACTAAACTGTGTATACGTTCTCACTTAGGAACCGCAAAGGCTGCTTGAGGACACGACCTGAAGTATAAGTACACATGTTTTTCACAAGAAAAAAATAGTGATGAGTTTGATTTTCACATTTTTATTCAATAATTTTACTCATTATTTTACACGATTTGGTGAAAGGTGGCCGCGAACCCCCTAGAAAGAGCCGGCGGACCCCTAAGGGGTCCGCGGACCACACGTTGGGAAGCCCTGACTTAATCATAGCTAACACTTGGTTCAAGAATCATAAAAGAAGGTTGTATACATGGAAGAGGCCTGGAGATACTCGAAGGTTTCAGATAGATTGTATAATGGCAACACAGATATTTAAGAACCAGGTGTTAAATTGAAAGACTTTTTCAGGGGCAGGTGTGGACTCTGACCACAATCTATTGGTTATGAACTGTAGATTAAAACTGAAGAAACTGCAAAAAGGTGGGAATTTAAGGAGATGGGATCGGGATAAACTGACAGAACCACAGGTTGGAGAGAGTTTTAGGGAGAACATTAGAGACCGATTGACAGGAATGGGGGAAAGAAATACAGTAGAAAAAGAATGTGTAGCTTTGAGGGATGAAATAGTGAAGGCAGCAGAGGACCAAGTAGGTAAAAAGACGAGGGCTAGCAGAAATCCTTGGGTAACAGAAGATGTATTGAATTTAATTGATGAAAGGGGAAAATACAAAATTGCAGTAAATGAAGCAGGCAAAAATGAATACAAACGTCTCAAAAATGAGATCGACAGGAAGTGCAAAATATCTAAGGAGGGATGGCTAGAGGACAAATGTAAGGATGTAGAGGCATATCTCACTAGGGGTAAGATAGATACTGCGTACAGGAAAATTAAAGAGACTTTTGCAGAAAGGAGAATCACTTGTATGAATAAAAAGAGCTCAGACGCAAACCCAGTTCTAAGCAAAAAAGAGAAAGCAGCAAGGTGGAAGGAGTATATAGAGGGTGATGTTGACAATCTCGTCACACTCTAGACGCTGTGGATCTCCAAATATTGAATTCCCTAACTACACTCCTGGAAATGGAAAAAAGAACACATTGACACCGGTGTGTCAGACCCACCATACTTGCTCCGGACACTGCGAGAGGGCTGTACAAGCAATGATCACACGCACGGCACAGCGGACACACCAGGAACCGCGGTGTTGGCCGTCGAATGGCGCTAGCTGCGCAGCATTTGTGCACCGCCGCCGTCAGTGTCAGCCACTTTGCCGTGGCATACGGAGCTCCATCGTAGTCTTTAACACTGGTAGCATGCCGCGACAGCGTGGACGTGAACCGTATGTGCAGTTGACGGACTTTGAGCGAGGGCGTAAAGTGGGCATGCGGGAGGCCGGGTGGACGTACCGCCGAATCGCTCAACACGTGGGGCGTCAGGTCTCCACAGTACATCGATGTTGTCGCCAGTGGTCGGCGGAAGGTGCACGTGCCCGTCGACCTGGGACCGGACCGCAGCGACGCACGGATGCACGCCAAGACCGTAGGATCCTACGCAGTGCCGTAGGGGACCGCACCGCCACTTCCCAGCAAATTGGGGACACTGTTGCTCCTGGGGTATCGGCGAGGACCATTCGCAACCGTCTCCATGAAGCTGGGCTACGGTCCCGCACACCGTTAGGCCGTCTTCCGCTCACAACCCAACATCGTGCAGCCCGCCTCCAGTGGTGTCGCGACAGGCGTGAATGGAGGGACGAATGGAGACGTGTCGTCTTCAGCGATGAGAGTCGCTTCTGCCTTGGTGCATATGATGGTTGTATGCGTGTTTGGCGCCGTGCAGGTGAGCGCCACAATCAGGACTGCATACGACCGAGGCACACAGGGCCAACACCCGGCATCATGGTGTGGGGAGCGATCTCCTACACTGGCCGTACACCACTGGTGATCGTCGAGGGGACACTGAATAGTGCACGGTACATCCAAACCGTCATCGAACCCATCGTTCTACCATTCCTAGACCGGCAAGGGAACTTGCTGTTCCAACAGGACAATACACGTCCGCGTGTATCTCGTGCCACCCAACGTGCTCTAGAAGGTGTAAGTCAACTACCCTGGCCAGCAAGATCTCCGGATCTGTCCCCCATTGAGCATGTTTGGGACTGGATGAAGCGTCGTCTCACGCGGTCTGCACGTCCAGCACGAACGCTGGTCCAACTGAGGCGCCAGGTGGAAATGGCATGGCAAGCCGTTCCACAGGACTACATCCAGCATCTCTACGATCGTCTCCATTGGAGAATAGCAGCCTGCATTGCTGCGAAAGGTGGATATACACTGTACTATTGCCGACATTGCGCATGCTCTGTTGCCTGTGTCTATGTGCCTGTGGTTCTGTCAGTGTGATCATGTGATGTATCTGACCCCAGGAATGTGTCAATAAAGTTTCCCCTTCCTGGGACAATGAATTCACGGTGTTCTTATTTCAATTTCCAGGAGTGTATTTCCGAAACGGAATGTCCCATACTTCTAGCCATACTTCTAGCTCTAACCTACATTCCGCGTTCAAAGTCTGGTAATCTCGTCGTGCGGCCTTAATCAGATCTGAAACCTTTCCACATGAATCATTTGAGTACAAATGACGGCTCTACCAATGCACTGCCTTTATGTACCTTGTCTACGCGATACTACCGCCATCTGTAGATGTGCATATTGCTATCCGATGACTTTGTCACGTCAGTGTATTTCGTAACGCTATTCAAACGCAGGTACTTAAAAGGGTCGAAGAGGCAGATATTTTTACTGTACTGGCTGGCGAAACAGAAGACGTACTGCGGCAAGGAGAAATAGCGTTACGGTTACGTTACGCAGACTGCACATCTGGTAATCCGATTATCAGGGTGGATTTTCTTGAATTCGTCTATGCAGCAAATGTTTCATCTCAAGCATTTGAAGCGACGATTCTGAAACATCTCTTATAACTTGGATATTAATATACTGACTTTGCAGGGCTTTGATGACGCCGTAATGATGAGCGGCCAGTTACACAATGTGAGAACAACATTTGCAGAACAGTCCCTGTAAAGCCATTTGTACACTGTGTGGCGCAAGTTCTTAATTTAGTTTTAACGCACCGATGGGAGATACCTATTATACGGATCCGTATCGGAACCATAAAAAGTATAGTAAACTTTTTTCGACAGCCTCCACTTAGGGACAAAAGAATTGTGGAACAAATTAACTCATCTTATTCAACGCTCATCCCCCATCATGAGAAGCGATAGACTGAAAAGTATGTGGCTGCCTATTTTTAATGAACATGTAATTAGAATACTCGATGCTCGTTTCAAGCCACATGAAGAAACGATCGAGGGGATTCACATGCTTCTGCCAGAGAAAACCAGTAGACTCCAGGACAAAATAAAGTCTTGAAAGGATAGCACAAATATTTCTGGGTGGAAATGTAGGCATAATGTATGTGAGTGTATATGAGATATAGCACAATCACTGGAAATCTATAGGGCAGACATGTGCCACTGCAGTAGAAGCTATTAATCAGTGCGATGAACAGTTTTCCCTTAGATAAAAGGATTTTGATCATTTTATCCACGTTCCCAGTGTCTACCACGCCCTCTGAAAGATGTTTCTCCACCTTAACGAGGCTACAAACTAACATTAGAAATAAAATGGAAGATGGTAAACTTACTGGTCTTGTTCTAATGAGTGTTCGTTGTGGTCTGGTGATGCATCTAGAATCCAGAGAAACTATAAATAAGTTAGCAATAAGACGTAAAGTTCTAAATATGATGCTTTGAATTAAATTCATTATTATGATTTATTAGATTATATTTAATCGTGACCTAAAGCTATAGCTAAATAACAAAGAATCATAACCATTAATATAGACAAAGAATAATGTAATAATTTAATCAATTACATAATTTGATAAAGTATAATTCCCTACAGTTTTAGCTTTACTTCTTTTGTCATAAGTAAATCCCGTAATACCTACATCACATATTTTTTATTTGAAGGTCCTTGTATTAATGATCACTTATCTGCACGTTTACTTGCGTGTGATATAGATTATAACAGATTTATGGAATTTTTAATTTCCAGTTGATTAATTCTATTGGGGTAAACAGCAATACCTTTTTATGGCGTGAACGAAGTTATGGACAAAATTTTAGTTTAGCTTTCCAAAGAGCAGCGTTGTGCACCCCACATGCAAAAGCTGCAGATATGTCAGAGGTGATGAGTATATCATTAACGCGACAGGAATCTATACAACTTCATTTCTGAGTCAGTACGATGCCTCTGTTACTAAACATTTCTCTCACTAGAAGCAACACTGACAGGTGCACAGGAAACCTCTTTCCCGAGTTTCTAAAAGGCATAAGCATTTGTTTTTCGTCATGAAAGAAGGTCTGTGAACTCATCGTTTGGACTTCCGATTTTCGTATATTTGTCAAGCTCATCATTCAATTTTGTGATAGATGTTAGTCAATTTTGAAACTTTTGCTGTAGGAGATGGCCTGAAATCTTCGGTTACGTTCGTACCAGCAACATTATTTAACATTTGCTGCATATCTTTATGATTTTTTGTTTTCTTTCTTCTAAAAAAAAGTCACATCATCGGCTCCAGCTTGACAGAGATGTAACAATTTCAAAATCCATGACACCAATAATAGTAGTGTTGGCTCATTTACGCCTTCCAGGTCGTCCGTGGCATCTTCTAAAACCTTCAGAAATTAAACGACGATTTTCATAGACGCGTTATGATACGACGTTATCATCTCATATTTGTTTTAATCCGAGAAAATGGTCTCTATTTGGTCTTTTTGTGAACGAAATGAATCTAGCATCATATTCACACTGTTCCACTTAGTTTCTACATCCTGGTGTAAGGTTTTCTCTAATCTCGTTACTAAGTCAGATCGTTTTTAAAGCCCACTGGTTTACGTACGGTCAGGATGGAGCTCCATACTACAGGAGCCTCATTCAATAAGCTGTCATTCAGTGTGTGCCTCTGTGCTGTATTAATGCAGTGCATCACGTACAGGAGACTTTGGTGTGTTTCTGTGGCTCTCTTGATGTGAGCCCCCTGTCTTAGTTGCGAGGAAGTTATCTGTAACTCTGGCATTTGTTCATAGATTTCCGTAACGATATGATCACCAGCCTTGGCAACATCAGGAAACCTTGTAGTTAAAAGTACATTGTCTTTAGTTTCCATTTGCCCGTCGACTCAGCAATACAGCTTGATGTGACAGTCAAGAAATCAGCCTTACGATAGTTGTCTGTCCACAGATCCAACGCCGTTGAACAATCGTTTTTAACAATTGGTTCTTCCACTTCTGTAATAAGTTCATTCCCGATTTTATCAGCCAATTCATTAATATGTCGTACAGTTCTTGAAAATGGCAGCGCGTCTTTGGCGGCGCTCTATACATATTATTCCTACGTATTTATAAGCAGTTGAGTCAAGCTTATGAATCCGTCATCAATTACAATTTTAAAACGTCGGAGGTCTTTTTCACACATAGAAACATATGCAATGCTCCACAATTTTCATTTTGACCCTGAATATAAATGCCCGCATCTCGTGGTCGTGCGGTAGCGTTCTCGCTTCCCACGCCCGGGTTCCCGGGTTCGATTCCCGGCGGGGTCAGGGATTTTCTCTGCCTCGTGATGGCTGGGTGTTGTGTGCCGTCCTTAGGTTAGTTAGGTTTAAGTCGTTCTAAGTTCTAGGGGACTGATGACCATAGATGTTAAGTCCCATAGTGCTCAGAGCCATTTGAACCAACCCTGAATATAAACAACTGAAAGATGAGTTTTCCTTTCAACAACCATTTGAAACGGTTGTAATAAACACAGCCATGTATGTTTCGTGACAACAATTTTTCGTGGAGTTCACGGACGCAGAAAACGTATCAGATTATTAGAAAATGCTACACCAACGAGGCGATACGACTAATGAAATAATACCACGTCTCGAATTTGGAAATTCTATTCTGTAGATATTTAGTGATCACAGAAGGGAATACCATAAATTTCTCCAGACTATCCATTTCTTACTCCCACATTATTAGAGGAATGTTCGTTCCATCAGCAAGTTTGTTCAACTCAACATCTTTCGTGCTGTCAGTCATTGCTCAATGACCGTTATCGCCCTTGTTCAGTTCAGTCCCGTGACAATTTGTAGCCAGCCGCTACGTCACCGTAATGCGATACTCTCGCCCAGCTCGCGAACTCATTGTCTCGGCCGGCACTTGTCCGGCTCAATTCTCTTCGCAGCTCATCTCGTTGAGTGACGTCAGCCATGCCCACCCCACGCGCCTGAGCCGGCGATAATGGGCCGTGTACTCAGCGGGAATCGAGCGAAACTAAGCCACGTTCTGCCATGCTCTAAATACTAGCAATTACATCGAAAAATAAACCTTTTTTACATATAATAAAAACCAAAATTTAACAAATTAATTACTTACAGTATGAAGGCAATACAAACGACCACCAAAGTTTTTGAATCAAATCATACGAAACAATACACAAGTCATTGCTTCAGAGAGTAAACGTCACAACATACTTCATACTTTACTATTTTTGATTGGCACAGATGCCGTAGTTAACTAACATCGTCTATGAGGTTCGCATTTTTACAAATCGACTTGGATGTAGGTTTCAAAGGGTCACCTTGCATATTAACGATGGAAGGTTTTAATAATTTTTTTCAGAAATTTAACTTGGTTAACATCATGAAACTAATTCTGTAATCTACTTTAATCTCTGATTGCCATACAGAGTTACAGCTCTACATACACTACTGGCCATTAAAATTGCTACACCAAGAAGAAATGCAGATAATAAACGGGTATTCATTGGACAAATACATTATACTAGAACTGACATGTGATTACATTTTCACCCAATTTGCGTGAATAGATCCTGACAAATCAGTATCCAGAACAACCACCTCTGGCCGTAATGACGGCCTTGATACGAATGGGCAGTGACTCAAACGGAGCTAGGATGGCTTGTACAGATACAGCTGCCAATGCAACTTCAACACGATACCACAGTTCATCAAGGGTAGTGACGGGCGTATTGTGACGAGCCAGTTGCTCGGCCACCATTGACCAGACGTTTTCAATTGGTGAGAGATCTGGAAAACGTGCTGGCCAGGGCAGCAGTCGAACATGTTCTGTATCCAGAAAGGCCCGTACAGGATCTGCAACATGCGGTCGTGCATTAACCTGCTGAAATGTAGAGTTTCGCAGGGATCGAATGAAGGGTAGAGCCACGGGTCGTAACACATCTGAAATGTAACGTCCACTGTTCAAAGTGCCGTCAATGCGAACAAGATGTGACCGAGACGTGTACCCAATGGCACCCCATACCATCACGCCGGGTGATACGCCAGTATGGCGATGATGAATACACGCTTCCAATGTGCGTTCACCGCGATGTCGCCAAACACGGATGCGACCAT
Organism: Schistocerca piceifrons; assembly: GCF_021461385.2. NCBI lineage: Eukaryota > Metazoa > Arthropoda > Insecta > Orthoptera > Acrididae > Schistocerca > Schistocerca piceifrons. The sequence continues at coordinate 800,981,002 of NC_060149.1, forward strand.
CATGATGCTGTAAACAGAACCTGGGTTCATCCGAAAAAATGACGTTTTGCCATTCGTGCACCCAGGTTCGTCGTTGAGTACACCATCGCAGGCGCTGCTGTCTGTGATGCAGCGTCAAGGGGAACAGCAGCCATGGTCTCCGAGCTGATAGTCCATGCTGCTGCAAACGTCGTGAACTGTTCGTGCAGATGGTTGTTGTGTTGCAAACGTCCCCATCTGTTCACTCAGGGATCGAGACGTGGCTGCACGATCCGTTACAGCCATGCGCATAAGATGCCTGTCATCTAGACTGCTAGTGATACGAGGCCGTTGGGATCCAGCACGGCGTTCCGTATTACCCTCCTGACCCCACCGATTCCATATTCTACTGGAGGTCATTGGACCAACGCGAGCAGCAATGTCGCGATACGATAAACCGCAATCGCGATAGGCTACAATCCGACCTCTATCAAAGTCGGAAACATGATGGTGCGCATTTCTCCTCTTTACACGAGGCATCACAACAACGTTTCACCAGGCAACGCCGGTCAACTGCTGTTTGTGTGTGAGAAATTGGTAGGAAACTTTCCTCACGTCAGCAAGTAGTAGGTGTCGCCACCGGCGCCAACCTTGTGTGAATGCTCTGAAAAGCTAATCATTTGCATATCACAGAATCTTCTTCCTGTTGATTGAATTTCGCGTCTGTAGCACGTAATCCTCGTGGTGTAGCAATTTTAATGGCCAGTAGTGTATATTAAACTGCATTAAAGGAAAAAATCTAGAGCGAGGTTGCTCAATGTATCGTATTTAATGTCTATCTGTTGAACCCTGCCTAGTCGTTAAAGATGGGGTGTATAGGAAACCTGGTTTCTCGGTTGGCTAGACAACAATTCAAGCAAATCATGTTAATGATTTTTATTACAAAAAGTAAATGACAATACTTAACTTTGAGAAATACAAATGTGTCGCAAGCAAAGGACGACGTACTAAATAAACAATGTTCTTCAGTACATACAATTCCTAAGTCGCGGACCTTGAAGCTTGAGACTGGCCGCAACCGGACGGGGGCGGCGCTTACGTCCTCTTCGCACAGAGGCCGCTGCTGTCACGTTGTCTTCCTGAAGAGTGGTCGGTCAGCGTACAATTGGCTGATGTCTTCTTCACAGCCCTCTTGCTCTCTGGCTCCTGACTGTCGTGCTGGCGCTTGACTTTACGCCGTAACACTATCACCCACCATCCACACAGAGGGCCCGGGTTCGATTGCCGGCAGGGTACTGGGTTTTGTATGTCCTTCATCATCATTTTCATCATCATTGACTCGCAAGTCGCCGATGTGGCGTCACCTAAAAAGGACTTGCAATACGGCGGCCGAACTCCCTCGAATGGGGCCTCCCGGCCAACAATGCCATACGCTCATTTCTACTTTTTTATCACCCACCATTTTTTCGAGTTGGCGCGCTGCATGATACGAGAAAATATTTAGAAGCTAGTTTACTACAAAACTGTTGGGGCTTTCGTGGCCATATCTTGATGTATTACCGAGGCAGATATCGCAGTTGTTAGTATACTGATCTCGCTTTCGGGAGGACGATGACTCAAATCCGCGTCCGAAAATCCAGATTGCGGTTTTCCACGCTTCCGCAAATCACTTCCGGTAGATTCCTGGATGGCTCCTTTGAAAGGACGTGGTCAGTGTCCTACCCCATCCTAAAGTATATTCGAGCTTGTGCTCCGTCTCTAATGAGAACATTGTCTACGGGACGTTAAACCCTAATCCTCTTTCCTACTGTTGGCTTCGCCCGTTACTTGTGCAATGATGTTTCTGACGTTTCACTATCACGAGTAACTGGCATTTTCAAAGATTCACCGTACCTTACATCGCTCCACCGACAATGGAGGGTGAATCTTTGTCAATGTCGGCCAATAGTGCTGGTGAAATGTAAGAAAAATCAGTAAACATGCAACCAGTCGGTTTACGATGTGTAGCAAATACAAACTTGTTTTAAACTGCTATATTGACGGCACTGCTAGTTTTTTGTGATGGAATTACGTTTGTTTTATTCCGATTTCTCGTGATACACCCTCGTCTTCAGGAAGCCTGAATGTGAAGTGCCGACTTAATTCGAAAGGTGGTGAACATGCTTTGAGTGTGTACGGAAAATACTACATTATACATTTCATCTATTTTTGGATCCATGTACTAACTGAAGAGTTCCATCGTCATCGAGAGACACATATCTAAGAACCGACATTCTTATGGACATAGACTTTGGTCACCACTACACATGTCCTCTTTCTCTTCCACAAATCTATTTCTTTTTACTTTGTAGTATCTGTTGATGGAACTGTTTAAGGAAAGGTTTAGCAATTTTTGTCGCAGTTACATGTTTCTTAACTTAATTTCAGGAAAAACGAGTTACAGAAGCAAGTATTGCTTAATCAGTCGTCTGTTAGAATGTGATGACATCGTAATGTTTCAAGAACTCACGAGAAAAACATACATTGGCCTGGCGGTATTAGCCGAGCGGTCTGGGGCGCTGCAGTTATGGACTGTGCGGCTGGTTGCGGCGGAGGTTCGAGTCCTCCCTCGGGCATGGCTGTGTGTTTTTGTCATTAGGATAATTTAGGTTAAGTAGTGTGTAAGCTTAGGGACTGATGACCTTAGCAGTTAAGTCCCATAGGATTTCACACACATTTGAACATTTGTACAAAAACATACATTGATCAGCCAGAACATTATGGCCATCGACCTACTAGCGATATAAACCCGTCCAGGCGGTAACAGCGTCACCTTTCGTGGAATGACTGTTAGTCAGACACACGCATGGTGCTTGTAGTATCAATAAGCGTCCTGTCTGTTGTAGCGTGGTGAAGGAGCGCTAACTGTCCGAGTTTGACCGAGGCAGATTGTGATGGCCCGGAGGCTCGGCATGAGCATCGGAAACTGTACAACTTTTCGGGTGTTCAAAGAGTTCTGTGGAGAGTATCTTCAACATGTGATGAAACCAAAGTGGAACCTCGTCCAGACGTCGTGGGGTTTTGGCGGTCACCCCTCATTACAGATGTCGGATATCGTAGGCTAGACAATCTGTTAAAACAGAACAAGCGACGAACTGTTGTGGAACTACGCTACTGGCCATTAAAATTGATACACCAAGAAGAAATGCAATGATAAACGGGTATTCATTGGACAAATATACAGGGTGTTACAAAAAGGTACGGCCAAACTTTCAGGAAACATTCCTCACACACAAATTAAGAAAAGATGTTATGTGGACATGTGTCCGGAAACGCTTAATTTCCATGTTAGAGCTCATTTTAGTTTCGTCAGTATGTACTGTACTTCCTCGATTCACCGCCACATGTGTGGGCTGACGAGAATCCGCACGCAATTGTGCAATCACGTCATCAACCCAGATTTTCTGTGAACGTTTGGGCAGGCATTGTTGGTGATGTCTTGATTGGGCCCCATGTTCTTCCACCTACGCTCAATGGAGCACGTTATCATGATTTCATACGGAATACTCTACCTGTGCTACTAGAACATGTGCCTTTACAAGTACGACACAACATGTGGTTCATGCACGATGGAGCTCCTGCACATTTCAGTCGAAGTGTTCGTACGCTTCTCAACAACAGATTCGGTGACCGATGGATTGGTAGAGGCGGACCAATTCCATGGCCTCCATGCTCTCCTGACCTCAACACTCTTGACCTTCATTTATGGGGGCATTTGAAAGCTCTTGTCCACGCAACCTCGGTACCAAATGTAGAGACTCTTCGTGCTCGTATTGTGGACGGCTGTGATACAATACGCCATTCTCCAGGGCTGCACGTTCTGTTTCTGTGTGTTTCCATTCCATGATTAATGTGATTTGAAGAGAAGTAATAAAATGAGCTCTAACATGGAAAGTAAGCGTTCCGGACACATGTCCACATAACATATTTTCTTTCTTTGTGTGTGAGGAATGTTTCCTGCAAGTTTGGCCGTACCTTTTTGTAACACCCTGTATTATACTAGAACTGACATGTGATTACATTTTCACGCAATTTGGGTGCATACATCCTGAGAAATCAGTACCCAGAACAACCACCTCTAGCCGTAATAACGGCCTTGATACGCCTTAGCATTGAGTCAAACTGAGCTTGGATGGCGTGTACAGGTACAGCTGCCCATGCAGCTTCAACACGATGCCACAGTTCATCAAGAATAGTGACTGGCGTATTGTGACGAGTAAGTTGCCCGGCCACCATTGACCAGACGTTTTCAGTTGGTGAGAGATCTGAATAATGTGCTGGCCAGGGCAGCAGTCGAACATTTTCTGTATCCAGAAAAGCCCGTACAGGGCCTGCAACATGCGGTCGTGCATTATCCTGCTGAAATGTAGGGTTTCGCAGGGATCGAATGAAGGGTACAGCCACGGGTCATAACACATCTGAAATGTAACTTCCACTGTTCAAAGTGCCGTCAATGCGAACAAGAGGTGACCGATACGTGTAATCAACGGCACCCCATACCATCACGTCGGGTGATACGCCAGTATGGCGATAACGAATACACGCTTCCAATGTGCGTTCACCGCGATGTCGCCAAACACAGATGTGACCATGTTGTAAACAGAACCGGGTATCATCCAAAAAAATAACGTTTTGCCATTCGTGCACCCAGGTTTGTCGTTGAGTACACCATCGCAGGCACTCCTATCTGTGATGCAGCGTCAAGGGTAACCGCAGCCATGGTCTCTGAGCTGACAGTCAATGCTACAAACTTCGTCGAACTGTTCGTGCAGATGGTTGTTGTCTTGCAAACGCCCCCATCTGTTGACTCAGGGATCGAGACGTGGCTGCACGATCCGTTACAGTCATGCGGATAAGATGCCTGTCATCTCGACTGCCAGTGATACGTGGCCGTTGGGATCCAGCATGGCGTTCCGTATTACCCTCCTGAACCCACCGATTCCATATTCTGCTAACAGTCATTGGATCGCGACCAACGCGAGCAGCAATGTCGCGATACGATAAACCGCAATCGTGATAGGCTACAATCCGACCTTTATCAAAGTCGGAAACGTGATGTTACGCATTTCTTCTCCTTACACGAGGCATCACAACAACGTTTCACCAGACAACGCCGGTCAACTGCTGTTTGTGTATGAGAAATCGGTTGTAAACTTTTCCCCATGTCAGCATGTTTTAGGTGTCGCCACCGGCGCCAACCTTGTGTGAATACTATGAAAAGCTAATCATTTGTATATCATAGCATCTTCTTCCTGTCGGTTAAATTTCGCGTCTGTAGCACGTCATCTTCGTGGTGTAACAATTTTAATGGCCAGTAGCGTGGTTAGAAATCTGTACTTTTTATGAGATCTTCTACAATAACAAAAAGTAGTATACCAAGTTTGAAAACAATCCGTGGCGTTGCAGGGGAACAGCTCCTTGACACGTGTACTACGGGACGGAGACAAGCTGGCGGCGACTCCATTAGGCTCTGCGGAACATTCACGCGGTCATCCATGGTTTCCAGTGGGGCTCGTTCAAAGCCCAGTACACTGGTTGCAGACCTCGAGCACCCCTTCATAGCTATCATGTTTCCCGACAGCGGTGGCATTTTTCGTCAAGATAATGTACCATGTCACAAGGCCAAGAGTGTGATGGACTGATTTGAGGAACACAGTGGTGGTTTCCAATGTATGTGCTGGCCCCAAACTCACCAGATCTGATCCCGATCGAACACATCTGGGATGTAATTGAACGTGGTGTCAGAGCTCATGGCCCCTCCCTGTAATTTACGGGAATTAGGTGACTCGTGTGTGAGTGTATTTGGTGACCCACCAAGGCCGCAGTGCTTCCATCCCACGACGCGTCGCCGCTGTTATCCTCCCCAAATGGCTCTAGCACTATGCGACTTAACTTCTGAGGTCATCAGTCCCCTAGAACTTAGAACTAATTAAGCCTATCTAACCTAAGGACATCACACACATCCATGCCCGAGGCAGTATTCGAACCTGCGACCGTAGCGGTCGTGCGGTTCCAGACTGTAGCGCCTAGAACCGCACTGCCACTCCGGCCGGTTATCCTTCCCAAAATTGGACTTACCAGCTGATAGGTAGGTGGTCATAATGTTCTGGCTGATCAGTGTATACATACACTGCACACCTTGTATAAGAAAATAAATAGTCCTATGTTAAGGAGGTCGCCTTTTTTCATAATGAACGTGATAACCCGCGTATATATATGCAATATGCAACACATATTCAGTTATATTTTCTTGTTCAGTGCTGCACACAGCAAATAACATATTATAAGTGACCAGTTTAATAATCGTAAGGTAACCTTTTTATTACTCTTATTATTATGTATTTCTCACAGTAAATAAAGTTTAGCCGTTACGAACACCGAAGTATAATGTCTCACATACATAGATAATTGTTCTAGTAAAGATAAAAAATGGTTCAAATGGCTCTGAGCACTATGGGACTTAACTTCTGAGGTCATCAGTCCCCTAGAACTTAGAACTACTTAAACTTAACTAACCTAAGGACATCACACACATCCATGCCCGAGGCAGGATTCGAACCTGCGACCGTAGCGGTCGCGCGGTTCCAGACAGTAAAGATAAAATTCTGATTTTTACCGCATAGTGTGTTACACACTTCAATGATTATTGAAATGTTCGATAAATAAAATTTTTATAGACATATTGAAGAACACAGTTGATGCACAAAGTACATAAACAAAACGTTGTATATTTTGATAATTCGAGATAGCTCTGTACAGTAACGACTCTAAATTCAGTGTCGATGTATCTCTAAACATGACCTTATAAAACGATAGGCATTCAATGTTTAGTTGCATGATTTATTAACTCTGCGATCTTAACCCCAGAGAATTGTAAATTTTGCTGTTTAACACAGACGGCGTCTTCAAAGAAGATGAGTTCGTAACTCTTTTAACCACATGAAATACACAAATTTTCTAAATTTCAGTACATAACTAATAAAGGAAGTTTCCATTCTGTGATTTTTTCTTTTACGAGAATTAAACTGCAAAGAGGTTACACTATTATGCCCCTAATTGAAACAGATATTAATATTTTTTGCTACAGTGTCAAACGCAGATAATTCCAAATAATGAGAGAGAAATTTGTTACATCGTTAAAACGGAATTGAAACCGTTACTAACGTTGACTCTCGCCTTTTCGGAAGGCTCTCTTTGAAGTCTGTTCTTCGATGCAATAACAACATCACTTTAAGTCGTTATGGTTTGAAATGTAAATACACGCGGTGGAAGCCATTATATCGTAATCGTTGTACTGTGGTCACCCGTTCGTGTATAATTTGTAACTACGCTTATTGCTCGTAAAATTGCTGCTTCTGAGAAGAAACCGAGGGGTGTGCCAAGCCACACGCTGAATAAACGTGTTTCCTCTTTAACCGACGTTATTCGGGGCGGGAAACAGTCGGGGCCACCACGAGTGCTTAATTACAACTCCAGCGACCGTCTTATTTTTCTTGTCTTCTGAATGGAAACAAAAGAAAAATATGACGAAGGAACAAAAGAAGGGCAGCAAGAAAGGCCGAAGTATGAGCAGGAATAAGAGAGGAGAGGGAAAATGTTTAAACGAAAGGCGAGTTTGGAAAGTCCACAAACGGTTTAAAAACCGCAGATGCTTTTCTTACAGTGCCTTGGAAATTCGTCGGTCTGCAACAGTTATGGGGTGTTCGAATTTTTCGAAAACACATTTCTGTAAAAATAATAAGATAATATTTGATTTTTACCTGAGAACAAAGGAAAAACGAGATGAGTACTATTGAAACTAGCTGTTCGATTCATTTTAGTGGGGAACGGAAACGCCATTCTATCTTCTGCTGATACAAGAGGAATTTTTGATCGTATGTAAGAGGAATCACAGCAAAACGTGTGGTAACTTAAACAGGGAATACATCTCTGCATAGAGACAATGTTTCTTTTCTATAGATACTACTTTTTATATTTATCTACAAGAAATTCGTTAACGATAAATGTTTGATTCCATGTACCAGCGTTACAATGCTACCAAACTACCAAAATAAAGAAGAAGAATCTCGTTTCAGTGCTGGATAACTGTCATATTCGCTGTCATTCTTAAAGCGCGCCAGCAAGAAATTGTGTTCTACCTGTTCCGTCAATTAACAAAATCTTGGTAAAGAATTGACCGTCCATATCTGAATGGCATCGTGTGCTATTCTTTCAGAATAAGTAGGATCTGTTCACCAGATGAACACTCGCTGTGAACATCACATTTAACTATACTTAGAAAACTTCATACGTGGAAGTGGTGTGTTTTCAAAGAAGTTACAATCATGTACAAAGGAGCAGTATTATATTGGCAGTGTCCTCCATAACTATAACATATGTCTATTTAGTGAACTACATGTAACAAGCCAGGGTAAAAGGACATGCATTCAGTGATAAAAGAAAGATAAACATCCGTTATAAATGCTTCATTTGGATCACTCATACGAACGGTGGTCATAATGTTTTAATTATCGCCTCTAAAACCCAAAGATACATATCTTTTTGGTTTCTTTCCGTAATTACTTGGCTGAAGGCCTGGTACACACATACATCCCAGAACTATAGTACAGTGGCACACCGCCAGAGAACCCAAAACAAAACCCCGCAGCCCATTGATATGGTTGAGTGTCCTGCGATAATTTGCTTTCGGCAACAGCGAGAGAGCTGCAGCAATCTTAGGCCAATTCAGACGGATAAAAAGGTAATACGGATCGCCCTGATACAGTGGCAGAGCTTTTTCTGCAGCCATTAAAAATTACCGCACGATACTCCACTTCTTCATGGGGTGCGCCATTTTGTTTTGGATCATCTGGCGATGTCCTACAGTGCCGTAGCTCGGGATTTAAATGAGTACAAGCGCTGCATTTGGCTTCAAAATTACATGTTAAATTCAACATTAAACACCACTGACATTGAATTTAATACTACATTTAATATTAAATGCAACAGTGTATCATCGTCAACATCAGAAAACCATCCTTCTGGAAAAAATGAAATATCTCTTATAGTTGGACTGCTCTAAGTTCACAATATATCCAAAACGATTGAAATGTTTACAAAATGGAGTATAATTTCCGCACTTAAAAAAAAGAATTTATTTTAATTGACTATCTAATTTGAACGTATTATATAATGAAATATAGTATATCATACAATCTTAGCTATTTTATAATCCACGATCAATGATTTCTCCCTTGACAGATAAAATACAAAACTTTTGATTATCATGACTGTCTCAAATGTCTGGTTTTCAAATTTTCCATCAGTTTTCAGTACATTTACTATACTTATGTTTTACGCATTTTACAGAGTTAGCTCGACAAACACAAAGAGGCAGAGTAGAATCGAATGTAGACGAGTGTTGACGTTTTATGTCTTTTTTGGCTTCATTACAATAACGTTGACAAGGTGCAAAACACTTGACCTGTTTGGGATGGGTTGAGTTTCTTAGGGTAAAAACGGTTTACTTTTCAACGTAATCGTCTCTCCGGTAAATGCACTTTGCTCGAAGTTTTTCCAGCCAGATCATTACATCCCTGATGTAAGTGTCTGAAAGGAATGCACATTATCCGTACGAAGCTACAATAACGTGGAAATCGATGTATTATCCAGCCACAAATTGCTTCAGGAAGGAGAATAGGTGAAAGTCAGAAGGTGTGTTGAGATCTGCTAATTATTATGTGCATTCATGCTTCAAATCCCTCAGTTTTCCCTCTGGCAAAACATTTTTATGAACACTTACATTGTCCTACATTTTCCTTTATTTTTTTATTTTTTATTTTTATTTGGCTGGTCCAGAAGACGTTCATAGCATTCACCGACTGTTCCTTGGTTCTTTGTCAGAATCTCTTCTGCAATGTAGAAAACCCTGTTCATTCCGATAGATAATTCAACACTGTTAGTTTTAGACAAAGGCCATTGGCTTCTATCTACTTACTTCTTTGCTGTCTCGCTCGGTGTAAATGGTGTACCATGCTGTCATCCAGATTTTTAGAGAAAAGAGGACAGACCCTTTTATACTGCTATGGATCTACAGATACATGAACTGCTGTTGATGATTAAATAAAATGGACAACTGGATAGAAAGTACGCACTATGTTGGATGAAGTTCAATTTTTCGGAATCCTGCTGTGTCCCATATCAAAGGAAGGGAAGTAGAAACGGGTAAGGCTCTGCTAATCGTCGGCAGGTCAAACTTTGGGCAGAAAGGGGTGGGAAGGATCACTTTCTGCACTCTGTGTATGGATGAAGATCTTATTCAACATATATAAAACGTTGATTCACAGACATTGAGGAAACGGAGTGAAATCAACTGCTCCAGCGACTGGCAGAAGGCAGAAGGGGTGAGAACACCAACCTTGCTCGCAGAGGTTCACCGACCTTCACAATCTGCGGCATCGTCCCCAGAATTGATCAAAAATGTGTGTGAAATCTTATGGGACCAGCCGCACAGTCCACCAGAATTGATCAGCGTCCTCTAGTTCCGAGACAAGTAGGATGCTTGAACGAGAGATTTCGGACGTTCTGCAACAATCTAGGCTTTGACTTCCTAGACTTATGCCATTGGGTTGAGAAGTTTAGGGTATGCCTACATGGACCAGGAGTGCACTACACATCATAAGCCGCTACCTATGTGGACGACTGTGTCTGAAGTGGATGGAAGTTATTTTCTCAGCTTAGGTTACTCTCCGTCAACCAGATGCAACTGAAAAGTTTAGAGTAAATCTCATTTCGCTGTTCGTATGTTCCCTTATCATATTGTCATCATTGGAGGAGACTTTAACTATCCAACAGTCTATTGGGGTAATTACAGTTTTGTAAGGTACTGCTATGGTAAGATATCCTGCGAAACATTCCAAAACGCCTCCACTGAAAAGTGCCAAGAACGACAGTTTGGAAACCCACAAATGATGGAGATAAAAAAGGTAAAATCTATGGCGTAAGCTACTGGCCCGACTGTAGGTGTACAGCCTTTCCTCACCGAGGCACTAGGAAGACTAGGGTGATGAGCCCATAGCACCAGCCGTCTTTTACGCCCGAGGAAGATCCCCGGTATTCACTTGATGACAGGCGGTGCGTAGCTGGAACCATCCTGGAGGGACTGGAACGAGGAAACGTCCCCACATCCACCCCGAACTTAACTCAGTAGCTCCAGGACTGTTCTCTAGTAATCCACCCGCTAGACTACCACAGCCGCTTGTGCTGGAAACGTATTGACCTAACGGTGACAAACAGATTTGACCTCTTTGAGTATGTCCATAGTAAACCCCGTATTAGCGACCATGACGCAGCTGTAACAGCTATGACTAAGTGCAAAGGATAGGTAAAATCAAGTAGGGACATTTATATGTAGTAGAAAGAAGGGTAAAGTGGCCAGGTTGGGAAAAGTGGCCAATGCTTATCTGATGTCTTCAACAGCGCTTTTTCCTCCCGAGAAGTGGCCAGACTTGGCGTAATCGACACCATTAGTGTAGTCAGTGACACTGAGAAAGGAAGCTTGCTCCGTTACCTTTCTGTAAAAACGTTTAGGTTTTTCGATCGTTTGATGCAACGTAAATCACTTATTTCTTTAGTTGCTTCACTGTTATGCAGAGTAATAGCTTTTTGCAATACCATGATTCACGCAATGCCGTTTGGCTTACAAATATGTCACTGTCGTTTCCTTCGGGTTACATTGTTTTGCCGGCCGCGGTGGTCTAACGGTTCTAGGCGCTCAGTCCAGAGCCGCGCGACTGCTACGGTCGTAGGTTCGAATCCTGCCTCGGGCATGGATGTGTGTGATGTCGTTAGGTTAGTTAGGTTTAAGTAGTTCTAAGTTCTAGAGGACTGATGACCATAGATGTTAAGTCCCATAGTGCTCAGAGCCATTTGAACCATACATTGTTTTGCGTGTGAAACGCTGATACAGACATAGCGTCCGATCGGGAAAACTGGCCACACTACGCGCCTGGAAAAGTTTCCAAGGTGACCACTTTTCCCGACGGATGGCGACTATTCCCGACAGTTAATATTCACTCTATCTGTCCCAGTGAGAATTAGTAGATCCATATTTTATGCGTAGTATAAGAATTGAAATCAAAACATTAAAAATCGTTTTATACACATAACTAATATCACTTATTCTTCTCTTCTACTCGTACAATGGTCTGCAAGCGCTTCAAGATACAAAGATTCAAAAAAACGTTCAAATGTGTGTGAAATCTTATGGGACTTAACTGCTAAAGTCATCAGTCCCTAAGCTTACACACTACTTAACCGAAATTATTCTAAGGACAAAACACACACACCCATGCCCGAGGGAGGACTCGAAACTCCGCCGGGACCAGGCGCACAGTCCATGACTGCAGCGCCTTAGACCGCTCGGCCAAGATACCAAGAAAATACACCGGGAAACAGAACAACGAACATGGCACCCTGTTGCGATGCAAAAGGCAATTGAAGCAGTACAAAATGACAACATGCCTTTTTCATGAGCAGAGAAACAACTCAATATTCTACGTAATACGCTAAAACGAAGAGTTCTGTGGAAAAATAGAGATGCAACTGGCAGTAAAAATTTATGAGCAGCTTAAGGCAGTATTCAGTGAAGAACAAGAGCAAGAAATCCTTAATTACATTTTTTAAATGGAAAAGCAATTTTATGGAATTACAGTGAATGACCTGCGGCGCTCAGCATTCCAGGTCGCAGAGCGTAACAAAACACCACATCCTTTCAACGAAGAGTCTGAAATGTCTGGCAAAGACTGGGTGGCGTGCTTTAGAGACCGGCATCCTAATATTAGGCTTAGGAAGCAAGAAGCTACCACTATGGCCAGAGCCCAAGCGTTTGACAAGGTGAACGTAGACAAGTTTTCTGATATCCTTAAAACATTGCAAGATAAATGATTTCATCCTGCTCAACATATGTATAATGTAGATAAAACCAGTCTTCTGAAAGTTCAGTCCAAGAACAGCAAAATGTTTACACTCAAAAGAAGATTACATGTCGGACCCACTACTTCAGCTGATGGAGGTTTGCTGTCGACTTTTGTCACGTGCCTGTCTCCCGCTTTTGTAATCTGCCCTAGACCAAGCATGAAGGTTGAACTTAAAAATGGGGCTCCGCAAGGAACAGAATTTGGGCGCCACTCTAGCGAGTGGGTGGTGAATGAAGGGTTTTTGGATTGGTTTCAACATTTTTTTTAAAACATGCAAAATCAACTGCTGAAGATACAGTTCTACAAATCTTAGGTGATCACTCTACCCTTACAATGTAGCCACATGCTCCAACCATTGGATGTAGTATTCATGTTTCCTTTTAAAACCTGCTACACACAAGCTTGTGAAAAATTTCGTCGCAATAATCCAGGAATTGCTATTATACAGTTCCAAATAAGTGCACTCTTGGGTCAAGCGTTTCTTCTAGCAGGCGTTCCAGTAACAGCAATCAATGGCTTTAGAAAGTGTGAAACTTTTCCTCTAGGTCCTATCGAGTTTATCAATGGAAACTATACTGCAGCTGAGGATACAGATATTCCTTTGGATAGCGACACTAATATTGTGCCTTGTTCAGATATTGGTTCTTCTCATTACGAAACTGCTGAGTCTTCTGCAAGTTCTAATCTCTCTGGCGTCAAACTGCTGTGTCTTCATCAAATAGGCCTCCTGGTTTATTTTCAGAACCAACTTCTGAGCTGTCTTCAAGTGCAGGCAGCCTTTAGAGTGTAGGTGATGCGCCTTCTCCAAGAGAATGTTTTCCTCAGCGGCTGACCACTGAAAAATATCCCTCTGAGTATCCAACAGGTGGGTTCAACATAAGCCCCAAATATGTAAAACCTTCGTGTTGTAGTGGCCCCTTATTAGCTGGAGGGCCCGCACAACGGAAAAGCAAGGTGGGCTGCCGACCTACCTTCAAGACCGCAGTGGATGTAAACATCAACAGACTTCCCGCATAAACTCAGCACTACTTCGTGAAAAGCCATATGACAGAGTTCACCAATTGGAACTAATGTGACTACGTGTAGCAATCCTCCGAATCAGTATTATCAGCACGCCAGCAGAGTCAGACCGGCAGTGTGTACCTACAGTTAGGACAGCCCCAGCCAATACCTACGCCGGCTCTAGCCTGGTAGACACTCGCCGTCGGAGTAGAAAGTTTTATTTTGTTGGGCGTAACTCCACTTCGTAATTATGTAGAGTAGTATTTTGGTTATTATTTCTTTTCATTGTCTTGTACTCTTATCTGGCTTTGGCCACCACAAGAATTGTGCTTCTTGTTGTTCTTGCGTTTGAAAATTATCGCACGCTAAAAAGGTGTTTTAGTTGATAAAGTGTGTTCTAATTTGATCATTAGTTCTTTCCTGCCGACCGCAGGACAGTACAGTTATCGGCGACGAGGATATAACTTTCATTTTCGGACGAAATATCATCTTCAGAGGAATTTCTTCAGTCCTTGATGAAAACTCTACAGCAAAAAAAACGGTTCAAATGGCTCTGAGCACTATGGGACTTAACAGCCATGGTCATCAGTCCCCTAGAACTTAGAACTACTTAAACCTAACTAACCTAAGGACAGCACACAACACCCAGTCATCACGAGGCAGAGAAAATCCCTGACCCCGCCGGGAATCGAACCCGGGAACCCGGGACTCTACAGCAGATTCAGGCAGCACTCACAAGGTCAGATCGTCGCCCTCACTCCCCAGCGTTGCAAGAGGTAGCTCATAGGATTGATTCTATCGCGGGTAAATTAAACACTTTGCACGTGGCTCCACCGACGTTTTCGGCTTTCAATAGATCGGCCGAACCATGGCCAAATTATGTCGAACAGCTGTAACAACATTTACTGGCACATGGGATCCACGACGAAAATCGAAGTCGGGCGTTTTTTAGCAACAGTCGGTCCACAGGTGTATCGTTTAATTCAACAATTGAACCCTGAGCAGTACCCTCGCGATCTCTCGTTTACTCATATTAAGGGCTGCCTTTTTGAGTACTTTCACGCACAAATACACGTCACCTCCGCCCGTCAGACTTTCTTCTCTTGTCGAAAGTCCCCAGGTCAGACATATCGGGAATCGATTACGACGCTCCAGGATCTCTCCCGCGATTGCAAAGTCCGGTGCTCCAACGTTGCCTGCAAGCAGTCTTATGCCTCTTCGTTGATTCGCGATATGGTGGTGTTTCATGCACCAGACGAGGGTCTACGGGCTGATATTATGAAGTTGCAGGACCCGTCCCTCGACACCTGTCTGGAGATCATTCGTGCGTTTGAACAGTCTCACCAGCTACGACCGCTGCATCTTGATTCGGCTGTTTTCGCGGCTCGCCAGTTGCCTAGCGCCGAGGAGGAGTCTCGTCGGTCCGTTGGTATGTCCTGTGACAAAGTCTTTCGGCCGTTTTCCATCATGTCCGGACTGCTACCGGACTCACCAACGGTCCGAGTGGCCCCACCGGCGAGCAAGGTGCACGGCTTCCATCAGAACGGGAATATCTCCGTTGTGTGTCAGCCTTCGCAGAAACATCGCGTAGACGCCACGCTTCTTGCGGACGCACAGGCTCGTCACGAATCATCACCGCATGACTTGGAAGTTCCCCAATCTGGAGCCCTCCATACCTTGGAGGTCGCGCATATTCCTGTGGTCTTCCAAATTGACACGACATCTTCCGTTTCTATTGTGGATGGCGCCACATACCAACGTTTGGGCTCGCCAGATTTGTCTCCGTACACTCTCGCCTAGCCTAGTTTCACTAATCACCATATGCAAGTCGACAGCGTTTTTTCAACCCAAATCTCCTACAGCGGTCGTTCCTTCACCGCTTAGTTTTTGGCGGACGGCATTCCGGGCGCTACGAAACTTCTGGGCGTAGACGTTTTTGGTCTTCTGGGTTTTTCAGTGCAGGACGAGGTACAGGCGGTTTCGATCACCTGCTTGAGTACTCTCCTCGCCCCGTTGCTCAGCAAATACGAACCGTTGTTCTTATCCTCCACACCAGGGGTGCAGGGTTTCACCACACATGAGCATCTTCTTCCCTCTGCTGTCCCTCGTTTTTTTTTAAGGCCCACCTGGTCCTCCTTGCTCTCCAAGACAGGCTCCAGGGAGGACTTCGCCGTTTACAAGACGGAGTCATCCTTTCTCCCATGGGGCACCATAGCTGAGCGACGCCTATCGTGTTGGTCGGGAAGCTCAACGGTGCTTTACCCAAGGTCATGGTCAATTCTCAGTCTGTCATCGATGCATATCCTGTGCCATCGGTCACGTCTTGCGGGCTCAACCGTTTTCGCCAAAGCTGATTTGCGCGATGCCTATTTGCAGCTGCTGTTGGACGACGAATCGCAGCAGATCCTAGTCAATACCCCGTGTGGCGTTTTCCGGTACAACCGCCTCCCGTTTGGTATTGCCAGCGCCCCCGCCATTTTCGAACGTTATTTGGAACACCTCACAAGTCAGGTACCCGGTGTGGCCAATTATCTAGACGATGTCATCGTCCGTGGCTCGTCCGTGGTGGACCTTGCATACAAGCTGGATAGGCTGTTTCAGATATTTTTCCGAGGCTAACCTGCGTTGCCAGAAAGAAAGGTGTGACTTTTTTGCGCGTGAGTTCACTTATCTCGGGTTCACAATTGATGCCAGCGACCTACACGCCTCTAAGGAGTATGTCGAGATGATTCAAAACCTGTCTCCTCCCATCAGCGTGAAGCAACCGCAATCTATCCTTGGTCAAATTAACTATTATCAGCGTTTTATACCCCACGCCTCCGAGATTTCGCCGGCCCTGACCAGGCTGTTGTGCAAGGCTGTGCGTTGGTTCTGGGACGCGGTGTGTGAGCAGGCTTTCACAAGTCTCAAGTCGGCTCTCTCCCACCCTCCTTGTCTGGCCACTTACGACTCTTCCCTGCCCCTCATCGTCACAGCTGACGCATCAGACTATGGCCTGGGTAAGATCCTCTCACAAGTGGTCAACGGCGTTGAAAGGCCGGTGGCTTTCGCATCCAAAAAATTGACCGATCCTCAAACCAAATTAGTCAAATTGAAAAGAAAGTTTTGGCGCTGGTATTTGCCCTGACGAAGTTCTACGATTTCGTTATGGTCGTTATTTCACTCTGCAGACAGACCATGAACCTTTGGTTTGTTTGTTTCACCGGGGTGCCACAGTGCCCACCCGAATAGCGCCCCGCCTCCAGCACTGGGACCGAGCGAGGTGGCGCAGTGGCTGGACTCGCATTCGGGAGGACGACGGCTCAATCCCGCGTCTGGTCATCCGGATTCAGGTTTTCCGAGATTTCCCTAAATCGCTCCAAGCAAGTGCCGGGATGGTTCCTTTGAAAGGGCATGGCAGACTTCCTTCCCCTTCCTTCCCTAATCCTATGAGACCGATGACCTCGCTGTCTGGTCTCCTCCCACAAACAACCCAACCCAACCCAGCACTGGGTGCTCTTTCTGGCGACATTCGATTTTGATGTTGTCTGTCACACCTCTGAATGGCACGTAGACGCTCATTTCCTTTCCCGGCTGCCTGCCCGAGCGGACCTTGAGTTCGACACCTCCCCCTTGGTTTGTTTCCATGTGGACCCAAACGTGGCCGCAGCTCTTGACACGCTTCCCTTGGATGCTGGTGCGCTCTGGCGGGCCACCGCTCAGGATCAGACACTGCAAGCTCACTGCGGGTTGGCCGAACAACCATCGTAGTGTCTGCGATGCGGAAGTCCAGCATTTTTGGGATCATCGCCACAGTCTCTTTTTCCGCAGTGGTGTCATCCTTTTGCATAGTGATTCGGACATTCTCTGGATGGTCGTACCGCATGCATTGCTCTGCCATGTCCTTTACCCCATCCACGCTGGCCATGGGGAATCGTCCTCACCAAACAGATGGCCTGCCGACATCTTTAGTCGCATAGATTGCATGAAGACATTGCCTCCTTCGTGTCGGCCTGCACTATGTGCCAAACATGTCAGGCAGCACACCCGTGCCAGCACACCGGTGCCAGATGTAGCTGCTCCATGAAAACGTTTCCACTTGGATTTTGCAGGGCCATTTCATGGTTCCCAGTGGCGCATCCTGATTGACTCCAGGACGGGACACTCTTACTTTGTTGTCGACGGACTCCCCAAAACGATCGTTAAGGATAACGGTCCACAGTTTTTTCAACCGAGTTTAAACAATTCTGTGCTGCAAATGGGATTTTCCTGTTACACTCCAAGCCATTTCACCCTGCAACCAAGGGCCAGGCAGAACGTTTTGTGCAGACATTCAAGACCCACCTCGATAAGCTGCTCAGCCATCACCCACTAGAGGAAGCTGTGCTTCTTTCTTTGGCTAAATACCACGCCGCCCCCCATGCCGGTATAGGTCCAGCAAAGATGGTCGACCATTCCGCTCTCCCTTATCTGTCCTTGTTCCTGAGACGTCTCACCCTCCCGTCCGCACTCCGGCACACTCCTTCTGCATCGGGCAGGAGGTCTGGGTGCAGATCTTCTCTCATCCACAGATGCACTGGGTGCCTGCCTACATCACCAAGTCTACAGCCAGGCGATGGCATCACTCCAGTGGACCAATGGTTTCACCTCGCGCCGGCACCTAAACCAGCTCTACCCCCATATGGTGGACCACGATGCCCCAGGGCAGCTGCCAGTGCCTGTCGCCGGCGGCCCTGAGATGGAACCTCCACTTCTGCTTCCACCTCAGCCATTGCCCCCACAACGAGCTGCCCCTGCTGCGTCGCCACTTTCTGGCCACAAACCTGTGGACGTCGACCAGGACATCCCTACTCCTATGGACGTTTGTGGTGCTGTGCATCCTTTTTGCAGGTGAAGAAATTTTGTAGTGGCCCCTTCTCTGTTAGATGACCCGCACAACAGACAAGCAAGTTGGGCTGCCGACCTCTATTCAAGAGCTCAGATCAACACATCGACAGCGGATGTAAAAATCAACAGACTTTCTGCATAAACACAGCACTTCTTCGTGAAAAGCCATGTGACAGAGAGCCACCAATTGGAAATAATGTGACTACGTGTAGCACTCCACTGAATCAGTGTTATAAGCATGCCAGCAGAGTCAGACAAGTAATGTGTACCTACAGCTAGGACAGCCCCAGCCAATACCTAACCCGGCTCTAGCCTAGTAGACACTCGCCATAGCCTGCAGTAGAAAGGTGTATCTTGTTGGGCATAACATCACTTTGTAATCGTGTAGACTAGTATTTTGGTTATTATTTCTTTTCATTGTCTTGTACTCTAATCTGGCTTTGTCCACCACAAGAATTGTTGTGCTGCTTGTTGTTCTTGCGTTCGAAAATTAGTACACGCCAAGACGGCGTTTTAGTTACTAAAGTGTGTTAAAAACTGATCGTTAGTTCTTTCCTGCCGACCGCAGGACACTACACTTTGCCCAAGAAACAAAGTGTGAATCGAAGACAAATAGGAGTAAAAAATGTGTTGGCTGAAGATAAAAGAAAGAACAATGAATATCTTTTAATGAAAAGAAGGAAGTTCGAAGAAATCCAAACAGATAAGGTCAATATTCTACAATGGAAGGTAAGAAAAAGTAAAAGTAAGAAGCTGAGAATGGGACCAAACGCTAAGAGAGTGTCTGCTAAAAAGAAGCATTTTAGAGCAGAAATGGAAGATGAAAATTCCACCGATGAGGACAGTGACACAGATTGCTTTTACTGCAAGGAAGCGTTTTCTAGATGCAAAGAAAATGAATGATGGATAGTATTCCGGAACTGTAAACGTTGGGTTCATAAACTATACACTGGATGTGAAGAAGAGGATAACAACTTCCTGTGCGAATTTTGTACATGCCTTAATATTCTTTCTGAGTGGATAAATTGTGAATGAATTACTCTGAAATAATAATTCATAGTTAGTTATTGATTTCACTATTTACGTAATTAGGAATAATTAATATTTCTAATTTGTTGTCCTTTTTGTGTCAACAGTGTATTGCAACACTGTTCTTTCTCATTTGTATTATTGTTATCCTAATAATAATCAGTGGTGAAACAAAAACTATAAGCTTATCCTTTTTTAAAAAAAGTACCTAAACAGTCTATTTGGAATGGTATCAAAGGACTGGCCACTTTACCCCATTAGGTAGGGAAAAATGGCCACTATGTAAGCATCCAGAAAAACATTTACATGTCCTGTAAAATATACTTTTACCTTAGTTGTAAATATTTGGTGTGATACCTTACAGTATGCCACTAGCTTCTGTTAGTACCCATGGTTTCACGAAAATTCTGTTTCGCTTAGAGTGGCCGCATTACCTCACCTTCCCCTATAGTAAGCTACAGAAAGAGGCAGTCGTGTCCAAGATCGCCAATACGACAGTTTGTAGGTGGGGGTGGGGGATTTTGGAAGACAAAATATTAACAGTTCAAGTTTAAAACAGTAATTATCCATGCACTGAATAGGTACATATCTAGTGAAACAATTCATGGAGGCAGAGATCCTCAATGGTATACAGCCACTGCAAGTTTAGGTTTATGACATTACCAGCACAGTTTGATATAGATCTGCGCTGAACAAAATACAAGTTTACAGAGTATCGGACTAGCTTTTTGACTGGAATCAGGCGTTCCTAATATAAACAGTCCAACCCGTGTCCCACGATGGGACGAAATTGTCACATGTAAAAGTAACTTGGTAAGTGTCTCAAGACAGCGATACAGGCCCATTATTGTTCAGGATCTGGATAAAAAATACCAAGAGGAAAACATGGAAAACGTAAGATGTTGTGTGAGGTTTCTCGCGATGCGATTCTGTGGTATTTACAAAAGTTGCAACGTCGAAACGTATCGCCCATAAATAGTCGGAAAGGACCATTACTGTTCGAGTACGCTGTTGACGATAAATCACTGGAAACAGAAACAGCAGTAAAATATTTAAGACTAATCGTCTGGAGGACCTAAAGTGGAACGACCACATAAAAGTGGCTCTACGCAATCAGTTGACAGACTTAGGATAGTGTGCATACTTGTCGCCAGGAAGTCGAATAAAGGTCTGTCTACCGAGATGGACTAGCTCATTTAGCGTTACACCAGTTGCATATGCACTATTTTACTGCGGACTCGAGCTAGATTTACACCCGAGTACTAGGTCTGACAATTTTTATACAAGCCGGTTTCCAGGAGAAACTAAAAACATTTGTGTCCCTTATCGACCTTACGGCAGCATATGACGCTGTCAGGAGGGGATGATTTACAAATTACAGAAAATAATTAAATGCCGAACAACAGTATCTCTTATCAATAACATGATAAGTAATCGATACTTTTAGGTTTGCTTAGGTGAAAGTAGAAACTCAATGAAGGAACTAAATAGTGGCCTGCCACAGAGATCATTTCTCGCACATCTCGTGTTCAGGCTTTATATTTCTGTCCATCCAAAAATATCTTCACGGAGATTATGCTATGCAAACGATATCGCTCCGGCTTTTCAATCAAAAGAGCTTGGTCAGTGAGAGGGAACACTAATAGAGGACTTAGCGGCCCTTAACTCATATTTCAAAATACGGACATTGAAGCCCAGTAACAGTAGGAGCGAGGGTTGCACATTTCACCTTAATAACAAACAAGCTAACGCTGAGGTCCAGGCGCAATTTAGTAGCAATATCATCTTTCGTAAAAGGTACCGCAGTTATCTTGGCATCATACTCGGCCGCACTGTATCTTGTTAAAAACATGTGAAAAACGAATAAGACAAGATAAAATCTCTCAACAGCATCACTCAGAGGCTGTATGGCACAACGTGGGGAGGCTTCATAGGGACTTTGCGTACATCAGCTCTTGCACTGGCTTTCTCAGCCTCAGAATATTGTGCTTCAGTGTGGTGTAATAGTTGTCACGCCAGCCTCATCAATAACACGATGCGCATACTTGCTGGTGCATTCAGACGAATTCCTGTCTACTGGCTTCCTCTGTTAAGTAATATTTACTCATCACAGGTTCGCAGAACTAGATCCTGCTTTAAGATTACCACAATATACAAGAGAATAAGCAACTACCCATCAGTCACGAAGTACCTGTCTTACGAAGAAATAGGATTCGTTCGAGACACCCGCCACTATTGTACGTGGAACAACTACCTACAAGTACCGCCAATGTAAGCGATCTCTAGGACAAGAACTGGCAACAGATCGGAAACAACCAAGAACGAAAATGGTTCGAGGAATATAATTGTGATACTGTGGGTGTCGAACTTAACAGGAAATTGTGGGTCAAATTAAATAGAATCCACACTGGATGTGGTCGCTACTCTGACTAACTCTATGGTTCAAAAAATATTCAAATGTGTGTATAATCTTATGGGACTTAACTGTAAAGGTCATCAGTCCCAAAGCTTACACACTACTTAGCCTAAATTATCCTAAGGACAAGCACACACACCCATGCCCGAGGGAGGTCTCGAACCTCTGCCGGGACCAGCCGCACAGTCCAGGACTAACTCTATGGTTCAAATGGCTCTGAGCGCTATGGGACTTAACTTCGGAGGTCATCAGTCCCCTAGAACTTAGAACTACTTAAACCTAACTAACCTAAGGACAACACACACATCCATGCCCCAGGCAGGATTCGAACCTGCGACCGTAGTGGTCGCAAGGTTACAGACTGTAGCGCCTAGAACCGTTCGGCCACTCCGACCGGCGACTCACTCCATAAACGGGATATTGTGGAGTCTCCGAATTGTGACTGTGGTGCACTGACGCAATACATCAGACGTTTTAGAGAGGAGTGCAACCTACGATGCCGTACGGGCACGTGGAATGATGTAATGAATGCCAATGCCACACGAATGCCAATGGAATGGATTAGAAGCCTAGGTGTTAATATTTAGTCGATTTATTTTGTTTTATACAATGACGTTCATTATACATTATAAATGTACTACACGTGTGTGCTATACGAATGATGGTCAAGCATATGGGCTGAAATTAATTGGAGGAATCGCAAGGAAATGTATATCATTCAGTAAAGGAGTAGCTTGCAAAATAATCATTCGGGCACTTCTTGTGAATTGCTCATCAGTCTGGGACACATATCTGGCGGGATTAACAGAGGAGACGAGGAAAATTGAAAACAGTATCATTACGGTGGTCCTCTTCAAACTCCATTGGCAGACGCTGCAAGAGACGCATTATGAATCACGTGGGGGATTACTGATAGAATTCCAAGAGCGTTCGTGCGAAGAAGAGTTTCAAGACGTAGCGACGTTGGTCGAAGAATATCAGAATCACTGCTGGACTGCCCATCACAATTCTCCTACATGAATCTGCGAGGGTACAAACTGTGGCGGGAGTTTAGAGCGGCCACAGAGCACGTGACTGGCGGTTGCTACGGGGCCGTGTCTGTCGGCTAGAACCTACGTGGCCGTGCAAAAACCCCAGCGGACGTTTGGCAGGGGCGCGTATGGCTTCTTTGGTGCGCTTGGGGAAATCTATATGCCAGAGAGGAACTGATAAAAACAAGACTAAGAGTGACACGGAGGTGCGACTTGGCACTCATGGACAGAAAAATATGAAAAACTGAATTATGTAGACGCGCCACAAAAATATCTAATAGTTTAAAAGTTATTGTCATCTTAAAAATTGTAAATTTATGAAAGTTCAAAAGCTATATCTCGGCAATGCTTTGGCCGATTAATATGAACAAAGTGTTTATGGATGCAGCTAGAAGAGCTGCATGGAGAAATTATAGCCGATTTAGCTGAATATGTACCATTTTTGAATGAGAGGTCGGAATATGGGATTCGACTGAGAGAAACTGTGTTTTAGGTAATATATAAATTTAATAGCGGCAACATTCTAGAGTTTGAAGAGGTAGATGAGTATTTAAGTATGTATTTTTATTTGATTATTTATATTAAGCATCAAAAATCTGGGAAAAGCAATATCAGGCCACAAGAACATTGTTTCTGAAAAAACGGTGTCAGATACAGAAAACTAGACCATAAATTGTTATTGTCCGGAAATTCTCCATATTTTTCGATGTATCATATGTGTTTTTGTGTGTAGTTTTACAATATTCGTAAATCTTTTTGCCAAACATTGTTTTGAGTTAGGCAGTAGTTTCAATGGTGCATAGGGCGGCCATCTTTGCTGACAGGACAGTTGAGTTTGAGCGAGACTAAGCGCCGGAGGTGCCATCCTTTTGGCGATAGTAGTGGGTTGGTAGCTACGGTCGGAGACAAGTATTTATGTAGCGACGTTCGAAAACGATCAAGTGGAGCGCAATATAGCGGTTTAGGACAGCAGGCACGAGTGTATTTTGTGAACTGTGAACTGACTATCGAGTGCCGTGATCGCGACACATGAATTTTATAGTGAAGTGTTGTAACATCAGTTATTAACGGCCGCCCTTACGTAAGAGCCCCTCAGACTGCATTTTAAGTGTTTAGTGAATATATTGAAGAAAAATAAACTACTTGTTCAAACTACAAATCAACGTGATTGACTCAATATTTTAAATTTCACCGCAATACCTGCCTGCATTGTTTTGTTATATTTTATTTGAGCTTAAAAATTGAGTTTACGACAGGTTGAGTTGGCACCCTATGACGAAAAATGTAGCCTAACATTGAGACCAGCCACATCTCTGGGCCACTCAGTTAAGCTGAGTGTAACAAATATATATTTTTTTTCGTGCCATAGCACGTGGGGACTCGAGCCAAACTATTCAAACTTCAATGTGTAGTGCCCAGTACAGTCACAAATCCCATCTAACGTCTTTGTGACGCGGCAGAACGTTGACTGCGCGCCACTTCGATTCGGTGAAAGAAACCGTCAACTACAACAGTTTTCAAAAGTGAGACATAATCGAGACATGGAAGCGTACTTCATGAACGGAACGTAGAAATAATTACAGAACGAAGTAAAACTTGATCACAACACATTTGGGATATAACAGCGACAACAGTACGAAATTATAAATGCTCTGCAGATGCGTACATCGAAATAAAATAAAGAGAGAAAAATGGATCTACTAAAACCCAGCCGGCCTGGGTGGCCGATCGGTTCTAGGCGCTTCAGTCTGGAACCGCGGGCCGCTAAGGTCGCAGGTTCGAATCCTGCCTCGGGCATGGATGTGTGTGATGTCCTTAGGTTAGTTAGGTTTAAGTAGTTCTAAATTCTAGGGGACTGATGACCTCAGATGTTAAGTCCCATAGTGCTCAGATCCATTTGAACTAAAACCCAAAATTCTGTTATGTATCCACAAAAGGGCTCATAGGGTACATACAGTACGAAAAACAATCTTGTAAAATGTAGGATACTAATTATATTCAGTTCTTCCTAAGTGCGTATTGTATCTGTCCCTGCCGTGTAGGCCTAACACAGGAACTACTGTCCACGCCTTCAGTACATGGATAAAATGACAAACAACACCGTTAACAGGGTGTCAAACACACCGCATTGGCAGTGATCTGTAAAGGCAACACGAAGCTAAACTTTTTCGAGCTCCCTTCGAAAAAAAAAGAAAAGGAATCTTCAATTTGTTATTGATCTCAAAGTACAACCATTCTAATACTGAATCTGCTGATAACGAGCGGCAGATAAACTGTTACATTGACCCTCTAGCAAATACGTCAAACTACAGAGTGGCCGAAATCTCTACACATCCATTTCTGCAAATGACAGCCATGTGTGCAGAATCATTGTTCGCAACTATTACAACGTTTAATATTTCAGAAAGGCTAATTACTATTTGATTGTCATCTACCTAGAGTATTGTGAATAAATCAAGGAGAAACTATATGGAGCAAGCAAAAAGTTTCCGTTTGGGCCGTTACTATAGCGTATATGCAAGCTAGAGCGATTCTAACGCGGGTGCACAAGTACCGATATGTAGGCAAGGGGCCTCTGGATGAAAACTTTTTAATCACGCCTTATATAAGCACAGACAATAGCTGAAGTAAATGGAAAGAAATCACATGAAAAATGACTGTAGATGGCAGTCAAGATTTTCACCACGAACCGGAATGGTGGGGTCTTCATGAGAAACGATTATGGTTCAAATGGCTCTGAGCACTATGGGACTCAACTTCTGAGGTCATTAGTCCCCTAGAACTTAGAACTAGTTAAACCTAACTAACCTAAGGACATCACACACATCCATGCCCGAGGCAGGATTCGAACCTGCGACCGTAGCTGTCGCGCGTTTCCAGACTGAAGCGCCTAGAACCGCTCGGTGACTCCGGCCGGCGCCACTAAACAGTGTAAGCGGGTGACAGTAAAGTAAAAACAATGTAAAGAACACAGAAAGTAAACAAGAGCAACATGAATATCGGTAAACAAAAATGTTCTCCGTTTTTTTCCAACTTAATGGATTTGTACATATATTTAGACAACAGCTTAATGTGCTCAGCATGGGGTGTTACCACGTCGGGCTGTAATACAGGCCTGACAACGACGGGGCATGCTGAGTGATGTTATAAATCTCATGTTGAGGCAATAACTCCCATTCTTCCTGCAGTCTTGAAGAGTGGTTTTTGGAAAGTCTGAAATTTGTGGTAAGATCTTATGGGAGCAAACTGCTGAGGTCATCCGCCCCTAAGCTTACACATTACTTTTACCTAACTTAAACTAACTTACGCTAAGGACAATACACACACTCATGACCGAGGGAGGACTCGAACCTCCGACGGAGAGCGCCGCGCGGACCGTGACAAGGCGCCCAAGACCGAGCGGCTACCCCCCGCGGCAGTGGTTGGTGGATGCTGACGTGATGCAACTTGTCTCCCTAGCGCATCCCAGACATGCTCTATGGGACTCAAATCAGGATAGCGTGCAGGCCACGCCATACGTGCAGTATCTTTCGTTTCCAAGAAAACATCAACCACCCGTGCTTTATGAGGTCGAGTATTATCGTCCATCAATACAAAGTCTGGGCCCACAGCTTCTAGCAACAAACGCACATGATGTCCCACGATCTCGTAGCGATACCTGATTGCAGTTAAACCTTACCGATGTAACCGTACAGTTTCATGAAGAGGTGTTCCAGCGCTCAACATAATCCCCGCCCAACCCATTAAGGATTCTCCTCGATATCGGTTTCTTTCGGCAATATTTGGATTCCGAAATCGTGTTCCACGTTCCCTCCAGATGCGAATGCGTCGATACTCACTCTCCTGACCAAATCGGGAGACATCTGCGAAAAGAACATTGGCCCATGTTCGACCGTCCAGTTGGCATGTTGACAACTCCACTCTAGACGTTCCCTTCTGTGAAGATGCATCAGAGGTACGCATACAGAAAGTCTCCGACAATAAAGGCTACTATGTCGAAGCCTTCTGTACACCGTTTGCCTCGATACAACACGCCCAGCGGTTTCTGCGAGAGCAGATGCCAATTGCCGTACTGTACTAAGGCGGTACCGCCGTGACCTTACGGAGAAATAACGGTCCTCTCTTTATGATTTCACACGTGATAGGCCCTGGCCTGGTCTTCGGGATACTGTTTCGGTGTCTATAAATTGTCGTCATATCCGAGAAACAACAGAACGATTCACATTAAGCTTTAGGGCCATATAAGTTTGTGACTCTCCTGTTTCCACTCTTCTTATGGCCCTTCACCGCAGAGAGTCTGGTAGGCGTCTTCTTTGCGGCGCCATATAGCACCGTCTGTGACTGTGTACACAGCGACTGTGAATGTGGGCCTATCCGGCAGACACTACCCCGTTTGATAGGTGCCCTGACGTCATTGTTGACGTGGTAGTCCATTGACCGGAATGTCATCTTCCGTGCAGAACACGATTGTACGGACATCTGTTGACATTTTGTATGATTATACCGTCAATTAAACACTACACGGGGAAATAGCGGTTTGTTGCTTTGATTTTGGTCACCAGTGAATATGTACAACAGAATGGCCAGAAACAGTCTGAAAAGATTATAACGTTATTGCAGGGTAGGTTGGGCTGAAAAATAATTTTAAGAAAAAAATTCGATACGTTGCACCGTTTTCGAGTTAACTAGCATTGAAGTTAGCCAGTCAGTCGGTTGCGCTCCCAAATTCAAGCGGCCCCCCAGAGACGGTGACGCCAAACGTGTTCTTCGTTCGGTTTCCTAAAAGCGAACAAGAGAGCAACGCATCATATAGCACAACGTTCTTTTCTAGATAAAAGTGGCCTAGTCGAGACTTTTAGCTCGGTGCTGGCAGGATAGACTAGGAAGCCTAGTCTTAAGGAATTCGTCACCTCCTCCCCACCCGCTAATGTCGCCTGAGTTGGCTATTGAAGAGATCCGTTCTGCAGTAGAAAATATCTTGTGTATTTCAGCCTCCAACACTGATAACAGAATGAAGTGATACACTACATAATGATCTGTACAATGTTCCTCTATACATGAACTTCATTTATAGCACGCATACTTGCAACTGCTCACCAGACAATAGTGGTAATTACGTTCATGTAGATGTTTCCATTACTTTGATAGCTGTTTTCATTGGAGATATCTGCGAAAATGCTGAAACCTTATGACTCAATATGTTTAAAAAGTATGCATCTAACCAAACTAGTCTCATTAAACATTACTAAAGAAGAAATATAGTGTCAGCAGTTGCGCATATCTTATTTGATCTAATAGCTCCGCATAACTTTTTTTAAAGGAAGAGAAGGTGAAAGAACCAAGAAAAGAGCACCTCAGATTATCTCGAAGTGAACTTAGAGGAAAAAGCTACAAATGAAAAAAAAATTGTTCAAATGGCTCCGAGCACTATGGGACTTAACTTCTGAGGTCATCAGTCCCCTAGAACTTAGAACTACTTAAACCTAAGTAACCTAAGGACATCACACACATCCATGCCCGAGGCAGGAATCGAACCTGCGACCGTAGCGGTCTCGCGGTTCCAGACTGTAGCGCCTAGAACCGCTCGGCCAGCTACAAATGAATTTCGATCGCTGAGAAACATGTTATCTGTTGAACATTTACCCCGTAACATATTAACCAAAGAGAATTTTGAAACATAATAGACACGTGCATTCGAAGTACACTAACAACAGATTTGGAAAATAATGGAGAAGTGCAGTCTAACTGAAGCACTGAGTTGGTTTGTTGGAATATTCTCAGTAGCTCAGTTGGTAAGAACGTTGACAAAATAAGACAAGGGTTTCATTTGGATCCCGAACCTGACAAATACTTATAACTGATACGAAAATTTCGAGACACGAAGTAATTTCTTTCATCTAATAATTTATCCTTGAGTACATGCTAAGGGAGTGTGTTATACCTAGAGAGTAGTGTACCCAGGAAGAGACGATGTTTTTTGATGTGTACTTCAGCCTAATGACTGATTTCGCAATCACGTGATGGAATGCTCACTAGAGAGCGCTATAAGCAGTTTCCGCCAACTTCTACATTTCTTGTTGTTGCGTTTTGTGCAGCATTTTTAAATATTTAGAATTCTACACATTTAAGTCCTGTATAATATATTAAAGATATTTAGAAGATCTTCTTTATTCTTCAGTTACAGAATTTTGCACCTTGAACCAGAAGAAGGTGTTTTAGCGTAGAACATGGGATATTTGCAAATTAACAGAGACTCCTCAATGTCTTAACTATTTTACATGTCTTGAAAATCGAAATTTGTGTTTATTTCCAATAGCTTCACTTTCAAAATGCGTTCAACTTGTAGCTTTTTTTGGTAATACTTCTGCTTGATTTGATCACTAACTGATTATTAGTGTGTAGCTGAGTAACAATATCACAGGTAAATCACTAAACACAGCCTTGGCAAGATTTTGTCGACTGCACCGCTTTTAAATTTCGATAGAATTTTCGTTCCTGGGTGTATGACCATCTTGTACGAGGGGCGTTCAATAAGTAATGACTGTAAATGACAGTCGAGACTTTCCCCCCAAACCGGAATGGTGGGATCTTCATGAGAAACAATTGCTTCTGACGTCTAACAGTCACCTGATTCAATGACGACATTAATCATTGCCATTTTCGATTGAAAAAGTGGGACATCATGAAAGATTCCGACTTCAGCCCTATAGTTTCATAAAGCTCCGTTAGATGGCGGCGATATACATAACCTTCAAAATGGCGTCTGTAGCGGAGGTGCGTTCCAAGCTATTATTGAGTTTATTTTGGCCGTATACCAAGACATCACAGATGTTCATAGGTGCCTGAAGAATGTTTACGGAGACCTGGCAGTGAACAAAAGCACGGTGAGTCGTTGGGCAAGGAGTCTGTCAACGCAACAAGGTCGCTCAAACTTGTCTCATCTCCCTTATGACAGCCAGCCAGACACAGGTGTGACTCGTGCGATGTTGGACTCCAGCGTGTTCGTCACCACAAGAATACAAACGAACTTCTCCTTCTCCGTGACAACATAAGGCCTCACATAAGTCTGTGCATATGAGAGGACGTCATAAAGCTTCATTGGACCGTTCTTCTTCATCCAACCTACAGCCCGGACCTCGCGTCTTCTGACTTCCATCTGTTTGGCGCAATGGAGGATGCACTGCGTGGAGAGCATTACGTGGATGATGGGGAGTTGACTTTGGCGTGGAACCATGGGGGCACACAGACCCTCTCAGTAAGGTGACGTAACGCCGTCGAACTGAACGAGGATTGTGTTTAAAAGTAGGGTTTTGTAGCCCAAAGGCTGGCGGTGAATAACGTGGTGTATTGGAATGCTGAAAAAAGTCCACCTACTTAAAAAAAAAGTGTTGCGTTCCTCACTGAACGACCCCCGCACCTTGGAACATGTTTCTACATTTTAAAAAACCTTAACTTTTCGGAGCAATTTTTGTAATGTCGGATAATAACGTGAATGCCATCATTAAAAAATGGAATAAAATATGTTCAATGGAACTGTATCAAGGTACAACGCTCTTCCCTACAGCCAAGGCGAAATGGTAAAATTAGAGTATATTTCACAATATACCTTTCGTCAAGAAACATGCGCTATCCTAACATTTCTTATGATTCTGTTTCTGTAACACACTGCACAAAAAATAGCTACAAGTTACGTAACAAACAAATGACCATCAAATGTGAAGGTTAACTAAGAGAAAAATAACATTACTACTTATATTTAATATAACACTTGATTGATGGTGAACTGTTACTCACCATAGAAACGACATTGATAATTATCCTAACGTCTGACATTAACGTCTCTTTTTCTCTCCAGAATGGGCAGGTACAGAAGCCCCCGGAAAGGAGGCATGTTCTGTTTTGTGCTTACTATTCTTTCCCTTAATCACTTTGGGTGATTGTCGGCATGATTTCTCAAACAAGATCGAAGCAGATTATGTTCCCTATTCTCCACAATTCTCGCGCTTGTTCTCTAACCATCCGTCGACGGCGCGATCTTTAAAATTACAATATTTCTAACAGTTCTTCATGTGCTGCAGAGCTACATTACTTCATGAAAATAATATAGCAATACATAATTATTAAAGCACTACAGGAGAAAAACCTCTGGACTAATAAAGCTTATTCAACCATTCAGATTTGATGTAGAACATACTTCACTTTCTATGTCACACATTAATTAAACACACTAGCAACTACTCGTAAGATGCTAATCAGTGATCAACAATTACTATCTAAACCTGTAATATATCTCTGAAGTTTACCCAGAATTATTACGCAGAGGCACCTAGCTGCGTGGGGAGGTATTATCTTCGCTATGGGTAGACTAAGCGCTAATCCTGGTGGCTTACCAGATTAATGAACGGCTTCAGAAATTAGCTGCGGGGCCTATTTTGCTCTGCACGGCCCAGTGTATCGTGTAACGAAGTATCTGGTAACAAATTTGGATGTTAATGGGAAGAGACCGCATAAACTCGGAGTTCTACAGAAAACTCGTCGGCAACGATCAGCAGACTGAGAGCAGGAAATAAAACGCTCCGAACTGATACGGATTAATTTTTTGCAAACTAAAATACCCTGCATTAAGATTCTGAAGAAAGAATCATCTCAATTTTCTTAGCTTCCCCTATTGGCACAGTTGAAATTAAAATTCATATTTCAAAGGCGAAAAAGGAGTTTTCTCTTCCAGTCTACGAAATTTACTGGCTTCTTGTAAAAGTATACCAGTTTTGAGTCAGAGAAATAGTAAGAGATAATGAGATCCGAATTCCCTGGGAATCATGTTAGACGGAATGTGAGGAAGGAGAATATAAGGAGCACATTATATTGGCACAAGATATGTTTGAGCAAAAGAAGACATGTAACAGCAAACCCATAAGCGTCATCATCAACATCTTCTTCTATTTCTTCTTCGGACGGGTAACACCTGATGTCCCTTGTGGCTAACTGCCGACTATGAAATGTATTCACAGTTGCGAATATGGACAACCATCAGTTGTATAATAGAAAGACAACAATTATACTTCGTGTCGGACCGGGATTCGAAGCAGGATTTTCCACTTAACCGTGACCGATCGCCTTACCATTAGGCTATCTCCCCAGACCCAAACTTCCATATGTCGTTAACCATGTGTCTACAACCTGCACACGTATATTTATTATGTATATTTCAATACATGGGAGACATTTTAATTGAAAATTGTTTGTCCGGTGTAGGCGCATAAATACGATATGTCAGTGCCTGTGTTCTTCAGAAATGTTCCCTCGGACATGCATGTATGAAGTCCGTCACGTATCGCACGGTGGCTTGCGGAGAACGTATGTAGATGTGTAGATATAGATGATAGTTCGAACACTGGTGAACGACCTCATGTCTTCGTCGACAGTTGCACACCCGTTGCGGGAACGAAAGGCGCTACGTCTTCTTCCATTTTCCAAAAACCTCGAGACATAATAGAGATGTATACAGCTGTCGCCGTCGTGTTGAACAAGAACCGGTAGTGGTTTTGGATTCCTTCAGTGTGCTATGTATTGATGGAATTATTGGTGTTACCCGCTACCTCCGTAACCGCAGTTTGTCACTCTGTATCTGTAAGTGGCGTACTTTGTTAGATTTAGGACGCTACTGGATAAAAAGTGCGATCCTGACTCCCGCTTATTGAGCGTAATCCAAATAGCAACCTCTATATGAAAAGAGATTTAGAATAATAAGTCCTACCTCTCATTTAGACAGCATCACATGCAAAATGCCATTATGACAATGCCCAGCACTTGAGACAATAGTCTTACACTACTGGCCATTAAACTTGCTACACCACGAAGATGACGTGCTACAAACGCTAAATTTAACCGACAGCAAGAAGATGCTGTGATGTGCAAATGATTAGCTTTTCAGAGCACTCACACAAGGTTGGCGCCGGTGGCGACACCTACAACGTGCTGACATGAGGAAAGTTTCCAACCGATTTCTCATACACAAACAGCAGTTGACCGGCGTTGCCTGGTGAAATGTTGTTGTGATGTCTCGTGTAAGGAGGAGAAGTGCGTACGATCACGTTTCCGACTTTGATAAAGGTAGGATTGTAGCCTATCGCGATTGCGGTTTATCGTATCGCGACGTTGCTGCTCGCGTTGGTCGAGATCCAATGAATCGGTGGGTTCAGGAGGGTAATACGGAACGCCGTGCTGGATCCCAACGGCATCGTATCACTAGCAGTCGAGATGACCGGCATCTTATCCGCATGGCTGTAACGGATAGTGCAGCCACGTCTCGATCACTGGGTCAACAGATGGGGACGTTTGCAAGACAACTACCATCTGCACGAACAGTTCGACGACGTTTGCAGCAGCATGGACTATCAGTTCGGAGACCATGGCTGCGGTTACCCTTGACGCTGCATCACAGACAGGAGCGCCCGCGATGGTGTACTCAACGACGAACCTGGGTGCACGAATGGCAAAACGTCATTTTTCCTAATGAGTCCAGTTTACAGCATCATGATGGTCGCATCCGTGTTTGGTAGCATTGGAACGCACATTGGTAGCATATATTCGTCATCGCCATACTGGCGTATCAAGCGACGTGATGGTATGGGGTGAAATTGGTTACGTGTCTCGGTCACCTCTTGTTCGCATTGACGGGACTATGAACAGTGGACGTGACATTTCAGATGTGTACGACCCGTGGCTCTAACCTTCATTCGATCTCTGCGAAACCCTACATTTCAGCAGGATAATGCACGACCGCAAGTTGCAGGTCCTGTACGGGCCTTTCTGGATACAGAAAATGTTCGACTGCTGCCCTGGCCAGCACATTCTCCAGATCTTTCTGGATATAGATCTCTCACTAATTGAAAACGTCTGGTCAATGGGGCCCGAACAACTGGCTCGGGATCTATGCACCCAAATTGCGTGAAAATGTCATCTCATGTCAGTTCTAGTATAATATATTCGTCCAATGAATACCCGTTCATCATCTGAATTTCTTCTTGGCGTATTGTGACGAGCCAGTTACTCGGCCACCATAGACCAGACGTGTTCAATTGCTGAGAGATCTGGAGAATGTGCTGGCCGGGGCAGCAGTCGAACTTTTTCTGTATCCAGAAAGGCCCGTACAGGACCTGCAACATGCGGTCGTGCATTATCCTGTTGAAATGTATTGTTTCGCAGAGATCGAATGAAGGGTAGAGCCATGGGTCGTACACATCTGAAATGTAACGTCTACAGTTCTTAGTCCCGTCAATGCGAACAAGAAGTGACCGAGACGTGTAACCAATGGCACCCCATACCATTACGTCGGGTGATACGCCAGTATGGCAATGACGAATATATCCTTCCAATGTGCGTTCACCGCGATGTCACCAAACACGGATGCGACCATCATGATGCTGTAAACAGGACCTGGATTCATCCGAAAGAATGACGTTTTGCCATTCGTGCACCCAGATTCGTCGTTGAATACACCATCGCAGGCGCTCCTGTCTGTGATGCAGCGTCAAGGGTAACCGCATCCATGGTCTCCGAGCTGATAGTCCATGCTGCTGCAAACGTCGTCGAATTGTTCGTGCAGATGGTTGTTGTCTTGGAAACGTCCCCATCTGTTGACTCAGGGATCGAGACGTGGCTGCACGATCCGTTACAGCCATGCGGATATGACGCCTGTCATCTCAACTGCTAGTGATACGAGGCCGTTGGGATCCAGCACGGCTTTCTGTGTTACCCTCCTGAACCCTCTGATTCCATATTCTGCTAACAGTCATTGGATCTCGACCAGCAGCAATGTCACGATACGATAAACCGCAATCGCGATATGCTACATTCCGACCTTTATCAAAGTTGGAAACGTGATGGTACGCATTTCTCCTCCTAACACGAGGCAACACAACAACGTTTCACCAGGCAACGCCGGCCAACTGCTGTTTGTGTATGAGAAATCGGTTGGAAACTTTCCTTATGTCAGCACGTTGTAGGTGTCGCCACCGTCGCCAACCTTGTGTGAATGCTCTGAAAAGCTAATCATTTGCATATCACAGCATCTTCTTCCTGTAGGTTAAATTTCCCGTCTGTAGCACGTCATCTTCGTGGTGTAGCAATTTTAATGGCCAGTAGTGTAACATCAGGATTATTCAGCCGACCTTATGAATGTATTTCACGTATTCAACCTCCAACGCCTTCAAACACCAAACCACCAGACGTGAGATTTTCTTGTTCTCTCGCTCGCATATCCTCAAACTATTAATCCTACAGAAAAAATAAGCAGGACCTTTTTGTAAGAATTTTGACGTAGTTAAATTTTATACTGCGATACGTTTGCACTGGAGACTAGGGTTTTTGAGTTATTCAAGAAAAATTCGGTTGAAGGTCTTGAATAATTCGAAAACTATAGCGTCCATCGAAAATGTATACCAGGAAAAAATTTGACAACACTAAATTTGCTACGAAAAACTCCTGTTTATTTTTTCTGTTCGACTAATAGTTTCGACATAGCGAAAGAGAAAATATTATAATCTTGAACGGGGTATTCGGAACCGTTGTGGGTTGCATAAAATCCATCATTTGGGACAGCTCAATCACTCTGTATATCCCATGATATTATTGTGTTCTGTATTCATTATGTAGACTTGACAAGAGATGTGGGAATAACTAGTTCTAGGTCACCTGAAAGGTAAGTCATGTGATGCATAATGAACCCTAATTAATGAAAAGTGTGAGGTCATCCACATCATTGCTGAAAGGAATCCGTTAAACTTCGGTTACACAATGGGTCAATTAAATATAAAGACCATAACTGCAACTAAATAACTAGGAATTACAATTACGAACAACTTAAATTGGAAAGAGCGCTTAGAAAATGTTGTGAGGAGGAGAACCGAAGACTGCGTTTTATTGTCAGATGCAACAGATGCAACAGATGTTTAAAGGGCCTGCCTACACTACGCCTGTCCAACCTCTTTTGATGTACTGCTGCGCAGTGTGGGATCCTTATCAAATAGGGTTAACGGAGTACATTGAAAAATTCAAAAAAGGGCAGCACGTTTTGTACTATCGACAAATAGGTAAGAGAGTGCCACGAACATGATACAGGATTTGGGATGAATATCATCAAAATAAAGCCGTTTAGCCGGCCGGTGTGGCCGTGCGGTTCTAGGCGTTTCAGTCTGGAACCGCGTGACCGCTACGGTCGCAGGTTCGGATCCTGCCTCGGGCATAGATGTGTGTGATGTCCTTAGGTTAGTTAGGTTTAAGTAGTTCTAAGTTCTAGGGGACCGATGACCACAGATGTTAAGTACCATAGTGCTCAGAGCCATTTGAACCATCTGAAAGCCGTTTATCATTGCGGCAGCAACATCTCACGAAATTTCCATTACTAACTTTCTCCCCCGAATGCGGGCCGAGCTACATTGTTAGAAACGATCATCATAATAAAATAAGGAAAATCAGATCTTGCACGGAAATAGGTGTTCGTTTGTTCCGCGCGCTGTTCGAGAGTGGAATAATCGAGAATTGCTATGAAGGTGGTTCGATAAACCTTCTGCCAGGCACTGAAGTGTGATTTGCAGAGTATCCATATAGCTGTAGATGTAGATGTAGAATGTGACTGGAGCGCCCGCGATACACAGAAAATAGGCAATTGGACCCATGTGCAGGAATTATTGAGAAATGCTGATCCGAGTGTTTTTGAGGTTTGTTCTGTCAGGGAAAATCATCATTAGCGATCGAGTTGAAGACAGATCGGTTGCAGTTTTCGTGTCATTTCTCCAGATTGTTCATCTCTTCGTAGTTGTTACATCATGGATTGTTCATAAAATGATTCATATATCACCAATAGGATGTCCCTTGTTTTTTTTCTTTTTATTTCAATTATTTTCAATTCCTAATGTGCCAGTAACATATGATAATTTGCATTTATCTTTTCATTTCGGAATGATTAATTTCCATGAACGTCTCCTCTTATACGGCCTCTACAGAAACTGTTCACATTTACGTCTTATATGTGTACCATCTGGTCTTTAACAATCTCGAACTCGTCTTCCCCCTGGGTTTCTAAGGGAGGGGTTCGTTGCCACACTAGTCAAGAATAAGTGAGGCAACTCAAATACGCAAGCTATACGTAAATAACTATTTCAACCCTGATGAACACAAGCTGAAGTGATCTTTTAAGTAGAACTTAAACTATCATCTGAGTGATGATAACCGTCAAAAGGTGGTAAGGTCTTCGACGTCAATGCATTATCTAACGAAGAATATATAACTCAGCTAACAAAGGAATGCAGTTCTGAGAAAGGCGCAGTTCCTTTTCAGCATATTTCTCGTAACAGAGTGTCGAAAACGAACACGTGTAAAATATATCTTGTACCTGTATCCTTACTAAGACAAAAAACAGTCGTCATTTATGACTACACTCGGCTACGAAACAGGGAACATCGCAGTAACCTGACGTGACTTTTTGTTACACAGCAGAGTAACATCGCAATCTTCACCATTACTCATAGTTGCATTCTTTCAACGGCGAATGTTATGTACAACCCTTAATTGAAATGGATGCCGACAGACAATTAAAGTTTAATCTCGCCATGACGGTAGCCCTAAATAGTGACTACCTCGGCATTCTGACAGGAAGCAAATGAGTTAAATTATTTTACATCGGACAATGAACTTATCATAATCACATGGAAAGTATCTGAACTATAAATTATTACTATAATTATGGTCAACAGTTGTTCACTACAAGGAATCCCACTGTAAGTCAACTGATTTAACTTAAATCCAAATGTGCCTTCTGATACAGTATTACATGACACAGGGTGAAACAGATATAAGTTCAGATATTACTACTGGTGACTGAGAACGGTGTACTGAACAACATCACATCAGTATTTATGTCATTTTCAGACTATAGTCTTTACAAGTCGCATGTTTTTAGGTTGGCTAGTACCTCCAAGTATATGTGGCAATGGCAAGCCATAAATGCTCATCTTCCCCTGGGCAGCACGTCAGGTTTTGAAATGTGGACGCGTGGTCACAAAATAGTGAGTCTATACCGACGGCCACAGTCCACTCGGTGGTGCAGTTCGACTGTGGCGAAAACAACAACTAGTAAAGTTTACGATGTGTTTGTGGGAAGACTGTTCGATGCAGAGAGAAAACAACCAACACACTGTGGGTAAATATTAAGGCATCACATACAAAAATACCTGCACTTATATCCACTACAGCCTACATATTACCCAGAGTGATTGAAACAACTCTGTGTTCATCAACGCAGCTTTTATTTCTAATTGTGCTGGTCGGCAACAGTGAAGAAAGCTGAAACAAAAAAGTGATTTACAAAAGCATTCGTATCAGAATAGGCACACGGCATTCTCACACAAACACACAGCGTTATTATACAGTTACGGCGTTAAACATCTTTATTCACAAGTACCGCCCCAAATGGAGAACACTGAGTCGAAGAACTGATCGTGGGTCTTGCCTGGTTTGTTCCGTAAGATGCTTATAAAACGTTTCGCATTAAACCTTACATTTTGGCTAAAATATTGAAGAAGAAATCGTTGGAAAAAATTCCACACCCACCTGCACAAGGAATAAAGCAACTATGTGACCCTGTTTGAGTAAACGTATCTTGTATTGTAAGTTAGAGGGGTCGATCACACATTCTTACACTAAAAAAAAACAGAATTAATTTCCACCCGACACAGGCCTCGGAAGGCTGAATGGTAGTTAAGGCCTACTGTGTTATCCTAAGCCGATTGGCATCACTGCATACGGATATGGAGGGGCATATGGTCAGCATACCCCTCTCCCAGCCGTCCTCATCTTTGGTGTCCGAAGCCGATACTTCTCGAACAAGACAGTAGGTCTTCAACATTCAACAAACCTCGTAAGGGCTGAGGGCCTTCCGCTTACCAAAGCGTTCGGCAGACACGGATGGTCACAAACCCAAGTGCTAACCAAGCCCGACAACATTAAGCTTCGGTGATCTGATAGGAGCCGATGTCACCAATGCACCAATGCCGTTGGCACATTCTTAGACTAGGCACTGCTAAATTTCTTTAAAGCCAGAAAATTGTTACAGCTTGCGAAATTTCATAATTGCTTTTATTAAACAATGTGATGAAGATGCACTGAATTAAAACTAATTTGGAAACGTGTAGCACATATTGTTTATTACGTAAACAATATAGATGAATCAATGGTGTCCATTAAATGTTTACAAGTGTAGGTGAATATCGTGTTACAAATACCTGAACTGTACTAACGTGCAGTAAAGTTTGAAATTACAGGCCCATTGCAGAATCTCCAAACCCAATTCACGCGATAGGCTAGTAAATAAAAAGTCTCAAAAAGTTTTAACTTAACAAAAGTATATGTACTGAAACTCGTCCAAGGAAATAGAAGCACTGCAACTTCAAAACCAAATGAAATAAAAGTTTGAATTCCAAACTACCGACAACATTCCACGTCTGAACGACTAACCTAACCTAAACTAAACTAATCTATCAAACTTCTATAAACTAGCCTAATCTATCCTAACCTAATTTCACCTAACCTAACGCTAACCTAACACTAACTTCTAACACTAACCAAACCTAACCTAACCTAACCTGTCGCATCCTCACACTGAAGATGAAACAAACAAACTACATTGCGATTCAAGATTACAGGCTCAGCCGACATCTCTACAAGTGACTAAGGCGGCTACTGTCCCCATATGGACGTCCTCAAGTCTGCTTGTCCCCAATGCACCAATGCCAGTTTACTGTAACCCTCGCACACTCACATTGACGATGGAACACACAAGTCGCGTCACGATTACATATTACAGGCTCCAGCCGACATCTCTCCAAGCGACTAACGTGGCTACGGTCACCGTATGGACGTTATCCTGGGAGTCAAGTTGCTTGCTTCCTATGCACCACTGCCAGTTTGCTGTAAAACTCGCACCCTCACATTGCCAATTCAACACACAAATAACGTCGCGAGTCAACATTACAGGCTCCAGCCGATTTCTAGCCAAGTGACTAATGCGGCTACGGTCACAGCATGGGCGTTCTTCTTGGAGACAAGTTCCTTATTTCCGATACACTACTGCCAGTTTACAATAACCCTTGCACACTCACACTGACGATGGAACACTCATATTGCGTCGCGATTCAATATTACATGCTCCAGCAGACTTCTCTCCATGCGACAAACGCGTTTACGGTCAACGTATGGACGTTCGCCTGGGAGTCATGTTTCTTGTTTTTGAAGCATCACTTTTAGTTTACATTGATCTTCGACCCTACACACTGACGATTGAACACACAAATTGCGTCGCGAACCAACATTACAGGTTCCAGCTGACTTAGCTCCAATCTACTGATGCGGGTACAGTCACCGTATGGACGTTCTACGGCGAATCAAACTACTTGTTTCGGAATCACCCCTGCCAGTGTACTCAAACCCCTCACCTTCACATTGACGATGCAACACACAAATTGAGTGGCGATAGAGCTAACGTTTCTCTAAGCGACTAACGCGTCTACGGTCACCGTATGAACATTCTCCTCAGAGGCAAGTTTTTGTTTCGGCTGCACCACTGACAGTTTACTGTAACTCTCGCACGCTTCGCATTGACGATGGAACAGACAAACTGGGTCGCGATTCAATATTACCGGCTCCTGCCGACTTCTCAACAAGTGACTTACGAGGTCAACAACACCGTATCGACGTTCTTCTATCAGACAAGTTGCTTGTTTCCGATGCACAACTGCCAGTTTACTGTAACCCTCGCACCCTCACATTTTGCTATGCGGATGACATAGCACTGGCTACCAGAGACAAGTATCTCTTCAATACAGAGGAAGTCCTCAATAATGACGTTGAAATACTATACAATTATTTCAAGAAATGGAGACTCAAGCCAAACCCTAACAAAACTGAAGTATCTACATTCCATCTTAATAACAAAATGGCAAATGAAATTATTAACATAAAACTCGGAAACACCAACCTCAAACATGATAAGTTTCCAAAGTACTTAGGTATAACATTGGATCCCACTCTTTCTTACCGAAAACATCTGGAGAACACCACTGCAAAAATTGGAACACGGAATAACATCATCCAAAAACTTAGCGGTACTACTTGGGGAGCTAACGCAAAAACATTACGCACCTCATCTATCGCCTTAGTGTTCTCTGTGG
Organism: Schistocerca piceifrons; assembly: GCF_021461385.2. NCBI lineage: Eukaryota > Metazoa > Arthropoda > Insecta > Orthoptera > Acrididae > Schistocerca > Schistocerca piceifrons. The sequence goes on from NC_060149.1 coordinate 801,022,526, forward strand.
CTGAGTACTGCGCTCCAGTCTGGATTAATAGCTGTCACACCAAACTTATTGACACGCAATTAAATAACACAATGAGGTTGATTTCTGGAACTGTTAAATCAACGCCCACGTACTGGTTACCGGTGCTATGTAATATCCTGCCCCCGGACCTGCGTAGAAAAGCGGCCCTACTGCGCGAATTCAGAAAGATTGAGACAAAACCAGAACTACCGATTACAGAAGAATTCTCACAACTGCGACACACTCGATTAAAATCAAGAAAGCCACCCACACGCACAGCTGAGCAGCTTCAAAATAATAACTATGACCACATGAAACAATGGAGACTAGATTGGAACCAAAAGACAAATGACCAACTACAGACCTGGTTTGAGAGCTATAACTGCAACATCTCTGGAATGGAACTAACACGGAAAACATGGTCCGCATTAAATCGAATACGTACTGGACATGGGAGGTGTGCGGATTCACTACACAAATGGGGAAGAGCGATGTCACCAGAATGCGACTGCGGTGCCCCTAGACAGACGATCCAACACATCCTTGCTGAATGCTCCTTGCGAGCATATGCAGGGAACTGGTCCGACTTCCTGGAGGCATCCCCATCGGCGCTAGAATGGATCTCAAACCTCGATATAACCTTTTAACTGACCAATATAAACATAAATTATATTTATGATTGTTATAAGATTTTAATGTCTAACACTTGATGTATTAATGTTGCATGTATAGCCATACGGTAAATAAAAAAAAAACTCACATCGATAGAAAACATACATCGCGTCGGGATTCAATATTAGAAGATCTAGCCGACTTCTCTCCATCCCAAAAACTCAGTTACGGTCACTTTATGAACGTTATCCTGCGTGTCAAGTTACTTGTTTCCGATGCACCAGTGCCAAATTACTGGGAGACAAAAACCCTCACACGGACGATACAACACACAAATTGTGTGGTGATTCATTACTAAAAGCCCCGTCCGACTCCTCTCCAAGAGATTAAAGCGGCTACGATCACAGAATGGACCTTCTTCTATCAGTGAAGTTGCTTGTTTCCAATGCACCACTGCCAGTTTACTATAACACACACACCCACATTGACGATGGAACACACAAATTGCTTCGCTATTCAATATTAAAGGCTCCATCCGATTTCTCTCCAAGGGCATAATGCAGCTACGGACACCGTATGGACGTTCTCATGGGAATCAAATTTCTTGTTTCTGATGCAATAATCATATTGCCTAGCGATTCAGTATTACAGGCTTCAGCCGACTTCTAGCCAAGCGACGAATGTGGCCACGGTCATCGTATGGACGTTCTCCTGTGAGTCAAGTTGCATGTTTCCGATGCATCACCGCCAGTTTATTGTAACACTCGCATGCTCACATTGACGATGGAACATACAAATTGCGTCGCGATTCTATATAACTTGCTCCAGTCAACTTCTCTCCATGCGACTAACACCCCTGCGGTCACGGCGTGGACGTGCATCGCAAACAAGCAAATTGACTCCCAGGAGAACATTTATGCTAGGACCACAGCTGTGATAGTCGCTTCAATAGAAGTCCGTCGCATGGAATCCCTGATGCGCTGATGCAGCCCTGGAGAATGGCGTATTGTATCACAGCCGTCCACAATACGAGCACGAAGAGTCTCTACATTTGGTACCGGGGTTGCGTAGACAAGAGTTCAAATACCCCCATAAATGAAAGTCAAGAGGGTTGAGGTCAGGAGAGCGTGGAGGCCATGGAATTGGCCCGCCTCTACCAATCCATCGGTCACCGAATCTGTTGTTGAGAAGCGTACGAACACTTCGACTGAAATGTGCATAAGCTCCATCGTGCATGAACCACAACTTGTGTCGTACTTGTAAAGGCACATGTTCTAGCAGCACAGGTAGAGTATCCCGAATGAAATCATGATAACGTGCTCCATTGAGCGTAGGTGGAAGAACATGGTGCCCAATCAAGACATCACAACAATGCCTGCCCAAACGTTCACAGAAAATCTGTGTTGATGACGTGATTGCACAGTTGCGTGCGGATTCTCGTCAGCCCACACATGTTGATTGTGAAATTTTCCAATTTGATCACGTTGGAATGAAGCCTCAGCCGTAAAGAGAACATTTGCACTGAAATGAGGATTGGCACATTGTTGGATGAACCATTCGCAGAAGTGTACCCGTGGAGGCCAATCAGCTGCTGATAGTGCCTGCACACGCTGTACATGGTACGGAAACAACTGGTTCTCCCGTAGCACTCTCCATACAGTGACGTGATCAACGTTACCTTGTACAGCAGCAACTTCTCTGACGCTGACATTAGGGTTATCGTCAACTACACGAAGAATTGCCTCGTCCATTGCAGGTGTCCTCGTTTTTCTAGGTCTTCCCAAGTCGCGAGTCATAGGCTGGACTGTTCCGTGCTCTCTAAGACGTCGATCAATTGCTTCGAACGTCTTCCTGTCGGGACACCTTCGTTCTGGAAATCTGTCTCGATACAAAAGTACCGCGCCACGGCTATTGCCCCGTGCTAATCCATACATCAAATGGGCATCTGCCAACTCCGCATTTGTAAACATTGCACTGACTGCATAATCACGTTCGTGATGAATACTAACATGTTGATGTTACGTACTAATGTGCTTGATGATAGTACTGTAGAGCAATGAGCCGCATGTCAAGACAAGCACTGAAGTCAAGATTACCTTCCTTCAATTGGGCCAACTGGCGGTGAATCGAGGAAGTACAGTACAAACTGACGAAACTAAAATGAGCTCTAACATGGAGATTAAGCTTTTCCGGACACATGTTCACGTAAAATCTTTTCTTTATTTGTGTGTGAGGAATGTTTTCTGAAACTTTGGCCGTACCTTTTTGTAACACCCTGTATACTGGGACCACAGCTGTGTTAGCCGCTTCGAGAGAAGTCTGCTGGAGCCTGTAATATTGAATCGCGACGCAATTTGTGTATTTGATATTCACTGTGAGGGTGCGAGTGTTACAGTAAACTGGCATTGGTGAATCGGAACAAGCAGCTTGACTCCCAGGAGAACATTTATGCGGAGACCACAGCTGAGTTAATCGCTTCAAGAGAAGTCTGCTGGAGCCTGTAACATTGAATCGCGATGCAATTTGAGTGTTCGATATTCATATTGAGGGTGCGTGTGCTGACAGTAAACTGGCAATTGTGCATTGGAAAAAAGCAACATGACTCCCAGGAGAACATTTATATGGGGACCACAGCTGTGTTAGCCGTTTCAAGAGAAGTCTGCTGGAGCCTGTAATATTGAATCGCAACGCAATTTGTGTGTTGGATATTCACTGTGAGGGTGCGAGGGTTCCCATAAACTGGCGTTGGTGCAACGGGAACAAGCAACTTGATTCCCAGGAGAACATTTATACAGGAACAGCAGCTGAGTTAGTCGCTTCAAGAGAAGTCTACTGGAGCCTGTATTATTGAATCGTAACGCAATTTGTGGGTTTGATATTTACTGTGAGGATGCGAGGATTACTGTAAACTGGCATTGGTGCATCGGAAACAAGCATCTTATCTTCCAGGAGAATATTTATACTGGGACCACAGCTGTGTTAGTCGCTTCACGAGAAGTCTGCTGGAGCCTATAATATTGAATCGCGACGCAATTTGGGTGTTCGATATTCACTGTGAGGGTACGAGGATTACAGTACACTGGCATTGGTGCATCGGAAACAAACAACTTGAGTCCCAGGAGAACATAGATACGGGTACCACAGCTGTGTTAGTCGATTCAAGAGAAGTCTGCTGTAGTCTGTAATATAGAAACGCGACGCACATGTGTGTTCGATATTCACTGTGAGCGTGCGATGGATACAGAAAACTGGCATTGGTGCATCGGTAAAAACCAACTTTATTTCAAGGGGAACATTTATACGGGGACCACAGCTGTGTTATTTGCTTCAGGGGAAGGTTGCTCGAGCATGTAATATTGAACCGCGACGCAATTTGTGTGTTCGATAGGTACTTCTACGGTGCAAGGGTTACAGTAAACTGGCATTGCTGCATCGGACACAAGCAACTTGACTCCCAGGAGAATATTAATACGGAGACCACAGCTGTGTTAGTCGCTTCAAGACAAGTCTGCTGGAGCCTCTAATATTAAATCGCGACACAATTTGTGTGTTTGATACTGATATTGAGGGTGCATGGGATAACAGTAAACTGGCATTGGTGCATCGGAATCAAGCAAATCGACTCCCAGTAGAACATTTATACGGGGACCACAGCTGTGTTATTCGCATCAAGAGAAGTCTCCTGGGGCCTATAATATTGAATCGTGACGCATTTTTTGTATTTCATGTTCACTGGGAGGATGCGAGGATTACTGTAATCATTCACACTTAAGGGTGTATGGATTACAGTAAACTGTCATTGGTGGATCGGAAACAAGCAACTAGACTCGCAGGAGAACATTTATACGGGAACCACAGTTGTGTTAGTCGCTTCAAGAAAAGTGTGCTGGAGCCTGTGATATTGAGTCGTGACGCAATTTGTGTGTTCGATATTCGCCATGAGGGTGCGAGGGATACAGAAAACTTGCATGGTGCGTCGGGAAAAAGCAACTTGAGTCCCAGGAGAACATTTATACGGGGCCTACAGCTGAGTTAGTCACTTTAAGAGAAGTATGCTGGAGCCTGTAATATTGAATCGAGACGTAATTTGAGTGTTCGATATTCACATTGATGGTGTGTGGGTTACAGTAAATTGGCATTGGTGCTTCGGAAAAAGAAACATGACCCCCAGGAGAACATTTATATGGGGACCACAGCTGTGTTAGTCGGTTGAAGAGAAGTCTGCTGGAGCCTGTAATATTGAATTGCGACGCAATTTGTGTGTTCGATATTCACTTTGAGGGTGCGAGGGTTACAGTAAACTGGCATTTGTGCATCGGAAACAAGCAACTTGACTCCCAGAGAATATTTATACGGGGACCACAGCAGTGTTAGTCGGTTCAAGAGAAGTCTGCTGGAGCCTGTAATATTGAATTGCGACGCAATTTGTGTGTTCGATACTCACTGTGAGGGTACGAGTCTTACAGTAAACTGGCATTGGTGCATCGGATACAATTAACTTTGACTCCCAGGTAAACATTTATACGGGAACTACAGCTACGATAGTCGCTGTAAGGGAAGTTACCGGAGCCTGTAATAATGAATCGCGACTCAATTTGTGTGCTCGATATTCACTATGAAGGTCTACGTGTTTCAGTAAACTCGCACTGGTGCATCAGAAACAAGCAACGTGACACCCTGCAGATTATTTATACTGGGACCACAGCAGTGTTAATCGCTTCAGCAGAAATCTGCTGGAGCCTGTAATATTAAATCGCTACGCTATTTGTGTGTTCGATAATGATATTGAGGGCGCATGGGTAACAGTAAACTGGCATTGGTGCATCGGAATCTAACAACTTGACTCCCAGGAGAAACATTTATTGGGGGACCACAGCTGGGTTATTCGCTTCAAGAGAAGTCTGCTGGAGCCTCTAATATTGAATCGTGACGCAATTTGTATATTTCATATTCACTGTGAGGATGCGAGGATTACAGTAAACTGGCATTGGTACATCGGAAACAAGCAATTTGTCTTCCAGCAGAACATATATACTCTGAGCACAGCTGTGTTAGTTGCTTCAAGAATAGTGTGCCGGAGCCTGTGCTATTGAATCGCGACGCAATTTCTGTGTTAGATATTCACTGTGAGGGTGCGAGGGATACAGAAAACTTGCATGGTGTATCGGGACAAAGCAGCTTGACTCCCAGGAGACCATATAGACGGAGACCACAGCTGAGTTAGTCGCTTAAAGAGAAGTATGCTGGAGCCTGTAATATTGAATCGTGACGCAATTAGTGCGTTCGATATTCCCTGTGACGGTACGAGGGTTAAGGTGAACTGGCATTGATGAGTCGTAAACAAGCAATTTGACTCCCAGGAAATCATGTATAAGAGGAACACAGCTGAGTTAGTCATTTGAAGATAAGTATGCTGGAGCCTGTAATATTGAATCGCGATGCAATTTTTTTGTTTGATATTCACTGTGAGGATGCTAGGATTACAGTAAACTGGCATTGGTGCATTGGAAACAAGCAACTTTTACTCCCAGGAGAACATTTATACGGGGATCACAGCTGTGTTAGTCGCTTCAATAGAAGTCTGCTAGAGTGTGTAATATTGAATCACGACGCAATTTGAGTGTTTGATATCCACTGTGAAGTTCCGAGGGTTACAGTAAACTGGCATTGGTGCATCGGAAACAAGCAACTTGACTTCCAGAAAAACATTTATACTGTGAACACAGCTGTGTTAGTCGCTTAAAGAAATGTCTGCTGCAGCCTGAAATATTGAGTCGCGACGCAATTTGTGAGTTCGTTATTAATATTGAAAGTGCATGGGTATCAGTAAACTTGCATTGGTGCATCGGAAACAGGCAACATGACACCCAGGAGAACATTTATAGGGGAACCACAGCTGTGTTATTCGCTTCAAGAGATGTCTGCTGCAGCCTGTACTATTGAATCGCGACGTAATTTGTGTATTTGATATTCACTGTGAGGGCGCGAGCTTTACAGTAAACTGGCATTAGTGCATCGGAAACAAGCACCTTGACTCAACTGGAAAAACAGCTATGTTAGTCGCTACAAGAGAAGTGTGCTGGAGCCTGTAATATTTAATCAAGATGCAATGTGTGTGTTGGAAATTCACTGTGAAGGTCCGTAGGTAACAGTAAACTGGCATTGGTGCATCTGAAACAAGCAACATCACTTCCAGCAGAACATTTATGTTGTGACCACAGCTGTGATAGTCGCTTAAAGAGAAGTGTGCTGGAGCCTGCAATATTGAATTGCGACGCAATTTGTGTGTTCGATATGTACATTGATGGTGCATGGGTTTCAGTAACTGTCATTGGTGGAATGGAAACCAGTAACTTGAACCCCAGGAGAACATTTCAATGGTTACCACAGTTGTGTTAGTCGCTTCAAAAGGAGTCTGCTGGAGCCTGAGATATCGAATCGCGACGCAATTTGTGTGTTCGATATTCACATTGATGATTCATGGGTTACAGTAAACTGTCATTGGAGGATCGCAAACAAGTAACTTGACTCCCAGGAGAACATTTATATGGGGACCAGAGTTGTGTTAGTCGCGTCAAGAGATAACTACTGGAGCCTGTAGTATTGAACCGCGACGCAATTTCTGTGTTCGATATTCATTTTGAGGGTGCGAGGGATACAGAAAACAGGCATGGTGCAACTGGAACTCGCAACTTGACTCCCAGGAGATCTGGGCACCACAGCTGTGTTACTCACTTCAGGTAAAGAATGCTGCAGCCTGTAATTTTAAATCTCGACGTAATTTGTCTGTTCGATGTTCACATTGATGGTGCATGGGCAACAGTAAACTGTTATTGGTGGATCGGAAACAAGCAACTTAACTTCCAGGACAACACTTATACGGGGACCACAGATGTGTTAGTCGCTTCAAGAGAAGACTGCTGGAGCCAGTAATATTGAATCACGATGCAATTTGTGTGTTCGATATTCACTGTGAATGTGCGTGGGTTACCGTAAACTGGCATTTCTGCATCAGAAACAAGCAACTTGACTTCCAGCAGAACATTTATACAGGGACACAGCTGTGTTAGTCGCTTCAAGAGAAGTCTGCTGGAGCCTGTAATACTGAATCGCGACACAATTTGTGTGTTCGATAACCACTGTGAGGGTGCGTGGGTTACAGTAAACTGGCACTGGCGCATCGGAAACAAGCAACTTGACTCCCAGGAGATTTATACGGGACCACAACTGTGGTAGTCGCTTCAAGAGAAGTCTGCCGGAGCCTGTAAGATAGAATCGCGACAAAATTTGTGTGTTCGATATTCACTGTCAAGGTCCGAGGGTTACAGTAAACTGACATTGGTGCATCGGAAACTAGCAAATTGACTCCCAGGATAACATTTATACGGGGACCAAAGCTGTGATATTCCTTCAAGAGATGTCTGCTGGAGCCTGTAATATTGAATCGCGACGTAATCTGAGAGTTCGATATTCAATGTGAGGGTGCAAGGGTTACAGTAAACTGGCATTGGTACATCGTAAAAAAGTAACTTGACTCCCAGGAGAACATTTATACTGGGCCCACAACTGTGTTATTCGCTTCATGAGATGTCTGCTGGTCATGTAACACTGAATCGCGACGCAAGTCGTGTGTTTGATATTCACTGTGAGGGTGCGAGGATTACCGTAAACTGGCATTGGTGCATTGGAAACAAGCAACTTGACTTCCAGGAGAACATTTATACAGGGTCACAGCTGTGTTAGTCGCTTCAAGAGAAGTCTGCTGGAGCCTGTAATATTGAATCCCGACGCAATTTGTGAGTTCATTATTCACTGTGAGGGTGGGAGGATTACAGTAAACTGGCATCGGTGCATCGGAAGAAAGAAACTTGACTCCCAGGAGCTCATTTATACGGGGACCTCAGCTGTGTTATTAGCTTCAAGACAAGTTTGCTGGGCCTGTAACATTTAATCCCGAAGCAATTTGTGTGTTTGATATCCACTGTGAGGGTGTGGGGATTACCGTTAACTGGCATTGGTGCATCAGAAACAAGCTACTTGACTTCCAGGAGAACATAAATACAGAGACACAGCTGTGATCGTCGCTTCATTAGAAGTCTGCTGGAGCCTGTAATACGGAATCGCGATGCAACTTTTGTGTTCGATATACACATTAACGGTGTGTTGGTTACAATAAACTGGCATTGTTGAACCGGAAACAAGCAACTTGACTCCCAGGAGAACTTTTATACGGGGACCACACCTGTGTTAGTCACTTGTAGATAAGTCTGCTGGCGTCAGTAATATTGAATCGCGACGCAATTTGTGTGTTCCAACTTGACTGTGTGGGTGCGAGGGTTACAGTAAACGGGGATTGGTACATCGGAACAAACAACCTTGACTCCCAGGAGAACAGTTATACCGGAACGACAGCTTTGTTAGTCGCTTAAAGAGAAGTCTGATGCCGCTTGTAATATTGAATTGCGATGCAATATGTGTGATCGATATTCACTGTAAGGGTGCGACGCTTACAGACAATTGGCATCGGTGCATCAGAAACAAGCAACATGACTTCCACGAGAACATTTATATAGAGACACAGCTATGTAAGTAGCTTCAAGAGAAGTATGCTGCAGCCTGTAAATTTGAATCGCGACTCAATTTGTGTGTTCGATATTCACTGTTAGTGTAGGTGACTTTCAGTAAATTGGGATTCCTGCATCGCAAACAAGCAAATTCAGTCCCAGGAGAACATTTATACGGGGACCACAGCTGTGTTAGTCGCTTCAATAGATGTCTGCTGGAGCCTGTAATATTGAATCGCGACGCAGTTTTTGTGTTCGATATTCACTGTGAGGGTACGTGGGTTACATAAATCTGGCATTGGTGCATCAGAAAAAAGCAACTTGACTCCCAGGAGAACATTTATACTGGGAGCACAGCTGTGTTACTCGCTTCATTGGAATTCCGCTGGGTCTGTAAGACAGAGGCGCGACGTAATTTGTGTGTTTGATTTTCACTGTGAGTGTGTGAGGATTTTCATAAACTGGCATTGGTGCATCGAAAACAAGTAACTTGACATCCAGGAGAACACATATGCAGAGACACAACTGTGTTTGTCGCTTCAAGAAAAGTCTGCTGGAGCCTGTAATATTGAATCGCGACGAAATTTGTGTGTTCGATATTCACTGTGAAGGTCCGAGTGTTACTGCTAACTGGCATTGGTGCATCGGAAACATGCAACTTGGCTCCCTGGAGAACATTTATACGAGGTGCAAAGGTCTGTTAGTCGCTTCAAGAGAAGTCTGCTGGAGCCTGTAATATTGAATCGCGACGCTATATGTGTGTTCGATATTCACTGTGAATGTCCAAGTGTTACAGTAAACTGGTATCGGTGCATCGGGAACAAGCAACTTGACTCCCAGGATAACAATTATACGGAGACCACAGCTGTATTATTCGCTTCAAGAGAATTCCGCTGGTTCTTTAACATTGAAGCGCACCGTAATTTGTGTGTTTGATATTCATTGTGCTGGTGTGAGGATTAGCATAAACTGGCATTGTTGCATCGGAAACAAGTAACTTAACTTCCAGGAGAACACATATGCAGGGACACAGCTGTGTTAGTCGCTTCAAGAAAAGTCTGCAGGAGCCTGTAATACTGAATCGCGATGACATTTGTGTGTTCGATATTCACTGTGAAGGTCCGAGGGTGACAGTACTCTGGCTTTGGTGCATAGGAAGAAAGCGACATGACTCCCAGGAGAACATTTATGCGGGGACCACAACTGATTTAGTCCTTCAAGAGACGTCTGCTGGAGACTGTAATATTGAATCGCGACGTAATATAAGTATTTGATATTAACTGTGAGGGTCCGAGGGTTAAATTAAACTAGCATTGGTGCATCAGAAACAAGCCACTTGACTATCAGGAGAACATTTATACGGGGACCACAGCTGTGTTAGTCGCATCGAGAGAGGTCTGCTGGAGCCTGTAATACAGAAGTACGACGCAATTTGTGTGTTCGATATTCACTGGGAGGGTGCGTGAGTTACAGTAAACTGGCACTGGTGAACCGGAAACAAGATCCTTCACTCCCAGGAGAACATTTATACGAGGACCACAGCTGTGTTAGTCCCTCAAGAGGAGTCTCCTGAAGACTGTAATATTGAATCTCAAATCAATTTGTGTGTTCGATATTCACTGTGAATTTGCGTGGGTTACAGTAAACTGGCATTGGTGCATCGGATGCAAGAAACTTGACTTACAGGACAAGATTTATACGGAGGCCACAGCTGTGTTCTTCGCTTCAGCTGTGTTCTTCGCTTCAAGACAAGTCTGCTGGAGCCTTTAATATTGATTCGCGGCGCAATGTGTGTGTTTGATATTCACTGTAATGGAGCGAGGGATACAGAAAACTGGCATTGGTGCATCAGAAACAAGTAACATGACTACCAGGAGAACATTTATACAGAGACAACAGCTGTGTTAGTCGCTACAAGAGAAGTCTGTTGCCGCCTGTAATATTGAATCGCGATGCAATTTGTGTGTTCGATATTCACTGTAATGGAGCGAGGGATACAGAAAACTGGCATTGGTGCATCAGAAACAAGTAACATGATTTCCAGGAGAACATTTATACAGAGACACAGGTGTGTTAGTCCCTTCAAGTGAAGTCTGCTGGAGCCTATAATACTGAATCGAGCAGCAATTTGTGTGTTCGATATTCACTGTGTGGGTGCGTGTGTTACTGTAAACTGGCATTGGTGCATCGGGAACAAGCAACATGACTCCGAGGAGAACATTTATATGGGGACCACATCCGTGTTACTCGCTTCAAGATAAGTCTGCTGGAGCCTGTAATATTGAATCGCGACGAAATTTGTGTGTTCGATATTCGCTGTGAAGGTCCGATTGTTACAGCAAAGTGGCGTTGGTGCATCGGAAACAAGCAACTTGACTCCCAGGAGAACATTTATACGGGGACCATAGCTGTATTAGTCGCTTCAACAAAAGCCTTCTGCAGACTGTAATACTGAATCGCTACGCAATTTGTGTCTTCGATATTGACACTGAGGGTATGTGGGTTCCAGTAAACTATCATTGCTGCATCACAAACAAGCAAATTGACTCGCAGGAGAACATTTATATGGGGACCATCGCCGTGTTACTCGACTCAACATAAGTCTCCAGGAGCCTGTAATATTTAATGAGACGCAATTTGTGTCTTCGATATTCACATTGAAGGTATGTGGGTTACAGTAAACTGGCATTGGTGCATCGGAAACAAGCAACTTGACTCCTAGGAGAACATTTATACCTCGGCCACAGCTGTGTTAGTCGCTTCAACAGAAGTCTGCAGGAACCTGTAATATTGAATCGCGACGCAATTTGTGTCGTTTATATTCACATTGAGGATGTGTGGGTTACAGTAAACTGGCATTGGTGCATCGGGATCAAGCAACTTGACTCCCAGGAGAACATTTATACGGCGACCACAGCTGTGTTCTTCGCTTCAAGAGAATTCTGCTGGGGCCTGTAATATTGAATCTCAACTCAATTTGTGTGTTCGATATTCACTATGGGGGTGTGAGGTTACGAAAATCTGGAATTGGTGCATCGGAAACAAGCAGCGTGACTCCCAGGAGAACATATATACGGGGACCACAGTTGTGTTAGTCGCTTCAAGGGAAGTCTGCGGGAGCCTGTAATGTTGTACCCCGACACAATTTGTGTGTACGATATTCCCTGTGAGGGCGCGTGGATTACAGTAAACTGGCACTGGTGCATCGGAAAGAATTGGACTCCAAGGAGAGCATATATACGGCGAGCACAGCTCTGTAAATCTCTTCAAGACAAGTCTGCTGGAGCCTGTAATACTGATTCGCGACGCAATTTGTGTGTTCGATATTCACTGTGAGAGTGCGACTGTTACAGTAAACTAGCATAGGTGCATCGGAAAGAAGCAACTTGACTCCCTGGAGAACATTTATAGTAAAACCACAGCTGTGTTAGTCGCTTCAAGAGAAGTGTGATGGAGCCTGTGATATTGAATCTCGACCCAATCTGCGTGTTCGATATTCACTGTGAGGTTGCGAGGGTTACAGGAAACTGGCATTGGCGCATCGGAAACAACCAACTTGAATCCCAGGAGATCGTTAATACGGTGACCACAGCTGTGTTAGTAGCTTCAAGAGACGTCTGCTGGAGCCTCTAATAGTGAAACGCGACGCAATTTGTGTGTTCGATATTCACTCTGAGGGTGCGAGAGTTCCAGTAAACTGGCATGGGTGCGTCAGAAATAAGCAACTTCTCTCCCAGGAGAACAATTATACGGGCATCACAACTGTGTGAGTTGATTCAAGAGAAGGCTGCTGGAGCCTGTAATATTGCTTAGCGACGCTATTGGTGTGTTCGATATTCGCTGTGAGAGTGCGAGGGTTACAGTAAACTGGCAATGGTGCATGGGAAACAAGCAATTTCACTTAAAGGAGAACATTTATACGGGGAACACCGCTGTGTAAATCGCTTCATCAGAAGTCTGCTGGAGTCTGCAATATTGATTGGCGACACAAATATGCGTGTTCGATGTTCACTGTGAAGGTGCGAGGTTTAGACTAAACTGGCATTATTACATCGGAAACAAGCAACTTGCCTCGCAGCAGAACATTTATACGGGGTCCAGAGCTGTGTTAGTCGCTTCAATAGCAGTCTTCTGGAGTCTGTAGTACTGAATCGCGACGCAATTTGTGTGTTCTATATTCACCGTGAAAGTCCGAGGGTTACAGTAAACTGGCATTGGTACATCGGAAACAAGCAACTTGACTCAAAGGAGAACATATATGCGGGAACCACAACTGTGTTAGCCGCTTCAAGAGATATCTTTTGGGTCCTGTAGTTTTGAATCGCGACGCAATTTGTGTGTTCGATATTCACTGTGAGGGTGCGTGGGTTACAGTAAACTGGCATTGGTGCATCGGAATCAAGATACTTGACTTCCAGGAGAACATTTATAGGGGAACACAGTTGTGTTAGTCGCTTCAAGGGAAGTCTGCTGGAGCCTGTAATATTGAATCGCGACGCAATGTGTGTGTTCGATATTCACTGTGACGGTGCGAGGGATACAGAAAACTGGCATTGGTGCCTCAGAAACAATAACTTTACTCCCAGAAGAACATTTATAAGAGGACCACAGCTGTGTTATTCGCTTCAGGAGAAGTCTGCTGGAACCTGTAATTTTGAATCGCGACGCAATTTGTGTGTTCGGTATTCACTGTGACAGTGTGAGGGTTACAGTAAACTGGCTTTGCTGCTTCGGAAACAAGCAACTTGACTCCCAGGAGAACATTTATACGATCACGACAGCTGTGTTAGTCGCTTGAAGTTAAGTCTGCTGGAGCCTGTAATATTGAATCGCGACGCAATGTGTGTGTTCGATATTCACTGTGACGGTGCGAGGGTTACAGTAAACTTGCATTGGTCCATCAGAAACAAGCAACTGGACTCCCAGGTGATCATGTATAAGGGGACCACAGCTGTGTTATTAGCTTCAAGAGAAGTCTGCTGCAGTCTGTAATATTGAATAGCGACGCAATTTGTTTGTTCGATATTCACTGTGAGGGTGTGAGGGTTACAGTAAATTGGCATTGGTGCATCGGAAACTAGCAACTTTACTCCCAAGAGAACAATTATACGTGGACCACAGCTGTGTTAGTCGCTTCAAGAGAAGTCTGATGGAGCCTGTAATATTGAATCGCGACGCAATTTGTTTGTTCGATATTCACTGTGAGGGTGCGAGTGTTACTGTAATCTGGCATTGGTGCATCGGAAACAGGCAACTTGACTCCCAGGAGAACATTTATATGGGGACAACAGCTGTGTTATTGCTTCAAGAGAAGTCTGCTGGAGCCTGTAATATTGATTCGCGACGCAATTTGTGTGTCCATTTTCACTGTGAGGGTTACAGTTAACTGGTATTGGTGCATCGGAAACAAGCAACTTTATTCCCAGGAGAACATTTATATGGTGACCAAAAACGAATTAGTCGCTTCAAGGGAAGTAAGCTGCAGCCTGTATTATTGAATCACTACGTCATTTGTGTGTGCGATCGTGAATGTGAGTGTGTGAGCGTACAATAACTGCCATTGTTGCATTGGAAATCAAGCCAATTGACTCTCAGGAGAACGTCCATGCAGTGAACTAAGCCGAATTATTGCTTCGAGAGAAGAAGTCTCGAGACAGTAAAATTGAATCGCGATGCAGTTTGTGTGTTCCATCGTCATTAGTGAAGGTGCGAGGGTAACAGTATGTTGGCAGTGGTGCATCTGAACCAAGCAACTTACTCCCTGGACAACGTCAGTATGGTGACTGTAGCCGTGTTAGACGCTCGGCGAGAATTAGGCTGGGTTGTGTAATATTTAATCACGACGCAATTTGTGTGTTCGATAGTCACTGTGAGGTGCGAGGGTTACAGTAACGTGGCATTAATGCATCGGAAGCAAGCAATTTAACTCCCAGAAGAACATTTATACTGGGATAACAGCTGTGTTAGTCGCTTTAAGAGAAGCCTGCTGGAGCCTGTAATTTTGAATCGCGACGCAATTTTTGTGTTCCATTTCAATGTGTGTGGCAGGTTTACAGTTAACTGACATTTTTGCATCGGAACCATGCAACTTAACTCCCATGAGAACATCCATACGGT
The DNA here is from genome assembly GCF_021461385.2 of Schistocerca piceifrons. Lineage (NCBI taxonomy): Eukaryota > Metazoa > Arthropoda > Insecta > Orthoptera > Acrididae > Schistocerca > Schistocerca piceifrons. Next base: position 801,037,819 of record NC_060149.1, read on the forward strand.
GACTGTAGCCGCGTTGCTGGCTTGGTGTGAAATAGGCTGGGGCCTGTAATATTGAATCGCAACACAAGTTGTATGTTCCTTATTCTATGTGATGGTGCGAGGGTTACAGCGAATTGGCATTGGTACATCGGAAAGAAGCAACTTGACTCCCAGGAATACCTCTATACTGTGATCGTAGCCACATTAGTCGATGAGGTTGAAGTTAGCTGGGGGCTGTAATACTGACTCGAGACGCATTTTGTGTCTTCCATCATCAGTGTGAGGGTGCGAGTGTTTTTAAACGTGCAGTTGTGCATCGGAACTAAGCAACTTGGTTTCTAGGAGAACGTCCATATGGTGACCTTACTTTCGGTAGTCGCTTGGGTAGGGTGACTGTAGCCGTGTTAGACGCTCGGAGAAAATTAGGCTTGGTTCTGTAATATTTAATCGCGACGCAATTTTTGTGTTCGATATTAACTGTGAGTGTGCGAATGTTGCAGTAAACTGGTATTGGTGCATCGGAATTAAGCAACTTTACTCCCAGAAGAACATTTATACGGGGACCACCGCTGTGTTAGACGCTTCAAGAGAAGTCTGCTGGAGCCTGTAATATTGAATCGCGATGCTATTTGTGTGTTCCATCGTCAATGTGAGGGGGCGAGTGTTACAGTGAACTGGCATTGGTGCATCGGAAACAAGCTACTTGACTCCCAGGAGAACAGCCATACGATGAGCGTAGCCACGTTAGTCATTTCGAGAGGAGTCGGCTGGAGCCGACACAGTTTGTGTGTTCCATCGTCAATGTGAGCATGCGAGTGTTACTGCCGTAAACTGGCAGTGGTGCATCTGAAAGAAGCAACTTGACTGCCAGGAGAACGTCCATACCTTGACCGCAGCCGCTTTTGTCGCTTCGAGAGAAGTCTGCTTGAGCCTGTAATTTTGATTTATGATTCAGATAATTTGTTCCATCGTCAATGTCATGGTTCGGTTGTTATAGCAAACTGGCAGTGGTGCATTGGAAACAGCCAACTTGACTCCCAGGAGAACGTTTATACGGTCATCGTAGGCGTGTTTGTCGCTCGGAGAGAACTCGGCTGGGGCCTGTAATATCGAATCGCGACACTATTTGTGTGATCCATCGTCAGTGTTAGGGTGCGAGGGATACAGTGAACTGGTAGCTTTGTGTCAGCAACGAGAAACTTCAATCACAGTAGAACGTCCTTACGGTGACCTTAACTGCGTTACTCGCTTGGAAAGAGGTTGGTTGGAGCTTGCATTATTGTATCCCCACATAATTTGCGTGTTGCATCGTCAATTCGAGGGTGCAAGTGTTACAGTACTCTGCTAGTGGTGCTTCGGAAACAAGCAATTTGACTTCCAGGCGAAAGTCCATACGGTGACTGCTTTCTTGGTCGACTCTGCGGAGTGATACCCGCTGGAGCCTTTAATATTGAAACACGTCGCAAATTGTGTTTTGCATCGTCAATGTGAGGGTGCGACGGTTACAGTAAACTGGCAGTGGTGCTTCAGAAAAAAGCACCATGACTCCTAGGAGAATGTCCAAACGATGACCGTAGCCATGTAGTCGCCTGGAGAGAAGTCTGGTGGAGCCTGTAACATTTAATCGTGACGCAGTTTGTGTGTTCCATCGTCTATTTGATTGTGCGACCTTCAGTTGTGCATCGGAAACAAGTAACTTGACTCTCAGGAGAACATCCACACGGTGACTGTAGCCCTGTTTGTCGCTTCGAGAGAAGTCGGTTGCCTGTAATATTAAATCGCGAGGCAGTTTGTGTGTTCCAACGTCAATGTGAGCGTGTGAGTGTTACAGTAAACTGGCAATGGTGCCTCGGTCCGCCTGATCGCTATACCATGGAATTTTGCATTTCTTTCATGGCCACGATCCATTCACAGGTGCCGCCTTACGCCTTCGCCCCCGCGGCACCCATCTCGCCATCTGCAAGTTTCATCGCTGCAGGGTAACGTACTGCTGCTCCAGCCTTGTCAGGGTGTACAAATCACAATCGCCACTTGTTCTCAGCTGCACCTATTTAGACTTCTGTAGATTATCGATCCAGGTCTGCTCAGCTTCAGATAAATTCAGGTAGTGTTATCTACATTTTTAGGGCCAGAGTATGAGACTCACTTTTGGCACCCAGGATCCTTGCGCATTGTTCTCTTAAACCACTTGCAAGCTGTTTACAATACTCTATCTAAACGGGTTTTGCATAAATTATGTCAGTCTTTGTTTTTATGAAAGTAAACTTCAATAAACTAGATTTTGCATACAGAGTTAACTTTCGTCGGATAGATGCTGTCAGTAAACTAGATTTTGCATACATTGCCAATCATTTTTATATAGGCCCCAAACAGCTTAACTTTCATTGTGGCGTCCCAGACCAGGATAACTTGCAACTTTTCGCATGAGATACTTTGTTTATGTGTAGAGGAACGAAAGCTGCCTAATTTTCAATATCTCCAGGATCACCGTGTCAGTGTCCGCCCATGAATCTAAGTGGCGGTCCGCCGTTTGCATGGCTTCATAAGACTCTGTTAAACACAATATCTCGTCTAAAGAAGCTGTAAAGCCTTCAACTTAAACTCATTTTCCGGTGCCGCGCGGGCGATCCCGGCTCTGATCATGACTTCTACACAATTTTCTTTTGTTGTTGGGGCAAAAAAATTGTATCAGCGACTTAGCCCTGAATTTGGCTGCCCATGCTCGATAGGACTGACCTGCTTGTTTCCAGCAAGAGATTGTTTAGCTGTGCTGGCTACGCTGGTAGCAGATCAACACACGAGGTCCTCTGTTCAGCGAAAGGTTCACAGCCCTAAAACGTCAGCAAAGTTACGAAACTCGCACGCAGCTTGTCGCAGTTCCAGAGGTAGAACACATGCAAGTTCAGTCAGTTGTCGCCAGTTGTGTTGTGGGACGCAACACAAACGAAAACTGGCTTTCTAATTTGTTTATTTGATACAGCACACGATAGCACAGCTTATAGTAACATGGAGGTGATACAAAGTCTATAGAATAACACCACGTCCATATTTCAGGGACTGCACGATAGCTAACCGTTAACAGCATGGCATAGACTGGAGATGGAAGACTGACGTCGGCCTAGATACAGACAAGCGTAGATGGGTTTGGCGACGCTAGTTTTGAGTTGGCGCGCATATGGTGATGTAGACTCGCGATGGACGCCGATGACGGAGCCTATGGTGTCTGCCCCACGTCAGCAACTAGCGAGCCTTAGCACAGCGCATAAAGTACAATACTGGCCATTAAAATTTCAGCACCACGAAAATGATGTGTCACTGACGCGATATTTAACCGACAGGAAGAACATGCTGTGATATGCAAATGATTCGTTTTTCAGACCATTCACACGAGGTTGGCGCCGGTGCCGACACCTACAACGTGCTGACATGAGGAAAGTTTCCAACCGATTTCTCATACACAAATAGCAGTCGACCGGCGTTGCCTGGTGAAACGTTGTTGTGTTGCCTCGTGTAAGGAGGGGAAATACGTGCCATCACGTTTCCGACTCTGATAAAGGTCGGATTGAAGCCTATCGCGATTGCGGTTTATCGTATCGCGACATAGCTGCTCGCGTTGGTGGAGATCCAATGACTGTTAGCAGAATATGGAATCGGTGGGTTCAGGAGGGTAATACGAAACGCCGTGCTTGATCCCAACGGCCTGGTATCACTAGCAGTCGAGATGACAGGCATCTTATCCGCATGGCTGTAACGGATCGTGCAGCCACGTCTCGATCCCTGAGTCAACAGATGGGGATGTTTGCAAGACAACAATCATCTCCACGAACAGTTCGACTACGTTTGCAACAGCATGGACTATCAGCTCGGAGACCATGGCTGCGGTTACCCTTGACGCTGCATCACAGACAGGAGCGCCTGCGATGATGTACTCAACGACGAACCTGGCTGCACGAATGGCAAAACTCGGATGAATCCAGGTTCTGTTTACAACATCATGATGGTCGCATCCGTGTTTGGCGACATCGCGGTGAACGCACATTGGAAGATTGTATTCGTCATCGCCATACTGGCGTATCACCCGGCGTGATGGTATGGGGTGTCATTGGTTACACGTCTCGGTCACCTTGTGATATTCGCTCTTTTTGACTTCATTAAAATAGCAAATAGTTAATACTTTCAGCCAGAAGCCAAATACTTGTTTATAAAGAATGATTAATGTATAATGAGGCGTCGCATAGCGACGGTGGAATTTCCTAAATAATGTAATTCGTCGTCTTTGGACGGCAATATAAACAGAAGAATACGGACAGATATGCGATCCGTCACTATTTTGTTCGCTGGAGAACAAATGAAGCCTTGAGCGCTAAACACTTGTACTGTTTTTCTTAAGTAAGACGGACGCAGATTTGTGGTGATCTGATCTAAAAATTTTACTAAATAAATAAAAACGTGTTCCGTCTAAGTTTGAGTGAAGTGTAAAAAGAAGAACTGTTATAACTTATCGTGACGACGCACGGGTGACTCAAAAGGACAATGTCTATATAAAAGAGCACTCAATGGACGTGATACGGACATAAAAATCTACCATCATTGTAGTACTAAGCTTAAGGTACGACATATGTTTTAGTTATAATAAATATTTGCTCTGGGAATACTGAATCATTTAGCAGTGCTCCTTCCTATCATCTCCTCAGTATTATTTGCATTTTAATTATGTATTTTGCTAAGATTACAGACACCAAGATCAGCAGTTCAATGTGCGTGTTACATTGATAAAAAGAAAGCTGTTTTATCGTCATCTTGCATCAGCTTTAATATTGAATTTCTCTTTTGTGTGATGTTACAGATGTTTTTGCGCCCTTAAGAACTTTCTGGTCCCTTAGGAGATTGTTTTGTCGTAACAATAACTTCACGGCCGGGTATGATCGTATCTACGATCATGAAGTAATTAGAAAGACGATAACGCAATTTCTTAATCAATAGCACGCTAGTTGTGACTGCCTCAAGCCACGCGAAACTGCAAGTAAAAACTATTCACATTTCATAATGCAATATTTTATGACAATTGGCAATCCATGATTCTTACACCAAATTTCAAACTCCAACTTTCCATTGAATAACAACCTCACTTTTATTTTGTAACATCACACTTGGCACCCGAACAGGGACTTGACCCAAAATTAGTTCAAATACTTGGAAAATTTTTATGTGTTTATGTTAATAAATGTTCTGTCGTTTCATGTACACATCATCCCTCTGAGAGAAAGACGGAAAATACGCTGGTCGATAACGCAGTTTAATTACCGAGAGAAAAGAAAAGAGACGCGAATTTGCTGAGACAACATAGCGGTAACCAAGCCATCAAAAAGTAAGTCAGAATTTTGCATATGCAGTGTAGTGCTTCAGTAGCAACGTTGCTTTTCCAAGTCGATCCATATCCGTTCTATCTCCTTCCCGCTATAGAAAATCTGCTTTATTTTATCTTTCAAAGTAATATTCTTCGTAGTCTGATAATAGAAATTATTTTTCTCCATTGTTAGTATAGCTATACTACATTTTCAACATGGTGGATATTTTGTGCAACTTGCAGTGAAGAGCATCTTCATTCATTTGTCTGAAACGTTTAGTTTCCATTTTGTCTTCTCGCCAGATAGAATTTCATTTGTTGCCCACGCGAGAGCGGTGCTCTTAGCGGACTCGCTACGTCACTGACAAACGACGAAAGCCTTGCGTAGCACGTGATTTACTGACGAAAATGGCAGATAGTAAACAGAGACAGGTGACAAAAGGAGACGGGAGTGAAGACGTTAACCGTATTCCATACCCTTTACGATCGCGAACGGTAGGTTCCCGTGTGGAAACTGAACTAACCATGTCTGTAACAGGGGAAAGTGACCCTAAAGTCCAAACTCTTCCCGCTGCAGCTACAAATGACCTTGGTGCGTTAATGGAAATGCTGAAACAACAGTTTGACGCAGTAAATGAGAGTATAAAAACACAAAATGGGACTGTTAACGCCCGATTATTAGATGCTGTAAGCGAATCAGTAAAAACACAAAATGAGACTGTTAACGCCCGATTCGATGCTGTAAGCGAATCAGTAAATACACAAATTGAGGCTGTTAACGCCCGATTAGATGCTGTAAGCGAATCAGTAAAAACACAGCTAGGCACAATCAAAACAGATCTGCATAAAGAAATTACGGCTGAATTAAATACCCATTTGGGTGAGGTGCAAACTAAGATCAGTGATCAAATTCAGCAAGTGCAGAAACAGGTGAAAAGTGAAATAGCTGAAGTATCTGGAACATTAAACACAAAAATTCAGGCAGCTACCAAAGAAATAAACTTAGTTAAAAATACTTTCAATCTGACATTGAAAGTGTAGTAGAGGATCTGTCGAGGCAGATAGACTCAATCAATATCGAAGAACAGGTTCAGAGCACCGTGAAAGCACACGCGGAGGCATTGTCGGAACACTACGGTGAATGGATAAAGGGTAAAGACATTTTTATCGAAAAGAATTTCAGGGAGGAGCTTAGAGAGACTGTCAAGGATGTAACATATGAAATCTTAGCTGCTCCTGGTAAGTCGGGAGACACAGTGGTTTCTGAATTGAGACAGACTCGGAGGACACTTACACGGGATCTTCCTGAGTGGAAGCAGCAAGTAGTTGACGGGGTCAGAATGCTGAGAAACTGGGTAGAAAATCCGCACACACATACGCAAACTATAGGGAACAACTCTACAGGCGGTGACGAATGTCAGTCAACTCCTTATGGTTCACCGCCCGATTACATGCAAAACAACAGTTCTGTTGAGTCTCGAGTGGGGAAAATAAATTATCCGCCCACAATTGTGAGTTTAATGCAAGAGGAAAGTGTGATTAAGCATCGCACTTTTCCTGTTTTTCATCCGCAGAAGCGAGAAATACACCCGATCGTGTTCCTAAAGAATTTTTCCGGCATATTTCCCAGGAGCTGGACAGACAGACAGCGTATTCAGTTCGTCACTGGCTTTATTTCCGGAGATGCAATATTATGGGGAACGGAAATGGTAGACACGTGTAGGAATTATGAAGAGTTTGAGAAAATGTTCTTGGCAAAATTTTGGAGTAATGGGGTACAGCAGAGATTAAGGAAGGAGGTGTATGGTGCGGAAATTTTCAATGAGAAGCATGGAAGTCTCCGGCGATACTTTGAGAAGTATCTAGCAAAAATTAAATTCTGGGATTCTCCGATTTCTTCCAAGGACGTAATTATGATTCTCAAAAGCAAACTCCCTGTGTCTATTAGAGAGAAACTAGTAAATGTGTCCGAAGAAGACACGGATGCATTCCTTTCTGTGCTGGATTCCTTAGCGAGGATGTGCGCTCCAAGGTTGGCAGCGGCAAATTCTTCCCTGGCAGCCAGCAGAATGCATCGCTCGCGGACAACAATGCGCCGAAGGAGAGAGCGAGCTACTGCGAACGCTGTTGCCAACCTGCCAGCCGTTATGAAAACGCAAACGGCAATAACTTTAAACGGAAGCAGAAAACCAATTACAGTAATCAGCAGAGATACCACCCAATTTACAACCACCATGTACAACATCAGTACGGAAACCCACCCTTTAATTCTGCGCCTGAGCAGTATGGAAATTCTCCACAAACGATTGGTAATTTTTCAAATGGGCCAGTGTACAATCAAAGTTATAGGTCGAAAAATAACAAGTGGCATGGGCAAGGCGGAGGCCACCCAGCACAACATCAGAACAACTTTTCACAGGATAGAGGACCGCGGAACAATTTTCAAACGGCACCAAATGCGAACTTTCCTTCACAAGGAAATGGTTTTGCCGGGAACCAAAAGATCGGGCGACAGCAGCCGTCTCAAGTATTCTATTCACAAGTGAATGCACACTGTGGATTTTACCCCTTTACACCGGCATTTGTACCACATAACCAGCACCAACATGAAACGGAACAAACACTTAAGGCCATGAATGACAAACAGACTAAGCATCCTGCGGAAAATTAGAGGCAGCGCCTTTCAGCCTCCTAGAGGTCGCTGCCGGTTCCAGTGGGGGTACTAACGAATACTCTGATTCTGAGTATGTTAGCGAGATTCGGTACGACCATGAGACCGACTTACGAGATAACCTTGCACCTGACATAGAAGCTCAAGACATTAATGACATTTACGATGAACAGGTCCAGGCTTCGATTAAGATTTCTATTGCCAACATTCCTGTCACAGCCATTGTTGGTACAGGAGCAAACATCAATGTCATGTCATCATGTCTCTTCAGACAGGTGTCTTCTGTTTCAAAAGTTTTATCATTGCTGATTCAGGGTTTCTCCATATCGGGAGCGATTGGTCCATTGAAACAGAGAGTTCGTTTACAGACACAGTCTCAACTGCAGATAGAATCAGCTTTGGTTTCTTACCTCTTGCGTACTGGAAATTTCCTTGTGTGAACTGTTAATGATAAGTATTGTGTTGAACAGTGCCCGGGCTACATGGTAACGGTTGCTACATGGAAACTTTAACTATTAAATGCTAAGTGTGGGAAAACTGTTTATAGTAATGGACATGAACCGATATTTCTTCAACAAGCTGAAGCAGGAAAGTAAGGTTGCAGAAAGAATTTCAATTTAACTTTAAGTTAGTATACCAAAAAAAAGTGCTTGCGAGGTGATTGCCCGGAGCTATATAATTATGCAAAGGTGAGAACGGAGGAGGGTGCGTAAATAAGCACTTCTCCCAAGGTACAAGAAGATTTATAGATTTATTTTTAGTAATGTAAGTACTTGAAGTTCTCTTGTAAACGCCCTAATTACCTGCTTAAAAAATACATGTTCAAAACGTCCAGACAGTGAATAGGAGTGGAGGAAATATCTTAGCTTAAAGTTCAGTTAAAGCGTACTGTTAAATGAGAAAACAAGTGGTAACCTACATGTGTTCACGCAAGGGGACGATAAGCTGTAGTAAACTAAGTTAGTTGAAGTACAGTACAAAAAGAGAGGCAAACCACGAAGCATGAATAATGTAGCGTAAGTACTCCACGAGGCCATTAATTGCTATGAAAGTAAACTGTTTCCTTGTGATCTGAGCCCAATCTAAAGAGTATATGAGGAATGTTAGCTGACGAATTGATTTCAGTAGAATCAAGGTACTAAATAACCACACAGCAAGCCCCCTGCATCATGAATAAGTCCAAGTAAAGATCTTCAGAAGTTTTGTAGTGTAATCTAGCGACCATTCAGTACCCTAATTGAAGGCTAATCTAAAGAACAAGCGATTCAGTGATATTTAAACTTAATACTGACTATAACGAGAGTAAGATGTAGAAGTAGCAAAGCATACTGTAATGAAAGAGGTTAAAATTTTATATATGTGTCTATGTTTATAATGATAATTTTATTTACATGAAGATTTTATTGTAAAAATGTCTCCTAAGACACTCCTCTTATGAAATCCATTTTCCTTGTGCCCGTTCCTTTTGATCCTGGTTCATTAACCCAGACCAAGGGTCGACTTGTAAAAGGCACGTCTGCTTGGAGGCAAAGCAGTGCTTATGAGAAATGAAACAAGTAGCGTGATGAACTTCGCTAGCTTTGGTAAGGTTTTTTATGGACAGGTTGCGTAAACCCAGTGAAATGTGGGTAATTCCATTCATGCGAAAATTAGTAGACAGGCGTTACCCTATTTTTTTTTAACAGAGAATGATTGCTGAGTACATGAAGCGAAGAGGGAGACCTATTGTTATCCAGTCTGCCCTCAAATATAAAAAAAAAATTGGCAAGCACAAAGGAAAGCACAAAAGAAAGGGTTCAGCGTTAAATGCGTACTCGTTAAGTAGTAGATATGCTGCGTGGCAGTAGAAAATGATCTTGGGTGTACTAAAGAATAAATGCAACGAGTGTTGCGAAATCTGTAGTTTTCATAATGAGGAGATGAGCCCTTAAAAGAAAGTTTGAAAGAATATTTGTAGGCTCACAAGTAAACCTTGAGATACAATAGGTCCATTCATAAAGCAGTTGTTCACTGGACTTAACGAAAGGAGTGACCATTAATTGTAAATATTAGCTCGTAAGTGATCTTTTGTAAACAGTAGAATATAAGTCTTTCTGTACCAATGGAGGTAACCTGCAAAATTGATTGTTTTGTAAATGAACGCTATCGACGAAGGAACTGAACACGAATGCTGTGTGAAGATGCACACTAAAGTGCGACGTGCATAATAAAAATAACTGTTCAGTGTGTATTAGTGGTAGTGTTGTACTGCAAGTGTAAAAAGAAGTCTAGGTTACGACAACAGGTGCAACGCAAAGTTCAGTGTTGTTCTAAGTGCAGCGACAGCTAAAACATTCGTCGTCACTTCCCTGTGAGCCTCATGGGAGGCAGTTGACAGGGAAGTATGGAGGCAGCTTCAGTGTCCAGCTCCTCCGATGGAAAACGCGCGCGAGGTGTGTGTATCGATGCACTCACGTGATACGAAGTCTAAAAAAAAAAAAAAGAAAAAAGAAAAAGAAAAGAAAAAAGAGCGATCGACGACCGGCAGCTCTGTTACAACCTGAGCGCGAACGGATACTGAGTATTGTAGCTCACGCAACACTGTGCAGCCGCTGTGAGTGGCTGACGCGTGGGTGACGAAATAATCAAAACTTTAAACTGCTAACCGCCATGACTTCAATCGTACATACTGGTGGTGGCTGTTGGTGGCTGTTAGTGTTTAACGTCCCGTCGACAACGAGGTCATTAGAGACGGAGCGCAAGCTCGGGTTAGGGAAGGATTGGGAAGGAAATCGGCCGTGCCCTTTCAAAGGAACCATCCCGGCATTTGCCTGAAACGATTTAGGGAAATCACAGAAAACCTAAATCAGGATGGCCGGAGACGGGATTGAACCGTCGTCCTCCCGAATGCGAGTCCAGTGTGCTAACCACTGCGCCACCTCGCTCGGTACATACTGGAGGAAAGACATTTGCACACTTGTGTGACTACATTTTCATACGTAAATTAAGCAATATTCTTGAGTTGAAGTTAAGATGAGTGAGAAGTAAATTGTTAGATTACTCAGACCTTAAAGCCATTAATACCGGCACTCATGAGCACTGCTAAAATGAATTATAATCCCGTCTCTTGATGGACAAAGAAAATGAATGTGCACTATAGGAAGACCCTGAACTCCAGACCAGTCCCGATCCTTAACAAATGTATCCGATACGTTGTAATTTATACTAATAATTTTGCACTTCTTCTGTTTCATATTGTAAATAAAAACCAGGGAAGCCACTTGAATTCCTGGCACCACAGTGGAAAGGACAGGTGTACTGCATGATGAACGCCGTAGACAGCTAACACAGAAAATGAAAGCATCACGAAGTGTAGTGCTACGTTATTAAACGGTAACTGAACCAGAATGAGTCAACAGAAGCTCGAACATTGTCCACTCTAGTTTAGTGAAAATAAGCACTCACTGTACTCATGTATTAGTTGTTAAGCTCAGGAGAATGTAATTTCTGAATTCTGTCCCCTGAAGTGTGAAATGAACGTTCACTTATTGTTATAAGCAAATATGGACCAAACTTAAATATGCACATAAATGTTAATCTTGGTATTATGGAATGAAGTGACTGATGAAGAAAGAGTGAAAAACTTTATTTTGAAAAATGATAAATATCTGATATATTTTTTATAAGTGTAATTTCAATTTATGTACTTAGTACGCCAGTAACATTATGTAATGTCACACCAAAAATCACGAATATCTCATGAGGACATGAGGATCGAGGCAATCCTTCGGCATTCCCTCTCTCCTCATGGGAGGCAATGTGATATTCGCTATTTTTGACTTCATTAAAACATCAAATAGTTAATACTTTCAGCCAGAAGGCAAATACTTGTATATAAATAGTGATTAATGTATAATAAGGCGTCGCATAGCGACGGTGGAATTTCCTAAATAATGTAATTCGTCGTCTTTGGGCGGCATTATAAACAGAAGAATACGGATAGATACGCGATCCGTCACTATTTTGTTCGCTGGAGAACAAATGAAGCCTTGAGCGCTAAACACTTGTGCTGTTTTTCTTAAGTAAAACGGACGCAGATTTGTGGCGGTCTGATCCAAAATTTTTACTAAATAAATAAAAACGTGTTCCGTCTAAGTTTGAGTGAAGTGCAAAAAGAAGAACTGTTATAACTTATCGTGACGACGCACGGATGACTCAAAAGGACAATGGCTATATAAAATAGCGCTCAATGGACGTGATACGGACATAAAAATCTACCGTCATTGTAGTACTAAGCTTAAGGTACGATATATGTTTTAGTTATAATAAATATTTGTTCTGGGAATACTGAATCATTTAGCAGTGCTCATTTCTGTTATCTCCTCAGTATTATTTTCATTTTAATTATGCATTTTGCTAAGATTACAGACACCAATGTGCGTGTTACATTGATAAAAAGAAAACTGTTTTATCGTCATCTTGCATCAGCTTTAATTTTGAATTTCCCTTTTGTGTGATGTTACAGATGTTTTTGCGCCCTTAAGAACTTTCTGGTCCCTTAGGAGATTGTTTTGTCGTAATAATAACTTCACGGACGGGTATGATCGTATCTGCGATCATGTAGTTGTGACTACCTCAAGCCACGCGAAACTGCAAGTAAAAACTATTTACATTTCATAATGCAATATTTTATGACAATGGTCAATCCATGATTCTTACGCCAGTTGTGATTGATAAAACAGTAGGCGAAATCTCAAACTCCAACTATCCATTGAATAACAACCTCACTTTTATTTTGTAACATCACAACCTCTAGTTCGCATTGATGGCACTTTGAACAGAGGACGTTACATTTCAGATGTGCTACGACCCGTGGCTCTACCCTTCATTCGATCCCTGCCAAACCCTACATTTCAGCAGGATAATGCACGGCCGTATTTTGCAGTTCCTTTACGGGCCTTTCTGGATACAGAAAATTCTCGACTGCTGCCCTGGCCACCACATTCTCTCACCAATTGAAAACGTCTGGTCAATGGTGGCCGAGCAACTGGGTCGTCACAGTACGCCAGACACTACGCTTGATGAACTGCGGTATCGTGTTGAAGATGCATGTTTGACTCAATGCCCAGGCGTATCAAGGCCGTCATTACGGCCAGAGGTGGTTGTTCTGGGTACTGATTTCTCAGGATCTATGCACCCAAATTGCGTGAAAATGTAATCACATGTCAGTTCTAGTATAATATATTTGTCCAATGAATACCCGTTTATCATCTGCATTTCTTCTTGTTGTAGCAATTTTAATGGCCAGTAGTGTATTGTCTGTAACGTGTCGGCGCTATGAGTCGCTAGTGCGGTCGGCGCATCATACTGATCTGGAGCACAGCGGGGGGGCGAAAGGTAACAACAACTCTGCGTTTACCACACTGAGGATCACAGATTAGAAAATACAGCATTGCGAGGACAGCTATAACGGATAGAGGAGTGTTTGCAGGAAGTTTGTGAACTAGTATCGGGTTTTACAGCATCTAGATGTCCTCATAGAATGGCTAGTAGAATTAATGAAGAGGGAAGCGACGATAAAGCCGGCTTTGGATGTTCAAATGGTACGGTAGAATCAACGTAACCGGGAACAAGCAGAAACATTTCCCTGGGTTTGCATCAAAATAAACCATAATCGCCGAGTGAATCGGAATTTAGTATATCTAACTGTATCCACATAGCTAATCGGTTCTCGACTTTCAAACCAATAGAAGAACTGCACCCGATATTATTTTTAAGAAATTTTGCGGGAGCTTGCCATCTAAGTGATACGATAGAAAGAAAATACAGTTTTTGATCGGATATTTAAAGGTCGAAGCAGCCGAACGGGCGATAAATTAATAAACACAATTATAAGAATCTTTCAAATTTTGCACAACAGTTTAAAGATAAATACTGGTCATAACGCGAGCAGCAGAAGCATATATTCGAATTACAATATCCAGCACCTTTCAATAGACGATGATGCAGGTACAGTAAATACTTCGACTGGTATTTAAACAGGAGAAAGTTAGTGGACGAACCCTTAAGCGAGAGTCATTTACTTCGGGTGCTAGTTAATCGCACGCCCTTACTCGCAAGCGAGAAGATAATAGGTAAAGAGTGCTCGAAATCCGCTGTTATATTAAGTTACACGGAATAATCACACATTTTGAACAAGGCTAGAGAAGACAAACACATTAGGACGAATAAAGCTGAGTTCAGGAAAGACTAAATTCCAATCAAATGAAGAATAAGTCTAAGAGTGGATGATATTGCCAGGTGAAAAGCCAGAACATGGAACTTTACGAAAAGGATAGTATTGGGCCAGATGCAAAGGTGCGCATATCACAAGGGAATGTGATCAGGGGATCCCAAGGTGAAGGCCAAGATCTGGAACACCCTGATGTGAAGCAAGTTGGATCCGTCGTCGTTAATTTTGTAACAACGTAACGACAACAGAAATTTCCAGAACGATGTATTGTATGAAAACAGTGTCATTGTAAGGAGTATAACTAGAAATCCTGTCGCCAAAGAAGACATACAAGGTACCAAAATACATATTACTCTCGATTTTTGAAGCGATAGTAGTATTCTTGTCAAAGAACTGTATCAGTTAAAAAGAAAGCAATGGTGTTGTCTTACACGATTATTGGAATTACAGGGCGTAAAAGTCAAACCATAACTGAGGAGGCTTTCCTTACTTTTTTTATAAACAAAGAATGTTAACATATTCTTTTCCTGTAGTTCCTAGTTTAAATATATCCTTGCAACTAGGAATGGATTGTATTAGAATGTGTAAGATAGCACTAAATGTTTGGGAGTTACGTGTGACAGTAAAAAAGGGTAGGGGGAAAATCGTGATTGAATTTCTACAATCCAAAGTTGAGGCAGCTATCATAGGTAATACATAAACAAAAATATCCCCATCTTTGAATTTGCTGGTGGAATGAGAGGCTAATGAATATACAGTCTATGTGTGCTACACTGTGACTAATGTTGCTATAGAAATCAAGACTAAGGGCAATGAAAACAGTTCATTGTCGTCACTGTGACTAATGTTGCTATAGAAATCAAGATTAAGGGCAATGAAAACTCTTCATTGTAGTCAGAAGAGAGGGAAGAATTAAACTTTTTATCGTCAGAATTCCACACTGTTTTCGCTGATACACCAGGGTTATTGGGGAATACGTTTGGAAGCTAAAAATTAAGAATCATGAGCTGTTCTTCAAAAGATCGTATGCTATACTGTTAGACTTGAAAGATGTGGTTGCAAGAGATATAGAGGGCATGATTAACAAGACATTATTGAGAGATCATATAGTGCATGTAATAGTTTATTAGTGACAGAGAAAACATGATGCAATGTAAGACTCGTTTTGGATGCAAGGGCATAAAATCAGTTCATGGAGATGGAAAGAGACCACCATATTCTGGTGGAAGAAATCCTTTGAAACTCTCAGATGCAAAATTTATTAGTTGTATGGACCTGACAAGAGGGTAATGTCAGGTAAAATTGCATCCAGATCAGGGGGATACACAGCCTTCTTGTTCAAAGGTAGGCCATACCAATACAAGGTACTACCTTCTGGACTTAAAATATCGGTATCTGTTTGTGTCAGAGCACCAGATTTTGCCCTAGGCCTTATCTGCTGCAGAAATTAATCCCATATGTAAAACTTGGGAAGAGCATATTTCTGTAAAAAAAACTATTTTTAAGGGTTAAAAAACATAGAATTACCCCCAAAATTGCCCAAATCGTTTTTGGGAGATAATGGGTAAATTTTTTGGGACACATAATTGACAGCACAGTTATTAGACCTGATCCATCATCTAAGGAATCATTTGATCGGTGCTGAGCACAAAGAATACAAAACAATTAAAGTCTTTCCTAGCAATGGTCGGTTACTTTAGGCATTTTCTACCAGGAACAGATCGGACTCTCCCGAAATTGCCGGCCGCGGTGGTCTCGCGGTTCTAGGCGCGCAGTCCGGAACCGTGCGACTGCTACGGTCGCAGGTTCGAATCCTGCCTCGGGCATGGATGTTTGTGATGTCCTTAGGTTAGTTAGGTTTAAGTAGTTGTAAGTTCTAGGGGACTAATGACCACAGCAGTTGAGTCCCATAGTGCTCAGAGCCATTTGCACCATCCCCCGAAATTACTAGATCTAATTAAAAAGAAAACAATATGGAAATCATGTGAGGAACAGAAGAATGCTGTTAATAGTATAAAACATGACAGATAATGCACCAATTCTGATTCACCCAAATGCTAACCAAGTCTTTAACATGTCAATGGAAGCAACAGATTGCAGACTATCATAGGTCATGTTTCAAGGAGGATTAAATAATGACAGTAATGTATATGAAGATCAGCAAGTTTTTATATTTTTAACAAATTGCTATTTCATATGTCATAAATTGTTTTGATTGTTGCTTCGTCTACAACACCTTAATTACCAAATAAGATATATTGAGGAAGATGTTCTATCCCGGTAAACAGTGGGAATGAACAATGTTATGGTTATAGATTGACTCAGAACTGAGTAGCAAGTTTATTTTCTAAAAAAAATTGTTCAAATGGCTCTGAGCACTATGGGACTTAACATCTGAGGTCATCAGTCCCCTAGAACTTAGAACTACTTAAACCTAACTAACCTAAGGACATCACACACATCCATGCCCGAGGCAGGATTCGAACCTGCGACCGAAGCGGTCGTGCGGTTCCAGACTGAAGCGTTTAGAACCGCTCGGCCACACCGGCCGGCTTATTTTCTAAACAGTGAAAATTATAACAGAAAGGGGAAGCAACTGACTAACTCTATTAAGGGGAGTTAGAACGGAATTTTTTTCACATTTTCGGATTTTTATCTCATTACAAAATTTGTTATTTTCCGAATAAAATTATATATATATATATATATATATATATATATATATATATATGTATATGTATACTCATTCATTTTTAATTCTGATAATTATAAAGACAAACATTTTGAAGTAGATGTTAGGTGGTTTTAAGAATTGAGAGCTATTGGCAAAGGACACACTGCAGCAGAAACAATGTGTGCCATGATGAATATGCCACATCCACCATGTACAATCGACAAGTATGTACGATTTATTAGAGCTGTAGCGGAATCTGTTGCACGTGAGTCAATGAAGGGTGCTGCAAACGAAGTTGTTGAAATAAATGATGGTATGACTGACATACCAATAGCTTTTGATGGCACTTGGCAGAAGTGCAGTTACAGTAATAATAACTCTGTTGCTACGGTGACCAGTGTGGATACTGGAAAGCCGACGGAGTCCTCTGCAGCTATTGAAATTTTTAGTCGATCTGTGAACAAAAGGGGAGTGTGTTACACTAAGTTCTTAGATGATGGAAACTCAGAAGCATAGAACAGTGTAGTAGCCGCTCAGACTTATGGTGTGAAGATTATCACAAAACTGGAATATGTCGGTCATGTCCAGAAGAGGATAGGCACCGGGTTGAGGAAGCTGGAACAAAGTTTGAGAGACAAGAAACTTTCTGATAGTAGAACCATAAGAAGCAGGCTGACAGACAAAATGACTGATGAACTGCAGCAGTACTATGGGATGGTCATTAGAAATAATACTGAAGATTTGTTGAAAAATAAGCAGGCAGTATGGGCTACCTTCTTGCACAGACTGCCAACTGATGAAAAACCAGTACACCACCTTTGTCCTCCTGCACCTGATTCGTGGTGTAATGACCGCAATGCTCAGTACTCAAACAGTTCATACAGCCATAAACATTCCATCCCAGCAGCAGTCATAGATATCATAAAAACTATTTTCAGAGAACTGGCAAATCCTGAATTACTGAAGAAGTGTCTGCATGGTCAGACTCAAAATTCCAGTGAGTCGTTTAGTAATCCTGTATGGACCCGCTTACCAAAAAATGTTTTTGTTGGACTGAAGACATTTAAGTACGGGGTCAGTGACGCTGTTATTGCTTTTAATGATGTCAACATCGGTAGAGTGAAAGTGCTACAGCATATGGGAACTAATCCTGGAGCAAACTGCGTTAGAGAACTTGAAAGGATGGACAAAGTTCGCATTGGTATGCAGCACAGTTGGCCACTAAGGTGTCCAGAAAGAAGAAAAGAAGAAAAAACTTGGAGCAAGATCAAGAGGATACTGTACAGTATGGTGCAGGGTGCTTCTGAGTGACTAAAAATAAAAAAATTAAGCATATATTATGTGAGTTAGAAACTTTAGAACCCGTTCCTGAAGATTTACATTTTCTTTTGCATTTTTCCCCGAATCTCAGGAACCACTTCGAGTAAAGTATTCTAATTTTCAGGGAGTAATAACATGCATATCCTAAGTCTACTGAACTAAAAGAAGAACATAATATTATGTACAATTAAAATTATTTAGGATAACGTGCAAAAAGTAACCATAATTTTACCAGTGTAATTAAAAAATTGTACTTCCGAAAGCAGTGGTTGAAATACTATTATTGTAGACATCTTGGATATTTGGGAATCCAGTCGGATGTTCGCGTCGTTCTCGCACGATATTTCAACAGCGTGCCTCGCTGTCTTCTTCGGGTGCTACCTGAGACTCAGCACCTGAAGAAGACAGCGAGGCACGCTGTTGAAATATCGTGCGAGAACGACGCGAACATCCGGCTGGAATCCCGAATATCCAAGATGTCAACAGATCGCCGGGAAAGCATGAAGAATTACACTACTATTGTAGTGGAGTAGATTCAGAACATACAGTTTAATGTCCTGTAAAAGTTTCATGTCAATGGCTACAGCGGTTTCTCAAATACAGGGAAGCCAAGTAATTAAATTTAACATTGTCGGGATACGGCGTTTCAACTCCCCTTAAGTTCGACCAAGTTAACGATATCCAACTAGGAGAAATCGTCCAAAACCTCACGGAATGGAAGGACAGTGGTAGTATACAATACCTATGGTTACTATTTAACTATTTACTCTGTTGGAAAGTGTCTAATGACAATGGGTTATGGCGAGTTTATATACACAGCTCAAGAACTGGTAAATTATATCCAAGAGACGTACGGACTTTTCAGAGTAATAAAGTGCGTAAAGCATTTCATGAAGTACTGTTATTTTAAAAACAGGACGCAAATACTGAGATTGACTCTAAGGACATATGAGGGTTGCATAAAGCTTAAGGAAAGCACATGGAGGTGTATTTGGGGCATAATGTCATTGTGTTTTTTTGCCCACTACTGCGTAGTTTAGGAGGGTTACCATACATGTTTGTAGTCTTGGAATGTTAATTAAAATATATAAAATTGTATATGTTGCAATGAGTGGCTACACAGGGTATGTTTCTCTGTCTAACTTGGGATTATTTTAAAAAGTTGAGTGTTCCGCAATGTCTTACATCGGATAATGGCAATACATTCTTAAGCAAGCAATTCAAGGAAATGTTACAACAATTCGAGATAAAACATATACCTCTATCAAAACATCATCCGCTAGCGAACTTGGATGCGTGCATGGTCAAAGAACTGAAGTGTTTATGTAGAACTTACCGTTCCAATAAGCCCACTTGGTGGGCTAGGTTAATGCCTGAATTTGAGAAGATTTTGCATGAACTCTCACAATTAAATATGGGTTTATCCCCGTTAGTAATAGCAGGTAAACACATAATAGGAGATCCCTTATTATCAGTACTTCCGTGGAACTGGTTGAAGGAGCCAATTAGCAGGTACAAACTGAAGCAGTACATGAAAGTTATCACAAAATGCGGAAAGGAGACTGAAAGGATACAATCAGGAAGCTAAGGAACCAGTCTACCAAGACCATATCACATCTCAGCACTTAAAGTGAAAAGGAATGCAAAAAGATTTTTTACTCACATGAAGGCCAGCTAGTAGTGGATGCCTCATCCAAAAGCCTTGGTTCTAAAACAGTCAGTACCAGGTGTTATTAAAGGCCTATGTAGTGTAGACTAAGTTAAATCATGTCCAAATAACTTACGGGAATGCAGCCGGGTGAAGTCGTCGACAAACGCCGATATTTCGATATGTAACCGCCCTGTCATTTCCAACGCAAAATTTCAGCAAGTAAGCACTAGGCAAGTGAAATGAAAACTTCTGTTTGCAGAGTGATTTCGGGAAGATAACACACATACACACGCACTATAGACACTAGCGCCACCCCACAATCAAAGATAACCTATGTCAGAAATCATCGACAGCAAAAAATACTGAAGAGGTAGCACTAACTCTCTGTCCCTGTTTTTTCACAAGGAGGGAGCAGGATTCCATGCAATATTTAAGCATAAACTCCCATCTCTATTTACAAGGTTACTTGCTACTTTAATTTCAGTTGCTTCGTAGTAACACTATCCCAACAGTTGTAAGTGCATGCGAGAATCTCCGTGTTGCTATATTCTGTAGGATGACATGTTCCAAGACAATGTTCTGCAATGTCCGATTTGCTCGACTGTTGTAAGCGTGTGTGAAGCTTATGCTCAGTATAACAGTCCTCCAAGGGTCTGGTAGTCTGATCAGTATATGACATGCCACAACTGCATGGGATACGATAGATACACAAAGCAAGATCATTCTTAACGACAACTAAAAGGACACTATTCTTAGACGGAGGTCGGAAAACATATTTAACATCATATTTCGGCAAAATACGACCAGTCTTGTTGGAAATGCTCCCCTACCAAGCACAGATAACAGGTCTTGTGAACTCAGACGTGCCGACACGAACTGTTGCTAAACGATTACTTGCAGTGGAACTATGGGCACTCACACCTCTAGTCAATCTTCCATTCGCGCCACAGTATCGACATGCACAGCTCGACTGGTGCTAGCTGGGTATCACCTGGAAGATGGAATGGCACTCCATAGTCTTCAGCGATGAAAGCAGATTCTACCTCCTTGTGCGTGCGGCGTACATCTGGTGAGCGCTGCCTCGTAAAGTGCATGCTTCCAAGACACACTCGCCCCATCCGAGGTCTTATGGTCTGGGGTGCGATAAGCGACAACACTCATTCACCTTTGGCATTTCTGGATGGGACGCTAACCAGCGCTCGGTACATGCAGAATGTTGTTAGACCCGTTCTTTTGACGTTCTTGCAACAAGAAGGTGATGTGTTATTTCAACAGGATAATGCTCGCCCACACACTACACATGAAACGTGCTCAGCAAAACGTGCAGAAACTTCCCTGGCGAGCACGATCTGCAGACTTCTTGCCAACCCAGCAGCGTGATATATGAAGGGAAGAGAAGCGACTCGTGCTACTCGCCAACCAATAGTTCTTACAGAATTAAGTGAATAAGTCGAGCATGGCTTAATGCATCCCAGGGCAGTGTTCGCTATCTGTACTATCAACTGGATATCAGAGTCAACGTGTGCATTGCCGCCCGTGTAGGTGTTTCAGAGTGGATCTGTACGTGCTAACTCAAAATCGCTTGAGCTATTGATCTGTAAATTTAATCATTCCATGTACTTAATATGCAGTGTTGCAACAATAATCTCGAGTGAAAAAACGTCTAAAAAAGTGTACTAATTTCTTTTCCGGCAGCGTACATGTCGGTGTGTACTGGTTGAGCATAGTAATCAGTAAAACTGTTGAATTTATTATGTATTTTTAAGTTCACCATGAGTTAGGGGGTGATTAATATTCATATCAATGGATCAGGAGCGCAAAATCTATGATGAAAAAGGTTAAAAACCTGTGCCCTCAGGAGGAAGACATTTCCCAAACGACTGGGGTTCATAGCCAACTTTAGACTATCCACGTAAATCCAAAAATACAGTTATTTCATCAGAACCATCCGCACGAGATTCAGGCAAATAGTCTACTTACCTTCTGCATCTCTATTGGGCGTTTCCCCCACTGGTCTAAATGACACTGTGTTATCCAGACTACCAGAAACTGCTATACCAGTTTTTAGAAACTGTAGAAATAGCAGCAATTTCGTCCTTATCAGAGCCAACTTCGGATTATGAATCGTCTGTGTGGTCTTCGGTAATATCTGCCCAGCGCTTTATTACATGACCAGCCATAACGCCATCTGCCGTTAAACTACGCTATCTTCATGAAGTCATTCCTACAATTTAGAAGAAATAATCATGATCGTCAATGTGATTCCTGTGGCTATAAAAAAAAATCCGAAAATGAGTAAATAATACGCCTATTACTTTCAAGTGTGTGCATGAACTATTTTCGCCATGTTGCACATATTCGGTAATTATCCTACATGTACATTGTCAGCGGAAATAATTTATATTATATTGGCGCCTAAAATTTTAGTGATAATTAGTGGAAGAATGAGTTCTGCGATATTTGTTCTTCATTAGAAGAAACATTTCACCGCATAAACCAGTAAAGTTGTATATCATGCAATTTCGACATTTTGTTGATCTAGTACCAGCAACCCTTTCATTTCACAGAGAGTTTACTACAAATTTGTCACAGTTTCAGAACATATTTTGGTGACTAGTTTCGAATCGACTGGATCACTCTCAAGTCTGACCTACCAAGAGTGCGTTGAAAGTGTCTGATCTTAATGTCAACCATCTAAAGTAGGTAATATATGCATTACACGGTGACAGTAGAAACATGTCATAACATACATATGCTCACTACACAAGTCAGAATCACACTCTGAGTTGTATAATTCTGAACTGTATCTACCGTCATTGTGTAATACTTGTATTGCGAGTTTTAGATGCTTTCATTAAGATCAGGCAATTTCAATGCAGCCTCGGTAGGTCAGGCTTGAGAATGAAGTGATCGGTTAGAGTCGTCTACATCTACATCTACATCTACATCTACATTTATACTCCGCAAGCCACCCAACGGTGTGTGGCGGAGGGCACTTTACGTGCCACTGTCATTACCTCCCTTTCCTGTTCCAGTCGCGTATGGTTCGCGGGAAGAACGACTGTCTGAAAACCTCCGTGCGCGCTCTAATCTCTCTAATTTTACATTCGTGATCTCCTCGGGAGGTATAAGTAGGGGGAAGTAATATATTCGATACCTCATCCAGAAACGCACCCTCTCGAAACCTGGACAGCAAGCTACACCACGATGCAGAGCGCCTCTCTTGCAGAGTCTGCCACTTGAGTTTGTTAAACATCTCCGTAACGCTATCACGGTTACCAAATAACCCTGTGACGAAACGCGCCGCTCTTCTTTGGATCTTCTCTATCTCCTCCGTCAACCCGATCCGGTACGGATCCCACACTGATGAGCAATACTCAAGTATAGGTCGAACGAGTGTTTTGTAAGCCACCTCCTTTGTTGATGGACTACATTCTCTAAGGACTCTCCCAATGAATCTCAACCTGGTACCCGCCTTACCAACAATTAATTTTATATGATCATTCCACTTCAAAACGTTCCGCACGCATACTCCCAGATATTTTACAGAAGTAACTGCTACCAGTGTTTGTTCCGCTATCATATAATCATACAATAAAGGATCCTTCTTTCTATGTATTCGCAATACATTACATTTGTCTATGTTAAGGGTCAGTTGCCACTCCCTGCACCAAGTGCCTACCCGCTGCAGATCTTCCTGCATTTCGCTACAATTTTCTAATGCTGCAACTTCTCTGTATACTACTGCATCATTCGCGAAAAGCCGCATGGGACTTCCGACACTATCTACTAGGTCATTTATATATATTGTGAAAAGCAGTGGTCCCATAACACTCCCCTGTGGCACGCCAGAGGTTACTTTAACGTCTGTAGACGTCTCTCCATTGATAACAACATGCTGTGTTCTGTTTGCTAAAAACTCTTCAATCCAGCCACACAGCTGGTCTGATATTCCGTAGGCTCTTACTTTGTTTATCAGGCGACAGTGCGGAACTGTATCGAACGCCTTCCGGAAGTCAAGAAAAATAGCATCTACCTGGGAGCCTGTATCTAATATTTTCTGGGTCTCATGAACAAATAAAGCGAGTTGGGTCTCACACGATCGCTGTTTCCGGAATCCATGTTGATTCCTACAGAGTAGATTCTGGATTTCCAAAAACTACATGATACTCGAGCAAAAAACATGTTCTAAAATTCTACAACAGATCGACGTCAGAGATATAGGTCTATAGTTTTGCACATCTGCTCGACGACCCTTCTTGAAGACTGGGACTACCTGTGCTCTTTTCCAATCATTTGGAACCTTCCGTTCCTCTAGAGACTTGCGGTACACGGCTGTTACAAGGGGGGCAAGTTCTTTCGCGTACTCTGCGTAGAATCGAATTGGTATCCCGTCAGGTCCAGTGGACTTTTCTCTGTTGAGTGATTCCAGTTGCTTTTCTATTCCTTGGACACCTATTTCGATGTCAGCCATTTTTTCGTTTGTGCGAGGATTTAGAGAAGGAACTGCAGTGCGGTCTTCCTCTGTGAAACAACTTTGGAAAAAGGTGTTTAGTATTTCAGCTTTACGCGTGTCATCCTCTGTTTCAATGCCATCATCATCCCGGAGTGTCTGGATATGCTGTTTCGAGCCACTTACTGATTTAACGTAAGACCAGAACTTCCTAGGATTTTCTGTCAAGTCGGTACATAGAATTTTACTTTCGAATTCACTGAACGCTTCACGCATAGCCCTCCTTACGCTAACTTTGACATCGTTTAGCTTCTGTCTGTCTGAGAGGTTTTGGTTGCGTTTAAACTTGGAGTGAAGCTCACTTTGCTTTCGAAGTAGTTTCCTAACTTTGTTGCTGTACCACGGTGGGTTTTTCCCGTCCCTCACAGTTTTACTCGGCACGTACCTGTCTAAAACGCATTTTACGATTGCCTTGAACTTTTTCCATAAACACTCAACATTGTCAATGTCGGAACAGAACTTTTCGTTTTGATCTGTTAGGTAGTCTGAAATCTGACTCCTATTACTCTTGCTAAACAGATAAACCTTCCTCCCTTTTTTTATATTCGTATTTACTTCCATATTCAGGGATGCTGCAACGGCCTTATGATCACTGATTCCCTGTTCTGTACATACAGAGTCGAAAAGTTTGGGTCTGTTTGTTATCAGTAGGTCCAAGATGTTATCTCCACGAGTCGGTTCTCTGTTTAATTGCTCGAGGTAATTTTCGGATAGTGCACTCAGTATAATGTCACTCGATGCTCTGTCTCTACCACCCGTCCTAAACATCTGAGTGTCCCAGTCTATATCTGGTAGATTGAAATCTCCACCTAAGACTATAACATGCTGAGAAAATTTATGTGAAATGTATTCCAGATTTTGTCTCAGTTGTTCTGCCACTAATGCTGCTGAGTCGGGAGGTCGGTAAAAGGAGCCAATTATTAACCTAGCTCGGTTGTTGAGTGTAACCTCCACCCATAATAATTCACAGGAACTATCCACTTCTATTTCACTACAGGATAAACTACAACTAACAGCGACGAACACTCCACCACCGGTTGCATGGAATCTATCCTTTCTAAACACCGTCTGTACCTTTGTGTGACTTAAACGAAGGTTGGTACGCGTATTTCTATCTCTGAAGGGTGATGTCTATACAAATTTCGGTCCAGTCGCATTAGAGTGCCGCTAGTAGCGTGACTGGGAGGATGCAAATCAGGTGAGCGTTATTCACCTTTGAAATTGTACCTGGTGAGTTGATGTAAGTCAAGAATTCCTTTATGGTGTCAAAGTTTGAACGAGGTCGTGTAGTAAGGCTACGGAATCTGGATGTTGCTTCCGTGATATTGCAGAAAAATTTGGTAGTAATGTAGCCACTGTATATGATTGCTGGCAGCGGTGTTCACGAGAACGTAGGGTCGTAACAAGACTGGGTTCTGGACGGCGACGGCACTACCGAGAGGGATGACCATCGTGTACAGACTATGGCTATGCCACACCATAATGCACCTCCAGCAGCAGCCTGTGCAGCAGCTGGCACTGCAGTGACACAACGACCTGTTATAAATCGATTACTTCAAGGACAGCTCCGAGCCAGACTCCCTGTAGAGTGCAGTCCACTGACCCCAAAACCACCGCCATATACGACTTCAGTTGCGCCAAGTGAGAGCTCATTGGCGGTCAGGTTTGAGGTCTGTTGTGTTTCTTTATGAAAGCTGGTTCTGTCTCGGCGCCTGTGGCGGCCGTGTGTTTGTTAGAAGGCGTCCAGTTCAGGGCCTGCAACCATCCTGTATGTGTGCCAGACACACTGGACCTACACCTGGTGCAGGGGCACCATCGCAGCTATCCCACGCATCTTGACTACAAATTTGTACGTCAGTTGGGTGATTAGACCTGTTATACTCTCATTCATGTACAGCATTCCAGGGGAAGTTTTCCAGCAGGATAACGCTCACTCACATACCGCTGTTGTAACCTAAGATGCTCTACAGAGTGTCGATGGGTTGCCTTGTACTGCTCGATCATCAGACCTCTCTTCAAATCTACACTCCTGGAAATGGAAAAAAGAACACATTGACACCGGTGTGTCAGACCCACCATACTTGCTCCGGACACTGCGAGAGGGCTGTACAAGCAATGATCACACGCACGGCACAGCGGACACACCAGGAACCGCGGTGTTGGCCGTCGAATGGCGCTAGCTGCGCAGCATTTGTGCACCGCCGCCGTCAGTGTCAGCCAGTTTGCCGTGACATACGGAGCTCCATCGCAGTCTTTAACACTGGTAGCATGCCGCGACAGCGTGAACGTGAGCCGTATGTGCAGTTGACGGACTTTGAGCGAGGGCGTATAGTGGGCATGCGGGAGGCCGGGTGGACGTACCGCCGAATTGCTCAACACGTGGGGCGTGAGGTCTCCACAGTACATCGATGTTGTCGCCAGTGGTCGGCGGAAGGTGCACGTGCCCGTCGACCTGGGACCGGACCGCAGCGACGCACGGATGCACGCCAAGACCGTAGGATCCTACGCAGTGCCGTAGGGGACCGCACCGCCACTTCCCAGCAAATTAGGGACACTGTTGCTCCTGGGGTATCGGCGAGGACCATTCGCAACCGTCTCCATGAAGCTGGGCTACGGTCCCGCACACCGTTAGGCCGTCTTCTGCTCACGCCCCAACATCGTGCAGCCCGCCTCCAGTGGTGTCGCGACAGGCGTGAATGGAGGGACGAATGGAGACGTGTCGTCTTCAGCGATGAGAGTCGCTTCTGCCTTGGTGCCAATGATGGTCGTATGCGTGTTTGGCGCCGTGCAGGTGAGCGCCACAATCAGGACTGCGTACGACCGAGGCACACAGGGCCAACACCCGGCATCATGGTGTGGGGAGCGATCTCCTACACTGGCCGTACACCACTGGTGATCGTCGAGGGGACACTGAATAGTGCACGGTACATCCAAACCGTCATCGAACCCATCGTTCTACCATTCCTAGACCGGCAAGGGAACTTGCTGTTCCAACAGGACAATGCACGTCCGCATGTATCCCGTGCCACCCAACGTGCTCTAGAAGGTGTAAGTCAACTACCCTGGCCAGCAAGATCTCCGGATCTGTCCCCCATTGAGCATGTTTGGGACTGGATGAAGCGTCGTCTCACGCGTTCTGCACGTCCAGCACGAACGCTGGTCCAACTGAGGCGCCAGGTGGAAATGGCATGGCAAGCCATTCCACAGGACTACATCCAGCATCTCTACGATCGTCTCCATGGGAGAATAGCAGCCTGCATTGCTGCGAAAGGTGGATATACACTGTACTAGTGCCGACATTGTGCATGCTCTGTTGCCTGTGTCTATGTGCCTGTGGTTCTGTCAGTGTGATCATGTGATGTATCTGACCCCAGGAATGTGTCAATAAAGTTTCCCCTTCCTGGGACAATGAATTCACGGTGTTCTTATTTCAATTTCCAGGAGTGTATCATGTATGCGACATCAACGGACGATAACTCTAGCGTCATCCAAAAACTGCATAAACCGTCCCTGTGCTGACCGACCAAGTACAGCAGTCATCGAACTATCCCACAAACTGACATCCGGCACCTGTACAACACAATGCATAATGTTTTGTAAGCTTGCATTTAGCATCCTGTTTGCGGTTACACCGTTTAATAATGTGCCAGCGTTTCGCATTTGCAATGGCCTATCTGGCTCTTACATTAACCTATGACCTTGCAGTGTTAATCACTAAAATATGTTACCTAGACAAATGTATTCCCACAATTTCACTATTCTAGAGTAATTAGGTTTTGGTGTTGCGGTTTTTTTTTGTCATTTTGTATGTACTACAACTGTGACAGATTTGTAATAAACTCTTCATAACATTGGATATAACTAGAAACTGAAATTTAGACAATCTATTTGTTTCCATGTACAACCACGAAGAATAATAGCTGTAAATATACTTACAAAAGACTTTCGTACTGATTTTGTACTTTATAATGTAGGAAATGTTACTGTGGTTTGAAATTACTGTCTTTGTCAGAAGACATCAGGAGAGTAAATCCACATGTGACAAATGCTAGCTGAGTACTAGAGAAACTCTGAAAACGAGTGCCTCAAAACCGATCGGTAGATGTTCATATCTTTACTCGCTTGCTCACTGATATATCAACCCTACATAAAAATGGTATTCATATCTATCAGAGAAACTATTGTCAATATATTAATACCGATGGAATCGACTGTTTGTAATAAATAAAGTCATTAACAGCATTGAGTACCAGTGGTGTATACATTTAAAGTGTTACTGAAAGTTGATAATGCCTATTCAACGTAAGTTTTATAAACCTTCACCACAAATTATAACACATAGTAAAATAGTGTTTAGACAAATATTATCAATTGTAGAAAGAACAGAAGAAATAAATTCTACTTTTTAGTCGTCATAAATACACAAGATACAGAACGGTAAGACTGTCACAACCCGATGGCTGGTTTGAACACCATTGTGTTTTACATGGTATGTTTTTGTATTTGCCTTCCTTCGGCCATGGAACTAACCTACCCACCCAGTCATAGGGCGCCTTAGAGTCTGATGTGGATTCGGAAACACGCTGCACTGCAGATTTTCTCACATTAATAAACACTGCGAGAAATGAAGGAAATGATACGTGACATACAGAATTCATAAGACAGATCGTGGATAGAATCTCAGAGTTTTAAATCGACAGTCTCCCACTTCACCAATTATCCAACGAGCCACAAACGCAAAAGTACAAAAATAAAAAACTTCAAACTGAACGTATCTTAAAAACTGGTTTATAAAAGCATTTTATAGAAATGTTACGTCACAAGCTATGCATTCCTCTACGCTATCTTTGAAAAAAAGGCCATCACTCCTCTACTAGGGGGCGCAAAGGTTAGCTGAGCTACATGACTGAGTAAATTGTATAGTAACGTTATGATTGTGGCATAGCAATACAATGGTAGAACATTAAATGAAAGTGACGAAATGAATGAACACTTGCACAATCAAAAAAAAAGATTAGACTGCCAAGGAAAGTGGATGGGTTGGGTTGTTTGGGGGAGGAGACCAGCCAGACAGCGAGGTTATCGGTCTCATTGGATTAGGGAAGGACGGGGAAGGAAGTCGGCCGTGCTCTTTCAAAGGAACTGGCATTTGCCTGGAGCGATTTAGGGAAATCACGAAAAACCTAAATCAGGATGGCCGGACGTGGTATTGAACCGTCGTCCTCCCGAATGGGAGTCCAATGTGCTATAGCCACGGTGCCACCTCGCTCGGTGAAACTGGATGGGATACAAGATCATCTAAATGAGGAAGCCCTCACATTTCATATGGAATACAATATACAGTCGAAGCTGGATTACTTGCTTCAGTATCTTGTAGTATTCTAAGGTCTCATTAACTCTGTTGCAGGAATCGAAGTAATGTTGAGAGGAGTGGGGGAGTAGACAGGTGGGATTTGGAGGTTTGGGTCGATCCATAAACGGTGCACGTATAGCCGAAATTGTTAAAACTACCATTCGCGATATGCGGGATATCCGGGTTCGAGTCCTTGTCTGTCACAAATTTTCATGTGTCATCAATATGTAATATTTACATAGCTAATACAGCTTATGTCAAAATCATTCGCAATTGTGAACACATTTCGTAATATTTATGCAGCTACAGATCGTCACCATTGCCGGGTCCTTCTGACTAACATCAGTGTGTACAGGAACAAACATGGTAAAATAAATATTGCAAGCACGGACGGGTAAAACTACGATCATAATACTAACGTTGAACACGTCTGTCTCGTTAACCCTGTTGGGCAAATCTGAGTAATTTTGCAAGAAATAGGGCATTAGACAGTGTGGAATATCGAGGTTTGGGTTTTCCCATGAAACGTGCACAGATGGCCGAATGGTTATGACGACCGCTCTGGATAAGTGGGAAAGCTGGGTTCGAGTCCTGGTCTAGTACAAATTTTCATGTGTCATAAGTAGGTAATATTTCCATAGCTAATACAGCTGATTTCAAAATAATTCCAAACTGCGAATAAATTTCGTACACTGGTGTCCAAAATTAAAGCAATAAAAGGAAACTTTGGAAGGTTCAAATGGCTTTAAACACTATGGAACTTAACATCTGAGGTCATCAGTCCGCTAGTCTCAGAACTACTTAAACCTAACTAACCTAAGGACATCACACACAGCCATGCCCGAGGCAGGATTCGAACCTGCGACCGCAGCAGCAGCGCGGTTCCGGACTAAAGCGCCTATAACCGCTCGTCCACAGCGGCCGGCAAATTTTGGAAGGTTGCATTTATCTTACCACAGAACAGTATAAACAGATGATATTAAAGTAGGAACAGTGTAAGAAATACAGAACGCAAACTACAACACGCACAACGGTAGACAAAAATGCACTTCGTTCTTCCAGCTTAACTTCTTTGCACACACATTCCGACAAGTGGTTAAAGTGCTCAGTATGGAGTGAGACCACCTCTGGCAGCAATACAGGCCTGACAATGACGGGGCAACCTGTGAATGATGTCATCAGTCTCAATCCGTGGCAGTAACGCTCATTCTTCCTGCAAAGCTGCTCGCAGTCTTGGAGAGCGGTTGTTGGATGCTGACGTGATGCAAGCCATCTCCCTAGTGCATCCCAGACATTTTATATGGGATTCAAATCGGGAGAGTGAGCAGGCCGCGCCATGCGTGCAATATTTTACGTTTCCAAGGAAACATCAACCACCTGTGCTCTATGAGGTCGAGCACTATCGTCCATCAGTACGACGTTTGGGCGCGCAGCACCTCGCAATAACCGCAAATAAGGTCCCAAGATCTCGTCATGATACCTGACAACAGTTAAACCTTGCCGATTCACCTGTACTATTTCATGAAGAGAGATTCGAGTTTTCAACATAATCCCTGCCCACATCATTAGGGATCTCATCGATCTCGGTCTCTTTCCACAGTGCTTGGACCTAGGAATCGTGTTCCACGTTTCCTCCACATGCAAATCCATCGGGAATCACTCTGGACACTAAATTGGGATTCGTCTGTGAAAACAACATTGGGCCACTGTTCGACCATCCAGGTGACATGTATATGATTCCACTCTTGACGTTCCCTTCTGTGATGACACTTCAAAGATAGGCATATTTCATGTCTGCGACAATAAAGACCACTCTGCCGAAGCCTTCTGCACAACGTTTTCCTCGATACACCACCTCCAGTGGATGCTGCGAGCTCACATGCCAGTTTCAATACAATATTAAGGCGATAATGTCGTGCCCTTACAGCCACATAATGGTGCTCTTAGATTAGATTAGATTCAATTTTCGTTCCATAGACCCAAAAAGAGATGATTCTCGTGGTTGTGCGAACATGTGAGAAAGTATAACATAAAAAACATAAAAAAATTTAATATATTACTTATTACCCAGATCATTTGTCAGAAGATTGTCAAAATAGGTGAATACAATACAGTAAACTGGAACTGCTAATACTTGCAGAATTAATACACTGTCAGAATGAAACACAGATATGCACTTTTAATAAATTTATCATACATAAAATACCTAATCTTCACTGTTGTGATCAAGTGCTATCAAAACTGAAATCTTAAAGACATTTTACTTAAGCTTCTCTAACAGTCCCTGTTAAGATATCCATCTATAGAGTAGAAGCAGTCGCCTATCAAAAAATCTTTCAAACTCTGTTTAAACCGTGCTTTATCTGAAACCGTGTTTAATGGTGGCTGGAAATTTATTGAAAATGTGTGTTCCTGTATATAGGACCCCTTTTTGGACCAAGGTAATTGATTTTAGGTCTTTATTTAGATTGTTCTTATTCCTAGTATTGATACTATGTATTGAGCCATTGGTTGTAAAACAAGGTATATTACTTGCAACAAATCTCTTTAAGGAATAAATATACTGAGAAGCAGTTGTTAGAATACAAAGTTCCTTGAACAGGTTTCTACATGATTTTCTTGAGTTTACACCACAAATGATTCTTTTGAATGCTAAAAACTTTTGCGCGGTTTCATGAGATACCCCAGAATATGATGACATAACAGAATGAAAGTAAGCAAAATATGCAAGTTTTATATATATATATATATATATATATATATATATATATATATATATATATATATATATATATATATATATATATATATTTATATCTCCTACATCTGACTCCATTCATACAGACTCGTTCAGGCGCTTCAGAAATTCTGTGGCATGCCCTTCCCAACTGAACTTATTATCAAGCTGTAATCCCAGAAATTTAACACTGCGAACCTCTTCGATCTGCATGTCTTCATATGTTATACACATCCTGGAAGAAAAACTCTTACAGGTTCTCAACTGCATATAGTAGGTTAACGTTTTCTGAATGTGTTGTGTATACACATACTATTATAAAGGATTCTTCTGAAGTCACACGTTGTCGGTCCTTCCCTAGTCTTCGGGATACAGTTTCGGTCTCTATAAACTGTCACCACATCCGAGAAACAACAGAACGATTCACATTTCTCTCTATGGCCCTCCACCGCAGAGAGTCTGGTAGGTATCTTCTCTGTGCCATACTGCACCGTCTGCGACTGCGTACACAGCGATTGAGGATGTGGGGCTACCCAGCAAACAGTAACTCGTTTCATAGGTGCCCTGACGTCATCGTTGGCATGGTTGTCCGCTGACCGAAATGCCATCTTCCGTGCAGAACACGAGCGCACGGACATCTGGATGACAGTTTGTATGATTATATAGTAAATTAGACACAGGATGGTGAAATAGCAGTTTGTTGCTTTACGTTTGGACACCAGTGCGTTATTAATTCAGGTATGCATCATCATCACTGCGTGTTTCTTCAAACACGCATGCATGTCTGAAAGAACAGACATTGTAAAATAAGTATTATAATCATAGACGGGTAAGTCGACAATAACAATACTAACGTCGGAAACGTTTGTCTCATTAACCCTGTTGCGCGAATCTTAGTAATGTTGCGATTCACAGGGGCGTAGACAGTGTGGCACATGGAGGTTTGTGTTGGTCTGTGAAACATGTACAGGTGTCCGAAAGAACAGACACCATATCTATATAAGTATGTAGTTCTGGCAACACCGGCCATGACCTTCTTCTTCTGTGCGGGTGCACACATATTCCCCGAACTCTTACGGGACTTTGTAAGAATGTCTTCAACGAGTAATGAGTGTGTTGGGGTGGGACACTACGAATGTAATGTGTGGACATACAAGGTGAGAATGTGGGTCTCGCGGGAGGCGTGCGCAAGATAGTCCCTGCAGTCACGCTATCCTCTGTGCCCTCGGTGTCTCAAATGGATGCCGGCACGGTAGCTCAGCGTGTTCGGTCAGAGGGCTGCTCGCCCTCTGTAAACTGAGCAAAGGAATCAACGGTCAACTTGAATGGATGTCTTGTGACACCCGCCCAGACCAAACGCAACGAACAATACCGAACAAAATAAAGAAAAACAAAAAAAAAAGAGATGGATAGAGCGTCTGCCATACAAGGAGGAGATCCCGGGTTCGAGTCCCGGTCGAGGCACACATTTTCACCTGTCCCCGTTGATATATATCAACGCCCGTTAGCAGCTGAAAGTATTAATATAATTCTAATACACACATTGTCATAATACTTAGAAAGCGTATTTTTATGCAAAGACACACTTTTTAAATGACACAGTGCCGCCCGCAGCTCGTGGTCGTGCGGTAGCGTTCTTGCTTACCGCGCCCGGGTTCCCGGGTTCGATTCCCGGCGGGGTCAGGGATTTTCTCTGCCTCGTGATGGCTAGGTGTTGTGTGATGTCCTTAGGTTAGTTAGGTTCAAGTAGTTCTAAGTTCTAGGGGACTGATGACCATAGATGTTAAGTCCCATAGTGCTCACAGCCATTTGAACCATTGACACAGTGCCATTTGATATTAACAGACAAAAAGTAGGGTAAATTAGAATCTCGGTGGTGTTTGTTGTAAGAGTCTAGTGCGAGTTGTTTACGAGATATCATGTGTCCAATGTTTCCGCACCGACTTCTGCTCGTGCCATTCAGTTCAAAATGGCTCTGAGCACTATGGGACTTAACATCTATGGTCATCAGTCCCCTAGAACTGAGAACTACTTAAACCTAACTAACCTAAGGATGGCACACAACACCCAGCCATCACGAGGCAGAGAAAATCCCTGACCCCGCCGGGAATCGAACCCGGGAACCCGGGCGTGTGCCATTCAGTCTACGAAGTTGCTAGGTACGATGTAGATATGTTTGCTTACAGTGTGTTTGTGTGTTTGTTGAGTGCATTGCGACTTGATGGTCAGTTAGTGTGTGACAGTCCAAACAGTAGGTCGTGAGTAGACGTTGGGATTTACCAACGGAGAAAAAGCCGACATGTTCGAGGTGTACGCAGAGTGTAGGAAGAATTTAGTTCGTTCTTGCACTGTGCATACGGCAAGATATCCCAATAGACGTCAACCACCTCGGCAATTATTTGTCAACCTCTTCAACTAGTTACGTGAAAATGGTACTGTAACAGCTAGACAACATCACAGAAGGAAACAACTGACGACAGAAGACGAGGAAATTAATGTTCTTGCTGCTGTTGCAGTTGATCCGCACGTTAGATTCAGCGCAATCGCACGAGGAAGTGGCATGAATCAGGCAAGTGTCCTACTTGTTCTCCATCGATATAAGTTCCATCCCTCTTACATCTCTCTCCACCAAGAGCTGCGTGGAAACGATTATGAGAATCGTGTTAACTTCAGTACACGGGTATTAAGACAGGATACTCCAAATGCATCCACATTTACCAATCAGTGGAACGTCAGCGTCTATGGAGTGTAAACGTGTGGTTCACGATAGTGAACCATCAGCTCATAGGCACATTTTTTATAGACGGAACACTGAAATCGGACAGATATCGCCACCTTCCTAACAGACCATCATCCACGTATGCTAGAAGACGTTCCTGTGCAGACTAAGAGAAACCTGTGGTATCAACAGGATGGCTATCCAGCTCATAGTGCAGGAAGTATTATAGCATGTCTTCACGAATTGTTTCCAAATCGTTGGATTGGTCGCAGATGATCTACACCGTGGCCAGCCCATTCCCCGGATTTGACGCCTGTAGACTTTTTTCTGTGGGTTAAGCTGAAAGAAGCTTCTACAACGAGATACCAACTACACCGCTGAAATGCAACGACGTATTGCTGCAGCCTGCTCGGACTCTCCGCTGAAATACTAGCACGTGTGTAGCAGTCGTTCGTACCAGATTGGAAGCGTGTATTGGCGCTACTCTTGCTCATTTCGAACACAACCTGCGATGGTCAGTTGTCTCGTTACTGGTCAGAATCCACGTAACTAGTGTATTTAATTGTATTGTTCTTTAGTGCGTGCTACCACAGGAATTGTACAAGTGTCGGTGTGGGAATTTTTCAAAATACGATATCCCGTAAACAACTCGCACTAGACTCCTGCAACACACACCACTAGCATTCTAATTTACCCTAAGTTTAGTTTGTTAATGCCAGTAGGCATTCTTCCATTTAAAATGTGTATGTTTGTACATAAAATACGCTTTCTAAGGATTATTACAATCTCTTGATTGGTTAACAACACGAGCTCCTGACTACCAATCCATCCTTTGAAAACCGCACATCACCATTTTCGCAATATCTGGTGAGCAAGTTTTAGGTGACTTACTCTCTCTCCTTCTCTCTCTCTCTCTCTCTCTCTCTCTCTATATATATATATATATATATATATATATATATATATATATATGTGTGTGTGTGTGTGTGTGTGTGTGTGTGTGTGTGGTGTGTGAGATGCCTCTGATTTCGGAAATATCTGTATACTTAGTTCACAAGAGTCCCCCAAGCGCCCTGGCAGTGAACACATTTCTCCCAGCGAGATATCGATTTCCTCGATATCGTCACTGTAGAATGTA
This sequence comes from Schistocerca piceifrons, assembly GCF_021461385.2. Classification (NCBI taxonomy): domain Eukaryota; kingdom Metazoa; phylum Arthropoda; class Insecta; order Orthoptera; family Acrididae; genus Schistocerca; species Schistocerca piceifrons. The sequence goes on from NC_060149.1 coordinate 801,074,132, forward strand.
TGACTTTGTTGGCGGAGCCACAACCACACCTTCGGTTGCATCGCTTCATCACTATCAACGTTCTCGGAGGTGTTCTTTAACTTTTGTAAACAGGTGTAAGTTTGATGGGGCCAAGACGGGACTGTACCAGGATGATCGACGACAGTGGGCCCAAGGTATTGGATTGTTGCAGTTGTCACAGCGCTCATGTGCTGTTGGCATTGTCATGCTGAAGGAGAGGGTGCCCTATGTGTGGACGAACTCGTTGAATTCGAAACTCTATTGCAGTTCGGTGTTTCTCACGCAACGACGTAGTTAGGCTACAAACCCCCATGCTACACGCTAAAATTCGAAGCCCTCTAGCGGCAGCGGGAGGAACACATGCAGAATGAAGAATAAATATGTAGATTGTTAATTACGTTCGTTTTATTTAAAAAGCTTTAAGAGTTTTCACATAAAAAATTCAGAGGCATTGCTTTTCAGTACGCCCTCGTTGAATTTGAACTGATTATCCGTTCAGGCACAAAGGTATTACAGACGTTGGCTGCAAGAGCGCATTGATTTATATTAATGGGAAAGGTAGAAAATTTGTGCTGGACCGGTTTTCGAAACGAGGTTTCTTGTTACTAGGCACATGCTCTGACCACTAAGCCATCCGGACACTGTTGTCATCGCAACTGCACTGACTATTCTAGCACGCCCTCCGTCAGACCCAAATTCTCAATTTATTCACATACTACTAATGTAGTGTCCCTTGCCCATTATTCATCTACTCTGAAGAGGTCGTTGGCTGCCCTCGCCTTAATTATATATATATGTGATGTCTATTCTGTTGGACATGTCTGACAGATACCAGATATATACTATCCATACTGTGCTGACCCACCTGGGTAGCATTGCTTGTTGGCACGCCGCTTACAGGCTCGACCAGGCGCACTGGCCCCAGAGCGAATCCGCCCGATGGAATAACGGCGCTGGGCGGTGTACTGGCCAGCCTGAGTGTGATTTTTAGGCGATTTCCCACACCCTACTATCTGAATACCGTGGTGGTACCGACATTATGTGTCAGTTATACAATTGAGAAACATTAAAAAACCATTTTCGCTTTCTTGTATCGATAACATCACACACAAACGGTTGAGATACACAAATTCCGTCCAGTGGGGACGTAGGGGGAGGGGATAAATGGATGACGACAGGAAGGGGCATCCGACCAACCTCTAACGTTATCATTGTCACATCCGATGATAGTCATGACGACTCCGTCTAGGTCGGGATAAAGGCAAAAGAAAATCATGGTGATCCATATTCTACTGATTCATGACACCTAACCAGTGCTTATTTGAACATTTGTCATTGTTAGCCAGCTTATACTATACGCATGGATCAGAGTGCAACGTTTATTTATTCAAATAACTAATAGTATATTTCAGAACATTCGAAGTAGGATTGCAGTGAGTTGATAACTAACTGTTGTAAATACGACTGAAAGTACATGATCATCTTCGATAGTATGAAACATATCTCCTCTATTGAAAAGCGCTCATAGCTCACAGGTTTTATATCTTAGAGCCCATGTTTACTGGACATTTTTTCTTGTTTTGGTCCATACTACCACCTCGGAAAGTTTCCTATTCTACAATCCTAACAACAGTAGGACAAGTACACGTATTTCACTGTCAAAAGTAGCAGAACGATTTTCGCTTTTAACTTTCGACTCATTCATTTCCGGTACAGGGACGCTTGCCGCAGACTGTTACATTTATCATTTTCCATCATCCTTGAAAGCCTGCAACATCATCACGGAATCAACTTGTACATACATACATTTACAGGCGCTGGCGCCTATATCCTTAACGCATTGTAGCGTCGTTGGATGACGTTCCCGGACATGGGTTCCCCTTCAAAATATTATGTGCTCACCCCCCCCCCCCCCGCCCCTCCCCCCTCGCCCAAAAAAATGTCCTAGAAGTTTGGAAGTTCGTAACGGGAATTTCCAATGTATTGCGCCTCACGACGAATAATGATAGCTTCAGTTCAGATGCACACTACGTCCGAACTCTTGAGGGACTCAGGTGAAGCTGCAAGCGACGAGGATAATGGACAGTGGATGGTACATTTGTAATGTAAGAGAAGTTGAGAATTTTGATGGATGGAAAAGTTCTCGGATAGACGAATTTTTTAAGGCGAACGCTCAGGTAAAGAGAGAGATCCGGGTTCGAGTTACTGTCCGGCACCAATTTTTACTTGTCGCCATTGGATTTATGTCAATGACCGCTTGCGGCTGAGGTCTGGCATTCTCTTACATCAAAAATAGTGTCTGTTCTTTCCTGTTTCATTAAAAAAGACTTTCGTTACAATTCTATCATGGTAACTTGCAATTAATTTATATTAGTATACTGCATATTTTAATAGTGTTTTTCCTTTAGTTTCCTGAACACAACAGTAAACATAAGAGAAAAATTAATAAACAACAATATATTTTCTCACATTATCTCAAGCAGTCTGAAAGTGCTCAAGCAGTTTACTAATAACCTACTGCTTCTGAGTTAAAGATATCATCAAGCCAAGCCTCAAGTTCATTTTCGTCTGCAAAGGAATTTTCTTAGCGGTTGTTCAATAAGGAGCAGGTAAGGTAAACATTTGAGGGTACAAGAGTAGAAGAATAAGTACATGAGAGGTGACTATCCAAACAAACTCTTGGAGCGTTTTGTTTGTGAAATCAGCAAAACGCGTTCTCGTATGGCAGTGACACTTGATGCAGTTTTTGTTTCCTTTTTTGACGTTGCGACGGAAAGGTGTCTCCTTTGTCGGCAACAAATGTCAGTTGCAATACACGCACCCTTGTGGAGACATTTGTAGTGCACAGCACCGTTTTTGAGCTATCAGAGGCAAAACATTTTGTTCACACTGCCCTTTGCTCGAGTACATGTTCCTTGTTAGGACTCAGTCGTTAATTTTCTGTGCAGAATTTAACATAAGGGCATCATAGCTCGTTACCAGTAATAATATTGCATAACAATGCTCAATCAGCGAACTGATGGCCTTCAAGCAAAAATACAGTATTAGTCACGCCTATGATTTTGGTTCTTTGAAATAGGGCATGCAGTACTCCTACGATACCTCTCCAATGCATGTGTCACACGAAGGTTTAATGACCGCAGTTTGTCACAAATGTCAATAATCGAAACTTCCTTTATGTCGAAAATCATTAATGGCAGAACAATCTTTCTTGAAACAAGAAAATCGTTTTCTGACGTGATTTGCCCAAAAGCACTCACCTCACACACACTACAATTTTTTCGGGCTGACCCCGCTGCCTTCACTCCTATGTTAAACGCAAAGCAAACAACGTGTCACAATTGTTAAACCTTTTTTACTTGCAACTCTATTTTATGACGCTTAAGGAACGTTCATAAGTTTCAAGTATACAAAGACGAAAACTAGAACTTCAAATAAGAAAACGAAAATTGATAAATACGACTATAGTAACCTATGTGTATTGTGTTACCGCACGGTATTATCTCAGTTTGTGGAAGTTATTTCTCGTGGACAAACAGACTACAATAATAAAAAATTTCATTATCATCAGTGAGAGAGCAGAAATGTGGCTGGTGGCGGGTAGCCTATGACCGCTGTAGTGCGAAGTAACTCTCTAGCATAAATCGTTCTGACCTTGACGCAACCACGAGCACTTTCGCGGAGACGTTTCCGGAAGTTTTTGCTATGGCAGTTAGGTTAAAATGTGAAGCAAATCATCTTTGAGGTTTCATCAAACTGGTAGCTTTAGTAGACAGCCGAAATATGATTTAAAAAATAAAGGAAGAAGCGGATTCGGACTCACGACTTTGTGTCTATATTCCGCGACGTAAACCACTTCTTTTCCCTCACTTTCGTGATTACAAAGGAGCTCATAAAAAGGGGTATATTTACCACTGCCACTTTGACCCTAAACCACTTCAGGCGTTGTCAACTAAGTATGTCTATCCCAATAATTCTACCTTAACTAAGAAAGGAGGAAAGGAAAGGAAGGAGAGGGTGACAAACGTATGTATCAGAAGTTTTTTTCCTCGGACCTGTGCAGCGAAGTCCATGAAAGCCGCTCGTAGCCATGGAGAAATTCATGTACGTTTTATTGAAATAAAAGGGAATACCGTTGAGGATCGTAGTATAAAAAAATCAACAATAGCGCATCACATCAACTGGTCATTGCAGGGACAAAAAGAAATATCGAATTGCTAGGCCGCGAAACCAGTTCACAGAGTGAGTCTTCTTCTGCGGGTAGTACATGTCATCCGGGAACAACACAGTTTGAGGTGTCATTCGGTCAGGAGCAGCACATGTGAGGAATGCCAGAATTCGCCGGATCAAGCATCAGTCCGTCTACAGCAGGGCCTCAAACGAAGCGATGATCGTCCGTGTCCAGCACCCCCCCCCCCCCTCCCACGTGACACAAAGTGCGGAGTCAGCGAGGTGAACCCGGTAGAGACGAGAACGATTCGGTTGTTTCCCCCCGGGGGGTGACGTACCACTTGGAGAGAGCGAGAGTGCCAAGAAAAGGGGCACTCACCACCGTGCTATATTGTACCACCAGTAGTGTGGATACTTCTGTCACGTTGGGGGTGCGTGCCAGTTCATCTCAGTTTAGACTACCTTGGTCGACAACAACTGCACAGGCGCCAAAGAGCCAGAAAGGTAGCTGTGTTCCAGAGAAAAAGAGTGCGGTGTGATACAAAGGCGCTGCGACGTCCGACAAAGTCACTGGAGGGACCAACTAGGCAGGGACAGTTTCAGGCAATAAGCCGATAATGCACAACAGGCAACGCCACCTGATCGTCAACTCTGAAGTAATAAAAACTCTGAAGTAATAAAAAGGGCTCGAGCTCCGTCCGGAACATGGTAAAAACCTACAGCCCATCGAGCTCGTGGAAGAGTGAGGGCTCATAGCGGACTTTGGAGATCATACCCTGCTAGCAAAGGAACCCATCGCAGCTAACAAGTGGCGAGCCAAGGTGTGCGGAACCGGAAGAGTTTGCACCACGTTAGGGATCTGTGACGCTATGTAGGTGTTGACGTAGTGGGTACATTACAGGAGGTCAAGGGACCGGAGACGATGTTCAGCGAGTCCAAATCTGATCCGCTGCAGCTGTCTTCGGTTGAGGGTGCAGAGTGCTGCGGATCAGCAGTGAAATCGATGTCAAGGCAACTTAAGGTATCGGTCACGTTGAGCGGACCGACATCTCAGACAGGTCTCTACCAACTTACATGAGTTAGATAAGAGGTAGTGGCAACACTTATAACTCATACCAGACCTTTTTCACTGATGTTCACCGTATTACATGCCCTCAGTATAACTGTCCCGCATTTCGATCACCTTCCCCCGCACAGGATGGAAGGCGTAGTACACCATTAGCGTGGTCATCTCTGTCGATGTCTCGGAAGGACCACCCTATAGCACGGATGGTCGTGTCGGCTCTTGTGTAGTAGCGCATGCCGCGAAAAGGTTCCTTCATTTGGGCAAATAGGTAGTAACCGCACTGACTAATACGAGGTGAATAAGGAGGATATTCCAGAATATCCCACCCTCATGTGCGCAGGAGCTCCTGGGTGGGGTTCGCCGTGTGCCATCATCCATTGTTATGATGGATGATGGGGTGGAATCCATCGTTGATCCATATTCAGCAGGAAGGCAAGGAGCTCAACTGTCACGTTGTCCAGTGGGGAACATCCCGAATGGGCTCGATTTTAAAGATTTTGAGTGACATCCCTGCCGTTCTGAAATACTTTCACTCATCTCGCCACCGTACGCTGTGGAAATGCTGCATTATCATATGCCTCACGCTGTCCCTGAAAACAATGTTGTGCGCTCCGACCGTGTCCATGAGCCACTTAAATCTTGATCCATACAGGTTGTTCATGATTCTTAAATATACCTTTCGGGCGCCTGAACTGGCCTACCGCACTTTCACGCTGTATACACTGCAACTGACAGAGACAGACGTCGCCGCTCACTACACCACTTCAGCTGACCTTCTGCTGTCAGTTACAGACAGCGCGCATGTCATTCTATGCCCATCATTCATGCTAGGACGGTGCTGCCATTGCTTTTTATTAACCCTAATACATAGGTTTTTATTTACGTACACTGAGGGAGCTGCTCGACGCCTCACCGTAGGTCGCCCCCCGTCCGGGTATCGGCAGTACTTCGAAGGCAAAGGACCAAATCGTCTGTATAGGCGATGCAGCAAAATCTATATTCACCTAGCAACACCCTCGTCATTCGTTGTCGTATTCCACATAACAACGATTCCAGGGCAAAGGCGTACGGCAGCGCCCACAGGGAGCACCCCTGTCTCACAGAAAGTCTGATCAGGATCAGTTGTGTGAGCCTACTATTATACAACAACCGCAACGTCGCGCCGTGTAGGAGATGGATGACCATCTCGGGAACAGTTTCTGGGTATCTCATACGACAGAGGACAGCCGTAAGAAGACAATCATCGACCCGGTACAACGTCTGGCTGACGTCTAAGGATGCCAAAGCCGAGGGCAAATGTTGACCTCGATGGAGGGTAATCAGATCCCTCTAGAGACAGAGCTACACTCCTCCTAATGACGCCTGATCATAGGAAACGCAGACAACAGCGGCTGCAAATGGCAGAGAGAAATGCGTCGGATGCTGCGGACGACAAATCATTGAGGCTGGTGGGAAACGAGGCATCCTCAACAGCAGGTCTTCCGACATCGATGCGTCTTTTGACGTCGGTTCGCCATCCCGCAGGGCCATCCTGAGGAGATAGATGACGTAAGACTGCGTTTCTTGGGCCCCCTCGGTTCCAAACATGTCGTTCTGTATCGGACTGGGATCGGCCGTCATCCGACGCCGCCCCTACCGGAAGGAAAGGAGAGGTCAATACGACGCCCGAGTAGACGTTCAACGCTACTGTACCATCGCTTCTCGAGTTCTGACGGGTGTCCGAGGGCGTCGTTTCCACCGGAGGTGGTGGAGAGGAAACCTGGAGACTCGCTGCCCGCCAGTGTCGGGCAACGACGACAGATCCAAAGGAAGGGGCCAGTCCAGCTGTCACGTTCGCAACAGTGGCGCAGGTGGCAGGGAGTACTGTGGGTTCAAAATGGTTCAAATGGCTCTGAGCCCTATGGGACTTAACATCTGTGGTCATCAGTCTCCTAGAACGTAGAACTACTTAAACCTAACTAACCTACGGACATCACACACATCCATGCCCGAGGCAGGATTCGAACCTGCGACCGTAGCGGTCACAGACTGAAGCGCCTAGAACCGCACGGCCACACCGGCAGGTAGTACTGTGGGTGTCATGGACGGTGCGACATCTCCTACAGGCGTCTTAATCAGGTGCCTGTGGAGACCAGACGTTGTCCTCCTGACGACAACCCACACAAGTTCGTGGTTGACCGTCGTAAATGAACGATCATCTGCACGCCGCCAGTTATCAGATAAAAGGGCACGTGCTTCGTCAGTTCAAGTTTCATCTGCCGTAAAATTTAAGGCGAGGTAGGTCTCGAAGGTCTGCCATTTTTATGCGACGTGACTGATGACGTTGCCGTAAGGTCGAAAGGCAGATACGACCATGTTTTACGGTACCCAAAAGGAAGTTCGAGAACACGTAGACTGCGGAGGCCGAAGCCTGCGTGATCAACCGAAACAGCTCCGACGTGGCTTGAAATTTCAGTTTCTGTGTGAAATGTCTCACAACGTCAGCGTAAACTTCTTCGATCCGCTGTTTGACGTACACGACGCTGCTCGTGAGGGGGAAGTGAATTCCTACATCTTGAGGCGCGAGATGCAGTTTAACATGAATGAATTATTCTACTTAGTGCGGTCGTTCGTGTTCCATTTGAAAGGTATCTTTATAGTCGTACAGCGGTAAGATAACGCCAGCGCAGGTCAGAACATAAAGGAAGATTGCGACGTAGTACCACGCGCTAACGTGTAAACAAAAATACGTCTGCGAAGCGCCGCTCTGAGTTCCGAGCACGTCCGCCTCGCGTCACGGCTATGAGTCGACTGCCGAGCTCGAGACTGTATCTGTTCGAGTGGTCGGGGCACACATTTTAGAAGCCGTGCGGGATCAGCCGAGCGGTCTCAGCCGCTGCAGTCACGGACTGTGCGGCTGGTCCCGGCGGAGGTTCGAGTCTTCCCTTGGGCATGAGTGTGTGTGTTTGTCCTTAGGATAATTTAGGTTAAGTAGTGTGTAAGCTTAGGGACTGATGACCTTAGCAGTTAAGTCCCATAAGATTTCACACACATTTTCTTTTTTGTTCGAGTGGAAGACAACACTTCCCCCCGGAACATCTGCATCCTTTAATGCTGGTCTAGCGTGCAAATAGCCGGACTTAGATTTCTAAGGGGCGGCCCGTTTTATTGGCAGCTAAGTTGATGGTCCGGACTTGGCCTCTACGACGGCCGGTTGGCGAACATGTTTTAAGTCTAATACTGTACATTATGTAACCTAACTGGGTTCTATCTCAGGCAGCCTGCATGTTGCTTCTTTCCAGTTCTGTCCATTAGATTACCAACTGAAGATTTCAAGCAGGTTTCACAAAGGGAATACTATTCCACACAACGTGATCAGAGTCACTTCCAAAATTAAACAGTATAATTAGAAATTGTAATTTCAAGCCATAAATTTCAGATTTCAATTCTAATGGTTTCATCAGATACACACCTTATCTTTTACACAGGTGTATCTCGTAGTTGAGAGAGTAAATGTTCAGCTGCAACGTTAAGTCGTATGTACGAGGGTTGCCCAGACAGTAATACACCGCATTTTTTTCCTCAGCCGGAAACAACGCTGCGAATGCGAAAATTTACGTATGTGTTACTTGAAATCCCTTGAGTGAGCGTGCCAAGTTTCCGTCACTTCCGACAGATAGCGTAGCTGCAGGAAGGTTTCAAAATGGCGTCTGTAGGTCATGTACGTTATAAGCGACGTGCTGTCATTGAAATTCTCAGTAGAGAGAAAGAAACTGTAGGGAATATTCACAAAGGCTTTTGGAAAGTTTATGGAGCGGCCGGGAGACCATCCACAGCTGTCACCTCTGACACGCTGTAGCGAGCTTCCACTTGTTTGGGCCATTAAAGGATGCTCTTCGTAGAAGACATTTTGAGGAAGATGTGGAAGTGAGTCATACAGTGAAGCCGAAGCCTTCGAGAGAGACAGACCGCGGCGCGTACCTCACGAAGGAAGGCCGAGCTCGCTGGCTCACTCACTGAACTCAGCAGAGAAACTGCCTTTCTACACCTGTTAACTCGTAACTGGGTGTGTATGTACAAGCGAAAATTCCATCTTCTACTGGAATCCATTGTTACGGAATCTTACTGTTATTAGTCCTACAATGATAGGAAGTACATAGGCCTACTAATAACTTGTTACAGTTTTACTGGGGTACAATAAAACTAAAATCATGTCAAAACGATTATCAGTTGCATAAGGCACCACATTTTGTACGATATCAGGAGTTTTACGCAGAAGAGGCTAAATGCTACAAACAAGCCGTTATACCATTCGAGTTGAGAACTGATCTTTTGCCGGCCGCTGTAGACAAGCGGTTCTAGGCGCTTCAGTCCGGAACCGCGCGACTGCTACGGTCTCAGGTTCGAATCCTGCGTCGGGTATGGATGTGTGTGATGTCCTTAATTAGTTAGGTTTAAGTAGTTCTAAGTCTATGGGACTGATGACCTCAGATGTTAAGTCCCATAGTGCGCAGAGCCATTTGAACCATTTCTTTTAAATTTTGTTGTACGACTGGTAATTAGTAAGACTTCATAATACCAGATTCCAGTAGAAGATGCAGTTCCCGTTAGTACGTACACGCGCAGTTGCAAGTTAATAGGTTTAGCAACGCATTTTGTCTGCTGAGTTAAGCGAGCGAGCGAGCTCAGGCCTACCTTCGTAACGTACGCGCCGCGGACTGTCTTTCTCGTGGGCCTCGAGTGAAGGAGCACTGGCTCCGCTACCAGGTCAAGGATTGGTACCGACAGGACATACACACGCCCTTGTTTCGCGCTGGAGGAGGGCCATAGAACGGGATGGAGATTACGTGGAAAAATAAGGTGTGTGGACAAAATGCCATTCTTTCGTGCGTGTAATTCTCATTGTGTTCAATAAAGAATTGCTGAAGAAAAAAGATGAGAAGCATTACTTTCTGGGCAACCCTCGTATACAGAATGTCCCAGACACTGATGTCAATTTGCAAGGAGGTGACATAAATGCTTATTCTAAGCAAGACGTTTTTACGAAATAAACACTAATTTAGTAAGGAACTGTGGTCTCCGCTATTCACATTGATTGACAAGAGTTTCTAATAACTTATTAAACAGTTCACAGTGAATAAAAGACTCTTTACAAGGTTGCAATCCTTGCATCGTTCGCAGTATCTCGTAAACAACTCGTGCACACTGAGGTCTGCCAAAGGGCGACTGCCTCAGACAAAGTGGTTAGTTTTGTCTGTGTATGACTGTAGGATTCCCAAGCTGCCGGCTATATATTATTATGTTGCCATAAGCTCTAGAAATGCTTCAGAGACTAAGGTTGAGCCTCACAGAAATTAAGGATCTAGGCCTAACTGTCCGGATAGCGAGGATGGAAAAAGATTTTCTAAAAGTAAAAAATAAATAAAAGGTGAAAGTAGTCAGGCTCAAGGTGTGCTACGTGGCGATTGAGTAGGTGGCTGTTGCGGCTAACGTATGGACCATCTGTGGCCCCCGAGATGTATTATATTTTCTCAGGTTTCTAGCTGGGTCGATCTGTAAATCGCCAGATCATCGTAGGCTGCCTCCGGATGCTACAATATCAAACAGAAACTGTCCCAACAGTTTGTGTGATCCTCCACAGACAAACAATCAACCTGGAGTTTCAACAAAATAGTGGTAACAACAGATCACGTACTGTGGCACAAAATCCATTTGTTTCTAGATATTAACGAAAATACTGTCTTAAATATTATCGTCTTTCTATATGTATCAGTGTTGGAGGTTCACTAAATCAATGCAGATGCTGCGGATCAGTACGCTCCCGCTCAAGACAACGAAAATTGGTCAAGTAAGCGAACTGTTAAGAACCTAATCGTCCGGGGAGTATAGTGTACCTTCTGATCTACAGCTATTTCTACGAGGCCTGTTCAGAAAGTAAGCTCCGATTGATTACCAAATTGAAACCACAGTGAACATCAGAAATGTTTTACTTGTAACAATTAGCTACACCTTTCAGCTACTTCTCTACGTAGTCGCCGTTCTGACTTAGACTTTTGTCATAGCGTTGTACCAACTTTTCAATAGCCTCATCATAGAAGGCAGCCGCCAGTGCTTTCCGCCAATTCTCCACGCTGGCCTACACCTCGTTGTCTGTGTCAAAATGTTGTCTTCAAAGACAGCGGTTCATGTGACCAGAGATGAAACTCAGGGGGAGACAATTGCGGACTGTATTGTGGGTAATCTCACATTTCCATTTGAAAACGATGCAGGAGCATCTTCATTGCCCCTGCAGAATGCGGCTGAGAATTGTCTTGAAGAAGAAACAGCACGACAGTTATGTAATGTTAGCTGCATAGCTTCAGGCGAAATTTCTCACCAGGCCCTCGTACTTGGCGGCAGACACTATTTTCTAGACATCTTTACGCACTCACTGCGAGCTCAGAAATGAGAAGAGCGACGTGATGCTAACTGGGGTTATACTAGAGACACTACTCAACACATCTGTGCAAAGCTTTATCGGATTTTCATAGTCGTTTCCATTTCGCGACCGATCGGAGCTTACTTTCTGAACGCCCCTCGTAAATGTTATGAAACAGCTATACGGCAACAGCGATACTGTTTAACTTGGTACCAAAAGGCTGCATCCAGAATGTGAAGACGATTGTTTCACCGAAGTCAGGAGATTCATGATGAGAGTTAATGGTAACCTTGAAAAGACAGGTGCCCGTTTCCAATTAATTAAAATTATTCGAGCATTTGTCAACCAGTGTCATCCATTTAAAGGCTGGGGCTTTTGTACCTAACCCTATTCAGTACTTCAAGTGTAAGGATTTCCGGCAAATGATCATGGTGTGCAACGATCACATGATGTGTGGCAGATGTGGTTCAGCGGCCGACGAAGCACAGACTCAATGCATTGCTCCAACAATTTGCGTCAGCTGCTCTGTAGCACGTCCATTCTAGAGCAGAAAATGTCAGGTCGGGTTTTGGTAGGTGAGAATAACACAGACGAAATAAAAGTTACACACTATTTGTTGTACCCTGAGGCGAAAAGAACGTTTAAGACCATTCTACTTCAATTTTTTCTGGTTACCTTTAATAACTAATTTTTCATTCGTCCAGTAGCCTGTCTTATTTGTACAGGGTGTATCATAATTAATGGCGTAAATGCATAAGCTGAAAGTACACGATACTAGAAGCAAGAAAGTCTCAGTAAATATAGGTTCGAAAATCCGTACCTTAAGAGCTACGGGCAATTTCTCGTCTTCGATACTGTGAAACAAATCTCTTGTACTACAAGTTCTTTGTTTTCCATATTTTGGGAAATGGTAGTATCGACCAAATTAAGAAAAAAAATGTCCAACAAACATGTGCTCTAAAACGCATACCTTAAAAGTTACGAGCACTCGATCATTAGAAGAGTTGTGTTTCAAAGTAGAAAAGATGAACAAGTGCTCGTAACTCTTAAGGAATGGATTTTAGAGAACATGTTTACTGGACTTTTTTTCTTGTCTTCGTCCGTACCATCACTTCCCAAAATATGGAAAGCAAAGAACTTGTAGTAGAAGAAATCTGCTTCACAGCATCTAAGGTGAAAAATTGCTCGTAGCTCTCATGTTATGCATTTTCGACACTGTGTTTACTGAGACTTTTTGCTTCTAGTACCGTGTGCTTTCAACTGCATGTGTTTACGCCATTAATTATGATACACCTTGTATATGACTTTTTGTAAATAACGTATTCATTGTTTCAATATTTTACTCCTAAACGTAATCTCACTTTTTCATAAATAAACTCAGCGGATAGAGAGCACACTGGTCGCTTTGGAGATGAGTAGTCGGCGTAGAAAGCTGTGATCTTTTGTCTTATTTCTTGCCGGAAAACCTTACACCCACAGGCATGCAACATGTAATATAGCAACACCTTACCCTCTTTCTGACGTCAATGTCTCAACCATTTAAGATGTATGCTGACTCAGTTTTACAACCTAGCAAATAAGAAGTTGTGGTACGCAAAATAGAAACCAAACATTGTCGTTATGGACTTGATGTCGGCTCATAGTACACAGTGAAATTCAAATGGTTCAAATGGCTCTGAGTACTATGGGAATTAACTTCTGAGGTCATCAGTCCCCTACATAATGAAGTAATGTGTGCATAGAATGCTTAGCGTGTGCAGTAACTTGGAGTGAGAAATGAATAAAAGTGGTAGCTTTATTATTAAATAACTTTCTTGCACAACAGTATTGTACGCTAGGGATAAACTGAATGAGGTAGCATCGTTTTAAACAGAATTGTCTTCTATTGGGGATGGAGGTTCCAGTCTTCATCCGGCCATCCTGAGTTTTTCAGTGGTTTCCCTACAATACTTCAGGCATATGGTGGGACAGTTCCTACCATTAAGGACACGGGCGAACACCTGCCCCAGTCTTGTCAAACTAGACTTGTGAGTATGTAAATGTCTGTATATATAAATTACGTTATTTTTGTTGTAAACCACGACATGTTCAGTACCTTGTAAACGTGATCTAGGGATGAATAAAACTGATACTATAACTACTACTACAAATCATAATAATAATAATTATTATTATTATTATTATTATTATTATTATGCTAGAACTGGCACCAGACACACGTGTAACTCTCTACCGCTGACGTACGTTATTTCAGTGAAGTAGTGTGTATGTCTACTGTTGAAGGTACAAGCTTACGGAACAGGTTCGCAGGTATGTGAATGGCTCTAAGACTTCTTAAGTAATAGAATGCAGTATGTTGTCTTCGCCAGCGAGTGTTCATCAGAGACAAGGGTATCAAGTGTGGCAGGACCGCTGTTATTTTCTGTATACTGAAATGATCTGATGATGCTGTGGTCTGTGGGAATGTGCCGTCGTCAAGTGACTTTAGGAGGATACAAGATGACTGAATGGCAGATAGCTTTAATTGTAGACACATGTAATTTAATGCAGACGAGTACGAAAAACAAACCCATAATGTTCGAATACAGCAGATGTGCTGCTTGACGCACCCACGTCGATTAAATATCTGGGCGTAACATTGGAAAGCAATATGAAATGGAATGAGCATGTGACGACCGGCTGGTCCCGGCGGAAGTTCGAGTCCTCCCTCGGGCAAGGGTGTGTGTGTGTGTGTGTGTGTGTGTGTGTGTGTGTGTGTGTGTGTGTGTGTGTTTGTCCTTAGGATAATTTAGGTTAAGTAGTGTGTAAACTTAGGGACTGATAACCTTAGCAGTTAAGTCCCATAAGATTTCACACACATTTGAACATTTTGAACATGTGACGACTTTTGCTGGGCAGGCAAACGGTTGACTTCGGGTTATTAGGAAAATTGTAGGAAAACATGGCTCAACTGTAAAGGAGACCGCATGTAGGACACTAGTGCGACCCATTGTTGAGTACTGTTTGAGTATTTAGGGTCCGCACTAGGTCCTATTAAAGGAAGACATAGAAGCAATTCAGAGAGGGGCTGCTAGATTTGTTACCGGTAGGTTCGAACAACACGCAAGTATAACGGAGATCCTTCGGGAGCTCAAATGGGAAACAGTGGCGTGAAAGTGACGTTCCTTTCCTGCTTAGGACGATGGGCAGACGGCGTTACAGAATGTTAAACAGGAGCTATCGTGTTTATATATGCCCATGAACACACCGTGAATGGAGTTGCCCGATTTGTTGGTATATCAGCGTGGTTGGACACAACCAGTCTAGAAGGAATGATGTACAAATCGCAGCCATGTAACACAGCGTTAAGACTGGGTTACCACTGACGATACCCTTGTCTCTGATGAAATTTAGAGAACCGTCATTTGAAGCTGTCTGCACGGCAGTTCTATTGCCGCCAACTTAACATTTCGCGTAAGGACGATGAAGACGAGATTAGAGAGATTAGGGGTCAGAGGGAGGCCTATAGACAATCGTTTTTCTCTCGCTCTGTTTGCGAGTGGAACAGAAAATGCAATGACTAGTAGCGGTACAGGGTACCCTCCACCAAGCATCATACCGTGGCTGGCGGAGTATGTATGTAGACTTAGATGCGCTGGTCGGTCGTGTCGAATCAGCTTAGGACGATGGGCAGACGGCGTTACAGAATGTTAAACAGGAGCTATCGTGTTTATATATGCCCATGAACACACCGTGAATGGAGTTGCCCGATTTGTTGGTATATCAGCGTGGTTGGACACAACCTGTCTAGAAGGAATGATGTACAAATCTCAGCCATGTAACACAGCGTTAGAACGGTGGTAGCAGAAAGACCATAACAGTAATAAGCTGCACTCAGTAAATGTAGGCCCACCACGAGCCGAGTGAACATTGTGAACGAAACTGTAAAGAAAGGACGTTTGGTGTCGGATACCTAGCAAAAGGCCATTGCTTCCAACGGCACATAACACAGCATGTCTTCGACGAACAGTAGTTGACTGGAGGCGCGTAGTGTGTTCGCGATATTGCGTCTTTTCAAGAGATGCAAGGCCTCAGGTGCAGCGATGACCCAATGAGGCGTTTCACCCACAGTCTGGAGCGTGCTTTCCAGGCCTCAGTTGATTCTGTGATGTATATGGCGTGCTTCTCATACCACGAGTGGGGCTCACAAATCCAGGTTACTGCGATCATAGACCAAGACGTTTCAACATTCTTGGTGACCAAGTGTTGTCTCTTCTACTATACCTTCACGATGAGTATGCAGACGACACTTTCGTCTTCCAAGACGATAACAGCCGTGTTCACAGGTCTACCCTCGCACGCATGTACACACACACACACACACACACACAGTAATCATTAATCAGTGGCTTAAGCTGAATCTAGTGTACGTGAAGAACATTCTTTACTTTTTCCCTCGACACATTGGGGCCACTATGAAAGCTAGAGTCGGTGTTACGTAGTATTAGAGCTAAGTCTGCTGGCAGTCACTAATTTTTTGTCCGGCGTGCTTATCTACGTAGGAGTTAATAATGCATTTTTGCAATGATTAACTTACGAAATCATCTGAATGTAGATACATAGCAGTATAAATAAGACGTGAACAAAACGTTAAGGTACAATTATTTGCATTCCACTACACAGGGTGTTTTAGATTATCTTCTGTCATTTAATTCCTTTCTACTTATGCCGGCCAACAAGACGATAATGTTTAAGTTCGAGGCTGTAACACAACGCAGTTTGGCGAGACATTTTTATCGACACCTTTAATTTTTTGGAAGATCGTACGACCTGTTCTCTTTGCGTGAACTGAAAAATTCAACCACTGCTCTCGTGAGTTGGAATGAAAGTAAATTAGCTTTCACTGTTGGTGTACACTCAAAATATAAAATAGGCAATAAAAGAATGCTGCGATATAGATTTCTGGTGCAGTTTCCTACTAACTTTCTGTTCATATCCATTTGTATGCAGTCCATTACACTGACGGATTATTTTCTTTTTTTTTTTTTTTTATTACTGAGTTAAGAAGGCTTATTATACACGGTGTTTCACAATTCTTATCACAAGCTTCTAGGGGTTGTTGAGTTGTTGAGCGGACTTAGTAGACAGTTTGGTACGGAACCAACGCCCGAAAATGTATTGTTTGGATATGGAATAAGTTTGAATATCAGATCATTTTAGAATCTCCCGCTTCATGACATCCAAACAAAATGAGAAGAGTGCGCCGTCATCAGTTCCTGTTGTAATTATGACATCTCATACTATTTTCGGCCGACTGCAACAACGGCAACGAGAAGAGGAGACGTTGGCAATTAGGAGGGTTGACTGCCGTGATCCACAGACGCTCCACACTATCGACTTTGAAGAGGACTTCCTCCGTTACCTAGAAGAGAAACCAAATGTTCGAAACATTGCCCATGCCATGGGCTCCTTTAGAGCACACAGGTCAGAGCTCTTTGTCTCCTTTGTGTGCGTACTACGACGCGGAATATTTGAAAGTGATCCGATCTCCAAACACATTTCACATCCAAACGGTACTTTTCTGGTCGTGAGTTCCTTATCAAAACTTTGTGTGCTAAGTGCCTTCCACAACCTCTAGAAGCCTTTAATACGAATTATGAAACAGACTGTATTGTGGTATTCCAGTACGTAAGTAGCTGAAATTGCCTCAAGCAGGATTGCACATCGGTCCAAATCTAATGGTTATATTTTCGCTCCAAAATACAATATTATTTAAGTCGATGCTGACATTCTCGTGCTCCACTTCGGTATAATTCAGATAGTTTTGATTTAGAGGAAGAAAACAGTAAATTTCAATTTTTGAATCGTCGTTGAAACAGGAAACCTGGTATTATTGTAACATTGACATTTTGGCAGTCATTATCTATCAATCTTTAAAAATGCGATTATAAATCGCATATTGAGAATTTGTCCACTAATACTTCTGTCTGGTACTTTGTACTCAATTGCATCTCGAATCATTGCGTCACTATATTACTGTCCACAGCTACATTGAAAAAATTAGACGTAAAGCACATTTTTCATATATGGATTTCCTGCTTAATATTTCTATCTGATATAAGTTATTACCTTCGTTTTAATAACATTATACCATAGTAGGAGAAAATTTCTCTTCTTGTCAGTGAAAGAATATGCAGTTCTGGAAAATTTGCAAAATACTTCGCCACAGGAGCCAAAAACTCTTTATTAGAGTCTCAGCCGTCACTTTTCTTCCGTGAAGGAATAGGTGGAAGCAGAAAATCGGAAATTTGTGATAAGGTCTTATGGGACCAAACGGCTGAGGTCATCGATCCCTAAGCCTACATACTAGTTAATCTAACTTAAACTATGGAAAACACACACTCCCATGAGCGAGGGAGGACTCGAACCTCCGACGTGGGGAGCCGCACGGATCGTTACAAGGCGCCTCCGACCGCACGGCTAGCCCGCCCGGGATGGAAGCAGAAAACATTGAGAATAGTTCTGATGTTTCAACAATGCGCAACTTCATCTCCCTCCGTTTTCCCATTGCCCAGCACGTACGTGGACGGGTGCTTTTTTATGATAAAAGACATTCTTTTGAAATCTAGATTATTCAAGGTAATGAAAACGAATAACCCATTCTGAATCACATAAAACAGACATCATGAAATTATCGGCACATGAAAATAACTAAATATTTTCGGTGCACGAACATCCGCTACTTGGACTGTCACTTACTTCATGGCGCGATGGGAGATATTGAACTTGCCGATAAGTCTCGTCTGCTTGGAACCCTAAGGGCATCAAAATTACAGACATAAACCGCTCATCGAAATGAAATGTAAGTAAACAGGAATTATAGATATTCTCATATCACCCCATTCGCTGGCTTTACCAACACACAACTTGTCACCATTCGACGTAAGTAGGACCCCAGGCTAAGCAACAGGATTTCGTATTCATATTCACTGGTTACCGCAAACTACAAACGATTTCTCGCCTTCCTACCTGACACAGTTGTGTCTGCTACTGTGGGAGTCAGCACCGACACAAACAAGAGAGGAGAGAAGTTGCGATGGCAGGTGGCAGACATACATTCAGATTAATAGGACATTTTATTTCTAAAAAGAAAAGAAATATAGCTTCTTGTTATGAGATGGCTTCCTGTGATTCTTGTGCCTTACACTGACACACTATTACTACCCGCAGTATGCAGGCTAAGTATCGCCTTCCTATTACTCAGTGCTGATGCTCTCGAAACCTTCGAGAGAACTGGGCCAACCAGCGATAGGCGGCTGGTTAAGTCATCATTGAGAGGTGGTGCTGAACTTTGTCTCCCTAGAGGTGTGGCGCTGCCCGTTTTTTCCATTTTGCGCGCGGGTCAGCGCCTTCTTGATACCGTTTCGCGGCGCTGCGCTGACCAGTGTGGGGTCGATGCTTTAGGATTGAACATTCCTCACCCCCCCCCCCCAAATACCAGACTTGTTGTGTAGGGTGGCGCCAACGGGGCGGGGGGAGGGGAGGGGGGTTAGGAAAGTGGGTGGCCTGAGGAGCAGAGCCGCAAGTGGGACCGACCCCGAGCCCCTGGCCCGGCCCCGAATCCGTCCTGCGCTCCGGGGGGAACGTCGGTCGAATAACCACCCTCTCCCTGATCCGGTCCGACGAAAAACGGAGAGGGCGGCGGCAACGACGACGACGACGACGACGAGCGCTGGGAAGTTGAGCTGCTGCGGCGGCGAAGGTGATGAGTCCAGCTCCATTGGTTCCGCAGGCGGTACCGAAGAGATACAAGGGGATGGCCGCGCCGGCCGCAAGATCCCGGGAGGACGCGAATATGGACAGAAAATTTGCAGAAGTATCTCGCGATCGACAAGTACAAATCTGGTTCTGGTGGCGGCTCAGCACCCCAGCAGGACCTTGAATTAAATACACTACTGGCCATTACAATTGCTACACCAAGAAGAAATGCAGAAGATAAACAGGTATTCATTGGACAAATATATTATACTACAACTGACATGTGATTACATTTTCACGCAATTTAGGTGCATAGATCCTGAGAAATCAGTACCCAGAACAACCACCTCTGGCCGTAATAACGGGCTTGATACGCCTGGGCATTGAGTCAAACAGAGCTTGGATGGCGTGTACAGGTACAGCTTCCCATGCAGCTTAAACACGATACCACAGTTCATCAAGAGTAGTGACTGGCGTATTGTGACGAGCCAGTTGCTCGGCCACCATTGACCAGACGTTTTCAGTTGGAGAGAGATCTGGAGAATATGCTGGCCAGGGCAGCAGTCGAACATTTTCTGTATCCAGAAAGGCCCGTACAGCACCTGCAACATGCGGTCGTGCATTATCCTGCTGAAATGCAGGGTTTCGCTGGGATCGAATGAAGGGTAGAGCCACGGGTCGTAACACATCTCAAACACAACGTCCACTGTTCAAAGTGTCGTCAATGCGAACAAGAGGTGACCGAGACGTGTAACCAATGGCACCCCATACCATCACGTCGGTTAATACGCCAGTATGGCGATGACGAATACACGCTTCCAATGTGCGTTCACCGCGATGTCGCCAAACACAGATGCGACCATCATGACGCTGTAAACAGAACCTGGATTCATCCGAAAAAAATGACGGTTTGCCATTCGTGCACCCAGGTTCGTCGTTGAGTACACCATCGCAGGCGCTCCTGTCTGCGATGCAGCGTCAAGGGTAACCGCAGCCATGGTCTCCGAGCTGATAGTCCGTGCTGCTGCAAACGTCGTCGAACTGTTCGTGCAGATGGTTGTTGTCTTGCAAACGTCCCCGTCTGTTGACTCGGGGATCGAGACGTGGCTGCACGATCCGTTACAGCCATGCGGATAAGATACCTGTCATCTCGACTGCTAGTGATACGAGGCCGTTGGGATCCAGCGCGCTCTTCCGTATTAGCGTCCTGAACCCACCGATTCCATATTCTGCTAACAGACATTGGATCTTGACCAATGCGAGCAGCAATGTCGCGATACGATAAACCGCAATTACGATACGCTACAATCCGACCTTTATCAAAGTCGGAAACGTGATGGTACGCATTTCTCCTCCTTACACGAGGCATCACAATAACGTTTCACCAGGCAACGCCGGTCAACTGCTGTTTGTGTATGAGAAATCGGTTGGAAACTTTCCTCATGTCAGCACGTTGTAGGTGTCGCCACCGGCGCCAACATTGTGTGAATGCTCTGAAAAGCTAATCATTTGCATATCTCAGCATCTTCTTCCTGTCGGTTAAATTTCGCGTCTGTAGCACGTCATCTTCGTGGTGTAGCAATTTTAATGGCCAGTAGTGTATATGCAACTGCCCGAATTTCAAAGGATTCTTCCTCTCTCCCAGTGCCCGATATTACCATAAACTCGGAAAAGCTAAACGTTCCAGCTTCTGAGCTGTGGTCGGCGGAATAGATTTGGACGGATGAAACAAACAATGAAGTGACTTATGGTCCGTCTAGGTAAAACTTTCGACCAAACAGAATGGTGAAACTGTCACGCCATAGATACTAGCGAGCGCTTCCTTCTCGATTTGTGAACAGTTACATCGAGTCTTTGTTAATAACGTGGAAGCGAAAACAATCGGCCTCTCCCGTGAACCAGATTTGTGCGAGAGCACTGCTCCGATTTCCTACGGAAAAGCGTCCACTGTGAAGACCACAGGGTTAGCGGGATCGAAATGAACAAGGCATCTGTCATTCAACAACGTATTTTTAAGTTTCTGGGGTGCGTTCTGACACTCGTTGCTGTAAACAAAAGGCAGATTCTTCCGGCACAAACGACACAATGGAGCCGCGATCTGGGCTGTGTTGGGTATAAGGCAGAGACGTCCCAGATGGCCAGCAAATGTGAGTCAAGGGGATGAACACCCTGGCTATTAAGAACATTCCCTAGGTATTGAATTTCAGTCCAAAAAAAACATTTGTTCAGGTGACACTTCAAACCTGTAGCCGAAAGCACCTGAGAAAGGGTACGAAGGTTACTGATATGTTTCTCCGGTGTACGTCCTGACACCAAAATGAAGTACAAGTAATTTGAACACAATGGAACTTTTGCAGTAAGCTGATTTACAGTAAGTAGCGTTATTATATGGCAGGTGCGGAAACGCTGCCAAAGGGTAAGCGCAAAACTTTGAGCAACTTTAAATTTGTGGTGACCAAGGACACTTTCTGAGAGTCCTCATCTAGCGGAATCGACAATACGCATCGCGTAAGTCAGTTTTTGAAAAACAGCTGCTTGCACCAAGCCTGTCCACGATTCCCCAGGGCGAGGCAACGAGTAAACGTCAATTATTGTTTGTGGATTCACAGTGGATTTAAAGTCAACACAAAGACGACGTCTTACACAGGGCTTTGGTAAGATTACTAAGGGAGAAGCCCATTGAGTAGCCTGGATAAGAGCAATAACACCATTGTCTTGTCATTCTTTAAGTTCACTTGCAACTTTGTCTAGAAGTGTATGAGGGACGGAAGGCGCCTGTGAAAACTTAGGTGCGCCACAAAATTATTTGTTCTGCCAAGTCCTTCAGGAAATAAATCAGGAAACTCCTCAATCAACTGAGTAACACTGTCTTTTGGGTTGAAAGCACAAACAGGAAGTGCTTTGTCCTTAATACGAAGACCAAACAAATCAAACGAATCTAACACAAAAATATTTTGACAGTCTCACAACTGCAAAATTATAAATTTCACTGTTCTGGCGTGAGACTGGAATGTCCTGACCGTTAAATGCACTAAGTTGAGTGCAAGAGTTCAATTGTCCAGAGCCCAACTGTTCATAAGTGGCACGATTAATCAATATAACGGAAGCGCCAGTGTCCAAATGAAGTTGCACACAGCGTCTAGCGATGACTATGTTCACAAACTGTTTGTTTAACTGTTGTTGCACAGCACTTGGGCGGGGTGAAGGCACTTCCTGAATTTGGTCGTCACTAGGACCGGTTTAGGAAAAACTACATTCACTGAGTGAGAAGGTTTTCCACGCTTACGGGAGCGAACACGGGTAGAGTTCTTATCCTGTTGCAAGCACACAGACTGTACATGACCTAGCTTCCCACAAGCAAAGCAAGTTGAGTTCCGCGAAGGGCAATATTGTCTTTTAAATCTGGAAAAGCAGCGGGGATATGATTTCAGGACAGGCACACGCGTTGACACTTGTTTACTCTGTCCACGGCGTGGTGTCCCGTTTGGGTGCGGTGTCTGGTCCCAAGGCCCTACCTGATTGTCAGTTTGCGTTACACTCCAAATGGGAGCTGCCTAAAAGTTTTCCACGGCACTGTCACATAGGTGCCTGACATACCAAAATTTGTAATATTTGATTCAAAGTAGGATCCGAATGTTTGAGAATTTGTCCACTAATACTTCTGTCTGGTACTTTGTACTCAATTGCATCACGAATCATTGCGTCACTATAGTACTGTCCACAGCTACATTGAATACGACACTGTCCCGTCAAACCCTGAAGTTCAGTGACCCACAGACGGTACGTCTGTTCTGGCTTTGTCCGCAGTTGTATGAACTTGTGACGAGCTGCTGCAACCTGTACCTGATCCTCGTAATACTTAGTCAGGGCGGAAACTAAATCTTCAAAAACTAGCAACTCCGGTCTACTAGTCGCGAATAACTTCTGAGCGTGACGGTAAACTCCTGTGCCAGTCGTTGACAAGAAATAAGAAAGTTTCATAGTGCCTTGCACTTGATGTGTAGCACGATGAGCGTTAACCTGACCGTAGTACTCATTCCATTCCTCTTGTTCATTGAAAGCTGGGAACGGTGGAATGAACGGAGAGTGTGCCCCGGATGTGGTTGGCTGTTGTGGCAGATTAAGGCAGCATTGGCTTGTGCATTAATAACCTGCTTGGTTGCTGTCATCAACTGCGACATTTGTTGGTTCTGAAACTGAATGAACTGCATTAGGTCAAAGCCAGGAGCAACTGGGGGCGTAGGCGCAGGCGATGTAGGAGGAGGGTCAAAGGCCATGTTACGGAGAGGAGCGCCGCATCAAGTAAATAAAATCAATGCAAATACACAAACAATGGAAGGATTGTGGCTAATCTGAAAGAAAGAACACAATGCTCCTCTGAAAGAAGAGAGAGAAATATTGATGACACTCTGTGAAAGTGTTGCGAATAGTGGAGGCAGTGTTGGTTCTGGAATGTGCGGCGCCAGATGTGTCGGCTACTGTGGGAATCGGCACCGACACAAACAAGGGAGGAGGGAAGCTGCGATGGCCGGTGGCAGAAATCTGAAATGATCTGTGCGTGACACACTCAAATTAATAGGACATTTTATTTCTAAAAAGAAAAGGAACATAACTTCTTGTTATGAGGTGACTTCCTGTGGAATTGCACTGACACTCTATTACTGTTCGAAGAATGCGAGCTAAGTATCGTCTTCCTATTACTCAGCACTGATGCTCTCGAAGACTGCGACCGAACTGGAACGACTAACGATTGGCGGCTGGTTAAGTGAGCGTTGATAGGGGGCGCTGAACGCTTGTCTTCCTGGACGTGTGGCGCTGCCCGCTCTTTCCATTTGCGCGCGGTTCAGCACCTTCTTGATGCCGTTTCGCAGAGCTGCGCTAGTCGGTGTGCGGTCGATGTTTCAGAGCTGCACAATAGATACGGCAGGGCTGTAGGTCCAAACTGTCCGCGTGAGGTGGTGGACTTAAGCTCTATACGGAGTAACAAGTTCATGTCTATAATCATTTCTTTGACTGCTGAAGGCGCGCCACCTGCTTGAGGCGCCGCGGCCTGGAGCATAATGCGTCTACCTGTGCTGCGTGCCCGTCTCTCGGAGCCGCCGCCGGGACCGGATCGGCCCGCGCTGCTCGACCCGCCCTGTGCTAAATATTTCTCGGCTGAATACGACTCGCGCATAGCCAGAGTGAAATTTTGGCGAATTTGAGCTGTAATATCTCGAGCAATAGTTTATATAAAGAAATAAAATTCGGCCATCTTGTAGAACTTTATGCGTTCTCTTAAGAATAATATTGTAAAGAATTTTACGAGACATATTTCGAAGTTTGGCTTCTTGCATCTCCTGAAGTAATGCTATGAAGAACGTAAAACTTTGCATCTAGTAACCTATTGTATTGTATGTATAGTATGTTAACCTGGGGACGTAGAAACGACGGAGAGGATCCGTCCCCGCCTCAGCCGCAGTGGTCCACAACCCCACGACGACTACCGCAGTCCACTTCACCCCTCCGCCGTCCCACACCGAACCTAGGGTTATTGTGCGGTTTGGCCCCCGGTGGACCCCCCACGGAACGTCTCACACCAGACGAGTGTAACCCCTATGTTTGCGTGGTGGAGTAATGGTGGTGTGTGCGTACGTGGGGAACTTGGTTGCGCAGCAATCGCCGACATAGTGTAACTGAGGCGGAATAAGGGGAACCAGCCCGCATTCGCCGAGGCAAATGGAAAAGCATTGATTTTTTGTTTTCATTTGAAAAAAAGTGCTGCAGAGTCGCATCGAATGCTTGTCGAGGCATATGGTGATCATGCTCTATCAGAAGCAACATGCAAAAGATGGTTTCAACGGTTCGGAAATAATGATTTTGATGTAAGAAATGAAGAACGTGGAAGACCACCAAAAAAGTTCGACGAAGCCAAATTGCAAGCCATACTGGATGAAGAAGATACTTTGAGTCAGAAGCAAATGGCAGCAATGATAAATGTTGCACAACAAACAATTTCTGACCGTTTGAAAGCTATGGGAAAGATCCAAAAGTGTGGAAAATGGGTGCCACATGGATTGAATGAAAGACAGATGGAAAACCGAGAAGCCATTTGTCAAATTTTGCTTCAAAGACATGAAAGAAAATCAATTTTGCATCGCATTGTTACTGGCGATGAAAAATGGATTTATTTTAAGAATCCTAAACGGGAAAAATCGTGAGTTAATCCGGGACAACCATCAACATCGACTGCAAAACCAGATCGATTCGTCAAGAAGACAATGCTCTGTGTTTGGTAAAATCAGAAAGGTGTGGTGTATCATGAGCTTCTAAAACCCGGTGAAACTGTGAATACTAATCGCTACAGACAAAAAATGATCAATTTGAACTATTCATTGGCTAAAAAAGACCAGAATGGGCCAGAAGATACGGCAAAGTAATTTTTTTACACAACAATGCACCTGCACACAAAGCAAAACTGGTTCAGGATAGCCAGCCGCGGTGGTCTAGCGGTTCTAGGCGCGCAGTCCGGAACCGCGCGCCTGCTACGGTCGCAGGTTCGAATCCTGCCTCGGGCATGGATGTGTGTGATGTCCTTAGGTTAGTTAGGTTTGAGTAGTTCTAAGTTCTAGGGGACTGATGACCACAGATGTTAAGTCCCATAGTGCTCAGAGCCATTTGAACCATTTTGGTTCAGGATACAGTCAAAACACTTGGCTGGCAGCTGCTACCCCACCCACCGTATTCACCAGACTTGGCCGTTTCCGACTACCATTTGTTTTCATCAATGGGACACGCATTGGCTGAGGAACACTTCGATTCCTACGAAGAAGTCGAAAATTGGGTGTCTGATTGGTTTGCTTCAAAAGACGAACATTTCTATTGGTGTGATGTCCACAAATTGCCAGGTGGTCAATATGTATAGAAGGCAATGGTCAGTACTTTGAATAAAATTTTTTTACTTTTCAATTCAAAATTAGTGTTTCATTTTCACAAAAAAACGCTCATTTCATACCGGTATACCCGGTAATTGATATTTGTGTCCTGAAAAATGGCTCTGAGCACTATGGGACACAACTGCTGAGGTCATTAGTCCCCTAGAACTTAGAACTAGTTAAACCTAACTAACCTAAGTACATCACAAACATCCATGCCCGAGGCAGGATTCGAACCTGCGACCGTAGCGGTCGCGCGGTTCCAGACTGCAGCGCCTTTAACCGCACGGCCACTTCGGCCGGCTTGTGTCCTGAATTCGAGTCATCGAAGTAATGGTTTAACGGCTGGAAATCGGTTTCTTTCCAGTCAAATGTGTCACTTAAGTGCGCTCTTTTCTGAACCGTTTCACTGTCACTTTCTGATTCCTCAGATTCAGAGGAACTGCTGACTGCAATTCTTGCTCTCCCCTCCAATGTAAACGGTTGAAGACTACAGATTCGAGATTCTGTTGAAGACTCATCACTGTTAGCAACGT
The DNA here is from genome assembly GCF_021461385.2 of Schistocerca piceifrons. NCBI lineage: Eukaryota > Metazoa > Arthropoda > Insecta > Orthoptera > Acrididae > Schistocerca > Schistocerca piceifrons. The sequence continues at coordinate 801,100,952 of NC_060149.1, forward strand.
AAGATAATTCACGCTCACTGTCGCTCTCAGTCAGCATATCCAGCATTTCTTTATCTGTGCAACCACGGCGACGTGACATTTCTCACGTAGAGAACAAGAAAACTGAGGAAAATACAGGAATCTAAGTCGAATTCTGCAAAGAGCGAACACAGCAACAAAGATATACAGGGTGTTACAAAAAGGTACGGCCAAACTTTCAGGAAACATTCCTCACACACAAGTAAAGAAAAGGTGTTATGTGGACATGTGTCTGGAAACGCTTAATTTCCATGTTAGAGCTCATTTTAGTTTCTTCCACCTATGCTCAATGGAGCACGTTATCATGATTTCATACGGGATACTCTACCTGTGCTGCTAGAACATGTGCCTTTACAAGTACGACACAACATGTGGTTCATGCAAGATGGAGCTCCTGCACATTTCGGTCGAAGTGTTCGTACGCTTCTCAACAACAGATTCGGTCACCGATGGATTGGTAGAGGCGGCCCAATTCCATGGCCTCCACGCTCTCCTGACCTCAACCCTCTTGACTTTCATTTATGGGGGAATTTGAAAGCTCTTGTCTACGCAGCCCCGGTACCAAATGTAGAGACTCTTCGTGCTCGTATTGTGGACGGCTGTGATACAATACGCCATTCTCCAGGTCTGCATGAGCGCATCAGGTATTCCATGCGACGGAGGGTGGATGCATGTGTCCTCGCTAACGGAGGACATTTTGAACATTTCCTGTAACAAAGTGTTTGAAGTCACGCTGGTAGGTTCTGTTGCTGTGTGTTTCCATTCCACGATTAATGTGATTTGAAGAGAAGTAATAAAATGAGCTGTAACATGGAAAGTAAACGTTTCCGGACTCATGTCCACATAAAATATTTTCTTTCTTCGTGTGTGAGGAATGTTTCCTGAAAGTTTGGCCGTACCTTTTTGTAACACCCTGTACACCCTCGAACTACACAGTCAGACCACTGAACAGCTAGCCGGCCGGGGCGGCCGTGCGGTTAAAGGCGCTTCAATCTGGAACCGCGTGACCGCTACGGTCGCAGGTTCGAATCCTGCCTCGGACATGGATGTTTGTGGTGTCCTTAGGTTAGTTAGGTTTAAGTAGTTCTAAGTTCTAGGGGACTGATGACCTCAGATGTTAAGTCCCATAGTGCTCAGGGCCATTTGAACCATTTTGTTTCCATGCATGCTACTTTTCTGACAGCTTGATGACAAGCTGTCAGAGGTTCCACAATGTCCGAGTCGAAAACACTGGGGGTTAAAAATGGTTCAAATGGCTCTGAGCTCTATGGGACTTAACTTCTGAAGTCATCAGTCCCCTAGAATCTAGACCTACTTAAACCTAACTAACCTAAGGACATCACACACATCCATGCCCGAGGCACGATTCGAACCTGCGACCGTAGCGGTCGCGTGGTTCCAGACTGTAGCGCCTAGAACCGCATGGCCACTCCGGCTGTCACTGGGGGTTACCTTAATGGAAATCATAGCAGGGCAAATAGCTGAGTTAAGAGTAGACCAGGAGCTTATATCTAAGGAAATAAATGTCGTGAAGGAAAGCAGGGCTTTTCTCGGTACAGTTACTCCTGCGAATGCAGAGAAGAGACAGGAGAATATGCGAGTGGTGGATTAAAAACAAGAATCACTACGTTTCTCCGGCGATAAGAAATATTAGGCATTTGGAGAGGCTTGACAGAGTGGATAATGAAGAAGATGGTTTGAAATGGGAGAGAAGGAAGAGGGAAAGAGCTTGTAATACTAGTGGTCGGGCTGACAAGCTTAAATCCCTACAGGGATGAGTACCTGAGGAACGGGGGTTTGTGATAATTGAAATTTAATATGTACTGAGGATAAGAGGCAGCGAGCAAAATTTGATCTTCGGTGACGCACGGTGCAAATCAAGAAATATTGATCCAGCTGAGAAAACTGTCGCTAGTGGTGTACTGTCGCAAGGTTCGTCTGTCCTGAAAGGCAATCCAATTGAATTGAGGGCAAAATCACTAAGGCTCAATGCTTGAGATGTAGTGCTATACCGCACAAGGAAATTTAGATTTGATAAAGCGAGTCATCCTGCGATTAGCGTTAAAGCGAATGAAATAAATAGAACTACGTGTCAACGTACTGCGTATGGTAGTAACATATGTGGTTAATGTGTGCGCATAGTTTTGATGATGTGTTTTATTGGAAAATATAAAGCGAACTTTTGTTGCATAGAAAAGTTCCGAATAATGTACCAGAGCAGCGAGTTAATTAAGCACGGCATAAACGAAAAGAGATGCTGAGCGTGGGAAATCAATGGAGTAGGACCATTTATTGTTAAAGATGATTTGGTATGGGTATTTTTTTAAGGGGAAAACAGTTTTGTAATATTGTTTCATTAGTTTTGTGACTTGACTATTGTGGGTGAAAAGTGGGGGAAGTTTAGCAAATTTATAGCAACACAATAGGGATGCGTTTGTACAGAGAAGATGCTTCAGCACGTGCAGTAGCACAGAGATCCCCTTCATCGCACAGTCATAGAGATGAGTGTCGCAATAGGAGGAACCCTGGTGTCTCTGACTCTGACTGTGACTTACTTTGTGCAGCTTGCATCTCCTTCAGTTGAAAAACGGTCCACCCTAAAGAACTCCTGACATCAACTGCCAGTGAACTGGGTTACCCCTAGCAAGAATTATTTGTTAAGTAACGATTGGTTAAGAATCCAGCTGGTGAGCAAGTAGGAATACCGAGAACCGGCAATCAAGAGTGAGAACTGACAGACTTAAGCAAATGCTCACGAATTTGCCAAGAAGAGAGAATTTGGTAAAGTTACTTTACTAGTTTGTAAGTGATAATTCAGTGGAGTCGTGGCCATTTGTGAAAATGAGATAAGTTCAGCGGGATAATCATAGAAATGCCATGTTGACAAAGAACACAGTCAATGAAACTTGATATTTAAGCTGAACTAGTGTAAAGGAAAACCTCAGTGTACTGTGCATAACTGTCAGCTTGTAAGATGTGTACCAAGTCTTTCCACAGTTACTATGACCTTAGATCCGGTGGGCCGGATATTCTGATGACGGTAGGCGTGTTGTGCTGCAGTATTTTACTTGTAATGGCTGAATGAAATAAATATGCTGCTCACGATTAGTGAAAGAAACCCATGGAACCGGGGCAAGCCTGGTACAGTTACGTCAGCAGAGATATGCTGATCCCACAATTACTCTCTCCACAGCGGTGGGCCAGTTATCACACGTCCCAGATCAGCGGAGACAGCCAGAGTTGTAATACCATTGCCACAGTGGAAAGGCAGAGTCAGTTTTCTTTCGGTGACCTGATTCCTACACGACTGAATTATAGCTTTGTTTAGTTTACTCGATGGGAATCGATGTCTTGGCAAAACAAATGGTTCAAATGGCTCTGAGAACGATGGGACTTAACATCTGAGGTCATCAGTCCCCTAGAACTTAGAACTACTTAAACCTAACTAACCTAAGGACATCACACACATCCTTGCCCGAGGCAGGATTCGAACCTGCGACCGTAGCGATCGCGCAGTTCCAGACTGAAGCGCCTAGAACCGCTCGGCCACAACGGCCGGCTTGGCAAAACAGGCACTAGCCAATCCCGTAGAAATACTCCTCATTTTTAAACAGATGTATGCAGTCTGATAGCCGCCAGCTTCGAGGGTAGATCTATGTTGATTTTCGAGGTGACATGAATCAACCGCTGGACTTAAGCTCTCCTAGCCGGGAGCGTTGCTCTATTCTAATTCTGATGCTGCTGACTTAGCGCCTGCAAACCATGGGGCACCATGAACCTCCTTGCAGTCGCTACCAGGCTCCTAAACTGGTGGGCTACGGTTCAAGCTCGAGACCATGCAGAAACTCATCCGCCTTCGTCTACGAGAGCAAACTTCTGCTTTCGTCATCATTCCTACTGACTCGCTGACTCTTCCGCTTGGCTGACCGAGAGACGCTGCTCGCTGTCGATGACAATGGCACCTCTTCGCCGGCAAAGTACAGCCTATGGTTTGGGAGAAATGGCTCCTCAGAGAACCTTCACGACTGTTTTAGTTTTCTAAGCAATGAAACAGATGTTCAACAATGCTATTTTCATGACGATACGTGGGTCAACAACCAGACATCTATCCATCACTGCACTGCAGCCCGACCCAGGGCGGTGAATTGCTGGCTTCCTGAGCGCTGACAAACCAATTTCACCACCCACCATAGAGGTAAATCCACCCTCGGCCTCTACAACTGGCGTCAGAAGAGTCTGTCACCTCTACACTTTGCGCAAGCTATTGCACATTCAATTAAACTGATCTTCCAAGTCTTTTCCACTTGTGATAGAGCTACAACTTCAAAGTTGTTTATCTTCTCAATCAACTTCAATCTATTTTCAAGTTTCTCTTCAGTTTCCTCTATGCTTGCACTTCGTTCAGATTTAGTAATATGGTAGTCAGGCTACAACCCTGTCTCACTCCCTTCTCCACCACCGATTCCCTTTTTAGTCCTTTTGACTATTACAGCCGCAGTCTGATTTTTGTACAAATCGCGTACAACCTTTCACTTTCCGCATTTTGTCCCTGCTACCTTCACAATTTCAAGAAGTGTGTTCCAGTCAACATTACTGAAAGGTTCCTCTATACTTAGAAAGGCCTTAAATTTATCTTTGTCTTATTTGAGTCTTTTATATGTCGCAGTGTCGTAAGATTAGTGCGGCTAGACCACTTCCTTCATTTCCCTGGGACCGAAACAGGTCTTCCTCTTAGTCAGCTTCTATAAGGGGTAGTCGGTCGTTGTAGCTTAGCGGTTCTAGGCACTTCGGTCCGGAAGCGCGCTGCTGCTACGGTCGCAGGTTCGAATCCTGCCTCGAGTATGGATGTGTCTGATGTCCTTAGCTTAGTTAGGTTCAAGTAGTTCTAAGTTCTAGAGGACTGATGACCTCAGATGTTAAGTCCCATAGTGCTCAGAGCAATTTGAACCATTTTTTTCTATAAGGGGTAGTCAAATGAAAACGAGACAAATGGAAAAAATGTAAGCAAACTGTTTATTATTTCAAAATTAATCACCATATCTTTTCATACATTTATCCTGCTGAGAGAGAAGACGGTCAGTGCTATCATGGAAAAATGTTTGCGCCTGCCTATGGAAACACGATTGTACGCAGGCGTGGAGTCCTCGTCCGAAGCAAATCGATAGTTACGGATATATTCCTACAGCGTTCCAAAAATATTAACTAACGGCCTTGCCGCAGTGGTAACACCGGTTCCCGTCAGATCACCGAACATAAGCGCTGTTGGGTTGGTCTAGCACTTGAATGGGAGACCATCCGGTCTGCCGAGCACTGTTGGTAACTGAGGCAAACTGAGGAGCTACTTGATTGTGAAGTAGAGGCTCAAGTCTCGGAAACTGAAATAAGGCCGGGAGAGCGGTGTGCTGACCACATGCCCCTCCATATCCGCATCCGGTGACGCCTGTGAGCTGAGAATGACAAGCCGGCCGATCGGTACCGTTGGGCCTTCATGACCTTGTAGTGTAGCGGAATAGTAAAGAGTTGGAAACGTGGAATATTGTCAAAGTTTCGTTGCCTATGCCAAGAGCCAGCGGCAGTACGTTAGCCAAGGAGTAGGAGGATTGGACAAGTATGGAATGTGTCGTCACGCAGGGGCAATGGCCTGGTTACACACAGCAGGCGAGAGAGAATTGCTTAGCACGCGGGTTTGTGTTAGACGGAGACTTTCGTAGAGTGCAAGACCGAGATATAGCGTCAGCTGTACTGCATTTCACGACTTCGCGTAAGTCTGCCGCAACAACACGTAACTCTGTCGCAAGAACACCTAAAGGGCGAGTACGACAGATGAATCAGCAGTATAAGTGGAACGAATGCGGTCATTACAAACGGGCATCACGTCAGGACGTCGCTCGTGCTTCCTTTAAATACGCCAGCTTTGATAGCAACAAGGCACTCGCACTCGCAGTCAGACTGGCAGTTAGATGTGTACTGGGTCGCTGCGTAGCGCTCAGCTCGGTGATCGACATGTTAATCTGTATTAAGGAGATGTTGCAGTAAGGGCGGCCCATCCAGCAGCAGACCTGAGGGGACAGTACCAGCTCTGGTCTTCTCTGCTGCTGCTGTCAATCATCAACCCAGGATTAGCAGACATCGCGGCAGACTCGCTCGCCGCCGATGCTGACCACATCAGTGAGCCGTCGTCGAGATCGTGCGGGGCCTAGGCCCTGTGCATCCACCGTCACAACCGGGTGAGCCGACGACGCTGGGGGACTGCAGCCCGTTCCGCCCGTCCACCGCGGACGAGCCACCAGGAGGAGCAGGGAAGAAGACGGGGTGGGATAGAGTACACTCCGCACTACGAGAACGCTTCTCGTGCCGACAGCACCGGGACTCGAACCCGGAGCCACCCGCTGTCCGCCGTCGAGCCGCCGCCCGGCCGGGCGCCGCCAGCCACGCGCGGCCGAAGTAAAGACATTCCACCGCCACGTCACAGCACGCGGCGCTGCGCTACCAAGATTGCGCGGCCCGGATCTGGTGTCATCGCTACGAGTCAGCGAGGACTCGGGGAAGGTCGTTGATATCGCCAAGCCACATTGTACTCGGCAGGAATAAAGTTGTTACGAATGAATAATGTTTCTTTGGCGTTTCTGACGCTTCTACAGCCATTTCCTAGCATCCTGACAACTGGAGAGGTCACCACTCGGCCATCCAGTCCACCGTAGGCGACCAGGACCACCGGGGCGTCTACAGATTTGGTGTCAGAAGTGGTCGCGCCCACCGCCTTCAGACTGGTGTCAGAAGTGGTCGCACCCACCTGTTCAGGCGGCGTTTCGTTTTTAGTTTTAGTTTCAAAAATATTGCGACTGTATGGAGTATGTTTAAGGGCTTTCCAGTGAAACTTCTTCAGCGTAGTCGAAACAACAAGCACATCACCGCCGGGAAAGTCAAGATGGCCTTTCTCTTTCATTACAAGGGGCCGGTCCTCAATGACTTTCTGGAAAACTGTGCCACCGTTATCGCTCAGCAGGACGTGGACACTGCAGCAATTGAAGAGTACCATCAAATACAAAGGCCCAGTATTATTGAAGGACGGCATCATTCCGTTGCAGGAAGATGCCCACCCACGTGTTGCCAAGGTTGTTTCATTTCACTCTTCCTAAACAGAAAGATCCTCCTCCCTTTCTTTGTATTCCTATTTGCAGCCGTACACAGTGATGCTGTAACTGTCTCATGATCACCGAGCAATTGTTCTACGCTGAGTCAAAAAGTTCGCGTCTGTTTGCACCAGTATGTTTAAGATATTGTGGCTCCGTAAACTTTCCCGGCGTAATAATTTGTTGTATTCATATCGGGCGCAGATGACGAGATGTTCCGGCTGGAGACCCGATATGAATACAACAAATTATTACGCCGGGAAAATTTACGGAGCTACATCAAGAGCCTCTACGGGGAGAAGATTTTTGAACGTGTAAGGAAGTTTCATAAACTTCGTAAGATGAAGGGGAAGTTGCTGATCGCCCTCGCTTTTCTACTGGGATGCCGGAATGAAGGTATAATAGCTAAATTTGCCAGAATTGTTCATTACATTGGGACAAGAATAGCCCTTAGTAAGGGAGCCCAATCGTTTTACACGAAGACAACAGGATTTCATATCCAAGGATTTATATTGTTTGCATTTGGAAGTTTTGGAGTTGCTGTCTGCTGCATCCTGGGATTGGGTTGACAGTTCGTCCTGGGCAATATCAGAGTGGCTCCCTGCAAACGCCGTCAGTAAGCAGTCTTCGAAGTTTCAGCGACTTTCTTCACAGTCTACAATAATGGATGATGGTATCCGTCGACATGTCGTGATCAATCGCACAACCAAACAACTGGACGATGCTATGCTGGCAGTATTAGAAAAGGGATTGAATTTAGCACCTACAACCAGGAATGTTCCCATTACGGAATTCATTTTCGCCGTTGAACAAGCGGTGTCCAAGTTTCCCGACGATCTAGCTGATGAGGTTAGGCAACAGGTCTCCCATACGTTGCGCCAGGCGCCACCCTCCCGACGTAACATCTCCTCACTTGAAAGAGCCACGATCCGTTCCATCAGAGAAGACCAGGATTTAGTAATTCTTCCAGCATACCAGGGCAATGCAACGGTTCTTCTTTCGCGGGACGATTATGTGGTTAAAATGGATCTTTTGCTTGAAGACTCGGCATACCGAAGATTGAAAAACGATTACACTGAACGTAAAAAACGCAAGACGCTTCCACTTTTGAAGAAGAGTTCATTATCTGACGATGTTCTTAAAAAACTTCGACCTGGTGCCGCAGTCCCGCGAGATTATACGGTTTACCTAAGGTACACAGGCGGGGAGTTCCCCTTCGGCCTATTATCAGCACTTTGGGCGCCTCTACCTACAACGTAGCCAAGTATATAGCGTCCATTCTCAGTCCCCATGTCGGAAAATGCGAACACCATATTTCCAATTCTCTGTTTTTTATTCAGCGTTTGAAGTTTTTGTGATTCAGTCCCACGAATTTGCTCGTCAGTTTTGATGCTGTGTGTCTGTTTACCAGAGTTCCTCTTGAAGATTCATTGCAGTTGATTGGAGAAAAATTGGACGAAGAAACAACTAAGCTTTTTCGCCATGTGTTGACGTCGACGAATTTTTTGTTTATTCAAATATACTTTGAACAAACTGACGGAGTGGCTATGGGGAGTCCGTTATCCCCCATAGTCGCCAATTGGTTTATATACGATTTTGAGGACATGGCGCTGAAGATGGCGTTGTTAAAACCAACTTGTATCTGGAGATACGTCGACGATCCGTTTATGGTAGGACCACATGGGAGGGATGCTCTAGATCGTTTCAAAAAGTGTTCAAATGAGTGTGAAATCATACGGGACTTAACTCCTAAGGTCATCAGTCCCTAAGCTTACACACTGCTTTAACCTTAATTATCCTAAGGACAAACACACACACGGATGCCCGAGGGAGGACTCGAACCTCCGCCGGGACCAGCCGCACTGTCCATGACTGCAGCGTCTTAGACCGGTAGGCTAATCCCGCGCGGCTCTAGATCGTTTCCTAGAACATTTTAATTGCCTGTATCCCAATATTAAGTTCACGATGGAAGTTAAAAAGGATAGAAAACTTCCGTTTTTAGATGTCTTGGTCTACAGGAGGGATGATGGGACATTAGAACATAGTGTTTATCGTAAGCGCATGCATATGGACCGATATCTGCATGCATCAAGTTGTCATCCATCGTACCAATGCAACGGGGTCCTACGTACATTGGTAAAAAAGAGCTTAAGCCATCTCAGATGTAGATAGTTTGACACAAGAGCTGGAGCATCTAAAAGCTGTGTTCAAGCACAATGGTTATACTGACAATCAGATCCGTCGTACTCTACAGACTGGACCTCCGCGGGAACCAACGGAAGATACAAGCAAATCGGTGGTATTTCTAACTTTTGCGGGGAGCATATCTTCAAAAATAGGTAATATATTAAAGAAATTTAATATTAAAAGTGTAACCCGTCCGCCAGCTAAGACCAGAGCCCTGTTGGGCTCAGTGAAGGATGATTTAGGTTTGAGAAAGCGTCGAGTCTACAAGATTCCCTGCCATTGCGGGAAATTGGACGAGCAGTTCATACGGCCCACGATCGTAGCGTGGATCATCATCGCCACACTCGTTTATTTCAGCCAGAAAAATCTGCGATGGCGGAACACTGTCTTACGGAAGGACATAAAATGTTGTACGATGAGACATAAGTGCTTGCCCCTCCGTCGCGGTATTGCGACTGAGTAATGAAAGAAGCCATTGAAATCCGATTATCTGACAATATTATAAACAGAGATAATAGTTGGAACCCTGTCCTGTTTGACATAAAGGAACAACGGTCCTTGTCTCGGTCTTCAAAAACTGTCAGTAGTGTTTGATATCGATTTATCGTTACTGCGAGCTTTCACCACCAGTGCGCTGTTGTGCCTGCCGCTAGAGGTCAGTTATTTTCGCGCAAACGCGGTGGACCCACAGTCGGCGTATAAAGAAACCGCCGCGGCGTGCTTGATTTCAGTTTGGTGAGATAGTGCGACGGCCTACTCACCTGAAGATGGCGGCCAGGCGACGAGATGTTCCGGCTGGAGACCCGATATGAATACAACATGTTTAAGATATTACTTTCATGAGTCGTATCTCTGATTAAATGCTCAAGCTTATTTTCGGATGAGTCACTTGGAACAATTTCACACGATTTCCTGTCCCTACTACCCTACATAATCACTTTAATCTCCTAGTCTGTAGCTGGTAAGTTGAAATCTTCATCTAAAACTATAACGTGATAAGAAAATTTACGCGAAATATTTCTAGGTTTTCCCCTCAAATGTTCTGCCACTACCTATCTACACGATTAAGGAAACTAAGATTCCTAGCTCCAACCTGTACCTTGCCCTGTCTAATATAATGTTAATACTTCAATTAGTTGATAGGACGTATGCCTGATATAACTTTAGACTGTCAAGGTAGAAGCTGTCTCTCGAGGAAGATGTCCAATTATCTATTGATGCATACGTATACCAAACCGAAAAATTGGGCACTTGGTGCACTGGTAAGTCTGTTTTTCGATTCTGCAGACAAGAATATACACTACGCAACAAAACTAAAGAGCCACTTTTTAATCCTGTCATTTTCTCCAGTTGCGTACCACAAGTTTCAAATTTGGATCGAAGGTCTCTGCAACCTCTCTTTATAATGGTGCAAAAGAGTAGCACCATGCGACGTCACCCTCGGGTTCGGCATCGGTTTAAACAGCAAGTTGTTGCCACTAGCAAAAAAAGGCCAGAGATCAGACTCTCATGTGATGTGTAAGCTGGGTTAATCATGTCACATTGGCACCAAATTTCAGTACTGCTCTGCTCAGCGTCACGATGGACGTTTCACACCATGGGAAAATCGTTCCTATTTCCCTTGCTCAAATCTCAGCATTTCTCTTGACGCCTCTTACGACGTGAGTCAAACCCGCGACGCCCAACGTAGAAATCACGCAGTTTTCTGCTGAAGGGGGGCGAAGAAAACATTTCGGATACATCGTTGCACAGAATCGACACGAAAATACCTCAGGATGTGTCATAGATAGCATAAATGATGCCACCCCTTCTCTTGGGACTATCATTTTCACACATTTCGCTGTCGAAAACGACAGTTCGCTGCGCGATGTGCAAAAAGACTACTTTCTTGACAACCTTTGACACTGCTGTCGCCACTTTGGAGTGCAACGTGATCGTACAGGGTGGAACCACAAGGGACCATTCAGAAACGTTACGTGAAATCTGAGCGTTATTCTTTTTCATCCCTCCTTTTTCGCATGCTCCAATTTTATATGCATGGGGAGTGCGACGTTGCGACGGAACTGAATAAAACACCAAAGAGACGCTTTAAGACCCACCCACGCCGAATTCGGCAACACCCTCGGTGCAACCTGCGCACCTTTGTTGGGAACTTCAAAAAAGTCTCTGTGAAGAGACTCGCATCCATCGATCCCTACCCGCTGGCGGGATAGGCAACACTATCTACACCCCTCAGATTTTGTGTGCAGTAGCCAGAAGGTGCTAACGTGATACACTGAATTAAGCAAGACCGTCGGTCAGTGACCCAAGTACAATGTTCCTCACTTGCTCTCTACTATTCCTAAGGTCCAATTACATCCTCCTGTCTCATACTACATCGAACCTATTTTATGGTTTAAATTTCAGCTTCTAAGGAAAGTTATGCCACAAGCACAGTCTACGAGTTGCAGAGCAGAGCTACAGAGAGACTCCATTGTGTGAATTATCTCCATTATGATTATTTATTACTATTATTATTTCTCTTTCCTGTCTCAGACGTTATGTCTGGTTAAAAATGGAAAGTGACGCGGACCTTGATCAAGCGTGACTTCCTTTTAACTGTACGGTATATGTTACATTGCAATTAGGAACTTTCGGGTAATTGAACATGTATCAATAATTACAGATTTCTGTAGTTGTATATATACGTTTGGGTGTAGCTGTATTGCGTTGCTGTACTGGTGGATATTGTGTGATATGACTCCTGTGGTTGATAGTATAATTGGTATGATGTCAACTTTATCCTGATGCCACATGTCTTTGACTTCCTCAGCCAGTTGGATGTATTTTTCAATTTTTCTCCTGTTTTCTTCTGTATATTTGTTGTATTGGGTATGGATATTTCGATTAGTTGTGTTAATTTCTTCTTTTTATTGGTGAGTATGATGTCAGGTCTGTTATGTGGTGTTGTTATAATGGTTCTGTTCCAGTATAATTTGTATTAATCATTCTCCATAACATTTTGTGGTGCATACTTGTATGTGGGACGTGTTGTTTTATTAGTTTATGTTGTATGGCAAGTTGTTGATGTATTATTTTTGCTACATTGTCATGTCTTCTGGGGTATTCTGTATTTGCTAGTATTGTACATCTGCTTGTGATGTGATGTACTGTTTCTATTTGTTGTTTGCAAAGTCTGCATTTATCTGTCGTGGTATTGGGATCTTTAATAATATGCTTGCTGTAATATCTGGTGTTTATTGTTTGATCCTGTATTGCAATCATGAATCCTTCCGTCTCACTGTATATATTGCCTTTTCTTAGCCATGTGTTGGATGCGTCTTGATCGATGTGATCGATGTGTGGCTGTGTTAGATGATATGGGTGCTTGCCGTGTAGTGTTTTCTTTTTGCAATTTACTTTCTTCGTATCTGCTGATGTTATGTGATCTAAAGGGTGGTAGAAGTGGTTATGAGATTTCAATGGTGTAGCCGATGTATTTATATGAGTGATTGATTTGTGTATTTTGCTAGTTTCTGCTCGTTCTAGAAAGAATTTTCTTGAATTGTCTACCTGTCCATAATGTAGGTTTTTTATGTCGATAAATCCCCTTCCTCCTTCCTTTCTGCTTAATGTGAATCTTTCAGTTGCTGAATGTATGTGATGTATTCTATATTTGTGGCATTGTGATCGTGTAAGTGTATTGAGTGCTTCTAGGTCACTACTCCAAATGAGTAGGTCAATATTGGTATAGCATAAGTATTTATAGCTTTTGTCTTGTTTCTTGCTGCCAATTCTGTTTTCAGTATTTTTGTTAGTCTTTGCCTATATTTTTCTTTTAGTTCTTCTTTAATATTTGTATTATCTATTCCTATTTTTCGTCTGTATCCTAGATATTTATAGGCATCTGTTTTTTCCATCGCTTCTATGCAGTCGCTGTGGTTATCCAATATGTAATCTTCTTGTTTAGTGTGTTTTCCCTTGACTATGCTATTTTTCTTGCATTTGTCTGTTCCAAAAGCCATATTTATACCATTGCTGAATACTTCTGATATCTCTGGTAATTTGTTGAGTTGTTGATTTGTTGCTGCCAGTAGTTTTAGATCATCCATGTATAGCAAATGTGTGATTTTGTGTTGGTATGTTCCAGTAATATTGTATCAATAATTTGTATTATTTAGCATGTTGGATAGTGGGTTCAGAGCAAGGCAGAACCAGAAAGGACTTAATGAGTCTCCTTGGTATATTCCACGCTTAATCTGTATTGGCTGTGATGTGATATTATTTGAATTTGTTTGGATGTTAAGTGTGGTTTTCCAATTTTTCATTACTATGTTTAGGAACTGTATCAATTTAGGGTCTACTTTGTATATTTCCAATATTTGTAGTAGTCATGAGTGGGGTACACTATCAAAAGCTTTTCGGTAATCAATGTATGCGTAGTGTAGCGACCTTTGTTTGGTTTTAGCTTGATATGTCACCTCTGCATCTATTATCAGTTGCTCTTTACATCCTCGTGCTTCTCTGCAACAGTCTTTTTGTTTTTCATTTATAATTTTGTTGTGTGTTGTATGTGTCATTAATTTCTGTGTAATGACTCAAGTTAATATTTTGTATATTGTTGGTAGGCATGTTATGGGGCGATATTTTGCTGGGTTTGCTGTGTCTGCTTGATCTTTAGGTTTCAGATAAGTTATTCCATGTGTAAGTGTATCAGGGAATGTGTATGGGTCTGCAATGTAACTGTTAAATAATTTAGTTAGATGTGAATGTGTTGAGGTGAACTTCTTTAGCCAGAAATTTGCTATTTTATCTTTTCCAGGGGATTTCCAATTGTGCGTAGAATTAATTGCTCGGGTGACTTCATGTTGCAAAATTATCACTTCAGGCATTTGTGGTATCATCTTGTATGTGTCTGTTTCTGCTTGTATCCACCGTGCATGTCTGTTATGTTGTACCGGGTTTGACCATATGTTGCTCCAGAAGTGTTCCCTGTCTGTTATGTTTGGTGGATTGTCTATTTTAATGTGTATGTTGTCTAATGTCTGATAAAATTTCTTTTGGTTTGTGTTGAATGTTTGGTTTTGTTTCCTTCTATTTTCACTTTTTTTGTATCTTCTAAGTCGTTTGTCCAATGCTTGTAATTCTGCTTCTTTTCATCTGATTGCTCTATCGCTTCTTCTTGTGAGATTTTACCTAACATTTTTCGTTTTTTGTCTGATATTTCATTTCTTATAAATTGTATTAGCTGTCCGATGTCTTTTCTCAGTTTTTCTATTCTGATCTGCAGCCTGTGTTGCCATGCTGGTTTTGTGGGTTTCTTCTGTGTGTTGGTTTGTTCTGATCTCTGCCTAGTGTGTATATTTCGTGTAGTGAGTGCTCCTATATAAACCAGTAGCTGTAACTCTTCCATAGTTGTATTTTCATTTATTTTGTTGTGTATAATTGTGTTGATAGTTGTTATTGTTGTTTCGACTTGTGGGTTATTTGGTGGTCTATGCAAGAATGGTCTAATGTCTGTATTTGTGTCATTGTATTCTATATATGTTAACTGAAATTTTTCTTCTATATCTAACATGTGTGTCACTTCGTGTTCTATTTGTGCTTGTTCTGGTGGCTGTCTTAAGATTTCGTTTTCCTCTGATTGTTTAATTGGTGCGTGGTGTTCTTTGTTTGCTCCGGGATGTTTGAGTCCATTACTGTATTTTCTTCTTCTTCTGATTGCACATTATTTTGTTCCAGTATTTGTTGCACTTGTTGTTTGATGTTTTCTAATTCTGACTGGGGTATCCTGTTATTTTTTATTATTACACGGATCTGATCAGCTAGTCGTTAGTCTGTTAAAAATTTTAATTCTGGGTATCTGGTAATAAATTTTGTGTATACTTGTGATCTATATCCAGTTGTGTTGGTTCCTAAGTTTGTTGCTTGGTAATAACAGAACATGAGGTGTGGGTTAACTTCATCTGACCATCTCATCCTCTGTCTTTGTTTTCCTTCTAGAGTGGTTGCAGGAAGCATATCCTGCAAAGCACCTCTATTTGGATTTGAATCATTTTCCGTGTGGCTAGCAGTGTCGTTACCATTGTGGACGGGCATAGGGTTCAAGCGTCGTCCCCGACCATGGCAGAGCTTTACCGAGGCTTCATTAATTCTGTCCTGAACCAACTAATCACTCTAAAAGGGGGGTTAGCCCTATTAGTGGTTTGTTCTTTTCGTCGTCTTTTACGACTGGCAGAATATTATTATTACAGGTGAACTAACGACATTAACACAATTCAAGCCTTTATCTATTAAGATTAATTTCTCAAAGCAATAGTAACATAGCAGGAATTCACCGGCAAATGAGTATTCTTGTTCTGAATTTTTCGATACTTTCGAGTCAGATTTAGTGTGAGCTACCGAGCTCTTCACCCACTGCCGGCCGCGGTGGTCTAGCGGTTCAGGCGCTCAGTCCGGAACCGCACGACTGCTACGGTTGCAGGTTCGAATCCTGCCTCGGGCATGGATGTGTGTGATGTCCTTAAGTTAGTTAGGTTTAAGTAGTTCTAAGTTCTAGGGGACTGATGACCACAGATGTTAAGTCCCATAGTGCTCAGAGCCATTTGAACCATTTTCTTCACCCACTGATTAAAGATAGTGTCTATTTTGGGTGGGATGACATAATTCAAACTGCAGTGGTTATTCGTGTAGTATTAGGATTTGTAATTGAGCATACACATGCTCAGTTCACATGCCAAGGTAACTCACACCTACATTGCAGTTGTAGTTACACAATAAACAGGGTGTCCCAGAAACGTTGCGGCAAACATCGACAGGTTGTAGAGAGTATCTTGAAGAGCCAGTGCAGGACAGGAACCCGTGTTCGGAAATTTCATTAAACGGCGCTACAGGGCGTTGAAGGTGTGGCTACCGACGCCTGTCACTAGGCCACCCCTTCGGCAACAAACGTAACTTTGTACGCTGACAGGCCACAGTCAGAACACATCACGATGTTGTTTGTTATACAGTGATCGCGACTGACTAATACGAACATCAGTGGAGAAGGTGGAGCTAGCTACTGCGTATACAAGACTTGTCTCCTATGAATGTCATGTTCTGTTGCCTTCATGGATTACGCTTTCGGACACGGGTTTCCATCAAGAGTCTATTTCCCTCCTGTACACCGAGAAACATTGGAGATTTTAGAGGGTTCCCAGAGAAAAATAAACTGTGGATGGAAAGCTGTGTCTGACACCGTTATCCACAAAGGCAATAGAGTGTCGCATTCACAGGAGACATGTAATATCTATTCATCAGCTAGGTCCATCTTCCCACTGATGATCACGGCGATCAGTCGCAATCACTGAATAACAAACAACACTGCCAGACGTTTCGTCTGTGGTCCGTCAGGGTACAAAGTCATGCTTGCTGCCGAAGGATGTCCTAGTGGCAGGCGATGGCACCTTTAACTTCGCCGATCTGTAGCGTCGTTGGATGACGTCTCCAGAGATGCGTTTCTATCCTCCATTTATTTCTCAACACACCTTCTATAGTCGCTCGAAGTTTGGCGCAACATTTCTGAGACAACCTGTATACTGTTACCTATGTTACTGCAACTAAATAGCTGAATTGTAGCAAAACGTAAATGGGCCATGCAGCCCAAAATATGAGCGGTCGTCAGATAAGGTCAGGACTGTGAAGACAAGGTAAATAAGGGCCTGTACAGAAGCATATACACTGATCAGCCAGAATGAACTACCTATATAAAGCCACCCACGTGACAGCTGTGTCACCTGGTGAGGAATAGCTCCTTGACAGACACACGCACGGTGCATGTACTGTCAATGAGCCTGCTGCCTATTTGTAGAATGGGGGAGGCGCATGTTCTATCTGCGTCAGACTGACAGAATATTGTGATGGCCTGGAGCCTCCGGACAAGCATTTCGGAAACAGGTCGACTTGCCGGTGATCGAGTAGTGCTGTGGCGAGTGTTTTCAACACGTGGCGAAAGTAAGGTGGAAACACGTCCAGACGTCGTGGGATTGGGCGGCCATCCCTTATTACAGATGTCGAACGTCGTAGGCTGAGCAGACTGGTAAAACGGGACAGGTGGCAAACTGTGGTGGAACTAACACCAAACATTAGTGCTGGGCGGAGTAAAAGTGTGTCTGAACACACACTAGACCGTGCACTCCTAACGATCGACCTCCGCAGCCGGCGACATATGCGTGTGTCAATGTTAACACAACGACATCGGCAACTACCACTGAAATGGGCACGTCCCAATCGGCACTGGATGTTGTGACAGTGGAAGAGCGTTGCCTGATCTGATGAATCCCGACACCTTCTTCATCAGCCGATGGGAGGGCGCGAATCCCTTGTCTTCCAGCGGAACAGCTCCGTGACACCTGAACTGCGAGACGGAGACAAGCTGGCGGCGGCTCCATCATGCTCTGGAGAACATTCACGTGGGAATCCATGAGTCCAGTACAGCTCGTGCAAGGCACCATGACGGTCAAGGGGTATCGTACAATGGTTGCAGACCACATACACCACTTCATAATGATCACGTTTCCCAACGGCAGTGGAATTTTTCAACAGGATAATGGACTATATCACAAGGCCAAGAGTGTCACGCAGAGTGGTTAGAGGAACACAGTGAGTAGACTGGTGAAAAAGGAAAGGCGGCGAACTGTAGTGGAACTAACATCATACTTTAATGCTGGACAGAGTACAAGTGTGCCTGAGCACTCCTAACGATTGCCTCCGCAGCCGACAACCGAGGCATGTGTCAATCTTAACGCAATGACATCGATAACTACGACTGAAATGGGCACGTGACCATCGGCAGTGGATATTGGCGCAGTGGCAGAGCATTGCATGGTCTGACGAAACGCAATACGTTCTTCATCATGCCGCTGGGAGGGTGCAAACCTGTCGTTTTCCAGGGGAGCAGCTCCTTGATACCTAAACTGCGGGACGGAGACAATCTAGCGGCGGCTCCATTATGCTCTGGGGAACATTAACGTGGGCGTCCATGGCTCCAGTGGAGCTTGTTCAAGGTACCATGACGACCAAGGAGTATCGTACACTGGGCGTAGACCACGTAGTCCCGTTCATTAAGATCATGTTTCCCGATGACAATAGCATTTTCCAGCAAGATAATAAGCCACGTCACACGGCCATCAGTGTGATGGAGTGATATGAGGAACACAGTGGCGAGTTCCAATTGATGTGCTGGCGCCA
This sequence comes from Schistocerca piceifrons, assembly GCF_021461385.2. Taxonomy (NCBI): domain Eukaryota; kingdom Metazoa; phylum Arthropoda; class Insecta; order Orthoptera; family Acrididae; genus Schistocerca; species Schistocerca piceifrons. The sequence goes on from NC_060149.1 coordinate 801,119,497, forward strand.
AACTCACCATATCTGAACCTGAACAAACACATCTGGCATGTGACTGAACGTGACGTCAGAGCTCATCGCACCCATCCCCGGAATAGTATGAGAATTAAGTGACTTATGTTTGCAAATGTGGTGCCAACCCCATCCAGTGACCTAGCAAGGCCTCATTGCTTCCATGCCACGACATCTCGCCGCTGATATCCCAGCCAAAGGTGGACATACCGGTAACTAGGTAGGTGGTCATAATGTTCTGACTGATCAGAGTAGACAGTCGCTTTTCTGCGGCTCCTTTATAGAGTGGAAAAGGAATGGTACAGGGTACTGTTTGTCCCACATTGTATGGTAGCCTGTGGAGTTTGTATGTGGATGTAGGTGAAGACGTAGACGAAGAAAGTGTATGCAGAGAAATGGCATTCTGATACTGCGCACTGGGTAGATCAATCTCTTTTTTCTAAAGGGCCGCAGACTCAGTTGCCTGCAACGTCTACGTCTACACCTGCTGCTGTCAGCCAATAAGTTTGTTGTATTTTTATGGCTATCTCTTTCCTACGCAGCATAATATCGCAGTCTCAAGACATGACTTGTCCTAGGAAAGTATTTTATAATCAGGCACCTGAATTTGTACACAGAACACAGTACTTCTGCTCTTTCCGCATTACACTGCAGGTGCTGCCAACGGAACCGCCAACACCCCCTTCCCCAGCTGAACTGTCGGTGCAGCTACTGGCCGAGCTATACTGCACGCATCCTACTCTGCAGAAGACTGCTGGTTCACATCCCAACGGCTGCACGCAGCAACGTGGGTAGCATAATTGGTCGCCGCTCGCTGCCGCAGCAGCCATGCGTTGCGTGCTGCTCATTACGGCCCGCCGTAACTAGCGCCGAGTGAGCAGTCTGATGAACTCACATGATACCGCCATCGACAGCCTGATCTCTCCACGGAAGCTCAGCGTGTCGAAATGCCAACTCGGGAGCTATTCTCTTTCGAAATCCCATCCGACATGATCATGTTTCGTTTCTTATTTAATATTATTATGATAATAAATTGAATTTGTTCACTCCGAGACACAGCAGTGGATTTTAGTTAATTGACATTTTCAGTATCCTATCTAGTACAACGTCCTCTGGTGAATTTTACTTTGCGGCCAGACGCACTTCCTGACGTCACAGTAGTCGACTTAATCTATCGGGGAGGGGGGGGGGGGGGAGAGGAAGTCGTGTGGCACTATCTGCCTGTGAATTTTGTACACTTTGTTCTGTGTACGAGAGTGTGCTGAAAAGTAGTGCCTACGAATTTCAATGTGAAAACTCTTAAGGCTTCATAAATACAACAAACGTTATTAACATTCTACATCTTTATTCTTTATGTCTAAATATTTGTAGGCCTCTCCCGCTAGAGGGCTCTGAATTGTAGCGGGTAACATGGCGGTATGTAACGTAAGTACGTCAGGGCGTGAGCAACCGCTTGCTATAGTCGAGTTTCGAATTCGAAGAAATCGTTCTTATATGAAGCACCCTCTCCTCCACCATGACAATGCCAGACCACACACGAGCGCTGCAACATCTGCTACAATCCGAGGCCTTGGGCTCGCTGTCATCGATCATCTCCCGTACAATCCCGACTTGCCTCCATGAGATTTTCATCTGTTTCCAAATCTTAAAGAACATCGTTCAGGACTTCACTTTGATACCGATAAAACGGTGCAAGGAGAGGTGAGGCTGTGGCTCTGTCAAGAACGTCAAACATTCTACAGTGAGTGTTATACCGGAGCCAAGGTAGCCCCTGAAGGCCGGCAACCCATACAACACCACAGAGGACGAGATTGTCTATGGCCAAAGGCGTACCCAAAAGAACCAGGATAAACACCGGGTATTTACACACAAGGGCGGGGGGGGGGGGGGGGACCGGCCGATGTGGCATGTGTGTGATGTCCTTAGGTTAGTTAGGTTTAAGTAGTTCTAAGTTTTATGAGACTGATGACCACAGATGTTAAGTCCCATAGTGCTCAGAGCTATTTGAACCATTTTTTTGCTGGGGGGGGGCAGCTCGAGCCACGGCCCGCAGGAAGTATCACTGACTGACTGGAGACAGCAATTTAGGGGCTAGAACCAGGCCCAAAGTTCAGTTCACGCCAGATGCCGACCTCGTGTACTGCAAGCGTCGAAGATCACGTCTTCGTCTCGGACTTGGACTGTTACTAGCGTGTGAGTGCGTTACCACGAACCTTTGCATAAAATAAGAAGTGAACTTTTGTTTGCCGCAATTAGTGGACTTTTTTCGTTATTGTTACCTTTCGTTTGTATGTTCAGTCATCAACCTTGTTAACTTACATCAATAAAAGTTGTGTTGTGAAAAACTGCGAATTGCCAGTTACAACACAAGTGGCGACGAGTTGGTGCCTGCATTTGTCTTTCTCATGGTGGAAGCTGTCCTTCAGCAGATGGTGCAAAGTGTGCATGACTTACTAAAAGGTTTTCAACAGTTTTTCAAGAACTCTCAGGACACGCAGGAACGTTCATTTAGGAAACTCTTTTAAAACCGCCATTTTTCCCCGCCCCCGCCGTTTCCTGCTTTCGACGAGGATGCTGAAGACTGGGAAACATACGAGAAGCGGCTCCAGCAGCATTTTCAAATCCACCAGGTTGTCCAGGACGCTGCTCATCGTTCCTACTTTTTTCCTGGAACCAGTCCAAAGTGTATGTTCTCTTGACGAAACTTCAAACTCGACATCTGGATTCTTTGACTTTCTCCCAGATTTGTGAGGTTCTCGCAGCTTACTATCGACGACGTTTCCCAGTTTTGGCTGCCCGTGTCGAATTTTAACAGTGTCGCAAGAAGGCTGGCCAATCCTATCACCAGTGGGCAGCGGAACTGCAAGGTCTCAGCCGGAAATGTGACTTCAACACACGAGTATCCAAATACACTACTGGCCATTAGAATTGCTACACCAAGAAGAAATGCAGATGATAAACGGGTATTCATTGGAAAAATATATTATACTACAACTGACATGTGATTACATTTTCACGCAATTTGGGTGCATAGATCCTGAGAAATCAGTGCCCAGAACATCCGCGGCTGGCCGTAATAACGGCTTTGATACGCCTGAGCATTGAGTCAAACAGAGCTTCGATGGCGTGTACTGGTACAGCTGCCCATGCAGCTTCAACACGATACCACAGTCCATCAAGAGTAGTGACAGGCGTTTTGTGGCGAGCCAGTTGCTCGGCCACCATTGACCAGACATTTCCAATTGGTGAGAGGTCTGGAGAATGTGCTGGCCATGGCAGTAGTCTAACATTTTCTGTATCCAGAGAGGCCCGTGCAGGACCTGCAACATGCGGTCGTGCATTATCCTACCGAAATGTAGAGTATCGCTGGGATTGAATGAAGGGTAGAGCCACGGGTTGTAACACATCTGAAATGTAACGTCCACTGTTCAAAGTGCCGTCAGTGCGAACAAGAGATGACCGAGACGTGTAATCAATGGCACCCCATACCGGGTGATACGCCAGTATGGCGATGACGAATGCACGATTCCAATGTGAGTTCACCGCGATGTCGCCAAACGCGGATGCGACCATTATGATGCTGTAAACAGAACCTGGATTCATCCGAAAAAATGACGTTTTGCCATTCGTGTACCCAGGTTTGTCGTTGAGTACACCATCGCAGGCGCTCCTGTCTGTGATGCAGCGTCAAGGGTAACCGCAGCCATGGTCTCCGAGTTGATAGTCCATGCTGCTGCAAACGTTGCCTAACTGTTCGTGCAGATGGTTGTTGTCTTGCAAACGTCCCCATCTGTTGACTCAGGGACCGAGACGTGGCTGCACGATCCGTTACAGCCATGATGATAAGATTCCTGTTATCTCGACTGCTAGTGATACGAGGGCGTTCCGTATTACCCTCCTGAAACCACCGATTCCATATTCTGCTAACAGTCATTGGATCTCGACCAATGCGAGCAGCAATGTCGCGATACGATAAACCGCAATTGCGATGGGCTACAATCCGACCTTTATCAAAGTCGGAAACGTGATGGTACGCATTTCTCCTCCTTACACGAGGCATCACAACAACGTTTCACCAGGCAACGCCGGTCAACTGCTGTTTGTGTATGAGAAATCGGTTGGAAACTTTGCTCATGTCAGTAGGTTGTAGGTGCCGCCAGCGGCGCCAACCTTGTGTGAATGCTCTGAAACGCTAATCATTTGCATATCACAGCATCTTCTTCCTGTCGGTTAAATTTCGCGCCTGTAGCGCGTCATATTCGTGGTGTAGCAATTTAAATGACCAGTAGTGTAATCCTACGCGGACGAGATGGTCTGCGACCACCTCATCCAGGTCGCCCCTAACGCGGCTTTCCGGCGCGACGCCCTCAGAGTCGACGATCCTACTCTGGACCAGTTCATTGATCAAGCATTCAAGTACGAAGTCTCTACGGCGGCCAACAAGCGTTTGGAATCCTGGGTGGAAGTGGCGGCCCTACTCGACCACACGCCTCGGAGCCCGTAGCGTCACTGCCGGAGGTCGAAGACTGAAGCGCCTAGAACCGCACGGCCACACCGGCCGGCCACAAACAAGTAGTTGCATGTTTTAATCGTACAAGTGGTTTAATTATCACCTAGAAAAAACCCAAGCTGCTACCATGAAATATACTGATCTTCTAGATATTTTTTCACCAACGGCCTTGCCACGGTGCTAACACCAGTTCCCATCAGATCACCGAAGTTAAGGGCTGTTGGGCTTGCCTAGCACTAGAATGGGTCAGAGTGCACCCTGCCCTCTTTGGGCCAATTGAGGAGCTACTTGATCTATAAGCAATAGCACCAGTCACGAAAACTGACTACAGCCAGGACAGCAGTGTGCTGAGCACACGCCCCTCTGTATCTGCATCCGGTGACAGCTGAGGTGTGATGATGACATGGCAGCCGGTCAGTACTGTTGGGCTTTCATGGCCTGTTAAGATGCTTGTTTGTTTGTTTGTAGGAAATTCTTTACATATTCAACTTTTAATTCGACACATTTTTCTCAACAATGGATGAACTGGTGCAGACCTCACTTTTAGAAGCCTGCATTTTGGGTAGCCATGAAACTTTCAATCTCAAAAATCATCTCGTTGTCATTCTGGAAATGCCTACCACACAAGTGTTTCTTTGTCCGTGGAAAGAGGAAGAAATCACTGTGAGCTGTGTCAGGTGAATACGGAGGTGGCACATTGAAGAAGCGTGTGTAACTGTCCAGTGCAGAATGAGCTTGGCATGGTTGTGGAGTAAAAACGCCCTCTTGGACAGCTTCCCGCGACTCTTCGCCTCCATAGCCTCTCGTAAGCTCATCAGGAGACTATGGTACTATGCCCCTGTGACAAATTGTCCCTTTCAAGAGGAGTCTGTTAGCATGACATTGTGGTAGTCCCAAAAATTACTCAGCATCACCTCACCCCATGATCAAAAGGTCTTCACGTTTCTTGGCAGTGGTAAATCCATATGTCTCCACTGCTTCCTTTACTTCTTTGTCTCAGAGTCATAATAACAGACCCAGCATTTGTGCATGGTGATTGTGCGGCTAAGGAGGCCATAATCATTGACCAGACACAAGTGCAACATTTCTGCTGCTGCCTCAGTTCGACGGAATTTCGCTGGGTGTGAGCAGTTGCGGAACTCTATCGTGTTCTAAATGTCGTATAATAACTTGAAAACGTATATTTGGCTAGTTTTCTGGTTTTTCATCATCACATCGATTGTGATGTGGCGGTTATCGAGTACCTGGTCCTCAACTTCTATTGCCATTCTGGGTCTTTCACAGAGAGGTGGTCTACCACTTTGTTCTTCGCCATTCAGAATCTTTTGACCACATTGGAAGCATCTGTGGCAGCAAAGCCCTTTCATATTATTGCTGCAAAATTCCATTTATCAATGCTTAGCTTTGGTCATGCTGCGCTTAGTCTTTTGAATACCTCCTCCAAACGTTGTAAATGCCCTCCCATGTCCTCTGAAAACACTATTTTGTCATCCAGATAGATTAAACATTGTTTTGGTTTCAATCCTCTATATACACCATCCAATAATCTCTGAAAAGTGGCGTGTGCATTCTTGATCGATCCTCTGGTTGTGTCCTAATAGCGTTTGACGATATTGGAAATGCTCCCTTGGGACAGGAAAAGCTGCCTTTGATCGATCCTCTGGTGCTGTTTCTATTTGATGTACCTGCTCTTGAAATCCGTTGTGGAGAAGTAGTTACACTGAGCCAAATTGTCGACAGTCTCTGTTATGTTTGGTATTGGATATGCATCAGTGATGGTTCATGCGTTGAGCAACCAGTAAACCACAGTAAAATCTGTACTTTAAGTGCCATCTGGTGGCTTTTTTTGGGACCAAAATTACGGATGCTTCCCAGGAGCTATCACTATACTCAATAATATCATCAGCAAGCTGCTGGAAGATAAATTATTCCATTATCAGTTTCTTACATTTTGGAACTCGATATGGGTTCTTGTACAATGGAACATTATTCCCTGTTGGTATTATGCGTTGCATGAGAAGCGTTGCTGGTAATGAATCATTTGGATTAAATAAATTAAATAAATCAATGAACTGCAGTAACAAAGTTTCCTTCGCTTCTCTATTATTTCCTTGTATATGTTCCACTTTCTCATGTAATGCAGATGCATTGACAGTTGCTTGCGGCAGAGGTCCTCACTTGACCAGTCCTAGTCATTTTCCTCCAAAACATTCAAATTATCAGTTAGTAAACCATTTGGCAGATTCAGTTGTCCTTGCCAAAATCATCAAGACTGACTAGAGTCATAAAATCTCAACCCACATCAATGACACGTATTATACCTCTGCGTACAAAACACATAATAAATCCTTAGGTAGGTCCTGATCTGTGCTCACTCAGATCAACTTCCCTGTACCTTGCGATAGCATATCACGCGAACTGATCTTTAAAGCCTGTGTCCGCAGCTTATTGGGTATCACCTTCATGGCCGGTGAACCTTACGACAGTGAAACACTAGTTTGAATGTACGCTGCAAAAGGTGAATTTTTGTGTGATGTTAAGCAAAAAGTAGAATTCTAAGATAGCATAATACACGCGGCAATACTTCTACATGTTCTCGAAAACACTTGTTTCCCACCTTAAAACTGAATAACGTTGTCCCCAAATGGCTTCACGTCATTGCCACTTACTCCAAGTACCCAACAGCCTCTTTCTATCGAAGAGATCCAGAATGACTACTGAAACATGAGCCCCTGTGTCCACCAGAAATTTATGTACTGTACCTTTTACGTTGCGTAGAAAACAATGGATATTATGCAGGTTGTACACCCACATGCACAGTTTTCAGCTGCACTTGGTATCGTACTCATTGCCAGTAAATCACACTGGACGTAAGTACAAAGAATATGAACGGACTAGATATCACACTTTGCCCTAGAACGATCTTTAACCTGAGATACAATAGAATAAATATTTACAGCCATAAATAACGGATGTAAGTGAACATTGCAAGCTGCAAGATTGTTCATATGCATACAATGCGCAAGTAATATGAATGGGTCACTACGATCTGTGGCAGAGCTTTTTTTCGTAGAGCCATGGCACCGTAAATAATTAAGTTTAAAACTGTTTCCAGTAAACAAACAAAGCGACATAGTTGTTTCATGAGTAAGAGAATAATAATTTACGCAGAATGATGAATATATTTTTTAAGGTGTTTGATGTTATTTTGGAAATTCTGGAACATAAAGTTCTGAGTTAATTCAGCTTGGTCGATAAGGATTTTCTGATGTGATTTTAGCTTCCAATTGTAAATATCTACCTGCTCAAGGAGATTCATCCGTAACCCTTTGTCAGAAACGTGTAACACATGAAAATTATCACTGATATCCTAACAGGGTGATCAAGATGGCCAATGTGTGATGCAACGTTGGACTTGTTTCAGCTTTTGAGTCAGAGGTCACCAATAAGTTCTTTGTAGTCGGTTGCAAAGTTTCGCTCTATTTGTCCTACACAGGCACAGGAACAAGGGCACGTGAGTGGAAAAAAATGGTTCAAATGGCTCTGAGCACTATGGGACTTAACTGCTGTGGTCATCAGTCCCCTAGAACTTAGAACTACTTAAACCTAACTAACCTAAGGACATCACACACATCCATGCCCGAGGCAGGATTCGAACCTGCGACCGTAGCAGTCGCGCGGTTCCAGACTGAAGCGCCTATAACCGCTCGGCCACTCCGGCCGGCACGTGAGTGGACTTTCGAAGCCATTCTCTAGTGGATTTATTACTCTGAAGAATTTTATTTTCTAGTTTATTGCCTGTATGGAAGGATATTTTAATATTACGTGGTCTGCAAAAGTTTCCTGGTTCGAATGACACTTTACCAAAGAATGGAAGACAGACTAAATTTTGCACTTCATTTTTAGCATGCACTGGCGATGGTTGTTCTTTCAGTTTATTTTGTATTTGCTCAAGTAGGATGTTTATGTTGGCGGAATCATATCTACTGTTTTGGGCTATAGATTTTAGTATATTCATTTTATTACAGTAATCTGCTTCACTGACAGGGATGTAGAGCATACAGTACACAGCTGACCCGAAGAAAATGATTTTATATTCGTTCAGGTGGCATAAGGTGCTGTTAATGACAAAATCGGTGGTAGTGAGTTTTCTGTAGATTTGGAAAGTATATTTGTTGTTTTCGTGGTCCTCAGAATGGTTTGATCCAGCGCTCCATGCTACTGATCCTGTGCAAGTCTCTTGATCTCCGAATTACAACTGCAACCTACATCTTTCAGAAACTGCTTACCGTACTGATCACTTGGTCTCCCTCTACGATCCCTCCCCTCACCCCTCACCTAATCCCTTGGTGTCTCATAAGGTGTCCTATCAATGAGCCCTTCTTCTAGTCAGGTTGTGCCACAACTTTCCTTCCTAATCACTCAAGTGTTCTGCCCATCTAATCTTTAGCATTCTTCTGTAGAATCCTATTTCAAAAGCTTCTGTTCTCTTCTTGTCTGAAGTGTTTATTGCCAACGTTTCACTTCCATACATCTGTATTCTGTGTTAGCAAATTTCTGTTCTTAAGAAACGCTTTTCTTGTCATTGTCAATCTACATTTTATATCCTCACTACTTCGGCCATGATCAGTTATTTTGCTGCCCAAATAGGAAAACTCTACTACTTTAAGGGTCTCGTTTCCTAATCTAATTCCCTCAGCATCATCTGATTTAATTCCACTACATTCCGTTATCCTTGTTTTGCTTTTGGTGATGTTCATCTTATATCCTCTTTCAAAGACACTGTCCATACCGTTCAACTACTCTTCCAAGTACTTTGCTGTCTCCGAGATAATTACAATGACATCGGCAAACCTGAAGGTCTTCATTTCTCTTCTATGGGCTGTAATCCCTACTCCAAATTTTGCTTTGGTTTCCTTTACTGCTTGCTCAAAGTGCAGATTGAATAACATCGGGGATGGGATACAACCCTGTCTCATTCCCTTCTCAACCACTGCTTCCCTTTAATACCCCTCGACTCTTATAACTGCCGTCTGCCTTCTGTACAAGTTGTAAATAGCCTTTCGCTCCCTGCATTTTACCCCTGCTACCTTCAGAGTTTCAAAGAGAGTATTCCAGTCAACATAGCCATAAGGTTTATCTAATTGTACAAATGCTGTAAACGTTGGTTTGCCTTTCCTTGACCTGTCTTCTAAAACAAGTACACTACTGGCCATTAAAATTGCTACACCACGAAGATGACGTACTACAGACGCGAAATTTAACCGACAGGAAGAAGATGCTGTGATATGCAAATCATTAGCTTTTCAGCGCATTCACACAAGGTTGGCGCCGGTGGCGACACCTACAACGTGCTGACATGAGGAAAGTTTCCAACCGATTTCTCATACACAAACAGCAGTTGACCGGCGTTGCCTGGTGAAACCTTGTTGTGATGCCTCGTGTAAGGAGGAGAAATGCGTACCATCACGTTTCCGACTTCGATAAAGGTCAGATTGTAGCCTATCGCGATTGGGTTTATCGTATCGCGACATTGCTGCTCGTGTTGGTCGAGATCCGATGACTGTTAGCAGAATATGGAATCGGTGGGTTCAGGAGGGTAATACAGAACGCCGTGCTGGATCCCGACGGCCTCGTATCACTAGCATTCGAGATGACAGGCATCTTATCCGCATGGCTGTAACAGATCGTGCAGCCACGTTTCGGTCCCTGAGTCAACAGATGGGGACGTTTGCAAGGCAACAACCATCTGCACGAACAGTTCGACGAAGTTTGCAGCAGCACGGACTATCAGCTCAAAGACCATGGCTGCGGTTACCCTTGACGCTGCATCACAGACAGGAGCACCTGCGATGGTGTACTCAACGACGAACCTGGGAGTACGAATGGCAAAACGTCATTTTTTCGGATGAATCTAGGTTCTGTTTACAGCATCATGATGGCCGCATCCGTGTTTGGCGAATCCGGGTGAACGCACATTTGATGCGTGTATTCGTCATCGCCATACCGGCGTGATGGTATGTGGTGCCATTGGTTACACGCCTCGGTCACCTTTTGTTCACACTGACGCCACTTTGAACAGTGGACGTTACATTTCAGATGTGTTACGACCCCTGGCTCTACACTTCATTCGATCCCTGCGAAACCTTACATTTCTGCAGGATAATGCACGACCACATGTTGCAGGTCCTGCACGGGCCTTTCTGGATTCAGAAAATGTTCGACTGCTGCGCTGGGCAGCACATTCTCCAGATCTCTCACCAATTGAAAACGTCTGGTAAATGGTGGCCGAGCAACTGGCTTGCCACAATACGCCAGTCACTACTTTTGATGAACTGTGGTATCGTGTTGAAGCTGCATGGTCAGCTGTACCTGTACACGCCATCCAAGCTCTGTTTGACACAATGCTCAGACGTATCAAGACCGTTATTACGGTCAGAGGTGGTTGTTCTGGCTACTGATTTCTCAGGATCTATGCACCCAAACTGCGTGAAAATGTAATCACATGTCAGTTCCAGTATAATATATTTGTCCAATAAATACTGAACACCCGTTTATCATCTGCATTTCTTCTTGGTGTAGCAATTTTAATGGCCAGTGCTGTATTAGGATCAGTATTTCCACGCCTGATCCTACATTTCTTCTGAATCCAACCTGAACTTCCCCGAGGTAAGCTTATACCAGCTTTTCCATTCTCCTACAAATATTTCGCCCAGTGTTTTGCAACCGTAACTTATTATACTGGTAGATCGTTAATAGTCACACCTTTTCGCACCTTCTTTCTGTGGAATTGCAATTATTATATTCTTCTTGAAGCGTGAGGGGACTTCGCCTGTCTGATACATCTTGCACACCGGATGGAAAAGTTTTGTCATGGTTGGCTCTCCAAAGGCCATCATTAGGCCTGACGGAATGCCGTCTATCCCCAGGATCTTCTTTCGACTAAGATCTTTCAGTGCTCTGTCAAATTCTTCTCGCAGTATATCTCCCATCTCATATTCACCTCCGTCCTCTTCCATTTCTATAACATTTCTCTCAAGTGCATCTTCCTTCTATTGACCCTCTGTATACTCCTTCCATATTTCAGCTTTCCCTTCGTTGCTTAAGACTTGTTTTACATCTGACCTCTTGATATTCACAGAACTGCTTCTCTTTTATCCAGAGGCCTCTTTAATTTTCCTATAAGTGTTAGCCACCTTTCCCCCTCTAAGATGCCTCTAAACTCTTAAATTTCTCCTCTAGCCATTCCTGCTTAGCCATATTGCATTTCCTATCATTCTCATTTCTTAGACGTTTGTATTCCCTTTCACCTGCTTAATGTACTGCATTTCTATAGTTTCTCCTTTCATCAACTAATTTCAATATCACCTGCCTTATCCACAGATTTCTCCTGCGGCTAGTCTTTTTACTGGGTGACAATTATTGAACTGTATGAAAAAAAACGCAAATTAGTTACAAACTACAGCGTGCACCCCCTTTATTCAACATGTAAACGTCACTACAGATATTCGTATTTACGAGGTGCATTCAAGTTCTGAGGCCTCCGATTTTTTTTCTCCGGACTGGAAAGAGATAGAAACATGCGCATTGTTTTAAAATGAGGCCGCGTTCATTGTCAATACGTCCCAGAGATGGCAGCACCGTATGGCAGATGGAATTTTACCGCCAGCGGCGAGAATGAGAACTGTTTTAAATACTTAAAATGGCGACGTTTTCCTTACTTGAACAGCGTGCAGTCATTCGTTTTCTGAATTTGCCTGGTGTGAAACCAATTGAAATTCATCGACAGTTGAAGGAGACATGTGGTGATGGAGTTATGGATGTGTCGAAAGTGCGTTCGTGGGTGCGACAGTTTAATGAAGGCAGAACATCGTGTGACAACAAACGAAACAACCTCGGGCTCGCACAAGCCGGTCTGACGACATGATCGAGAAAGTGAAGAGAATTGTTTTGGGGGATCGCCGAATGACTGTTGAACAGATCGCCTCCAGAGTTGGCATTTCTGTGGGTTCTGTGCACACAATCCTGCATGACGACCTGAAAATGCTAAAAGTGTCATCCAGGTGGGTCCCACGAATGCATGGCGATGATGTGGCGTAGACTAATAGCGACATTCTGCATGACCCGCTGAAGTGTCAGAACATCGATGCTGTCTGTCACCTCGTGAATGGCTGTCTTCAGTTCAGCAACGGTTTTGGAATTATTGCTGTACACCTTGTCTTTAATATAGCTTCACAAAAGGAGTCGCATGTACTCAGATCCAGAGAATATGAAGGTCAATCGGGGCTCATGCCAGTGGCCTCTGAGTACCCCAGAGCCAGAATGCTGCTCTTAAAGTGCCCCTCCAGGACATCAAACACACTTATGCTTCGATGGAGCCGAGCTCCGTCTTGAGTAAACCACATCTTGTCGAAATCAGGGTCACTTTGGATAATGGGGATCAAATCATCTTCGAAAACCTTCACATACCGTTCGGTAGTCACCATGCCATCAACGAATATCAAAAAATGGTTCAAATGGCTATGAGCACTATGGGGCTTAACATCTATGGTCATCAGTCCCCTAGAACTTAGAACTACTTAAACCAAACTAACCTAAAGACATCGCACAACACCTAGTCATCACGAGGCAGAGAAAATCCCTGACCCCGCCGGGGATCGAACCCGGGAACTCGGGCGCGGGAAGCGAGAACGCTACCGCACGACCACGAGCTGCGGACTCAACGAATATCGCACCGATTATTCCGTGACTGGACACTGCACACCATACAGCCACCCGTTGAGGGTGAAGAGACGTCTCGACCGCGAAATGTGGATTCTCAGTCGCTCAAATGGGTCCATCGAAATGGAAGTGGGCTTCGTCGCTGAACCAAACCATACTCACGTCACAGTCCTGTTCGTCAATTCTGTGGACAATAGTGTTGGCGAAACACTGCAAACTGGAGTTTGAATTTTGTATGGGAAGAGATGCAGGTCTTCAACAACTATTTGTCGCAGTGTCTCCCGGTTGATTCCCGCCTGTTGTGCAGCTCGTCTGTTCGATTCCCTGGGGCTGGTTTGGAACACAGTGCGTGTGTTCTTGATGTTTTCAGGCGTTTTCACCATTTTTGGATGACCGACATTGCCAACACTCTTATCACGAACACAACCCATTCTCTCAAACTTTCGAATCAAAATCTTGATCGCACACTTGGACCGGCTATCTTCAGCCTTAACTCGGTCACAAACCTCCTTTGAGCCTCAGTTGGGCTGTTATTGCTCGCATAGTCGGCTTTCGCTGTACCGTGACATTTTCAAGTGCAAATGGCCGACAACAACAAGGCGCGTGCGTATGTGAATACTAATTCCCATCAGGTCCGGCGGCCAACCGTGTAAAAAAAATGTTCAAGTGTGTGTGAAATCATATTGGACTTAACGGCTAAGGTCATCGGTCCCTAAGCTTACACACTACTTAACCTAAATTATCCTAACGACAAACACACACACCCATGCCAGAGGGAGGACTCGGACCTCCGCCGCGATCAGCCGCACTGTCCATGACTGCAGCGCCCCAGACAGCTCGGCTACTCCCGCGCGGCTCCAACAGTGTAGTTTGAACGTCCTAAATCAAATCATTCAGGAGTTACGACGATTTTTTTTAGTATAGTTCAACAACTGTCACCGTGTACATGTTTGGTGCCTTCACTACTTTATCTAACACAATTGCCCATTCGTCTTCTACTGTATTACTTTCCCATGTTCTTGTCTATTGCTGCGTAATACTCCCTCTGAAACTCTCAGCAACATCTGGTTTTGTCAACTTATCCAGTTCCCATCTCCTTAATTTCCTACCTTTTTGCAATTTCTTCAGTTTTAATCTACAGTTCATAACCCGTAGCCGCGCAGAATGACCGTACTGTTTGAGGCGCCATGTTACGGATTACGCGGCACCTCCCACCGGAAGTTCGAGTCCTCCCTCGGGCATGGGTGTGTGTGTTGTTCTTAGCATAAGTGAGTTTAAGTTAGTTTCAAGTAGTGTGTAGGTCTAGAGACCGATGACCTCAGCATTATGGTCCCTTAGGTATTCACACACATTTGAACAATTTTGAACATAACCAGTAAATTGTGGTCCCAGTCGACATCTGCCCTTGGCAATGTCTTAAAATTTTAAATCTGGTTCTGAAATCTCTGTCTTACCATTAGACGAGTATAATCACTCTGAAACCTTCTGGTGTCTCCAGGTCTCTTCCACGTGTACAACCTTCTTTCGTGATTCTTAAATCAAGTGCTAACGACGTTAAATTATGCTCTGTACAAGATTCTACCACTCACATCTACTATTTTTCCTTCTCTTCATTTTCCTAGTATGGAATTCCAGTCCCCAATCGCTATTAAACTTTCCTACTATTTTTTTTCTTCCTTTTCCTACTATGGAATTCCAGTCCCCAATCACTACTAAATTTTCGTCTCGCTTAGCAATCAGAATAATTTATTTTATCTCATCATACGTTTGGCAACAGCCTTGCCGCAGTGGATACACCGGTTCCCGTGAGATCACCGACGTTAAGCACTGTCGGGCTTGGCCGGCGCTTGGATGGGTGACCACCCAGCCGCCATTTTTCGGGGTGCACTCAGCCTCGTGATGCCAATAGTAGCGGCTCCGGTCAAAGAAAACCATCATAACGACCGGGAGAGCGGTGTGCTGACCACACGCCCCTCCTATCCGCATCCTCACCTGAGGATGACACGGCGGTCGGATGGTCCCGGTGGGCCACTTGTGGCCTGAAGACGGAGTGCTTTCATCATACGTTTCTTCACTCTCCTGATTATATAAACTTGTATGACGGTGGTGGGTGTGGTTTTCGCGTCTGTCTTGGCTACAATAATGCTTTCACTGTGCAGTTCATCGTAGTTACCCGCATTCTTATTTTCTTACTCATTTTAAACCTGCTCCTGCATTACCCTATTTGATTTGGTATTTGAAACCCTGTACTGACCCGATGAGGAGACCTGCATCTCCTGCCAGGGAACTTCACTAAGTCGCACTATATCTAAATTTAAATTATCCATTTCCTTCCTTTAAATTTTCTAACCTATCTGCCCGATTAAGGGATGTAACATTCAACGCTTCGATCCTTAGAACACCAGTTTTGTTTTTCCTGACGACGACATCCTCCTAAGTAGTCTTCAACCGGATATCCGAATGAAGAACTATTTTGATACCGGAATATTTTACCTAAGGGTATGCCATCATCATTTACCCAAACAGTAGAGCTGCATACCCCTGGAAAAAATTACGGTTATCGTTTCCCCTTGCTTTCAGCCATTCGCAGTACCAGCACAGCAAGGCCATTTTGATTGATGTTCGAGGCCAGATCAGTCACTCACCCAGATTGTTGCCCCTGAAATTACTGAAAAGGCTGCTGCTTCTCTTCAGGAACCACACGTTTGTCTGGCCTCTCAACAGATACCTCTCCGTTGTGGTTGCATACACGGTACGGCCACCTGTGTCGCTGAGGCACGTAAGCCTCCCCACCAACGGCAAAGTCCATGGTTCATGGGTAGGGGGGATACTGGTTACTGTCACTGTAAACAGTTGAGTCAAGCAAATTAATGAGTTGTGTTAGAATATGCTCTTTGGGTGAATTTTATTCATCAGCTAGGTTATTTTGTGCCTACTCTGCGCCTTTGAAAAGTTCTATAACGTTTATAACTGTATAATGTATAATTTTACCCGTAAATTTTGAACAGATTAAAAAGAACTTTTCTTCTAGGGTATGCATAAATATATCATCAAGAAGGCCTGCAAGACTGCTGTCTATTTCAAGACCATTGTTTTCCATATAAAAAGTGCCCTTGAAGGAAAAATAGCTATGTAAGAGTATAAAATCAAGTAATATGATGGATTCATAAATTTCTGCATTCCTCAGCTGTATGTATTTGATTTAATTCCTTTGTAGTAATGAGAGAGTGTGTCCCCAGGGAATATTTATTATATCAAAGGACACAAATGTTGTTGTGGGTGGTACTGCTAGATCTTATGAACTTCTCTTGGTCCTTTGGGCGTGATCTGTTTTTAGTTCTGTAATATCGTTAGCTTCAAAACATTCAAGTGTGTTGTTACTGTAGTCTATTTGGCACACGGATGTGTTGTTTTTATCTGTCGTTATTGTAAGGGCGTGCCGGCCGCTGGTGGCCGAGCGGTTCTGGCGCTTCAGTCTGGAACCGCGCGACCGCTACGGTCGCAGGTTCGAATCCTGCCTCGGGCATGGATGTGTGTGTTGTCCTTAGGTTAGTTAGGTTTAAGTAGTTCTAAGTTCTAGGGGACTTATGACCTCAGCAGTTGAGTCCCATAGTGCTCAGACCCATTTGAACCATTTTGTAAGGGCGTCATGACTGGCTAGATTATTATCTTTGTTTGTAACAATGGTCTGTTCACTGTGGATTGATATCAGCTCGCCGGCCGGTGTGGCCGAGTGGTTCTAGGCGCGTCAGTCTGGACCCGCGCGACCGCTACGGTCGCAGGTTCGAATCCTGCCTAGGGCAAAGATGTGTGTGATGTCCTTAGGTTAGTTAGGTTTAAGTAGTTCTAAGTTCTAGGGGACTGATGACCTCAGATGTTAAGTCCCATAGTGCTCAGAGCCATTTGAACCATTTTTTTGATATCAGCTCTTGTAATGAAGGCACGTGCCACGTTTACTAGGTCTCCTGCCGTCTCCTTCTCCCCCTTTGCCAATACTCCTGATACAATATTCATTGATAATGTCAGAAATAGTTTTGTACGCTGGATAGTGAAAGCTATGTCCATTTGAATATAGGTGAGTAGTGTTGATTTCCTGTACACTGTGTGGTTCCGTTGACTATTGGATTCAAACGTGTAGAGACTAAAACGGGCCATCTTTATGGCTTTCCATATAATGCGTCGTCAATACATCTATACAAAAAAGTGCCAACTGTAAAAGAGGCTTAATCGAAGTCTTTTCCGCGAACTACCGAAAAATAATTGGCCATTGCTGGTAGTATTGGAGATCCTATCATCTTACAATGTCCCATTTCGTGATACCTTTTAACACATACATGATCAGTGTTATAATTTTCTTCTATTACCATGTTTGTAAACAACGACTCCACATCCAGACTGACCATAACATCTTCACTCAGACCCTTAGTTAGTTCAATAAAGGCCTCCAGAACGTGTACATGGTGATCACACACATGCTAATAGCCGGCCGCTGTGGCCGAGCGGTTCTAGTCCCTTCAGTCCGGAACCGCGCTGCTGCTACTGTAACAGGTTCGAATCCTGCCTCGGACATGGAGGTGTGTGATGTCGTTAGGTTAGCTAGGTTTAAGTAGTTCTAAGTCTAGGGGACTGATGACCTCCGATGTTAAGTCCCATAGTGCTTAGAGCCATTTAAACCACATGCTAATAACGATTCAAACGTTTAGAAAGTTTGAGACTTGAAGATACTACAGTGTTGTAAAATGGTCCCGAGCAGCGCCCAGTCTTTATGAATATTTGACAGCCTATAAAGTTTAGGTTGTCGAAAGAGGGTTGTGGTGAGAAGAGGGGGCAGGGGCAGAGGAGGGAGAAGAGAGCAGACGTGGAAATAAGACCGTGACAGCGCGATCTAGTTTTCGTTCTCGACATGCCATACGTCTGATCGCATCTGAGAACAGTAAATGGTGTTCTAGCACTCGTGACATCAGTTCTTGCATGGAGGAAACAGCTGCAGTATTCTACCTATCAGCCGGACAGATGAGTAAGTTATCATCTCAAACGCTCAAAGATATAAAAGATAAATTTTCGTTAAATTCAGTTCATGCACTCAGATCTGAGTTAGGTGTCTCATTGTTCTATCACTCTTAGAGTAAGAGCAAATTCGAGCTCTTTGTTCAGTGCCAACTGACACTTTAATCGAAATATTTATTCTTCAGCTCAATATCTTTTTGTTATTCACCGTTGGATTCAATTACTTAGTTCCTGTGGCATGGCTGAAAAATGCCTTTTTTTTATCTGACAGATACCTTTTACTCAAGCCCATACCCTGCTGAACCCAATCAGAAAGAGGACACTCCCCCATTAAAAACAAATAGCGTTGCACCTTATGATCCATTTAGATTTAATGACCAACATTTTTCTGTGGCGGAAACCACAGGTGGTGCTCTTGTTACAGACCGTACCGAAACAGGACGCATCTTCTCAGAGCGCAGCACCTAAAGGCCGAGCCAAAAAACTCTTTATTATTCTTCTGATGAACATCAGGCAAAAAGTAATAAAGAACCAGGACATTCAAAAACTGCTGCTCCCGTTAATCCGAAACGTTGTCTAAGGATTTTCCATTTTAAACCATTGCCTAAAAGAGGCTATGACTGAAAGGAAAGTCAGAATGTTTAAAGTTCAAGTGTTTTAATAACGTTACCTGCAAAGGCAACGTTGGTTGTAAGGACGTGCACAACGTGGAACAAGAACATTTAAGACAACAGAGAAACTTCCAACGAAGATATAGTACAGGCCTCTGCACATGATCAGATTTGTGTTGACTGTCGACCAAAAGAATGTATACAATGTTGCAGATGCTAGACCTGAGTTTTGTTGTTGTAGCTTTAAGTTTTTGTTAATTTTCGGCACAATAATCCACTAAATACTATTCAATAGGAAATATCCTGCAATGTTTAGTTAATATACTGTTTTATATATTACAATGATGAAAATGTATGTATTGTTTTTAAATAAAAATTTATGGAACTAGGCACTATAACAAGAGATCAGATCTAATACTTGCAAAGAAAAACAAACCGCCGGCCGGTGTGGTCGAGCGGTTCTAGGCGCTTCAGTCTGGAACCGCGCGACCGCTACGGTAGTAAGTTCGAATCCTGCCTCGGTCATGGATGTGTGGGATGTTCTTAGGTTAGTTAGGTTTAAGTGGTTCTAAGTGTAGGGGACTGATGACCTCAGGTGTTGAGTCCCATAGTGCTCAGAGCCATTTGAACCATTTGAAAAACAAACCGTCTCCATAACGGAGTGGTTAACACTGACGTCGATCTCTTCTGCTCGTTTCCATTTACTGGAATTCGGGCATTGGCTTTCGTCCTACTGAACTACGCTGCGTAGTTGTAATATTACTAGTGAAAAATTATATATACGTCAGAGAAAAGAATACTTTGAAAATTTGCAAGGTAAATATTGAACGTGTTTAGTTTAAAAAGGTGTTTAACATACATCCCAACAAATAAAACTAAAATTATCATTTTCTAGACAGGTAATTATACATTTTTACTTATTTTTTAACTATGTCTGAGGAAACTCACATTGGTGGCGATCTTGCAGCTGTACTAAATTTACAAAATTTAATCGCAATTGCGGAACCTTTCTGGCATTAGCTACATTAGGTATGAAGATATCTTCATAGCTAATGCAGCTAGTATGCGAAATATTCGGCAATTGCGAATGAATTTCATAAAATTATATTTTTGTTTCTGGCAACACAATGTTACAAAATTTTGAGCCCGTTTATCTTATTACTAACAGGTTAGTTGAAATATAACCCACTATGTCTAGCGCCTTAACACTCGCCCTTCAGGAGAATGATGCAAAGTTTCCACACCCGGCGAGCAAGATAGCAACAAGTATAAAGGGCTGCGGGCATAAAAGGAGAGAGACGAATTGCACGCTAGGGGGCTGCGTATACTCGCTAAAGCGGCCACTGTGATTATACAGATTCTTGGAAGCTTATCCAACTCCTTTTCTTTCTCCATAATAGAGCTCGCCATTCCTGGACGTTTTCAAATGAACCCGTCTCTACTTTGCAATGAATTGCTGCAGTATGCAGAAGCCGCCACTCGCATTACTGCATAAATATCTACAGGTACTCCTCCATCATTAAAGGCATAAAATAGATAATACACTCTTTATCGTTAACTGATCATTATAATTCGTCACAAAGGAATTGAATCATGTTCCCTGCACAGAAATTGTATGTGAACGTGGAAAAAAAGTGCTTCAGTAATGGCTGTATTGAATATAACTTTACTGAAAATCAAAATTCAATAAGAAGTCCGTCAACAGCAAGACGAAGTTCAAGAAATGTACGCTACAGATTATTCCCAAACATATTTTTATTTCTGAATTTATGTATGATTTCAGTTACAGATGCTGAGCCTTGCATGTGATCAATCGCCTGACACTTTCGCAGAGAACATTTCCAAGCCATATCTGTCAGTAACGTGTAGATTCTACAGAATCGAAGTACACGCAGGAGCTCATAGGACATACTAACGATAACTTATAAATCTGATGCACTAACATACTAAAATGAACTTTATTGTGGTTAAAAACTTTCTACAATTAGTTATGTAAACAAAAAGAAATGCTCAATTGAAAAAAATTTCACATGGTTATACATTGTTATAATCACCGTACAGGATAACTTTGTTAGTCCCAAAACGTTCCCAAAATGTCCCATTTTGTGGAAACAGCGTCAATCGGACATGGCATTTGGGAAATATTCCTTGCGGTAGTTGTTGGTGATTTAAGCTATACAGTCTTCACTGTGATGTGTTATGTAACTTTTGCTACAGAAAGTACACCGTAACTTTATATAATTTGTAAATATTGAAGTCGGATTCCTCAGTTTCAAGAAATTGCCATGCGATCGTGAGCTAACAGACACGTATTCATAGTCTGTGGATTTCCCAACGGCTTTGACAGCAGTTGCCTACAGAGCATGCAACCCACCTAACGTTCAATGTTTGCGTGTAGCCTACAGCTCTGTGAGCACTTGCGTAGAACTTTGCCTGTAGAAAAACAAAACTAAAGTCAGTTCAGCCCTCAGACAAGCTTAGCTAATTTCTAATGAGACGACTGCGTGTTTTCATTTGTGCAAGCTGGTTGCCGTTAGAAAGCAAACTAAGTAATTTTTTTTGACCTAAGCAAACACTGGTATTAATATAATTCACCTACCGCCCTACTTTGTTTCGACAAAATAGTCTCAAGTTGCAAACGAATATTTTAGCTTTAAGCACAGCAAAGGAGGTGGTAAAACTGCTTTGTTGCCCGTTGCGAGGAACCGTAGCGTAATCACACGAAGTTTCCAACACTTTCCATGATAATTTCTGTAGTTTTTTTGTAAATTCGTGGTAAGATCTTATGGGACCAAACTGCTGAGGTCACCGGTCCCTAAGCCTACACTCAACTTAATCTAATTTAAACTAACTTACGCTAAGGACAGCACACACACACACCCATGCCCGAGGGAGGACTCGAACCTCTGACGGGGGTAGCTGCGGTGCGAACCGTGACAGGACGCCTAAACCGCGCGGCTACCCCGTGCGGCTGTAGTTGTTTTCTTTTGTTATTTACTGAAAAATATATTTGAAAAAGTCCTTCGTTTCGTTCACGGTCTAGAACTGTTTATGCCTTAGTTAGCAGTTACAATAAAATATTTTTATGTTACTCTCAATATAGGATGATACAGCTAAGCTCTTCTACTCAAATATTTCCGGAACCGTTAACCCAGTAAATACCAGTGGTTTCTGCCTGAAACCACCATTTTATTGATTTTGTTTTTAAGTGCAACTGCCTCTAGCATGAGACTGCCGATGGTGTTGCAAAACAGACACATATAATGCTACACTGAGATATTTCTACGAATGTAGTGAATTGTAACAGTCACTTATAGCGTTGAAAGCAACAGTCGACGTGGAGACTGAGCTACATGATTGAAGGAGTTTGTGACATGAGATGTTTTATAGTAGCCACATTGAGAAGAACCTTCACAATGGAAGTCAGTAGATGTGAAGATATTGTAAATTAAATTTGAGTTTGTATTACTGTGTTTATGAGTTTCGAAATGAAACCACTGGAACAATATGATTAATTTAATAAAAAATTTATTACGTTTTAGACCCATTTTTGCTTGTTGGTCAGGAATATAATTTGCTGCAGACGTTATGAGCTCATTTCGAGCTCACTTTCGATTCGTGCAGTTGTATCTAGGAACAGTGTGAATATTCAAATGTGTGTGAATTCCTAAGGGACCAAACTGCTGAGGTCATCGATCCCTAGACTTACACACTACTTAAACTAAATTAAACTAACTTATGCTAAGAACAACACACACTCATGCCCGAGGTAGGACTCGAACCTCCGAAGGGAGGGGTCGCGCAATGAAAAACGCGAATTTGCATTCTAATATATCACATGAGATGATAGGTGGTTGAAAATTGTATGTCGTAATGGTTTCGAAGAGAAACCACGTCCTTAAAATAATTGATTCTCTGCTTTTCGACAGTTTCTTCTTGTATTAGTAACTTACTATGATAAAGGTTAATTCCGTGAAAATTTTAAAATTATATTCGAACTTTTACTGTTGGGACTCAGAGGATTGTACTTGGGTATTAATAACCGCTTCATCTATATTTAGTCCCTTACTATTGGATCACTAACGGTTTCGTAGCACTAAAACATACATCTTCAGGTGAACATATGACTAAAACATTACAGCGGAAAAATCATATACCACACGTTCACCTGAAGATGTGGCTTTTAGTGCCACGAAACTGGTAGTGATCCAATAACTAAATAATAAATACAGCTGAAGCGGTTATTAATATCCAAAAAAATGGCTCTCAGCACTATGGGACTCAACTGCTGAGGTCATTAGTCCCCTAGAACTTAGAACTAGATAAACCTAACTAACCTAAGGACATCATAAACATCCCTGCCCGAGGCAGGATTCGAACCTGCGACGTAGCGGTCTTGCGGTTCCAGACTGCAGCGCCTTTAACCGCACGGCCACTTCGGCCGGCTATTAATATCCAAGATGACTACTCATAGCACTGTGGGACAGCTGAGGTCATCAGTCCCCTAGACTTAGAACTACTTAAACCTAACTAACCTAAGGACATCACACACATCCATGCCCGAGGCAGGATTCGAACCTGCGACCATAGCAGCAGCGTGGTTCCGAACTGAAGCGCCTAGAACCGCTCGGCCACAGCGGCCTAGGACTGAAATATTGTAGTTATGTTTTCACCTAGATAAATTATGAAAAGGAAATCACTAAGTGACGCATAGTATCTTTTCAAATCTATATTAACTTCAGCAATATCGGTATCAACTTCAAATGGAACTATAAGTGTTTCTGCTGGTACTGTCTTAGTTCTAAAACAGACAACTAAACAGCGTTTCACTCTTCAAACTCGATAGCTAACTTGGTACTAATTACAGTACTTATAAGTTAGGGTTTATCTGTTCTGAAGATATAACAGAGTGCTGTTCCTTACGGAAGTTTGTGAATACATTCTCAAATAAGGAAATACGCCACCTCGGGTAAAGGAGAAATCGTGTTACACTACCGATATATCTGTGTGTGTATGTGTGTGTCTGCCGTTCACGAGTGTCGAGATAGTTTGAAAAAATAAAAGTATTTTAGACAACCAGAGAAACTACACATGCTACTTCTCTGCGGAGAAAGCAAGACGAATGCAATGAGAACACTTAAGCTGTACTTACAAAGGTATCACGACAAAGGCGTCCAACAAGAAAGACACTTCTTCAAGGTGCCAAAAACTGCTATTGAAAGTATACCCGACTACTGGGCAGAGATTAAGGAGGAAGGCTCCAGTGAGCGGTGCAAACCAGATACACCGACGGGAAAAAAATCGCAACACCAAGGAGGAATTGTGCGACGTAAAATAAAATTGGTAGGCGTATTTGTACACCTGAAAGATGATGTCTGTTCTAATTTCACACCAGCCCCGTAAGTCTGCCGCTAGTATCGCTACTATGAGGATGCGAAGCAGGTTTGCTATAAATACGCGCTCTAGTGGTCGTAAGCTTTAGTTACCTTTGAGATTGGTCGTGTTGAGTTGATGTTAGTCAAGAATGAATTTAAGGCGACAGTGACGTCATTATCTACACCTCTCTGAGTTTCAACGAGGTCGTGTAATGGGGCAACGAGAAGCTGGATGTTCGATCTGCGATACTGCAGGAAGGGTTAGCAGGAATGTAGCCACTGTACATGACTACTGGCAGCGGTGGTCACGGGAATGTACGGTCGCAAGTAGACACGATTCGGACGCCACGTGGCCCTACTGAGAGGTAAGACCATCATTATCCCCTTATGTCTCTGGTGCATCGTACTGCATCTGGAGCAGCCATCTGAGCAGCAATAGACACATCAGAGACACAACAAACTGTAAAAAATCGATTACTGGAAGTAGGGTCGCACAAACATACCGCCGTTTGAGTCTCGTACAGATTCCCGTATGGAGGACATAGTGATAGACATCCCTGGGGTTGTGAAGCAGCTGAATGGGTTGAAAATAAATAAATCGCCAGGTCCTGATGGGATTCCAATTCGGTTTTACAGAGAGTACTCTACTGCATTGGCTCCTTACTTAGCTTGCATTTATCGCGAATCTCTTGCCCAACGTAAAGTCCCGAGCGACTGAAAAAAAGTGCAGGTGACGCCTGTATATAAGAAGGGTAGAAGGACGCATCCTCAAAATTACAGACCAATATCCTTAACATCGGTTTGTTGCAGGATTCTCAAACATATTCTCAGTTCGAATATAATGAATTTCCTTGAGACAGAGAAGTTGCCGTCCATGCGTAAGTACGGCTTTAGAAAGCATCGCTCCTGCGAAACGCAACTCGCCCTTTTTTCATATGATATCTTGCGAACCATGGATGTAGGGTATCAGACGGATGCCATATTCCTTAACTTCCGGAAAGCGTTTGACTCGGTGCCCCACTGCAGACTCCTAACTAAGATACGAGCATATGGGATTGGTTCCCAAGTATGTGAGTGGCTCTGAGACTTCTTGAGTAATAGAACCCAGTACGTTGTCCTCGATGGTGAGGGTATCATCTGGAGTGCCACAGGGAAGTGTGGTAGGTCCACTGTTGTTTTCTATCTACATAAATGATCTTTTGGACAGGGTGGATAGCAATGTGCGGCTGTTTGCTGATGATGCTCTGGTGTACGGGAAGCCGTCGTTGAGTAACTGTAGGAGGATACAAGATGACTTGGACAGGATTTGTGATTGGTGTAAAGAATGACAGCTAACTCTAAATATAGATAAGTGTAAATTAATGCAGATGAATAGGAAAAAGAATCCTGTAATGTTTGAATACTCCATTAGTAGTGTAGCGCTTGACACAGTCACGTCGATTAAATATTTGGGCTTAACACTGCAGAGCGATATGAAGTGGGACAAGCATGTAATGGCAGTTGTGGGGAAGGCGGATAGTCGTCTTCGGTTCATTGGTAGAATTCTGGGAAGATGTGGTTCATCTGTAAAGGAGACCACTTATAGAACGCTGGTGCGACCTATTCTTGAGTACTGCTCGAGCGTTTGGGATCCCTATCAGGTCGGATTAAGGGAGGACATAGAAGCAATTCAGAGGCGGGCTGCTAGATTTGTTATTGGTAGGTTTGATCATCACGCGAGTGTTACGGAAATGCTTCAGGAACTCGGGTGGGAGTCTCTAGAGGAAAGGAGGCGTTCATTTCGTGAATCGCTACTGAGGACATTGAGAGAACCAGCATCTGAGGCTGACTGCAGCACAATTTTACTGCCGCCAACTTACATTTCGCGGAAAGACCACAAACATAAGATAAGATAAGAGAGATTAGGGCTCGTACAAAGGCATATAGGCAGTCATTTTTCCCTCGTTCTGTTTGGGAGTGGAACAGGGAGAGAAGATGCTAGTTGTGGTACGAGGTACCCTCCGCCACGCACCGTATGGTGGTTTGCGGAATACGCATGTAGATGTAGATGTAGACAGCTCCGAATCAGGCGCCTGTAGCGTGTATTCCACTCACCCCAAACCGCCGCCATTTGCAACTTCAGTGGTGTCAAGCGAAAGTTCATTGGAGAGCAAGGTGGAGGTCTGTTGTGTTTTCTGATGAAAGCTGGTTCTGACTCGGTGCCAGTGACGGCCGTTTGTTGGTTAGGAGGCGGGCAGTGGAAGGCCTGCAACCAACATATCTGCGTGCCGGACATACTGGGCCGAACACTTGGACTTATGGTCTGGGGTGCGATTTCTTACGATAACAAGAGTACTCTCACGGTTATCCCACTCACCCTGACTACCAATTTGTGCGTCAGTCTGGTGATTCGACTTGTTGTGCTGCCATTCATGAACAGCATTCTAGGATCTGTCTTACAATAAGACACACATCCATGCCCTAGGCAGGATTCGAACCTGCGACCGTAGCCGTCGCGCGGTTCCAGACTGAAGCGCCTAGAAGCGCTCGGCCACAACGGCCGGCCGGATTTTCACATATGCAGAGTATGCTGACATGGTGTTTGTCTATGGTTTGTCCAATGTGAATTCCAGAGCTGCTGTGCGAGAATAACAACGATTTCCGAATCGCAGAGTGCCAGATAGCAGGGTGTTTAGCAGTGTGTTTCACGGATTGCGTGAGCGTGGTACGCTTCCCAGCGTAAATGTTGTCTCTGAACGTCCCGTACAACAAACTCTTAATGAAGTTGAGAACATTCTTCAAGTAGTGGCAAGCAACCCTACTACTAGCTCTAGAAGAATTGCTGCCCAACTTGGTAGTCGACAAACACGTGTGATACGCACAGTACACGAGCACGGTCTGTATCCCTTTCATCGCCAGAGTGTACAATATCTGCATGAAGGAGATGCTGCCACCCGGCAGCGCAGAACCCATTTATTTTAATGCTTGCCATCCCATTTCGCTTATCACATCCGCGACGCTCTCTTTCCTATTTCACAATAGTATAAGACGAGCTGGCCTTCTTAGAGCATTTTCGAGGTCATCCAAATTTCCTATCAGATAAGAATCCCACACCGTGCAGCAACACTCCAGAAGGGGACGGATAAGCGTAGTGTAGGCCATCTTTTTTGCAGATCTGTTGCATATTCCAAGTGTTCTACGAATAAAACACAGTCCTTTATTCGTCTTCCCCACAGCTGCAGCATGGGCGGCTCCTGGTCTACGGAGACTTGTATCAAGAACGACACATAGTGTTTACTTTTACATAGGGAGTTTGCATATGTATCTAGTTTCTAGTGTGGAACAGTCATCTCGTTTTCCAGAATCCATAAGTCACTGCTTATGACGTTACTCTGAAATAACCATGGTCTCAGTGTCCACATATGAAAACTGTCTCATTCTGTCAATATGCATTACGTATGACATTTTATTCTGTGATTCCTTACATCATTGCTCCATTTGACTGTATAACAAACGATCCTGCTCCCACATATACTACTGGCCATTAAAATTGCTACACTAACAAGAAATGCAGATGATAAACGGGTATTCATTGCACAAATATATTATACTAGAACTGACATGTGATTACATTTTCATGCAATTTGGGTGCATAGATCCTGTGAAATCAGTACCCAGAACAACCACCTCTGGCGGTAATAACGGCCTTGATACCCCTGGGCATTGAGTCAAACAGAGCTTGGATGGCGTGTACAGGTACAGCTGCCCATGCAGCTTCAACACGATACCACAGTTCATCAAGGGTAGTGACTGGCATATTGTGGCGAGCCAGTTGCTCGCCCACCATTGACCAGACGTTTTCAGTTTGTGAGAGATTTCGATAACGTGCTGGCCAGGGCAGCAGTCGAACATTTTCTGTATCCAGAAACGCCCGTACAGGATATGCAACATGCGGTCGTGCATTATCCTGCTGAAATGTAGGGTTTCGCTGGGATCGAATGAAGGGTAGAGCCACGGTTCGTAACACATCTGAAATGCAACGTCCACTGTTCAAAGTGCCGTCAATGCGAACAAGAGGTGACCGAGACGTGTAACCAATGGCACCCCATACCATCACGCCGGGTGATACGCCAGTATAGTGATGACGAATACACTATTCTAATGTGCGTTCACCGCGATGTCGCCAAACACGGATGCGACCATCATGATACTGTAAACAGAACCAGGATTCATCCGAAAAACGACGTTTTGCCATTCGTGCACCCAGGTGCAACCAGATGGTTGTTGTATTGCAAACGTTCCCATCTGTTGACTCAGGGATCGAGACGTGGCTGCACGATCCGTTACAGCCATGCGGATAAGATGCCTGTCATCTCGACTGCTACTGATACGAGGCCGTTGGGATCCAGCACGGCATTCCGTATTAACCTCCTGATCCCACCTATTCCATATTCTGGTTACAGTCATTGGATCTCGACCAACGCGAGCAGCAATGTTGCGATACGATAAACCGCAATCGCGATAGGCTACAATCCGACCTTTATCAAAGTCGGAAACGTGATGGTACGCATTTCTCCTCCTTACACGAGGCATCACAACAACGTTTCACCAGGCATCGCCGGTCAACTGCTGTTTGTGTATGAAAAATCTGTTGGAAACTTTCCTCATGTCAGCACGTTGTAGGTGTCGCCACCGGCGCCAACCTTGTGTGAATGCTCTGAAAAGCTAATCATTTGCATATCACAGCATCTTCTTCCCGTCTGTATACGTGATCTTCGTGGTGTAGCAATTTAGTGGCCAGTAGTGTAATTTATTATGAGGATGTGTCCTGCCGTTTGGCAGTTGTATATCAATCAAATGTTTTTTGTTATGATCTGAAAATCGCTTGTAGACAAGCCAAAACTAGCAGTCAATAAAATTACATTTGCGATCTTGAGTATTAAGGGTGTTTCTGAATCCAAATCTTTATTCTATTTCTTCCCACTATTTCAGTCCAACGTTGGCTAATGCTTCTTTTGAAACTCTCCATAATCTCTAGATTCTTCAGTTTATCCAGGTCTCATTTCCTTAATGTCTTCCATGTTGTATTCTCTTTAGCCGCTTTTATGTCGTCTAGTTGTCTCTGTAGGGCTGTACCTTGTGAAGCTAGGAGAGGATGTTGGTTGGTGCGCGGTATCCTCGTTCTATAACACAAAATGCACGCAATTAATAACTGGATTGTTTCTTTGTAAAGAAAGAGCTACTTAACTTAAGTTCCCATGTGCTGTGGTACAAGCTCTCTTCTGTATAGTCCACGTAGCCTCCACAGCGTACAGGCTAACTATCTGGGGTAAAAGGCTCGAACTGGCTAAACTGACTGGCTAACTGGCCCTCCGGTCCGTGGCGGCGACCCTAATAACTGGCGGTTGAGAGAGCGTTGGCGGCACGTTTCCCGCGAGTCTTGTCGTTGTCCTCTTTCGATACTCTCGTAACCTCTGTGTTTCTTGGTGTGCTGGCGCCAGCATATACCACCCACCCCATTCCCTCCCCCCTCCGAAATTCGGCACCGTTGTCGTGTAGTGAGGATGCGAACAGCAGCGGGGAGGGAGGCAGAACGCTGGACTTCGTGATGGGTCTCGAGCCGTGACTGTAGAGGACGGTGGACTCCCGAACTCACCCCATCATCTCCCTTTATTCTTAAATATATATGATACACAAACAACCCACCACCTTAAACAATTAGTGGGTCCTAATTGATACAATTCAAGTGTTATTACTAGAGCTTACTCTATGGTTAGATCTTCTGCTCACACTATGGGCTCTACTGTTATGTTTAGATTATTTTATCTTATTTCTACTTATGCTAATCTACTTCTACCGGCAGCGTTACAGGTGTGCCAGCGTTGTATAAACCTGCATTGTTGGCCGTGTTCACCGAGCTAATCCGGGTGAACATGCCCCTGGCACCGGGCTGGCCCAATTGTTGATGGCTGCAGTACTATACTAATGTTGCTATCCTAGCTTATCCTACATCTAACCTAATATTTAACCTAGTGTCGAATTCGGTGAGTGTCTGAATCGGTAAGAAAGGTGCACCCTCCCCCTAATCCCAGACGTGGCGGGTTCCAGCCGTGAAGCGGCTGGCCAAGTCCACGCCTCTGCGGAACGGGACATGTGCACGGAGTCAAGTCGGTAGTAATGTGAAGTCTTAATTGTTGTTCCTTAGGAATTCCTGTATGACTTTGTGTGACATCTCGTTTGCCATTTTGTTCAAGATTGAGAAGTGATCCTCATGCCTGAGCAGGTGGTACGTGTCATAGTTGGGTAACTCATGTAATTGTGCCGCTACGTCGTCGAAGAGGTGGCACTCATACACCACATGTTCTGGGGTGCCTGGTGTGGCCCCACAGTCACACGCTGGTGTAGCCCACTTCCCGAACCGGCATAGGTATAAGAAAGTGGAGCAGTCCTCTTGAAGGTTTGAAATATTTTAATTGCAGTCGCTCCCTGATATTGGGCAGTAGTTCATGTGCTCTGCGACCGGTTTCTTCATTGTCCCATTCATCTGGCTTGCGAGGCAAAAGAAACATCCTCCAGAAAGCTGCTGCCAGGGCACACGTCCAGGCCTGAGGGCGTGTGCTGGAACGACGGTGACGGCGGGTCCAGGTCCATGGGTCGGCGAGCGGGGACGTCGGGGCCGAGGCCGCATCGTCCTTCCGTTTCTCCTGGGGTGCCTTGGTGGCACCAGCGGCGGCCGCGAAGGCTGCGCGGTCCAAAAATGCTTCAAATGGCTCTAAGCACTATGGGACTTAACATGGGACGTCATCAGTCCCCTAGACTTAGAACTACTCGAACCTAACTAACCTAAGGACATCACACACATCCATGCCAGAGGTAAGATTCGAACCTGCAACTGTAGCAGCAGCGCGGTCCCGGACTGAAGCGCCTAGAACCACTCGGCCACAGCGCTGCTCGGTCCTGTGAAGCCATGGATCTGGAGGAAGAAGAGCAGAATCACGGGGCAAATGACATGCGCGTATTTGGTTTTGGTGACGGCACTGCAAACCACCGGGACCTGAAATTAAGTATCGGGTGATCAAAAAGTCAGTATAAATCTGAAAACTTAATAAACCACGGAATAATGTAGATAGAGAGGTAAAAATTGACACACATGCTTGGAATGACATGGGGTTTTATTAGAACCACCCCATATTGCTGGACGCGTGAAAGATCTCTTGCGGTCGTCGTTTGGTAATGATCGTGTGCTCAGCCGCCACTTTCGTCATGCTTGGCCTCCCACGTCCCCAGACCTCAGTCCGTGCCATTATTGGTTTTGGAGTTACCTGAAGTCGCAAGTGTATCGCGATCGACCGACATCTCTATGGAGGCTGAAAGACAACATCCGACGCCAATGCCTCACCATAACTCCGGGCATGCTTTACAGTGCGGTTCACAACATTATTCCTCGACTACAGCTATTGTTGAGGAATGATGGTGGACATATTGAGCATTTCCTGGAAAGAACATCATCTTTGCTTTGTGTTATTTTGTTATGCTAATTATTGCTATTCTGATCAGATGGAGCGCCATCTGTCGGACATTTTTTGAACTTTTGTATGTTTTTGGTTCTAATAAAACCCCATGTCATTCCAAGAATGTGTGTCAATTTCTACCTCTCTATCTACATTATTCCGTGATTTACTCAGTCTTCAAATTTATACTGACTTTTTGATCACCCGGTACATACATGACCCAATGCGTTCCTGGATTACGCCTCTTTCTCAGCACTCACGGTTGCCATAAACCCTGAATATAACAAGAGCGTGCGGCGCAAAGCGATACTTGCGGACCATTGGCGGTGCCGGATGCTGTGGTGGGTGTAGCAGGTGTAGCAGCGTCGTATGGCGGCGTCCATGCAGAAGTTCCGCCGGTGATGGTCCGTCTCGTGGGTGGGAGCGGCAAGAGGCAAGAAAGAGATGCAGCGCCTGTTCCCGTGTGTAGGTGATGAGAAGCTTGGTCACTGTTGCTTGAAAGTGCGTACGAAGCGTTCTGCTTCTCCGTTGGACGGCGGGTGAAACGAAGCACTTGTTAGATGACGAATGCCGTTGCGTTCTCAAAACTGTTCAAAGTCACGTGAAGTGAACTGTGGTCCGTTGTCCGATACAATTACTTCTGGCGAACCTAACTAAAACATTGAGGACAACGCTTGAATGGTGCGACGCGATATGTTAGAAGCCATAGGCACCGCAAATGTTAACTTGCTAAAGGAGTCTACAACTATGAGCCAACGAGTGTTCCAAAATGGTCCTGCAAAGTCAATGTGCACTCGTTGCCATGGCGATTGAGTCTTAGACCAAGTTGAGGATGGATGTAGTGGAGCGGATCGGTTCTTCGCGCATGTGCGACACTGACGTCATCTGTTCAATGTGGGAGTCCATGCCCTGCCAAGTACAGTGCCGGCGCGCTCACTGTTTAATGCGAACAATTCCCCAAATTTCTTGGTGGAGCGCCGGCCGCTGTGGCCGAGCGGTTCGAGGCGCTCCAGTCCGGAACTGCACTGCTGCTACGGTCGCAGGTTCGAATCTTGCCTCGGGCATGGATGTGTGTGATGTCCTTACGTTAGTTAGGTTTAAGTAGTTCTAAGTCTAGGGAACTATTGTTAAGTCCCATAGTGCTTAGAGCCATTTGAACCATTTTCCTTGGTGGAAGAATCGCTACACATCCTTTTGAAACACTTTGGGAATAAGCACACGGGATAGTCCACTGTTTTCAACTAGAATCACACCCTGTTGAACTGAAAAGCATTGCCGACATGCAAAATATCGACGCACAACTTAGTTCTGAATACTGTTCAATGAACGAGGCCAAGACGTGCGAATATAATGCAACAAAATCTTGAGGTCTGGTCTGATTCCGTGGCCTGTGCAATTTTTCTGTGGTGCAAAGGAAAAGGTTCCAACATTTCAGAGTCCTGCGCATCGATTTGGCAACAACATGCGGCACATGCATCAAAATTAGAGTCTGGGTCAATCGAAAGGCGAGATGGGGCGTCTGTATTGCCGTGCTTTGCCAAAGGTCTGTACACAATTTCATACTGATACTGCGAAAGCAACAAAGCCCAACGTTGCAATTTTTGAGCAGTGCGTGTAGGAAGCGGCTTTGACGGATGAAACAAGGGCTGCAAAGGCTTATGACATGTCACTAAATACAACATGCGACCATAAAAATAGTGATGGAATTTTGTCACACTATACACAATAGCAAGAGCTTTTTCAATTTGAGAATAATTGTAGTGAGTTCGAGTTAACAACTTTGAGGTAAAAGCAATAGGTCTGTCTTGTTCACCAATTATGTGTGAAAGCACAGCGCCGGATTGCGAAACTGCTGGCTTAACAGGGTCGAAATGCACTAAACATCTGTCACTAAGCAAAGCGTTTTTGAGTTTCTGAAATGCGTCTTGATAATCTTTAGTCCACACAAAAGGCACATTTTTGCGACGCAAGCAGTGCTATGGAGAAGCGATCTGAGCGGCATTCGATATGAACGGAATGTAGTACGTCATCTTGCCTAGTAGTGACTGCAGTGCAGACACATTGCGTAGAACCGGCAGGTCACGGATTGCAAGCAAATGAGATTGCAGGGGGTGCCACCCTGATTCTTTATCACATGATCTAAGCACTGTAGTTCAGTTTGAAGAAAGTCACACTTTTTGAGACGACACTTGAGTCCTGCGTCTGACAACACTGGAAAAAAGAGTGTTCCTCTGCTGTACGATCTGAGACGACAATATCGTCGAGATAGTTTGAACAAAATGGCATTTTAGCAGTCAATTGTTCCAAGTGACGTTGAAAAATGGCGGGTGCGGAAGCACTGCCGAAGGGTAAACGCAAATAATCGAACAGTCCTAAGTGTGTATTTACAACAAACACTTTCTGTGATTCTTCACCCAATGGAGTTAGCGAGTAGGCATCACGCAAATATATCTTAGAAAAGTAACGTCTTGCACCAATCCTGTCCATGAGTTCCTCAGGGCGAGGTAATGGGTCAGTGTCAACTACTGTCGGTGGGTTGACTGTAGACTTGAAGTCAACACAAATGCGAATGCGACCAGAAGGCTTAGGCAACAAAACGGGTGGACGGGCCCATTGATTAGCTTGAATGGGACTAATTACACCATTATCTTTCAATTCTTTCTATCCACTGGCTACTTTGTCTCTTAAATCAATTGGAACGGGGTGGGCCCGACTACACTTTGGCTGTGCTTTGACTTTCAATGTAACAAGCGGTACAAAGTTATTAGCTTTTACCATTCCCTCGGTAAATAGTTCAGGAAATTCTTTAAGCAAGCCAGCTACACTGGCTTTCGGATGAAAAGCCGATATAGAAAGTACCGGGTGATCAAAAAGTCAGTATAAATTTGAAAACTGAATAAATCACGGAATAATGTAGATAGAGAGGTACAAATTGACACACATGCTTGGAATGACATGAAGTTTTATTAGAACCAAAAAAATACAAAAATTCAAAAAATGTTCGACAGATGACGCATCATCTGATCAGAATAGCAATAATTAGCATAACAAAGTAAGACAAAGCAAAGATGATGTTCTTAACAGGAAATGCTCAATATGTCCACCACCATTCCTCAGCAATAATGTTGTGAACAGCACTGTAAAGCATGTCCGGAGTTATGGTGAAGCATTGGCGTCGGATGTTGGCTTTCAGCATCCATAGAGATGTCGGTCGATCACGATACACTTGCGACTTCAGGTAACCCCAAAGCCAGTAATCGCACGGACTGAGGTCTGGGGACCAGGGAGGCCAAGCATGACGAAAGTGGTGGCTGAGTACATGATCATCACCAAACGCCGCACATCTGTCGGACATTTTGTGAACTTTGTTTTCTTTCGGTTCTAATAAAACCCCATGTCATTCCAAGCACGTCTGTCAATTTTTACCTCTCTACATTATTCCGTGGTTTATTAGGTTTTCAAATTTATACTGAATTTTTGATCACCCGGTGCATTGTCTTGGATGCTAAGCTCAAACAAATGAAAGGCATCTAAGCCGGAAATGTTCTCATTGTCAATCGACTTCAACACCGTAAAATTCACTGTCCCGGTGCGACATTTTTATGTAGCTAGCAAACGACACTGTCCAAGCACTGGAATTTTCTGGCCGTTGTAAGCAGTGAGGTGCTTGCTACATTTAGAAAGACGTGGTGAGATCTGAGTTTCTCCTGGCGTATACAACTTTCAAATAACTTCCAGAAATTCAGCCAGGTAACACTTTCAGCGACCGTCGATATTTCGGCGGGAGAACACCCCGCCATAGTTTGCCTTGAAAATGGCGGGGTGTTCTCCCGCCCAAATATCGGCGGTCGCTGAAAGTGTTACCTGGTTGAATTCCCGGAAGTTATTTGAAAGGCGTGGTGATATTAGCTGTTCGTACGTAGCATGATTAAGCAAGGTTACTGAGGTACAGGCAATGCGTAGTGAGACAAATAGTTTGTTAGAACGTTGTTGCACAGCACTAGGGTGAGAATGAGGCACAACCTTAATCTTACTTTTCTCAGAACCTGTTGAAGGTTTGTAAAACACAACGTTCACTGCATTTGCACAAGTCTGTTTTTTCTGGGAGCGGGCAAAATTGGCGTGTTTGTGCAGTTGTAAACAAACTGCTTGGACATGGCCTTTTTTTTTCACACGTGTAACACGTTGCGTTACATGATGGGTTATCTTGTCTTTTATGGCTAGCAGAACATCTAGGGCAAGACTTCACTAAGTTCACAGGTCTCTTTACAGGGCCGCGCGGGATTAGCCGAGCGGTCTAATGCGCTGCAGTCATGGACTGTGCGGTTGGTCCCGGCGGAGGTTCGCGTCCTCCCTCGGGCATGGGTGTGTGTGTTGTTCAAATAGTTCAAATGGCTCTGAGCACTATGGGACTTAACTTCTGAGGTCATCAGTCCCCTGGAACTTAGAACTACTTAAACCTAACTAACCTAAGGACATCACACATATCCATGCCCGAGGCAGGATTCGAACCTGCGACCGTAGCGGACGCGCGGTTCCAGACTGTAGCGCCTAGAACCGCTCGGCCACTCCGGTCGGCTGTGTTTGATCTTAAGGATAATTTAGGTTAGGTAGTGGGTAAACTTAGGGACTGACGACCTTAGCAGTTAAGTCCCATAAGATTTCAAACACATTTGAACATTTTTTTCTGTTTACATGTTTACGGGGCTGTCCGCGTGGCTGTGTTCGCGCTCGCTGTTGTGACTGCTTGGGGCGGTCGCGAGCAAGGAGCGACTCGACCCAACAAATCGGGGCCTGGTCAAACTTTTCGGCCACTATGGCACCCGAATCATATTGCTCTAAGGATCAGAGTACTTTGGGGTCTGTTCCCATATTCCACTATCGGGGACATTGAATGTTATACCATCTCGAATTGTGAGGTCACTGTAAAAGTTGACACTGATACACTTAAATTTACACTTCGTAGTCATGCCCGTTAATTCTGTATACCACTGACGACACGGCTGTTCCGGCTTCTACAAACGAAAAACCTGATATCTGGCTACAGCTACTTTAACTTGCTGGTCATAGTTCTTGGTTAATGCAGCGATTACTTCATCATTGCTGTGTTCGTCGGGAGACGCCGTTGGGAATAGTTTTTGAATTAACCTAACCAGTGGGGAGCCAGCAATCGAAAGAAAGTATTGTAGCTTAACAGTACCTTGAACGAGATGAACTGCACAATGGGTTTGGAACTGTGTCAGGTATTCGTGCCATTCATCATCTGTATCGTCAAATTGTCGGAGCGGTGGAATGTTGGGCTGCGGCACTTACTGGGCGTGTCGGTCGGCCTGTTGTGCGGCCGCCGTTGCTTGTACAGTCAGAAATCGTTGTACCGTCGTCAGCAAGGCGGCAATTTGTTGCTTTTGAAACTGAAAAGCTTATGTTAGATCCATTACATCGGCCGTGTGAGTCTGAGGCGTGGGAGGAGGGGGCGGAGTAGCCATGGTTTACACAAATACCTTATAGCAGAAAAGCAAGCAAGCAAAGCTTCTGAAAAGAGAAACGGCTCCCCTCCTGGAATACATGCAAGAACACAACAACTTATTTGCAACTAGAAACCCCTGCAATCTGAAACACGAGAGAAGCAACCAAATTTTTCCTCACATCTAAGTCTACATACATACTTCGCAATCCACCATACGGTGCGTGGCGGAGGGTACCTCGTACCAAAACTAGCATCTTCTCTCTCTGTTCCACTCCCAAACAGATCGAGGGAAAAATGACTGCCTATATGCCTCTGTACGAGCCCTAATCTCTCTTATCTTATCTTTGTGGTCTTTCCGCGAAATGTAAGTTGGCGGCAGTAAAATTGTACAGCAGTCAGCCTCAAATGCTGGTTCTCTAAATTTCCTCAGTAGCGATTCACGAATAGAACGCCTTCTTTCCTCTAGAGATTCCCACCCTGAAGCATTTCCGTAACACTAGCGTGATGATCAAACCTACCAGTAACAAATCTAGTAGCCCGCCTCTGAATTGCTTCTATGTCCTCCCTCAATCCGACCTGATAGGGATCCCAAACGCTCGAGCAGTACTCAAGAATAGGTCGTATTAGTGTTTTATAAGCGGTCTC
Source organism: Schistocerca piceifrons (assembly GCF_021461385.2). NCBI lineage: Eukaryota > Metazoa > Arthropoda > Insecta > Orthoptera > Acrididae > Schistocerca > Schistocerca piceifrons. The sequence continues at coordinate 801,157,323 of NC_060149.1, forward strand.
CTTTACGGATGAATCACATCTTCCCAAAATTCTACCAATGAACCGAAGACAACTGCCATTGCATGCTTGTCCCACTTCATATCGCTCTGCAATGTTACGCCCAAATATTTAATCGACATGACTGTGTCAAGCGCTACACTACTAATGGAGTATTCAAACATTACAGGATTATTTTTCCTATTCATCTGCATTAATTTACATTTATCTATATTTAGAGTTAGCTGTCATTCTTTACACCAATCACAAATCCTGTCCAAATCATCTTGTATCCTCCTACAGTCACTCAACGACGACACCTTCCCGTACACCACAGTATCATCAGCAAACAGCCGCACATTGCTATCCACCCTATCCAAAAGATCATTTATGTAGATAGAAAACAACAGCGGACCCACCACATTTCCTTGGGGCACTCCAGATGATACCCTCACCTCCGATGAACACTCACCATCGAGGACAACGTACTGGGTTTTATTACTTAAGAATTCTTCGAGCCACTCACATACTTGGGAACCAATCCCATATGCTCGTACCTTAGTTAGGAGTCTGCAGTGGGGCACCGAGTCAAACGCTTTCCGGAAGTCAAGGAATATGGCATACGTCTGATACCCTTCATCCATGGTTCGCAAGATATTATGTGAAAAAAGGGCGAGTTGCGTTTCGCAGGAGCGATTCTTTCTAAAGCCGTGCTGATGCATGGACAGCAACTTCTCTGTCTCAAGGAAATTCATTATATTCGAACTGAGAATATGTTCGAGAATCCTGCACAAACCGATGTTAAGGATAGTGGTCTGTAATTTTGAGGATGCGTCCTTCTACCCTTCTTATATACAGGCGTCATCTGCGCTTTTTCCAGTCGCTCGGGACTTTACGTTGGGCAAAAGATTCGCGATAAATGAAAGCTAAATAAGGAGCCAATGCTGTAAAAATGTTCTCGTCGCCACTGTTGTATTCTTTTTAGCCGCTTCTTGTCGTCTTGTTGTCTCTGTAGAGCTGTATCTTGGAAAGCTAGGAGAGGATGTTGGTTGGTGGCACGTACGCTCATTGTGTAGCACAAACTGCACGCAGTTAATAACTGGCTGCTTTATTCATAAAGAAAGAGCTACTTAGGTTTCCATGTGCTGTGGTACAAGCTCTGTTCTGTGTAGTCCACGTAGCCTCAATGTTGTTGAAGTAGAAGTCCGCTATGTTCACTATAAGGTCTCTGTGCTAGAGGCTAACTCTGCGTCTCCGTCTCGGTGACACGCTAGAACTCCACGCAGTACAGACTCGAACTAACTGGCTAACTAACTGACCCTCCGGTCCGCTGCGGTGATCCTAAATACTGGCGGCTGAGAGGGCGTTGGCGGCGTGTTTCCAACGAGTCTTGTCGTTGGCCTCTATCGATGTTCTCGTAACCTCTATGCTGCATGGTGTGCTGGCGCCAGCGTACGCCTAACATTCCCTGCCCGCAATTCCTTCAGCTTTAATTTGCAGTTCATAAACAATAAATTACGCTCAGAATCCACATCTACCCCAGGAAATGACATACAGTTTAAGATCTGGTTTCGAAATCTCTGCCTTATCGTTATGTAATGAATGTGTAGTCTTAGAGTGTCCCCAGGTGTCTTCCATGTATGCAACCTACTTTTATGATTCTTAAAGCAAGCACTAGCGATAGATAAAATATGCTGTGTGCAAAATTCTACCAGACGGCTTCCTCTTACATTCCTTCCTCCTAGTCCATATTTTTCCAATTTTTTCCCTGCTCTTACTCTTCGTACTACCGAATATCAATCCCCCATCACAATTAAATTTTTCTCTACCTTAGATATCCGAATAATTTCTTTTATCTCATCATACAATCTTAAAATCTCTTCATCATCTGCGGAGCTAGTTGGCAAATAAACTAGCACTATCGTGGTGGGTGTTGGTTCTGTGTCTATCTTGTTTGCGATAATGCGTTCACTATGCTGTTTATAGCACCTTACTCATATTTCTATTTTATTAGTCATTTTAGGCTTGCCTCTTTCTTAGACGTTCTTCATTCTGTGTTAATAACCTTTTATTGACCTGACCAGGAGTCTTGTTCGTCTTGCCACTGCGCTTCACTAATTCCCACTATGTCTACCAACTGTTTTTAAATTCTCCAACCTGTATACTCGATTAAGGAATCTAAAATTCAACACTCTGACCCGTAGAATGCCAGTTTTGTTTTTCCTGACGACAACATCCAGGTGTTCCCGCCCTGAGATCCGAGAGGAGCACTATTTTAACTCTGGAATATTTTACACATGGGGATGTCATCATTATTAAGTCATACAATAGAGTAGCGTGCCCTCGGGGAAAAATATAGTGCCCTAAGGAAGGAGAGACACACAACAGTCAGTCGCAATCCCATTCTTTTTTATTACTCTTGCGTACCTTGATTTCTGCTGTAAATAGCAATCTTCATTGCATTTGAGCTACAATCCAACAAACTCGCAGCAGTACATGTCATCGTGTCATCGTATCTGTATACACGCAAAAGGTAACTGAGTAGTTTCCTTCTGCCTGTACATCGATAAGATCATATGGAGACATGTACTGCCGCGAGTTTTTTGGATTGCAAGTGAAATGCACTGAAGATTGCTATTTAGAGCCGAAATCTGGATATGCAAGAGTAATAAAAACTAATGGGCTTGCGGCTGATAGCTGTGTACCTTTCCTTCCTTATAGCCTACGGTCGCTGCATTTATGGAATCAAAGTTGGTTGATAGCGGCACTAGTTTGCCCTTGTTTTCAGCCGTTTGCAGCATCAGCGCAGCAAGGCCATGTTGGTGAATCCTACAAGGCCAAATCAATCAATTATGCAGACTATAGCCCTGAAACTAATGAAAAGGCTGTTGACCTCCTTCTGGATCCATGGGTTAGACAAGCCTCTCCACAGATACCCCTCCGTTGTGATAGCACCCACGGTGCAGCTACCTGTATTGGTGAGTCATACAAGCCATCCTACGTCGGCAATGTCCATGGTTCTGGCAGGAATTTTAACTTGTTTGTAAAATTTACAGATGACGAAATGTATATTTTTCCTTTCGCATACAAAGAATGACACAAACCTTTTCCACAAGCAAATGAAAACGAATATGGTTCAGGGTCTCATATGACCCGTCATTGACTAATGTGATATCCTACATCTGGGCGCAGTCTCTAAGAGCTACTGATTTCAAAACCACGTTTTATGTTTCTGGATGGATTACATAATCACCAAACGTTTCTGTAATCATATCATCCTTTCCTACACGGATGTAATAGATGGTTCCTCCAGATAAATAGCGACCGGTTCTGTGCCTCATCTCTACCCCGTCCTAGCTAGTGCTCCGTCTGTAATGCCGCAATGACTTCGTCAACCGAACACTGCGTCTTCCTTTCATTGTTTACGGGCGACACAAACTCGAACCTGAGGAGACGTCTTTGAAATATGGTAATTCTTCGAGCTAGAACAATGAGTGGTGGAAGTTTACATAACAAAAACATATATGGCCACAAACAAGACTCATAACTATAACTAACCCTTTCGTGGTTAAAATTTATTTAAAAAATAAAAGGTCAAAAACTGTCTTCCATTATGATGGGTAATACACATTCAATATGAAACAATATTTAAGTCGAGCAATTCTGAAAATCTGTAAGGTGTGACACGCGTGCGCCACGAACCTAACTAGGTCGACGTTTTCATTTGAACGTAGCATTATAAATTTCAATATTTGTTTGTAGAATGACTCTATCACAAAGCAAAATATGGAGAAAAGTATTACAAATCGGAACCGAAACACATTTATACTCGTGAAAACGAAAACATAAGATTTCAATATGACTTTGACCTATTTTTTCTAAACTCTAGGACGTCTGCTGTGACCTATACGTTTCACTAAGTGCAGATCATGTACAAACCAGCAGAATTACAGGGAAATCTAATAATGTTACAAAACAATGCATAGAATATATAAGAAAACTCAATAGCTACTTTAGCTACTTGGAACGAAGAATATGATGATATGAACCGATTTTCGTGAAACAGACGCACTGTGCCAGCTTTAAAACACATGCTGTCCAATTTGACTGCTCACAGCGTTCTACATAGCCACTCCACGGTCCGAAGTCTTTTTTTTTTTTTTTTCAAATTCTGAAAGCTTCTCGGTTGACGGTAGGACTAGACAGATGTGGTATAAAGACGTCCTAACGCTCTAAACTGCATATTGCTTTAGTCTGAAGCGGGACATATGGTCCTACCAACCACGAAATGGTTAATGAGAACCTTAAAATTGTAAAGGAAAATAAATCAGTATCGTACGTAACATAATGTTTGAGACTGTGACCGCAGTAAAACAACACAGTAACCAAATATAAGCAAAGAAGTTCTACAATATAAAACAAAGACGAGAAACTGCTCCTGTAATGTGACATTAGCACTGCTTCACTCATAAAGGAGTATGAACTCACCGACTGATTTTCCATACAGACTCTCAATGAGAGACGAATCTCCGACAGGAAAATTTTTGTTTTCTGCCTTCGTACAGTGCAGTTACATTCAGTGAGGAAGTGCTCATGCAATAACTTGGGATTTTGATGTTCGTGACAATTAGTATTGCTTTCAGTGCTACCTAATAGACACTAGAGCTAGTTTTTAGTTTCTTTTTTCATATTCTGTGCGCATTGTAAATTTATTTTCGTAGATTTATGATACCTACAACACAACGGTCGGGTAGTTCAACCATTTGTTATTGTGGCCTGCTTGTAATTTCACGGTGGGTGGAGACAGTGCTTGCTGTATGTGGGCAGAAGGGGATTTGGCCGCTATCCAGATACGGATAGAAGCTGCAATGGTCACTGTCGACAGATTTCAGGCTGTTGTGCTAAGGTGCAGCGACGCTAAGTACCTGTGGCGAAAACTGCAATACCTCTGATGCCGCTAGGATCCCCGGCAAACCAAGATGTCACTGCATCTTCAAATACTCAAGATTTGACAGATTAGGCTAAGTTGAGATGTAACGCTCATTGACGCACGCTAATGCCTGATTTAATTTCAAAAGAGTTCATATGATGAGCAGTAGAGAGCGTTAGTCCACACTGTTACTCTCTCGCAGTCTGGTCCGGTCTGATAGATAATGTGACCTGGGGTTCAGTGGTGGAGCTACACTATTCATATAATAATTGGAAAATCTACTTTATCTTGGGTAAATCCTCAAGTATGCAAAGTTATTTGGATGAAATTAAAGGACATTGTAACTCTAATACCATATAAAGAAAAATTGATTGACCTATCTCAAGGATGTGAAAAGTACGCAATGTCTCCTCATTGCATCGGAGTTACCGATAGTAAACATATAAGAATACAAAATCCAGAACATTCATGTTCCTTGAAGTTCATTTATAAACTCTTTTTTTCTCTAGTGCTGTCGGCGTTATGCGACTCTGACTATCGCTTTATCTGGGTAGACATTCGCACATATGGAAAAGACAGCGACTCAAGAATTTTCAGCCGGCCGGTGTGGCCGTACGGTTCTAGGCGCTACAGTCTGGAACCGCGCGACCGCTACGGTCGCAGGTTCGAATCCTGCCACGGGCATGGATGTGTGTGATGTCCTTAGGTTAGTTAGGATTAAGTAGTTCTAAGTTCTAGGGGACTGATGACCTCAGAAGTTAAGTCCCATAGTGCTCAGAGCCAAGAATTTTCAAGGATACCGTTCTATATGAAAAACTAAGTGTAAAATCTTTGGTAGTACTGAAACAAAGACCTTTAAACGAAAACTACAACATGGCAGTTTCTTACGCGACCGTAGGCGACGAAACATTTGGTTGATAGAAAATTTAACGAAACCCTACCACGGAAATCGGCTGACTTATGGAAAAAAAGATATTTAACTCTCGGTTAACTTTAGCACGTAGATACGTTGAGTGTACTTTTGGTATAGCGTGTAATAAGTGGAGAATCCTACATCACCCTTTATATGTTAGTGTAGACTGTGCCGGACACATTGTAAAAACGATTACAGCGCTTCACTGCTATGTTCGAAAGAGCGATAGATTCAAATACGAAGGCATCTTTGAAGAAAATCTCACAAGTATAAATGCTAACCACAATGGACGACCCATTTCATCGGCGGATCATATTGGTACTAAGTTTACTAACTATTTTGTTAGTGCAGGCAGACTCGAAAATGCAGATCGCATGATACGAATGAAAGTGTACTTTTTTACAGTACAGCTTTTCTTGCCCATAGTATTTTTCTTTTTTTCTAATCATTTCCCTCACAGAAAGTCATAACCAACTCTTCCCAAGCTCGCCGCCTGAAAATTTTATTTTTCTACAATTCTGACACTATGTTCCAAAATGCTAGCCATTTTTATATTTCGTCTCTTAGCAGCTCGTGCCTTCGATTTCACTCATGTTTGCTAACGTCCAACAAAGTAAAATAACAGAAACACCAGAAAGTACATCTGGTTACGGTGAAAACGCGCGGTCAACGGAACAGTACATGGGAGCCATTTATCTTTCTAACCGCACGTCGGCGGGCGTTCGTCTGCGTCTAGAGACTTTTCCCGCTAACGCGTGTCGAAGCGGCTTGGCGTGCGCTCATTGTATCGGTTGCAGGTTGAATGTCGGATGTCTGAATGCGTGATCTGAAAACACACGTCATATTTGCGTCGTCTAAATTTAGCCTCAATGGAGTACTTTTACGTGCAATATTTTAATGACTAATACAGTCGTCTTAGTTGCTACGGGCTGAGTTGTTATACGTACTCACTGACTGCATTCCAACCAGCTTGTGAAGTACTGTTGTTGTCACGCCACTATTTGTAGCCTAGTTCGACCCACGGCTACCGCTAATCCATTTGATGCTCAATTTTGGTTCTGAACCTGCACTGTTTTTGCTTGAAATACACTTTCCCTCAGCATTTGCCAGTTTTGCTAAATGAGATGGACGATGAGATCTAAGAAAACTGAGTGTCGGACCCGAAGCCTTGTTTAAATTGAAACCTCATTCACGGTTTATAAGTTTTCTCGAGATTTCTCTTCCTTTACTAGGCTGTCCCAGAAACTTATCGTTTCCACTACGATACTTGTGGTTTTCATTTCATAATTACATTCGTGAGAGTGCTCAGCGAAAAATGATTTGCTTGGTTGTTTTCGTTAGATGTGTCACTCGCAGATGTTCCTTGCACCTCCTTCTACTGTTCTAATAGTCTGTCCCATGTAAGACATGCCACGGCCGCATAAAGTGCGGCACATACACAGCTTTCGGAGACCTAGAGCGTCTTTAACATTACAAGGAAGGCATTTTACACATTACAAGGAAGACATTTTACCTTCTTTACAGAGACGAAATGTACTGAATGCTATGCTTCCGTAGGACGCAGGAATCTACCGGTCATTCCGGAGATTGGGCCAGAGTAAGACAGATCAACGATTCTTCTCTTCTCTTTTTCAGTTTTCAGTCTCAACTTCTTTCTCGAACGTTGTTGGTTTTGACTGAAGTCCCACGCAATCTGTCGCCCGACTGTATTGAACTGGGGAACTAGAAACGACGGAGAGGCTTCGTTCCCACCATAGCCTCAGAGGTACACAATCCCACAACAGGCTACAGCAATCCACTCACCCCACCGGCGCCCCACACTGAACCCATGGTTTCCTGCGCGGTTCGGCGGCCCCCAGTGGATGGACAGCTCTCCCCCCCCCCCCCCCTCCCCAGCTCTCCCCCCCCCCCCTCCCCCCGGGAACGTCACACACCAGACGAGTGTAACCCCAATGTTTGCGTGGTTGAGTAGTTATGGTGTACGCGAACGTGGAGTAAGTGTTTGCACAGCAATTGCCGACATAGTGTAACAGGTGGAATATGGGGAACCAGCCCGCATTCGCCGAGGGAGATGGAAAACCGCCTTAATAACCAACCATTCACAGACTGGCAGGCACACCGGACCTCGAAACTAACGAAACTAATCAGCCGGTTTGATTCGTGCCGGGGACCGGCACGCCTTCCCGCCAGCAAAGCAGTGAGTTAGACCGGACGGCTAACGGGGCAGGCTCCGCCCCGATTACTCATTCCTTCGGAAAACTGTCGTAGATGCTGTAAATCTTGGGCGTGCTCTCCTTCCCGGGCAGCGTTCGAAACCACATCGTTAATCAAACATGGTGCGAAAACCTGAGAGTTCGCAAACATTTGATAGGTTTACCACCAACCGAGGATGGAAGATGGACAGCGGAGGAATCGCGAATCTTTGGACAGAAGGTGAGAAGGCGAACATAAGAATGGGCCATCCCGCTGTTCCGTTAAGCCTTAGCAACAAATACGAGGTGCTAACCCGTGTTGATAAGACATCTGAGCCAGCAATAGATGCCTCATCTGTTGGGCTCCACCGTTAGGCGTCTGATGGAGCCGACACGTCCGGAAGTAAGGCCAGCGTACATTAGGTATGTTTGCTGGGAGTTATCCTCCAAAATTTTGTATTTGTCAAATTGAACACATGATATTGTAAAGTAAAAATGTCAAGAAAGCTCTAAATCTCATGCATACCTCTGACAGGACAGTAAATTAACAGATATTTGCTACTCTTTGAAGTGTACTGTATGAATCAACTGTCGAGCATGTATGTCAACTACTTCAGAATTCTGTTGTATCCGAAGTAAAGAGTTTAGTGACCGAAAGAGAACTGAAAGACAAGACTTTGTAATAGTTCTCTTTCTGGTATTGCTGACAGGAAGTTAGTCATCAGAAGAACAGGTACTCTACGTTATTTAGATCGGTTTTACACTGTAAAAGTTCTTTGACAAAAATCGTTATACTGTTGTTGTTTGAGATGCTAACATTTGTCTGTGTAGCAACATTCAATGTAATCTGCTTTATCTTTTTCCTTTATAATATATCTACATCGGGTCGGCAAGGTTATTATCGGATTTGACTTTGTTAACGCTAGAGAGTGATCGTATTCCATTCACTCGATTATCCCTTTGCCTCGTGGGGGAGTTTGTGTGCCCCAGTTGTCTGCATGTAGTTTCATCCATGAGAAAGTGTGCGAACCTTTTCTAAATGTTTTCTAATCCTGTTAATGATGTGGAACATGGGTACAACCCCGCTATTCACCTAGTCAGATGTGCGAAACCGCCTAAAATCTACATACAGGCTGATCAGCTCACGTGCCCTCTTCGTTAACACGCCACGCGGATTCTATCAAGGCCCAGCGCACATGCCGGAAGCAAAATAGCGGCGTGCTAACACGCATGGCTATCCCGGACGTGTGGAGCTCAACTGCTGTCGACAGAGGTTTACTTGAAAGATGGAATGACTCGCCGTTGTCTTCAACCATGAAACCATATGCTGCCTGCACTATAGTGATGGTCGTTTGCGTGTACGACATAGATCTGGTAAGCACTGTCTCGTAGAGTGCATTCGTCCAAGACACACTGGCCGCACCCCATGCCTTATGGTCTGGAGTGCGATGAGCTACAACTCTGTTTCACCTTTGGTTTTTCTGGAGGGGACGCTAATTAGCGCTCGGTAGGCGCAGAATGTTGTTACGCCAGTCCTTTTGACATTCTTGAAACAGGAAGGTGATGTGTTGTTCTAATAGGATAGTGCTCACCCATATACTGTCTATAAGACTCAGCGTGCTCTGCATGACGTGCAGCAACATACTTGGTTAGCACGATCACCGGACTTGTCTCCAACTGAGCACGTGTTGAATATCATGGGACGAGAAGTGACTCGTGCGACTTGTCAACCAACAACCCTTACCGAAATACATGAACAGCTTGAGCAGACGTGGAATAACGTATCCCACGACAGTACTCGTCATCTGTACTGTCGACTGGGTGTCAGAGTCAGCATCTGCGTTGCCGCCCACGGAGGCTACCTAACGTACCAACATGGGTGTTTCAGCACGAGTCGATACCTGGTACGACAGAACCTTTTGTGCTATTTATTTGTAAATGTAATCATTTCATGTACTCCACATGCACTTTTTCATCAATAAATCTTGAGCGAATTGGAAACCTCTAAAAGGGTGTACTAAGTTTTTTTCCTACAGTGTATATCTATGTATGGATGGTGTTTCTGTTTGATAGGCATGTTTCTTGTGGAAATGTGAACATTCCACAAAGAGGACTAAGAAACATTAATCATTTTTCCCTGCGTTTCAAGAGTATATGGAATTTTAATGTCTTACAGTTATGCACACCTAAAAACGTTTTCCATCACCTCGATTCCGAGACTTCCGGAACCTGTACAGAAAATTGGAATAGAGATCTTCTTATTCCTCATGAAAACCACACATTGCATGTTGTACCATTATACAGCGAGACCTTCAAGGTGGTGGTCCAGATTACTATACACACCACTCCCTCCAATACGCAGTAGCACGTCCTTTTGCATTGATGCATGCCTCTATTTGTCGTGGCATACTATCCACAAGTACATCAAGGCACTGTTCGTCCAGATTGTCCCACTCCTCAACGGCGATTAGGCGTAGATCAATTAGAGTGGTTGGTGGGTCACGTCGTCCATAAACAGCCCTTTTCAGTCGATCCCAGGCATGTTCGATAGTGTTCATGTCTGGAAAACATGCTGGCCACTCTAGTCGAGTGATGTCGTTATCCTGAAGGAAGTCATTCGCAAGATGTACACGATCGGAGCGCGAATTATCGTCCATGAAGACGAATCCCTCGCCAGTATGCTGCCGATATGGTTGCACTATCGGTCGGAGGATGGCATTCATGTATCGTACAGCCGTTACGGCGCCTTCCATGACCACATGCGGCGTACGTCGGCCCCACATAATGCCACCCCAAAACAGTAGGGAATCTCCACCTTGCTGCACCAACTGGACAGTGTGTGTAAGGCGTTTAGCCTGAACGGGTTGTCTCCAAACACGTCTCAGACGATTGTCTGGTTGAAGGCATATGCGACACTCTTCGGTGAAGAGAACGCGATGCCAATCCTGAGCGGTCTATTCGGCATGTTTTTGGGCCCATCTGTACCGCGCTGCATGGTGTCGTGTTTGCAAATATGGACCTCGCCATGGACGTCAGGAGCGAAGTTGCACATCGTGTAGCCTATTGCGCACAGTTTGAGTCGTAACACGACGTCTTGTGGCTGCACGAAAAGCACTATCCAACATGGTGTCGTTGCTGTTAGGGTTCCTCCGAACCATAATCCGTAGATAGTGGTTATCCACTGTAGTAGTAGCCCTTGGGTGGCCTGAGCAAGGCATCATCGACAGTTCCTGTCTCTCTGTATCTCGTCCAAGTCCGAACAACATCGCTTTGGTTCACTCCGAGACGCCTGGGCACTTCCCTTGTTGAGAGCCCTACCTGGCACAAAGTAACAATACGGACGCGATCGAACCGCGGTTTTGACCGTCTAGGCATGGTTGAACTACAGACAACACGAGCCGTGTACCACCATCCTGGTGGAATGATTGGAACTGATCGGCTGTCGGACCCCCTCCGTCTAATAGGCGCTGATCATGCACGGTTGTTTACATCTTTGGGCGTGTTTAGTGATATCTCTGAGCAGTCAAAGCGACTGTGTCTGTGATACAACATCCACAGTCAACGTCTATCTTCAGGAGTTCTGGGAACTGGGGTGATGCAAAACTGTGGTACATGATACATGGTAACGCTGTGTCAACGCTTGAACTCATGAACACTGCCATATGGGATCTCATGAATAATTATAAATATTTGGGACATACGAGCTAAGGACAGGATGACTGCTGTTTACAGATAGCTGTTAACTGACAATTTCCTCACCCAAACAGTATTGTTGATGCAGTGGCATGTCCGAAGGAACATTGCACCGAATTTCTTATTAACACAGACACTGCTATTTCATATTTATTCGGGAATACTAGGCTCCCGACTCTCAGTAAATATGTCCTTCCTGGACGGGAATACACGTAACTTACTAGTGCGGGTTGTGACACATAGACGACGTCATATGGAATTTCTGATCTGGCCGTGAGGGCCACCTCTTGTATAAAGTGATAAATTCGGGTGTGAGTCCTTGCTCCGGCACAAATTTTTACTGTTATCATTCCAATATAAAAGCGTTGGTATTTCGTATTCACAGCTGCTAATACATTTCCTGTATTTCTGGGCTGCTGCAGTCTCTGTAGTGCTTGTTCCTTCGGAGAAGCATGCATGTCCGGCGGAATATTGCATTGTACGTCTTAATAACACAGGCACTTCTGTGTAATTTAATCCAAGGCTGCGCTAGATGTTGAACTGTGTAATGGTCTGAATGCAAGACAAAATCAACCTTAAGATAATGGCAGTAAGAAGTGATTGTAATTGAATTTAAACAAGTAAACCCCTCCACATTTAGATACATACTCGGCAAGCCACCCTATGATGCGTGGCGTAGGGTAACCTGTACCAATACTAGTCATTTCCTTTTCTGTTCCACTCACAAATAGAGCGAGCGAGAAACGACTGTATATAAGACTCCTTACGAACCCTAATCTTTCTAATCTTATCTTCATTGTCCTTACTCGAAATGTACGTCGGAAGCAGTAGAATGTTCTGCAGTCAGCCTCAAACGCCAATTCTCTTAATTTCCTCAATAGTGCTCCTAGAAAAGAGCGCCGCCTTGCCTCCAATGATTCGTATTTGAGTTCCAGAAACATCTACGTAATACTTGCGTGTTGTTCGAATATAACGGTAACACATCTAGCAGCGCACCTCTGAAATGCTTCGATGTCTACCTTTAATCCGGCTTGGTGCGGAAGTATGGCTGTGATGGCGGGTCGTGAGTCGTGGTTGGGTAGCTGAGTTGTTAGAGCACTTGCCAGTAAGAGGCAATGGGTACGAGCTCGACTCTAGGTTCGGAACATAGTTTTAATCCGATACAAAGTTTCGGCGTCATTCGTATTACGTACTTCGCGAACTGACCAACAACTACGCTGATTCTGTGATTAATGGCTGGCCCTACACGTGATATATCACACTACACCAAACATGGATTACGTTAAAAACACTTAGTCATTCTCTAGGACCAAACATGCTAACCAGACAGAACAATTTTAAATGTAGAGAGTGTCCCCGTTATTGAATTCCGAAATGTATTAGAGCTATTACATCTAGAAAGAAATAAAGCTATATCTGATAAAATGTGACAAAAATATTACTTTAAGAAACACATATTACACTGCTTAAAGAGCTTTTATCGGTACAATTTCATTCACACTTTTAGATGAGGATGTAGAGTGTTGTAATAACACGAGAGTTATTCAGAAAGCCGGCCGCGGTGGTCTAGCGGTTCTAGGCGCTCAGTCCGGAACCGCGCGACTGCTACGGTCGCAGGTTCGAATCCTGCCTCGGGCATGGACGTGTGTGATGTCCTTAGGTTAGTTAGGTTTAACTAGTTCTAAGTTCTAGGGGACTGATGACCACAGATGTTAAGTCCCATAGTGCTCAGAGCCATTTGAGCCATTTAGTTATTCAGAAAGTAGGGAACGATCAACCGCGAAACAGAAAATACACTGAAAATCTGATGAAGCTTTGCACATATGTGTTGGGCACTGTGTCTAGTAGACCCGCATCATATCGCTCTTTTCACTTATGAGCTCACAGTGAGAACGTAAAGATGACTAGAAATAAGCGCCTCCCTCCAAGTATGAGGGTGTGGCGAAATATTTCGCCTGAAGCTTTGCAGTCCATGTAACACAACTGTCATGCGGTTCGTTCTACACGACAATTCTCGGCCGCACTTTGCAGGGGCAATGAAGATGCTCCGGCAGCGTTTTCGATCGGAAGTGTTTGATCACTATACAGCCCGTAATTGGCTACCCCTGAGGTTCATCTCTGCTCAAATGAACCGCTGGCTATAAAGACAATATTTTGACATAGACAACGAGCTGCAGTCCAGAGTAGAAAATTGTCGAAAAGCACTGGCGGCTGTCTTCTATAACGAGGGAATCGAAAAGTTGGTACATCGCTACGACAGATGTCTAAATCTGAGCGGCGACTGTGTAGGGAAGTAGCTGGAAGGTGTAGCTAACCGTTGCAAATAAAACAGTTTCGGTTTTCACTGTGGTTTCCATTTTATGACCTATCGTTCCTTACTTTCCGAATAGCCGTCGTACTTATTCCATGTATTATTATCACAGTCCAAAAACAGCTTCATAATCGAACACACATACCCCGTTAACCCTTATTGACAGGTGTAGCACTAATCGAGGTAGCAACTTATAAAGGTCTGACTGCAGAACACGCGTCTGTGCCGACCGTGTGTGTCGGATATCACTCGAACGAAACAGCGGCTGCAGCACGCGCTGTGGTTGAATTCTGGCAGCCGTCTCACATCCCACCACCACCTTCCTCAGTACAGCCAAGTGCTTCGGAAAGATATCTGCAGTTTGGAGCTGCAGTCAGCACAGCCATATACTGCACATCACGTCTGTAATGCGATGGAAAGCGTTGGTTTGTTTTCTGCCACAAAATAAGATTATTTTACGAGGTTATTCGATATTCTTTTAATCGGCGTATATTAACAGGAAGAACAGGCAGTACTTCAGCATAGCAAAGCGATCATCGCTAAGAACGTCTTTCTACGACTCTTAAGTGTGCGTGGCGATATAGTCTCCTAGCTGCTACGCCTGTGCGGAGTTTTGATCTACCAGAATGTTGAACACAGTGCTAAAGTGTGGTTTACGCAGACTGAATGGGATGAGTAATGCCGTAATCGATGCTCAGATAACGAATGAGAGTGTCCCATGTCATCCTACAGACATCGTCCTACTTGGCATTAAGGTCACTATCTTGGAGATATGTATACATGGGAATGCAACACTCGAGGTTGTTCTGGCGACCCCTCCATTTATCTACTTCATTCAGGTGTTATCAAATTGGGCCAAGTTGTTAGAAAATTAAAAAATTTACGAAATCACTTCTTTGCTTCGCTGGATGTTCTGGAAAACTACAGCAGATACACGTCTCGGACATGTTGTATTAGATTCATCAGACCAATGACAACAAAATAAATTGACATCGTACTTTACTTCAACCTCGTACAGTTTTGCGATGGCTTCATATTAGCGAAGTTGCTAAATTTCAGGCAAAATCTTTTATTAGCCGTAACTCCGTAACCAAACATTTGCGAACCTATATTTATATGAAATTTTCTTTAGTTTTCTACGAGGGAGTTTGATTCGTTAAAGAATTGGAGGTGGGGGTTTACTGGTAAAGTACGAAGTGAACAAGTTGTCGAAGAAATAAGGAAGGACGTAAGTCCGTTGGAGACCCTTCCCAGAAGAAGAGACAGGTTAGTGGGACATCTGCTGTGGCGTCTTGGTATAGTTAGTTCAAAATGGTTGAAATGGCTATGAGCACCATGGGACTTAACATCTGAGGTCATCAGTCCCCTAGAACTTAGAACTACTTATACCTCACTAACGTAAGGACAGCACACACATCCATGCCCTAGGCAGGATTCGAACCTGTGACCGTAGCAGTCGCGCGGTTCTGGACTGAAGCGCCTAGAACCGCTCGGCCACCGCGGCCGGCTATAGGTAGTGCTCTAAAGGGGAGTAGAGGGGAAAAATAGTAGTAACAGGCAAAGACTAGAATGTTTAGGATGTAACAATTAAGTAGAGATGACGAAGTTAGCCCAAGATTTGGAAATGTGATGGACAGGATCAGATCACTCACGAGACTGATGACTTCAAAGACAGATCTTGCAGCAAGAATCGATGGAAACGGTGTCTTTACAAACACGAAATACATTTCTTGCAGGAAGAATTTTCACTTGGCTGCAGCAATTCACACAGCAACGCACTAATTATTATTTATATTTTACTTATTTATCAGTTTCCGTGGTACCATCCAAAACAAAACTACGTGGTCATGGATCAAGTCAGTATATACACTCCTGGAAATGGAAAAAAGAACACATTGACACCGGTGTGTCAGACCCACCATACTTGCTCCGGACACTGCGAGAGGGCTGTACAAGCAATGATCACACGCACGGCACAGCGGACACACCAGGAACCGCGGTGTTGGCCGTCGAATGGCGCTAGCTGCGCAGCATTTGTGCACCGCCGCCGTCAGTGTCAGCCAGTTTGCCGTGGCATACGGAGCTCCATCGCAGTCTTTAACACTGGTAGCACGCCGCGACAGCGTGGACGTGAACCGTATGTGCAGTTGACGGACTTTGAGCGAGGGCGTATAGTGGGCATGCGGGAGGCCGGGTGGACCTACCGCCGAATTGCTCAACACGTGGAGCGTGAGGTCTCCATAGTACATCGATGTTGTCGTCAGTGGTCGGCGGAAGGTGCACGTGCCCGTCGACCTGGGACCGGACCGCAGCGACGCACGGATGCACGCCAAGACCGTAGGATCCTACGCAGTGCCGTAGGGGACCGCACCGCCACTTCCCAGCAAATTAGGGACACTGTTGCTCCTGGGGTATCGGCGAGGACCATTCGCAACCGTCTCCATGAAGCTGGGCTACGGTCCCGCACACCGTTAGGCCGTCTTCCGCTCACGCCCCAACATCGTGCAGCCCGCCTCCAGTGGTGTCGCGACAGGCGTGAATGGAGGGACGAATGGAGACGTGTCGTCTTCAGCGATGAGAGTCGCTTCTGCCTTGGTGCCAATGATGGTCGTATGCGTGTTTGGCGCCATGCAGGTGAGCGCCACAATCAGGACTGCATACGACCGAGGCACACAGGGCCAACACCCGGCATCATGGTGTGGGGAGCGATCTCCTACACTGGCCGTACACCACTGGTGATCGTCGAGGGGACACTGAATAGTGCACGGTACATCCAAACCGTCATCGAACCCATCGTTCTACCATTCCTAGACCGGCAAGGGAACTTGCTGTTCCAACAGGAAAATGCACGTCCGCATGTATCCCGTGCCACCCAACGTGCTCTAGAAGGTGTAAGTCAACTACCCTGGCCAGCAAGATCTCCGGATCTGTCCCCCATTGAGCATGTTTGGGACTGGATGAAGCGTCGTCTCACGCGGTCTGCACGTCCAGCACGAACGCTGGTCCAACTGAGGCGCCAGGTGGGAATGGCATGGCAAGCCGTTCCACAGGACTACATCCAGCATCTCTACGATCGTCTCCATGGGAGAATAGCAGCCTGCATTGCTGCGAAAGGTGGATATACACTGTACTAGTGCCGACATTGTGCATGCTCTGTTGCCTGTGTCTATGTGCCTGTGGTTCTGTCAGTGTGATCATGTGATGTATCTGACCCCAGGAATGTGTCAATAAAGTTTCCCCTTCCTGGGACAATGAATTCACGGTGTTCTTATTTCAATTTCCAGGAGTGTAGCTTACGCCACTCTGATCAGAAAATTTATAAACAGAAGAACTAAGGTATTAATAATGCAAGAAAAATTGTGAAGGAGTATACAAATAAATAATTATTGATCAAAGTGCACTACTATGACGAAGACCTCCTGTACGGAATATGTTGTGCCATTTGGAACGCTTTAACCATAAGTTTGAAGTCTTGGGTTTATCACTCATTTTCTTCCGCTGAAATTCTATTGAAAGCGAAACCTGCTGAATAGCGCACACCTTGCGGTCCAGTATTTATGGATGTGTCAGCCAAGTGCAAATCTTTTTTCCGTCTCGAGTTTACTAAATGAATATTGCAGTTTCTCTGAATGGGTCAATATCAAATCTCATGATGAAGTGTATGAAAATAAATGCCGGGTTAGAGTCCTAAGAAAACTTAACAAAAAGTAGACGAATTTCACGACCTGACATTACAAATAAGTCTGACCGTCCTTTTCGGGGTTAAAAATATTCTTGGTATTGAGTTGCTCTGAAATATGATACCATACGAGACAATAGAGTTAAAGCAATCGAAGTAAACACACCTGTACGTTTTAGTGTCAGAGACGGTGGACATTATTCTTACAGTGAAGGTAACAGCACGCAGTTTCCCACAAGTTCTTGAACATGATATCTCGAAGAAAGCTGTTTATATTCTCTCAGTCCTAAGAATTTAAAATGCTCCACTTCTCTGATTGTTCGATCACATTTGGACAATAAAAGTTTGCTTTTACAAAACCGCTTTGTAAAGTAATCAGACGTTTGAAGTTGTTTTATATATCGGAATAGAAAAAAAGGTTATGGCTGCCTATAGCACACAACGTCAACGGACAGCAAAGCCTATATACTAAATTGCTACTTGAAGTGATTTCGCGGTGACGTGGCTGGCGCTTAAATGATTGGATTGGCTTGGATTGATTTGGGGGAAGACACCAAACAGCGAGGTCATCGGTCGCGTCGGATTAGGGAAGGATGGGGAAGGAAGTCGGCCATGCCCTGTTAAAGGAACCATCCCGGCATTTGCCTGAAGCGGTTTAGGGAAATCACGGAAAACGTAAATTAGGATGGCAGGACGCGGGATTGAACCGTTGTCCTCCCGAATGAGAGTCTAGTGTACTAACCACTTCGCCACCTCGTTTAGCACGCGCACAAATGATATCACACTGCCTGTAGCTGTCAAACCGGGGCGTATGTGTGTCGTGGAGCTGAGGGGGGTCACTTGTGCAGTTGGCGATGTATTGTGCCTCTCTCTCCTTCTCTTACAAGTTATGAAACCATCTGTTAACTAACTGCGCTACAGTCTGGAGCTGCGCGACCGCTACGGTCGCAGGTTCGAATCCTGCCTCGGGCATGGATTATGTGATGTCCTTAGGTTAGTTAGGTTTAAGCAGTTCTAAGTTCTAGGGGACTGATGACCTCAGAAGTTAAGTCCCATAGTGCTCAGAGCCATTTGAACCATTTTTGAACTAACTGCGATACACCGTTCGTCATAAGAATAAACCTCATGTAAACATTTCACTATATATTCTTCCACGTTTGCTGGAACCTCATTGGATTTCTTTTACGTTGAGCGGAAGCCAAGCTGTCTCCAGTACAGTCAAGTACGATAGTGAGAACATGTTTTAAGCTGTGCGTTACGCGTACGTCGGCTCAGCGATAATACGGAACATCAGGTTTACCGCCGCATTTAACTTGGACAGCAGTGGCCAGGCAAGCCATCCAACTAACCTGCAGTGATGTGAATAGCTGCAGTAAGGACGTAAAAAGAGACGAGCAGAGGAACAATATAGCCTTCAATGTGATTTAATTTTTGAACAGAAGGAAATAACATAGGGCCAAACTCAGGCGATACGCTTCTTAGGTGACCGGACGGAAAACACTACGTGTTCTCGATCTTAGCTAACATAGTATTGTAATTAAAAACATGAGCGATGCAAATTCCTGACTTTAACAAGCGGAATTTTCTGCATGAGCTACGTGTGGCGTAAAAGCGCGCTGCTGAGATTTTACCATGTAGTTGAACCAACTGCAGGTATTACAGCCAGTCGTCTGGTAAATCTCTGAACTCGTTCCACATAGGACCCCGAGGAATATATTTCAGTACTGCAACGTTAATAATGAGGCGATCAGTAACAGAATCCCAAGCCACTAAATAGTCCACATTTCCTCCTCCTCTTTTATGACGTGTTGTTCTACATTTCGCCGTACGACGCCGGCCGGAGTGGCCGTGCGGTTCAAGGCGCTACAGTCTGGAACCGAGCGACCGCTACGGTCGCAGGTTCGAATCCTGCCTCGGGCATTGATGTGTGTGATGTCCTTAGGTTAGTTAGGTTTAATTAGTTCTAAGTTCTAGGCGACTGATGACCTTAGAAGTTAAGTCACATAGTGCTCAGAGCCTCGCCATATGACGTGTAACAAAGCTTCGTGCAATAGTTCCACTACGTCTGGCAGCTTAAATGTCTCGCGACAAATCCATTAACTTGGCTCCAGATCAATTCCACGGGGTTCAGATTGCAGTGTTAAGGTGACAACTGTAAAAATGTACCATTTGTGCAGTGTGCTCAACGCCGCGAAAATGATTGTTATTCCATGTTTCTACTACACTGATCGCCCTGGTTCGTGTGAGACCACATCCATCCTACAAAACAATGGGCATACTCAAAGAGCATTTGATTTTTGATTTCTTAACTTCAACAATATTTAACAATCTTTCATAAAATATTGATAATTAAGAACGTGCATTTGCATTGAAAGCCAGAATTTCGCGTGCGATATGTAATTAGAAACTATAAGACGTGCATTTTTTCTTAAAAATAACGGTTAAGTATGAGTTAATTAACATGTATTTGAGAATTTCCTATACGCCACGCATATGATTATAATACTATCCGTTATTTTTATTACATACTGTTTGCAGCCGAGCGGTTCTAGGTGCTACAGTCTGGAACCGCGCGACCGCTACGGTCGCAGGTTCGAATTCTGCCTCGGGCATGGATGTGTGTGATGTCCTTAGGTTAGTTACGTTTAAGTAGTTCTAAGTTCTAGGGGACTGATGACCACAGCAGTTAAGTCCCATAGCGCTCAGAGCCATTTGAACATACTGTTTTTCGTAAAACGTCAAAGCTTATTTTTCTCTGTAAGCTTGTGATAAACGTTAACAACAACTTGTTTGTCGCCGGTAACGGTATGCCGCGCGCATGTTTCACTACCAAGCAGCAAGCACTAGCAGTGTCATCCATTTTCACGGTACGGATTAACAGCTTTCACAGAGACTGCGACTACACGATTTTTTAAATAAAAATTACGTAGCTAAAGGATGATTACGGAAAACTTTGATGGCTGTTAATACATCAGAATGCTTACAGTTTCATTTACAGTGACATAGTAATCAGATATCTAATACAAAAGTTGGACCTTCATCCAAGAGCGGAACAACACCAGTGTACGAGAGCTACGGCTGCTGATCAGTCATCGCTTGTTTAATCAGGTTTATTCTTACGATGAACGAAGTAGAGAACTCTGCATGTACAGTTTGTTAGTGGCTATATTTCTTTCGTTACCTTACAGACTGATGACACATCCTTATCTCACATTTGAATGAGAAACAAAAATAAACTTAGATAGAATATTACTTTATTATACCCTACATCCGGTGCAGTAAATCATCTTTCCCTGATACAGTATTTTCCAAATAATTGTTTCTCATACGTTCTTAATTCAACCTATATGGCGTTCAGATGATTAGTAACATACTTTGGTATTTCATTCCTGAATTCAACATTTATGGATTTAATACTTTTGGGTGTAACAGGTGCAGACTTCGGTAATGTGCCCGTACATGAATATATTCACTGCTCTAAGACATTCAGCTGTACTGAAACTCTATGAATGTGTTACTGAGCTTTGTTTTTTTCCGTGTCTTGAATTCACGTATGCTGTAGTATTAATGAAATCAGATTATCTGACACATTCATACAGTTTCAGTTAACGTCATTACCATCATTTCTCCCAAATTAAATTGTCTACAGCTTCAGTTGAAAACTTTGTGCAGTTGTCTGGAATTTAAAAAACAAATTGGGCCAAGTAGTTAATAAATTAAAAATTTTACGAAATTACTTATTTTCTTCTCTGTATGTTATGGAAAACTACTGCAGATACACGTCTAGGATATGTTTTATTACATTCACCAGACCAATAACAACAAAAGAAATGGAAATCGTGCTTTACTTTAACCTCGTACAATTTCCTGATGGCTTCATATTAGCGAAATTGCTAAAATTCAAGCAAAATCTTTTATTAACCTTAACTCCATAACTAAACATTCGTAGACTTATGTTTATATGAATTTTTTCTTTAGTTTTACTTGTACAATAACATACTAAAATATTTGCATATCTTCGTGACTCACCCTGCATATGAGGACACTGACTGCAGAATGTGTTTCCAACAAAGTTAACATTAGAGAAGAAATTAATTAAAACGTCGTACTTGATGCTGCAGTGTTGCTGCACGAAGAGGGAAAATGTAGCAAGCGAAAACCTTTTTGCCTTTCATCATTTTGTAGGGTAGGTCAGCGAGATAAAGTACGTAAAGGTTTTAAATTATGTGTGTAGCTAGTCGCAAGTCACTAAAAGTGCTCTCAATTTCAAATACTGGAAGAATATAGGTATGGGTACTACCGTGCCTTCAGTTACGCTACCTGAAGACATAATTACACGAATTTGCTAACTGTAATACTTCAATCACTGTATTAAACCGTGGTCATAAGATTATAGCTGTTAATGACTAGATTATGACAGCATTTTACGTTTTTAAGCTCGGTCAATAACTGTATGAAATGCTGAAACTCTGTTCCTTCTGGAAGCCTTGAGATAGTCAACCTGCAACTGTAACTGTGCCCGGATTAGCCGTAACATACGGTCCTGGTAGATGCGTCCACTTCATCATTTAACACTATTCGGTAGCAACTCATTTCAAATAATACAAGGTTCTTCTTCTACGGATTTCTGACAGCCCACATTTCACTTCCATACAATCCTGCGCTCCAGGCACACACATTCAGGAACTTAATTCTCTGTTCCACATCAGTATTTCATACCACAGCACTTTTACTGAAGAAATGTTTCTTCGCCCTTTGCTACTTTTGATATCTATCTTGTTCCAGGGATCCTGTGCTGCTGCCGCAATGTGTTCCAGCATTAATAATGTATTCTGGAAGTGTATCCATTATACTTACATCGAACTTTTTAGCCGCATTATACCTCAGTTATAGTGCAAATGTTACCTGATACAGTGCATTACACTTGGAGGATACTGCGTTCAACGGCATTGGTATATATAGGATTGTGCATTCAGATACGACTGCAATAGTTCCATATATCTATCCGATAGAACACTCTGTGTGATATTCGTTTTACTCAGTACACTACATATAGCAGGACGGTGATAGCGTTGAAAGTGACTTGTGGAAATCACAATCAATATAGAAAGCTTGCTCATCGTTGGCAGTGAAATACAGCAGATGTGAAACCATACTTTGACAGTCTTACACTATCATCACCAACTCTGAAACTGCGTGATGCCACCGCCCATGGGTTGATACAGTGGGTGGTATATGTTTCACTTCACGATTGCGAGTATTACATTCTGAAATACTGTAATACGAAATTAGTTCATCTTAGCTTTATTTATTGTTATTCGTGTTCAGCGATAATGTCTAAAACAGTCTTTTACATTGCCATTCGATAGGACGCTCCGATCCTGGTCTAGTGTTTGACATTCTTTTAATCAATATGCATTGACATGAACAAAAAAAACACTGTAAATGCAAGGTATTAGCATTGTTCTACATTTCTGATATTCCTGAGTAGTCTCAGCATTACGGTAAACCACTAATAGTGATAGCGTTTGAGAGCTGTACATTTTGGTCACACAGTATGATTCCACTCTGTTCTGAAACTTCTCTCCGTAAACCCATACAACAATTTCTATGTATACTGAGAAGTCCTTTTAAAACTTCCACTGTATTTTTAGTGGCTTTGGGCTAATGATCTTTTGCATTCACAGTTCCACGTCATCAGATTGAGATCACATTAACCATTTCAGACTCTCTGGATACAATTGCGTACATTAACTTTTACTGTGTCTTAGCTGCAACAAAGGTCTTTTTTCCCAATGGGAACCTGCGGTACACATTCGTGAACGTTCAATCTTTTCATCATGCGCAAATGCTACCAACTGTTGGACATCACTTGCGGCGTCGCATTGCATTACAAACCGTATTAAGTTCCACTCACTTGGTGGTGAATTTCCTCATACACGCACGCCTCATTGACGTTACTGACACGCAGTTCTCAGCCGGAAAAAGCTACAGAAAAAAAACAGCTGTACAAATCTTAATCTTAAGTCGTACTAAAATTGTTTTGTCGGTCGAAAGAATAGTTAAATTAAAGTATTTATCTGCGTAATATTTCACTCTATTACGACAAGCTTACATACACCAGTTAGTAATCAAGCCTTACACTAAGCTTTACAAAGTCTGACTGGAACTGCGCAGGTTCGAATCCTGCCTCGGGCATGGATGTGTGTGATGTCCTTAGTTTAGTTAGATTTAAGTATTTCTAAGTTCTAAGGGACTGATGACCTCGGATGTTAAGTCCCATAGTGCTCAGAGCCATTTGAACAATTTTTTTTACAAAGTCTGAAAAGTTCATGCGCACACCTCATTCATAGCCGTAGTAAGTTCATGGTAATCCTTCACCGAAAATTTACAAACGGATTGTTTCTTTTAGAACTGCTCGCGCACATGTTGCTATTATCAGTCTCATGGAACAAAGTGTTCAAGTTCGCGAGTAAACAAAACGCCACGCGATATTTAAATGCTTTAAATGCCACCAAAAGTTCTGAATTTCACCCTGTGCAGTAACTCGAATTCTCTTCCACACTCAACGGCACTTCAAAAACATTTTAGTACGTAAATATCACAACATTAATAAATTTCAACGGAGCACATATCAATAGGTCTGACCACTACGAAATCCAAGCCCCGATTCTACTCATCTCTCTCCACAAAAGAAGCTTCTAGTTCCCAAAAAATTGGCAAATATGCTAATTTCTGATTGACGGAGAGACATCACAGGCAATCGGAAAGCAGTATCAAACCCGTTGACTCCCGCACATATATAGAGAACCAAACAAAACTCGCCACTGAATCGGAAGAGTAAATTGCCCTACATAAACTTAGGACACCCAGAAATATACAATTCCCTCTTAACAAAACTATTTTACCGAAGTCATAATCTTATTTTCCCAGTACCATAAACTGACGAAATAGTTTATAATAAATTCCCTGGTACGAATAACTAACATACACGTAATTCTCGAATTACTTCACTGTATAATATAAAAATTGACATGAAACAGTACTTAATAGCACACCTTCATTTACTCTCATAATTAAACACAATAACAGTAGTAATTAACAAACAATTAGAAAATTAAAAAAAAACGGAAATAAAATTGACAGAATTTTGACTGCAGCTCAGTGTCCGTCAGCTAGTGACCTCTATCATATCGCATAGAAACTACACACACTCAAGCCATCGGACACCACCTGTCTTGAGCGTGACTCATACTGTACGCCTGTTCACAGATCTCAATAGGGACGATGTAGAGGCGCTAAGTCTCGCACTATGAAAATATCAGCAAGTCATTGTAGCAGTGCGCAGCAACTCGTGACCAATAGTATACACGGATGTGGTTGGTTCGCTATATTCCTCTGTCTAATTGAATATTGTTAGTGTTATTTTGCATGGTAACTATTGAACGATCATTTTGCTATTTATTACAACAGAGAACATTTCGTAAGTAGTTATTTTAGTCCTTAAAATGAAGCCAAGAGAAAAAAGTATGTTTTGAAAATGGGTACATATTTTTCTATAAATCTTGCATTTAAAATCATTAAAAAATCATCTCAGAGCGTTAAGACATAAAAGCCCGTCGCGGTGGTCGAGCGGTTCTAGGCGCTTCAGTCCGGAGCCACGCGGTTGCTACGGTTGCAGGTTCGAATCCTGCCTCGGGCATGGATGTGTGTGATGTTCTTAGGTTAGGTAGGTTTAAGTAGTTCTAAGTCTAGGGGACTGATGACCTCAGTTGTTAAGTCCCATAGTGCTTAGAGCCATTTGAACCATTTTTTTCGTTAAGACATAAAGAAAACTTTTCTGTCCTACAGAAAAAAATTCAAGTCTGAAAGGTTTAATTTTTAGTGATGTGACTGAGATTATGTGCTATATGGAACTTAGTCTACATGACATAGTTTTCCCCTGTACACCACCTTATCAGAGGCTATGAAGTTGTTCCAGAGTGAAACTCTTTGGCCATAAGAATTAGGAGTATGATGGCTAGTGCACCAGCATTAAACAGTACATAAATAGTACATCCCAGCTGAACTTCTGAAATCTGGAGGAGCAAAACTTAATCAGGAGTTGTATAATCTTGTTTTCAAACATGTACGAGCAGGGTAAAATTCCTACAGACTTTGAAAAAAACATTATGATCCCCATTCCAAAGAAGGCAAATGCTACAAGATGTGAAAATTATAGGACGCTCAGTCTAGTTACTCACGCCTCTAAAATAGTAACCTCAATTATCCCAAAACGCATAGAACAAAAAGTCGAAGCTACACTCTCCGAAGACCAGTTTGGATTCCGGAAAGATAGAGGAACCAGAGAAGCAACATTTGCTCTAAAACTAATAATAGAGAAACGACTAGATAAGAACCTGACAACATACATAGTTTTCGTAGATGTAGAGAAAGCCTTTGATAATGTTAAATGGGATAAGATGTTTGAGGTACTCAAAAAAGTAGGAACAGACTATAAAGACAGAAAACTGATATGTAACCCGTACAAAAACGAGACAGCAGTTATCCGTGGACGGTCAAAACAAGAAAAGGTGCAGACACGGAAACGCGTCCGACATGATTGCGCACTATCCCCTGTTATCTTTAACCTATACATTGAAGGGGCGCTGAAAAAAGTAAGGGAAAATTCACAGAAAGATGTAGTAATTCATGTCCAACGAATAGATATGATAAGATATGCCGATGATATAGCTGTCCTAGCTGAAAGTGAAGAAGATCTTGTAGTCCTACTGAATAGAATGGATAAAGCTATGGGGGAAGAATATAATATGAGAATTAATAAAGCAAAAACAAAAGTAATGGCATGCGACAAAAGTCCAAGTTCATGTAGGCAATGAACTGCTTGACCAAGTTAATAAATTTACTTACCTGGGCAGTAATATTACAGGGATGGAAAGAGCAATGCAAAAGTGACAAGTAGAATTGCTCAGGCAAAGGCTGCTTTTAACAAGAAGAAAAACATCTTAACATCTAAGAACATCAGCCTTGAAATCAGGAAAAGATTTTTGAAATCATATGTGTGGAGTGTGGCATGGAAACATGGACTCTCGGGACAGAGGAAGACCAGAAGCTAAATTATTTTGAAATGTGGTGCTATAGACGCATGCTCAAAATAAAATGTATCGACAAGGTCACAAATGAAGTGGTTCTGGAAAGAGCAGGTGAGAAGAGAAGCTTCTGGAGTTTCATTGTTAAAAGAAGAGTGCAATTTACGGGCCATCTATTAAGACATAAAGGACTCCTGAACACAATCATAGAGGGATATGCTGAGCGAAAAAGACCAAGAGAAAGACCGGGGCTGAGGTAAATGGATCAAATCGTGAAAGATGTGGGATGTAACACCTATAAAGAAATGAAGAGAAAAGCTGAAAGACGCACAGAATGGAGACAAGCTGCCATTGTAGCTGTTACAAACCAATCCTTGGATTGACCACTACAGAAGAAGAAGAAATAGTATACACATTAATGTTGGTTATTCAAACTTTTCAAACAGCATCATGCTTTCTGCATACATTTTTTGTGGTGGCTGCGCAAATTTGGCTAACTCCTTGAACCAGAGTTTAATATGTATAATGATTGTGGGTTTCTAAGAGATGATAGAGTATACCATTTGTTTGGGTCCATGAAAATTCTGACGCATCCGTGATAACATACAGACTTACACCTAAGAGACATTAGTAATAATAAATAATTCTTCTTCACTGTGTTGCCAGGTTTCAGGTGCTTATAAAGCAGGCCTACAGATGCTGTTTCATCATTTGCTGTTTGATATTATGTGGAATAGTCTTTAGTTTAATTATTTTGCATGTCAGCCTATGTTTATATAAAATAACAATCTACTCCACAGTTCACATTTGTGTGGTTGGTGTAGGGATTACAGGCCCGCTGCACGTTTGTTCAAATAACATAATAAACTAAACTAGACTCCGCCCGAACAGGCAGTAGAGGCCCAACTGTACTGACCGGCCGCCGTGTCATCCTGAACCCACAGGCGTCACTGGATGCGGATATGGAGTGGTATGTGGTCAACACACTGTTCTCCCGGTCGTATTTCTGGTTACGAGACCGGAGCCGCTACTTCTCAATCCTCAGTTTGCCTCGCAACGGCTGAGTGCACCCCGTTTGCCAACAGCGCTCGGCAGGCCGGATGGTCACCCATCCAAGTGCTAGCCAAGCCCGACGGCGCTAAGTTCGGTGATCTGACGGGAACCGGTGTTACCACTGCGGCAAGACCGTTGGCTCAAATAAAATAATGTTCATTAGAAAATGTAACATGATTTGGGTGTCTAGCGGTTTGGAGAAATAAAAACAGGAATAATCTACGAGGTGCATTCAAGTTCTAAGACCTCCAATTTTTTTTCTCCGGACTGGAAGAGATAGAATCATGCGCATTGTTTTAAAATGAGGCCGCGTTCATTGTCAATACGTCCCAGAGATGGCAGCACCGTACGGCAGATGGAATTTTACCGCCAGCGGCGAGAATAAGAACTGTTTTAAATACTTAAAATGGCGACGTTTTCTTTACTTGAACAGCGTGCAATCATTCGTTTTCTGAATTTGTGTGGTGTGAAACCAATTGAAATTCATCGACAGTTGAAGGAGACATGTGGTGATGGAGTTATGGATGTGTCGAAAGTGCTTTCGTGGGTGCGACAGTTTAATGAAGGCAGAACATCGTGTGACAACAAACCGAAACAACCTCGGGCTCGCACAAGCCGGTCTGACGACATGATCGAGAAAGTGGAGAGAATTGTTTTGGGGGATCGTCGAATGACTGTTGAACAGATCGCCTCCAGAGTTGGCATTTCTGTGGGTTCTGTGCACACAATCCTGCATGACGACCTGAAAATGCGAAAAGTGTCATCCAGGTGGGTGCCACGAATGCTGACAGACGACCACATGCCGAGCGGCTGGTCATAAGCCACACATCGGACAGGTAAATGCCAAACGACGCCTCCCTTGGTGTAAGAAGCGTAAACATTGGACGATTGAACAGTGGAAAATCGTTGTGTGGAGTGACTAATCACGGTACACAATGTGACGATCCGATGTCAGGCTGTGAACATGGCGAATGCCCGGTGAACGTCATCTGCCAGCGTGTGCAGTGCCAACAGTTAAATTCGGAGGCGATGGTGTTATGGTATGGTTGTGTTTTTCATGGAGGGGGCTTGCTCCCCTTGATTCAGGTCAGGACTCTGTGCAGGCCAGTCCATTACAGGGATGTTATAGTCATGTAACCACTCCGCCACAGGCCGTGTATTATGAACAGACGCTCTATTGTGTTGAAAGATGCAATCGCCATTCCCGAATTGCTCTTCAACAGTGGGAAGCAAGAGGGTGCTTAAAGCGTAAGTATAGGCCTGTGCTATGATACTACCACGCAAAACAACAAGAGGTGGAAGTCCACTCCATGCAAAACACCACCACACCATAATACCTCCGAATTTTACTGTTGACACTACACACGCTAGCAGATGACGTTCACCGGGCATTCGCCATACCTACACCCTCCCATCGGATCGTCACATTGTGTACCGTGATTCGTCAATACACACAACGTTTTTCCACTGTTCAATCGTCCAATGTTTACGCTCCTTACACCGAGCGAGGCGTCGTTTGGCATTTACCTGTCCGATGTGTGGCTTATGACCAGCCGCTCGGCTATGAAATCCAAATTTTCTCACCTCCCACATAACTGTCATAGTACTTGCAGTGAATCATGATGCAGTTCGGAATTCCTGTGTGATGGTCTGGACTAATGTCTGCCTATTATATATTATGACCCTCTTCAACTGTTGGCGGTCTCTGTCAGCCAACAGACGAGGTCGACCTGTACGTTTTTGTGCTGTACGTGCCCCTTCCCGTTTCCACCGCACCATCACATCTAAAACAGTGGAACTAGGGATGTTTAGGAGTGTGGAAGTCTTGCGTACAGGCGTATGACACAAGTGACACCCAGTCACCCGTTCACGTTCGAAGTCCGTTAGTTCCGCGGAGCGCCGCATTCTGCTCTCCCACGATGAGGTCGCTGATATGGAGTACCTGCCAGTAGGTGGCAGCACAATGCATCTAATATGAAGAACGTGTGTTTTTTGGGGTGTACAGATACTTTTGACCACATAGTGTATATGACTGTTAAGTATGGAGCTACTGCATCAGCATGCTCTGAAAGGATCCTAGTTAGTGTACAGTCTGAACCAGAAGACATGCTTTTATTCAGTGATTTAAGTTGCTTCACTACTCCGAGGATATCTACTTCTAAGTTACTCAAGTCGGCAGCTGATCTCGATTCCAATTCTGCATTATTTACTCCGTCTCCTTAGGAGAAGGAATTTCGGAAGACTGTCTTTAACAACTCTGGTTTGGCAGCACTGTCATCGATAGTATTTCCACTGCTATCGCGCACGGAAGGAAATGAAAATGTCTTGCCGTTAGCATATTTTACATACCACCAGAATCTCTATGGATTTGTTGTGAGGTTTTGAGACAAAGTTTCGTTGTGAAAATTATTATAAGCAGCTCGTGTTGAATTCCGCTCTACATTTCGAGCTCTTGTAAGAGATCGCCGATCTTGGAGATTATACGTTCGTTTAAATTTGTATGCTTTTCTCGTTGTTGCGCAAGAGTGTCCTGACCTATTTTGTGTACCAAGAGGAATCAGCTCCGTCGTTAGTTAACGTACACTACTGGCCATTAAAATTGCTACACCACGAACATGACGTGCTACAGACGCGAAATTTAACCGACAGGAAGAAGATACTGTGACATGCAAATCATTAGCTTTTCAGAGCATTCACACAATGTTGGCGCCGGTGGCGACACCTACCTCGTGCTGACATGAAGAAAGTTTCCAACCGATTTCTCATACACAAACAGCATTTGACCGGCGTTGCCTGGTGAAACGTTGTTGTAATGCCTCGTGTAAGGAGAAGAAATGCGTACCATCACGTTTTCGACTTTGATGAAGGTCGGATTGTAGCCTATCGCGATTGCGGTTTATCGTATCATGACATTTCTGCTCGCATTGGTCGAGATCCAATGATTAGCAGAATATGGCATCGATGGGTTCAGGAGGGTAATACCCAACGCCGTGCTGGATCCCAACGGCCTCGTATCAATAGCAGTCGTGATGACAGGCATCTTATCCGCGTGGCTGCAACGGATCGTGCAGCCACGTCTCGATCCCTGAGTCAACAGATGGGGACGTTTGCAAGACAACAACCATCTGCACGAACAGTTCGACGACGTTTGCAGCAGCATGGACTATCAGCCCGGCGATCATGGCTGCGGTTACCCTTGACGCTGCATCACAGACAGGAGCGCCTGCGATGGGAACTCAAAGACGAACCTAGGTGCTCGAATGGCAAAACGTCATTTTTTCGGATGAATCCAGGTTCTGTTTACAGCATCATGATGGTCGCATCCGTGTTTGGAGCCATCGCACTGAACGCACATTGGAAGCGTGTATTCGTCATCGCCATACTGGCGTATCACCCGGCGTGGTGGTGTGGGGATGCCATTGTTTACACGTCTCGGTCATCTCTTGTTCGTATTGACGGCATTTTGAACAGTGGACGTTACATTTCAGATGTGTTACGACCCGTGGCTGTACCCTTCATTCGGTCCCTGCAAAACCCTACATTTCAGCAGGATAACGCACGACCGCATGTTGCAGGTGCTGTACGGGCTTTTCTGGATACAGAAAATGTTCGACTGCTGCCCTGGCCAGCGCATTGTCCAGATCTCTCTCCAATTCAAAACGTCTGGTCAATGATGGACGAGCAACTGGCTCGTCACAATACACCAGTCACTACGCTTCATGAACTGTGGTATCGTGTTCAAGCTGCATGGGCAGCTGTAGCTGTACACGCCATCCAAGCTGTGTTTGACTCAATGTCCAGGCGTATCAAGGCCGTTAGTACGGCCAGAGAAGATTGTTCTGGGTAGTGCTTTCTCAGGATCTATGCACCCAAGTTGCGTGAAAATGTAACCACATGTCAGTTCTAGTATAATATATTTGTCCAATGAATACCCGTTTATCATCTGTATTTCTTCTTGGTGTAGCAATTTTAATGGCCAGTAGTGTATTTGGTATAAATCTCTCTACTGCTGCCGATATTATTCCTTTGAATTCAAGCCACGTCTAGTCTCCACTTACTGGTACATTCTTAATAAGGAACGAGTGGAGATTGTCTCTCAGTAAGGCGTCAAGTGAATTTTTAATCTGCATTTTTGAATAAGTATATTTTTCGTTCATCGGATAGTAGCGATGATCGGTTTGCTATGCTGAAGCATTGCCTATTCTTCCTGTTCGTATATGCCGATTAATCGAATTTCGAATAACCTGGTAAAATAATTTTATTTCGTTGCTGGAAACAAACCAACGCTTTCCATCGCTTTACAGACGTGATGTGCAGGATACCGCTGTGCTGATTGCATCTGCAAACTGCAGTTATGTTCTGAAGCAGCTGGCAGAGCTGTGGCCGTGGTGGAGGGAAGTAACACGGCTGCCAGCATTAAGCCACACCGCTGCGGCGGATGCTGACAAGTACACGTGTTCGCGGCCACTATTCCGCTCGTGTGGCATCGGACACACACGGTTGGCGCAGAAGCGTGTTCTGCGGTCTGACCTCCGTAAGCCGCTACCTTGCTCAGTTCTACACCTGACGACAGAGGTTAACAGACTATGTGTTCGGTTATGAAGGCGTTTTTGGACTGTGATAATAATACGTAGAATAAGTGTCATTACAACACCCTACATCCTAACTGTGAATGAAATTCAGGTCGTTCAATGAATTCGAAAGTAAAGTTCTATGTACTGACTTGACAGAAAACCCTAAGAAATTTTGGTCTTATGTCAAAGCGGTAGGTGGATCAAAACTAAATGTCCAGACACTCTGTGACCAAAATGGTACTGAAACAGAGGATGACAGACTAAAGGTCGAAATAATAAATGTCTTTTTCCAAAGCTGTTTCACAGAGGAAGACTGCATTGCAGTTCCTTCTCTAGATTGTCGCACAGATGACAAAATGGTAGATATCGAAATAGACGATAGAGGGATAGAGAAACAATTAAAATCGCTCAAAAGAAGAAAGGCCGCTGGACCTGATGGGATACCAGTTCGATTTTACACAGAGTACGCGAAGGAACTTGTCCCCCTTCTTGCAGCGGTGTACCGTAGGTCTCTAGAAGAGCGTAGCGTTCCAGAGGATTGGAAAAGGGCACAGGTCATTGCCGTTTTCAAGAAGGGACGTCGAACAGATGTGCAGAACTATAGACCTATATCTCTAACATCGATCAGTTCAAATGGTTCAAATGGCTCTGAGCACTATGGGACTTAACAGCTGTGGTCATCAGTCACATCGATCAGTTGTAAAATTTTGGAACACGTATTATGTTCGAGTATAATGACTTTTATGGAGACTAGAAATCTACTCTTTAGGAATCAGCATGGGTTTCGAAAAAGACGATCGTGTGAAACCCAGCTCGCGCTATTCGTACACGAGACTCAGACGGCCATAGACACGGGTTCCCAGGTGGATGCCGTGTTTCTTGACTTCCACAAGGCGTTCGATACATTTCCCCACAGTAACAAAGTAAGAGAATATGGACTATCAGACCAATTGTGTGATTGGATTAAAGAGTTCCTAGATAACAGAACGCAGCATGTCATTCTTAATGGAGAGAAGTCTTCCGAAGTAAGAGTGATTTCAGGTGTGCCACAGGGGAGTGTGGTAGGACCGTTGCTATTCACAATATATATAAATGACCTTATGAATAACACCAGAAGTTCATTGAGGCTTTTCGCGGATGATGCTGTGGTATATCGAGAGGTTGTAACAATGGAAAATTGTACTGAAATGCTGGAAGATCAGCAGCGAATTGACGCATGGTACAGGGAATGGCAATTGAATCTCAATGTAGACAAGTGTCATGTGCTGCGAATACATAGAAAGAAAGATCCTGTATCATTTAGCTACAATATAGCAGGTCAGCAACTGGAAACAGTTAACTCCATAAATTTCTTGGAGTAGGCATTTGGAGTGATTTAAAATGGAATGATCATATAAAGTTGATCGTCGGAAAAGCAGATGCCAGACTGAGATTCAGTGGATGAATCCTAATGAAATGTAATCCGAAAACAAAGGAGATAGGTTACAGTACACTTTTTCGCCCACTGTTTGAATATTGCTCAGTAGTGTGGGATCCTTACCAGATAGGGTTGATAGAAGAGATAGAGAAGATCCAACGGAGAGCAGCGCGCCTCGTTACAGGATCATTTAGTAATCGCGAAAGCGTTACGGAGATGATAGATAAACTCCAGTGGAAGACTTTGCAGGAGAGACGCTCAGTACCTCCGTACGGGCTTTTGTTGAAGTTTCGAGAAGATCATTAACAGATAACTGTCCTAAAAAGAGTGCGTGACTTAGCTGCCGATAAGTGGGTAAGATTGTTAGACAGGCCAAACCTAAGGAATTTTTAAAGCGTTAATTCTATACATACGTTCTGTAAATGCAGAATGAATATTTATTAAATACTTTTTGTATATTGGGCTGTACTGCATCCATTGCTAGTGTAGTTGCCTTTGAACTAATAAAAGAGACTCCTGTTATTGTAAACATGTAGTTTTTATTGGTAAATTGGAAAACGAAATTATACAGTTCGATTATCCAGATATGCGGATTTTCCAAATACCCATGTCCCCCAGACAGTTCAGATAATCGATGTTCTAATGCACTTTGAATTTCTTGCAGAGTTCTGTTATGCATAAAGGATGAACTACCATAATTACCTGATGAGCTGACATGTAGATCTGGAATAAGCTGCAATCTTTTTTCTGCCGCCACTCTTTTCCAATGCTATCTTATGATGTCATAATCTGCCATCTTTTTTCTGATACCATCAGAACTTCGTAAATGCTCAACCACGAGTAATTTTGCGATAGCTGGGACTTAAATTAACGTTTAGACATTCTGAAAATCATAACTCATATTTTGGGAACACACATGATGTGAAACTACTCTGTAAAACTCTCATTAAATGGTGTACAGTCGTGCTCAAAAGTATCCGAACGACCTGAACTGCATTTCGCCTGATTCGCAAACAACCGGCATAACGCGGCTGTCTAGCAGGTCCTCTAATCGCTCCTTGGTACAGTCGATTGACTATTGAAATAGTTCCAACATGTGACCACTAGAAAACACTGCTCTGTATCGCAGTAACTCAAGATGTAAAGTAATACCACGATGCTACAAATATCAGGAAACACCTTATCACAGATAAGACTGTCCTTAACGCTTGTAAGCTCACATTTATTACAATAAATGACATACTTGAAATGTTACCACTCTCATTATTACGTAAGATAGGTAATGCACGTAGTAAGTTCGTCGTATTCATGATTTCCTCTTCAAAGTAACATACAGTACTTATTATGTAAAACAAAATGACATTAAAAATTTAAGTTATTCACGAGCAGTTAGTTTAGAATATGTATGAGCTTCAAATGACACGACGAACCGTCTCGTTCTGCATATGGATTCAAACCCAGGTCAGGCAAACTAAGCAAAGTTCTCGTGACTGACGCAAACTAACAGTCATTCCTGATTAGGCTTACAGAGGGTGATATACCTCGATTTTAGACAGTATCAGTTAGCAAATATCAACTTTAAATTACATAACGCAAACATTTTTACGTTGGGAAACGACAAAGGTGGAGGTCATGGTAAACAGGAATACTGTCGCCAGTAACCTTACTTACATTAGAAAGTTTTATTTTATTTGATGAACCGATAGCCATTTAAAGGAACAGGTCTCTTATTCTACTTGTACTTCGTTGAACTAGTGACGTTGAAAAATTTGGTGCTGGACTGCGATTCGAATTCGTATCTTCTCTTTCGAGGATCTGAATCTCTAGGAACAGTATAGTTCAATCATTTCGTTTCTTTTCCCAAGATTGCAATCTTCACTGGGTCTCCTCCAAAGGATCCAGTACAAAAATATTCATAATTTCATTTCAAGCCCTTTCAAGTGCACACCCACCTGCTAGTCAAGACTAACGTGCATCTTTAATGTCTGTTCATGTGTTGCCAACAATCGCCGTAGGTGTCGTCATTTCTGGTGAAACACGCACACATCTTACTGTTCGTGAGTAAGCAACTGATACTTAAGATACACTCCTGGAAATTGAAATAAGAACACCGTGAATTCATTGTCCCAGGAAGGGGAAACTTTATTGACACATTCCTGGGGTCAGATACATCACATGATCACACTGACAGAACCACAGGCACATAGACACAGGCAACAGAGCATGCACAATGTCGGCACTAGTACAGTGTATATCCACCTTTCGCAGCAATGCAGGCTGCTATTCTCCCATGGAGACGATCGTAGAGATGCTGGATGTAGTCCTGTGGAACGGCTTGCCATGCCATTTCCACCTGGCGCCTCAGTTGGACCAGCGTTCGTGCTGGACGTGCAGACCGCGTGAGACGACGCTTCATCCAGTCCCAAACATTCTCAATGGGGGACAGATCCGGAGATCTTGCTGGCCAGGGTAGTTGACTTACACCTTCTAGAGCACGTTGGGTGGCACGGGATACATGCGGACGTGCATTGTCCTGTTGGAACAGCAAGTTCCCTTGCCGGTCTAGGAATGGTAGAACGATGGGTTCGATGACGGTTTGGATGTGCCGTGCACTATTCAGTGTCCCCTCGACGATCACCAGTGGTGTACGGCCAGTGTAGGAGATCGCTCCCCACACCATGATGCCGGGTGTTGGCCCTGTGTGCCTCGGTCGTATGCAGTCCTGATTGTGGCGCTCACCTGCACGGCGCCAAACACGCATACGACCATCACAGGCACCAAAGCAGAAGCGACTCTCATCGCTGAAGACGACACGTCTCCATTCGTCCCTCCATTCACGCCTGTCGCGACACCACTGGAGGCGGGCTGCACGATGTTGGGGCGTGAGCGGAAGACGGCCTAACGGTGTGCGGGACCGTAGCCCAGCTTCATGGAGACGGTTGCGAATGGTCCTCGCCGATACCCCAGGAGCAACAGTGTCCCTAATTTGCTGGGAAGTGGCGGTGCGGTCCCCTACGGCACTGCGTAGGATCCTACGGCCTTGGCGTGCATCCGTGCGTCGCTGCGGTCTGGTCCCAGGTCGACGGGCACGTGCACCTTCCGCCGACCACTGGCGACAACATCGATGTACTGTGGAGACCTCACGCCCCACGTGTTGAGCAATTCGGCGGTACGTCCACCCGGCCTCCCGCATGCCCACTATACGCCCTCGCTCAAAGTCCGTCAACTGCACATACGGTTCACGTCCACGCTGTCGCGGCATGCTACCAGTGTTAAAGACTGCGATGGAGCTCCGTATGCCACGGAAAACTGGCTGACACTGACGGCGGCGGTGCACAAATGCTGCGCAGCTAGCGCCATTCGACGGCCAACACCGCGGTTCCTGGTGTGTCCGCTGTGCCGTGCGTGTGATCATTGCTTGTACAGCCCTCTCGCAGTGTCCGGAGCAAGTATGGTGGGTCTGACACACCGGTGTCAATGTGTTCTTTTTTCCATTTCCAGGAGTGTATATTCGTGGATGCACGGTAGGTATGCAGTTCGATTGTCGCTTAGGCACAAATGTTTGTATCCTTATTTTAGATTCAAACACCTAGCAACTCGTAAGAAAAACCGACACGTAACATTTGATTTTTCTTAGTTAACAATTCGATTATGTGTTGGGTTCGTATCTCCGTCACAGAACTTCACATCATGCACTTCATCTTTAAATGCATGCACACTTTGTTACTTCAGAATGGAGGTGTAACAGACATCTTTCGTGGTTAGCTAACAGGGACGAAAGGGTCTTGATAGGAGTCCCGGTTTATTACAAAAATTGTATTCTTTTATTTTCAAGTTTAGATCTGGTTACTGGTATTGGCAAAAATTTCGGTAATTCATGACTCTTTATGGCTAGTCATCAATATGATGTGATTAGATTAGATTAGATTAATTCTTGTTCCATAGAACATGAATACGACATTTTGAAATGATGTGGAACGTGTCATTTTAAATGAAAGATTTCTTTACATACCATGATTCAATTTCTTTGCAATAACTTTTTACACACTCTCTCTCTCTCTCTCTCTCTCTCATTCTTTTTTATTTCTCTCTCTCTCTCTCACACACACACCCTCTCTCTCTCTCTCTCGCTCTCTCTCTTTCACACACACACACACATTCTTTTTTCATTTTTATTTGTTTGTTGTGCCCGACTATCGGCGAGGCACGAAAACGCCTGTAAATGAGTTTCTTATTTTTGAGTACACTGACG
Organism: Schistocerca piceifrons; assembly: GCF_021461385.2. Classification (NCBI taxonomy): domain Eukaryota; kingdom Metazoa; phylum Arthropoda; class Insecta; order Orthoptera; family Acrididae; genus Schistocerca; species Schistocerca piceifrons. The sequence continues at coordinate 801,195,402 of NC_060149.1, forward strand.
AAAGAAATGTAAAAACAACTATGAGAGTCACTGACTTATGACGCTTAGTTTGCAGTCAACTCTGAGTATTTTTAGTATCTACGCTCCAGTCCCTAAACCTAGTTACAGAAATGCGAATCAGTCGCATTACGTATTCCAGGCCTTAGCAGCTGCGACTTGGAGACGCCAGCTATGGTCACTTCCCAGCCTGCTGTAGGATCACATCGGTTCGTCTTCTTCCTGCTGGTACTGTAACTGAGATTTGGCAACAAGGCGACGTATGTTTGGCAACTCTGTGATCGACGAATAACTTCCTGGTGTGCACGGAATTAAGCCTCAAAGTTCACTTGATTTTACCTGTCATTTCCATTGAATAATCTCAGTTATTATCGCTTGAGGTGTAAGAAAAGATTGTATACTTACGGTTTTCAGCCCAGGAAAGTCGTTGCAGGTGGAAATCGCAACTAATCTCGTCCTTTAAATAGCGGTTTATGAGTTCTAGCCACTATTGACCTCGTAAGAGGAAGGAAAGGTACATACTTCTTTGCTGGCTCTGTGGTAATGTGCTGACCTGTGAAAAATCGTCATTTATGGTTCTCAGTTCCAGTCTCACTGACTGCAACGTTTTTACCCCTTCTGTGAAAGAGCTACAAGCCGTCAGATCAAACATCAATAAGGTAATCACAATAAAATACTTTCAGCTCATAGTGCATTGGTGAAAAACATACAATGCTGCACAACAGGTAACGCCTCTTTCCGCTGCTGACAAGCAAATTTTGGGTTTCTAGAAATACATAACTATATTTATGAAATGCCACATTTGTATACCTCTTGAGTATGACATAGCATACCAATTAAACACAGACCCAATTAAAATCTAAGTGAGTAGTATTTTACTAATTCGTGTCGATAGCGGCATGCTTGTGTACAGATACTCAGTTTTATTCAAACAGACTTTCGTCGTAAGGTTATCGTGGGTAGTTTTATTTCATTTTTTATAATACAGTGCACAATTTTCGTAAGGTTTCCTTTAGTGTTGTTGAGAGAATAGTAAACATGAGAGCTAAAATCATCAACAACGATATATGCCAATTCTCTGATGTTATCTATAACAGTCTGACGATGCACATGCAGTTTATTGATTACGTCCATGTAGAAAACATGTTCTGAGTTCAAGCTGTCAAAGAATGTTTGAAGAAGAATAAAATGCCACTACCACACGACAGCTAATGTAGAAAATACTTTTCTGACGTATTTGGGCACGATGCGCTCTTCCCATGCATAATACAAAAGCTTCGAGATGCATCTGCTGACTGGCTGTCTATTAAACCTGAAAAGAACAAAATGTCACAGAAGTTAGCCCTTTTTCCACATTCAGCTATTTTGGGTTGAGAAGTGAAGGGAATTATGTTCGAAGTTCCATTAGATTGGTAACTTCAGCAGACAGCAGAATTGCGTTTTAAAAATATTTAGCAGTAAATATTTTCGAACTCTCGACATCTTATCTCGGGTGCACAACACTTACCACTACACTACTAGCTGACACAGAGCTGCAACAGCTCCAGAGCTGAACAACAATTCCTCCAGAACTTCTGCACACCACGGCACTGCGAGATAATGCAAATGGCCGGGTCTAGACTTCTGAGAGAAACAGTTGCAGCTTTTCTTTTGCGCTGCACGACGTTTTTTACAAACAGATAGCGCAATAGAATAGCTCAAGTGCAAAGGAACACTTCCTATTTAAATTTCTGCATCCTACATTGTTGGCAGTTCTGTGTAGGTGGCAGTTACGTGATTTTATTTCGGTGATTACAAAATAGAGTCGAATGTATGCACTGGGTAGCCGAGGCAGCTAGTTCATGGTGATTCGGTCAACCAAGTAAATGAATTTACTGAACATGCTGCAATTTACTACAGGGAGCCTGTGTGTCAGAATTCTCATCCAGTGTGGCGCAACGGCGTTACGATAGAAAAATGAGTGACAGAAAAGAGGGGTTGGTGGTCTGTTGGACTGATGGTAGGTTTTTATACCTATGGTCTGGGTTCGATTTCCACTTGTGTCAATGATTTTAGATAGGAAGAGAAAGATTCCATTCTCTTCTGACTACACAAAGTGAAGAATATATAATGGCAGTGTGGTCTGAAATTCAAAATGGTTCAAATGGCTCTGAGAACTATGCGACTTAACTTTTGAGGTCATCAGTCGCCTAGAACTACTTAAACCTAACTAACCTAAGGACATCACACACATCCATGCCCGAGGCAGGATTCGAACCTGCGACCGGAGCGGTCGCTCGGCTCCAGACTGCAGCGCCCAGAACCGCAAGGCCACTCCGGCCGGCTCTGAAATTCACATTAAAGGTGATATTCCTTCTCTGCCAAGTAGACGTTAGGTTGAGCCACAATAAAGTCTGGAGTGGCGACATGTAGAAACTCTATCACCGGTAACCTTTCTTATACTAGTTATTGATTTCTGGTGACGAAACAAACGCTATGTAGGGTCACAGGACACTTATTCTATCTTTTATCTGAGCTTCTGTATGTGGATAAAATTGGTTCTGAACTGAGAATGCAACTCAGACCGCCCTTAACGCGGAATTTGATCCCTTCGCGACAATACAGCTCGGCTACAATTTGTTGTTTGTTCAAAACTGCAGATTCCTCAACATCTCCACATATTACGCATGAATGGGTTCGAATCCTGGCCTGGCACTAAAGATTTCATTATGTATTATCAAGCTCTAGCATGAGAACACCTATCTGCTGGTGGATAACAATTTTAATTTTTAATGTTTTTTCATTCGTTGTCAGCACTAACGATATCTGACGTTTTTGACTTCCAGTGGGACACAGAACTATTTGCGAGGACACTGTAAGTTCAAGATGTTATTCCGAGCTGCTGGTGGAGAAAAATTCGGTTGCTGACGTCTCTTTGTGTGTAGTCAAGAACGATATGTGTGGGGCTCTATTTCCAGGGAGCAGTGAACTCTTCATCATATTATTTCTAGTTCAAACATGCTCACATGTCGCTGCTGGTGCAACAAACCCATACCTAACGTTTGTTTTCTCTAGAATACAACAGCGATAGGTGCCGGGTTGGAGTCCTGGGAAGGAAAAAACTTATGTTTCGTCTCGTCACTTCAGTTACAACATCTAGCTACTGCCGAGAAAATCCGATATGTCACAGTTGGTTGTGCTCGATATCAATCCGATTAGGTTCTGGGTTCGAATCCCTGTCCAACACAAAGCTTTACCTCACGGAATTTCAAGTAAGTTACTTGTGAAGAAGTAATATTTAACATCTCTCGTAGTTCGTTAACAGGGACAATAGATGCTGGGGAGGAATTCGCGCCCGTTAAAAATGTTTCCGTTATGTAATTTAAAGTTGATATTTCCTAACTGATACTGTCTAATATCGAGGTATATCACTCTCTGTATGCCTAATCAGGAATGACTGTTAGTTTGGTGTCAGTCACGAAACCTTTGCTTAGTTTGCCTGAACTGGGTTTGAATCCATATGCAGAACGAGACAGTTCGTCGTGTCATTTGAAGTTCATACATATTCTAAACTAACTGCTCGTGAATAACTTAAATTTTTAATGTCATTTTGTTTTACATAATAAGTACTATATCTTACTTTGAAGAGGAAATCATGAATACGACGAACTTACTACGTGCATTACCTATCTTACGTAATAATGAGAGTGGTAACATTTCAAGTATGTCATTTATTGTAATAAATGTGAGCTTACAAGCGTTAAGGACAGTCTTACCTGTGATAAGGTGTTCTCTGATATTTGTAGCATCGTGGTATTACTTTACATCTTGAGTTACTGCGATACAGAGCAGTGTTTTCCAGTGGTGACTTGTTGGAACCATTTTCAATAGTCAAACGACTGTACCAAGGAGCGATTAGAGGACCTGCTAGACAGCTGCGTTATGCCGGTTGTTTGCGAATCAGGCGAAATGCAATTCAGGTCGTTCGGATACTTTTGAGTATGACTGTACCTGCTTAGAAATATTCCTATTTTGCCAGTAATTGGGAAATAACCGGTATAATAATGTACACACTAACTTTTTACTTCTAGAACGCATGTGGCGCCTTCTTTAGTGGTTTTAGCACTGATGTCTGGGAAGGGGGTTGGGGACCGGGGAGAGAGGTTGGGAAGGGGGTGAAGGGTTGAGGGGGATGTGAAATGGATCTTGACAATTACTTTGTATAAATATGCATAAATGAAAGTGTTTCAGGATGCCCATAGCTCCACTACTGTTGGGACTGTTTAAAATTTCACGACTGGTTCTAGTCAGTTGGTTTTGAATTTCGCTCTTTACATTGGTCCATGTGATCCACGAATGTAAGGTGATTCTATTGATTGGTCTGTTGAGCTAGGTTGTTATTCCTGTGAGGATGTATCGGTAGATCTGTTATGAGATGACAGTGTCAAATTATTCAACTCAGGGAAATGTAGGATCTATGTACACTACTGGCAAATAAAATTGCTACACCACGAAGATGACGTGATATAGACGCGAAATTTAGCCGACAGGAGGGCGATGCTGTGATATGCAAATGATTAACTTATTCACATAAGGTTGGCGCCGGTGGCGACACCTACAACTTGCTGACATGAGGAAAGTTTCCCGCCGATTTCTCATATACAAACAGCAGTGGACCGACGTTGCCTGGTGAAATGTTGTTGTGATGCCTCGTGGAAGGAGGAGAAATGCGTACCATCACGTTTCCGACTTTGATTAATGGGGGATTGTAGCCTATCGCGATTGCGGTTTATCGTATCGCGACATTGCTGCTCGCGTTGGTCGAGATCCAATGACTGTTAGCAGAATATGGAATCGGTGGGTTCAGGAAGGTAATACGGAACGCCATGATGGATCCTAACGGCCTCGTATCACTAGCAGTCGAGATGACAGGCATCTTATCCGGATGGCTCTAACGGATCGTGCAGCCACGTCTCGATCCCTGAGTCAACAGATGGGGACGTTTGCAAGACAACAACCATCTGCATGAACAGTTGGACGACGTTTCCAGCAGCATGGGCTATCAGCAAGAAGACCGTGGCTGCGGTTAGCCTTGACGCTGCATCACAGACAGGAGCGCCTGCGATGGTGTACTCAGAGACGAACCTGGATGCACGAATGGCAAAACGTCATTTTTCCGGATGAATATAGGTTCTGTTTACAGCATCATGATGGTCGCATCCGTGTTTGGCGACATCGCGGTAAACGCACATTGGAAGGGTGTATTCGTCATCGCCATACTGGTGTATCACCCGGCGTGATGGTATGGGGTGCCATTGGTTACACGTCTCGGTCACCTGCTGATCGCATTGACAGCACTTTGAACAGTGGACGTTACATTTCAGATGTGTTACGACCCGTGGCTCTACCCTTCATTCGATCCCTGCGAAACCCTATATTTCAGCAGGATAATGCACGACCGCATGTTGCAGGTCCTGTACGGGCCTTTCTGGATACAGAACATGTTCGACTGCTGCCCTGACCAGCACATTCTCCAGATATCTCACCAATTAAAAACTTCTGGTCAATGGTGGCCGAGCAACTTGCTCGTCACAATACGCCACTCACAACTGTTGATGAACTGTGGTATCGTGTTGAAGCTTCATGGGCAGCTGTACCTGTACACTCCATCCAAGCTCTGACTCAATGCTCAGGCATATCAAGGCCGTTATTACGGCCAGAGGTGGTTGTTCTGGGTACTGATTTCTCAGGATCTATGTACCCAAATTGCGTGAAAATGTAATCACATGTCAGTTCTAGTATAATACATTTGTCCAATGAATACCCGATTATCATGTGCATTTCTTCTTGATATAGCACTTTTAATGGCCAGTAGTGTATATTATGGGTATGGAAACCCTAGGCCTCCAACTGTTGACAGCCTCACTTCCTTTCTTCTGTTATTTCACTGTTCTATCTCCGTGTGAGTATGGCTTTCTACTGTCTACATGCATGTTGACGGACAAGACTAATGGGTTGTACATTGCGTTATAGTGAATGAGCGCAAGAGACAGTGGAAGTGTATCCGTGATCATTATAGTAGACAGAGAAAAGAAGAAATAGGTATCACAGGATCCGCTGTAAAAAAGAACATACCCAGCTACTGAACAGCCTGAGATTTCTAGAATGTGTGTGAAATGAAAGCAGCGCTTCTCAGATTTTATACCACACTGAAGATATTGACTTTTTACATATTATCATTTTGTCATTTGGAGATAGTGACTGGAGCTGTCGGAGCTAGAAAATGGAGTGCCAAGTGTAGAAATCGGAACATTTTCGACATATTCTACTGTTTGAGTTCAATGGAGGGGTGGCAGAAGCGGAGGCACCCAGATACATTTGCGCCGTGTATGGGGATAATGCAATTGGACAGAGCGTAGCAAGAAAATTGTTTCCTTCTTTTAAGGAGGATTATTTGACATTAGTGACTCTGCACGTTCAGGGAAACCTTCAGGGTTTGAAGAGTATCGTGTAAACGTATTAATCCACATTGATCAACGTCATGTACCCGAGAACTGACAAATGTGATGGCTTGTTATCATTCCACCATCGTGTGACATCTGCATGGATTGAGGCAGGTTAAATGGCTCTGAGCACTATGGGACTTAACTGCTGTGGTCATCAGTCCCCTAGAACTAGAACTACTTAAACCTAACTAACCTAAAGACATCACACACATCCATGCCCGAGGCAGGATTCGAACCTGCGACCGTAGCAGTCGCGCGGTTCCGGACTGAGCGCCTAGAACCGCTCGGCCATCGCGGCCGGCGCAGGTTAAAAAATCTGCTATATGCGTACCACATGCTCTAAGCCAAGATCACAAACATCAGCAGCATCTCCGCTTGCTTCTCATCAACTGGTTAGGGAACAACACCGACCATTCCTACCTTGTATCGTTACTGCTGACTAGAAATACTTTCTTTATGGTAACACAAGGAAAGTAAAGGAATGGTTGAGCCCAAACAAAGCAGCAACTTCCCGTACAAAGACCTGTATGCATCCACTAAACATAATGTTATGTATCTGGTGGAACTGCAACGGTGTGGTGTACTACAAATTGCTTCCACAAGATCTAACCATCACTGCTCACATTTGTTGTCAAAAACGGAGATGTCTAGCAGACGGAGTCCGAGAACAACGACCAGGAAGACTGCCTGAAGTGTGCCTACTCCAAGATAAAGCCCGTCCGCATTCTGCTAGACTGACAGAAAACATTGTACAGGAGTTGGGTTGGGAAGTCATTCAAATGGTTCAAATGGCTCTGAGCACTATGGGACTTTACTTCTGAGGTCACCAGTCTCCTAGAACTTAGAACTACTTAAACCTAACTAACCTAAGGACATCACACACATCCATGCCCGAGGCAGGATTCGAACCTGCGACCGTAGTGGTCGCGCGTTTCCAGACTGTAGCGCCTAGAACCGCGCGGCCAATCTGGCCGGCGGAAGTCATTCCGCACCCACCTTATTCATCTCATCTTGTGTCAGTTTATCAACTTTTCTGCTCTCTATCAAACAACCTTCAAGGGTGAAAATGCTCTCCGAACATGGCTCGGCGAGTTCTTTGCCTCAAAACCACATTACTTCTACAGTCACGGAATCTAAAAGTTACCCCAGTGTTGGAGGATTGTTGTAAATAGTGAAGGAGAATATATCATTGCTGGCTAAAGTCTCTGTTACGTATATCTCCTCTGTGTTTATTAAACCTATGGAAAAACGCTACGAACTTGTGCAGCAACCTAACAGAAGTACCAGTTCCAATGGAATTGTGGAGTCTGGGGTAGCAGCAGTGAGTGTGGGCTTTACGAGAGTGATTAAGTGTAGGGATAGCAACATGGGTGATTTAAGTGCAGTAGTATCTGCCCCATAGTGTGATGAATGCCGTGTTCAGGAAAGAGAACCTGGGACAGATACACAGGGAAGTGCATGTGCTGGTAATTTTTACGTGGTGCAGAGTAAAACTGCAGACGATGTTATTTTTAGGTGCGGTACTACAGGGAATGGACAAGAAGTTGTTGGTAATTGTGTTGGATATATTGTGCTAGAAACAGTATAGACACATATATTTCGTCAGAAGCAGAGTGAGCGGAGGAAGAGAAAGAGGAGACGAGTCTGTAGAGTGTGTGTTTAAGTATATAGGGTTGAATCTGTCCAAAAGTGTACGCCAGAGGCTTAGAATGTGGTGAGAGTGAGTGCAAGTACTCGCTAACAGCCTTGCAGGGCAAGCAGCTGATGTGTGAAACAAACTGTTTATAGGAGATTCAAAATGGCTCTAAGCACTATGGGACTTAACAGCTGTGGTCATCAGTCCCCTAGAAATTAGAACTACTTAAACCTAACTAACCTAAGGACAGCACACACATCCATGCCCGAGGCAGGATTCGAACCTGCGACCGTGGCAGTCGCACGGTTCCGGACTGGGCGCCTAAAACCGCTCGGCCACGTTTATAGGAGAGCCGAGCTCCGGTGTACATGACGAGTATGAAATGGGTGAAGGCTGCAACGCAAGCCGGAAAATATATGTTCTGACCGAACTTCATGCCAAAGTTAAACTTCGACGATAGAAGGCTGTTCTCAGTGTAGAGCTGTCACGAGGTGCGTCTAGTATACGAGACAAACCACTTAAACTGTGTACAAATACATTAAGGAGTAGCTCGCATGGTACATTGCCACCAGGCATCGGAAATTTGTTTCCAGTGAACAAGAGCACCGGAAAAACAAACATTTCGAGAAGAAATGGTTCAAATGGCTCTGAGCGCTATGGGACTTAACTGCTGTGGTCATCAGTCCCCTAGAACGTAGAACTACTTAAACCTAACTAACCTAAGGACATCACACACATCCATGCCCGAGGCAGGATTCGAACCTGCGACCGTAGCGGTCGTGCGGTTCCTGACTGAAGCGCCTAGAACCGATCGGCCACTTCGGCCGGGTTTCGAGAAGAATTTAGTTTGTAAGGAGTGCTGTAGGGAGGAATAAATGGGATTAGCTGTTGAATTGTTGTGAATGGTGGTGCTGTACGTAGTTCTCTTGTGAGAATAGTTTTGGTAGTATTTTGTCTTGAGAAATATAAGAACTGTTGTCACAAGGGCAAAGTTCCGACAGTTATTCCAAAGAAAAGGATTAAAAAAAGACTGGATAGACAGATGAGATGTCAAGCATAGGAGTTTAATGAAGTCAGGTCTTGTTATGTTATGTTGAAATTGATAGGTTTAGGATAATTTATTTAGAAAGAAGAGAGTAATTTTGGTTTCCGATGTGCAATAGATATTTGGAAGTTTTCTGGTTAAGGATGGAAAGAGGCCTAGCAGTGGAATATGTTTCGTTGTATTTGAATAAATGAGCAGGTCAAGGTACCCTTGAGAAATGTTGGCCGGCCGGAGTGGACATGCGTTTCTAGGCGCTACAGTCTGGAACCGAGCGACCGCTACGGTCGCAGTTTCGAATCCTGCCTCTGGCATGGATATGTGTGATGTCCTTAGGTTAGTTAGATTTAATTAGTTCTAAGTTCTAGGCGACTGATGACCTCAGAAGTTAAGTCGCATAGTGCTCAGAGCCATTTGAACCATTTTGAGAAATGTTGTGAGCTTAAGCACCATGAGTGATGGATGAAAGACAGATTTATGGAGTTAGAAATTTATATAGTAATTCGTGTAGTAGTTGAGAGGTCCGATTTAGTAAGACGTCCGAGCCAGCTGCCGCCAATGCTGAGTTTCCAGTGAGACTTGACACCACCACACCAGTCGCAGTCCAATTCCTGCAGATGGCAGCAGGTCATTTCCCGCGCACAGCTGTCTTTGCGAATCGCCGCAGTGACGAGAGAAGTGTGTGGAGTCATGTGGCCTATACAATGCCGAAGAAAGTAGCGTGCTCCGGAAGTCAACAACCATGGCTTCTAAAGCTCCTATTACATGATCCGCATAAACCGTACACCTATGCACAAGAGCCCGAAGCGTGTATATCTGTAACTACAGGCTGATTCACGTAGACCTATTACATCATCCACCCGGGATATACCTGGCGCACGTGCGCAGTAGACAGTGATAACGCGCGAAACGGAAACAAAACTGTCCAATCTCTTGTAAAGTCGCTCGTTCTATTGTGCGAAACACAATTGGGACCATGTGACGTATTGGAACGTCATTTGTTCAAATTATTAATGTGACTCAAGGTTCCTACTTAATAATAAATTGTTTTTTATCATTCCAGAATGAGATTTTCACTCTGCAGCGGAGTGTGCGCTGAAATGAAACTTCCTGGCAGGTTAAAACTGAGTGCCGGAGCGACACTCGAACTCGGGACCTTTGCCTTTCGCGGGCAACTGCTTTACCTTATGAGCTGCCCAAGCACGACTCACGCCCCGTCCTCACAGCTTTACTTCTGCCAGTACCTCGTCTCCTACCTTCCAAACTTTACAGAAGCTCTCCTGCGAACCTTGCAGAACTAGCACTCCTGAAAGAAAGGATACTGCGGAGACATGGCTTAGCCACAGCCTCGGAGATGTTTCCAGAATGAGACTTTCACTCTGCAGCGGAGTGTGCGCTAATATGAAACTTCCTGGCAAGTTAAAACTGAGTGCCGGAGCGAGACTCGAACTCGGGAGCTTCTGTTAAGTTTGGAAGGTAGGAGACGAGGTACTGGCAGAAGTAAAGCTGTGAGGACGGGGCGTGAGTCGTGTTTTTTATCATTATTTATGAAGTAATTGTTACTCTCTTAGGTAGGTTACTACTGTACTGAATTACATACTCAATTGTAAGTTTTATATTACATTTGATTACACAAGTACATGTATTTATACAGCATATTCCACATACAAGACCCATTTGTTTTTGTAGCTATTGCCCTGGCAGTGACAGTAAATCTGTGGAATAGGGCAGAACGACGACGAAAACAAAAAGCCAGACGTTGTTGAGTTCGACCCTGACTGAAAAGAAGGGACAAAGGCAGGGGATTATATTCACTATTTAAGAAAGAACTGAGACTCGAAGGTCCACATGAATTTCGGAGCTTCGACAAGCTGCTGTCTATGATAGAATATGGAATTAGCAAGTGTGACGCAGTCATGACGGATACTGTGTCACATTCTCGAAAGTAAGAATTCAATCATATGTTTATACGTTTTGTGATCATACCAACCTACATCACGAATAAAATACCGATAAATGCCCTGTTACGCTCCAGGCTGGTTGTGACATTACATTTCCTGGATACTGGGGAATCTTTTAAAAGTCTGGCTTTTAACCACAGAATAGCACAGCCCACCATTTCAAAAGTTGTAGTGGATACATGCACCGCAATTTGCAACACTTTATAGGACCTATAGGTTGGTTGGTTGGTTGGTTTTGGGGAAGGAGACCAGACAGCGTGGTCATCGGTCTCATCGGATTAGGGAAGGATGGGGAAGGAAGTCGGCCGTGCCCTTTCAGAGGAACCATCCCGGCATTTGCCTGGAGCGATTTAGGGAAATCACGGAAAACCTAAATCAGGATGGCCGGACGCGGGATATAGGACCTATACTTTAAGGTGCAACTTGTATTATTTTTCCAAGTTTGGACTATATACGAGGGTTGGAACTTTAATAGTGGCACCTCCTTATTTACAGTTCGTAAAAAATAGATCCTTGTTTCAAAGTTTTACTGGCCTTCAAAGTAGTCACCAGCATTGTGTATAACCTGTTGCCAGCGATGTGGAAGTCGTAGGATACTCTTAGCAGTGCCAGTTGTGTTGACAGTTCGAGCGGCGAGGTCTATTGCCCGACGAATTTGTAGCAGTTCTGGAGCGAATGCCGTGAAGTGTTTCTTCAGTTTAGAAATCGAGTTGAACTCACGAGGGCTTAAGTTAGGGGAGTGCAGTAGGTGGTATAGCACTTAGCAGCCCCATCAGTCAAACAAATAAGTAACAACTTGCACTTTACGTGCTTGAGCATTGTCCTCCAAAATGATAGGTCCTGCAGAAGTATCATCACTTCTGTCTCTAAGCTGCTCGTAGGCTGTGTTCCAAAAATGAACAGCATAGAGACAGAAGTGATGACACTTTCTGCAGGACCTGACCATCATTTTGCAGGACAATGCTCAAGCACCTTTAGCCTTGATGACAGCTTCCACTCTCGCAGGCATACGTTCAATCAAGCGCTGGAAGGTTTCTTGGGGAATGGCAGCCCATTCTTCGCGGAGTGCTGCACTGAGGAGAGGTATCGATGTCGGTCGGTGAGGCCTGGCACGAGGTCGGTGTTCCAAAACATTCCAATGGTGTTCTATAGGGTTCAGGTCAGGACTCTGTGCAGGCCAGTCCATTACAGGGATGTTATTGTCGAGTAACCACTCCGCCACAGGCCGTGCATTATGAACAGGTGCTCTTTCGTGATCAAAGTTGCAATCGCCATCTCCGAATTGCTCTTCAACAGTAGGAAGCAAGAAGGTGCTTAAAACATCAATGCAGGCCTGTGCTGTGATAGTGCCATGCAAAAAAACAAGTGGTGCAAGCCCCCTCCATGAAAAACACGACCACACCATAACACCACCGCCTACGAATTTTACTGCTGGCATTACACACGCTGATAAATGACGTTCACCGGGCATTTGCCACACCCACACACTGCCATCCGATCGTCACATTGTGTACCGTGATTCGTCACTCCACACAACGTTTTTCCACTGTTCTATCGCCCAATGTTTACGCTCCTTACACAAAGCGAGGCGTCATTTGGCATTCATCGGCGTGATGTGTCGCTTATGAGCAGCCACTCGACCACAAAATCCGAGTTTCCTCACCTCTCGCCTAACTATCACAGTACTTATAGTGGATCCTGGTGCAGTCTGTAATTCCTGCATGATGGTCTGGATAGATGTCTGCCTATTACGCATTACGACCCTCTTCAACTGTCGGCGTTCTCTGTCAGTCAACAGAAGACGTCGGCCGGTAGGCTTTTGTGCTGTACAAGTCCCTTCACGTTTCTACTTCACTATCACATCGGAAACAGTGGACCTAGGAATGTTTAGGAGTGTGGAAATCTCCGGTACAGATGTACGACACTAGTGACACCCAATTACCTGACCACGTCCGAAGTACGTGAGTTCCGCGGAGCGCCCCATTCTGCTCTCTCACGATGTCTAATGACTACTGATGTCGCTGATATGGAGTACCCGGCAGTAGGTAGCAGAAAAATGCGCCTAATGTGAAAAACGTATGGTTTTGGGGGTGTCTGGATACTTTTGATCACATAGTGTACATGCATTACGTAGTAGATACGTAAAATTTCTCTCGCGATTTTCTCGGAATTTCCATTGTAGTGCATTTACTACTTGCACATATGTTGTTTTAATGGCCTACTGAAGGTGTACAAAGTTTCAAGAAAATTCGTTATCCCAACGTCGTGGTGTCCCCTGGTAAGTAACCATCTTGTTGCTTATGTTATAGCCATTAGTTATCTTAATATAAGATCGTAGGTGAAGTACTGTGTCGGTAAATACTGTGCGAAGTAAACAACTTCTTGCAAACGGCCTACAGATATTTCGTTTCTCGCCCGCAACAGTGTGACGCCTGGTGAGTGGGCGACTTAAAGAGCAGCCGAGCCACACAGGGCTCGGGGCGGATCCCGTTTCTGGTGAGCATCGTTAAGGCATAGCGGGCCGGGCTGCGCGAGTCCAGACTCGCCCTATGGTCAAGGCTAGGGCCGCGCAGGCTCGGTGCACCCCTCTGGCCCAAAGCGTGTGGACTTTGTTTTTAAACCCCTACTGCCAGGACAATGAACGTTTCTTGTTAGAGAAATCTGTGGACGTTGTTCCTTAAGACATTTTTAAGGGATACGAAATTCCTTCACCTACGACGAACGTTAAGCGAAATCTGATGTCAGGTGATCAACACCGATTTAATTGCCGCCGGCCAGCATCAACCATACGTGCATACAGCTGACATCCCCAAACAGAGATTTCCGACGTACTTTCCTCCCCAAAAACACATTCGGTAGTTTATCTTCAAAAAAATGGTTCAAATGGCTCCGAGCACTATGGGACTCAACATCTGAGGCCATCGTTCCCATAGAACTTAGAACTACTTAAACCTTAATAACCTAAGGACATCACACACATCCATACCCTAGGCAGGATTCGAACCTGCGACCGTAGCGGTCGCGCGGTTCCAGACTGAAGCGCCTACAACCGCTGTGACCACTCCTGCCGGCGTTTATCTTCTAACAGTTAATTATCGGTAGGTGGCGTATGGGTCATGACCTGTAAGGAAATGTGTCAGTCCTCTTGAAGTATTCAGTTCAAAAATGGTTCAAATGGCTCTGAGCACTATGGGACTCAACTGCTGAGGTCATTAGTCCCCTAGAACTTAGAACTAGTTAAACCTAACTAACCTAAGGACATCACAAACATCCATGCCCGAGGCAGGATTCGAACCTGCGACCGTAGCCGTCTTGCGGTTCCAGACTGCAGCGCCTTTAACCGCACGGCCACTTCGGCCGGCGAAGTATTCAGTTGTCTGACGTATAGCCTCTGTTTTTTGTTTTACGTTTGACGGAAAACTTTGTGTGTACCCCGCTCTTTGATAAGCAACAAATGAATTACTGTTCTAACAGTTCATGATGCTTCATGTACCTGCCACTGTATCCGAGGCCACTAACGCACGCCTCTTCGGTGGCACTAGACTCATAGATATGAAGGTCTGAATCCTGATAGTGGATGAAATTTTCACTGCGACTATTTGGCGTGTAAAGATAGCAGAGGTGATGGCGTAAAGTTTCTAGTTATCTGTCGTTTCTCCAATGTCTTAGATTAAATCTCAAACCTCTCTGCAGTATCTCATGTAGTGAAGGCATGAAATACTGTTGATGGCGATCCGTCCTTCAAATGGAGACGTTAAGCTCAGCGGCTCTGTTAGTGCTACTCGAGAAGAGTAAACTATGTACTGGCACTCCGTGTCAACCTCTCCATTTTATACAACAAAAGGCAACACTATACTATACATTCATCCTACAACTACACATACGACACAACTATCACTTATCAATAAGGAAAGGACCAGTGTGTGTGGAGGAAGAATACCCTTTCCACAGGCGGCTGAACCCACCCCATGGGACATCTTAGCGAACAATTCTATACGACATTTATAGTTTATATAAATTACGTGCATTTGTGGTGTCTGTTCTTTCAGATATGTCCGAATGGACAGACACCACGCAATATACAATTGATTCGCCTCGATGGTCAATGAAGCAACAACGTTCAATGCAGTTGCACATTTACATTCCACCTGAAAACCTAAGCCGGCCGGTGTGGCCGAGCGGTTCTAGGCGCTTCAGTCTGGAACCGCGCGACCGCTACGGTCGCAGTTTCGAATCCGGCCTCGGGCATGGGTGTGTGTGATGTCCTTAGGTTAGTTAGGTTTAAGTAGTTCTAAGTTCCAGGGGACTGATGACCTCAGATGTTAAGTCCCACAGTGCTCAGAGCCATGACCTGAGATGAGAACCTAAAATTAATGAGCATGGAGGACATGGCAGGGGAATATGGATAGGTGACGCTAGGTGGGAATGTGGGTCAGCCGAGGAGCGTACCGAAATAGTCCGCGGATTTGCGATTAACACTGTGTCCGGGTGTCTCATTACTGCTTAGTAACTAGGTTCGAGTTCTGGTCCAGCACACATTTTCACTCGCCAGCGCTGATTACGCATAACAGTCCCGATGCAGCTGCATCATTAATTCCTTCCATTTCCTTTCCGTTCTGACCCCTACACTTCCAAAAACATAATGTTTACAGTTTACATTGAGCATGTGGTATCAGTCTGATCCCGGAAATCACACGCTCCAAACAACACGTGGGCCTGGATAGACATGAGCAGTAGCGACACTACTATCGAATAGCGTGGGGGATGCGGCAAGGGAGACCATTACAAACCAAGAGGCAGACCGCGTGCATTCTTATATTCGTCGATATCTACTTACGGCTGATGTAATGCGCGGACGACTGAGAATCCAATGGTCAACTAGTAATGTTGCTCGCCACTGGAAGGTGGAGATTTCAATTTACCAGACATAGACTGGGATACTCAGATGTTTAGGACAGGTGATAGACACAGAACATCGAGAGACATTATACTGACTACACTATCCGAAAATTACCTCGAGCAATTAAACAGAGAACCGAGTCGTGGAGATAACATCATGGACCTACTGATAACAAACAGACCCGAACTTTTCGACTCTGTAAGCGCAGAACAGGGAATCAGTGATCATAAGGCCGTTGCAGCATCCCTGAATATGGAAGTTAATAGGAATATAAAAAAAGGGAGGAAGGTTTATCTGTTTAGCAAGAGTAATAGGAGTCAGATTTCAGACTACCTAACAGATCAAAACGAAAATTTCTGTTCCGACACTGACAAAGTTGAGTGTTTATGGAAAAAGTTCAAGGTAATCGTAAAATGCGTTTTAGACAGTTACGAGCCGAGTATAACTGTGAGGGACGGGATAAACCCACCGTGGTTCAACAACAAAGTTAGGAAACTACTGCGAAAGCAAAGAGAGCTTCACTCCAAGTGTAAACGCAGCCAAAACGTCTCAGACAAACAGAAGCTAAACGATGTCAAAGTTGGCGTAAGGAGTGTTATGCGTGAAGCGTTCAGTGAATTCGAAAGTCAAATTCTATGTACCGACTTGACAGAAAATCCTAGGAAGTTCTGGTCTTACGTTAAATCAGTAAGTGGCTCGAAACAGCATATCCAGACACTCCGCGATGATGATGGCATTGAAACAGACGATGACACGCGTAAAGCTGAAATACTAAACACCTTTTTCCAAAGCTGTTTCACAGAGGAAGACCGCCCTGCAGTTCCTTCTCTAAATCCTCGCACGAACGAAAAAATGGCTGACATCGAAATAAGTGTCCAAGGAATAGAAAAGCAACTGAAATCACTCAACAGAGGAAAATCCACTGGACCTGACGGGATACCAATTCGATTCTACACAGAGTACGCGAAAGAACTTGCCCCCCTCCTAACAGCCGTGTATCACAAGTCTCTAGAGGAACGGAAGGTTCCAAATGATTGGAAAAGGGCACAGGTAGTTCCAGTTTTTAAAAAGGGTCGTCGAGCAGATGAGTAAAACTATAGGCCTATATCTCTGACATCGATCTGTTGTAGAATTTTAGAACATGTTTTCTGCTCGCATATCATGTCATTTCTGGAAACCCAGAATCTACTCTGTAGGAATCAACATGGATTCCTGAAACAGCGATCGTGTGAGACCCAGCTCGCTTTATTTGTTCATGAGACCCAGAAAATATTAGATACAGGATCCCAGGTAGATGCCAGTTTCCTTGACTTCCGGAAGGCGTTCGATACATTTCCACACTGTCGCCTGATAAATAAAGTAAGAGCCTACGGAATATCAGACCAGCTGTGAGGCTGGATTGAAGAGTTTTTAGCAAACAGAACACAGCATGTTGTTCTCAATGGAGAGACGTCTACAGACGTTAAAGTAATCTCTGGCGTGTCACTGGGGAGTATTATGGGACCATTGCTTTTTACAATATATATAAATGACCTAGTAGATAGTGTCGGAAGTTCCATGCGGCTTTTCGCGGATGATGCTGTAGTATACAGAGAAATTGCAGCATTAGAAAATTGCAGCGAAATGCAGGAAGATCTGCAGCGGTAGACACTTGGTGCAGGGAGTGGCAACTGACCCTTAACATAGACAAATGTAATGTATTGCGGATACATAGAAAGAAGGATCCTTTACTGTATTATTATATGATAGCGGAACAAACACTGGTAGCAGTTACTTCTGTAAAATATCTGGGAGTATGCGTACGGAACGATTTGAAGTGGAATGATCATATAAAATTAATTGTTCGTAATGCGGGTGCCAGGTTGAGATTCATTGGGAGAGTCCTTACAAAATGTAGTCCATCAACAAAGGAAGTGGCTTAAAATCACTCGTTCGACCTATACTTGAGTATTGCTCATCAGTGTGGGATCCGTGCAGGTCGGGTTGACGGAGGAGATAGAGAAGATCCAAAGAAGAGCGGCGCGTTTCGTCAGAGGGTTATTTGGTAACCGTGATAGCGTTACGGAGATGTTTAGCAAACTCAAGTGGCAGACTCTGCAAGAGAGGCGCTCTGCATCACGGTGTAGCTTGCTGTCCAGGTTTCGAGAGGGTGCGTTTCTGGATGAGGTATCGAACATATTGCTTCCCCCTACTTATAACTCCGAGAAGATGACGAATGTAAAATTAGAGAGATTCGAACGCTCACGGAGGCTTTGCGGCAGTCGTTCTTTCCGCAAACCATACGCGACTGGAACAGGAAAGGGAGGTAATGACAGTGGCACGTAAAGTGCCTTCCGCCTCACACCGTTGGGTGGCCTGCGGAGTATAAATGTAGATGTAGATGTAGAAGGGGATTTGACCTTAGCCTACGTTTCTAGGGCCGATGTTGGTGCTACCTGCAAATTTCACAAGGCTACATGTATTATGAAGATACTCGTACTTCATTCCCAGATGGCTGTAGATGTTTCGTCCTTCGTCATGTGAGCGAATTCAAAAGACATTCTTACCATGTTCGCTGAGCGGTGTATACATTAGTAGGCCCTTTGCGTACATTAGAAATTATGCGTGTCCTTTGGAAGTCAGATTTGGAAGCTAGAGAGATCTGGAGAGATTGAATAAGAGTCCGTAAACGTTCTTTCCACCAACCTTTCGTCTTCTAAAGTTGTGTCCCCAGCGGGGATGACAGCTCGTCGGTCGTGGGATCTTCTTCGGCGGAGGTCGCTATGCTGTCAACTTGACCCTGTGATTGTGCTTTTTATGGGATGACACTTGCCTAGGTTAGTCTCCGTATCTATAGAGAGAAAGATCTGTAGTACTGACAATGATGGCAGACGGCACTTTTTATTACTGTATCCTGTTTTGTTCTATTTTAAATAACCACATATTTCATTCTGTCCTTTACAACACTCGACATAGCTTTCTTAATTGAAGGGTGACTTTTCTGACAATTTCCGGTATAGGGTATAACATGTCCGCCAGAAACAGAGATACATGTGTGGCTCTGAAGAACGCCCAATTCACTCTGACTATCGCAGCCGAAGTACTTCGTCTCCCAGGCAACCCGAAGGTGTCCGAAGCACTTCGGTTGCAATATCGCTACTCTTACGGTTTTCAAAACTTTTGAAATTTAATAAACAGCCGCGCGGGATTAGCCGAGTGGTCTTGGGCGCTGCAGTCATGGACTGAGCGGCTGGTCCCGGCGGAGGTTCGAGTCCTCCCTCAGGCATGGGTGTGTGTGTTTGTCCTTAGGATACTTTAGGTTAAGTAGTGTGTAATAGTGTGTAAGCTTAAGGACTGATGACCTTAGCAGTTAAGTCTCATACGATTTCACACACATTTGAACATTTTTTTATAAACAAAAACCGATAGGCTGGTACGGTAACCATGAGAGATTGTCATCCTAAGAACTAGATTCAATACAATAAAAAGTATTTAAGTAATTAATAAGAGACGTTAGGCGTTTTAGCGCCTAGCACTCAAATGTGCCGACCAATCAGAAGCAAGTTCTGTACAATTGGCGTATTCTCCCACGGAACTGGTACATCTGTCGCTTCTTCCTCACTCCACTTTTGTATTCACGTGTATCAGGCTGCATCAAGGCGATCTTCTAGCAAAATAAAATCCTGGCGACCACAGCCAGGGATATCACAACATACAAAAACAGTATTCTGTGACGTCACTTATCCAATCCGCCGGTTGCACCAAGAACAGTCCACTTTCCGGAGATGATGATGCGCTATTCGTCGTTGTGGACAATATGAATCATTATTCGTAGTCTGGCGTCGTGTCACTCAGTCATTGGTGGTTGAATCTTCTGGATGCTGCATCTAATAGATAGGAAATGTTTTCACACTTTTCGAACACCACAAAAAATAACATTTATGTATGTTACCAGTAATGCTTGTATTTTACCTGCTTTCATCCTGCCAACTGGCTTCCATAATTCATACGATGAAGGCTGCCTTGTTGCTATTAGACCAAACTGTCTATCTGCATTGTCTTCTGTTGCTCTCACTGCCCCAACTACTATTGCATTATGATATATACAGTTGTGGGTTGCGTACAAATCACACAGGATGGAACACAGATTAGGATTTTAGGCTCGGATCGGACAAGGGGGAGAAAATTATCCGTGTCCATTTCTGGAACTGTCCCGGCATTCGTTGCTTCAAATGGCTCTGAGCACTATGGGACTTAACATCTGAGGTCATCAGTCCGCTAGACTTAGAACTACTTAAACCTAACTAACCTGAGACATCACACACATCCATGTCCGAGGCAGGATTCGAACCTGCGACCGTAGCAGTCGCGCAGTTCCAGACCCGGCATTCGTCTTAATCAATAAAGGAAGCCAGGGAGAACCTAAGGTACCACGTCGCTCGGCTGATGTAAGTCGAATGCGGCGCAGCTGATTTTTCAGAGATAGTTTTTGCTTACTACTCAATTTAAGCGTCGATCCTATACGTTTTCCGGAGATAGTGTAATTTTTGTGATTTTTCTTTAATTTGTGAATGATTAGCTTACATATTTAACTACCGAGATGACATGAGTCTGGATGAAATTTTTTTATTTTTATTTAGTTTGCAAAGTATTCTTGTCCACGTCCTATAACTTGATTTGAAGTAGGGATTGATTCTATAAGTCTTCGATCAAACAAGAAATAATTCTATTTCCTATTTTATTATTGCATTATTTCTGTTTATTAATAGTGTGTTGACATAGCAGAGTATGTTCTGGATAGCAGTCGAAGTGGTACTAAACCAATTTCATTTCATAATGACAACTGTCTCTGGCGTTCTTGTAATCTGTCTGGCACTACTTTAAGAACGCATTATCCAGCGGAAGATCAGCTCAGTAAAGACCTTTCGTCTGGCTAATAGAACAAAGGGGTCCATCTCTTCTTTCTGAACCACGCGGGATAGCCGAGCGGTCTAGGCGCTTTGCCACAGTTCGCGCGGCTCCCCGCGTCGGAGGTTCGAGTCCTCCCTCGGGCATGCGCGTGTGTGTTGTCCTTACCGTAAGTTAGTTTAAATTAGATTAAAGTAGTGCTTAAGCATAGGGACCGATGACCTCAGCAGAATGGTCCATGCCATGGTCCATGCCATGGTCAATGCCATGGTCCATGCCATGGTCCATGCCATGGTCCATTTTACACTTGTTGCCATACAAGACCCAGACGGGGCAGCAACTTAGACCTCATCATCCACAACAACGTTCTGAATTTGCTCTTAAGTTTCTGGCACGGATCTAAGTTGATGACACATGGCTGGGCAATATTCTATGGAGTGACGTGGCACATTTTACACTACAGGGTTATTGAATGCACAGAAATGCCGAATTTGGGGTACCGTCAAACCGCGTATTGCGCAAGAAGAGCCATTGCACTCACCGTATGTGGTGGGTGACGTGGATTCACAAGTACCATTATTTTCGGTCTGTTCTTGTTCGAAGAAAATACACCCAGGTGTACCGTAACGTCTGCAAGTTATCGAGATCTCCTTGTACAGACTGTGAGTCCAGCTTAGGAAGAGCGCAGCTGCGTGGAAACCACTGTTTTTATGCAAGATTGGGCAACATCTCATGACGCTCGCCCAGTGAAAGATCTATCTGCTTAATGCAGCCTTCCACGAACGTGTACCGCCCACAGATTTTCCAGATGCGTGGCCTGCAAGATCACCGGCTCTGAATCTACGTGACTTTTGTTTCTAGGGATAGCTGAAAGAACCCGTTTACCAAGGACGCATTCGGTTTCTACCTGATCTGAATGCGAGTGTACAGAAAATACGTTGCACAATTTCCACCGGAACTACTGCGAGCAGCTGTTGATGATGTTTTACGGATGCGGCACCTCGTCAATGTCCCCAGTGCTCACACAGAACAAAATGTGTAAGCGCCGGTTAATAATAAAATCAACATCATGCCTTTCTCATTTGTTTGATCTCTTCTGCCCACGTCCCGTTCCTAATCCATTACATATGGAAAAGTCCCTGTGCGTGTTTCTTACATTCACAGCGCCATATTTTCACCTGGCTAAAATTGGAACTAATTTGTTTTCCAGCGTAAATCTGTTCCGGATTAACCTATTAGAACATCTACCAAGCTTCACTGCCATGCGGTTATTTTAGCTCCCACTGGACCTCTGTGGGTAGCTGCATTTTAAGGGGAGTTGGAACGCCCTATCCCGACAATGTTAAATTTAGTGTCTTGGCTTCCCGGTATTTCAGGAACCACTGTAGCCATTGGCATGAAACTTTTACAGGACATTAAACTGTATGTTCTGAGTCTACTAAACTACAATAATTGCATTTTAGCCACCGTTTTTGGAAATACAATTTTTTAATTACATTGTTAAAATTTTCAGTACTTCCTTTGTACGTTATGCTAAACAATTTTAATTATACATAACATTATGTTCTTCTTTTAGTTCAGTAGGCTCAGGATATGTATGTTATTACTCACTGTAAATTTGAACACTCTACTCGATGTGGCTTCTGAGATTTAGGGAGAAATGCAACAGAAAATGTAAATTTTCAGGAACGGCTTCTAAAGTTTAAAATATTGTAACTCATTTAATATATGCTTAATTCTTTTTATTTTTAGTCACTCAGAAGCACCCTGCACCATAGTCTATATCATCCTCTTGATCTTTTTCCAAGTTTTTTCTTCTTTTCTTCTTTCTGGACTCCTTAGTGGCCAACTGTGCTGCATACTCTACTTTATCAATGCGAACGTTGTCCATCCGTTCAAGTTCTCTGATGCAGCTTGCTCCAGGATTGATTCCCATATGCCGTAGCACTTTCATCCTACCAATGCTGCCATCATTAAAAACAATAACAGCAGCACTAGCACCCCATTTTAGTGTCTTCATTCCAACAAAAACATTTTTTGGTGAACGAGCCCATATAAGATTACTGAACGACTCATTGGGATTTTGAGTCTGACCATGCAGACACTTCTTCAGTAATTCAGGATTTGCCAGGACTCTGTAAATAGGTTTTATGATATTCATGACTGCAGCTGGGATGGAATGCTTATGGTTGTACGAACTTTTTGGGTACTTGGCATTGCGGTAATTGCACCATCAATCAGGTCCAGGAGGACAAAGGTGGTGTACTGCTTTTTCATCAGTTGAAAGTCTGTGGAAGAAGGTAGCCCATACTGCTTGCTACATTTTCAACAAATCCTCAGTATTATTTCTAATGGCCATCCCGTAATACTGCTGTAGTTCATCAATCATTTTGTTCGTCAGCCGGCCACTTATGGTTATACCATCAGAAAGTTTCTTGTCTCTCAAACTTTGTTTCATCTCCCACAAACTGGTACCCATCCTCTGCTGGAAATGACCAACACAGATAACCTTTATAACAGAGGAACCCACAGCTTTCTGTATAAAAAATTACCGATTTTATTACATCTTGAAGCAATGCACGTAAAAACTTTAACATTTTCAACCGGTGTAAATTACATTTAAAAAATAAAATAATATACTTCCCATGTGAGTTTAGAAGTGATATATACAGGGTGGTCCATTGATAGTTACTGGGCCAAATATCTCATGAAATAAGCATCAAAGGAAGAAACTACAAAGAACGAAACTCGTCTAGTTTGAAGGGGGAAAGCAGATGGCGCTATGGTTGGCCCGCTAGATGGCGCTGCCATAAGTCAAACGGATATCAACTGCGTTTCTTTAAATAGGAAACCCAATTTTTATTACATATTCGTGTAGTATGTAAAGAAATGTGAATGTTTTAGTTGGACCACTTTTTTCGCTCTGTGATAGATGGCGCTGTAATAGTCAGAAAGTGGTATCACGTAACATTCCGGCAGTGCGGGCGGTATTTGCTTCGTGATACATTAAAATGGACCGTTTACCAATTGCGGAAAAGGTCGATATCGTGTTGATGTATGGCTATTGTGATCAAAATGACCAACAGGCGTGGCCGGCCAGGGTGGCCGAGCGGTTCTAGGCGCTACAGTCTGGAACCGTGCGACCGCTACGGTCACAGGTTCGAATCCTGCCTCGGACATGGATGTGTGTGATGTCCTTAGGTTAGTTAGGTTTAAGTAGTTCTAAGTTCTAGGGGACTGATGACCTCAGTAGTTAAGTCCCGTGCGGTAGCGTTCTCGCTTCCCACGCCCGGGTTCCCGGGTTCGATTCCCGGCGGGGTCAGGGATTTTCTCTGCCTCGTGATGGCTGGGTGTTGTGTGATGTCCTTAGGTTAGTTAGGTTTAAGTAGTTCTAAGTTCTAGGGGACTGATGACCATAGATGTTAAGTCCCATAGTGCTCAGAGCCATTTGAACCATTTTGAAGTTAAGTCCCATAGTGCTCAGAGCCTTTTGAACCAACCCAACGGGCGTGTGCTATGTATGCTGCTCGGTATCCTGGACGACATCATTCAAGTGTCCGGACCGTTCGTCGGATAGTTACGTTATTTAAGGAAACAGGAAGTGTTCAGCCACATGTGAAACGTCAACCACGACCTGCAACAAATTATGATGCCCAAGTAGGTGTTTTAGCTGCAGGTGTTTTAGCAGTGTCGTCCTAACCGCCGTCTGCTTCACGCCTGCTGTGCAGCGAGCTACCTTAATTGAAGTATTAACTGTATTTTTCTTACTTGTCACTTCTTCTTCCGTGTGCTTTTGCTTTTAGGAAGCTTTAATTGTCGAGTGCTATTAATAGTGTTCCATAGATTTCGTGTTTGTTTTGAATACAGTCAGAGAGAGTCCCTTTAATCAGCCATTGTGTCAGTAGTGCTAGTGTTTGTTTTCAGTACAGTCCAGAGACAGGTAGTGCTGTTTTCATTGTTTTCTACAAGAAGTGGCTAGCAATCATAGTTTAGTCAATAATCAGCCGCCTTTAGTGAATTAGCAGTCTAGTTAAAAGTTGATTAACTCTCTTCAGTAAATTGATTCCTTAGGATGGATAGGATGTCTCACTGCTGTGTACGGACGCAGGAGAAGCTGGCCGCTGTTCGCGAACAGCTGAACGTGTTGATGGCTGCGGTCAGCCATCTTCAGGCTGCTGCCTCGGAGTGTAGCGGCAGTGGGGAGTCTGGTGCGTCGCAAGGTACACCCCAGGTGTTACATGCGTCACCCACTGTCCCTGCTGTCGAGACATCTTCGCGGGTACCGGGCGCGGTTGGGCCACCCTCTCCCCAAGGGGAGTGGCGGGTTTAGCGGCGTTCGCTGCGCACGAGGCGGAGGGTAAATGTGGAGGCTGGCCGTGTGGCATCGCCCGCTCTGCCTGTGAGTGGACATGTGGCTGCTCCTTCAGCAAGGTCCGAGCAGGCACATGGGGGAGGGGTTTATTAGTTATTGGGAGCTCCAACGTTAGGCGGGTGATGGAGCCCCTTAGGGAAATAGCGGAAAGGTTGGGGAAGAAGGCCAGTGTTCACTCTGTCTGCTTGCTGGGGGGTCTCATCCGAGATGTGGAGGAGGCCCTACCGGCGGCGATAGAGAGCACTGGGTGCACCCGACTGCAAATTGTTGCTCATGTCGGCACCAATGACTCCTGCCGTCTGGGTTCAGAGGTCATCCTCAGTTCGTACAGGCGGTTGGCGGAATTGGTGAAGGCGGAAAGCCTCGCTCGCGGGGTGGAATCAGAGCTAACTATTTGTAGTATCGTTCCCAGATTCGATCGCGGTCCTCTGGTTTGGAGCCGAGTGGAAGGCTTAAACCAGAGGCTCAGACGATTCTGCGGAGATCTGGGGTGCAAATTTCTCGACCTCCGCTATCGGGTGGAGAAATGTAGGGTCCCCCTGAATAGGTCTGGCGTGCACTACACGCCGGAAGCGGCTACAAGGGTAGCGGAGTACGTGTGGAGTGCACATGGGGGTTTTTCAGGTTAGAGAATTCCCTCCCTAGGCTCGACAAGACGCCTCCTGAGACGCGGCAAGGTAGGAGTAGGCAAAATGCAACAGGGAATAACAATATTAATGTGCTAATGGTAAACTGCAGGAGCGTCTATAGAAAGGTCCCAGAACTGCTCTCATTAATAAACGGTCACAACGCCCTTATAGTACTAGGGACAGAAAGTTGGCTGAAACCAGACGTAAACAGTAATGAAATCCTCAACTCAGATTGGAATGTATACCGCAGAGACAGGCTGGACAGTGAAGGGGGAGGCGTGTTTATAGCGATAAGAAGTGCAATAGTATCGAAGGAAATTGACGGAGATCAGAAATGTGAAATGATTTGGGTGAAGGTCACGGTTAAAGCAGGCTCAGACATGGTAATTGGAGGTCTCTATAGGCCCCCTGGCTCAGCAGTTGTTGTGGCTGAGCACCTGAAGGATAATTTGGAAAATATTTCGAGTAGATTTCCCCACCATGTTATAGTTCTGGGTGGAGATTTTAATTTGCCGTTCATAACGGGTGGCAGGGACAAAGAATCCAGTGAAATTTTTTTAAGCGCTTTATCTGAAAACTATCTTGAGCAGTTAAACAGAGAACCGACTCGTGGCGATAACATATTAGACCTTCTGGTGACAAACAGACCAGAACTATTTGAAACAGTTAACGCAGAACAGGGATTCAGCGATCATAAAGCGGTTACGGCATCGATGATTTCAGCCGTAAATAGATATATTAAAAAAGGTAGGAAGATTTTTCTGTTTAGTAAAAGTGACAAAAAGCAGATTACAGAGTACCTGACGGCTGAACACAAAAGTTTTGTCTCAAGTACAGATAGTGTTGAGGATCAGTGGACAAAGTTCAAAACCATCGTACAATATGCGTTAGATGAGTATGCGCCAAGCAAGATCGTAAGAGATGGAAAAGAGCCACCGTGGTACAACAACCGAGTTATAAAACTGCTGCGGAAGCAAAGGGAACTTCACAGAAAACATAAACATAGCCAAAGTCTTGCAGACAAACAAAAATTACGCGAAGCGAAATGTAGTGTGAGGAGGGCTCTGCGAGAGGCGTTCAATGGATTCGAATGTAAAGTTCTATGTACTGCCTTGGCAGAAAACCCTAAGAAATTTTGGTCTTATGTCGAAGCGGTAGGTGGATCAAAACTAAATGTCCAGACACTCTGTGACCAAAATGGTACTGAAACAGAAGATGACAGACTAAAGGCCGAAATACTAAATGTCTTTTTCCAAAGCTGTTTCACAGATGAAGACTGCACTGTAGTTCCTTCTCTAGATTGTCGCACAGATGACAAAATGGTAGATATCGAAATAGACGACAGAGGGATAGAGAAACAATTAAAATCGCTCAAAAGAGGAAAGGCCGCTGGACCTGATGTGATACGAGTTCGATTTTACACAGAGTACGCGAAGGAACTTGCCCCCCTTCTTGCAGCGGTGTACCGTAGGTCTCTAGAAGAGCGTAGCGTTCCAAAGGATTGGAAAAGGGCACAGGTCATCCCCGTTTTCAAGAAGGGACGTCGAACAGATGTGCAGAACTATAGACCTATATCTCTAACGTCGATGAGTTGTAGAATTTTGGAACACGTATTATGTTCGAGTATAATGACTTTTCTGGAGACTACAAATCTACTCTGTAGCAATCAGCATGGGTTTCGAAAAAGACGGTCGTGTGAAACCCAGCTCGCGCTATTCGTCCACGAGACTCAGAGGGCCATAGACAAGGGTTCACAGGTAGATGCCGTGTTTCTTGACTTCCGCAAGGCGTTCCATACAGTTCCCCACAGTCGTTTAATGAACAAAGTAAGAGCATATGGACTATCAGACCAATTGTGTGATTGGATTGAGGAGCTCCTAGATAACAGAACGCAGCATGTCATTCTCAATGGAGAGAAGTCTTCCGAAGTAAGGGTGATTTCAGGTGTGCCGCAGGGGAGTGTCATAGGACCGTTGCTATTCACAATATACATATAAATGACCTGAGGCTTTATGCGGATGATGCTGTGGTGTATCGAGAGGTTGTAACAATGGAAAATTGTACTGAAATGCAGGAGGATCTGCAGCGAATTGACGCATGGTGCAGGGAATGGCAATTGAATCTCAATGTAGACAAGTGTAATGTGCTGCGAATACATAGAAAGATAGATCCCTTATCATTTAGCTACATAATAGCGGTCAGCAACTGGAAGCAGTTAATTCCATAAATTATCTGGGAGTGCGCATCAGGAGTAATTTAAAATGGAATGATCATATAAAGTTGATCGTCGGTAAAGCAGATGCCAGACTGAGATTCATTGGAAGAATCCAAAGGAAATGCAATCCGAAAACAAAGAAGTAGGTTACAGTACGCTTGTTCGCCCACTGCTTGAATACTGCTCAGCAGTGTGGGATCCGTACCAGATAGGGTTGATGGAAGAGATAGAGAAGACCCATCGGAGAACAGCGCGCTTCGTTACAGGATCATTTAGTTATCGCGAAAGCGTTACGGAGATAATAGATAAACTCCAGTGGAAGATTCTGCAGGAGAGACGCTCAGTAGCTCGGTACGGGCTTTTGCTAAAGTTTCGAGAACATACCTTCACCGAAGAGTCAAGCAGTATATTGCTCCCTCCTACGTATATCTCGGGAAGAGACCATGAGGATAAAATCAGAGAGATTAGAGCCCACACAGAAGCATACCGACAATCCTTCTTTCCACGAACAATACGAGACTGGAATAGAAGGGAGAACCGATAGAGGTACTCAGGGTACCCTCCGTCACACACCGTCAGGTGGCTTGCGGAGTATGGATGTAGATGTAGATGTAGATGTCGCGGCTAATCCGCACATCAGTAGCAGACAAATTACGCGAGAATCGGGAATCTCAAAAACGTCGGCGTTGAGAATGCTACTTCAACATCGATTGCACCCGTACCATTTTTCTATGCACCAGGAATTGCATGGCGACGAATTTGAACGTCGTGTACAGTTCTGCCACTGGGCACAATAGAAATTACAGGACGAGGAGAGATTTTTTGCACGCGTTGTATTTTGCGACGAAGCGTCATTCACCAACAGCGGTGACGTAAACCGGCATAATATGCACTATTGGGGCAACGGAAAATCCACCATGGCTGCGACAAGTGGAACATTAGTGACCTTGGCGGGTTAATGTATGTTGCGGCATTATGGGAGGACGGTTAATTGGCCCCCATTTTATCGATGGCAATCTAAATGGTGCAATGTATGCTGATTTCTTACGTAATGTTCTACCGATGTTACTATAAGATGTTTCACTGCATGACTGAATGGCGATGTACTTCCAAAATGATGGATGTCCGGCACATAGCCCGCGTGCGGTTGAAGTTGTGTTGAATAGCATATTTCATGACAGCTGGATTAGTCGTCGGAGCACCATACCATGGCCCGCACGTTTACCGAATATGATGTCCCCGGATTTCTATCTGTGGGGAAAGTTGAAGGATATTTGCTATCGTGATCCACCGATAACGCCTAACAACATGCGTCAGCGCATTGTCATTGCATGTGCGAACATTACGGAAGGCGAACTACTCGCTGTTGACAGGAATTGAGGTTGACGGACTTCATTTTGAGCATTTATTGCATTAATGTGGTATTTACAGGTAATCACGCTGTAAAGCATGCGTTCTCAGAAATGATAAGTTCACAAAGGTACATGAATCACATTGGAACAACCAAAATGAAATGTTCAAACGTACCTACGTTCTGTATTTTAATTTAAAAAACCTACTTGTTACCAATTGTTCGTCTAAAATTGTGAGCTATATGTTTGTGACTATCACAGCGCCATCTATCACAAAGCGAAGAAAGTGGTCCAACTAAAACATTGATATTTCCTTACGTACTATACGAATATGTAATAAAAATGGGGGTTCCTATTTAAAGAAACGCAGTTGGTATCCGTTTGACCTGTGTCAGACACTGGACTCGCATTCGGGAGGACGATGGTTCAATCCCGCGTTCTGCCATCCTGATTTAGGTTTTCCTGTGATTTCCCTAAATAGCTCCAGGCAAATGCCGGGATGGTTCCTTTGAAAGGGCACAGCCGACTTCCTTCCCCGTCCTTCCCTAATCCGATGAGACCGATGAGCTCGCTGTTTGGTCTCTTCCCCCAACAACCCAACCCAAACTATAGCAGCGCCATCTAGCGGGCCAACCATAGCGCCATCTGGTTTCTCCCTTCAAGCTCGACAAGTTTCGTTCTTTCTGGGTTTTTCGTTTGACGCTTATTTCGTGAGATATTTGGCCCGGTCACGATCAGTGGACCACCCCCGTATATATTTTATTCGGAAAATTGCAAATTTTATAATGAGATCAAAATCCACAAATGTGAAAAAAAAATTTACGTTCGGACTCCTTAATTACGTGTCATTTGTGAGGCATCGTGAAAGGACTGAGTCCCATAAGACTGTAAGGTACAAACAAGAGCTAGCAAACTGTGTTACTACCGCTACTGAGATCGACGCCATATTCTTTGCAGGGAATGTAGTGTGCAAGTAGTTTATGATATGAATGGCATGATAGCCATACGTTTCTGGAACATTGTCCTAAATCAGTCTTCGTAATTATGTTAACAGTTCGTCTCCAACAAGAGCTGAGTTTCGTTGTTATGGTAGTTAAGTTCAGGGAAATGCCAAATATCGTTCCATAAGACTGCCAGGTTCACCCATTTAATCAGTGGATCGGCAGGAATCGCATCTTTTGTAGATCGTGAAATCTTTCCGCACTGATAATGCAACACGTTGGAGCTGAAATGCCTTTGTGTGCTCCTCAAAGCAGATCAGAGGGGCAATAGGAAGGCTCTGGCAGACGTAGGCGTAGGTACGATATGATCGGGCGCCAAGCCGCTTACTCTCACCCTGGCTCCGGACGCCCACCGTTCCTACAAAAGGGGGGGGGGGGGGTGGCCTATATTAAAATACGCCAGCCATATTGGATAGCAAGCACCCAGCCTTTGGATACTAGTCCCAAAAGCACACAGAAGTCCCTGAGGAAGGCTAATATTTTCCTTCTGCAGGACGCCAGGAACTCGTCTGCGAGAAGTAATGGGCATATCCTTCACTTTAAGTACATCACGAGATGAAAAGACAACATGTGTGTTTTATTCTTTCGGTGAAACGTTAGCGTATTAAATACACCTCCTGCTAAAATAGTGAAGCACCCAGGAGACGTGGTCGGGTGTCAATGTGACTTCAACACGTTCACAACATTGGCGGGTATTCTCTGTGACAGTTAAAACGGTCTCCAGAGTGTTCATGTTTAGTGTTATTACCAGGCACGATAGGATATATAAAGGGCGTGAACGTGTCAGAGATTGAGTGATCACTGTGAAGGATGCGGAGATACTACGTTCTCGTCTGAGACTGCGTTATCAGTAACTGACAGAGTTTAAAAGGGATGTCATTGTGGGTCTCCGTTCGGTCGGCTGGTCGAATCATCTACATCTATATGGATACTCTGAAAATCACACTTAAGGGCCTGGCAGAGGATTCATCGAACCACTATGAACTTTCTCCATGTAATTCGTTAATCCAATCTGCTAAGGAGCCCATACCAGGCAGCAGTACTCCAAAAAGAGGACGTACAAGCGTAGCGTAGACAGTCTCTTTAGTAGACCCGTTGCATCTTCGAAGTGTTCTCCTATTATAACGTAGTCTGTGATTCGGACTCCCCACTACATTTTCTATGTGTTCTTTCCAATTTAAGTTGCTCGTAATTGAAATTCTTAGGTGCTTATTTGAATTTACAGCTTATAGATTTGACTGATTTATCGTGTAACCGAAGTTTAACGGATTCCTTTTAGCCCTCATGTAGATGACCTCGTGCTTTTCATTATTTAGGGTCAATTGCCTATTTTCGCATCACACAGATATCTTCTCTAAATCGTTCTGCAATTGGTTTTGATCTTCTGATGACATTACTAGACGATAAACGACAGCATCATTTGCAAACAACCTAAGACGGCTGCTCAGATTGTCTCCTAAATCGTTTATATAGATAGGGAAGAGCAGAGGGCCTATAATACTACTATGGAGAGCACCAGGAATCACTTATGTTATAGTCGATGACTTTCCGTCAGTTACTACCTCTCTGACAGGAAATCACGAATCCAGTCGTATAAATGAGACGGTGTTCCATAAGTACGCAATTTGATTACAAGCCGCTCGTGAGGTACGGTGTCAAAACCATCTGGTAAATGTATAAATACGGAGTCAGTTTGAAATCCCTTGTCACTAACACTCAACACTCCGTGTGAGTAAAGAGTTAGTTGTATTTCACAAGAACGGTGTTTTCTAAATCCATGTTAATTGTACGTCTACAGACCGTTCTATTCGACGTAATTCATAATTTTCGATAACAATATATGTTCCAAAATTCTGCTGCATATCGACGTTAATTATATTGGTCTGTAATTTAGTGGATTACTCCTACTACCTTTCTTAAATATTGGCGTGACCTGAGCGACTTTCCAGTGTTTGGGTACGGATCTTTCATCGAGCGAGAGGTTTTATATGACTGTTAAGTATGGACCTATTGCATCAACATACTCTGAAAGGATAATAATTAGTTTACAGTCTGGACCGGAACACTTGCTCTTATTAAGTGATTTGCTTCACCACTCCGAGGAAATCTGCTTCTAAATTAGTCATGTTCGTAGCTGTTCTTGACTCGAATTCTGGAATATTTAGTTAGTCTTCTATGGTGAAGGAATTTCGGAAAGCTGTGTTTAACAATTCTGCTTTAGCAGCACTGTCACGGATAATATTTCCATTGCTATGGCGCAGAGAAGTTGGTGATTGTGTCTTGCCGTTAGTATGCTTTGCATACCACCAGAATCTCTGGGAGTTTTCTGCCATTTTTCTATACAAAGTTTCATTGTGGAAACTGTTGTAAGCATCTGGTACTGAAGTCCGCACTATATTAGGAGCTCCTGTAAAAGATAGCCAATCTTGCAGATTTTGCGTTCGTTTAAATTTGGCATTCTTTTCTCGTTGTTTCCGCAACAGTGTTCTGACCTGTATTGTGTACCAAGGGGGATCAACTTCGTCGTTTGTTAATTTATTTGGCGTAAATCTCTCAATTGCTGTCGATACTATTTCTCTGAATTCAAGCCACACCTGGTCTACACTTACATTGTTAGTGTGGAAGGAGTGGAGACTGTCTCTCAGCAAGGCTACGACCGAATTATTATATTATTTGTCGAATAGATATACTGTTCGTTTGTTTTTGGAGGATTTGGAAGTTAAGGTATTCAGTCTCACAACGACAGTCCTGTGTACACCAATTCCTGTATCTGTTTTGATGCTCGTTGTTAACTCAGAATTATTTCGTGTAATATCCACATTTGTGGGGAAATCACATGCATCACATTTCATCCCCATCGACGCGCAAGTCGCCGAAGTGGCGTCAAATCGAAAGACTTGCACCAGGCGAACGGTCTACCTGACGGGAGGCCTTCGTCACACGACATTTCCATTTCAGTGGCCTGATGTTGGACCGAGTGCGAACATGAGTGCAGGGTTCCTGTCGACCACGTTGGCCCCATCGGGAATCATGTACAGACGCGTTCAGATTATTAGACTAAACGATTATTTTTGATAATCTTAAGTTCTATGGTCCAAAAACAGGAGAAAAAGTGTAATGTTTGATTTGTTTTAATGATTTGATTGATGGCAAGAAATTTTCCTTTCAAGCAACTCACAGATCGCTGAATTTTTCACAGTTGGCACATTTGTCATTCTCCCTCCAAATCATATTGGTGTTAGTTGTCTGTGTACATGCTTTGAAACTCTGTTTACAACAATGTTTTACGTTTCTGTGGTGTACTTCAGCTTGTTATTTATTCTATCATCTTTTTGCTACATTAGCAAGACATTATATACTGTAGCTCGTGAACTTGTATGCTTTTAGCTACAGGAATAAGTCGTGGTGTTTCCGAAGAAAGTGAGGTTTTGGGGAAGACAAGAGGTGTTTCACCTCGGAAAGTTTCGGCTGTGGTAGCACTTCTTGCTGAAAATCGTTATACACAGCAAGAAATTGCTGAAAGAATGAGAGTATCACAGAAAACTGACAGCAGAATCAAACAGGAAGGTGGTGAATACAAGCCAAACAGGACAGGAAAATGTTGACGTAAAAGAAACATCAGTCCTATGACAATGAGAAGACTTACAAAAATGGCAACAATGAACCGTAAACTTATTTCTACAGACATGACCCATCAGCTGAAAGGTTTGGATGTTGAAGTTTCACCTGTGACAGTGAGAAGGAGGCTGTTTGAATGCGGTTTAAAAGCATGCCGACCAAGGGAAAAACAGAAACTCTCACCTGCCATGAAAACCAAAAGATTGAAGTGGGCTAAACGATTTCAGGATGGACAAGTGAGGACTGGGTTAAGGTATGTGCAATGATATGGTAAATTAAGTGGGTATGATCTCTAAAGTTAGGAGTTTTGGCTTGAAATTGTGATGTTTTATTGATACTGAAGAAACGCACAATTGTTGAGGTTTCCTATGCTACTATTCCCAACTTTTCTAACTTGTTATTTTGTTCACATGCTTCAGGTATGCTTCAGTGATGACTCCGTATTCACTGTGATGGAAAAAAGCAGCCAGTATGTTTGTCGCAGACCTGGAGAACAGTTCAAAGCTGAGTTGTTGTTGTTGTTGTGGTCTTCAGTCCTGAGACTGGTTTGATGCATCTCTCCATGCTACTCTATCCTGTGCAAGCTTCTTCATCTCCCAGTACCTACTGCAACCTACATCCTTCTGAATCTGCTTAGTGTATTCATCTCTTGGTCTCCCTCTACGATTTTTACCCTCCACGCTGCCCTCCAATACTAAACTGGTGATCCCTTGATGCCTCAGAACATGGCCTACCAACCGATCCCTTCTTCTGGTCAAGTTGTGCCACAAACTTCTCTTCTCCCCAATCCTATTCAATACTTCCTCATTAGTTATGTGATCTACCCATCTAATCTTCTGCATTCTTCTGTAGCACCACATTTCGAAAGCTTCTATTCTCTTCTTGTCCAAACTGTTTATCGTCCATGTTTCACTTCCATACATGGCTACACTCCATACAAATACTTTCAGAAAAGACTTCCTGACACTTAAATCTATACTCGATGTTAACAAATTTCTCTTCTACAGAAACGCTTTCCTTCTCATTGCCAGTCTACATTTTATATCCTCTCTACTTCGACCATCATCAGTTATTTTGCTCCCCAAATAGCAAAACTCCTTTACTACTTTAAGTGTCTCACCCGACTTAATTCGACTACATTCCATTATCCTCGTTTTACTTTTGTTGGTGTTCATCTTATATACTCCCCTCAAGACACTGTCCATTCCATTCAACTGCTCTTCCAAGTCCTTTGCTGTCTCTGATAGAATTACAATGTCATCGGCGAACCTCAAAGTTTTTATTTCTTCTCCATGGATTTTAATACCTACTCCGAATTTTTCTTGTGTTTCCTTTACTGCTTGCTCAATATACAGATTGAATAACATCGGGGAGAGGCTACAAACCTGTCTTACTCCCTTCCCAACCACTGCTTCCCTTTCATGTCCCTCGAATCTTATAACTGCCATCTGGTTTCTGTACAAATTGTAAATAGCCTTTCGCTCCCTGTATTTTACCCCTGCCACCTTTAGAATTTGAAAGAGAGTATTCCAGTCAACATTGTCAAAAGCTTTCTCTAAGTCTACAAATGCTAGAAATGTAGGTTTGCCTTTCCTTAATCTTTCTTCTAAGATAAGTCGTACGGTCAGTATTGCCTCACGTGTTCCAGAATTTCTACGGAATCCAAACTGGTTTTCCCCGAGGTCGACTTCTACTAGTTTTTCCATTCGTCTATAAAGAATTCGTGTTAGTATTTTGCAGCTGTGGCTTATTAAACTGATTGTTCGGTAATTTTCACGTCTGTCAACACCTGCTTTCTTTGTGATTGGAATTATTATATTCTTCTTGAAGTCTGGCGGTATTTCGCCTGTTTCATACATCTTGCTCACCAGATGGTAGAGTTTTGTCAGGACTGGATCTCCCAAGGCCGTCAGTAGTTCCAATGGAATGTTGTCTACTCCGGGCGCCTTGTTTTGACACAGGTCTTTCAGTGCTCTGTCAAACTCTTCACGCAGTATCGTATCTCCCATTTCATCTTCATCTACATCCTCTTCCATTTCCATAATATTGTCCTCAAGTACATCGCCCTTGTGTATGACCCTCTATATACTCCTTCCATCTTTCTGCTTTCCCTTCTTTACTTAGAACTGGGTTTCCACCTGAGCTCTTGATGTTCATACAAGTGGTTCTCCTATCTCCAAAGGTCTCTTTAATTTTCCTGTAGGCAGTATCTATCTTACCCCTAGTGAGATAAGCCTCTACATCCTTACATTTGTCCTCTAGCCATCCCTGCTTAGCCATTTTACACTTCCTGTCGATCTCATTTTTGAGACGTTTGTATTCCTTTTTGCCTGCTTCATTTATTGCATTTTTATATTTTCTCCTTTCATCGATTAAATTCAATATTTCTTCTGTTACCCAAGGATTTCTACTAGCCCTCGTCTTTTTACCTACTTGATCCTCTGCTGCCTTCACTACTTCATCCCTCCAAGCTACCCATTCTTCTTCTACTGTATTTCTTTCCCCCATTCCTGTCAACTGTTCCCTTATGCTCTCCCTGAAACTCTGTACAACCTCTGGTTCTTTCAGTTTATCCAGGTCCCATCTCCTTAAATTCCCACCTTTTTGCAGTTTCTTCAGTTTTAATCTACAGGTCATAACCAATAGATTGTGGTCAGAGTCCACATCTGCCCCTGGAAATGTCTTACAATTTAAAATCTGGTTCCTAAATCTCTGTCTTACCATTATATAATCTATCTGATACCTTTTAGTATCTCCAGGGTTCTTCCATGCACACAACCTTCTTTCATGATTCTTAAACCAAGTGTTAGCTATGATTATGTTGTGCTCTGTGCAAAATTCTACCAGGCGGCTTCCTCTTTCATTTCTTAGCCCCAATCCATATTCACCTACTACGTTTCCTTCTCTCCCTTTTCCTACACTCGAATTCCAGTCACCCATGACTATTAAATTTTCATCTCCCTTCACTATCTGAATAATTTCTTTTATTCCATCATACATTTCTTCAATTTCTTCGTCATCTGCAGAGCTAGTTGGCATATAAACTTGTACTACTGTAGTAGGCGTGGGCTTCGTATCAATCTTGGCCACAATAATGCGTTCACTATGCTGTTTGTAGTAGCTTACCCGCATTCCTATTTTCCTATTCATTATTAAACCTACTCCTGCATTACCCCTATTTGATTTTGTGTTTATAACCCAGTAGTCACCTGACCAGAAGTCTTGTTCCTCCTGCCACCGAACTTCACTAATTCCCACTATATCTAACTTTAACCTATCCATTTCCCTTTTCAAATTTTCTAACCTACTTGCCCGATTAAGGGATCTGACATTCCACGCTCCGATCCGTAGAACGCCAATTTTGTTTCTCCTGATAACGACATCCCCTTGAGTAGTCCCCGCCCGGAGATCCGAATGGGGGACTATTTTACCTCCGGAATATTTTACCCAAGAGGACGCCATCATCATTTAATCATACAGTAAAGCTGCATGCCCTCGGGAAAAATTACGGCCGTAGTTTCCTCTTGCTTTCAGCCGTTCGCAGTACCAGCACAGCAAGGCCGTTTTGGTTATTGTTACAAGGCCAGATCAGTCAATCATCCGGACTGTTGCCCTTGCAACTACTGAAAAGGCTGCTGCCCCTCTTCAGGAACCACACGTTTGTCTGGCCTCTCAACAGATACCCCTCCGTTGTGGTTTTACCTACGGTACGGCTAACTGTATCGCTGAGGCACGCAAGCCTCCCCACCAACGGCAAGGTCCATGATTCATGGGGGGGGGGGGGGCAAAGCTGAGTGTGTGCATCAATGTTTGACACATCCAACTTCCGTTATGGTCTGGAGTGTGGTGTCCGTGAAAGGTTCTGTCACATTAAACAATGAGGCAAGAACAATGTAATGATATACTTGAAAAGGAACTTCTCCTCCAATAAACGAGTGGTTTCCTAATAAAGATGCCATTTTTATGCATGATTGGGCACCTTGCCACAAAGCTAAAAGTGTTTCCAAGTCGTGATGACTGGGTGTTGTGTGACGTCCTAAGGTTAGTTAGGTTTAAGTAGTTCTAAGTTCTAGGGGACTGATGACCATAGATGTTAAGTCTCATAGTGCTCAGAGCCATGTTAACCATTTTTTTTTGTTTCCAAGTACTTGGAAGAATAGCAACTGAAAATGTTGCCCTGGCCAGGGCAACAGAGGATAAGTAAACATACAATAACCACCAAACAAGATCTTATGGAGAAACTAGAGGAAATCTGGAACTATGAGAATGATATTAAAATTTCATGTGAAAATTTAATAAAAACCATGCCAAACAGTATAAAAATTGTGATTGAGAACAAAGGCATACATACAAAGTAATGAATGTACAAATATACGAGGGTGAGTCAAATGAAAACTTTAAATATTTTTTTAAATATTATTTATTGTGCAGAAGTGGTACAAAGCTGTGTTGCTTTTCAGCATACTCTCCCCCACGCTCAATGCAAGTCCTCCAGCGCTTACAAAGTGCATAAATTCCTTTAGAAAAAAATTCTTTTGGTAGTCCGCGCATCCACTCATGCACCGCGTGGCGTACCTCTTCATCAGAACGGAACTTCTTTCCTCCCATTGCGTCTCTTGAGTGGTCCAAACTTTTGGAAATCACTTGGGGTAAGGCCTGGGGAGTATGGTGGATGAAGAAGACACTCAAAATGCAGGTCTGTGATTGTTGCAACTGTTGTACGGGCAGTGTTGTCATGTTGCAAAAGGATACCTGCTGACAGCAATCCACGTCGCTTTAATTTGATTGCAGGCCGCAGATGATTTTTTAGGAGATCTGTGTATGATGCACTGGTGACAGTGGTCCATCTAGGTATTTAATGCTCCAAAATGACGCCTTTTTCGTCCCAAAAGAGAGTCGGCATAACCTTCCCTGCTAATGGTTCTGTTCGAAACTTCTTTGGTTTTGGTGATGAGGAATGGCGCCATTCCTTTCCCGCTCTCTTCGTTTCAGGTTGGTGGAGGTGAATCCAGCTTTCGTCCCCAGTAACGATTCTTGCAAGGAAGCCATCACCTTCTCGTTCAAAGCGCCGAAGAAGTTCTTCACAAGCATCAAGACGTCGTTCTCTCTTTTCAGGAGTCAGCTGCCGTGGCACCCATCTTACAGACACTTTGTGAAACTGGAGCACATCATGCACAATGTGGTGTGCTGACCCATGACTAATCTGCAAACATGCTGCAATGTCACTCAGTGTCCTTTACTATGGCTTCAACTGCTGCAATGTTCTGTGGAGTCACAACTCGTTGTGCCTGCCCTGGACGAGGAGCGTCTTCCACTGAAGTCACACCATTTGCGAACTTCCTACTCCATTCGCAGACTTGCTGCTGTGACAGACATGCATCACCGTACTGAACCTTCATTCGTTGATGAATTTCAATAAGCAAAAACCGAATAACAGAACGCTGTTCTTCCCTGGTGCAAGTCGCAAGCGGGGCCGCCATCTTTATGCTGATACTGCGACGGTATGTGTGTATCTGCACTATGCTGCCACCTACAAGCCATTCTGCACGCTGTTTGTAGCACGCTTACCAACTTACAGGATAACGGCGCGAAATTTCGATTTTTTACTACAAATTTAAGGTTTTCATTTGACTCACCCTAATAATCTGTATGTGGATGAAAACGTGAAATAAATGTAATGTTTTGGAAAAAATATGTTTAGTCTAATAATCTGAACACGTTTGTAATGCAGAGGAATGGCGTCGCATTGTGTTCAGCGATTAACCGCAGTTCTGCAGTACCCCGTATGACCATCGTCGACGTTTATGGCGGCGAATTGGGGAGAACCCCCTTTCTCCCAATGTTTTGGAGGGATACAGAGGTGTTACTCCTAGTGACATGGTGTGGGGAGCCATCCGGTATGACTTGAGGTCTCAGTTGGTAGTGACAGATGGAACTCTGGCTCTACAGTACGTCACGGACGCTCCGCCTCCTCGTGTGTTTACTTCTCATGCGACAAAGTAGAGGAGCCATTTTTCAACCGAATAATGGTCGTCCACACGTGGCACGTGTCTAAAAAATGTCTGCGTGGCCACAAAGGTCCTCATGTCTGTTCCTGATAGAACATTTGAAAAATCAGCGTGTATGTTAACTTTGTCCCAGTTCCAGTATATCGAGGAGCAGTTACAACAGTTGTGGGACATATTGGCTCAGGAGAGGCTACAACAGGTTCATGACATCTTTCCCAACCGAATCAGTGCGTGCATCAATGCCAGAGGCCGTGCAACATCACATTGATTAGTGGGCTTATACTGCCAAGGTCATTGAAAATTTGACTCTTTTTTGTAATCACTACGATAACATTACATATCCTTTCAACACGTGAAGTTTCATTTCGTTTCCTACAGCACTTTTGGGTGCTTCGCTTTCTTTTTGTCTGGCAGTGTAGTAAGTGTTATACGAATAGGTCGTCAGTAATGTTCCTCTATGAGGAGAGCTTTGCTTACACAAATAATACGTCAGTCCAAATAGCAGCGTCATTTTCAAAATCAAGTTTAAGAGCGTAATAGGACACAGTACAAGTTTCTCAGTCTCCACACGGATGTCGCAGATATCAATGACAGTTTTTTTATATTGATTCTTACTGTATTACGGAGTAAGCAAACCATTAAAAAAATTTCTCAGCAATATTCGTACCGTTTCAAAAATAATCCGACAGATTTTGCGTGCCATTTTACTGCCGTGTGTGAAATTTTGATCTACCACTTAAAACCAGAAACGAAACAGGAATAAAACCAGTGGGTAAAAAGCTGGGGCTCGAAGCCAAAAAGCCGAAGTCAGTTTCGTGTGTTGGAAAGAATATGGCCAGAGTTTTTGGAATCCAGGGGGATTTCTATTGATGATATTGAAATGAAAAACAAAAACTTGCAAATATTGTGAACTTTCTGGATGAACTAGATGAACAATAACGCGTTAAGAGGCATGGATTTCAAAAGAGAGAGAAAAATTATTGGAACAAGACAGTGCACCTGACTACTAAAGTACTTTGGTTATGCGAAAACTCAGAGACTTGACTAAGAATTTTGCAACAGCCTCACTATTTACCAGATTTGGCAACCTCTACACTGAGGTGGCAAAGTCATGGGAAAGTCAAAATGGTTCAAATGGCTCTGAGCAACATGGGACTTAACATCTGTGGTCATCAGTCCCCTAGAACTTAGAACTACTTAAACGTAACTAACCTAAGGACATCACACACATCCATGCCGGAGGTAGGATTCGAACCTGCGACCGTAGCGGTCACGCGGTTCCAGACTGAAGCGCCTAGAACCGCACGGCCGGCATGGGAAAGTCATATGCACACATACAGAAAACGGTAGTATCGCGTACACAAGGTATAAAAGGGGCTGGCATTGGCGGTACTGTCATTTGTACTCAAGAGATTCATGTGACAAGGTTTCCGACGTGATAATGGCCGCACGATGGGAATTAACAGACTCTGAACGCGGAATAGTAGTTGGAGCTAGACGCATGGGACATTCCATTTCGGAAGTCGATAGCGAATTCAATATTTCGAGATCCACAGTGTCAAGAGCGTGCCGAGAATATCAAATTTCAGGCATTACCTTGAGGCGTAGCGCCGTATACCGATCCTGCCTTGGGGGCGGTTAAGTGGGAGACGTGCCTGAGAGCTGGATAGTGACAGATGGTGACGCAAGACTGGACGCGCACGTAGTTTATGTATCAGCCGATAGAGGACAGTATTGGATAGGGGACTGTGATTTAGTTTCGATTACGCCCACTAGAGTGCACTAAAGTAATAGAATGTTTTTCATAAACTGTTTTAGTATTTTCATAAAGTGTTATTATGTCTTTTTGTGTATGTAAAATGTTATAAATGTGTTTTAGCAGTATGAATGATGCGTGAGTGTGGTTTAAGGTTAATATGAAGATAATTGTTTAACGAGTTATGTACTGGGATTTAGTGTGGGAACATTTCGAAGAAGTATGGATGTGGACAAAGGGGATTTTTGTAGAATAGATTTGTCAAGTAAGTTTATGGTAAAGGGAAAGTAAATTCAGGTATGAATAACAATAGTAAATAACTTAATGTATAAACAAAACTTCAGCATATTAGATAATTACGTCGGTAAAAAGTGCAGTCGTTAGGTTTACTATTTTACGATTGGTTATTGTTGAAAAGTTGGGACTGACGCGGGAGAATGTTGTTTTGCTATTGGCTGTTGAGTAAACTGACCAATGGTAAAGCAATATTCTTCGCGCGCCTTTCTCTGCTGGTAGAGAAGACGTAGAGTATTCTAGAGAGGAGTCGGAGCCTAGCCATGAAACAGTTCGGACGTGTGTAGTAGTAGTTCCGATGGAAATGATAAGTTGCCGGATCTAGCAGTGTTTCATACATCAAAAGTGTTGTAAAGTGACGGCATAATTATTCTGATGGGTGTGTAGAAATTTCGGTATTTTTAAGTGAATTTTGTGATAAGAAAAGACATAAATTCCGCGTGGCGTATTGAGCAGGTCGGTGGCTAAAAACTGTGACTGCATTAGGTACCGACAGACTTAATGTTTGGTGAGCATTCTCAAACAATCCGTATTTTTGTAGCCATTTCGTTTTCGGGAAATGCATCACCAGAAACTTGCTAACGTGAGTGAAAGGGATTGTGAGTGACTGTGCTATGACTAGCATGGGCTTGGCAGTGATACTTGTTCACCTAAGCTTCAGAATATATTAATTAAGGACAAAATTTCCAACCTTTCATTTCGTGTGAAAACTTTCTCCCGAAACGTAGATTAGTGACTTCAATTGCAGCCTGGTTCACGTCGAAGTACAGTAGGTTTCCCTCGGCTTCCCTACTGATGATATGCTGAGACTATGTTCACAGGTAGGTGCAGGTTCGTCGCAAAGGGACGGAAGGAACCGCACCGCCGCAACCTCCACCACGGACAACGCAGTGGCCGACGGGCTTCACTTAACGACCGAGAGCAACGGCATTGCGTAGAGTTGTCAGCGCTAACAGATAAGCAACACTCCGTGAAATAACCGCAGAAATCAATGTGGGACGTACGACTAACGTCTTCGTTGAGACAGTGCGGCGAAATTTGGCTTTAATATGCTATGGCTGCAGACGACCGAGGAGAGTGCCTTTGCTAATAGCACGATATCGCCTGCAGCGCCTCTCCTGGGCTCGAGACCATATCGGTTGGACCCTAGACGACTGGAAAACCGTAGCCTGGTCAGATGAGACACCATTTCAGTTGGTAAGAGCTGATGGTAGGATACGAGTGTGGCGCAGGCACCACAAAGACATGGACCCAAGTTGTCAAAAAGGCACTGGGCGTGCTGCTGGTGGTTTCGTACTGGTGTGTGCTGTGTTTACATGGAATTGACTGGGCCCTCTGGTCCAAGTGAACCGATCATTAGCTGGAAGCCGTTACGTTCGGCTACTTGGAGACAATTTGCAGCCATTCGTGGACTTCAAGTTTTCCAAAAAATGATTCGTCACTGGTTCACAGTTGTTCGTGGTTG
The DNA here is from genome assembly GCF_021461385.2 of Schistocerca piceifrons. Classification (NCBI taxonomy): domain Eukaryota; kingdom Metazoa; phylum Arthropoda; class Insecta; order Orthoptera; family Acrididae; genus Schistocerca; species Schistocerca piceifrons. The sequence continues at coordinate 801,239,020 of NC_060149.1, forward strand.
GCTTAAAGAACATTCTGGACAATTCGAGCGAATAGTTTAGTCACTCAGATCGCTCGACATGGAGCCGAACGAACATTTATCTCACATTATAGAGAGATAAGTTCGTGCACAACATCCTGCACCGGCAACACTTTCGCAGTTATGGATGGTTATAGAGGCTGCGTAGCTCAGTATTACTGCAGGGGACTTCCAACGACTTGTTGAGTCAATGCAACGTCGAGTTTCTGCACCACGCCGGCAAAAGGTCGTCTGACACAATATTAGGAAGTGTCCCACGACTTTTTTCACCTCAATGTGATATCCACCTGATTCTATATTTTAAAAAATCTGTTGCTACGGAAGTTCAGATGGAAATAAAAGGAGCCCACGGCAGGTATTTTACAGACTTTCAAGGTCACCCAGTGAACAACGCTGGACAAAATATACCATACTGAAAGATCATTATGTAAAAAAGTAATTGCCCTTTTGATCTTAAAACACTCACTTTGTTTGCCAGGACGAGAAATATTCGCCTTGTCCTTGTATAGCGTAACTGAATCTCCTCAAAGAATCTTTCTATGGAGGAGCAGTTCTGAAAGATTTTGACACAGATATTCGACTTTATTTGAAGATGTTTCAATATGTGAAAGATATTTTCTGGTTCAATTTTTTTCTATAATTTACAATCGAATATTGTTGTTAAATACACTAAGAGGCGGAAAGATATGTCCGCGCCGGACAGTGATATTAATACGGGCTTAGCAGCCGACATAGACACTGTACGCGTATCGAATTTTGCTGGCTTGTGCCCGGTGGAATGTCGACAGGTCCATTTAAGTGGCGGTGCCAGGCTAGCTAAATACCCAACCACAACGCTGCTCAGATGAGATTGCTGCCATTTATGAAGCTTTATACTTCACATCATAACCATCTGCTTACAAGGCCTCTGCTTACGTATTTGGATTTCGCATCGGATATTACTGGACTGCGTACGCTGACACATGACAGCGATAATATTGTGACACTTTCTTTGAAAATTCGAGAAGAGGCCTTGGATTCGCTCTCGCGTGTCTTTCGCTATAGACAGTCGTTTGGTGTATCTGCAAAGATACAAAAGAAGGGCTCCGAGCATGATCATCCATGTAGCAAATGGCTCATGTGATTGCCTTTTGCTAGTGTTACAGCGTTTAAACTTCGAGGAAGACTTTACAATGAATTCTGGTTGAATGGGTGGGGAACTTGTATTGATTCTAGTTGAAGCAAAGTTACTGGATTTTTGACTAATGGTTGTGACAGATAATCAGCGCTGTAATTCACCCCGAAGATGTTCGATCCATTTCAGGTATGATATTTCACCAGGCAAGCTTGGGAGGTTTAGATGGAAAGGTCCTGGATTTATGGACAGGGGCTTACCACTAAGACCCATCTATACGTTACCGATTGTTGGCACCATTGAGCGCACAGACATAAATCGCCGCAAATTTGGTTCGTCCAAGCGATTGAATCTGCTGTCGGCCTGCCACCTATGGACCCAAGCTAGAACTATCAGCTTTATGGCAGACTACCTAACCTTAAAGCTAATGCGCTATAACGACTGCACCAGTGAAACCACTGGCATCCTATGTTCCATAAAATAAATCGTGCCATTGTAGTCAATATTTGCTATTTGTTCTGCGAAAAAAGTGTAATCGTTTGAAAGGCAATGTGCTACATTGTCAAGACAATGATTCCTACTGAATCTCCTCATGTAAAGTTCCTTTATACAGTGTGTTCGGAAATCCCAGTTACAAACTTCTAGAACTTGTGGAGGGCAATGAGTAGATAATATTTTGAACTGGGGCCCATGTTCCGAAACGTACCGTTTCCGTGCTAGAAACATATGAAAACATTTTGGTAACGCGACCACCTTTACATGTAACTGAAGAGACATAACCCAGTACATCACTTGTTTTACAATTTCTCTCACTAATAGCCAAACAAACTGCTCGTATACTCGTTTATGGGTTCTCTTCAATGCAATGCAGTACGGTGTCTTTCAATTCGGCTGTGTGGTACCTCACTGAAGCACCACAGTCACGCCTGCTGACGTTGTCCGATGGAGTCGGACATTATGGAGAACGATCTTGATAAAGACGACAAGCAGCTCTTCCATTGTAATCACCTTCCCCATTCAGAAGTATCATGACGGAGTATTCCACAAACGTGTACCCAAAAACGTTGCTCTAACACTCTCAGATGCATAAATGAGGCTCGAACGAGAGTAGAACAGACGTCAAATGACATCAGCCGATCTGATGTAACGACCCCCCCCCCCCCCCCCCCCCGCTATTATGACTACCCTGTTGCATACCTACCTTGCAAACGTTTTCAAACGGCTGTAACATGGGTTCCTATTCAAAATATTAGATACTGATTCCCCTCTACAAGTCATAGAAATTTGTAACGGGAATTTTCAAACACTCTGTCCTTACGTGACTGATTTACTTTTTACAGCTTCTTGCGGTATATTGTCCATCAAGAATTTATTTTAATGCATTACTATCACCCTGATACTAACTTACATCTTTTCGTTGGTTTTGTTTCATTCAGTCTTTCACCGAAAAAATGTTACGTAAATCCCATAACCAAGGAGAACTGGCTCTGAGCACTATGGGACTAAACATCTGAGGTCATCAGTCCCCTAGAACTTGGAACGACTTAAATCTAACTAACATAAGGACATCACACAAATCCATGCCCGAGGCAGGATTCGAACCTGAGACCGTAGCAGTCGCGCGGTTCCGGACTGAAGCGCCCAGAACCGCTCGGTCACCGCGGCCGGCTCCAAGAAGAGCTTTCAGAAATGTGGAACAGGTCAAGTTATACACTGACAGACAGAAACAGCTACTGCCGGCTGTTATTGTAAAGCTACTTATAGTCAGTTATGCGTAGCACTAATCTAGTCACATTTATAACAACTGGAATTGCTAATAGATTTATTTGAAACACAGTCGCTACACCTTCTCGTACACTATTCAGTTACTGTTTTTATCTACTACTTTATACTAAGCACTAATGTAGCTTAAAGTATTTAAGACAACACTACCACCTATCTGCGTAACGGGGAAAAATGAAAGAAATCTATATTCTACGGAGATTAGTTTTAACCGGAATGTATACCAAATCCAATAATTCTGGTAAATTATACGAGTGGCTAATAAGGAGTCCTTTTACTCTTGTCCACAGACACCAAATTGCCTGCGCACATATGATCAGCTCACAACTATTAATTTCTTTCAAACTTGTTACATCATGTTCCAGGCAGATGTGACATCCATGCACATTACCAGTTCACGTAATACGATTTGTGCGCTCATATACACTGATCAGCCAGAATATTATGGCCACCGAACTACTATCGATATAAACCCGTCCAGCCGATAACAGCATCTCACGGAAAGAAAGACTGCTAGTTAGACACACGTAAGGTGCATGCAGTATCAGTGAGCGTGCGTCCGTATGTACACTACGGGTCATTAAAATTGCTACACCAAGAAGAAATGCAGATGATAAACTGGTATTCATTGGACAAATATATTATACTAGAACTGACATGTGATTACATTTTCACGCAATTTAGGTGCAAAGATCCTGAGAAATCAGTACCCAGAACAACCACCTCTGGCCGTAATAACGGCCTTGATATGCCTTGGCATTGAGTCAAACATAGCTTGGATGGCGTGTACAGGTGCAGCTGCCCATGCAGCTTCAACACGGTACCACTGTTCATCAAGAGTAGTGACTGGTGTATTGTGACGAGCCAGTTGCTCGGCCACCATTCACCAGACGTTTTCAGTTGGTGAGATATCTGGAGAATGTGCTGGCCAGGACAGCAGTCGAACATTTTCTGTATCCAGAAAGGCCCGTACAGGACCTGCAACATGCGGTCGTCCATTATCCTGCTGAAATGTAGGGGTTCGCAGGAATCGAATGAAGGGTACACCCACGGGTCGTAATACATCTGAAATGTAACGTCCACTGTTCAAAGTGTCGTCAATGCGAACAAGAGGTGACCGAGACGTGTAACCAGTGGCACCCCATACCATCACGCCAGTATGGCGATGACGAATACACGCTTCTAATGTGCGTTCACCGCGATGTCACCAAACGCGGATACGACCATCATGATGCTGTAAACAGAACATGGATTCATCCGAAAAATTACGTTTAGCCATTCGTGCACCCAGGTTCGTCGTTGAGTACACCATCGCAGGCGCTCCTGTCTGTGATGCAGCGTCAAGGGTAACCGCAGCCATGGTCTCCGAGCTGATAGTCCATCCTGCTGCAAACGTCGTCGAACTCTTCGTGCAGATGGTTGTTGTGTTGCAAATGTCTCCATTTGTTGACTCAGGGATCGAGACGTGGCTGCACGATCCGTTACAGCCATGCAGATAAGATGCCTGTCAGGACGGGGGCACTATCTGACTTAAATATAAACTCGGGATGACTTGCTTTGAATGGGAACAAAACGGGGCGTAGAATATCGTCGACTTACCACTGAACCGTAAGGATGCCACGCGTAACAACCAAAGAGGTCCTGCTATGAGACGAATAGACACCCCAGGCCATCACTCATGGTTGTCAGGCCTTATGGTGTGAGACAGTCAGGGTGGTCTCCAGACGTGTCTTCCCTGGTCACTGGAGTTCATTTCGAAGTGGGACTCAGCACTGAGGTAACTCTCCACTAGTGAGTGACATTCCAGCCAGTGATAACCAGCGTTGACGTGTTCGGAGACGTCCCTGACAGAAGTGGGATACCACCCCGACTGTCATCCGCCATACGGCCTGACGACTAGGAGTGAGGAGTGTTGGTCCGGGGTGCCACTCCATTTCACAACAGGACCACTTTGCTCGTCATCCATGCAAATTTCAGTCCTCGCCACCGATGAACAGCAATCAGCATTGCTGCATGAACCAGGTGCCTGCTGCAGAGGCTCATCCGCTGCAGTGTTTGTTGAACTTTCATATATTTCTGCATACATTTGCATCACATGTTTGTGGAACAGTACTTGACTTGGTTCACAGTGGAGTGTAAGTACGGTAGCACAGTCCTGAACAGCTTTCACCTCTCGGTAAAAATCATAGTGTAATCATGAGATAATCATTAGCAGTAATGGCTTTTCTGAAACGGGTATCGTGTTCGAAAATAGGAGGGCCTGCTTTCGTAAGAACAAATTGAAGTATTTTTTCGTCAGTTGTCAAGTAATTTTCCTGGCTCTTTATGTCCTTGCACTGTAGCTCAAGAAGCAAATTCCGTTGAACATTTCGAGTTGCTTTTTTCACTATACATGGTTTCAAGAATAATCGTATCTATTTCTCTTTCTATTCGAGCAATGCGCTCGTCGCCAATATTATATTAGCATTGAAATAATTTGTACTCCTACCCCCTCTTTTTACTAATATTTATTAGCACGCTGCGTTTGGCAGCATGCTTCCACTACCATTTACATCACACTGATATGTACAGTACAATTAATCTGAAGTATGAAGAAGTTTATCTGCTAGGTGATCCAATGAGGTTATCTACCGAAATTTAGCACTGTACAGAAACATATATTTATTTTAGTTTGTACTTTAGCGAGTTGTATGGTTAGGTCATTTCGTTATTGTGCTTACTTACATTTTTTTCTGGAAATTTGTTGGCACACGGAGTACAGCAAGAAACTCATCTTTCTCACTTACATTCAGATATTTGCCTCGTTCCAGAGACTGTTAAGTGCTAAGATAAACTTATTTCAATTTGTAAGACACTACAAACATGAAGATACAATCTGTTTTACATAAGTATACGTATGTCATGGCAGGTGTTAATAGTATGGTTGTTTGGAATTTCTTGGTTATGCAATATGTTAAGACACTTTTACGTCACTTTTTATACTAATTAAAGAAGCGCTAGAAAATGGAAAAAGTTTTGAAGAAACTCTTACTTTCTAATTTACCTTTCAGCAACCTCATACCTTATGCTGTGCTACGAATGAAAATTTCTAATTCTTCATACAAGTCCATTTGGTGTCCCTTGTCCATTATACGTAATGTATGAAGATGATTCGGGATATCATACAACGGGTGGTCAGTGTCCTTTGTGTAAGTGACTGTTACTGCTTTAGTATAACTATTTTTGTGGTAGACACATATTATTATTTGGAAGTCTCACTCAGCGACATACACATCTCATCTTGCCACCCTACCAGCACCCAAACGAGCTACACACAGAGCACTAGATAAAAGAGCCACTAATATACCAACGGATTAAAACACGAAGCACAATGAACTCAATGTAGTCAGAGAAACAGCTGCAACGAACGGCTATAACGATACAGTCGTTGGCAAATTCACACAGAAAAGAAAAAATAATAATAAACCAACAGCTACACAGAAAATCAAAAGAAACACACTACTTGCATATCATTCCCAAGCAAACTCTCCTACAGAATAGCAAATATTTTCAGACCGCACAACATTAACATAGCTTTCACGGCACATAACGAAATTCAACTTACACTGAAACACAACACAGAGACACGAACACACACACATACATTCAGGAATTTACGAAATAGTGTGTAATACATGCAAATCCCTCTATTTAGATGAAACTGGTAGAGACTTCAAAATAATACAGTAAACATATACAAATAATACAGTAAACATATACAAACCTATCACAAAAACAGTTATACTAAATCAGTAATAGTCACCCATATAAAAGATATGCGTTAACCATTCCATGATATCGCAAATGGTCTTCATATATTTTGTAATGGTGTAAGGGGGAATAGACTGAGCGAGTGGTTCTGTGCTGGAGGTGGGTGGAAGTGTTGAAAATAAAGGCAGATAAATGATGTCAAAGTATTTTATTGGTATCATCAACAGATGTAATGTAGCATATATGCTGTAAGCAGACGCCTGGTGACAGGCAATGAATTCTGTACCCAGGCATGCCCGTGTGGGTGCACCACTGTAAGAGCTTCTCGAAGAAGCAGTCCAGGAGCGGGCTACTTAGGCTACCTGAGCTTTCCAAGTGGATGTGCGACAGAATCTTAGTTCTGGTGCCCACAGCAAGGTAGGCTCGTGGACAGCCTATTGGGAGACATCCACTAGACTAATGGCTCGGGCGCTACATCTGGCAGCATCGGGTACTAGTGGCGTTGGAGGAGGGAGGACCTCCCACATACCTCAGACCATGAGGCGGCGTCCAGACTCCCAGCTGGTGGTCTCTTGTAGACAGTGGGAGAGTGAAAGTGACCTCAGGATTAGGCCACCAGGCAGCAGTTGTTGGTTCTCAGTCAGGCAGTGTTGATGGTAACCGCACCAGAAGAGTGTTGGTGACCCCCAGCAGAGCCCACATCCCAGCCATATCGATGACTTGCTCCAGTGGCTGAGGGTTATATATACAGGGTGGTCCATTGATCGTGACCGAGCCAAATATCTCACGAAATAAGCGTCAAACGAAAAAACTACAAAGAACGAAACTTGTCTAGCTTGAAGGGGGAAACCAGATGGTGCTATGGCTGGCCCGCTAGATGGCGCTGCCATAGGTCAAACGGATATCAACTGCGTCTTTTTAAATAGGAACCCCCATTTTTATTACATATTCGTGTAGTAATCCTGGATGACATTATCCAAGTGTCCGGACCGTTCGCTGGATAGTTACGTTATTTAAGGCAACAGGAAGTGTTCAGCCACATGTGAAACGTCAACTACGACCCGCAACAAATGATGATGCCCAAGTAGGTGTTTTTGCTGCTGTCGCGGTATCCGCACATCAGTAGCAGACAAATTGCGCGAGAATCGGGAACCTCAAAAACGTCGGTGTTGAGAATGCTACATCAACATCTGTTGCACCTGTACCATATTTATATGCACCAGGAATCGCATGGCGAAGACTTTGAACGTCGTGTACAGTTCTGCCACTGGGCACAAGAAAAATTACGGGACGATGACAGATTTTTTTGCACGCGTTCTATTTAGCGACGAAGCGTCATTCACCAACAGCGGTAACGTAAACCGGCATGTTTGATGGATGTCCAGCACATAGCTCGCGTGCGGTTGAAGCGGTATTGAATAGCATATTTCATGACAGGTGGATAGGTCGTCGAAGCACCATACTATGGCCCGCTCGTTCACCGGATCTGACGTCCCAGGATTTCTTTCTGTGGGGAAAGTGGAAGGACATTTGCTATCGTGATCCACCGACAACGCCTGACAACATGTGTTCAAAATGCTCAAATCTGTGTGAAATCTTATGGGACTTAACTGCTAAGGTCACCAGTTACACACTACGTAACCATATTGTCCTAAGGACAAACACACACACCCATGCCCGAGGGAGGACTCGAACCTCCGCCGGGACCAGCCGCACAGTCCATGACTGCAGCGCCTAAGACCGCTCGGCTAATCCCGTGCGGCGACAACATGTGTCAGCGCATTGTCATTGCATGTGCGAACATTACGGAAGGTGAACTACTCGTTGTTGAGAGGAATGTCGTTACACGTATTGCCAAATGCATTGAGGTTGACGGACGTCATTTTGAGCATTTATTGCATTATTGTGGTATTTACAGGTAATCAAGCTGTAACAGCATGCGTTCTCAGATATGATAAGTTCACAAAGGTGCATGTATCTCACTGGAACAACCGAAATAAAATTTTCAAACGCACCTACGTTCTGAATTTTAATTTTAAAAACCTACCTGTTACCAACTGTTCGTCTAAAATTGTGAGCCATATGTTTGTGACTATTACAGCGCCATCTATCACAAAGTGAAAAAAGTGGTCCAACTAAAACATTCATATTTCTATACGTACTACACGAATATGTAATAAAAATGGGGGTTATTATTTAAAAAATCACAGTTGATATCCGTTTGACCTACGGCAGCGCCATCTAGCGGGCCAACCATAGCGCCATCTGGTTTCCCCCTTCAAGCTAGACAAGTTTCGTTCTTTGTAGTTTTTTCGTTTGACGCTTATTTCGTGAGATATTTGGCCCGGTCACGATCGATGGACTACCCTGTAGAGCCAAAGAGGGCTTGTTAATGTGGAGGACAAGAACTATTGCATACTTCAATACCACCGCAGTTTCCTAAAGGCTGGTCTTTGTCCTGAGAAGTGGGACGTAATTGAGGAAGCTGCCAGCATGTCAAAATGCTGCGTCGGCTGGCAGCAACTCGCGACCTGAAATCGGCAACAGGCTCGTTTCCTGATTTGTACCACTTAATTTCCTCCCTTCTAGGATTTATTTGATAGACCGAATTCTTGCTTGATGAACTGGCTGCGACCGTATCAGTGGTATATTTACTATTTTTTACTCTTTGCATTCTCCAACTTGAGTCCACAGTAATCACTCCTGAGTAACCTGTATCTTTTGGTGTCCCTTCTTCCTTTTCTATATTTACGTTATGTTGAACATCTACCGAGAAGACATATATTTCCAGCTCCGCGTTTGCTGGAACCGCCAGACTGGTCCGTGAAAAAGAACCCATTATAATGTATGTAAAAGGGGAATGTCTAAGTTTGTATCTAGTCTCACCACCACAATATAGCTCAGCACCTTGAACTCGCCGGACACTAATTGAGGAACATTTAACTACATCCTATTGTCAAGGAGCGAACTTCCTACTGTGGGCAATCGCTGGAGCGGCATCCTCACCTCTGCTAAACTTCTTTACAAGGAACTGAACCAACTATGGCCAAACTCAAGGCTGAAGCTGAAAGCCAGTTGGCTTGAAACCGTGCAATGACGTCCTCACTCAATATAACCAGTCCAGTAGAGTATGATGAGAGAATTATACGTCAGGAATACTTGTCTCGTAAACCTTATGCTTCAACTACATTTAACAAGAACGATGAAATCATGATTGTCATTCAGCACCAAGATGCACTCACGCTTCCATTCAAGAATTTCATATATCTAGAGGGGTCATTCAAGAAAACCGACGGCAGCAATACAGTGGAATCCAAGCTTACATGTAATTCTTTAGCATTCCTGTTCCAAGAGATACGCTATAAACTCAATGGGTCTGAAATCGACCGTACATGCAATGTCGGCATAACATCAACCCTTAAAACATGCGTCTCTGCATCACCCGCAAATTTGCATAGTTTAGAAAATGTAGGATGGTTCATAGACGATCCAGTGGATAGAACAGTTGCAGAGTACAAGAGATTTATTGCATGCATACCTCTAAAAATGCTGATGGGGTACTTTGAGGACATGAGACAGATTATTATGAACGCTAAACAGGAACTCATTCTGGTGCCGAGTGCGACGGACAATAAGTCATACATTCAAGCAGCTCAAGAGGAGAATATGATTACAATCAGCAAGATAATATGGAAAATGCCTCACATCAGTGTATCCGACGAGGAGCGTTTGAAGCTTTTAAAAGTTCATAACTCCGGTACATTTCAGTCACTGACATTTCGCTCATGGGAGGTTTTTGAGTACCCAGTGTTACCGACTGCAAGCAGACAAACATGGGTTATTAAAGCCTCTTCGCAGCTAGAGACACCTAAATTCATCATATTCGCGTTTCAGACTGACAGAAGAGGTAATATAGCAAATGATTCCACCATGTTCGACAAGTTAACTAATCCCAAAGTCTACTACAATTCAGAATTCTACCCATATGGCAATTTACATCTGCAGTGGAATCAAAATGTATTCAGTCTAGCTTATGACATGTATGCAAGGTTTCGTGCTTCTTTCTATCAAATTGCCAAAGGAGAGGGAGGAGGCTGTCTACTCCTTATGACGTGTATGCAAGGTTTCGTGCTTCTTTCTATCAAATTGCCAAAGGAGAGGGAGGAGGCTGTCTACTCAGTCCACATAAGTTCAAGGAGCTTTCACCGATCATCGTAATAGACTGCTCGAAACAGAACAAGATAATTAAGTCTGGACATATAGATGTGCGAACTGACTTTGAATCTTCGACAAATTTCCCAGAACACATTGCCGTGTATGCTCTAGTTCTACACGACTGTGTGATCAACTACTGCCCACTCACCGGTGTTGTGCAACGAGCTGTATAAATGAATATGTGCTGCACCATACCTAGAGCATTTCACAATGGCATCTCAAGGTGTGAACATCATCTACATCTACATGACTACTCTGCGATTCACATTTAAGTGCTTGGCAGAGGGTTCATCGCAGATGCTCAAGGTTTCTATGATGTTGAGTGTAGACAATTCATATTTAAAGATGTTGCGTTTGTAGTGTACACACAAGATGCTGGAATAATAAAGACATTCTCTGCAAACATTGCTCACCCAGGTCTTTCAAGTACATGAAGTGTGCTAAGATACAGAAGAGTGCAAAGTAGTTAGCACATTTCCACCATGGAATTCACTGGGATGATATGGTGACGGCGCTTAAATTATTCGATCACACAGATACAATCGTCTACGCGAAGGAGAAGGATAAGATCCCACGAATGCGTCGAATCTTTAAGCTTCCTGCTATTCAAGACCTAGAATTCTACGGATGTCCTTCTCTCCACCGACTCAAGAACATGTATGAAAAAAGTATTGCTGTATCTGCTTATGAAAATGTAATATTACTTTTAAGCTGGATCAGAAATAAATTAGTTTTTACCTCACATCAGTCCTAGAGGTACATACAGCACAAAAATAATTAGAAACACTATCAGAAGCAACAGAACTGTGGTCGCAATATTTACACGTACACAAAAGACATAACTAAAAATGGCAATCTTTATCCTAAAAAATAGTTAAAATCGTAGATACAGTTCTACATATGAAGGGTTTATTTCAGTAGTGGTACAAGTCCATTGCCTCCACTTTTCTGCCTATAATGCTTCTGCAATTAATGATCCAAACAAACAGAAAGAAAGGTTTGTCTCTAGCAAGAAGCCATATGCTTGGATATTTCAGGTATCTCAACTGCAGATTTTTCAGTGCTCATTTAACTTTAGGGCTCTGTACCTCACAATGAAGAAAAATGGACTTGTACCACTATTGAAATAAGCCCTTCATATTATACGTGAGATGTGTTTGTCGCTAAATTTTATTCCAGCAAGGCTAAGACGGCGCGTAAATTCATAGTCACAGGAAAACGCTAACAAGAATTGTGACATTTGTGGTCGTTTTTCATTGAAACAAAGAAAACTACCATGGGTCCTGGAACCATTCTGATAGTGACGAGTGAGAAATTTACTGCATGGGAAATGGAGAGAGGCATGCTTCTATAGCCGGTAGGAACAGATGGCATGAAAAAATTTGGTATAATAATTGCAAAGTAATTGCCCTGTAAACTACACAGAGGCACAAACATGAAGAAACATGGAGTCATAGACTTCGACACATGTCACTCACCCAGTGGTTACAGTACAACGGCATCTACATGGATACTCTGCAAGTCACACTTGAGTGCATGGCAGAGGGTTCATCGAACCACCTTCACGATAATTCTCTATTATTCCAATCTCAAACAGCGCTCAAAAAAAAAAAACAAAAAAAAAAACCAGCATCTATATCTTCCCACGCGAGCTATGATTTCCCTTATTTTATTATGATGATCGTTTCTCCCTGTGTAGGTCGGCGTCAACAAAATGTTTTCGCATACGGCAGAGAAAGTTGCTGATTGAAATTTCGTTACAAGATCCTGCATCAACGAAAAACGCCTTTGTTTTAATGATATTCATCCCAAACCCTGTATCATGTCAGAGACACTCTCTCCCCTATTTCTCGATAATACAATACACGCTGTTCTTCTTTGAACTTGTTCGATGTAGCCCGTTAATCCCATCTGGTAAGGGCCGGCCGAAGTGGCCGTGCGGTTAAAGGCGCTGCAGTCTGGAACCGCAAGACCGCTACGGTCGCAGATTCGAATCCTGCCTCGGGCATGGATGTTTGTGATGTCCTTAGGTTAGTTAGGTTTAACTAGTTCTAAGTTCTAGGGGACTAATGACCTCAGCAGTTGAGTCCCATAGTGCTCAGAGCCATTTGAACCATCTGGTAAGGATCCCACCCGGGTAGCAGTACTCCAAAAACAGACGGCGAAGCGCAGAGTTGGCAGTCTCTATAATCGACCCGTTTCATCTTCTAAGTGTTCTACCAATAAAACGCAGTCTAGGATTCGCCTTCCCCACAACATTTTCTTTGTGTTCTTCCCAATTTAAGTTGTTCGTAATTGTAATTCCTGGGTATTTAGCTGCATTTACGGCTTATAGATTTGACCGATTTATCGTGTAACCGTAATCTAACGGATTCCTTTTAGCACTCATTTGGATGACCTCAAACTTTTCATCATTCGGAGTCAGTTGCCACCTACGGAACGAGTTACTGTTTGCTAGGTAGCCCAACATCCACAGTCGCTGTGCACGCAGCCACAGACGGTGCAGTGTAGCACAGAGAAGACACCGATCAGACTCTTTGCGGTGGAGGGCCATAGGAAGAATGGGAGCAGGTCAGTCGCAAACTCATGCGGCCCGATGACTTAACGTGAATCGTTCTGTTGTTTCTCAGATGTGGTGACAGTTTATAGAGAACGAAACTGTATGCCCGAGATCAGGGTAGGGCCGACCCCCTGTGATATCAAAAAGAAAGGACCGTTATTTGGCTGTAAGCGCACGACGTTGCCGCCTTAGTATTGCGCAGTAACTGGTATCTGATCTCGCAGCATCGACTGGACGTGTTGCATCGATACAAACGGTGTAGAGACGGCTTCGACAGAGTGGCCTTTACTGTCGGAGACCTCCTGTATGTGTGCTTCTGACGCGTCTTCTGAGAAGGGAACGTCTACAGTGGAGTCGTCAACATGCTACCTGGACAGTCGAACAGTGGTCCAACGTTCTTTTCACAGATGAGTCCCAATTTGGTCTGGAGAGTGATTCTCGACGGATTCACATCTGAATGGAATGTGGAACACGATTTCGAGACCCGAACATTGTTGAAAGAGACCGGTACCGAGGAGGATCCTTAATGGTGTGGGCCGGGATTACATTGACCACTCGAACACGTCTTCATGAAATTTTACCGGTGAATCGGAAAGGTTTAATTCCTTTCAGGTATCAGACGAGATTTTTGGACGTCATGTACGGTTGTTGCGAGGTGCAGTGCGCCCAGACTTCGTATTGATGGACGATAATGCTCGACCTCTTACAGCACGAGTGGTTAATGTTTTCTTGGAAACGGAATATACTGCACGCACGGCGTGGCTTGCTCTCCCCCCTCCTTTGAGTCCCATAGAGCATGTCTGGGATGCACTAGGGAGGCGGGTTGCATCACGTCAACATCCACCAACCACTCTCTAAGACTTGCGAGCAGCTCCGCAAGAAGAATGAGCGTTACTGCCTCAACATGAAATTGATGACGGTATTCACAGCATGCTCCGTCGCTGTCAGGCATGTATTACTACCAGAGGCGGTCACACTCCATAGTGAGCACATTAGCCAGTTGTCGGAATGTGTATGCAAATCGGTTAAGTTGGTAAAAACGAAGCACATTTCCGTCTACTGTTATGCATGTTTACTTTCTGTATTCTTCGCATTGTTTCTACTTTGCTATCACCTGTTTATACTGTTTTGTGGCAAAATAAACGCAACCTTGCAAAATTTCCATTTGTTGCTTTAATTTGGACACCAGTGTAGGTTCCAAAATCCTGCTGAATATCGACGTTAATGATATGGGCCTGTAATTCAGTGGATTTTTCCTACAGTCCTTCTTAAATATTGGTGTGACCTGTGCAATTTCTCAGTCTTTGGGCACGGATCTTTGGTCGAGCAAGCGGTTGTTTACAATTGGTAAGTATGGAGCTATTGCATCAGCATACTCTGAAAACAAGAGTTAATCGACAGGATTAAGGTTTGTATCTTTTTTCCTGAGGGGAAATTGTCTCCATAACTGATCTGGGTGTCAAAATCCGTCACTGTGTCACGCACGCATACCAACGCCGGTCTTTCCAGTCAAATCACCCGGGCTCATTTTCTGCGGTGCCGTGGCAATATCCAGGTAGCTGCTGTCCCTTTCCCTTCCAACTAAACAGCTCAAGTTAGGGGGCCTCGTGGCTCTCATTGAAGGCAATAGTTCTTCTAATCCTTCATGGTCCACACTCCGTGGACGGGGGGGGGGGGGGGGGGGGGGGGAGTGATTTATACCCCCAGCTGGTGGTAGCTATAAAGGAAGGTGTGATTTGCCGCTCTCTACTGTGTCCTGTTCGCTCTGGCGGCGTGGCTGCGGCGCCCATTCATTCACTCTTTTTGTCCTGTCCTACATTGAGTGCAGTTGGTGTTTGCTTCCGGCGAAATGTCACAGCAGTCCTCTAGTCCTTTGCCCTGTTTCTGGCGCCCTGTCACTATATCGCCCATTGCTCATGTGCTTTTCTGCACAAAAGTTTCCAAGAATATCCAAAGACACTAACTTCACATGATTACATAAAATATTTACAAGTGTTCTTGGACGCATGGTAATAAAAAACCTTATATAATAATCACCCTTTTAGGAACCATCCATAATGAAAAGCCTGTGTCATTAACTGTTCCACCAACTAAGAAACTTTACAGTTACAGTAGCATACTATGCTGATAATTATGAGACATTTTACAAAATTTTCAAAATAAATTTTCTTAGATTGCCTTTTAAGAAAACTATACAAAATTAAAAAAAATAGCCTACTGGAAAAAATTAGTATACCCGGAAACCCGGAAAGCACATTCTTCCTGCAGACAAGTGACGGTCGTTTACGCATATGACATAGTTCTGGAGAGCGCTGTCTCGTAGAACGCATCCCAGGTCTCATGGTCTGGAGTGCGATAAGCTACAACTCTTGTTCACCTTTGGTTTTTCTAGAGGGTAAGCTAACCAGCGACCGGTACATGCAGAATGTTGCTAGATTCATTCCTTTGTCGTCCTTGCAACGAGAATGGATTCAGACATTTGTCTGTGCAGCAACATTCAGTCTTCTTTCTCGTTTACCTTTATATCGTACCTGCTTGGCGACCCCTTTGTCTCGTGGGACGGAATTTGTGTACCACAACTGTCTGCATGTAGTGTTATTCATGAGAAAGTCCTCGAACATTTTGTAAGTGTTTGCTAATCGTATAAATGATGTGGGCCATGGGTACCAGCCCGGTATTCACCCAGACAGATATGAGAAACCGCCTAAAAACTACATCCAGGCTGATAAGCACACCGGCCGTCTTTATTAATACACCGGGCGGATTCAATCAGGACCAGCGCACCTGCCAGAATCCAGGTAGTGGTGTGCTAACACGCGTGGCTATCCCGGAAGTGCAGGGCTCAAAAATGGTTCAAATGGCTCTAAGCACTGTGGGACTTAACATCTGAGATCATCAGTCCCCTAGACTTAGAACTACTTAAACCTAACTAACCTAAGGACATCACATACATCCATGCCCGATGCAGGATTCGAACCTGCGACCGTAGCAGCAGCGCGGTCCCGGACTGAAGCGCCTAGAATCGCTCGGCCACAGCGGCCGGCGTGCAGGGTTCGCCAGGTGCCGTCGGAGGATTAATTGGAAGATAGAATGGGTCGCCGTCAACTTCAGTGTTGAAAGCAGATTCTACCTGCAGGAGAGTGATGGTCGTTTACGCGTACGACATTCTTCCAAGACACACAGGCCGCAACCTAGGCCTTATGGTCTGGGGAGCGATAAGCTACAACTCTCGTTCACCTACAGTGTTTCTGGAAGGGACGCTAACCAGCGATCGGTACTTCCAGAATGTTGTTAGATCCATTCTTCTGCCGTTCTTGTAACAGGAAGGTGATGTGATGTTTCAACAGGATAATGCTCGCAGACACATTGCCCGTGAAACGCAACGTGCTGTGGAAGACGTGTAGCAACTTCCCTGGTCAGCACGATCTCCGGACTTATCTGCAATCGAGAACGAGTGGGATATCACAGAAGTAAAAGCGAGTCGTCGACTCGTTAACCAACAAATCTTACAAAACTACATGGAGAGGTCGAGCGGGCATGGGATAACGTATCCCAGGACAGTATTCGCTATCTGTGCGATCGACTGGATGCCTGAGTCAGCCCATGCATTACCGCCCGTATAGGCTGTACTACGTACTATTGGGTGTCCCAGCATGGATCGATACCTGGTACCTCAGAACTGCTTGTGATATTGATCTGTAAATTAAATCACTTTATGTACTCCATATATACTGTTGCAACAATAAACCTTGAATGAATTGGAAACCCTCAAAGGGTGTACTAATTTTTTTTTCCGACAGTGTATATACATAATATCAAAGGGAGCTAGTAGTCTTAAAAGCCTTATATATTATACGCATAAATAAACATTCATGGTGGTAAGGATACTACGTTATTTGAAGGATAACAGTAAAATATTAATAATCCATCTTCTCCACCGTTCCCGTGTTATAATACTCACCTGTCCGCCCCGACAGCTGAGTGGTCAGCGTGACGGATTGCCATCCTACGGCCCCGGGTTCGATTCCTGGCTGGGTCGGGGATTTTCTCCGCTCAGGGACTGGATGTTGTACTGTCTTCATCATCATTTCATCTCCATCCGGCGCGCAGGTCGCCCAATGTTGCTTCGAATGCAATAAGACCTGCAGCAAGGAGGTCGGACCTGCCCCGCAAGGGGCCTCCCGGCCAATGACGCCAAACGCTCATTTCCATTTCCACTACCCACCTCATGCCGCATGCCCTTGCTACAGAAACCTGCAACTTCCTGTACAGGCTCAGAAAAAGAAAAGAAGACACACTACTGTAACAATATCTCCACAATAATTTTGGGATATGCCTCGAACTTGCCGAGTACTCCCTTTAAATTACCCCCTGTGTCTGTGGTATAGACAATCCCCAAGTTACCTCTATCCTGGAAAGCACCCTCTATATTGCTTTCATTTTGTTGTTGTTTCCATACTGTATACTTCGCATTTCTCCACATTTGCTTTCAATTAGTTTGGAGATATCTTCTCCCTCAAGACATTATTCTTTCCCTGTTCCGTGAATTTGGACGTGTGATAGTTGCTGAAACATGACATTTATTGTGACATCCCCCATACTAATCCGACAAGATCTGTGTTAACGTTGGTATTACCACATACATTCCACTACGCTGCTTAAAAAAGAAGGTAAATATCCAAGTCCCTCAATTTTGTTAGAAAGCTAAAACTTAACTATTTCTTACGTAAGCAGTCCATACCTTTTCGTGATTAAAACATCCGCTACAGTTGTTCAGTTATTTAATGACTGAAGTCTTCCCATTACCATGTTTCAGGGACTGAGCCCAAGCTTCAGGTGTCTATGTCAGTTACAATAAAACAATATCTCTAAACTGCGAAATCATAAACCAGTTAACAGTAACAGAGCATTTAACGTAACTTAAATTCATGTGCAGCGTTTTTTTACACTTTTCGAAAGGAATTTCTCACACCCAGCGATACACATGTATCGGAAACTGCCGTGATACCTAGAAAGTGAAGTCTTGCAACATACTGAAATGAACTTACAGGGTGGCAATTATTAAACTATATGAGAAAAAACGAAATTAGTTACAAACTACGGAGTTCACACACTTTATTCAACATAGAAAGGTCACTACAAATATTCGGATTTAGGTTATGACATGTTCGATATGCCTGCCATCATTGACGATGATGTGGCGCAGACGAATAGCGAAATTCTGCATGACCCGCTGAAGTGTCGGAATATCTATGCAGTCGATGACCTCCTGAACGTCTGTTTTCAGCTCAGCATGGTTTTGTGGTTATTGCTGTACACCTTACCTTTAATATAGCCCCACAAAAA
This sequence comes from Schistocerca piceifrons, assembly GCF_021461385.2. NCBI lineage: Eukaryota > Metazoa > Arthropoda > Insecta > Orthoptera > Acrididae > Schistocerca > Schistocerca piceifrons. The sequence goes on from NC_060149.1 coordinate 801,257,805, forward strand.
TGATTCACATGTCATCAGATCCAGAGAATATGGCGTCCAATCGAGGTCCAAGCCAGTGGTCTCTGGGTAGCCCAGAGCCAAAATGCGGTCTCCAAAGTGCTCCTCCAGGACATCAAACACTGTCCTGTTTCGATGAGGTCGAACTCCGTCTTGCATGAACCACATCTTGTCGAGCTCAGGGTCACTTTCGACAATGGGAATGAAATCATCTTCTAAAACCTTCACGTACCGTTAGATAGTTACAGAGCTATCAAGAAATATCGCACTGATTATTCCGTGACAGGACATTGCATCCCATGTAGTTACCCGTTGAGGGTGAAGAGACTTCTCAATCCCGAAATGCGCATTCTCAGTCCCCTAAATGCTCCAATTTTGCTTACTGACGAACCCATCCAAATGAAAGTGGGATTCGTCGCTAATCCAAACCAAGCACGCCGATTCTAATTCCCATTATGACTCGCGGCCAACCTTGCATTTTGAACGTCGCAACGCAAACCGTTCAGAAATTATGACGATTTTATTTCATAATTGTTACCCTGTATGATATGCACTAAACATTAGTGGTTTTAGACTGAATATAAATTGTCATTTAGTGAAAGAAACTGATGTACACTATCTCAACTTTAATAGTTTTCAATCAGCAGAATAAAGTAAATACAATTATGAAGGTGATCCACTTTGGGTTTTCCTTTCGTCAGACAAGGTGAACTTGCGCGACTGAGCTGTGTGCAAAAGTGGAGAAAAAGATAGTTGCTGACAGACTGACAGAGGGTGCTGTTGCAAGTCGCGTTTTGTATTTTCAGTGATTTTCAGAATTGTGAATAGTGCGGGCAGTGTTAATATTCGGAAGTGGCAGCAACAGTTGATGGGGGGAAAGTCGTCTTTGTTGCTTAAGTTGAGGAATGCAAGAGTTACCGAACTAATAACGATAGCAACGTTGGGTACGGCTAGCAAGGGCATAATGGTGGCGACGACCACAACGTCTTGTTGCAAAAACAGGCACCCATAATGAGATGTGTAAACATTACTCATCTGCCATATCATGTCAGCAGCAGCAACTCTCTGTCTACATATTCAAGGCAAGGGAAGTCTTACGTTTATTAACAATATCAGAAGTGTCTGAGAGCTCAGTCACTATTTCAAAATATGTGATGCAATTTTGAAAAAATAGAATAAGTTAAACTTCGTTGCTTTAAACTGTTATTTACCGTACCTTAAAAAGTTCCGTTTTCCACTACTCAAGTAATTTCACGTAATAATTGGAGTATATAAATGTGCTTTTTTGAAGTTTGCAATTACGACAAATACTTGTGTCATGAATTTTGTAAGAATACGACATTGAACGATCTCTCAGGGCTAAAAAACAATAAACAGATTCATTGGTCGTTTTTCTTATTTACGTTTGCTGAGAATTCAATCCAGGTAAAGTAAATTTTCACGACAGATTTTTCTAAAGTAGTTATTAACTTAAACAACTGTTTTTGTCACAGTGCACAATATAAATTTGTATCAGTAGCTGGAGTGCTACAATTAAATTACAGTCACGATTATCCATCTAGTGTTTGCGTTTGCAGAACGAGAACAAAAAATATTAAACATTTCAGTAAAATTGATAATTTTTTTATGCGTGGGCCCCACAGACTCAATAAATGTGGCAGTTCGTTGATTGAGTCTATACAGTCTGTTGCGTAGGAAATATTGCTAGATGCGGACGTTTGACGACTGTGGTTTGGGCAGTTATACATGGCACATGATTTTTAAATTTGAGAGGACGATGTAGCCACACATGTTTCTAGAGACACACTTCAGAATGGGCAATGACCGATACCGGCAGTGTGGAGAGTAAAAAATAAAAAAAAGTTATACACAGTCTGTCGTAAAAATGGCGCCCTTCAAATTTCAATAAAAGTAAAGTTATTTTTCTTAGAGAAAGAACTCAACTAAATTGAAATCACGTTTCGTTCAGAAACTTTGAATAACATTTGCTCCATCACAGCTCTCGACCAGTCTTCGTAGTTGTAGTTCGATTTTCAGGGGATTTCCCAGGGCAAGTAACCATCGAGTCTCTTTGAGGCAATTAGCCGTTGCGGAAGCTGACTGGAACCACAACGCATTGAAATAGTGCGAAAGGTAGGCAGTATCTTTTTTCGAATGATGATGAAAGCATTGTTCTATCGTGGATCTGGCCATCCAGTCAACTCCGCACTTCAGTTACAAAGTTCGGTACTGGAAACTGTGAAAATGTATCATGAACACCGGTCGAGAATTCAATGAATATTTTGTAGTGGACAATGTCAGAAGGATTTAGCTTTGTTCAGTGTAGAAATACGTATAGGTCAAACTGGATGTATGAAGGTGGAAGCCATATGGCAGTGACACGCAGCTAACTTTCTTGTGATGGCTGCATGGCCAGGCTTAGCGGCAAAAACCAGACAGATGCACCAAGTGCGTTTGGCTGTGTGAGGCTGCAGAGCCTGTCAACTTTCTCCAAGGTAGGGAAAAATTCTTCACTTATCACAATCCTACTAACGAATGTAACGATAAGCACAACGGCGCTTAAGCTATTTTCTTTTTATGGTTAAAACTAGAAACAGCTCTTAAGTGAACTTGAGATTCTAATCCTTCAGGTATGAGATCACGTGGGGATTTATAGGCATACGTGGGCCTAAGGAAGTGATGAATGGTTATGTCACAAGCAAAAATGTGATTCTGGTCACATATAGCATCTCCATTGAACATACCAATACATAGTAGGTCGAACTGTCCATGTCAAAGCAAACTTAGAAGGAAGCGCGTCTATTATACGTGGTTGAAAAAGGCTCAAATGGCTCTGAGCACTATGGGACTTAACTTCTGAGGTCATCAGTCCCCTATAACTTAGAACTACTTAAACCTAACTAACCTAAAGACATCACACACATCCATGCCCGAAGCAGGATTCGAACCTGCGACCGTAGCGGTCGCGCGGTTCCGGACTCTAGCGTCTAGAACCGCTCGGCCACTCTGGCCGGCTATACGTGGTTCATCAGACTGAATACCCATATGTGCCCGCTCAACTGTAACTGAATTAAATCACCCTTACCCTAAAATTGTCGGAGAGAAGAGACAGTGTATAAATAAACCAAAAACCAAAAGGATTAGACACTTTGTGGGAGGCAGAAAGCTGAAAATAGCAGCTAAAAACTATGTAATGTGTAGCTGTGCTTATGAAAGAACCCACTAATCAAATGCTTATCTAGCACAGTCATTGGGAAGCAGCATGCAGATAACATGTAACCGGAACAATTAAACCACTGCCCAAGTATCATTAACTGAGAAACCGAAACACCTGAAACTCAACGCTACTAATACTTACCAAATACATGAACACAATGACAGCGCATCCCATGTGTCAGTGAAAAGAGAACTCAGCAGTGGGACTACAAACCACACCATTGCATACACTGTGTAAGCAGCACACCAAAACCGGCTAAAGTGTAACTAGGGTAAGTTTCCAAGACAGTTTGATGTAGAAAACAACGAAAATTACGAAATTCAAATCTTTTTATTGAATTGATGACTGGTTTCGGGTACCAGGACCCATTCTCTAATCATCCAAACAAACAAAATATTGATCGAAGCAGAAGAGATGAATTAAAATTTGTGCTGCGGCCGGGAGTCGAACGGGGGTATTCCTGCTTGGTAGGCAGAAGTGCCAACCATTACACCACCATAACACAATAGACAAGAGTGCCGCACGAATTACCCAAGTTGAATACCCACCCCAACACAAACTTCAATTCACATCTTCACCTTATTTTCCCTTACATTGTCACTCTCCGGCATTGGAATAGCACCCCAGCATTGGACGTAATGGGAAAGTCCTGTACCATAGGTGATCTTATAGATCTTATAATTAAATATGTCGGCTGATCCCGGCGGAGGTTCGAGTCCTCCCTAGGGCATGGGTGTGTGTGTTTGTCCTTAGAATAATTTAGGTTAAGTAGTGTGTAAGCTTAGGGACTGATGACCTTAGCAGTTAAGTGCCATACACACATTTGAACATTAAATATTTCCAAGAGACATTGAAGTTTCTTCGTAATCTACGATAATGATCGAAGCAGAAGAAATGAATTATAATTTGTGCTGCGGCCGGGACTCGAACCCGGGTCTTCTTGCTTGCTAGGCAGCCTAGCAAGCAAGAAGACGCGGGTTCGAGTCCCGGCCGCAGCACAAATTATAATTCATTTTCTCTGCTTCGATCATTATCGTAGATATCGAAAAGATATCAATATCTCAGGGATACATTTAATTATAAGATCTAGAAAAAATGTGTATTCCGTTATGCTATAACGCAAGCCATGTTAATATTGTACATACATGTGACTAAGTCAAATTTTTCAGCGACCATTGGGTCGACAAATTAGAACTGGCTATAGATAAACAACCCTAAGTAATGAGGGGTGTGGTGGTGGTGAAAGGTGGGCTGGTGAGCCCAGTGAAAACACTGTTGACAGTTAAGAATGACATATTGACTTCAGTACATGATGTAGTGAGGCAACCCCGCCTTTCTGTAGTCCCTTGCCAGCGTTGACGTATGGACGGTAGGTTCCATGTAGGCTGCTGAAACGGTGCGCTGAGTTGCTGATGGCAGGACCTTGGTAGGCCAACAACCCTTAAGTGGGTACTAAGCTGCCATTATACGACGATCCGCCGCGAACGGTACTGGTCTAGCGCAACGGCCGTCTAGCGGTAGAACGGGTAAAACTACGAAAATTAACACACACATTATCCGCTCGCCGAAATAGAGAGCAGTTCTAAACTGCCGTCAATCCGCGCATGCACAGAACAGTATACCACAGTGCTCTCTGCTTGTTATTTGCTTATTGTTAGGTACAGGGTGGCGCATGAAATGTGTTACCATTTTGTTTTTGAATATAAACTTTATTGTTAATACAATCTGAAAGGAACATATACTACAATGAAGAGCCGTCCATGGAGATTTGTTCTAACACAGCACGTGCGCAATATGTCCACCATTTCGTTTCCTAACTTCCTTCAAACGAACACTGAAGTTGGTGATTACACTACGGCACATGTCTTCCGTAATTGCACTGCAAACTTGAAGAATAAGTCTTCCGGGCTCCATTAAATCACGTGGACGTTTCGGAGAATGTTTTTTCCTTTAGGTACCCCCAAAGACAAAAGTTACATGAATTGAGGTCTGGACCACTGAGGGGGGCCAATTTTGTCAGTCATTGAAGCAACCTGGAAACCGAGTGAAATGATCTGCATGTCGAAATGCTCGTGTAAAAACTCCATCTCAGTGTTTGCTGTATGTGGCCTTGCTCCATCTTGCATGAACCACTGCGTGTTGAAGGGCAAGGCAGTAGCAAGAAGCTGTGGAATGAAGCTATTGCGAAGCATGCTCAAATAACGCTCGCTGTTCACAGTTTCTTCAAAGAAAAAAGGTCCGTTAAGTCCGTGAATGGAAATTGCTGCCCACGCTGTAATCCTCGGAGCATAATGTTGTCGTTCATGAAGCACTTGTGGGTTTTCAGTGGCCCAAAAGCGTACATTTTGTATGTTAACCACACCGTCTAAATGAAAATGCGCCTCGTCTGAAAACCAAACGTTGTTGAGAGTTTCTTCCCTATCCTGCGCCCACTGAGCAAACAGTAGTCTCTGCTGCTTGTGTTCATCAGTGAGCTTCTGTACACAGGTCATCTTGTATGGATGGGTACATATGGAGGTCACTTTCAGGAATGCGTTGAACGGAGCGTCTGGATATTCCCAGTTGCACTGCTGCCTTTGTACACGATTTCCCGGGACTTCTCTGTACAGCAACTCGTACCACTTCAATATTCTCTGGTGAACAAACAGGCTTAGGCCGAGGTCGCTTCGCTTCCAATACTGTTCCTTCCTGTACAAATATATCGTACAAGCTGTGGATGGTCTTCTTGCAAGGGACCCATCGTGTGTTAAACTGTTGTCGAAAACGCCTCTGAGTCACAACAAGGCTTTTCGTTTCATGAAAAAGTAACACAATTGCCGATCGTTGCTGTGTCGTCAGTCTTCCATTGTCAGCCATTGTTGCTTACTAGTCTCCTAGCGGCAGTATCGTGAATTACACGTCATTTCGTACCTCATTTGTTTTTCCAAACTCTGCTGGTACTGCTGTAGAGATCCCAGCGTAAAGAAAGATGATTGTTTTAGTTGGACCACAATTTTAGACGAACAGTTAGTAATAGGTAGGTTTTTTAAATTAAAATACAGAACGTAGGTACGTTTGAACATTTTATTTCGGTTGTTCCAATGCGATACATGTACCTTTGTGAACTTATCATTTCTGAGAACGCATGCTGTTACAGCGTGATTACCTGTAAATACCACATTAATGCAATAAATGCTCAAAATGATGTCCGTCAAACTTCAATGCATTTGGCAATACGTGTCACGACATTCCCCTAAACAGCGAGTAGTTCGCCTTCCGTAATGTTCGCACATGCATTGACAATGCACTGACACATGTTGTCAGGCGTTGTCGGTGGATCACGATAGCAATTATCCTTCAACTTTCCCCACAGAAAGAAATCTGGGGACGTCAGATCCGGTGAACGTGCGGGCCATGGATGGTTCTTCGACGATCAATCCACCTGTCATGAAATATGCTATTCAATACCGCTTCAACCGCACGCGAGTTATGTGCCGGACATCCATCATGTTGGAAGTACATCGCCATTCTCTCATGCAGTGAAACATCTTGTAGTAACATCGGTAGAACATTGCGTAGGAAATCATTCCTCCCATAATGCCGCACCATACATTAACCCGCCAAAGTCGCTCATGTTCCACTTGTCGCAGCTATCGTGGATTTTCTGTTGCCCAGTAGTGCATATTATGCCGGTTTCCGTTACCGCTGTTGGTGAATGACACTTCGTCGCTAAATACAACGCGTGCAAAAAATGTGTCTTCGTCCCGTAATTTCTCTTGTGCCCAGTGGTAGAACTGTACACGACGTTCAAAGCCGTCGCCATGCAATTCCTGGTGCATAGAAATGTGGTACGGGTGCAATCGATGTTGATGTACCATTCTCAATACCGACGTTTTTGAGATTCTCGATTCTCGCGCAATTTGTCTGCTACTGATGTGCGGATTAGCCGCGACAGCAACTAAAACACCTACTTGGGTGTCATCATTTGTTGCAGCTCGTGGCTGACGTTTCACATGTGGCTGAACACTTCCTGTTTCCTTAAATAACGTAACTATCCGGCGAACGGTCCGGACACTTGGATGATGTCGTCCAGGATACCGAGCAGCATACGTAGAACACGCCCGTTGGGCATTTTGATCACAATAGCTATATACCAACACGATGTCGACGTTTCCGCAATTGGTAAACGGTCCATTTTAACACGGGTAATGTATCACGAAGCAAATACCGTCCGCACTGGCGGAATGTTACGTAATACCACGTAGTTATACGTTTATGACCATTACAGCGCCATCTATTACAAAGCGAAGAAAGTGGTCCAACTAAAACATTCATATTTCTTTACGAACTACACGAATATGTAATAAAAATGGGGTTCCTATTTTAAAAAAACGCAGTTGATATCTGTTTGACCTATGGCAGCGCCATCCAGCGGGCCAACCATAGCGCCATCTGGTTTCCCCTTCAAGCTAGACAAGTTTCATTCTTTGTAGTTTTTTCGTTTGACGCTTATTTCGTGAGATATTTGGCCCAGTCACGATCAATGGACAACCCAGTATATAAGTATCACAGCAGAGCTGTTCTCATATTGTATGACGTTTATCTTTTCCTCACTAATTACATCTTTCCCTAAGCAAAGTCTGGCTTCCGACTGTAGCTGATCTGACAGAAATTTTGGTAAAAAAATCAACAGCAGAAATTTATTACTTCACAGACCAATCACAAACCTTTGTAATTTGTAAGACCGTATGAATCGTTCATTAAAAGGCTTTATGTTTGGGAAATCTGTCTAAATTCCAATCAGATAGAGTGCTTCGACACCCATCACTATTTCCTAGCACAAATTCATCTTTCACCGGAGGAAAATGTCGAGAGTCAAATTAAGGAACATTTGAAGGGATTTGGGGAAACTTCAAACATTACTTCCCTACTATATCTAGTAATAATAATTGGATTCACAATCGCTTGGAAAAGACAATAATTTTAGGATCCACAGGAAATGTAAACTGAAACGAGCAGCTACTCGAAACTTCCAGTGAATAAGTTACAGGAAATAAATGTTCGTCAGCAAAAGTTTCTGGTTAAGCTTAAAGACGGAGTTGGCAATGCTATCAAATAAAGCGGTAAGAAGTTTACTACCTACATCGTCCACAAATCTGTGCGAAAAACACTTTTCCTTCTTACACGTACGTAAAAAAATAAATCCAGAAACGAACTTCACAGCGAAAGTAATTTGAAACTGTCTTTACCCACTATGGTTCTTGATTTCAGAATGATGTGATATGCAAATTAGTCGATTCCTCCTCAATGAATTCCGAGGAAGTGTTGAGTCACTCAGTTCCGTGATGAAAACTTTTAGATTCACAGAAAGGCGTAAAAAACTTTAATATTGTATACTAGTCCTACCCATTGTGCAAAATTTTCACTACCCCCCTTTTGATGTGTTACAGATGAAATATAAAGCATTATAAAAGCTGAAGATATCAATTGAAGTTTGTGTTGGGGAGGGCAATCAACTTGGGTAGTTGGTGCAGCACTGTTGACCACCGTCTTGTGTTCGTGTAACGCCGGCACGGTAGCTCAGATCTGAGTGAAAGATTTCACAACAAACTTGAACGGATGTAATGTGACGACCAAACACAACGATCAACAACGAACAAAACGCAAATAAATAAATAAATAAACTGACTAAAGGAATCAACAATTAACTTGAACGGATGTCTTGTTACGTCCACCCAGACCAAACGCAACGAACAAGCAACGAACAAAATAAAGAAAAAAAGTAATGGTTGGCATTTCTGTCTAACAAGCAAGAAGACTCGTGTTCGAGTCCCGGTCACAGCACAAATTTTAATTCATTTATTCTGCTTTGATCATCCCGTACTTTGTAAAAGCATTAGGGCTATTAAACCATTTGCATCGAATTCAGTTGCTTCTAAGTTACAGTAAGGACTTTTTGTGTTACATCCGTCATTTTGCATTACGCTTTATTTTTCTTTGTAAAGGATCAAGAACGCGCTTTCCCTACCATACCAAACGTTTACGATTCTCAAAGGAGTGCGGAGATTCAGAAAGCGCTGCCTGTTTCCACCCGACGAGCCGCACACCTCGACGGCGCGTCGCGGCTCGCTCACTCCGTTGCCGGCACAGCTAAGCTCTTCCACCCGCGCTGCGGGCAGTAGAACGGAGCGTGGGCCGCAGCCGGTCTCGGGCGCGTAAATGTGGCGCGATGCACGGCTCTGGTCTCGGCCAGGTCAATCGTGTTGTCTGAAATCCATGCATAAGTATTTTTCCTAAGTAGTATCACTAGTTGTGTTTCTGTAGCTATGGAAATAATTACTTGAAACCGTGCTTAACACCTAAGGGTACGGTACTGCTAAAACTAGAATACGATTATTAACCGAAGGCTGAATTCATCCTCAAACCGAGGCGTGTTTATAATACTGAAGATGTTGTTGTCGTTGTGGTCTTCAGTCCTGAGACTGGTTTGATGCAGCTCTCCATGCTACTCTATCTTGTGCAAGCTTCTACATCTCCCAGTACCTACTGCAGCCCACATCCTTCTGAATCTGCTTAGTGTATTCATCTCTTGGTCTCCCTCTACGATTTTTACGCTCCACGCTGCCCTCCAATACTAAATTGGTGATCCCTCGATGTCTCAGAACATATCCTACCAACCGATCCCTTCTTCTAGTCAAGTTGTGCCACAAGCTCCTCTTCTCCCCAATTCTATTCAATACATCCTCATTAGTTACGTGGTCTACCCATCTAATCTTCAGCATTCTTCTGTAACACCACATTTCGAAAGCTTCTTTTCTGTTCTTGTCTAAACTATTTATCGTCCACGTTTCACTTCCATACATGGCTACACTCCATACAAATACTTTCAGAAACGACTTCCTGACACTTAAATCTACACTCGATGTTAATAAATTTTTCTTCTTCAGAAACGCTTTCCTTGCCATTGCCAGTCTGCTTTTTATATCCTCTCTACTTCGACCATCATTAGTTATTTTGCTCCCCAAATAGCAAAACTGCTTTACTACTTTAAGTGTCTCATTTCCTAATCTAATTCCCTCAGCATCACCCGACTTAATTCGACTACATTCCATTATCCTAGTTTTGCTTTTGTTGATGTTCATCTTATATCCTCCTTTCAAGACACTGTCCATTCCGTTCAACTGCTCTTCCAAGTCCTTTGCTGTCTCTGACAGAATTACAATGTCATCGGCGAACCTCAAAGTTTTTATTTCTTCTCCATGGATTTTAATTCCTACTCCGAACTTTTCTTTTGTTTCCTTTATTGCCTGCTCAATATAGAGATTGAATAACATCGGGGATAGGCTACAACCCTGTCTCACTCCCTTCCTAACCACTGCTTCCCTTTCATACCCATCGATTCTTATAACTGCCATCTGCTTTCTGTACAAATTGTAAATAGCCCTTCGCTCCCTGTATTTTACCCCTGCCACCTTCAGAATTTGAAAGAGAGTATTCAATTCAACATTGTCAAAAGCTTTCTCTAAGTCTACAAATGCTAGAAACGTAGGTTTGCCTTTCCTTAATCTTTCTTCTAAGATAAGGCGTAGGGTCAGTATTGCCACACGTGTTCCCACATTTCTACGGAATCCAAACCGATCTTCCACGAGGTCGGCTTCTATCAGTTTTTCCATTCGTCTGTAAAGAATTCGCGTTAGTATTTTGAAGCTGTGACTTATCAAACTGATAGTTCGGTAATTTTCACATCTGTCAACACCTGCTTTCTTTGGGATTGGAATAATTATATTCTTCTTGAAGTCTACATCTACATCTACATTTATACTCCGCAAGCCAACCAACGGTGTGTGGCGGAGGGCACTTTACGTGCCACTGTTATTACCTCCCTTTTCTGTTCCAGTCGCGTATGGTTCGCGGGAAGAACGACTGTCTGAAAGACTCCGCGCGCGCTCGAATCTCTCTAATTTTACATTCGTGATCTCCTCGGGAGGTATAAGTAGGGGGAAGCAATATATTCGATACTTCATCTAGAAACGCACCCTCTCGAAACCTGGACAGCAAGCTACATCGCGATGCAGAGCGCCTCTCTTGCAGAGTCTGCCACTTGAGTTTGCTAAGCATCTCCGTAACGCTATCACGGTTACCAAACAACCCTGTGACGAAACGCGCCGCTCTTCTTTGGATCTTCTCTGTCTCCTCCGTCAACCCGATCTGGTACGGATCCCACACTGATGAGCAATTCTCAAGTATGGGTCGAACGAGTGTTTTGTAACCCACCTCCTTTGTTGATGGACTACATTTTCTAAGGACTCTCCCAATGAATCTCAACCTGGTACCCGCCTTACCGACAATTAATTTTATATGATCATTCCACTTCAAATCGTTCCAAATGCATACTCCCAGATATTTTACAGAAGTTACTGCTACCAGTGTTCGTTTCGCTATCATAAAATCATAAAATAAAGGATCCTTCTTTCTATGTATTCACAATACATTACATTTGTCTATGTTAAGGGTCAGTTGCCACTCCCTGCACCAAGTGCCAATCCGCTGCAGATCTTCCTGCATTTCGCTGCAATTTTCTAATGCTGCAACTTCTCTGTATACTACAGCATCATCCGCGAAAAGCCGCATGGAACTTCCGACACTATCTACTAGGTCATTTATATATATTGTGAAAAGCAATGGTCCCATAACACTCCCCTGTGACACGCCAGAGCTTACTTTAACGTCTGTAGACGTCTCTCCATTGATAACAACATGCTGTGTTCTGTTTGCTAAAAACTCTTCGATCCAGTCACACAGCTGGTCTGATATTCCGTAGGCTCTTACTTTGTTTATCAGGCGACAGTGCGGAACTGTATCGAACGCCTTCCGGAAGTCAAGGAAAATAGCATCTACCTGGGAGCCTGTAGCTAATATTTTCTGGGTCTCATGAACAAATAAAGCGAGTTGGGTCTCACACGATCGCTGTTTCCGGAATCCATGTTGATTCCTACAAAGTAGATTCTTGGTTTCCAAAAACGACATGATACTCGAGCAAAAAACATGTTCTAAAATTCTACAACAGATCTACGTCAGAGATATAGGTCTATAGTTTTGCGCATCTGCTCGACGACCCTTCTTGAAGACTGGGACTACCTGTGCTCTTTTCGAATCACTTGGAACCTTCCGTTCCTCTAGAGACTTGCGGTACACGGCTGTTAGGAGGGGGGCAAGTTCTTTCACGTACTCTGTGTAGAATCGAATTGGTATCCCGTCAGGTCCAGTGGACTTTCCTCTGTTGAGTGATTCCAGTTGCTTTTCTATTCCTTGGACACTTATTTCGATGTCAGCCATTTTTTCGTTTGTGCGAGGATTTAGAGAAGGAACTGCAGTGCAGTCTTCCTCTGTGAAACAACTTTGGAAAAAGGTGTTTAGTATTTCAGCTTTACGCGTGTCATCCTCTGTTTCAATGCCATCATCATCCCGGAGTGTCTGGATATGCTGTTTCGAGCCACTTACTGATTTAACGTAAGACCAGAACTTCCTAGGATTTTCTGTCAAGTCGGTACATAGAATTTTACTTTCGAATTCACTGAACGCTTCACGCATAGCCCTCCTTACGCTAACTTTGACATCGTTTAGCTTCTGTTTGTCTGAGTGGTTTTGGCTGCGTTTAAACTTGCAGTGAAGCTCTCTTTGCTTTCGCAGTAGTTTCCTAACCTTGTTTTTGAACCACGGTGGGTTTTTCCCGTCCCTCACAGTTTTACTCGGCACGTACCTGTCTAAAATACATTTTACGATTGCCTTGAACTTTTTCCATAAACACTCAGCATTGTCAGTGTCGGAACAGAAATTTTCGTTTTCATCTGTTAGGTAGTCTGAAATCTGCCTCCTATTACTCTTGCCAAACAGGTAAACCTTCCTCCCTTTTTTTATATTCCTATTAACTTCCATATTCAGGGATGCTGCAGTGGCCTTGTGATCACTGATTCCCTGTTCTGCGCTTACAGAGTCGAAAAGTTCGCGTCTGTTTGTTATCAGTAGGTCCAAGAGGTTATCTCCACGAGTCGGTTCTCTGTTTAATTGCTCGAGGTAATTTTCGGATAGTGCACTCAGTATAATGTCACTCGATGCTCTGTCCCTACCACCTATCCTAAACATCTGAGTGTCCCAGTCTATATCTGGTAAACTGAAATCTCCACCTAAGACTATAACATGCTGAGAAAATTTATGTGAAATGTATTCCAAATTTTCTCTCAGTTGTTCTGCCACTAATGCTGCTGAGTCGGGAGGTCGGTAAAAGGAGCCAATTATTAACCTAGCTCGGTTGTTGAGTGTAACCTCCACTCCAAGTCTGAGGGTATTTCGCCTGTCTCATACATCTTGCTCACCAGATGGTAGAGTTTTGTCAGGACTGGCTCTCCCAGGGCTGTCAGTAGTTCTAATGGAATGTTGTCTACTCCGGGGGCCTTGTTCCGACTCAGGCCTTTCAGTGCTCTGTCAAACTCTTCACGCAGTATCATGTCTCCCATTTCATCTTCATCTACATCCTCTTTCATTTCCATAATATTGTCGTCAAGTACATCGCCCTTGTATAGTCCCTCTATATACTCCTTCCACCTTTCTGCTATCCCTCCTTTGCTTAGAACTGGGTTTCCATCAAAGCTCTTGATATTCATGCAAGTGGTCCTCCTTTCTCCAAAGGTCTCTTTCATTTTCCTATACCAGTATCTATTTTACCCCTAGTGAGATAAGCCTCTACATCCTTACATTTGTCCTCTAGTCATCCCTGCTTAGCCATTTTGCACTTCCTGTCAATCTCATTTTTGAGACGTTTGCATTCCTTTTTGCCTGCTTCATTTACTGCATTTTTTTTTATTTTCTCCTTTCATCAATTAAATTCAATATTTCTTCTGTTGCCCAAGGGTTTCTACTAGCCCTCGACTTTTTACCTACTTGATCCTCTGCTGCCTTCACTATTTCATCCCTCAAAGTTACACATTCTTCTTCTACTGTATTTCTTTCCCCCATTCCTGTCAGTTGTTCCCTTATGCTCTCCCTGAAACTCTGTGCAACCTCTGGTTCTTTCAGTTTATCCAGGTCCTTAAATTCCCACCTTTTCGCAGTTTCTTCAGTTTTAATCTACAGTTCATAACCAATAGATTGTGGTCAGAGTCCACATCTGCCCCTGGAAATGTCCTACAATTTAAAACCTGGTTCCTAAATCTCTGTCTTACCATTATATAGTCTATCTGATACCTTTTAGTATACTGAAGCTAGTGAAGATTATTTGTCCGTGCCTTCCTCCAGGGAATATTAGAAGCCATATACTCAAATGCATAGAACACTATGAGTACTTCGAACGCCACAGTCTGTTCCCAACTTAAACTAAGAATTCTTTGTTGATAACTATTACGAGTTTGTAGGATCGACAGGAAGCGAACCCGACAATTATAGATTAAAAGCTTACCGCTTAAACTACTAAGCCATCCTTCCACTGTTGTGCAGTGCTGTTATCGACTTTTATGGTGTGATATTTGTGGGGCAGCACAGCTAACTAAAACCATATTACAGCCATAGCAACACGATATGTATCACTAATTTACTTTCAATCTCTCAAAATGCTGTCTGTGTTATTAAGTGTGATGTTTAGAGACAAAATACTTTCTCACGACATTCGAAATTGTACGATGGTCATTTCAAAAGTCTTGCACATTGCACATGCGTGATAAGGTTGAAATTCGTGTCAGTTGTGAGTGACAATTTAGGCGTGACGGTCGTATATCTGTTTGCTGGTTCACCTGACTGTATCTTGAGTAATTCACTTTTAAAATAGAAGCTGAAACCGAGTGTGGTCGGATTTCATGTAGTGACCAGCTGTACTTCATCAAAATTGAATCCCAACATAAAAAGAACCCAATGAAAATTTACAAAGGTTTGCAAGAGAGTGTGGGAATAGAGTAGTGGATCGTAGCACGTTCTCAGGGTGGTCTGCTCGTTTCCGTGAAGGTTGGGTAGGTGCTGAGGACAACCCAAGAAATGGAAGGTCATCAACTGCAACAGACTGCACCTCTCAGGATCGTCGAAAAACATGTGAGGAAATCGCATATGAGGCCTGAATGTAGGTGACTTCGGTTTACAGAATTATAACTGAAAAGTTAAAGATGAGATAAGCTACTGCCAGACAGGTTCTGCGTGATCCGAGTGAAGAGCAGAATTCAGGTCGCAAAACAACCATAGAAGAACAGCTGCAAGGTTGTCGAACAGAAGGAGAGCAGTTTCTGAAACGGATTGTTGCACTTCATGAAACCTGTATACTACATTTTGAGCCCGTATTGAAGTATCAGTCGTCGCAATGAAAATTTCTGTCTCTCCACGCCCACAAAGATTCCGTCGCCAACAATCAAAGGTGAAATGTATAACACCAATGGAGTCACAGTTGCAAACAGAGCGCCCCAACGGACGTCTGTAACAGACACGTACTACAAGTTGATTCTGCAAAATGTTTCGTGCCTGAAAATTCAGCAAAGAAGGCCTCACATGCATGCAGCTGTGTCCTCATCAGGCACGATAATACAAGACCGCATATTCACTTACTAGTGAAAGAAACGCTCGACAAATAAGGATCGGAAATACTTCCCCACTCATTGTAGAGTCCTGATTTGACCCCACCAGACTTTGATTTGTTTCTTAAAATAGAAGAAATTTCTCGGTGGAAAACGTTTTGATACAACCCATGAAGCTTCTAGTGAGGTGACCCGAGTAATCAGACACCTGAACAATAAAAGTGCCCTACCCGGAATTCAGAAGTTGCCAAAACGTCGGGAAGCAGTCATAAGCGAGAATGGAGAGTATACTGAACGCCTGTAAAGGTATTTTATAATGTAAATTATTTCCCTAAGTTGCATCTTACAGCATGCAGAACATTTGAAATGAGCCTCTTACTTACGAGGGACTTGTCTTCGAAGACATTTTCAAAGCATGTGGTCGGCAATGAATTTGACTTCTGCGGCGAAGGAAGTACTGTCTACCTTGTGAGGCACATCGTTTCCTCTTTTTTTCGCGGATGAAAGAATTTGGTAAAGGTACCATTCTTGCGCTTTATGAAGATGGATACTGCATCAGCTCCATTTCCCGTGCCCTAAGATACAGTAAATCTGTGGTTCATCTTTGGATGAAGAGGTTGGCAGATGAAGGTCACGGCGACTGTAGGCACTCTAGACATCCGCCGGTCGCTGTGGCCGAGCGGTTCTACGCGCTGCTGCTACATTCGACATTGTACGATGGTCATTTCAAAAGTCTTGCACACTACCCGTGCGTGACCATTACGGTGGCTTGATCAGGTTGAAATTCGTTTGCTGGCTCACCCGACTGTACCATGACCAATTCACTTTTGAAATGGAAGCTGAAACCGAGTTTCGTCATATTTCATGTAGTGACCAGCTGTCCTTCATCAAAATCGAATCGGCCGGCTGTTGTGGCCGAGCGGTTCTAGGCGCTTCAGTCTGGAACCGCGCGACCGCTACAGTCGCAGGTTCGAATCCTGCCTAGGGCATGGGTGTGTGTGACGTCTGTTGTGTCGGTAGCTGGGCCGACACCGTGAAGTTGAGATGGCTGAAAAGGCAAGCTAGACTAACGCAGACGGGCGTGATGTACTGGAACAGGATACGTAATTAATGTTAGGAAGAAAAGTACGGAGCAGGATTAATACTTATCTTTAATATCATTGTGGTACATCGATCTTGAAGATACACAGAAGACTTTAAGTACAATCACTGTATGGCTAATGGCGCCTTGCTAGTTCGTAGCCATTAGCTGATGGCTATTCTGTCTCTCGGCTAATGAGAGAGAAAGGCTTCGTACAACTGGGCGGTAGCTAGGTTCTCGTACAACTGGGGCGGTAGCTAGGTTCTCGTACAACTGGGCGGTAGCTAGGTTCTCGTACAACTGGGGCGAGTGCTCTCTCGTATCACGAGACCTGCCTTGGTGGTGGCGCTAGGTCTGCGATTACACAGTGGCGACACGCGGGTCCGACATGTACTAAATGGACCGCGGCCGATTTAAGCTACCACCTAGCAAGTGTGGTGTCTGGCGGTGACACCACATTCCTCCCCCGCAAATCGGCGAACGGTCGTGTGATAAGGCTTCCGCCCGCCGTGGGGAGGACCACATGTTGACGTATGCGATGAGGTGGGGAGCCTAACACCAGGCGAGGTTGTGCCACCCGCACCCGGCCATTCGGTCCGAGGGGAGCTAGGAAACGCCTGAAAAACTAGTCCAGGATGCACGTCAACATGCGGTGTATGCGCCCGTAAAGAGACAGGAGGTACCGAAGGGTCGACCTCCATTGCGTCGGGGTAGCCGACGCGCGATGACGTCATGTGGTCCGGAGCGGGCGGGAGTTCCATGGCGGAGGACAGCTGGTCACGGGAAGCGATCGGCGGCGCGTGACCCTGGGAGGCGCTTGGCGGCTGCAGCGAAGCGTCTAATGCGGGCGGCGCCGGCGGGAGAACAAGCGGCGGCGGCGGCGGCTGCTGCTGCTGCGGCGGCGGCGGCGCGTCGCCATGGGGCAAAATGGAAGGCATCGTCGGTAACACCTGGGGATGAGGCGAGCCAGTAGATGGGTCCCCAGGGCGCTGACCGGACGGCACCGTCGCTGAAAGCAGACGGGGAGCGGCAGAACCCGAGCGACGACAGAGGCGCAGCTGATTGAGATGCCGACGCACCTCACCAGAGGCCCCCAAAACCAAATACATCGCGCGGCCGAGGCAGCGAAGAATGCGCCCTGCGAGCCAACGCCGTGAACCTCGATAGTTGCGATAAAATACAACGTCGCCTGGAGCAAAAGCAGGAGTCTGCCGCTGCACAGGAACCTGATGCGGCGGATGCAGCAAAGACATCAAGGTGCGATGAGGACGACCGTGGAGCAACTCAGCCGGCGAGCGACCATCTCGGGGCTGAGAGCGATACGAAGACAAAAAGAGCAACAATGCGTCCTCCCGAGAATGCGACTCTTTCAATTTCAACATCTGTGACTTGAAAGTCCGGACCAATCGTTCAGCGGCACCGTTGGACTGAGGCGAAAACGGCGCGGATGTCAGATGTTGAATATCATTGGCCTGGCAGAATGACTGAAATTCTGCGGACATGAATTGTGGGCCATTGTCGGAAACAATAGTCTGCGGAAGACCTTCAATGCAAAAGATAGCAGACAACGCTTGGATGGTGGCGGAGGACGTCGTGGAAGACATCCGGACAACAAAAGGAAAATTACTGAAGGCGTCGACCAGAACCAACCATCGAGCATTCCAGAATGGACCAGCAAAATCAATGTGCAAGCGTTGCCAAGGGGAAGTGGCTTTTGGCCACGCAAAGACTTTCCGCGGCGGTGCGGACTGTTGTTCGGCACACGCCGGGCACGAAGAACACATATTCGTAATCGCAGCATCGATTCCGAACCAAGTACAGTGCTGACGAGCAAGTTGTTTCGTTCGCACTATACCCCAATGTCCTTGGTGAAGAAGCCGTAAAACAGAGGACTGTAACGAACGTGGGACCACGACTCTGGACTGATCATTATCAGAACGCAACAACAAAACACCACGTCGAACAAAAAGTCTCTCCTTGTGAGCAAAAAATCGGCGAACCAACGGATCCTCGATCCGAGACTTTGACAAAGGCCATTGCGTAGCAACAAAACGTAAAACAGTAGCAAGGACAGGGTCAGCAGCTGTGGCTGTAGCGACACGACGAAAATCAATCGGAAACGATTCGACCACTTCATCGGTTTCCGAATCAATGAACATGCAAGCAAGTTCGGAAGAATCGAATGCTTGATCCTCAGCAACAGGCAAACGGGACAACGCATCGGCGTTTCCGTGCTTAGCAGTGGACCGATACAAGATATCGTAGCGGTACTGCGAGAGGAAAATAGACCAGCGAATGAATTTCTGCGCTGTACGTGGAGGTACAGGCTTGGCCGGATGAAAAAGCGATGTCAAAGGTTTGTGGTCTGTGATGATGGTAAAGTGACGACCATACAAGAAATCATGGAACTTAGTAACACCAAACACGAGAGCCAAAGCTTCTTTCTCTATCTGTGAATAATTTCTTTGCGCAGACGAGAGCAATTTGGACGCAAAGGCAATAGGGCGATCATGGGAGCCAACTTTGTGCGCAAGCACAGCACCGATCCCGAAATCCGATGCATCTACCATCAACAAAAGGGGTTTCTGGGGATCGAATGGCGTAAGGCAAGTATTAGAAAGCAACGCCGATTTCAACTGGCGAAAGGCGCGTTCACATTCCGTCGTCCAGACGAACGGAACACCTTTACGGCGTAAGCGATGAAGCGGAGCTGAAATGGAAGAGGCATTGCGCACATATTTATTGTAATAATTAATTTTACCCAACACACTCTGTAGCTGTTTCACATTTTGAGGGGAAGGCAATTCTTGTATAGAACGGAGGTGCTCTGGGCTCGGATGTATGCCTTGGGCATTAATGACATGTCCCAGGTATGGTAAGTCACGAGCAAAAAACACACATTTGTCCTTCCTCAAGCGAAGACCATTTTGCCGCAAGACCTGAAATAATGTTCGTAAATTCGCAAGATGATCTTCTTCTGTCTGTCCGGAGATCACTATATCGTCCAGATAGTTTGCTGCAGTAGGGACCGACGCACAAATAGTTTGTAAATATTGCTGAAACAAGGCAGGGGCGGATGCACACCCGAATGGCAGTCTTTTGAAGCGGTACAATCCAAGATGCGTGTTAACCACCAATACGCGCTGGGATTCGTCGTCCACCGGTATTTCCAAGTACGCATCGGCGAGGTCCAACTTTGAAAAATATTTTCCCGGGCACAGTTTAGCAAAAAGATCTTCCGGGCGGGGCAAAGGAAAAGTAGCAGTCACTAGCTGTGGATTCACTGTGGCCTTGAAGTCCACGCAAAGTCTCAATTTTCCGGAAGGTTTTGGCAAAATTACTAAGGGTGAGGCCCAGAGAGAAGCTTGCACACGTTCAATTACACCCTGTGATTCGAGATCGTGTAACGTTCTGGCGACCTCATCACGCAATGCGTGGGGAACATTGCGCGCCCTGAAAAATTTCGGTTGCGCGTTTACCTTCAGTTCTAAATGTGCTTCATAGTTTTTAGCGCAACCTAAGCCCGGTGCAAAAATGTCTGCAAATTCGTCACACAGCCGAGAAACACTGTCTGTAGGCACAGTCTGATTCACTGATAGGACCTGATTTACAATAGACATGTTAAACAACTGAAATAAATCTAGACCAAACAAGTTCACTGGCGTAGAAGAACGAAGAACGTAAAATGACACAAGTTTTGTTTGTCCCTTGTATGTTGCAAGAAGGCTGCACTGTCCTAACACAGGAATTTCCTGTCCGGAATATGTAGTTAACTTAACATTTGCGGAACGCAACGGAGGTTTGCCCAGTTGTTTGTACGTGTCGTGATTGAGCAATGAAACTGCAGCTCCGGTATCGAGCTGGAATGGTATCACTTTGCCTTCAAAGTCTAAGTCCACAAAAAGTTTATTGTTCTGCTGACGACAAGAGCGACTGTTTTGTGCAATTGGAACAGACACTGGTACAGAATCACTTGCTAATTGACGTGATTTCCGGCGACGTCGACGCACAGTTTTTGTGGGACGATCACAGTCACTGTTAGAGAAAGTGTCACTGGACGAAGCGGAATTAACGACATGAATGTCCATAGGCGAAGGTCCACGAGCCTGAGTGTCCTTGGTTCGATTCCGGCGCGAAGCAAAGGGCCTGGAATGATTGTGATTGTCTGATCTGAGCTTTTTCTGGCAAACACTTTGAACATGTCCTTTCTTATTGCAGAAAAAGCAAATAGCTTGGCGTGACGGGCAATGTTCACGCGAATGTCTAGTAGCACACCGCGGGCACGATTTCAGTACATTTGTGGGCTGGCGCGGCACACGTGGCTTAGCGCGCGGCGGCAGCTGTACGGACGTGCGCGAGGCCCGGTTACCGGGCCGCGCAGCGCGTCCAGCGGGCCGGTTAACGTTACACACGGCTGGCGAAGTTTCAAAAGATTCCTGAGCACAGTCAAGTGTGTCCTGTCTATCCAATATGTCTATCACTAGTTGAAGGGAGGGATTAACTAGTTTCAAAATTTGCTCCCGTATGCGAACATCAGAAACGTTCTGTGCAATTGCATCACGCACCATTGTATCTGAATAAGAAAGACCACAGTCACATTCAAAGGCACAGTCCCTAGTAAGTCCTTGCAATGTTGCTACCCACTCCCTATTAGTTTGACCGGCCGTACGTTTTGTACGAAAGAACGTATACCGTTTTGCAACCACATTAACTGTTTCTTTGAAATAGGCATCTAATGCAGACAAAATTTCCTCGTAGGACAGAGTTGCTACGTCGCGTCGGGGAAACAATTTCACTATCACACGGTATGTGGACACACCGACACAAGAAAGCAAAAACGGCTGCCGCTCTTTACCTTGAATTCTGTAGGCTGCTAGATGAAAGTTGAACTGGCGAGACCACTCGTGCCAGGTCTCATCGGCTGCCACGTATGGTCGAAAGGGAGGTGCAACAGCGTTTAGTGGCAGCGGTAGCGAAGAAGCGGCTGCGGCCGCATCGGTTTGAATGGTACGTTGACCCTGGACGAGCTGTCCAAGGGCATCCAGTAACGCCTGCGTCTGCTGATTCTGCAAGCGATAAAATTCGGACAGTACATCTGGAGAATGTGGCGAAGCCATGACACAATTAAATGTAAGCAATCAGAAAGAACTCTTTTCCCTCGTCGCCAATGTTGTGTCGGTAGCTGGGCCGACACCGTGAAGTTGAGATGGCTGAAAAGGCAAGCTAGACTAACGCAGACGGGCGTGATGTACTGGAACAGGATACGTAATTAATGTTAGGAAGAAAAGTACGGAGCAGGATTAATACTTATCTTTAATATCATTGTGGTACATCGATCTTGAAGATACACAGAAGACTTTAAGTACAATCACTGTATGGCTAATGGCGCCTTGCTAGTTCGTAGCCATTAGCTGATGGCTATTCTGTCTCTCGGCTAATGAGAGAGAAAGGCTTCGTACAACTGGGCGGTAGCTAGGTTCTCGTACAACTGGGCGGTAGCTAGGTTCTCGTACAACTGGGGGGGTAGCTAGGTTCTCGTACAACTGGGCGGTAGCTAGGTTCTCGTACAACTGGGGCGAGTGCTCTCTCGTATCACGAGACCTGCCTTGGTGGTGGCGCTAGGTCTGCGATTACACAGTGGCGACACGCGGGTCCGACATGTACTAAATGGAACGCGGCCGATTTAAGCTACCACCTAGCAAGTGTGGTGTCTGGCGGTGACACCACAACGTCCTTAGGTTAGTTAGGTTTAAGTAGTTCTAAGTCTAGGGGACTGATGACCTCAGATAAGTACCATAGTGCTTAGAGCCATCTGAACCATCTAGACGTCCACGCTCTAACACTGAGTTCAAAAATGTTTCAAATGGTTCTGAACACTATGGGACTTAACTTCTAAGGTTATCAGTCCCCAAGAACTTAGAACTACTTAAACCCAAATAACCTAACGACGTCACACACATCCATGCCCGAGGCAGGATTCGAACCTGCGATCGTAGCCGTCGCGCGGTTCCAGACTGTAGCGCCTAGAACCGCTCGGATACCCCGGCCGGCTACCACTTAGTACCAAGTCATTAGTGTTCTCCACTGTAGTGATGAAGACCTCTCAAAACCAGTGTTGCGCCTAGGAATCCTTCATAGTCGATTCGGTAGACAAACAAACAACTCGTATTAAAGAACTTGAAAAATACAGATATTTAACTTTTGATTACACAGATGTGTCGTAAGCAAAGGGCGACGTACAAAATAATCAATCTTCTTCAGAACAGACATACATAAATCTGTGCTACGTAGAGAGTACTAATGATACAGTCTACGATGCGACGGCTAACGAAGTGGCTAACGTTGCAGCTGCTATCGATGTGGGCTCCATCAGTCGGGCGCGGGGCTTATGTCCTCTTCACATAGGGTGCCGGCGCTGACTTTACATTCTTATCCCCCTCACCTCCCCCCCCCCCCCCAAAGGGTCGGACCGTCATCGAAAATATGAAGCACGACAATTGGTGGGGGGGGGGGAGGGGGGGGGCGTAGTCGCTGTTGCTGCATGGGACGTCGGACTTCTGGTCGCACCCCTCCATCAGGCCTTTGCTCTGGTGGAGCGCCCAGAAGGGTACGCGCCCACCTCCTGAGGCCCATACACAGATGTAGAAGGTGTCGGCTGCTGCGGCGTGGGCGGGTCCAGCTCCATCGGTAGGACGAGAGCAGGCGGAGGAGACGAAGGCTCCGTCTCCATGGAGTCGTCCCACGGTGTCGTGATGACACCATCTGGCAACTGCTGTGGCTGCGATGTACACGGAATCTTTGTGAATCTGGGGGAATAGATACAGAAGGATCGCCGTGCACATGACAGTCGCAAATTTGATTGTGATCTCGGCGCTGCAATCCGTCTGGGCCTGTCCGCCAACGATAGCTGAGTGGTCAGCGTGACGGATTGCCGTCCTACGGGACCGGGTTCGATTCCTGGCTGGGTCGGAGATTTTCTCTGCTCATGGTCTGGGTGTTATGTTGTCTTCATCATCATTTCATCCCCATCCAGCGCGCAGGACGCCCAATGTGGCGTCGAATGGAATAAGATCTGCACCAAGGCGGCCGGACCTGCCCCGCAAGGGGCCTCCCGGCCAATGACGCCAAACGCTTATTTCCATTTCAATCCGTCTGGGCCTGACAGGATCTCACCTCGCGCCCATCGTCTGCTGGCGCTAAAAACCCTGAAAAACACAATATCATGCGGCGCGAGGCGATACTTGCGGCCTCCCTTCGGCGCCGGATGCTGAGGAGGGTGGAGGAGCTGGAGCAGTGTCCGATGGCGGCGGCCGCGAAGCAAGTCCACCAGCGATGGCCCATCTCGCGGATGCGAACGATAGTACGCGGAAAACAGTTGCAATGCTTGATCCCTGGTGTGTGCGGTGCGAAGTTTGGCCATCTGCTGCTTGAAGGTTCGGACAAAACCTTCCGCTTCGCCTTTTGACTGTGGATGGAACGGTGCACTAGTTAGATGCTGTATGCCATTGCGCTCACAGAATGTTTGAAATTCATTTGACGTGAATTGAGGGCCGTTGGCCGACACTATGACTTCAGGCAAACTTTCGAGGCAAAAAATAGAGGACAACTCCTGAATTGTGCGACGTGACGTTGTCCAGTTCATTGGCACAGCAAAAGGAAACTTGTTTTAGAGTCTACCAGAATCAACCAGCGAAAGTCCAGAAAGGTCCCGCAAAGTCTATGTGCACACGTTGCCATGGTGAGTGGAACTTAGGACCAAGCAGAGATTTTTTTGTGGCGGAGCGGACTGATTTTCCGCACATGCGTGACACTGTGACGTCACCTGTTCTATTTGGGTGTCCATACCCTGCTAAGTACAGTGTCGACACGCTAACAATTTCATACGAACAATCCCCCGGTGTCCTATGTGAAGTAAGTGCAAAATTTCTTTTTGCAAAGCTTTGGGGGTCAACACACGTGACCGTCCACTGTCATTTTGAGCAAGACTCACAACTTGTTGTTTAGCGAGGCTATGACGAGATGCAAAGTATCGGCACGGTACATATCTTTTTATGCTATGCAACGAGCGAGGCCAAGATGTATTTTAGCAAAATGTTCAAATCTGAATCAGCTTCCGTGGTGTGTGCAATTTTCCTATAGTTCAGAGGAAAAGATTGAAGCAATTCACAATCGTGTGCATCGATGTGACAACAAGATGCAGCAGAAGCGTCAAAATCGGTATCAGGGCCAATCGGAAGAAGTCAAAGTGCGTCCGCATTACCATGTTGAGTTGTCGGACGATACCCAATCTCTTACTAGTACTGAGACAGCAACAAAGCCCATTATTGCAATTTTTGCACAGTTCGTATAGCAACCGGCTTCATCGTATGAAACAAGGACTGCAATGGGTTGCGAACCGTTACTACGTAGAATTTTCTGCCCTACAAACAGTGGTCGAATTTGGTGATACCATACACAATAGCCAATGCCTCTTTCTCCATTTGTGATTACTTACGCTGAGCTTTGGACAACGCTTCTGATGCGAAGACAATAGGCCGGTCTTCATCACCAATTTTGTGTTACCTGCACAGCATTTATCGCTTGTAGCTGAGACATCTGATCAGAGGGTGGGAGAGGTGGGTTGCTCATTCTGGAATAGTCAAATGCAGTAAACAGACGATGCACGCAATAAAAATAAGCACACAAGCAAATAAAATTTCTGCAACGCCCACCTGAATGTAAATGTCGTATGACTAGGGCCTCCCGTCGGGTAGACAGTTCGCCGAGTGCAAGTTTGACACCACTTCGGCGACTTGCGCGTCGATGGGGATGAAATTATGATGATTACAACAACACAACACCCATTTCCTGAGCGGAGAAAATCTCCGACCCAGCCGGGTATCGACCACGGGCCCTTAGGATTGACATTCTGTCGCGCTGACCACTCAGCTATTGGGGGCAACGCCCATCTGAAAACACAGAATAGAAAAAAATACTATAAGAGACACTGTTAAAACATGTAAACACACCCCTGCAAAGAAAAGACAAGGTATAATTTAGGAGCCAACAAAACATAAAAGCCCACGACAAAACAATACAGAGACAATCTGCGGCAGCTGGTGGCTCCTATATCGTCGGCACCATGTTATTTGGACATCTTCGTTGCCATGTTGTTGTGTCCAGGAATCCTTCAAAATGGCTCTGAGCACTATGGGACTTAACTGCTGAGGTCATCAGTCCCCTAGAACTTAGAACTACGTAAACCTAACTAACCTAAGGACATCACACACATCCATGACCGAGGCAGGATTCGAATCTGCGACCGTAGCGATCGCGCGGTTTCAGACTGTAGCGCCTAGAACCGCTCGGCCACTCCGGCCGGCCAGGAATCCTTCATACTCGGTTCGCTAGACAAACAAACAACTCCTATTAATGAGTTTTATTACAACTAAACAAATACAGATACTTAACTTTTCATTACACAGGTGTGTCGCAAGCAAAGGGCGACATTCAAAATAATGAGTCTTCTTCAGAGCCGCGCGGGATTAGCCGACCGGTCTCGGGCGCTGCAGTCATGATCTGTGTGGCTGGTCCCGGCGGAGGTTCGAGTCCTCCCTCGGGCATGGGTGTGTGTGTTTGTCCTTAGGGTAATTTAGGTTAAGTAGAGTGTAAGCTTAGGGACTGATGACCTTAGCAGTTAAGTCCCATAAGATTTCACCCACATTTGAACATTTGAACATTTAGTCTTCTTCAGAATAGACAAACACAAATCTGTGCTACATAGAGAGTACTATTGATAGTTTACGATGCGACGGCTAACGACGTGTCTAACGTTGAAGCTGCTATCGAAGTGGGCTCCAGCAGTCGGGCGCGGCGCTTATGCCCTCTTCACGTATTAGCCGCTGCTGTCGCTTTGTCGTCCTGGAGGCAGATTGGTCAGCGTGCGACTGGCTGACCTCTTCTCACAGCTGTCTCTTGTCTGTCGTTCCCGACTGACGTGCCGGCGTTGACTTTACGACTTTACGCCGTAACAACCAGCACAGAATCTGGGAACATATTTCATCCATGCGTGAGCAGGTCGGCTTTAAGTTGTCGTCCCAACGCTAAAGGAAGGGATGGTCGAAAATCGGCTGTTAAGGAAATGTTGAAAGAGCAACATCAGACTGCCGGTTTAAACTTCACACTGACTTGAAGAAGGAAGCCGCTTTCATACTGGGACCTAGTTGTATTTACGGACGAGAAGGTATTGTCTACTGTAGCAAATCGTTAGGCCTACGTATTTCGTCCAACTGGAGAGAGATTCGACAGCAGAGACAAAGCTGTGGCCCAACTTCTGTCGCAGTTTGTGGATGGATATAAGAAAATGGTTGCGTTTTGTGGGAACTGTATAGGCCAATTTCTAGCGATTACTGCTGCAAAATACAGAACATAATGCTTCCTTCTGTTCGTCACAAATTTTCGGGAGCAGATTAATCTTCCAACACAGCGAACACAGGATTCAAATCAACGGAAATGTTGAGCTGTTGGACTGGCCTCCCAAAAGTTCTGACTTCAGTCTTATAGATCACGTATGGGCAGAGATGGAGAATACTATTAGGAGTAGAAAACATGTACCAGCAACCAAAGCAGCACTGTCCACAGCTGTTCATGATGCGAGGGAAGAGATGTTGCAGAATAATAGATCATCCGGAATTTGTTGTCTCTGTTCCCTGGCAGCTAGATGCTGTTGTAGAAGACGATGGAAAATGTGGACACGGTACTGAATCTGTTGTGTTACTAGGGAGAAAACTTTCTCAAGACAAATGAATGTTCCGTTTGAACTTCATTTACTTATCTGGAACATTTGCGTTACTACGAAGAAAAGTAAATTTATTTCGTATTAAACTCTTTTTTTAAATAAATGTGCAATGGAATTAATCACAAATGTTTGTGCAAAAATCCCTAAGATATTTATTTTAAAAAAATGGCTCTGAGCACTATGGGACTTAACATCTGAGGTCATCAGTCCCCTAGAACTTAGAACTACTTAAGCCTAACTAACCTAAGGACAGCACACAACACCCAGTCATCACGAGGCAGAGAAAATCCCTGGCCCCGCCGGGAATCGAACCCGGGAACCCGGGCGTGGGAAGCGAGAACGCTACCGCACGACCACGAGCTGCGGATTATTTATTTTAAAGCGAGGTACAGAATATACGTATAGATCTGTCACTGTGTTTCAGTTTTTTCAATCGTTCGCTCGATTATGGATTTTAAAACATTTTACAACTGTCGATCAAGAAGAACAAGTCCAACAAGAAAATCATTTTGATTCATATGGTGCATAACTTCAGTGCCGTTCAAGGCATCAAAGAGAAGCCATGCAGTTTTTTAAGTCATGAAGAAGGCTTCAGATTCATTTGGGTTCTGTTTATTTATACGCAGGCAGGACGCCAGTACTGACTAAAGCCGAAAAGAGATATCCTTTACTTTTCAAATGCCAAGTAGAAAGCAAAATACATAATGAAAAAAGTGATGAAAAGCCTGAGGTGTAGACGCAAAGTAGAGCCTTAGGGTCCACTTCTTACTAGGTCACGTAATTATGAATAATTTAAACGCTACAATTGTCGTTGTCATTCTAAATTAATGATTTTTACAACGAATTAAATTGTATAGAAGTTACAGTATTCGAAACCACTACCCACACAAAAGAAATTTGGCGACTTCATCACTACACCATTTCACCAGTTGTGTAGACTGTTATTACCGTAATGTATGATACCATGCGTGCGGTCACACCATTGCTGAAAGCCGGCCGGAGTGGCCGTGCGGTTCTGGGCGCTACAGTCTGGAGCCGAGCGACCGCTACGGTCGAAGGTTCGAATCCTGCCTAGGGCGTGGATGTGTGTGATGTCCTTAGGTTAGTTAGGTTTAATTAGTTCTAAGTTCTAG
This sequence comes from Schistocerca piceifrons, assembly GCF_021461385.2. Lineage (NCBI taxonomy): Eukaryota > Metazoa > Arthropoda > Insecta > Orthoptera > Acrididae > Schistocerca > Schistocerca piceifrons. The sequence goes on from NC_060149.1 coordinate 801,286,537, forward strand.
GCGACTGATGACCTCCGAAGTTAAGTCGCATTGTGCTCAGAGCCATTTGAACCACTGCTGAAAAACACCGAATAACAGAAGACACATAAACTGAATCACCACATGAAACTAAATTTCAGTTCTAAAGTATGACAATTCGAAATCATTCAAAATAACACAGTCTTTGACAAAACACGAGGTCACCGCCAGCTTCCACAGCGGCTAAGACAGAACCGATTCGTTAGGCGGCAATAAACATGATGAATCTCACAACTTCATGTCTGGCAGTCTGCACAATCTGGCCAGTGGCCACAGCGCTGGTAGAAGAAATGTTGTCTACTAGAGCCATCTAGGCCGCGTCTGCTAGTGGTCTGGATGGTAAATGGCGCTGAGAAGGGTTTTGATGTCTAATCGTTGTACTGCATTCCGACTGCACGCTGATCATCCAGAACATTATGACCACGGACCTACTATCAATATAAACCCGTCCAGGGAGTAGCGACGTCGCCTGCCGAGGAATGACTGCTTGCCAGACACACGCACGGTGCATGTAGTACCAGTGAGCGTGCAGAATGGGGTAGGCGCATGATCTGAGTCTGAGCGATGGGACATTGTGACGGCGCGGACCCGGAGGCTCGGCACGAGCATCTCGGGAATTTCGTGACTTATCGGGTGTTCGAGAAATGCTGTGGTGAGTGTCTTCAGCACGTGAAGAAAACAAGGTGAAACTACGTCCCGACGTCATAAAGATGTCGGACGTAGTAGGCTGGGCAGACTAGAAAACTGGACTGACGGCTAACTGTGGAAAAACTAACATCAGCCTTTAATGGTGGCCAGAGTACAAGTGTGTCTGAACACACAGTTCAAAATGGTTCAAATGGCTCTGAGCACTATGGGACTTAACTTGTGAGGTCATCAGTCCCCTAGAACTTAGAACTACTTAAACCTAACTAACCCAAGGACATCACACACACCCATGCCCGAGGGAACACACAGTGCAACGAACACTCCCAATGATGGGCCGTCGCAGCCGACGACTCATGCATGTACCAATGTTAACACCACGACATCGGAAACTACGACTGAAATGGGAAAGTGACCATCGGCACTGGACGTTGGCGCGGTGGCAGAGCGTTGTATGGTCTGATGAATCCCGACACTTTATTGATTATGCTGATAGGAAGACGAGAATCCCACGTCTTCCCGGAGAACAGCTCCTTTGCCCTCTGTAATAAGGCGACAAGCTGACGGCGGCTCCATTATGCTCTAGGGATATTCACGTGTCATCCATGGGTCCAGTGGAGCTCGTGAATGGCACCATGACGGCCAAGGAGTATCGTACACTGGTTACAGACCATGTATACCCCTTCCTGACGATCATGTTTTCCGATAGCAGTGTCATTTTTCAGCAAGATAATGCGCCATGTCACAAGGCCGGTAGTGTGAAGTAGTGGTTCCAGGAACACAGTGGGGAGTTACAACTGATGTGCTGGTACCCTAATTCGCCAGATCTGAACCAGATCGAAGACATCTGAGATGAGATAGAAAGTGGCGCCAGAGCTCATCCCCCCCTCCCAGGAATTTACAGGAATTAGGTGACTTGTATGTGCAGGTGTGGTGTTAACTCCCTCCAGCGACCTACTGTGGCCCCATTGCTTCAATGCCACGACGCGTCGCCGCTGTTATCCGTGCCAAAGGTGGACATACCGGCAATTAGGTAGGTGGTCAGAATGTTCCGGCTGATCAGTGTATACTAAAATTATATGTCTAACAAAGACAGATTCATAATTTCATGCCGGCCGGAGTGACCGAGCGGTTCTAGGCGCTACAGTCTGGAGCCGCGCGACCGCTACGGTCGCAGGTTCGAATCCTGCCTCGGGCATGGATGTGTGTGATGTCCTTAGGTTAGTTAGGTTTAAGTAGTTCTAAGTTCTAGGGGAATGATGACCTCAGGAGTTAAGTCCCATAGTGCTCAGAGCCATATGAACCATTTTGACTTTCCCATGACTTTGCCACCTCATATTTTGTCACGTCACTTAGACAGTATTATGCAAAAATATTTTCTTGATACAGTTCTAGGTTGGTTGTCTGTGCTTGTGAACGGTTTCGTGCTTCAGCGTCGGTTCACAAAACAGAAGGCGCTGGTTCAAATGGCTCTGAGCACTATGGGACTTAACTACTGTGGTCATCAGGCCCCTAGAACTTATAACTGCTTAAACCTAACTAACCTAAAGACATCACACACATCCATGCCCGAGGCAGGATTCGAACCTGCGACCGCAGCGGTCACGCGGTTCCAGACTGTAGCGCCTAGAACCGCACGGCCACTCCGGCCGGCAAGAGGGCGCTGGCACTGGCTGTGGCCACAGGTTCCCTATCCAGCGACTGCTTGAGATCTGTTGAGTACGGTGCTGCTCGTGTTTTGGCTAGTACAACACTATTGATAGTTGTGTGAGTTTCCATGGAAAAATATTATGATACATCGAGTGAAATTGGCGCAGTCTGTCTTCGATGAAAATGCAGAAAGGCCATCGGATTTTGTATTCCATGAGCGGAGTTTGAAGAACATAAGCTGACTGAAAGTGACATAATATGTGTTCTACTACAGTTTTTCAGAACTATTTGTTTCAGGGGTTTAGGGTGTGGGAGGATGTGAGAACTTAATAACTGCCAACACAAGCGTCAAAAAATTCCGACACAGGGATGACAAAGCTACTCACGTGGAATTTGCTCGTGCTGCAAATGACATGAGAATCTTTGAAGCATATAATCTAACATCATAATTAAAAAGCATAAGAAAATGCAATTGGATTGCGTCTCTATCTCATAACGAAAGTTTGTTCTAATGAAAGAGAAAGGTAAAAAATTCAAATGGTTTAAATGGCTCTGAGCACTATGGGACTTAACATCTGAGGTCATCAGTCCCCTAGAACTTAGAACTACTTAAACCTAATTAACCTAAGGACATCACACACATCCATGCCCGAAGCAGGATTCGAACCTGCGACCGTAGCGGTCGCGCGGTTCCAGGCTGAAGCGCCTAGAACCGCTCGGCCACACCAGCCAGCGAGAAAGGTAAACTGTTTGTTTTAGTCACATTTGTAAAATGCTTTATTTGACCACGTCCGTTTTCGGTTCCTAGAGACCATATTCTCATCTGTACTAGTTTGTCATTGAGATGGTTGCCATAATATTAAAATAGGAAAGAGCAATATATCTGCCCTTACACGGAGAAAGTAACTGCGAAACCAACTTTCCCAAACGTCAAGAAGCAGTAACATACCGCGCACTTTTGATACATGTGGTCTGTGTCATATACGGGTAGTATTTCAGGACTCTCGCCGTAGTGCGAAAACATGGTAGTGGAGGCAACAGTGTAAGGAAAATCAATAGACATTATATTCGATATCACATAGTAATCAAAGAGTATTCACAAGAGAAATGTATCTCTTCTGATGCAAATACAAAACTAAAGCTATGAACAAGGTAGATGATTCCCTAAATAACGAAGAAACGCGAATCAATGTCATTAATGAGTCCCTCAAGCCTTTTCAGAAGTTGTCATCTGTTTGGTTCTGTATTTCCAAAACACACCTCTGGTTAATCATACAAACTATCGAATCGAGGCTGTAAGCTGTTTTAAGACTCAGAACTTCTCTCTCTGTTCCTGAATTTCGTTCTGGCAGGTCGAATAACGAAAACTAGGAAAGAAAATTATTAACCGCAATATTTTTCCAGGGAGATTCGAACCGCCAACTAAACCAGCGAGAGCATTACTCAGTGAGCGCCGGACTGCTATGCCAACAAGGATGCTGCTACAGCAACCCTTCTCTTGTTACTACCATGGTTCTTAACATACATGGCCCGGAACTACAAAGAAGAGAACAGTCGTAACTTACGCGCCGACATCCATCCTACGCTCAAACAAAAAATTTACATACGCATTGTCACGTCTTTAATGGAAATCATTCATAATATTTCATCGAGGTAACAAGAAAGTATCAAGTGAATGTAGACAGGTAGTTCAATGCACACCCAAGGGTAAGCGGAAGACCATACCGTTGCTAAAGCGCCCGAGTGACTCCAAAGGCCCCGCCTACTGGAGAGTAAGCGTAGGCCTCACGTAAATTAATTTGATGGATGGTCACACACCGAGTAAGTGCAAAGTAGCTGCACGAGCCTCCCACTGAGATTTATTCCCATTTACGTAACAAGGCTAAATTGCAAACAGGAATAACGTTCTCGACCACTATGGCAACCTACATCGCAAATTAAGAGCATGAGAGTTTTTTTAGGTAGGCCTCGTCTACAACAGTGGTTACAATTGTTTTCTTCAGTCTTCAGCGTGCTACAAAGTGAGATGGTCATTCAACAGCCACCTTTCGACTCATGAACTATTTATTCTCAGCTGTTATTCCTAAAAGTCGTCGTTAAATCTATCTGAATATTCATATGGGATTAATCGAAGTGTAATTACTAGGATGGTATGTAAAGAAGTGCTCAGTCAGAGAAGCTAATGTTAAATTGTCTAGGTGCTGACTACATACTGAATGGGTTGCGATCTAACCCCACTGCTGTCTGCAACAATAAATTTCGCCATGTATCGTGTACCCTGGTTGCCGTAACTCTACATAGACACGCGCAAGGCTTTTCGTTCTTGTAGTGGTGCGTCTCAACTCTTTTTAGGTGCATGTTAACCGCTACAGTAGTCATTAGTTAAATAAATAAATGCTCGTTCTATGCGTGATGGACGCCATACGCCCGGTGAAGAGATGAAAGTCTATTGGACGAGATACGTGCCATTTACTGTGTTTAGAGACAAATTCCTGCTAGTATCAGAATCGTGGGAAGTATACCGAAAGGCAATTAACTTTTACCCTCGGAGAACTGCTTTAAGCTGCGTTCACTTGATAGCCTATCGGAAGATCGACGGCACGTATTTTGCAGGAAAGTGTATTGGTTATGGCTATACAAGACTCATCTCTCCTGTCTTTCGACCCAAGACAGTTTGTCTCTGTACAGGTCCTCTGAGAGAATAAATGGCATCGTCAGTGGGGAAGTTTATCACTATATGTTTGAGTCCATAATGGAGCTAAGTGTTGAGAAGCTGCACTACGCAAAGTGACACCTCACGCACGGGTATCAATAGAAAAAAAAAACATTAAATGGTTAATTTCAGGGTTTTCAAATATTCTTTAATTCATATCTGAAAGACTGTACGGTCTTGAATAACCATTCCTCTCTATAAGTCATTTCTGACGTCCCCCCTCCGCCCCCCTACCCCCCCCCCCCCCCCAATTCTGCACACTCTCCCCAGTCGATCTCTGGATAATTGTTCGACATTGATCTGTTCTTGTTTCCTTGTTCTTGTTGTTGCCACGGTCCGAAGAATAGTTTGACATAGCTCTCCACGCTAGTATATCCTTTGCAAGCCTCTTTATCTATGCATAACTACCGCAACCAACACTATCTGATCAAAAGTATCCGTACAATCCCAAAATCTAACGTTTTTCATATTAAAAAAGTGCATTGTGCTGCCACCTACTGCTACGTACTCCGTATCAGCGACCTCAGTAGTCATTAGACATCGTGACAGAGCAGAATGGGGCGCTCCGCGGATCCCACGGACTTCGAACGTGGTCAGATTATTGGGTGTCACTTGTGTCATACGTTCGTACGCGAAATTTCTACACTCCTAAACATCCCTAGGTCCACTGTTTCCGATGTGATAGTGAAGTTGGAACGTGAAGGGACACGTACAGCACAAAAGCTTACAGGCCGACCTCGTCTGTTGACCAACAGAGACCACCGACAGTTAAAGAGGGTCGTAATGTGTAGTAGGCAGACATCCATCCACACCATCACACTGGAATTCCAAACTACATCAAGATTCACTGCAAGTACTATGACAGTTAGGCAGGAGGTGAGAAAACTTGGATTTCATGGTCGAGCGGCTGCTCATAAACCACACATCACCCCGGAAATGCCAAACGACGCCTCGCTTGGTGTAAGGAGCGTAAACATTGGACGATTGAACAGTGGAAAAACGTGTGGAGTGACGAATCACGGTACACAATGTGTCGAACCGATGGCAGGGTATGGGTGTGTAGTGCCAACAGTAAAATTCGGAGGCGGTGGTGTTATGATTTAGCCGTGTTTTTCATGGTGGGGCTTGCACCGCTTGTTGTTTGGCGTGGCACTATCACAGCACAGGCCTGCATTGATGTTTTAGGCACGTTCTTGCTTCCCGCTGTTGAAGAGCAATTCGGGGATGGCGACTGCATCTTTCAACACGATCGAGCACCTGTTCATAATGCACGGCCTATGGCGGAGTGGTTACACGACGAAAACATCCCTGTAATGGAGTGGCTTGCGTTGCACAGAGTCCTGACCTGAACTCTGTAGAACACCTTTGGGATATTTTAAAACACCGACTTCGTGCCAGGCCTCACCGACCGATATCGATACCTCTCTCCTCAGTGCAGCAGTCCGTGCCATTCCCCAAGAATCATTCCAGCACCTGATTGAACGTATGCATGCAAGATTGGAAGCTCTCATCATAGCTAAGAGTGGGCCAACACCATACTGAATTCAAGCATTACCGACAGAAGGCGCAACGAACTTGTAAGTCATTCTCAGCCAGGTGTCCGGATACTTTTGATCACATAGTGTACATCCATTTGAACCTATATACTGTACCCAAACCTACGTCTCTCTCTACATTTATTACATCTCCTTCCATTACCATACTGGCGATTCCATGATGCCTCAGGATTGCTTATCAACCAATTCGTTTTTTTTTCAGTGGAGTTGAGCCACATTTCTCTTTTCCCACAAATCGATGCAGTCCCTCGCTATAATTTACTGAACATACGCACCTAACTTTAAATATTCTGAAATGTATTCGCAGCTGCAAATATTGACAACCATCGGCTCTATAATGGAATGATAACAATGGAAATTTGTATGGACCGAGATTTCCCGTTTATCGTGAGTAGTCTATTTACCATTAGGCTAACCGATCACACTTCACAGCCGACCAAATGGTTCAAATGGCTCTCAGCACTATGGGACTTAACATCTGTGGTCATCAGTCCCCTAGAACTTAGAACTACTTAAACCTAACTAACCTAAGGACATCACACACATCCATGCCCGAGCTAGGATTCGAACCTGCGACCGTAGCAGTCGTGCGGTTCCGGACTGAGCGCCTAGAACCGCTAGACCACTGCGGCCGGCAGCCGACCAAAACTTCTATATGTCGTCAATAATGTGTCTACAACCTGTACCCGTACTTCAGTTACGTATATTGCCATACAGGGTAGAAATTCTAATTGAAAGTTGCTTGCCCGGTGTCAGCGGACATATAGGATACTCCAAGGTCTGTGTTGGTCAGAAGTACGTCGCAATCCATTACATCGTAATTCTGAACAGCATAGGCGCTGCAATATATTATTTAAACATTCTTCTGTAGCACCACATTTCAAAATCTTCCATTCTCTCCTTGTCTGAACTGATTATCGCCACGTTTAACTTCCCTACACGGCTACACTCTACACAGATACATTCAGAAAAGACTTCATAACACATTTATATTTGACAGTAACTTTTCTTTCTCATAAACGCTTTTACTGCTAGTATCGCTCTGCACTTTATATCCTCTTTGCTCCTGTCATAGCCAGCTGCCTTGCCGCATTGGATGCACCGGTTCTCGTCAGATCACTAAAGTTAAGCGCTGTCGTGCGTGATCGGCACTTGGAGGGGTGACCCTCTGGACCACCTTGCGCTGTTGCCGTATTTTGGGGTGCATTCAGCCTCGTGATGCCACTTAAGGAGCTACTCGACCGAATAGTAACAGCTCCAGTCAAAGGAAACCATCATAACGACCGGGAGAACGGTGTACCGACGACGCGCCCCTCCTATCCGCATCCTCATCTGAGGATGACATGGCGGTCGGATGGTCCCGATGGGCCACTTGTGGCCTGAAGACGTAGTGTTTGTTCCTGTCATAGCAAATTATTTTGCCAGCCACATAGAAAATCTGATCCTCAAGTTTAAGTGTCTTATTTCGTACTCTAATCCCCTCAATATCGTATGACTGAATTCGACTACATTTCATTACCATTATTTTAATTTTGATGATAATCATTTTATAATCTCTTTGCAAGACACTATCCATACCGTTCAAGTGCAGTTCGAATTCCGTTGCCTTCTCTGCACACAATTACAAAGCCATAGGCAAAGCATAAAATGTTTAAATTAATGGAGAATCACTGCTGTCAGTTGCAACGGGGCATTAAGCAGAATCAGCGGCGACCAGCAAACATGTGTACCGGACCATGATTCGAACCGGGATCTCCTGCTTACTAGGTCTGGTACACATTCTCGCTCGTTGCCGCTGATTTCGCTCTTCCGCTTATGGTCCTATTGAAGCTGACAACAGCGATCCCTCTATCGTTTGCATATAATGGTTCGCAGCTGCAGATTCTGCGTGGTGTTTGTTCTTTCGGACAGACACCATGCATTCATACAAAAAAATGTTATTTCTTCTCCCTGAACAATAATTTCCTTTTGAAATGTCCTGGTTTCCTTTACTGTTAGCTCAGTATACAGATTTAATAAGATCTGGGAGAGGCTACAATCCTGTCCCATTCGCTTCTCAGGTACTGCTTCTATTTCATGCTCTTCGATTCCTATGACCGCAGTCTGGTTTCTGTACAAGTTGTGGATAACTTTACTATAATTGACTAGACTTTAGAAAAGCTAAGTAGTCGCAAACAAACAGGTGCTGGTTGCTTTTTGGTGCATTTGGAATAAATGCACCAAAAAACAACCAGCACCTGTTAGTTTGCGACTATTCAGCATTTCTAAAATCCAGTCAGTTATATTAATAACAATGGTCGCATACCTCTACCGGCAGTTTCAGGCCGACATACGTCGGATAACTTTACGTGCCATGTACTGTTCCAGTGCACAAAAAAAAAATTAAATGGCTCTGACCACTATGGGACTTAACAGCTGAGGTCATCAGTCCCCTAGAACTTTGAACTACTTAAACCTAACTAACCGTAGGACATCACACACATCCATCCCCAAGGCAGGATTCGAACCTGCGACCGTAGCAGTCGCGCGGTTCCGGACTCCAGTGAACATATTGGGGTTATTATAGCCACGCGTATACATATATTTCTCAGGAACCCAAACTGGTCTTACCCGAGATCGACTTCCACACATTTTTCCATTATTTTGCAAAATAATTTGTGTCCGTATTTTGTAATAATTACGTATTAAATCGATTATTCTCTAGGCGCTACAGTCTGGAGCCGCGCGACCGCTACGGTCGCAGGATCGAATCCTGCCTCGGGCATGGATGTGTGTGATGCCCTTAGGTTAGTTAGGTTTAAGTAGGTCTAAGTTCTAGGGGACTGATGAAAATTCAAAATGGTTCAAATGGCTCTGAGAACTATGGGACTTATCATCTTAGGTCATCAGTCCCCCAGAACTTAGAACTACTTAAACCTAACTAACCTAAGGACATCACACACATCCATGCCCGAGGCAGGATTCGAACCTGCGACCGTAGCAGTCCCGCGGTTCGGGACTGCAGCGCCTAGAACCGCACGGCCACCGCGGCCGGCGGACTGATGACCTCAGGAGTTAAGTCCCATCGTGCTCAGAGCCATTTTGAACCGATTATTCGGTAATATTCACACATGTAAGCACCTCGCTTATGTGGAATATGAGTTACTACATTCTATTTGAAGTCCATATTTACAATATGACTGTCACTTTCCTCTTGTTTGTGTACACCGACTGCCGTGCTCCGAATGTTGACGATGGTATAAATCAACGACGATATTATTGCAGTTGGCCATTATCGGAAATCCGCGGTGACATTACAGTAAACAAGTACGGCGGTAGCTAAGGGAAACGCATCGCAATGTCACTGTTGCTAGGTTACTTGTGCATATACCATTAACCCCAATTACGAGCTGACTCACGAAAGGCCCACCGAATCGTCCCCACTCCAAGTTGCAATTATATTCTAGTCGACTACGCTGGCAGGTTGGTTTTGTTTATTGTCAACAGGTTCCGTGACTTGTTTATATTCTTTACTCACATTGATTTGTTCTATTCGCTGGGGTACCTAGCTGTGTGTAAAACGTGAGGAAGGTGAGGGCAAGTTGCCGTCCGTCCCGGTAACTTATTGAAGTTCTTTGTCGTGGAGTCACTGGTAATTTTATTATCTAATACTGTCAGACGCAGGCTCTTGACTGTCCTTTTTAGACGAATGTCTCGTTTCAGTAATGCCGTCATCGGAATCGTTCTCTTTGTAGATCGCCATCTCTTACTAGCTGTCACAGAAGCAACGTGTTTAGGGATAGACTATTCGGCATCGGATTAGCGCATAATATGTCATATTTTTGTTCGATTCCTGATGGAATTGGCTAAACTTCGTGAGGTGCTTGCTTTTCAGTTACGAGCTCTGCCGAAATTAGTTTCTTCCGTTCCTGCAAGGAATTTTTAACACGAAAACCCGTTTCGGATAGTTTTGACAAAATGATCGCTTGCATTACATTTAAAACACGATAAAACTTGGACTGAGTATGAAACCTGCACCTTGTATGCTGTAACCATGATATATGAAAATACTGACTTTTATCTACATTTCTAAGACCACACACAACTAAAACTTGCAAATTTTGCTGACTGGACTAGCGCCCTTTTCTGATGTTTTTAACTTCACTATACGTTGCCAGTACGTCTCTCACATAGGGAGGTTAAAGACAGGAAAACTTAATTATCAACATCTGGACTGGAAACAGAAACAATACTTACAGTTCCGTCGCTACGATAAAATTCAATTCCGCCCCAGAGTTTCATCACTAACTTGTCCAATAACGCAGGATTCAGCAGTCTTATAAAAATCTGCACCGTTCCAGGTCACAGTAAGCCGTATGAACTTGATCGCTTGTGATTCCTGCTACATCCACTTTCCAGTTGCGTATTTGCAATGGACCTGGTTTCACAACACGTGCAAACTTGTCGAATTCAAACTGCAGATTATTTTTCCTTGGAAAGAGTACAGACATTTTGCTAATTAACCCTAGGTGTTGATAGCTGACGAACGAACCCTCAATAACACAGAAGAGAGAACAACACCATCACACACACACACACACACACACACACACACACACACACACACACACACAGACGAAGCGCAAACGTAGATGACACAAAACTTGTTAGCAACGCTAGAAGCCGGAGTTCACAGCACGTCCACATAGTAGAGCGTCTCAAGCGGAGCTGTGTGTTAGACGGTGTTTAATTCAGTCTTAAAGTCCAACACATTACCTACAAGACATTTAATATGCTTGAAGATGTTGTTGAATACATGTGTACGCATATGTCTGATTCCTTCTTGCTATAATGCACTCTATCTACAGATTTCCCGTCATGTATAACAATACTTTTTAACAGCTTTAGGGTTTACTGCTTCATTTATAAGCTGAAGACTTATCAAAAAACATGAAGCGTTCACAGACGCATAGCTCTTGGGCAGGTAAACCCCAGCCATGACACTATACGTTACCTGACGTGACACGGCCCATATCCATATTACTTCATCAAGTTCTACAGCAGAGTCAATGATATATAAATGTGTGGTGTCTATTCTTTCGGACATGTCCAAAAGAACAGACATCACGCAGAATCCGCAGCTGTGATACATTATATGTAAACTGAAGGTGGAGGAGAAAGGAAAGGAAACATAATAGATTATTGATGTCAGCTGCATCGGGACATTCGTGATGTGCCTGTGCGGTCAAACGGAAACAACGGAGCGCACCATCTTTAATTGTGACGCTTATAATTGAATAACGGAACCAATGTACTTGTAGGATAACCAATAGCTGTACGAGCTTTTAAGAAATCACGAATGGTGTAAAATAGACTCCGTTACTAATATCACCCCTCCGACATGAAACAGACGGTTATGCAATGGAACGATACTTATCAAATGCTCCTCTCAGCCTCCCAGCCAGCACAGCACGTGAACGACGGCGCGCTAGCGAGTACATCAGGTGTTGAGAAAAATATGAATGCGAGTTCTGTTTTAGAAAATGTGCATGTACAGTGCTGGTTGGTTGACCCGGGGCAGGGGACCAGACAGCGAGGTCATAGATCCTATCGTATTATGGAAGGAAGTCGGCCGTGCCCTTTCACAGGAACCATCTCGGCATTTACCTGAAGCGATTTAGGGAAATCACGGAAAACCTAAATCAGGAATCCAATTTGCTAGCCACTGCGCCACCTCGCTCGTTCAGCCAGGATTACAGCGTCTCATTAGGCAGCAAACGCATTACCACGTCTGTCCCATGCCGCACATCTTCCAGTTCCATCTCGGGATGGGGGGAAAGGGTCCATACCACATGAAGTGAAATACAGTGGCGTAAACAGAAATGATGCTTTTCCGAAACAGTTTCGCAACACTCAAAATGTGGTGATGCTCACAGCAGAGAAACAACGGTAACGTGATATGTATTCTCTTTCCAACACTTAATATTTTACTGTCACTTAATTTATGTTACTAATAGTATTATTTTATGTACCGCTACACTGAAACACAACTTTGTTACCAGTTACAATATGCAACATTTTAAAAAAATTGTTATAAACATGACATGTTAGACTATATAAGTTTAGATAACATGTCGAAAACCGCGAAAAATAAATATGATTTTGCGAAGACTCAGTTTCAAGAACTAAAGTTGCTTTAAATGGATGCCAACAGTTTCATCCGCAAAATGAAGAAATGTGATCCGTATGAAGTGATGTATTCGACACGTCTGTGTATAAAGCGACAAACCATAAGACTGGCCAACAAAAAAGGTGTCAGCCTAATGAAAGACGAAGCGAATGTGTTGCCGACTGTGGAGTTTATAAGCCTCTGGCCCAAAAGCACACTATCAGCATGGATTCAAGCCCAACCCTGAGAAGGGCTAAGGCGTTGCAGCGGGCGACCCCAACTAACGCTTGGATTCGAGGATTACCTGACGTGCTTTCGCAGTGGCGATGATGACGTTCAACACACAGTTCATCAGGCTCGCATCGAGCCCAAGTGTCACACGGCACGAGGGTGTGCTTGAAAGTACTGCCTTCGAATTTAGTATGTGAAAAGTCTTTAAGCATTTTGAATAAAACATACATTATTAACATTCTACATCTTTATTCTTAACGTCCACATATTTAGTTTTCAACATAGGCACCCTGCCAACGAACACATTTCTCCCAATGAGAGATCAGTTTGTTGACATCATCACTGCAGAATGTTTCATTTCGTTAATGGAGCCACAACTCCCCTCCGCTTGCAACGCTTCATGACTATCAGTGTGAAGACCTCGAGGGTGTTCTTTAAATTTCGGAAACAGGTGAAAATCTGATGGGGCCAAGTCGGGACTGTACATAGGATGATCGACGACAGTGAACCAAACGTCAGATTGTTGCAGTATCGCAGCGGTCGGTTGTGATGTGTCGTTGTCATGCTGAAGGAGAATGTGCTTCACGTGTGGACGAACTCTTCGAATCCGAAACTTGATTACAGTGCACTGTTTCTCACCCACCGATATAGTTACGTTACACACCTACATGTTACACGCTACAGTTCTGAGCCCTCTAGCGGCAGGTGGCTGCAAATATGTAGACATGAAGAATAAGGATGAAGAATGTTAATGACGTTTGCTTTACTTAAAAAGCTTAAATAGTTTTCGCATAAAATTTTTGAGGCATTAATTTTCAGCACGCCTTCGTACATACTGTGGTCCAGTCAGCAGCCAGGATCCAACCATTATAGCACTTCACTGCTTCCACAAGGAAAGAGAGAGAGAAAGAGCATATACAGGTTGTTCACTTTAACTGCAGACATTAAAATACCTCGAAAACTACACTTCAGTTCAAAACTTATAATTACAATTTGTTTGCCTCGGAGGGGACACCAAATTTTACCACACTCGACCCCCCCGTCCCACTCCGTGCGTGGGTGGCGGGGGAGGGTGGGGGGGGGGGTGCAACTTTGAACTATTGAATGTGAACCCCCGATTTTTATTGCAGACTACGATTCTACATCTACATCTACGTGATTACTCTGTTATTCACAATTAAATATCTGGCAGAGGGTTCAATTAACCACCTTCAAGCTGTCCCTACCGTTCCACTCTCGAACGGCGCATGGGAAAACGAGCATTTAAATTTCTCTGTGGGAGCCCGGTTTTTTCTTATTTTATCGTGATGATCATTTCTCCATATGTAGGTGGGTGCTAACAGAAAGTTTTCGCAATTGGAGGAGAAAACTGGTGATTGAAATTTCATGAGAAGATAACGTCGCAACAAAAAACGCCTTTGTTATAATGATTGCCACTCCAATTCACGTATCATGTCTGTGGCACTATCTCCCCTATTTCACCATAATACAAAACGAGCCACCCTTCTTTGAAGTTTTTCGATGTCATCCGTCAGTCCCACCTGATGCGGATCCCACACCGCACAGCAATACTCCAGAATAGGGCGGACTAGCTTGGTGTAAGCAGTGTCTTTAGTAGACCTATTGCACCTTCCTAGTGTTCTGCCAATGAATCGCAGTCTTTGGTTTGCTCTACCCACAACATTATCTATGTGATCATTCCAATTTAGGTTATTTGTAACTGTAATCCCTAAGTATTTAGTTGAATTTACAGCCTTAAGATTTGTGTGACTTATCGTGTAATCGAAATTTAGCGGATTTCTTTTGTTAAAATGGTTCAAGTGGCTCTAAGCACTATGGGACTTAACATCTGAGGTCATCAGTCCCCTAGACTTAGAGCTACTTTAACCTAACTAACCTAAGGACATCACACACATCCATGCTCCAGGCAGGATTCGAACCTACGACCGTAGCAGCAGCGCGGTTCCGGACTGAAGCGCCTAGAACCGCTTGGGCACGGCGGCAGGCTTTCTGTTAGTACTTATGTGAATAACTTCACACTTTTCTTTATTCAGGGTCAATTCCCACTTTTCGCACCATACAGGTATCTTATCTAAATTATTTTGCAATTCGTTTTGGTCATCTGATGACTTTACAAGACGGTAAATGACAGCATCATCTACAAACAAGACGGCTGCTCGGATTGTGTCCTATGTCGTTAACATAGATCAGGAACAACAGCTCGCCTATAACACTTCCTTGGGGAACGCCGGATATCAATTCTGTTTTACTCGATGAGTTTCCGTCCATTACTACGAACTGTGACCTTTCTGACAGGAAATCACAAATCCAGTCGCAACAACTGAGGTGATATTCCATAGGCACGCAGTTTGGTTAGAAGACGCTTGTGAGGAACGGTGTCGAAAACCTTCTGGAAATCTAACAATATGAATCAATTTAACATCCCCTGTCGATAGCATTCATTACTTCATCAGTATAAAGAGCTAGTGTTTACACAAGAACGATGTTTTCTGAATCAGTGCTGACTATGTGTCAATAAATCGTTTTCTTCGAAATAATTCATAGTGTTCGAATACAGTAATTCTTCCAAAACCCAACTGCAAATCGAAGTTAGTGATATGGGCCTGTAATTCAAGGAATTACTCCGATTCCCCTTTTTGGGTATTGGTGTGACTTGAGCAATTTGCCAGTCTTTAGGTACAGAACTTTCTGTGAGCGAGCGGTTGTATATAATTGCTAAATATGGAGCTATCGCATCAGCATACTCTGAAAGGAACCTGACTGATATACAATTTGGAACAGATGCCTCGCCTTTATTGAGTGATTTAAGCTGCTTTGCTACACCGAGGATATCTATTTCTATGTTTCTCATCTTCGCAGTTGTTCTTGATTGGAATTCGTGAACATTTACTTCGTCCTCTTTCGTGAAGGAGTTTCGAGAAACCGTGTTTAATAACTCTGCTTTAGTGGCACTGTCATCAGTGACTTCAGCGTTGTTATCGCGCAGTGAAGGTATTGATTGCGTCTTGCCACTGGTGTGATTTATGTATGACCAGAATCTCTTTGGGTTTTCTGCCAGAGTCCAAGACAGAGTTTCGTTGTGGAAATTGTTAAAAGCATCTCGCAATGAAGTACGCGCTGTATTTCGAACTTCTGCAAAACTTCTCCAATCTTGGGGATTTTGAGCTCTTTCAAAATTGGCTTGCATTTTTCGTTGCTTCTGCAACAGCGATCTGATCCGTTTTGTGTACCATGGGGGATCAGTATCATCACTTATTAATTTATGTGGTATAAATCTCTCAATTGCCGTCGATACTACCTCTTTGAAATCATTCCACGTCTCTTGTACGCTTACGTGATCAGATCGGAAGGAGTGGAGATTGTATCTTAAAAAGGCGTTAAGAGCATT
Organism: Schistocerca piceifrons; assembly: GCF_021461385.2. Lineage (NCBI taxonomy): Eukaryota > Metazoa > Arthropoda > Insecta > Orthoptera > Acrididae > Schistocerca > Schistocerca piceifrons. The sequence goes on from NC_060149.1 coordinate 801,302,907, forward strand.
TTTATCAACTTTTTGTAAATAGATGCACCTTGTGTTTCTTTTTGATGGCTGTGAGTGTTACGGTATTCAGCCTAACAGCAACTGCCTTGTGGTGCTAATCCCAGTATTCGTCATGACACTCCCTATTTGTCCACAATTATTTGTTGCTAAGAGGTCAATGCTTTCGCAACCATTTACACTTCGAGTGGGCTCATGAACTAACTGTTCAAAATAGTTTCCTGAGAAAGCATTCAGAACAATTTCCGATGACGTTTTATGCCTGCCGCCAGCTTTAAACATATAATTTTTCCAGCATATCGAGTGTAGATTGAAGTCTGCACGGACTGTAATTGTATGAATGGGGTATCTATATGAAATGAGAGTCAAGTTTTCTATGAACTGTTCAGCAACTATATCTTCTGGGTCGGTGGTCGGTAAAACGATCCACTTTAGAGCTTAGTCCGATTGTCAAGTAAAACCTCTACCCATACTATTTCGCAGGAACTATCTAATTCAGTTTCACAACAAGGTAAACTATTTCTGGCAGCAGTAAATACTCCACCACCAATTGTATTTAATCTATCCTTTCTGAACACTGTTAGGTCTTCTGAAAAAATTTCAGATGAATTTATTTCCAGTTTTAGCCAGTTTGCCGTACCTATAACTATTTGAGCTTCAGTGCTCAGACGGATGATGCGTGTTAGGAACTCGTTCCCTGTACAACGTTTCAGCAGCAAGAGTATTGCAACGTACTGTACGTCACTGAACAGCACTGAGTAATGAATGGTTCCGTCGTAGATTCATAGCACGTTCAGTCATGGGAAAATATAAATACAACAGAGTCACCTTATGGACAAGTAAAGTAAATGAAATTTGCATCATGGCTTACCAGTAATCAGGCGCGTTCTCCTTGATTCCTTACAGGAAATAAAGAATGCAGATGTAGATAAACGGCACAGTTCAAAATTGGTTCAAATGGCTCTGAGCACTATGGGACTTAACTGCTAAGGTCATCAGTCCCCTAGAACGTAGAACTACATAAACCTAACTAACCTAAGGACAGCACACACATCCACGCCCGAGGCAGGATTCGAACCTGCGACCGTAGTGGTCGCGCGGTTCCAGACTGAAGTACCTAGAACCGCTCTGCCACACCGGCCGGCAAACGGCACAGTACGTGTAAACTTGAACGCATGTTAGTTGTAAATAAGCTGGAAAACAGTGATGCTAGACCAAGCGGTAGACAAGTTTACTTCCATATCTCCTTAAGATGGCTTCTCCGACCCCAAGTTCCATCTCTCAGAGCGTTCCGTGGATCATTCTCTATGTCCTGTTACATTTTTGCACGCTCTTAAGGAATCACCATGTATGTGATTACACTGATATCCGACCATGCCTTCTGGGTCCTTCGATTTTGTTTTGTCAGGTAGTGCGTATACCAATGAAGCTTGTAATTTGTGTATTTCACTTTTGAGAACACGTACACATCCATCCGGTGGGCCTACTTGTGAGCATCCTATTAGCATTTCAATGATAAGAGTATGTTTTCCTGCTGCTGATCTCGATCATGAGAGACAGTATGATACTAGAGATAAGGCGTTTTAATTCTTCTTGGAATGTTGGCCCTCGCAGTTGTATAATATGTTTACAAAGGTTGGACCTACACGTAATGTATGCAAGTAAGCATAAAAAGAGAGACTTGGGAAAGGGTTTATTACAAAAATACACTAACGTAGATAAGCCATAAATGAAATTTTACATATGTTATTGAATGAATATGTGGAAAAAGTATTACTCTTGTTACATGTTGTTATTTACTGAGAAAAATCCTTGCATTTTATTCCGAGCTAAATCACGTCCACTATATCCACTGGAAAAATAATTGAGAATTACAACTTGCATGATTAGGCGTCATTCGTAATGTTTCAGAGAGTGGGGGAAGAATAGGACAATCTAATACTTTCGTATACTATTATCAAAGTAGTTCAATACTTTACTGATTGAGCTATAACTCTCACACCTCATACTTGACATTAAAATTCAGTACTTTATAAAGTACCACCTCTGAAGATGGAACTGATGAGATGTGTAAGAAAAATAGCAAAATTTCCCTAGCATACAATGAGCTTATATCCCCCTCCCCCAAGTACAAATCCCAATACGAAGAAATAATGAAGCACCTGTGTAAGTGTCGAAATAATAAAAAATTCGGAAATATAAATAATTTGAGCATTTTGAAAGAGATATCAGTACCGTGGGTTGAACCTATAAGATCTTATGTGAAGATCCCAGTGTGAGGATTATAACAAGTATGCTGTTTTGAATTACCCCCCCCCCCCCAGAGGGTGGGAGAGGGGTGGGGATTTGGTATGGGGTGATCAGAGCAGAGATGGGAAAGCGGCGAAGAGGGGTAAAAGATGTGTGATAAGGGGTGGTGGAGCGAATGACGTCACTATTGAAAGTAGACTTAGTCTCCTTTAGATAATTTGGCTCATCTTACTCGTTCTTCCTTTACTATTGTGTTTCTAGGTATTCTTCATGAAATGTGTGAAATTTTTAACACATTTCCTTACATTGTTATTTTTTGCCATAGTTATGAAGGTGATGTACTTTCAGTTACGCAAATACGGTAGATCTTATGGTTCCAAATGAAAGTCAGTGCGAAAAACATTATTATACACATTTCAGATAACAGCGTCTTTTAGCTATTGAAATCAGTCGAGATAATGGCAACCATTAGAAGCTCGTAATCATGAAACCCACAGTACAAATAACTAAATATATTAACAGCATTTTCTTATTACATTAACGGCACTCTCCTAACTTCTTTACTGCTGCTGGAGATGAACATTTCTACATGTGATAAAAAAGGCTACAGAAGACGTTATATTATGATAGATTCTATGCTCTTACAGTATTTATAAATATTGCTCCTCCAAATGGTTATCTTGAATCCAAGCATCATTTTCTGCGTGAATGAACTACTTATAGCTACACCCTGACGACTTTCTATCTGTCCAACACGTTTATAAATTGTTTTTCACAAAAGGATTACTTCAGTGATGAGAAGACGGGAAACTCACTGTCGCCCACGTAGAGATGGTGAGGTGGTAGCTCCAGTAACTCTTCTGCGAACAATTGCGTGTGCAACGATTCTGCTGGCACCCAGTTTATGAGTACCTCATCGCCGGCCGCGGTAGTCTAGCGGTTCTAGGCGCGCAGTCCGGAACCGCGCGACTGCTACGGTCGCAGGTTCGAATCCTGCCTCGAGCATGGATGTGTGTGATGTCCTTAGGTTAGTTAGGTTTAAGTAGTTCTAAGTTCTAGGGGACTGATGACCACGGATGTTAAGTCCCATAGTGCTCAGAGCCATTTGAACCATTTGAGTACCTCAACTGGTTAAAAAAAAAACACATTTGAATGGTAGGAAGAACCGGTTCAAACAGTGCCCCGGACCAGACCCCCAACTCGGACTCTTCCCCCGATGAGCGCTGTTCTTACGGGCAGAGCTATCCAGATATCACTCAAGGCCTACTTTCGCAGCCTCAATTCTGCCTGTACCTCCCTACTGCTTTCCATATTTCTGGACTTGCGTATTTCTAAGAAAGGATACCGCAGAATAATAGCTTAGCCACAGCCTTGTGGTTGTTTCCAGAATGAACTATGCAGTACTGTGAAACGTCCTGACATTAAAACTGTACGCAATAAGAGCGTTCTCCCTGACAGTACCTGTTGTGACAGCAGCAGTAGCATTTGTCTGATACACAGTAATTTAGTTTAGTTTTTTTTTTCACGTACTCCTGCGAAGAAGTGAACTATACCTCATAGCCCATCAGAAATTAATAATTTCAGATTTTTTGCGAACGGCTGCCTCCTATTCTGCTCGACGGTATTCCACTACCATGTCAGAAAACAGTTAAAACTTGGGCGTAACTTTGGATGAGCATCTCAGTTGGGCAGAGAATACAGTCGCAGTGTGCCGGAAGATGTCCGCTTGTCTCTATGCTCTCAAAAAGTTTCGGATCGTATTTCCACAGGACGTGAAACGCCAGCTCGTGCAAGCACTCGTTCTACCGATGTGATGCAATTCAGCAAGGCATGAGTAGTGAAAACAAAAGACGGTTGGAACTAACCACGAATGCCTGTGTGCGTTACACCTGCAACATTCGCCGATATCATCATGTTAGTGCTTCATGCTCCCAGTTAGGGTGGCTGCGGCCGGACAAATTGCGTGACTACCACACTCTGTGTCTACTTCACCGGCTCCTCGTTGCGCAAGCACCCCAGTACCTTGCTTCAGAGACTAAGCACTTTCATGCCATTGTAATCGAAACACGAGGTCACTGTTATTTGGTATCCTAATTGTACTCACAAAACAAAAACATTTGCAAACTCCTTCTCTGTTGCCGCTGTCCGCCTCTAGAAGAAACTGTCCCTTACCTTGCGCAAAATTCAATCCCCTGCTGCTTTTAAGAAGAAATTGAAGTATTTCCTACTATCATCCTCATAACGTTTTCCACAAAATTAATGTACAAGGCCAGTCCTCCCCTGTGTTAGATAGCGAAGCTAGTGTGTCCTATACTGCTCCTTTCTCTTCTTCCTCTTCATCTATCTCCATTAGCCACGCAATCTTCTTTTCCTTTATATTTCCTTAACTGTGTTTCATAATGTCTCTATTCTTCTCCTCCCTTCACCATCAGTTTCCCTCATACGCCCTGCTACTAGCACTCCTATTTAAAATCTATTTCTATCATAATGAATAATTATAGTAGTACTTACCATCTACGAATATAAACTGTATGTGTATGTATTTTTCCATGTGTACCTTTGTAATTGTTTATTTCACCTTTTGTACTAGATGCAGTTTAACACGCCTACTAAAACATATGAAAGCAAAATAAGCAGAATGCCTGGTTAGATGTAAGACAGGGCCTAATGGCCCTAATCTTGCCAAGTTAAATAAATAAATATACCTCTGCATTTTACTGTGTAGACTAGTGTTTAGTAAATTACTCTGATTTTTCGTTTTTGCGTAAGTCTCAGTGCATTTCATTGTTTGAGGCGGATTACTCGTGTAATTTTCCGCCGTCAGAAACACCGCGTTACGTTTCTACGTTTAAATCTCGTGTTAGTATACAGCATATAGTTTATCGTTTTCAGATCTGAATTTCTTCTGGAGGAAGGAAAATTTTTCTTTATGTGGTAATGCTCTTAGCTGATTTTCTAATGATTTTAGCGGCAATATTTATATAAAAATATGTACCCGTTTTCAAAACATACTTTGTACACTTGGCTTCATTTTCTGGACTAAAATAACTAATTACGAAATATCCTCTATTCTAATAAATAGTAAAATAATCATTAAATAATTACGATGCAAAATAACAATAATAATATTCAATTATACAGTGGAATATAGCGAACCAACAACGTCGCTGAATTCTGGTTGTCATGATCTGCTGAGCACTGCTACACTGATTTGCTGATATTTCTATATTGATGCCCAACAGTTGGCACTACTTGCGCACGATGAAAAGGTTGAACATTCACAAATGTGTTCCTCAGGTTTCCATTGGGAAAAAAAAATTCTGTTGCAACTAAGACACAGTAAAATTTATTGTACACAAGTGTGGCCAGAGGGTCTGAAAGTGTTAAATCAGTGCAGTTTGCATATTTATTTCCTGCAGTAGCCTTTGGGTGGGCAGAGTTTTTAGCGAAAAATTAACTATTAACACTTCCGTTTTCTGTATAGAATATCAGTTTTAAGAGCACGCTGATGTTGCGGTCACAGACTGTAGTGAGAACGCTACAGAGCAGATTTTAGTGTTTGTTATTCTCCTCGTTATATTTTGTGTACGTTCCGACGTCAGTAGCGCCAGAGTTACGTAACTTTCACTTGTATTGGGCCTGTTAGGGCTTTCTAAGTTAATTTTGAAAGCTTTTCTTCATATTTTTTGGGCCGAGCGGTTCTAGGCACTTCAGTCCGAAACCGCGCTGCTGCTACGATCGCAGGTTCGAAACCTGCCTCGGGCATGGATGTGGGTGATGTCCTTAGGTTAGTTACGTGTAAGTAGTTCTAAGTCTAGGGGACTGATGACCTCAGGTGTTAAGTCCCATAGTGCTTAGAGCCATTTGAACCATTCGCTTTTTTGAGATCTTATATCAATATTTTACGCTTTGTGATATGGCTAAGGACTGTGCTTGTTATGAGCGGACACAAGGAGAATTGGCTGCTGTCTATAAACAGCTTAAAGTTGCATTGGCCACCGCTGCCAGGCTTCTGGTTAATCTTCAAAGCTGTGGCGAGATCGGGGCGCCGTTGGCGAGACCTATGACACCTATGGTCCCGTTGGAATCCCCTGGTGACCTGGTTGTCACTGCGTCTTCCGACACGCAAAATCTGACCGGTCTGTCCTCACTCGAGAGCGAGTGGCGGACAGTGGTGGTTCGAGTGTCACTGGGCGGAAGTTGAAAGAGGGAACTTGCCACACAGCTGGCTCCTTACGCCTTAGCAATAGGAATGACCCGGTGTTGATAATACACTTCTGGCCATTAAAATTGATACACCAAGAAGAAATGCAGGTGATAAACGGGTATTCATTGGACAAATATAATATACTAAAACTGACATGCGATTACATTTTCACGCAGTTTGGGTGCATAGATCCTGAGAAATCAGTACCCAGAACAACCACCTCTGGCCGTAATAACGGCCTTGATACACCTGGGCATTCAGTTAAACAGAGCTTGGACGGCGTGTACAGGTACATCTGCCCATGCAGCTTCAACGCGATACAGACGTTTCAGTTGGTGAGAGATCTGGAGAATGTGCTGGCCAGGGCAGCAGTCGTACAGGACCTGCAACATGCGGTCGTGCATTATCCTACTGAAATGTAGGGTTTCGCAGGGATCGAGTGAAGGGTAGAGCCACGGGTCGTAACACATCTGAGATGTAACGTCCACTGTTCAAAGTGCCGTCAGTGCGAACAAGAGGTGACCGAGACGTGTAACCAGTGGCACCCCATCCCATCAAGCCGGGTGATACGCCAGTATGGAGATGACGAATACACGCTTCAAATGTGCGTTCACCGCGATGTCGCCAAACACGGATGCGGCCATCATGATGCTGCAAACAGAACCTGGATTCATCCGAAAAATGACGTTTTGCTATTCGTGCACCAAGATTCGTCGTTGCGTACACCATCGCAGGCGCTCCTGTCTGTGATGTAGCGTCAAGGGTAACCACAGCCATGGTCTCCGAGCTGATCGTCCATGCTGCTGCAAAAGTTGTTGAACTGTTCGTGCAGATGGTTCTTGTCTTGCAAACGTCCCCATTTGTTGACTCAGGGATCGAGACGTGGCTGCACGATCCGTTACAGCCATGTGGATAAGATGCCTGTCATCTCGACTGCTAGTGATACAAGGCCGTTGGGATCCAGCACGGCGTTCCGTATTACCCTCCTGAACCCACCGATTCCATATTCTGCTAACAGTCATTGGATCTCGACGAACGCGAGCAGCAATGTCGCGATACCATAAACCGTAATCGCGATAGGCTACAATCCGACCTTTATCAAAGTCGGAAACGTGATGGTACGCATTTGTCCTCCTTACACGAGGCATCACAACAACGTTTCACCAGGCAACGCCGGTCAACTGCTGTTTTTGTATGAGGAATCGGTTGGAAAATTTCCTAATGTCAGCACGTTGTAGGTGTCGTCACCGGCGCCAACCTTGTGTGAATGCTCTGAAAAGCTAATCATTTGCATATCACAGCATCTTCTTTCTGTCGGTTAAATTTCACGTCTGTAGCACGTCATCTTCGTGGTGCAGCAATTTTAATGGCCAGTAGTGTATTTATGACCCACTACAGGCTTCCTCTACTATTGGGACAGTGGCCGATTTTCCTGCCCAGTCCGGACAAGTGCAGAGGTTGGGTATGCTGGATCTTGGGAACTCCAACGTTAGGTGGGTGATGTTGCCCCTCAGGGAAATACCACGCACTAGGGGAAAGAATGACAGTATGCACTCGGTATGTTTGCTGGAGGGTCTCGTCCATGGTGTAGCGTAGGCCCTGCCAGACGCTATTGAGCCCACTGGGAGCAACCGGCTGCAAATAGTGGAACGTGGCAGCACGATTAACGCCTGCCGCTTGGGTTCCGAGCCCATCCTCGGCTGCGTCCTGCGGACGGCTGATTTGGCGAAGGCAACTAGCATGACAAGCAGGTGATGCCTGAAGTATCTATTTGTAGCTTCGTACCCAGTGTCGATCGCAGTCCTCTGGTTTGGGCCAGAGTGAAAGATCTAAACCAAAGGCTCAGGCGACCCTGCGGCGGTATCAAATGCGAATTTCTTGACTTCCGCCATGGGTGGAGCATGATAGAATCTCCCTTAATAGGTGAGTCATGCTCTATACACAGGTAGCAGTACTAGGGTAGCGGAGTATGTGTTACGTGCAGATGGGGGTGTTTAGGTTAGAGAAACCCCACGGCCGCTCGGGATCAGAGACAAACAGCCTGTCAAAATAGATGCTATCATCAGCCACAATGTTTTCAGGGAATTCTCATCCATCTAGATGTATACCGGCTGTTTGAAACGGGAAGTGAATAGCATTGGAACCTAAGTTCAGTTTGGAATGTTTGTTGTAAGGATAGGTTAGTCGCTAATAGCGGCTCGTATTTATTGTAGTAAAGAATAAGATGACATCAATCTAGGTTATCACGGATCCGGAACGTGATTTAATTTAATATGGGTGAACTTAAGCATCAAAGGTCGGTCAAAAATGGCAATCTGATGCTTCTATAGACCGCCTGGGTCGGGAGCTATTGAGGTCGAGCACTTCAGAGAAAACTTGCAAAATATCGTCATTAATTTTCCTGATCATGCTCGTGTGGCCGGCCGGTGTGGCCGTGCGGTTCTAGGCACTTCAGTCTGGAACCGCGTGACCGCTACGGTCGCAGGTTCGAATCCTGCCTCGGGCATGGATGTGTGTGATGTCCTTAGGTTAGTTAGGTTTAAGTAGTTCTAAGTTCTAGGGGACTGATGACCACAGATGTTAAGTCCCATAGTGCTCAGAGCCATTTGAACCATTTTGAACCATGCTCGTGTGACATTACTCTGAATGTGTTATCCGAAAATTACTTTGAGCAGATAGTTAAAGTACCATCTTTTGAAGCTAGCTTCTTACACCTCCTAGCAACAAACAGACCTGAAATTATCGGATCAGTTAACATAGAGGAAGGTATCCGTGATCATAAAGCTGTGATGGCAGCTTTGACTACGGGTTTTTCAAGGAATGTTAAGAAAGGTAGGAAAATATTTTTGCTTACAAGGGACCTCCCCATCGCACCCCCCTCACATTTAGTTATAAGTTGGCACAGTGGATAGGCCTTGAAAAAGTGAACACAGATCAATCGAGAAAACAGGAAGAAGTTATGTGGAACTATGAAAAAAATTAGTAAAATATACAAACTGAGTAGTTCATGCGGAAGATAGGCAACATCAAGGAAACGAGAGATCAGGAGCGCCGTGGTCCAGAGGTTAGCGTGCGTAGCTGCGGAACGTGAGGTCCTTGGTTCAAGTCTTACCCCCGACTGAAAATTTTACTTTCTTTATTTTCTCAAAGCTATGATCTGTCCGTTCGTTCATTGACGTCTCTGTTCACTGCAGTAAGTTTAGTGTCTGTGTTTTGCGACCGCACCGCAAAACCGTGCGATTAGTAGACGAAAGGACGTGCCTCTCCAATGGGAACCGAAAACATTTGATCGCAAGGTCATAGGTCAACCGATTCCTCCACAGGAAAACACGTCTGATATATTCTATACGACACTGGTGACGGCATGTGCGTCACATGACAGGAATATGTTGTCGACCCACCTAACTTGTACATGGGTAAAAAGATTCTTCTACCTTTCCCGATTTAGATTTTCTTGTGGATGTGATAATCACTCGCAAAAAAGTGATGAAAACATAAGAGTTTGTCACATAAACTGAAAATAAAAAATTAAACTTTTCGCTCGAGGGAAGACTTGAACCTAGAACCTTTCGTTCCGTAGCTGTTCTCGCTAACCACAGGACCACGGCGCTCCCACACTCCCATTGTCCTTGATGTTGCCTATCTTCGCATGGACTACTCAGTTTGTATATTTTACTTTTAATTTTTTTCATAGTTCCACACAACTTCTTCCTGTTTTCTCGATTGATCTGTGTTCAGTTTTACAAGGCCTATCCACTGTGCCAACTTATAACTAAATCTGAGGGGGGTGCGATGGGGAGGTTCCCCTGTTAGCAAGAGTGAGAGAATACCAATTGGAGAGTATCTCAGTAGTCAGCATAAAATATTCCAAGGTGAGAACGAAGGTATGGAACACAAACGGAAAAAATTCAGAAGCATCGTTCGATATGCCTTACACAAGTAAGTCGTGAACAAGTTCTTCAGGCATAGGAAAACCACAGCGTGGTTTCACAGCCGTGCTAGAAAACTGCTCCATAAACAAAAAAAGCTTCATCTCAGATTCAACAGAAGTCAAAACCTAGCTGCCAAAAAAAAAGCTGAACGAAGCGGAAATGGGTATAAGGAGAGCAATGAGAGAAGCATTCAATGACTTTGAAAGTAAAATTTTGTCACCTGATGTGAGTAAAGGCGCTAAGAGGTTATGGTCTTATGTAGCATCAGTAATAGGTTCGAAATCATCTGTTTATTCGCTCAGCGCCAATGCTGGCATCGAAACGGAAGATAACAGGGAGTATGCCGAAATTCTGAATTAGGTCGAATCATCGCTTCACCGCGGAAGATCACAACAAAGTCCCACCTTTGAATCATCGTACGAAAGTCGAAATGGCAGATATTGAGATAACCGAACGCGGAATAGAAAAACAACTACAATCGCTTAGTAGTGGAAAGGCATCAGGACCAGATGGGATACATACAATATTCTGCAAAGTTTATGCGACTGAACTTGCTCTCCTTCCAGCAGCAGTTTGGCTAAATCGCTGCAGTAACAAAAGGTACATAGCGACAGGAAAAAAAGCTCAGCTCATTGCCGGTTTCAAGAAGGGCTACAGGACGTACACACTGGGTTATAGACCTATCTCGTTCACGTCAATCTGTTGTAAAATTATAGAACATCTTTTATGTTCAAGAATTATGACGTTTTTGGCGAATGAAATTCTCCTCTATAAAAGTAGACATCGATTCCGCAAACAGAGATCTTGCAAGATTCAGTTCGCTCTGTTGCTCCATGAGATCCGTAGCGCTGTAGACAACGACGCTCAGTTTGATGCCGTGTTCCTTAACTTCAGGACGGTATTTGACACCTTCCTGCGCTACAGTTTAGTGAAAAACATAAGAGTTTATCGACTGTTGGATCAGATTTGCGACTGGATTCAAAAATTCCTTGCAAATAGAACTCAACACGTTGCACTTAACGGAACAAAGTCAACAGATGTCAAAGTAATTTCCGGAGTACCCCATCGAAGTGTGATAGGACCGCTACCGTTTACAGTGTATATAAAAGATCCAGTAGAATGCGCCGGATGCTCTTTAAAACGGTTCGTAGATGATGTGGTTCTCTATAACAAAATAGCTACCCCAGAAATGACTTGTAGAGGATTGATGAACGGTGCAAGCTCTGGCAGTTGAAAAACTAAACTAAACTCCTCCCGCACAGGCCATGAAGGCCTAAAGGTACCGACTGGCCGCCGTGTCATCCTCAGACCACAGGCGTCATTGGATGCGGATATGGACGGGCATGTGGTCAGTACACCGCTCTCCCGGCCGTATGCCAGTTCCGAGACCGGAGCCGCTACTTCTCAGTCAAGTAGCTCCTCAGTATGCCTCACAAGGGCTGAGTGCACCCCACTTGTCAACAGCGCTCGGCAGACCGGATGGTCACCCATCCAAGTGCTAGCCCAGCCCGACGGCGCTTAACTTCGGTCATCTGACGGGAACCGGTGTTACCAGTGCGGCAAGGCCGTTGGCTCTGGCAGTTGACCCTGAACGTAAATAAATGTAACATATGGTGCATACATAGGAAAAAAAGCCCCTACTGTATCACTGAACTGATGACTGGGTGTTGTGTGATGTCATTAGGTTAGTTAGGTTTAAGTAGTTCTGAGTTCTAGGGGACTGATGACCATAGATGTTAAGTCCCATAGTGCTCAGAACCATTTTTATATCACTGAACTATTGATGAGAAACTGCTGGAGACAGTATCTACCGTAAAATATCTAGGAGTGACTATCCAGAGCGACCTTAAGTGGAATGACTACATAAAACAAATAGTAGGAAAAGAAGATGCCAGACTGAGATTCATGGGAAGAATCTTAAAGAAATGTAACTCATCCACGAAGGTAGTGGCTTGTGAGGCGCTTGTCCGACAGATTCAACTTTCAACAATATGTGGTGCTTACCAGGTAGAACTGACAGAAGAGACAGAGAAGATCCTACGAAGAGCGGCTCGTTCCTCATAGGATCGTCTAGTCGGTGCGAGAGCGTTGCTGATATGCTCAAGCCCCATTGGCAGAGGCTGCCAGAGAGGCGTTGTACATCAAGGAGAGGCTTGCTATTGAAATCTCGAGACAGTACTTCCCGGGAAGAGTAGGAAAATAAATTACTTCATCCCACATATATTTCGCGTAATGACCACAAGGAGCAAGTTCCGGAAATTAGAACTATTACAGAGGTTTAACGACAACCATTCTTTCCATGCACCGTCCGCGAGTGGAAAAGGTTAGTGAGAAACACTTAGCGATATCAACGACATACACTGCCGGAAAAAATAGTACATTCTTTTTGAGGTTTGGAGACAAGTCTGCAGATCGTTCTGGCCGGGGAAGTTGCTGCACGTTCTAACAGCCCTACCACAACAAAGGTCAAAAATTAATTATGATTGTAGTGTTGCTCACGCTGCTAAATATTGCATTTTCGGGCAACAACAAAGTTATATTATGTGGCAGGTGTCATTAGAGCACAGTTAATACAGTCATTTCTTGAAATAATGGATAAACTAGGCACTCATCTTTTCGTGTTTCCCACGCTGGTCTCGATGTGAACTCATGGCTCAATCGTCTAAAATCTAGGTAGTGATGATTCCAAGCTCGGATGCAAAGAGGCCTAGGTGTTATTCTACGATATTCAAAAGTTTTATAGATGTGTTTCATAAACCATTCTTCAAGATTAAACTTTTGCAAGCTAAGACAATGGTGATGTAAAAAAGTAATCAGCCCTCCGAATTTAAGTTACACTTCTTTTTTATTACTGTTGTTGCAATATCACGGACTCGTTCCAAAACATCACTTCACAATATAAAACATACTTGAAAATATCTTCCTCACTGTTAAAGTTCACATTTCATAGCCGGCCAGTGTGGTCGAGCGGATCTGGGCGCTTCAGTCTGGAACCGCGCGACCGCTATGGTCGCAGGTTCGAATCCTGCCTCGGGCATGGATGTGTGTGATGTCCTTAGGTTAGTTAGGTTTAAGTAGTTCTAAGTTCTAGGAGACTGATGACCTCAGACGTTAAGTCTCATAGTGCTCAGAGCCATTTGAACCATTTGAGCTACATTTCATAAACTGACTACAATTTGTGTCTTTTTAACATGACGACCAAAGCTTGACTCTCTCTAATAACCACTTACGCGCCCAAAAATCAGAGTTACAAGTACGTCAATGATCATAGTGACAAAAGAAAGAATACACATAAGAATAATATCTTTGCAATATATACATATCGATGTATCGAAGTACCTCTACATTAATGAAATCAAATCTGAATGTTGTCACAGACATATGTTAACTATTTTACAGAAACACAGTAGAATATTGCTGGTATCGAGAGGCTGAGGTGAGGTGCCGTAGTGGTTACGTAGTTCAAGTACCATTACAACGTCTTGCAAGGCACGTAGAGTTTGACGCGAAGTGAGTGGGAGAGCATTCTAGTGTTTGAACAACACATCACCTTCCTGCTGCAAGAACGGCAAAAGAGCGGGTCTAACAAATTTCTGCACGTACAAAGGTGATAGTTAGCGTCCCCTCCAGAAACACCAGAGGTGTACGGAAGCTCCAGCTTGTCTCACGCCAGACCATAAGTACTGGGATAGGGTAAGTGTTTCTTGGACAAATGCACTCTACGAGACGGCGCTCGCCACGTCTATCTCGTACCACAAATGACCGTCACTTACCTGCAGGCAGAATCTGCTTTCATCGTTGGCAACACAGGGCGCCATTTCATTTTCCAAGTGATCATGTGACGGCACCAGTCGAGCCTTCCATTTACAATGCTGGCCATTAAAATTGCTACACCAGGAAGAAATGTAGATGATAAACGGGTATTCATTGGAAAAATATATTATACTAGAACTGACATGTGATTACATTTTCACGCAATTTGGGTGCATAGATCCTGAGATATCAGTACCCAGAACAACCACCTCTGGCCGTAATAACGACCTTGAGACGCCTCGGCATTGAGTCAAACACAGCTTGGATGGCGTGTACAGGTACAGCTGCCCATGCAGCTTCAACACGATACCACAGTCCATCAAGAGTTGTGACTGGCGTATTGTGACGAGCCAGTTGCTCGGCCACCATTGACCAGACGTTTTCAATTGGTGAGAGATCTGGAGAATGTGCTGGCCATGGCAGCAGTCGAACATTTTCTTTATCCAGAAAGGCCCGTACAGGACTTGCAACATGCGGTCGTGCATTATCCTGTTGAAATGTAGGGTTTCGCAGGGATCGAATGAAGGGTGGAGCCACGGGTCGTAACACATCTGTAATGTAACGTCCACTGTTCAAAGTGTCGTCAATGCGAACAAAAGGTGACCGAGACGTGTAACCAATGGCAGCCCATACCATCACGCCGGGTGATACGCCAGTATGGCGATGACGAATACACCCTTCCAATGTGAGTTCTCCGCGATGTCGCCAAACACGGATGTGACCATCATGATGTTGTAAACAGAACCTGGATTCATCCGAAAAAATGACGTTTTGCCATTCGTGCACCCAGGTTTGTCGTTGAGTACACCATCGCAGGCGCTCCTGTCTATGATGCAGCGTCAAGGCTAACCGCAGCCATGGTCTCCGAGCTGATGGTCCATGCTGCTGCAAACGTCGTCGAACTGTTCGTGCAGATGGTTGTTGTCTTGGAAACGTCGTCATCTGTTGACTCAGGGATCGAGACGTGGCTGCACGATCCGCTACAGCCATGCGGATAAGATGCCTGTCATCTCGACTGCTAGTGATACGAGACCGTTGGGATTCAGCACGGCGTTCCGTATTACCCTCCTGAACCCACCGATTCCATATTCTGCTAACAGTCATTGGATCTAGACCAACGCGAGCAGCAATGTCGCGATACGATAATCCGTAATCGCGATAGGCTACAATCCGACCGTTATCAAAGTCGGAAACGTGATGGTACGCATTTCTCCTCCTTACACGAGGCATCACAACAACGTTTCACCAGGCAACGCCGGTGAACTGCTGTTTGTGTATGAGAAATGGGTTGGAAACTTTCCTCATGTCAGCACGTTGTAGGTGTCGCCACCGGCGCCAACCTTGTATGAATGCTCTGAAAAGCTAATCATTTGCATATCACAGCATCTTCTTCCTGTCGGTTAAATTTCGCGTCTGTAGCACGTCATCTTCGTGGTGTAGCAATTTTAATGGCCAGTAGTGTAGATGCTGCGGCGTGAGTGAAAGACGGACTAGAGGTGTGCGTGCCCGTAGTCCCACTGCTAATAACCGCTTCGCAACAGTTGGTGTTGAAACGTCTAGGCTCACAAGCCCTCGTATCTGTGCTATGGTAGCTGTACGATCTGCCATTGTTGCCCTTACAATTCAACGATCCTGGGGGGCATCTGTGCTGCGTTGACCTCCAGAACATCATCTGCAGGTGTGCAAATGTTCACGTGACCACTGATACCAACATCGTTGCACAACTGATGCAGCGTGGCTGTTGGCGATTCTCTGGAAGGACCATCCCACCACTCTGAAGGCCGCAATTTGACCCCTTTCAATCTCACTCAGGTTGCTATAGGAAGCACGAGTGTGTCTCTGTAGCATGGTCGCCTGCTTGCTTTAAACAGTTGCACCACAATGAGGCTTCTGGCTGTGACCATTCCCTATTAAAAGGTAGACACAGATGGCGCTCTGGCGCTCTCTACACCATCTGTTGGCGGACGACTTTGAAACCATTACCCAGCCGTCTCATTTGCATTTGACTGCCCCTTATAGATAGCTGTTCCGCAGGTGCAAATACATTGGAGTCGTATCTCTGGAGAGTCCAGACTAACATACGGTTTCAGAAAAGGGGCAGTAGCTTTATCAGTGGCTGCAGCAGCCACAGTCTGGATGATTGATTGATGTGGCCTTCTAACATTACCCAACATTTTTGTACTGCGAAAGGCTGAAAGCAAAAGGAAAGCTACAGCCGTTATATTTCCAGAGAATCTGTAGCTCTACTGTATGCATGGAGATCTCCATCAAACAAATATTCGGACTAAAGGCCCCAATAGACGGTATCACAACAATACATACCCATCTTCAGAGAAAATGTTTAATTTTGACATGTCCAAAGCAACACATGATGGTAGCAGAAAGAGTACCTAAAAGGTTTTTTCACAACCTTAAAGGCGTTCAGTTTGTGTACTATATCAGACGATATACTTGTATAGCCGATAATCAACAAACCCTTCTTACTTCAATGCTTTGTGATATTTCCTGTGATGTGCGCATGAACAACAGACCTGACGATTGCATTCGTACTTCCCAAATTGTAGTACCATACAAGATCTCTTATCATCTCTCTCTTTGATCATTCACAAAACTTAGGTCGTAGAAACAGGTCAGCTAAGAACATGACCGCTGCCCAAGAGAATAAAGCATTTTGTTTCTTATTTCCACAAGTACCATTCTGTTGTGACTTTTCGGCGTCGTATCTGGAGTGACCGAGTGATGAGTCACTTCATAAATACTACGCCGCATATAAAGAAACACGCTGCATTTATATTCGAAAATCGTGTGGGCGTCCACCGCTGGCAGAACAGGAATTGAAATGCATCCGTTCAAATTTCTTAAGGATATACAGAGTGAGTCGCTAACTATTGCCACCTAGAATAACTCAGAAAGTATGATAGTAGATGAAAAATTTGTTGGACAAAGGATGTACAGAGTGAGTCACTAACTGTTGCCACCTAGAATAACTCAGAAAGTATGATAGTAGCTGAAAAATTTGTTGGACAAATGTTGATTGGAACAACGGGGGCCATAATATGAAGTCGGGTTTTTGTTGCTAGGTAGGGTCGCTTCAGAGATATGAAGGTCAACTTCGTATTTTTTTTTAAATGGGATGCTATAGTTTGATACTTATTTTCTGATAGCGGCTATCGAGACTAATCCAATGATGTGTAACAGTAAGGTCTTTGAAGGTCAAAAACGTGGCATGAACGTCCATTTACAGAAGGTGTTCGAAGTGATGACCATTGGTATCAGTGCAGTGCCGCAATCTTCTTCTGCT
Organism: Schistocerca piceifrons; assembly: GCF_021461385.2. Lineage (NCBI taxonomy): Eukaryota > Metazoa > Arthropoda > Insecta > Orthoptera > Acrididae > Schistocerca > Schistocerca piceifrons. Next base: position 801,320,407 of record NC_060149.1, read on the forward strand.
GAGTGGTATTCCTTATCACTTCTGCACTTATCGAAGCACATGCCCCGACAACTCTCTCTCGTATATCGTGCAAATAGAAAATAATCGCCGAATATGGCGTATCCATCTAACGTGCCATTGACATGCAAACATCATTCGACGGTTTCGAATTACAACACTAACAGGAACGATAAGACTAGTATCGTTGAATTAAGCGAATGTGAATGGTGTAGTCCTAAGAACAAGTCGATATGCTTCTCATTTATGGAGAATGCCAACGACATTCAGTGAGAGCTGAAAGATATCCTAAACGTACTCACCCTACACGTCACACATTTAAATACGTGTATGATAAATTGAGAACAACTGGAGCTTTAACACATCGGAAACATATCCGGCAAAGAAAAGTTTTTAACGGGGAAACGGAAATTGGTACTCTTGCCACTGTGGTTCGAGATCCTTGTGTTAGTTCGCGTCGAATCGCAAGGGAATCTGGCGTGAGCCAGGGTAGTGCTGTTCGTATTCTGCATCGCCGTAAATATCACCCTTACCGTATCAGTCTCTACCAAGAATTAACAGGTACGGATTGTATGCTTGGCATTGAATTCTGCCGATGGGCTCAACTTCCGATTGAGAGAGCTGACACATCTATTAATTTGATTTTACTTACTGACAAGGCTACATTCACGAACCATGGAAGTGTTAATTTGCATAACATGCATTATTGGGCAACTGAAAATCCATGTGGCAGCGGCAAGTTGCACACGAAAAACCGTGGTCAGTGAATGTATGATGTGGGATTCTGGAGGACAGAATTATAGACCCTTATTTCATCGAAGGAATTTTTAATGGTAGGAAGTACATCAAAATCCTGCAAGTAACATCAGGTCTGTTACTAGAACAAATACCTTTAGGAACGAGGAACAGAATGTGGTATCAGCACGATGGGTGTCCGGCACATTTTTCGCTGATGACTAGAAATGAGTTGCAGAGACAATTCCCAAATCGTTGGATTGGACGCGGAGGAGATGTATCGTGGCCGGCTCGTTACCCAGACTTGACGCCTCTGGATTTTTTCTTGTGGGGAATCATAAAAGACATTGTTTACAAAGACGTCCCAACTACACCTGAAGATACGCGGGAGAGAATTGTCAGAGCATGTGCTTCGATAAGTGCCGATGTGATAAGGAATACTACTCAATCCATAAGAAGATTGCAGCACTGCATTGGTACCAATGATCATCACTTCGAATACTTTCTGTAAATGGACGTTCATGCAACCTCTGTAACCTTCGTTGACCTTCAAAGGCCTTACTGTCGTACATCATTGGATTCGTCTCGATAGCCGCTATCAGAAAATAAGTGCCAAACTACAGCATCCCATTTAAAAAAAACAAAAACAAAAAGAAACCAAAGTTGACCTTCATATCTCTGAAGCGACCCCACCTAGCAACAAAAAACCAACGTCATATTATGGCCCCCGTTGTCCCATGCAACTTTTGTCCCATAAACTTTTCAGCTCCTATCATACTTTCGGAGCTATTCTTGGAGGCAATAGTCAGTGACTCACTCTGTATTACAAATCCACTGGCCGAGATATTCGAAGATTTAGCACTCCACGCTAAACAATTTGGATGTTATTGTGGAAACGACTGCTAGGAAGTCCTTGCAATCAATAGCTGAAGCAGCTTCTGAAGAACACTAACAAAAAGTTGTGACATTATTTCTGTGTGGGTAAGTTTAGCCTTATGGGAGATGTCGTTTTCCATAAGAAGTTATTGATTAGTGACTATCCCAATGTGTTTTGTGCAGCCGTCCATTGCACGGGGAGGGACTGGGACTGTATGAAGTATGTGTAAGAGCTTCCAAGCGAAACTTCTGCAGCGTAGTCGAAACAACCCGATTTTTATATCATTCTTCCTGCAAAACTGTGGAAAGTGCAGGTAACGACGATGAACGTGGATAGTGATGATAGTGATCACGCATTCGTCTCTCCAAAGTAGACTACAAAGCCTCACTCATGAAGAGATCTTTTGCCTGTGTTTTCCTGGGGACAATTCAGTGTCGTGCCCACAATACCAGTTCTGGACCATGCTAGTGGTGTCATTAGGGGCTCTAGCATCTTGGAACACAGCGTCACCATTGGGGAACAAATATCATATTATGGGATAGACCTGATCAGCCAAATTGGTCACATAATTCTCCGCCCTCCGCCACGCACCGTATGGTGGATTGCGGAGTATGTATGTAGATGTAGATGTAGATGTAGATGTAGACAATAACGCGCCCTTGCAGACTACTCATGGAGCCATGGAAAACCATGATATGGCTGAGCTGACCATCACTGTACCCCCCGAATGTTTCACTCTTGGGACCTAAGCCCGGCCAGAAATTTAAAAGTGTATAACAAGACTCAACCGCCCAAATGAGTTTCTATCATTCTCCATATTCCATGTTTTATGGCTTCGGCATCGCGTTTTCCTGTTACGTGTATTTGCGTCACTGATGATAAGTTTTGGAATTCCAGCCGGCCCTGCAATCGCCTGCTTCTGGAGCTCCCTTCTTGTTGTTTTGATGCTGTCTGGGTTCGCGAGTGCGACATTCAGTTCTGCTGTGTCTTTTGCAGCTGTCGTCCATTATTTTTTGTCACAGTCCTCTTCAAAGGCCAACTATCACGATCACTCGACACACACTTTCGTACGCTTTGTGACTTAGCAGATTATCTTCTGCAGCTTTCCCTATAAGCGGTATTAGCTTTCGAAACGGTACCTCTTGAAACGTTAAACACTTCAGCTGACGTGGTTACCGAAGCACACTCCATCAGCACCAGCAGTTTGTCCACTTTCGAATTCATTTAGCTTTGACACAATGCCTTATAATTGCCCGGAACACTGTTTTGACTATTACACTTGCATCGTATTGAGGACATTGCACAGGTGCCGCCCGCGGTCAAATACAGCAGCGCAACAGGCATAGCCAGCATCTGCATTTATGATCAAGCAAGCGGTTCTCGCATGTTTCCATTTTTTGTGCGACACCTCCAAGCTCTCAGAACATACGGATGCATAGGTGTGTAATCGGGAATTCAGGGTGGTTGAGTAGTGTAGCAACCTTTGCACCTAACGTGTGTGTTGGTCCTCTGTGAGAATCAAAGCAAAATGACTTCATAACAAAGGCGCATTGTGTCATCAGCTGTGAAACCGCCGCCTCAAACCTGAGAGATTTTCTTTAGCGTCATACACAGGCACTGCTCCTTTGGTATATTATGAGAATCGTGGGTTAAATATTACTTTATTGTAGATAACTGTGATGAATATGTGTAGACTGCAGTTTTGTGCTGCTGTTATCATAGTGCATGTTACGAGGTATAAGTTGGAATATGATGTGGGCACACTGCCCGTACCTCTGGAATAGTTCTGAGGAGGCTGCCGAGATTAATGTCCACAAACACTGGAGAGACCACTGTGAACAGTGGTTTATGCACTCACTGCAGCCGGCCGAAGTGGCCGTGCGGTTAAAGGCGCTGCAGTCTGGAACCGCAAGACCGCTACGGTCGCAGGTTCGAATCCTGCCTCGGGCATGGATGTTTGTGATGTCCTTGGGTTAGTTACGTTTAACTAGTTCTAAGTTCTAGGGGACTAATGACCTCAGCAGTTGAGTCCCATAGTGCTCAGAGCCATTTGAACCACTCACTGCAGAATCACAGAAGGCGAATGCTACGTTTTTTCTTCTGAAAGACAGAGACCGTTTCCTGCTCAGTCTTTGTCCAACTAAACACCTCTTATGTCGACAGTGACTTCTTAGTCAACTAGATCTTTAATTTTAACATTCCCTCTTCCCTTTTGGACGATGCGGATGGCTATAGAGATTAATCAAGGATATTGCCGTGCAGTGTGGAGAAGATCAGATTCAGTGCGCTGTGACCACTCAACTTTCACTTCACTGAACTGTTGATGAAACATATGAATTATCTCGACAAGGATTTTTCCTATTTTTATTGCGTGATTGCGTGCTAATCATGTTTAATACTCTTTGAGAGGCGGCCACCGTGGCCGAGCGGTTCTAGGGGCTTCAGTCCGCAACTGCCCTGCTGCTACTGTCACAGGTTCGAATCCTGCCTCGGGAATGGATGTGTGTGATGTCCTTAGGTTAGTTAGGTTTAAGTAGTTCTAAGTCCAGTGGACTGATGACCTCAGATGTTGAGTCCCATAGTGCTCAGAGCCATTTGAACATTTTGAATACTTTGAGAAGCAATAACAACCGCCAGAGTACGTCTACGGTTAGTCGAAAGGAGAGAGAATTTACAAATCTTTAATATAATGCAGCGCTTCAGCAACCGTCAATTGTCCAGACAATAAGAAATTCAGCCTTCAGTTGCAAGATAGAAGTTTTTTACTAAAAAAATTTTACCTTGCAACTGAAAGCTGAATTTCTTATTGTCTGGAGAGAGAATTCTTCGGGATTAATACCCATCAACGGGAATGTCGATACAGAACATACGCTTAAACTGAACAAGAGAGGTATAGGAAATCGGCCACAGCTTTTCCAAATGAACCATTTCGTTATGTGTCTTTAATTATTTATAAAAACAACGGAATGCTTAAGTCAGGGCAGAGACCTGAACGCTGCCGTTCGAAGAAGGAGAGGCAGAGTCCAGTGCCGGAAACGCTGCGCTACCTCGCCCTGTCTGCAGTCAAGATGATCTGTTTTACTCCCAAGATGTCTTTAGCATTTTTATCGTTATTTTTTTCTTCTTCATTTCGTAGCCTTTCAGTTTAGTTTGACATAAATTACATGTATACCTACAGGTTTGCAGTAGGATTTTGGAACATATTCTGTGTTCAAACGTTGTGAATTACTTTGAAGAAAACGATTAGTTGACAAATAGCCTACACGGGTTCAGAAAATATCGTTCTTGCGAAACACATCTAGTTCTTTATTCTCATGAAGATTTGAGTGCTGTAGACAGGGGATGTCAAACTGATTCCATATTTTTAGACTTCCAGAAGGTCTTCTAATGAAACTGCGTGCCTAAGTAGCACGCCTCAGTTGCGTGACTGGATTCGTGATTCCCTGTCAGAAATGTCATAGTTTGTAGTAATTGACGGAAATTCATTAGGTAAAACAGAAGTATTATCTGGCGTTCCGCAATGAAGTGTTATACGTCCTATGTTGTACCTGATCGATTGAGGAGAAAATATGAGCAACTAGATGATCAAAAGCAACTAAAAAATGATGTATACAAGATGTGTGTGATACGAGAAGAGGGAAATGAGTTCAAATAATGAAAAGTGTGAAATCACGCACATGAGTACTAACTGGAATTCTCTAAATTTCGCTTAGACGATAAATCACACATATCTAAAAGCCGTGAATTCAACGAAATAGTAGGGGTTACGATTACAAATAACTCAAATTTGAACGATCACATTGATAGGGTTTTGGAGAAAGCGAACCATAGACTGCGTTTTTATGGCAGAAAACATACAAAATGCAATTGGTCTACTAAAAAGACTTCCTGCACTACAGTTGTCCGTCCTCTTCTGGAGTACTGCTGTGCTGTATGGTATCTGCATCAGATAGGATTGACGGAGGACATCGAATATGTTCATGGAAGGGCAGCTCATTTTGTATTATAGCTAAACAGGGGAGAGAGGGCCACGGATATGACATGTGAATTTGGGTGGCAATCGTTAAAACAAAAGCATTTTCGTTGTGGTAGCATCTTCTCATGAAATTTCAATCACCAACTTTTTGCTCCGAGAGCGAAAATATTTTGTTGGCACCCGACTACATACGGAGAAATTATCATAATAATAAACTAAGAAGAATCAGAGTCCGCAATGAAAGATTTAAGTGTTCGTTTTTCCTGCGTGATGTTCGAGAGTAAAACGGGAGAGAAATAGCTTGAACGTAGTCTGATAAACGCTCTCTTAGGCACTTAATTGTGAACTACAGGATAATCATGTAGATGCTGTGAGCTCACACAATCTCCACGACAAGGTAGTAATGGTGCTGAAGAAAAGACATTGTCTGCATTTGGGGGAAAATGATGTGATAAACATGAAAATGGAGTCGACTCAGTTGCAGATAGTTCAGAACTTTTATCATCAGTCTGATACTGGACCGTTTTTCCAGAATGCAGGAAAGTGGGTCTAGCAAGGCACTCACCAGTGTAATTCTCATCTATATCTCCTCACGTGTCTATCATCCAGTAAATGGAGGGGTCCAGTTTTACCCAGCTTCCAGGAGACACCGCTAAAAACGCGCTGGTGTTAATGTCCAAAATTCAAAGGGGAGATGAATTTTGCTTGCATGGTTGCTTCTGGCTTCCGATAGAAGTTATTTGACATATGCAAAGTGTACGAGCACATACCAATCGTGTAATGTTTGCAGATAAATAAAGCATAAAGTAGCAGCAGCATCAAGAACTTGGACCCTCTGTTTTTCAATATCCTGTCTACTTTCTGCCCAATTGAGTAAAAACATCAATTTATTTGCTATTTTCTTTTATTCTGTTGTCTAGATACAAGAACAAAGCAAATGTTGCACATGAACCGATATAAATAAAGCAGACAATAAAAAATGGTTCAAATGGCTCTGAGCACTATGGGACTTAACTGCTGAGGTCATCAGTCCCCTATAACTTAGAACTACTTAAACCTAACTAACCTAAGGACATCACACACATCCACGCCCGAGGCAGGATTCGAACCTGCGACCGTAGCGGTCGCGCGGTTCCAGACTGTAGCGCCTAGAACCGCTCGGCCACCACGACCGGCTAGCAGACAATATCTTAATATAATTTCAGATGTGTTAATATAGTTAAACCTTATAGTTTAAAGGGTAAAATGTACATAAAAGAGCTTCATAAAAAGAAAAAATAATAATTTTTAAAAAGAAAAATGTCTACATACTCCATTTGGTGATCTGGCACACAGGTATGTGTTCACTTGGAATCCAGAAGGCACATGCTGTTGGTCTGCCATTTTATGCTGCATTGCTGGATCACAAATTTTGTAATTTATAGTTCTGGACTACACTACTATACAACACTACACTACACTATACTACTGCACTTGGTCCCAGGACCGAGCGAAATTCTTCATGTGTCTGGGTAGTTAGCCCCCATCTTACTGACGTACAACTCAGAATTCATAGGAGCTATGCAGCTATGTTACCCAAGATGTTTAGATTGGTAGATAACTGTCAGAGTCTCTGGAAATCCTTGCTGCTCCTCCCTGAGGCTCATCCCCTATCTGCTTCCGGAAGGTTGTTACAGATGGATTTTCTGCTGTGGTGCGTCTCGTTGTCATAATGTATGGTCTCTTTTTGGTTGTCTGTCAGTTCATAAGTTCTTGCAGTTCTTAAGTCGATATTTTAGCTGACAGCGAGTTCAGCTTTGTGCCACAGTTTCCCTTTCCTTGTTATGTTACAGGCTGTTGTGTTACCAAAGGCTTTCCTGTCCCGCTCTGTAATATCCTGTCTAGTCGCACATTCCGAGAGGATGTGGTCTGCGATGCCAATAGCTCCACATTCACAACTGTCTGTGGAGGATTATCATATTTCCATTAAATAGCTGGGATATGGACCATGTCAAAAGAGGTTGTGGATGGCCCCCTTGGCTGGAAGTAAGTATGATATTCATGATTTCTCTTTTATATTGAAAAGGAATTGGTAAATTCTCCTCGCTCTTCTCGCCCTGTCCCATATTTCTTGCGATGTTCTATCATTGCATGTCTTTATTTCTGTATTCGATATGTCTCTTGTGCCCAGTATCTCCTTAACCTTATCACATTCGCCCTTTTTGAGCCAATATTGCGCACCTCTCATTCTTACGGTAGGTCTACAAGTAGCACCAGCAGCTCCTCAGTCGGTGTTCTATACGCACGCATAGAGCCTGTGCTGTTCTTACCGTTCTAGCTGTATGAGCCCAAACGCTCCACTCTTAGCGATTAATATTGCCTTCTGCTACGTCTTTATTGCATTTAGTGCCAGTTGGAAACTTATTTATCCAGTTGCTGCTATTTTGTTCAGGATTTTAATGGCTCTCCGGTAAAGCATTTCTTCATGTGCACGAAAGTATTGCTTTTCGTCGATGTTCATATCAAATTATCTGTATAGTGACTACGTACTTTCTTTTCATAGCTTGGTCGTTTATTCTGATTGTGGAGTTTCTCGTTCTTAATAATGGTCCTTTTAGTAACTGTTTTGTGGGCTGCTATCGTTATTTTTTTGTACACACCGGTTACGTAGTCTTTCAAGAACTACCGTACTATTTTCCTCTAATTTAGCCTTGTGTTGGCAGCCCCTAGGCGATGCAGCCCCTAGTGTTTGTTATACTCCTAAGCTGGTTCAGTAATGGCTCTATGCCAACATCCAAGAGCTCAGGACCACTAACAGAGCCCTGTGGGCAGCCTTTGGTGATGTTTTCTCTGGTACCGAGCGCCGCGGGTTTCGAATCCACGCCAGATGGCATGGACGTCGATTACTACTACAGGTCTCTGCAGAATGTGAGGGTGCCACTGTGGAGCACGTGGTCCCAGCGGCCAATAGCGACGGACCCTATCGTATGTATTTAAGCACCCGCCTCTCTCTCAGCGAGGCAGTCTGATATTCGTTGTGAGTCTCTCGATATCTCGCTTACAGACATCGTGTTTACTTTGCTTATTTCCGTGTACTAGTGGCTGTTGTTGATTTAGTGAGGTTTTCGCTTGTGACCCCGTTGCTTCTTCCGTGTTGTTGTTCCCGGTGTCTTGGTCGGTGGTCTGTCGTTATGTGCGTCCATCCTTTTACGTTCATCCGTCTTGTTTGTTCGCGGGCCGTTCCCGTTCTGTCCCGCCGCGCTTTCCTTCACGGCCGCCCCGTGACCGTTACGGTCGCGGTTACAACATTTTCCACTATTTTCTCTTCGGGACATTTTAGTCGTACTTGCCTGGCTGTGCAATAATGTCGCAGGCTATTACAGAGACACCCGGGACAATCCACCTGTTTCAATCTTTTGAACTGCGCAGACCACCATATATTATTTAACTGGTAACTATCAAAAGCCCCAGCTATATTAATCATTATGCCTATAACATACTTGTCATATGAGGTGTTCACAACGTCCATTGCATGATTTATCGCATCCTCGGTGACAGAAATACAAGGGCCCATGCCTACAACCTGTCTGCGGTCCCTCAGGCGGCTGCACAGAAGCTTTTCGTGTACTTTGGTTAGATCATTTACCAAACAAATCGACCAGAAAAATTTCGGTGTACTTGGATCATTGCCTTCCCCATTTTCAGTATAACGATATTCGAGATTTTCCAAATTCTGGGCATCCGTCCCTGTAAAAGATATTTGTTTAATAACACTGTTACATTTGGTACAATTTGATCCATTAGCTGGGACAATTCGTCTGCCATTATTCTACACTATTGGCAATTAAAATTGCTGCACCACGAAGATGATGTGCTACAGACGTGAAATTTAACCGACAGGAAGAAGATGCTGTGATATGCAAATGATTAGCTTTTCAGAGCATTCACACAAGGTTGGCGCCGGTGTTGACACCTACAACGTGCTGACATGGGGAAAGTTTCCAACCGATTTCTCATACACAAACAGCAGTTGTCCGGAGTTGCCTGGTGAAACGTTGTTGTGATGCCTCGTGTAAGGAGGAGAAATGCGTACCATCATGTTTCCGACTTTGATAAAGGTCGGATTGTAGCATGTCGCGATTGCGGTTTATCGTATCGCGACATTGCTGCTCGCGTTGGTGGACAGACTGTTAGCAGACTATCGAATCGGCGGGTTCAGGAGGGTAATACGGAACGCCGTACTGGATCCCAACGGCCTCGTATCACTAGCAGTCGAGATAACAGGTCTCTTATCCGCAGGGCTGTAAAGGATCGTGCAGCCACGTCTCGACCCCTGAGTCAGCAGATGGGGACGTTTGCAAGACAACAACCATCTGCACGAACAGTTCGATGACGTTTGCAGCAACATGGACTATCAGCTCGGAGACCATGGCTGCGGTTACCCTTGACGCTGCATCACAGACAGAAGCGCCTGCAATGGTGTACTCAACGACGAACCTGGGTGCACGAATGGCAAGACGTCATTTTTTCGGATGAATACAGGTTCTGTTTACAGCACCATGATGGTCGCATCCGTGTTTGGTGACATAGCGGTGGACGCACATTGGAAGCGTGTATTCGTCATCGCCATACTGGCGTATCACCCGGCCTGATGGTATGGGGTGCCATTGGTTACAACGTCTCGGTCACCTCTTGTTCGCATTGACGGCACTCTGAACAGTGGACGTTACATTTCAGATGTGTTACGACCCGTGGTTCTACCCTTCATTCGAACCCTTCGAAACCCTACATTTCAGTAGGATAATGCACGACCGCATGTTGCAGGTCCTGTACGAGCCTTTCTGGATACAGAAACTGACCAGCACATTCTCCAAATCTCTCACCTATTGAAAACGTGTGGTCAATGGTGGCCGAGCAACTGGCTCGTCACAATACGCCAGTGACTACTCTTGATGAACTGTGGTATCGTGTTGAAGCTGCATGGGCAGCTGTACCTGTACACGCCATCCAAGCTCTGTTTGACTCAATGCCCAGGCGTATCAAGGCCGTTATGACGGCCAGAGGTGGTTGTTCTGGGTACTGATTTCTCTGGATCTATGCACCCAAATTGCGTGAAAATGTAATCTCATGCCAGTTCTAGTATAATATATTTGTCCAATGAATACCCGTTTAACATCTGCATTTCTTCTTGGTGTAGCAATTTTAATGGTCAGTAGTGTATCAGGTCCTCGTGCTCTCTTCTTCTTTATCTTCATTATGCCCACCCTCACTTCCTCCTGGCAAATGAAATCACAACACTATTATTCATATGCACCTCCAATAAGTCAGAGCGAAGTTGTTAATGGTACTCTTCGTCTCTCGTTGTCTCACCGTCCGGCAACCGATTTCTGAGTAGGTACTGCACTGATGTCTCCCAGCCTGTCGTCATCGTGCGATCTGATCGTCTCAGGGTTGATAATACATTGTTTGATCTAACCTTGTTTGTTGCAAGTTTGTACGAAAATCCCCAAGCATCTGTTACTATTTGCTCCTCAATTTACGCCTCGCTTTTTTCTGCTCTTGTTTGGTGTAGTAGTCCTTTATGTTGTTGGCCTGTTCGATAGAAACTCAGTCTTCTTTGTGGTTCTGTTTTTCCTCAGGAGCTCTCATGGCATATTCTCTGATATGTCTGCGTAAGCAGAAGAAACTATCGATCAAAGTCCGAAAACAATTCATTGGACTGTTCAGTTAACCAAAACAAATTCTCCAAGTATAACACCAACACAAAATAGTAATCCGTCTTCGAATCACAACTACATGCAAGAATAATATAGAAAACAACAGATATAATTTCCTACTAGTCGCCGCCAGACTTCTCCTATATACCAAGCCTAAATCAGAGATCAGCGAGAAGATGCAACCCGGGCTGCCGGGGCGGCAGCTATCCACGTCTGCTGGCGGTCGATGAACTGCCGATGTGCGGCCGAGCGCCGGCCTTTATAGCGCTTCGGCGGATGAGTACCTCGGAACTATTTTCCATCACGTGGTTTGACGTGTGAAAATAGTTCCAGGATCTGCAGCGACCTCTTCCTTATGTTTATGTGGGCCGGTAGTGGCCCCTGGTGACCGCTGGTGTCTTTGTAGTGTTGTTCTTGTTGTTGCTGTTGTGGCCATTCATCAGTATTGCCTGTCGGTTGTGTAGTGCTTCGGTGTGCCTGCGAGCGGGCAACCTGCGGCTGCAGGCTGTCAGTTTGGTTGCTGATACTCTAGGCGCCGTGATGTCTGGTGGAGAAGGCCACAGCATTCTCGCCTGCCTTGTTATGCGTCTTAATGACTGTAGGGTGGGACTCCATGGACTTTTAAACCGTTTTGACTTCCTAACAAATATCTATATTCGTTGCCACACCTGCGCGACTTTAGACAGCACGCTCTATGAGAACCTATTAATGACAGGAAGGTCAACTTCTTGTACAGCATCCTGAAAATGTGCGGTTCCTCGCAGATTCGTTAGAGGAATTTCGGAGTATATGCAGGGGTATATACACTCTGGATCCTGCCTCTTATTACATCGTTCTTTTATTACACAGGGCTTTCGTGGGACGCAATGTTAAATAGGACACGACTCAGAATCAAATTACTGACTGATGTTGAAATTCTGCTCTTTTTCGAATAGGGGTTTGCGAGGGACTTATCCAGAGTGTACGTAGGTATGCCAAGGTAAATTACCCGCGAATGAGTGAGGAGGAGTACAAATGGTTCAAATGGCTCTGAGCACTATGGGACTTAACTTCTGAGGTCATCAGTCCCCTAGAACTTAGAACTACTTAAACCTAACTAACCTAAGGACATCACACACATCCATGCCCGAGGCAGGATTCGAACCTGCGACCGTAGCGGTGACGCGGTTCCAAACTGAAGTGCTTAGAACCGCACGGCCACACTGGCCGGCAAAGGAGTACAAGGCATATGTCAGTTTGAGTTCCGTCTTATACTTAAATATAAACGACTTATACATCCACGCCATGAAGTAATCTCTGTCGATTGGAGGGTTCCGATGGCTGTCCAATAAAAAAATCGACAGACTGGATAAGTTCCATGACGTGGCTGCTGACTCTGGTGTAGGATATGTCATGGAGGCGGGACTAGCAAATCATACTAATCTGGATGATGAGCACAGCATCTCGCCGCTGGGTGATAAAAAGAGATACCTTATACACTAACGAACCTGCCTCGACATGGGAATGGAACTTATTAGAGGCACCTGCACCATCTCCTTCAAACAGTCATGATGGTTGAAGAAGTATATAGACTGAGGTGACGAAATTTGTGGGATAGTGATATGCACATACAAAAATGGTAGTAGTATCGCGTACACAAGACATAAAAGCGCAGTGCATTGGCGGAGCTGGCATTTGTACTCCGGTAATTCGTGCGAAAAGATTTCCGACTTTATTAGGGCCGCTCGACGGGACTAACAGGCTCTGAACTCGAAATGGTAGTTGGAGCTACACGCATTGAACATTCAGTTTCGGAAATCGTTAGGGAATTCAATATTCCGATATCCACAATATCAAGAGACTGCCGAGCATATCAAGTTTCAGGCATTACCTCTCACCACGGACATTCCAGTGGCCAAAGGCCTTCACCTAACGATAGAGAGCAGCGGCGTTTTCGTAGAGTTGTCATAGCTAGCATACAAGCAACGCTGCGTGAAATAACCGCTGAAACCAATGTGGGACGTACGACTAACGCATCCGTTAGGGCAGTGCGACATCTCCTACAGCGGCTCTCCAGGGCTCGTAACTATATCGGCTGGACGCTAGACGACTGGAAAACCGTGGCCTGATCAGATGAGCCGCAATTTCAATTGGTAAGGACTAATGGTAGTGTTCAAGTTTGGCGCATGCCCCACGAAGCCATAGACCCAAGTTGTCAACAAGCCATTTTGCAAGATGGTGGTGGCTCCATAATAGTGTAGGCTGTGTTTGGGTGGAATGGACTGGGTCTCTGGTCCAACTGAACCGATCATTGACTGACAATGGTTATGTTCTGCTACTTGGAACCATTTGCAGCCATGCATAGACTTCATGTTCCCAAACAAAGATGGAATTTTTATTGATGACAATGCGCCTTGTCACCAGGCCACAGTTGTTCGCGATTGATTTGAAGAACGTTCTGAACGCTTCGACCTAATGATTTAGCCATCTAGATCGCCCGACATGAATCCCATCGACCATATATTGAACATAACCGAGAGGACAGTTCGTACATAAAATTCTGTACCGGCAACACTTTCGCAATTATGTACGGTTTTAGAGGCAGCATCGCTCAATATTTCTGCAGGGGACTGACAGTTACTTGGTAAGTCCATGCCACATCGAGCCTCTACACTATGTCACACAAAAGGAAGTCAAACACGACATTAGGAGGTATCCTATGACTTTTTCACCTCAGTGTAGATGTCAACACCGAAAAGAGGGCTCTCATGACACGATTTCGAAAATTATTTTTCATTAAATTAATGAATGTTTCAGTATTTGGGAAAATGATGAAAGATTTGAGAAAGTGTTACGAAATTCACTTAGTTTACCTTTGGGGTGGGCGTTATGGTGCAAGGCCGAATTTTAAGCGAGTCACTATCTCCTGTCAAGGATTAGTCGACCTGGAGATGGGTAAGATTTCGGTAGCGTTCAAGAAACTTGTATATGTCGGTATATGTATATTGGTTGTGTCTAAGTTCCACTAGTACTGCTTCCAATATGTGTTTGCGAAACCTCATTTTACTGGTTCAAAGCTGCTCTGTACAGTTGGTTTCTACAACTGGGTCAAAGGCAGCGATCCATATGAAGCAATAAGGTATCACACATTCTACACATCTGGATAAATGACCAGTAATACGTATGACATAACGGTTCAAAACGATAACGTTATCGGCCTGGTGAAATACGACGCAAATTGATTTGTAAATTGTGGGGTTTGTTGGTCGCAGATCTGAAGTGTACACATATCATACAGACACAGATGCCACCTAAAGAAGAGCATGCATAAAGGGTATGCAAAGTGCGACCTTACTAGCTCTCATGATCGAAGACTACAAGGAGTGTCCACTGAGTGGTATTGACGGTGCTCCATCTCATCACCTGCATATGGTGCGCCAAATAGACTTTCGATCACGAGACCATGTGGTCTGTACTGCATCACAGCTAAAAGTTGGTCTGTTATACCATGATGACAAACAGTTCATCTGTGAGGATGTGATCGGAACCCTCCACTTGTCACACTACTCACTTCAATGGCGGAGAGCGGATGGTTTTTCATTTTTAAGTAGTGTGTGTGTGTGTGTGTGTGTGTGTGTGTGTGTCTGTGTGCGCGTGTGTGTGTGTGTGTATGTGCGTGTGTGTGTGTGTGTATGAATGTTGTGGAATAGCAGCATGGTCCGTTTCTTATAGGAATGTATGCATATACGTGCCAGAGGTGATTGATTGCACATTATGTGTGGGAATAAATTGTAAATAATATGAGCAGAAGAAATGTGAAGTGTGTGTGTGCGTATGTGTGTGTGTGTGTGTGTTTATGGGTTTTTCTTCAATAGCTGCTAGTTTTAATAGTCAGTCAGTTTTATTAATGCCTCGTTTACTATGTACAAAACTCTACTTATTGTATAAAAGAATTACTGCTGTATGAAGAAATAAATTATTGTTGTAAAAAAAGAAAATTGAATATAAAGCTTCTATTATGTAAAAAAATTAGAAAAAAGACAACAGTATCAGAAAATTGATTGTTGTTGTAGAAAAGAAACTGAACATAAAGCATTTATTATGTAAAAATAAAACAATCAGAAATGACTGACTACATGGGAAACGAAGTAAACCAATTTTTCTTTTTTACTATTACTGCTGTAAATAAATAGATACTATCTCTCTGTATAGGTATAAGATGTATCTCTGTACTGATTAGTAGTTCTAGTGCCTTTATTTATATTCATATGTTTACATACTCTATGAAAGTGCATAAAATAATGTATTGGAAATAAGTTTTGAAATATTATTGTTGAGGAACCAAATATGTAAAAAATCTATTTTAAAAGAACTTTGAAAAGTTATGTTCAATAAACCAAATGTTAATTTGCTGTATCCACGTTCTTATTCACAAAAAAACCACGCCTTGGTCCCAAACATAGCTAATGCTCTCATAAATGTGCACAAATTACTAGGCTCTTACAATTACCCTAGAGAGAAAAGGAGGAGAAGATTGTTTGAAAATTATTGTTCATAATCCAGAAACTGATTTGTTAATATCAGTGTTATGATCATCTTTAAAGAGAACCCACACCCTAATCTCAAACAAACCTGTGCTCTCACTATGGTGAACAAATCTGAAATCATAAGGCTCACCAGATGCTCTAGTAATAAAAGGGGGAGCATGATTCTTAATAGCATTGAGAGAAAATGTGGGAAGGAAGAGCTTTCTGACATCCTATTGGCCCACATCTGTGGGATAAGGGTGGCTGGTCATCTCGACTTAGATCATTATCAGGGCTAGAACCGACACAGAGGAGGGATAACCTTAATATTCCCATGAGTTTTACTTGAACGATTGCTCAAGAGCTATCAGCAGGATATCAGGATACCTCCTGATCTTCAGTGTACCACACGCAATGGCCCAATAAGATGTGAGGATGCTGGGGTGGAGGATGGTGGCTGGAGGTTCGGGAATATCCCAATAGTGTTTTCAAATTTTACTTTTTTTATAACAGAGACTGTTTCTGAAATACTCAATCAAGTCATAACATACATAACTCCAACATTGTTTTGGTATCAGGATCAGCAGCTCAATATATTTGTAATTTATTAATCAATAAATTAAAAATTATTATACGTTGCTGTCCTCCTTCGTCTATTTGGAGTCGTTTCCGTTTTGGAAAAACAGATATAGCCTCTTTAAATCCTTTCTTCGTGCTGTTATTGAATCCAAATTATTGTATATGCGGTTTATTAGTGCTGACTGTGTCGACACAAGTATCAAACGAGTTTTTGCATCACTGCATTCTTTAAAACATTACCATTGGGTTCATAATTAGGAGTATTTACAGATTTCATTTGATTATTGATATATTTCTGTGTTTGATTTTCATTTTGAAATATCTTTCTTTCTTTAACAGCTTGTTTTATAAGAAGTGTAAGTCTTTCACTATTGTTCACTATTGTTCCTATCAAGTGTGTGTGTATATTATCATGTGGTATGTCACCATGTGCCACTTCCCTGTTATTAAGTTTGCAAAACGGACACAGTAGTAAACATGTACTACATTGGTGAAACCGGTGCATCATATTTAAAAGTATATCAGAAACACATAATAAAACCAGTCTCTGCAGTAGTGTGACAAACGAACTGTTTCTGGGTCTGGAATAAAACTAAATCATAAATATGTGTAATTTTGATTCCACTGGCGCTTACGTATGGTGGCAGAGAAACGCATTTAATAACTTTATAGTCAGGGATAGCATGAAAGAAAAATTACGGTATCTTGATAATTATTACTTTGGAAGCGTCTAACCCCAAATGAACAAAACACAATTTTTCAGCCATACGTGTTCCGCCTTGATTCTTTGCAAGGCATCTTCAGTGGCCGGGAATACGTACATATCTTTGCTTACACTATTTAGTTTACGTTTAGGACTTTGTATGTATAGGCTACAAACATTTGTGTCACGTTTTGCTTTTCTATGATATAGCAATGATTAAAAGTTTTAGTTATAGGTTTCATGGATGCTGATCTACATAGTGTTTTCTTGTTCCTTTGTAATAGCTGTTCTTCACCGAAATTTTGTTTCCAGACTTCACAGCACTATGAATTCAACACACGTTTTGATGCTACGTTTTCGATGCTTTTCCCAACTGTCGAATATTATTGCCAACTACTGAATGTGTTTATGGAATCTGCGATCTGTTTCTGTGTGTGTGTGTGTGTGTGTGTGTGTGTGTGTGTGTGTGTGTTAGAATACGAATCTGTTTTAATATGGCTGTATGTATTAATACTGTATTATGTCATTTATCTATCGTTCCTGCTTTAACTTATGTATTTAAGATTTCAGTTTTTTAAATGTATTTTTCGAGAAAACAAAACAGCCGATTTTTGTGTTTTCTAGATGTAGATTTACACAAACTTGAGACGTTTACGCACCGTAAGTACTAAGTGCAAAATTCAAGTTCTTTTCGTTCCACGTGTATAAAATAGAGCGCTATCTACTCGGGGAATTAAAAGTCTAAAATTCCAATTCTTTTTCTTTTTAAAACGCAAGAAGTACGAATAGCACTTACGTGATTTTAGGCCTAATTATTCGAGTATACAAGTTTAGCAATTTAACGTTAGTTTAAGTGCATCGCGTTTCTATATTAATAGTACGTACACATATTAGTGTCCTACAAAATTTTAGTGTCTTCTGGAGTCTGTAGGTAATAGAATATTATCGTTATTTTTTAGCTAAATATCGTAAATAAATTTGTAAACAACCATGAGGGCGAAATGTCTGAGCTGCCAGAGGAAAGTTATTTCTGGGGTCCTATGCAGAAGTTGTGACAGATTGTTTCATTGGGGGGGATGTAGTGGCGTGGGAATTGTGGAAGTAATAAGAATCCTTCATGGTATTGCAAAATATGTTCAAGAGACAGGAAAACAGCTGAACAGGATGGGAAGATTAGAGCCGGTAAGACTGAAGTGAATAGTGCTAGTGAGTAACTGATGAGGTGAAGGGGGCAGAAGAGTGAAGACAAGTGGGACCACAGAAAGATACTTTCGTCATTGGCACAAAAAATAGATTTGTCTTGCCACCTCAGCTAAGTAAGGAAAAGGCTCAAGCAGCCGTAGGTGTAGTGAATAATCAACAGACTTTCATTAGAAAAGGAGAAAGTGGCCAGTAAATGTCTTAGCCAAGTGGTAGAGGATGTAAGAACCTTCTGCAAGGGCTTCACAAATCAGGATCATGTTGTGATAGTGGGCAGAGCAGGAAACAATACTGATGGGGATCTGAGCTACAATATTCAGAGAGACCTGTTAAAAATAGCTTCTGCGACGAACCAAGCAAATGTAGGGTTGGTGCCTGCTCTCATGCGGTATGATTGGCCTCAGTTGAACAGCTCTGTAAGGAGGGGCAATATAAAGTTGTATCAGCTGTTTCGGGCAGCTACTGGGTGATGCTATTGGTAGATGGTATTTCTCTAGACATGGCCTGAAAGGTAAGAGTAAATTGGCTGGGTTGGTAGCAAAATCCTTAAGAGGGGGAGGGCTCTTGAACTCATGGAAATACCTCTTTTTTAGGCTAAGATCAGTGTCCAGTGATATAACATTAAAAGGCATAAAGCATAATGAAAAGCTGAGACAGGCAATTACTAAAGATGTTAAAATATCACAAGATTGTTATATAAGTACAGTTTTAAAAACCAAGCAGATGAACTTTTTGTGTCTTTGGAAGACTTAGAACCAGACAATGCAATACATGTACTATGACTGTCTGAACATCACAGATATGAAAAAGGTAAATGTAAGTGGGTATAAGCTTTCATCACATGTAAATAGAGACAGTATGGTAAAAAAAGGAATTGCCGTATATGTTAAAAGTTATCATAGTGTGAAAAATTTAGAAACTAAAAGATTTTAAGTAGCACAACGTATAGAAGCATGTGTCTGTGAGCTTAAACTAAATAATGATAATTACGTAATTGTAACTGTGTATAGGCCCCATTAGAAAATTTTAAGCTACTCGTGAAAAACTTGGATTTCTTGTTGTGCTACCTGACATAAAGAGGGAACCAGTTATTATTTCGGTATTTCAATGCAGGTTTTCTGAAAGAATATGACAGGAAGAATGATACTGAAATATTACTCGGTCCTTTCAGTTTGACATCAGTTATTGATTTTACGACTCAGGTAGTACAGGAATGCAACACACTGATAGATAATGTGTTCACATACCAAGGTAAATTTAATCTATTAAACATTTATCCTATTAAGAATGGTCTTTCTGATCATGATGCACAGCTAGTTACTGCATATGACATAGCTTCATACAGTAATGTAAAACTGTCTTCCAGAATGGCGAATTCAGTTAACGATTTAACGACTAAAATTTTACAAAAAGTTTGCAGCAGTTAGAATGAGATGAGGTATACCGCGAACCCGCTGCTAATTTACAATATAACTTATTTCATGGTATGTTTATGAGTATTTTTTAAAATAGTTTCCCTAAGAAAACAGTGAAACATAACTAGAAGAAACCATGGGTTACTGAAGTGATGAAAATACCTTGTAACCGGAAAAGGAAAATATATCTAATAGCAAGAAAGAATAATGTCCCAGTAACCGTCAAATATTATAAAAACTACTGTATTATATTAAGGAAAGTTATCAAAAAGTCCTGAAGTATCCATATAATGTCTAAGATCAGCAACTCTGACAGTAAAATTAACACAATTTGTAATATTGTTGAAAGGGAAACAGGGCGACCAAGAACACAGGAAGACTCTGTTACCACCAAACTGAATGAAAAGGCTGTTAACAAAAAGTCAAAGGCCGAAAATACTTTTAATAATCATTTCTAAATGTTGTGGAGAATACGGGGTCCAGATGTTCATTAGAAAAGGCAAAGCTATATATGGAAGATGCAATACCCATGGAATTTGATAAAATTGAAATTCTACCTGCCTCTGCTTCTGAAGTTAGGAAAATAATAAACTCACTCAAAAGTAAAAGCTCGCATTAAATTGATAGCATCTCCAATAAAGTAATAAACGCTTCTAGGATTCTCAGCCACATGCATAGTAGTTCACTGAAACAGGGAATTTTTCCTGGCAGACTGAAATATACTATCGTTAAACCATTGGAGAAAGGGGGGATAGGTCTGATGTCAACAACTACAGCCCAGTCTCACTTCTGACATCTTTGTCCAAAATTCTTGAAAAAGTGATGAATTCAAGAGTGGATTCACATATTCGTAAATAATAAAGTACCAAAAAAATGCCAATTTGGTTTTCAGAAAGGCTTTTCAACAGGAATATATGCTTTCAATGACCAAATATTAAATACTCTGAATACCCCATCATCACCAATTGGTATTTTCTGTGACCTCTTGGAATCCCTTATTGTTCTTGATATGCCACTCTCTATTCACGAAGATGAGAAGTTAGCTCTTTTTGCTTATGATACAAGTATAGTAATCTCTCACAAAAAACAAGGAACAGGTGAGTAAATTGTAAATAATTGTAAATGGTTCTCTGCAAATGGACTCTCGTTACTTTTTGATAAAACATAGTGTATACAGTTCTGTACAGTAAGTAGCATAACACCATAAATAAATACAGAGTCCAAACAGAAGTCTGCAGCTAAGACGGAATATTCCAAATTTTTGAGTGTGTGCATTGATGACAGATTTAATTGGAAGATACACATTGATAATCCGTTGAAACGTTTGAGTTCAGCTACTTATGCTGTTAGGGTTATTACATATTTTGGCGATAAATATATAAGTAAATTAGCTTACTATCTGTTTCCATTCGCTACTTTCGTATGAAGTCATATTTTGAGGTAATTCGACATTAAGGAAAAAAGTATTGTTTGTACAAAAACGTGTAATCAGGATGATAGCTGGAGCCCATCCTAGATCATCTTGCATACGTCTATTTAGCGAACTAGAGATATTCACCCAATTACGAAATTTGTCGTTAATAAACAATCTCAGTTCAAAAGCAATAGCTATGTGCATATCTACGACATTGGGAGAAATGCTAATCTTCACTGCTTTAGGACAAACTTAACTTTAGCACAGAAAGTGGTGAATTATACTACCACAAAAATATTTCGACACTTATCAAATATCATCAAAAGTCTGACAGATAGCCAACCAACAGTTAAAAACGAATAAAAATAATATCTGAATGACAACTCCTTCTATTCAGTAAATGAATTTTTAGATATAAATTTGTAACCTTACAAAAAAACTTGAATTATGGCATGTAAAGAAACCTTTTGTTAATCTGACCCGTTCCACATCATTACAAAGTGTCGTATTCATGATCTATGGAACATGTATTAATCTAATCTAATATACGAGTAATATATTAAGTTTAGCAGAGTCTGTGTTAATGTGTGTCGGGTTGTTTATCACATGTTTGTTCTGAACAATGATTTTTTTGCATATGATAGTTTTCCTGCATTTGTACATATTCCATGGCACTGCAGATATCTTCCAAGGAATAGAAACTCTGTTTTATTCTGATGTAATTAGACAGCTCCATAGTAATAATTATCTACATACCGTAAAATTGTACATGACTGAGGACGACAGAGCTACAAAAGTTGAAGATATTTACCATGTCTTAGCATTATTCAGAATTTCTTGACAAGATGAGACAATTTTTTGCTATTTTAACAAGTTCTACCACATGAAAACTGATTGCTGAATCGGGCTTAGAACTTAGATGTCTTCATTCACTGGCATTTCTTCCAGCTTGCACTCCAAGTAAGCTTCATGGATCGTCTCAGTATTTAGGGACCAGTTTCTTTCAGTCAACAAATAACTTATTTCTAAAGTCGTGCGGAAATCGGCCGTCTGTGGTGAATTACCTAGTTAAGAAGTAAAAGACTGTTTTCCAGTGCCAGCAAAAGACTTGGAGATCAAAAGACGTTTTCATCTTATTTCTACAACCAGAACCTTTTTATGAGGAAATGAATTCTTAAAGAGAGTATGTCACTAGCCTGTAATTCAACGGCTCTCTGACTTCTTTCTGCAGAGAATTTTTGACGGTGTACGTGGCTCTATGTTTCCCATCCGATGTCATTGGGTATGAGATTTATATTTAGAAGGAACCTTGTGTATGCAATATTTAATTTTCACTGTCGTCCCCTATCAGACTGTAAATGAAACTCTAAAAATGCTTAACAACAGGTTATAATAACATTAAAAAATAAAACATGTTATGTAACGGAGCTTGTCAAAGCCTTTTGCGTACACAACGTAAGGAGCAAACCTAGAGTTTTAACTTCTCGGAGATGTGGAGGTTCAGAAAATTGTGGAGACAGCGAAGGGAGTTTCATTACAGATTTAAACGAAGTCAAAGCCTATTTTTCAAAAAAAGAAAAAACTGAACAACTGAGAGGAAAGCTGTTCAAGAAGCATTCAGTAAATTCGGAAATAATGTCTTAGTGATCGATTTCGTCAGAAATATTGAAGTAAATGTGTCAAAATCATTTATTGTGTCAATGAATTTTATCACTCTGACACCTAAATGAAAATAAGCGAGAACACAGCAGTAGTGACTTCAGCCTTGCGAAATTTGTTTATAGCGGAAGCTCATTATACATTTCCTATTTCTGTCGCTTCACTAATGCCTTAAGAAACTGATATTGATATAAGTGGTATTGGTATAGAAAATTAAGTAAAATCAGTCAACAGAGGAAACGTCATCTGATCTGATGAAATACCTGTGATATTTTGTGGGACTATTCACTTGGTAAAATATCAGGAAAGTAATGGGTCCACAACAAAACTTCAGTCTTGTTTACAATTCCTTACAAACTTTTACTAATTCTTACGCGTTTTGGCGTTACATCGTTTTCGAAGGAAAAAAAGCAATGGCATTGCTTAAGATACGACAATCACACATCGAGAACAAGCAAATAGAACACAATGTGGACGGACATAGCAGAAATTACACCAACCGAAAACATATTAATACAAGGTATCCCGTCGAGGCTACTTCTATGAAGCATTAGTGCATACTGATAGTGGTGCACCCTTGACAGCGTAAGGAAAGCAACTCTGCCAGGTTTTGCCATCGTATAAGGCTCTTCTAGCATGCAACGAATACATATTATTGCATTACAAAAATAATTTAACATTTAATCCAGTCACATTAACGTATGACGAACATTAAATGTCTTATTTAAGTTTTTCATCTTTAAAGTTCAGAAGACATTATAATAAATGAAAAGCACCAGTTTGCTTTTGTTCTGCACTATTACTTTTATTGTTAACCGGTTTTTGGCTTACAAGGCCATCTTCAGGCATTTACTGAGTAGAAGACATTATTTGAGGCTAACATTTGTTGTACGATTTTCGTATGCAATTTACATAAAGACGGCGCTGATGTATTCTGCTATAAATTTCAATGTTGTACCAAAAATAGATAACAGAATGATTAAAACTACAGTTCTGAGTGGCAGTGTGAACTAAAAAGAGGGCCACAGGTTAGCATAGTTATTCATTCAAATTAGGCACTATGAAGGGCTAAACAAGATGCTCGTAAAACACCCATTTTACTAAAATCGCTTAAACAGCTGAATGAAAATCCTTGCGAAACTAAGGTCATTGTGACGAAAGCTGATAAAGGTAATCCGAACGTATTAACACATGACAGTGGTTACATTACTAAAACAAATGAAGAGACAAAGGAATTAATGACATTTCGCCGCTAGTCGGCATTGATGTACATAAATGGGGAAAGTTACCCACACATACGTCAGATAACTTGAGAATCTGGGTTTGATTGGAGGTGTGCTACTGTAGTCCTTGTAGTTGCAATGAACACTATGTCCGGATAGCTTAGTGGTCTGAACTCCAACAGGAACTGCAAGAACCGGTGACTGAAGAAGAATTGTTGGATGCCATAAGAAAAGCGGCACCCAAAAACACTCCAGGACCGAGTGGATTACTCTTGTAATTTTATAGTACGTTCCGGAGGCTATTGGTACCCTACAGGACGACTCCAGGTCAAGATGTCATGACACCAGAGGTGCAACTTCCTGCTGCCTTCGTGAAAGGTGTCATCATACCAATCCGTAAGCCTTGTGGAGGATCACGTGTTATGGACTTTCGACCACTATCTTTTTGAACTTTGATATTACAATTTTCCCAAGCCTATTGGCAGCTAGAATTCATCTTACGACGTCTCGTGTCCTTTCAATCATCAGGCATCGATGGATGGGAAGCATAAATTCCGTGCTGCCCTGTGTCGCTACAGGGATCTGATAGCCCTCACTAATGTGGGTCGTGTACCAGGAGCTCTGGCTGCGATAGTCTTTAGTCAAGCATTTAATCACGTCGGTCGTATGTACTTAACTGCTCTCCTTCGGAATATGCGCTTTCGTCGAGGTGGTGCTCCGTCTCCTACGTGGCGCAACGTTGGTAGAGCTTGTTAACGGTAAACTGTAGACCACTTTACAGATTTGCTGCTCTATTAGACAATGCTATCCCAGGATTGGAACCGTTATTATGTGGTCTGCGACACCGCCTCCCGGGATTCTCTCTCGGTGGCATCATTTTTAGGTGCACTGCGTATGCGAATGACCTGATGTTAACACTTCGTGAAGAACATGATGTCCGCAGAGCCACGGATTCGTTAGCCACTTATGATGAATCTTCGGGGAGTCGTGTAAATGTACGTAGGTCGGTGGCCTTGAATATTGGCACTGAGTGACACCTGCATGCGTCGCCCCACTCAGACTATGCGATACAATCCGCTGTCTTGGTATGGGCTTCACGGCGACATCTCATGCACGACGACCCTTAATTATCGGAGCCTTTTGCAACATATCCGTGCTGGACTTTTGGCTCATCGTCTCTGTGCTTTGGACCTTCACCAACGGGCCGAATTTACTGATATTTATCTGGCACCACATGTAGCGCAGAAGATAAAACATATAGTCCGGAGCGTCGTAGCGAGGTTCGGTTCATTAGTCAGCGCTGGGATGATATTTAAGGTTCGATGCAACCCCCTCACACTTCCTAAAGAACGCGACGAATTTGGTCTTGTTAGTGTTCATAATCGAGCAATGTGCCTATATGTTGGCGGTGACCCGACCAGTCTCCCGGACTTATTGATCGAGGCTCTAGTACCGCCTTCCTTTGACCCTCTTACTGAGACACCGGTACCATTTTCCTACTTTGGGAGATTTTATCTGGAGCTCTCCCCGTCTCTCGCTTATCAACGGCAAGTGACAACTATCGCACCCTACTTCGCCGCCAGTCGCCTAATTTCGTCAAAACTGATATACAGGGTTATTACAAATGATTGAATCGATTTCACAGCTCTACAATAACTTCATTATTTGAGATATTTTCACAATGCTTCGCACACACATACAAAAACTCAAAAAGTTTTTTTAAGCATTCACAAATGTTCAATATGTGCCCCTTTAGTGATTTGGCAGACATCAAGCCGATAATCAAGTTCCTCCCACACTCGGCGCAGCATGTCCCCATCAATGAGTTCGAAAGCATCATTGATGCGAGCTCGCAGTTCTGGCACGTTTCTTGGTAGAGGAGGTTTAAACACTTCACCATTAAGAAAAAATGTTGCTTCATCACTGAAAACAAGTTTCGCACTGAACGCATCCTCTTCCATGAGTTCTTGCAACCGCGCCGAAAATTCAAAGCGTTTGACTTTGTCATTGGGTGTCAGGGCTTGTAGCAATTGTAAACGGTAAGGCTTCTGCTTTAGCCTTTTCCGTAAGATTTTCCAAACCGTCGGCTGTGGTACTTAGCTCCCTGCTTGCTTTATTCGTCGACTTCCGCGGGCTACGTGAAACTTACCCGCACGCGTTCAACCGTTTCTTCGCTCACTGCAGGCCGACCCGTTGATTTCGCCTTACAGAGGCATCCAGAAGCTTTAAACTGCACATACCATCGCCGAATGGAGTTAGCAGTTGGTGGATCTTTGATGAACTTCGTCCTGAAGTGTCGTTGCAGTGTCATGACTGACTGATGTGAGTGCATTTCAAACACGACATACGCTTTCTCGGCTCCTGTCGCCATTTTGTCTCACTGCACTCTCGAGCGCTCTGGCGGCAGAAACCCGAAGTGCGGCTTCAGCCGAACAAAACTTTATGAGTTTTTCTACGTATCTGTAGTGTGTCGTGACCATATGTCAATGAATGGAGCTACAGTGAATTTATGAAATAGCTTCAATCATTTGTAATAGCCCTGTATATCCTACCAAGGATTGCAAGGTAGTATGGCGCACTATCAACGCAGTAACGCTAGATTCAGACTACGTTGGACCTGGCGGAAGAGATTTGATTTTTTCTGCGACAAATTTTGGCTCCCCTCTACCCGGTCGCTGTTTATTGCCCGATAACGAAACATAAGAGCGTCACGTGGTTTAGAGGTCACTCGAGTCACTATTTGTATAGAGGTGGTGCTATGGGTCTCATTTTTAGAATTATTTAAACGATCGTCACTGCGCTATTGCGACGAATCCTAAGCACAGCCAATACTTTCTGAACTTCTTGCGGAGCATCTTCCACTTCGCCCCGCAGCTGAATCATTAATGGCAGGAGATGAATTTGATACATCCATGCGTAGAAGACGTAACAGGTAACGGTACCAACACGCCGTTGCGAGAAGACATCATATCAGAAATGAAAATAAAACTCGAAAGGAGATTAAATACAAAGAGAGTGGAAATCGCTAGATACACTAGAAAACCTGTCGAAAGAAAACATAAAAGAGAATTTTATGAAAGAAATGGAAAGTAATCTAACAAAACCTAACTGCCCAACAGGAAAAAAAAAGATATCGAAATCAGATGGATACATCTTAAGAACGGTATTCAAGAAGGACCTTCCAAACTCATAGGGAAAAAGAAAACGATATCGGAAAATTTGGCTTAACGTAAAGTGCCAAGAAAAAGTGCTGGAGAGAAGAAACGCCAAGAAATCATGGATTCAAGAAAGGAATAATATGATATTTAAGGAAAGATACTGTGAAATTCGTCATGAAACACAAGAAACCATATGACACGAGAAAATGGAGTACTGTAAGAGTATGATAAGTGAAGCAGGAGATGATTGCAAGCATCATAGGGAGAGGCAGATGTATCAAAATTATTTTGGTAAGTCAGTTAAAAGGAGACAGTTTATAAACGATCAGCATGGGAAAATACTCGCCAATAAGAGTGACATATACAAAGATGGAGAACATACTTTACTCAGGTACTCAGCTGTAATGAGGCGCAGTCTTAGCTTAAATTTGAAGGATCTGTTGCATCTTACGTACGAGTCACCACCACATCAGTGAATGAAATACAGCAAGAAAGAAAGAAATTAAAGAATTGCAAGGCCTGTGGTGGAGACCCGATATACGTTGAGTTATTAAATAATGGAGGACCACAACTCGAATTAGAACTAGAGCCTTTAATAGAAACAGTTTGGGAGACAGAAACCATACCTGCAGACTGGAAAACCACAATTATATGCCCCGTATTTAAGAAGAATTATCCCCGTGAGTACGATAACTGCAGAGGAATTGCTTTACTAGATATCACTCATAATATTCTATCGATTTTTCTGATAAAGAAACTGATTCCAATAACTCAAGAACTAATTGGGGACTACCAATGCAGTTTCCGCAGAAACAGATTCACATTATATCATTTATTCATTCTAATACAAATAACTGAAAAGGAGCGGGAGTTCAGTGTAGATGTCCATGTATTGTTTCCAGATTTCAAAAAGATCTGTGATAGCATACACCAACACATACTCCTGAGTATAATGAGACACTTTGAAATACCCTCAGTGTTAATCAGATTAGTGTATGATGAAACTTTGTATATCGTAAAGACACCTGTAGCAGAAATTGAAAACTTTAAGGTGAACACTAAACTCAGACAAGGGGACACCATTTCACCTTCTTTATTTAATCTCATCTTAAAGAAGGTCGATAGAGAATGTACTAAAACTAATCCACAAAGGATCCAGATGCAAGAGATGAACATTTTTTATTTTTTTATTGATTTATTTAGCGTGGCAAGATTGGGGCCATCAGGCCTTTTCTTACATCTAACCAGGCATTCTGCTTATTTTGCTTTCATATGTTTTACTAAGCATGTTAAACTACATCTAGTACAAAACGTGAAATAAACAATTACAAAGGCACACTTGGAAAAATACATAGATATACAGTTTATATTCGTAGTTCATAAGTACTGCTATAATTAGACTTTATGATAGAGACAGATTTTAGATAGGAGTGCTAGCAGGAGAGAGTATGAGGGAGACTGATGGTGAAGGGAGGAGGAGAATAGGGACATGATGAAACATAATGAAGGAAATATAAAGGAAAAGAAGATTGCGTGGCCAATAGAGATAGATGAAGAGGTAGAATAGAAAGGAGCAAATAGGAGACACAAGCTTTGCTATTTGACAGAGGGGAGGATTGGCCTTGTACATTAATTTTGTGGAAAACGTTATGAGGATGATGGTAGGAAATGCTTCAACTTCTTCTTAAAAGCAGGAAGGAATTGAATTTTGCGCCAGGTAAGGAACAGTTTGTTCCAGAGGCGGACAGCGGTAACTGAGAAGGAGTCTGCAAAAGTTTTTGTTTTGTGAGTGGACACAGTTAGGATACCAAATAACAGTGACCTCGTGTTTCGATTATGAAGGCATGAAAGGCGTTTAATCTCTGAAGCAAGGTACTGGAGTGCTTGCGCGACGAGGAGCCGGTGAAGTAGACATATAGTGTGGTAGTCACGCAATTTGTCCGGCCGCAGCCACCCTAGCTGAGAGTATAAAGCACTAACATGATCATATCTGTTGCAGGTGTAAAGCACACACGCATTCATGATTAGTTCTAACCGTCTTTTGTTTTCACTACTCATGTCTTGTTGAATTACATCACAATAGTGGAGGTTCGGTAGAACGAGTGCTTGCACGAGCTGGCGTTTCACGTCCTGTGGAAATACGTTCCGAAACTTTTTGAGAGCATAGGGACAAGCGGACGTCTTCCGGCATACTGCGACTGTATTCTCTGCCCAGTTGAGATGCTCATCCGAAGTTACACCCAAGTTCTTAATTGTTTTCTGATATGGTATTGGAATATCATCGAGCAGAATAGGAGGCAGCCGTTCGCGGAAATCTGAACTTATTAATTTCTGATGAGCTATTAAGATTACTTGTGTCTTTTTTGCATTACTAGACTTGATAATTTTAGCATGGTTTGGAGCCACAGAGAAGTAATAAATTTTAGGTGAAAGTTCCGCCATTTACTAATAAATCCGACAGCGTGACTCGAGATGATGGTGCCTGCAAATTTAACGACCGTTTTTGGAGAAGATGTAATGGTTCAGCTATTCAGTGTATGTCACACGTGTTTGTTTTATTTCTGCAGGACACTTTGTGAATATGTTCTCATTTTTATGCAGTGACACATGCATTACAAACCAAGTTTAATATATTTCGGCGATGACTTCGTTTATAGACGTCTGATTATGTCAAACGTTGGGGTTCTTGAAATTGTCCAAATACCAAATTAATGACTGTATAGTCGAATATTACAAAATTGTCGATAAAAGAAGATCACGTGTTGACGGCTGCGAGTTCCCACCCGGAGAAGTTCGGCCGTCGAGTTGTTAGTCTTTACAGGTGACGCCATATTGTGGGACTTGCACGTCAATGATGATGAGGGCAACACAACACCTACTCCCTGAGCGGAGAAAAATCTACGAGCCGGCCGGGAAACGAACACGGGCCCGCGGCATGGCAGTGAGACACGCTGACGAGTCAGCTAAAGGGCCAAAAATTGTCAATGAAGAAAAGACAGAATAGCTGATTATAAATAAGAAAATCAGAAATGATGCACCATTAGCTGCCGATGGATTCACTTTCAAGACTGCTAACAACATCAAGCAGTTACGGCGTCTTTTTACTAGCAACAACAGAACGGAGAACTGTACGTACACCATAACATCGTCGAAGTACTAACGAGGAGAAGGGTGAACTCTGCAGGCCATATGGCAAAAATGATGGAGATGGAGGATAGACTACATAAAATAGCATTCTACAAAACAATAAATGGAACGAGATGAAGATCAAGACTCATGATTAGGTGGCGAGATAACATTCGAGAGGAGACAACTATGGTGAATACCAACACCAAATTGACAGACATTGCACTCTTAGAGCGGGCGTATGATCCATAAGTTCCATGCCACATGTAAAGTAAAGTAAAAACTAAGTTTTGCATCACTCCTATATTTCGAAATTTATGGCACAGGAAACAAATCTTCGCTCTGAGGTATGCGCATATATACAACTGCAGTGTGTTAAAAAAAAAAAAAAAAAAAGATTCTGTAACGAAAAGTTGTCTGTTTCCTAGAGGGGGTTTTCACAGCACTCATGAGGAACGTCAGTACGAGGTGGAACATCCCCTTCCTCGTAAGCGGACTTGAATCCGTCGTGGCATCCATCGATGTGACGATCAAACCTGCCATGACCAAAAGTGCTCCACTCTTCAATGGCGATTCTACGAGAATGGCAAATAGTAGGTGGTGTTGTCGACGTCCTAAATCAGTTCGTTTCAAACCATCCCACTAATATTCGGTTGGGTTCATGTCCGGGGAGGAGGCAGTCCATTCCAGTCTGGTGATAGCAACATGCTGAAGGAACTTGTTCAGAAGAACATCACGATGAGCACGCAGGTTATCGTCCATCAAGATGAAATTGTCTTCCAAACATTTGCGCTACGGTCCCACTATTGGTTGCAGAATCTCGTTCCTATCCATTAGAGCAGAGAGACTGCTTCCCCCCCCCCCCCCTTCCCCCAACAACCACAAACGCTATACGGCTACCCAGTATAATGCCACCCGAGAACATCACTACACCACCACCTCGTTGCACATCTGAGACACATTACTGGAGCCGTTCGATATTACCGAGTTGTTCTAAACACGATGTCTGCGATTATCAGGGTACAAACAGATCAGAATTTCTTCCGTAAATGACCCCCAACGCTAATTCTAGGGCGTCCATTCTGCATGATTCTTGCCGATCTGTAACGGAATCCTTTATATACGTGAAATATATTCGCAGTTGCGAATACGGAAAACTATCAGTTTTATAATGGAATGACGACAGTAAACATTTGTGTCGGACCGGGACTAGTGGCCGGATTCCCCGTTTTATGCAATCTGACGTCTAAAATGCTCTGGTTATCCGCGCACGACTCATATCGAGATCCAAACTGCCGTATGCCATCGTTCCTGCATCACAATCTGTACTCACGTATGCAGGCCTGTTCGAAGGAACATTGCATCACACTTCTTAACAACAGAGGCACTGCAATATCGTATTTATCCACCGATACCAGGCAGCGACTTTCAGTTAAAATGTCCTCCTCCTGTAGAGGAATTACATAATGTGTACGACTGAAGCTTTTGTCACATGAATGACGACATATGTAAACTTGGGTCGTGCACTGATAACCAAAAGGGTGAAAACGAGGACTCTCCTAAAGAGGGAAATTCGGGTTCGAGTCCCAGCCCGTAATTCACATTGTCGTCATTCCGTTATACAGCTGATGGTTGTCCGTATCCTGAACTGGGAATACATTTTATGTATCTCATGACGGCTGTTGTCGCCCAGTGCTTCTTCCTACGGAGATGCAAGTATGTCCGGAAGAACATTGCGGTGTACTTCTTAACAACACAGGCACTGAAATGTTGGAGTTCGCTGTGTTGTGGTATAACACTTGCTGCTCGCCTTGGTCGTCAGGAAAGGCGATTCACATCAGGCATTCGTCTCCTAACAGTTTCATGCGCTATATGACGTTCGGTAACTTCTTCGAACGCCTTGATCAATGCAGGAGCACTCAGCTCACGGTTCCTTTGACTCCAAAATCGTGGATGTCGTTCATCCTGTGGACCTGTCGAACATGGACGGACTGTGCGGAATAAGAAGTCAACACTGTCTGTCAATTGTAACGGATTCCACGTACGCATCACGTCACTTTGACTCCGGCGCGCACATGAGAAACTTCTCTGTTTGACAAACCTTCTGCTAGTAACGAGATGACCGGCCGAGCGGTTTTACGCGCTGCAGTCTGGAACAGCGCGATCGCTACGGTCGCAGGTTCGAATCCTGCCTCGGGCATAGATGTGTGTGATGTCCTCAGGTTAGTTAGGTTTAAGTAGTTCTCACTTCTAGGGGACTGATGACCTCAGATGTCCCATAGTGCTCAGAGCCATTTGAACCATTTGTAACGTGATGATGTAGCTTTGATAAGTGGTCGCGATTGTCCTACACGTCTAACCCCTAGCGCTAATGGTACTGTATGTACAGTCATGCTCAAAAGTATCCGAACCACCTGAAATGCATTTCGCCTGATTCGCATGCAACCCACATAACGCAGCTGTCTAGCAGGTCCTCTAATCGCTCCTTGGTACAGTCGTTTGACTATTGAAAATGGTTCCAACAAGTCACCACTACAAAACACTGCTCTGTATCGCAATAACTCAAGATGTAAAGTAATACTACGACACTACAAATATCAGGGAACACCTTATCACAGGTAAGACTGTCCTTAAGGCTTGTAAGCTCACATTTATTACAATAAATGGCATACCTGAAATGTTACCACTCTCATTATTACGTTAGATAGGTAATGCACGTAGTAAGCTCGTCGTATTCATGATTCCTCTTCAAAGTAACATACCGTATTTAGCATTTAACACAAAATGATATTAAAAATTTAATTTATTCACGAGCAGCTAGTTGAGAATATGTATGAACTTCAAATGACACGACGAACCGTCTCGTTCTGCATATGGATTCAAACTCAGGTCATGCAGACTAAGCAAAGATTTCGTGACTGACGGAAACTAACAGTCATTGCTGATTAGGCATACAGAGAGTGATATACCTCGATTTTAGACAGTATCAGTTAGCAAATACCAACTTTAAATCACATAACACAAAAATTTTTAACGGACGCGAATTACTACGCAGCACCTATTGTCCCTGTTAACGATCTACGAGAGATGTTAAATATTGCTTCTTAACAAGTAACTTATTTGGAATACCGTGAGGTAAAGCTTTGTATTGGACAGGGATTCGAACCCAGAACCTAATAAGACAGATATCGAAGCACAATCAGCTGTGACATATTGGATTTTCTCGGCAGTAGCTAGATGTTTTCCTTCCCAGGATTCCAACCCGGCAACTATCGCTGTTATATTCTAGAGAAAACGAACGTTAAATATGGGTTTTTTGCACCAGCAGCGACATGTGAGCATGTTTGAACTAGAAATAATATGACGAAGAATTCAGTGCTGACTGGGAATAGAGCTTCACGTATATCGTTGTTGACTACACACAAAGAGACGCCAGCTACCGAATTTTTCTCCACCAGCACCTCGGAATAACATCTTGAACTTACATTGATCTCGCAAATAGTTCTGTGTCTCACTGGGAGTCAAAAACGTCAAATATCGTTAGTGTTGACAGCGAATGAAAATACATTAAAAATCGAAATTATTATCCACCAGCAGATAGGTGTTCTCATCCTAGAGCTTCATAATACACTCCTGGAAATGGAAAAAAGAACACATTGACACCGGTGTGTCAGACCCACCATACTTGCTCCGGACACTGCGAGAGGGCTGTACAAGCAATGATCACACGCACGGCACAGCGGACACACCAGGAACCGCGGTGTTGGCCGTCGAATGGCGCTAGCTGCGCAGCATTTGTGCACCGCCGCCGTCAGTGTCAGCCAGTTTGCCGTGGCATACGGAGCTCCATCGCAGTCTTTAACACTGGTAGCATGCCGCGACAGCGTGGACGTGAACCGTATGTGCAGTTGACGGACTTTGAGCGAGGGCGTATAGTGGGCATGCGGGAGGCCGGGTGGACGTACCGCCGAATTGCTCAACACGTGGGGCGTGAGGTCTCCACAGTACATCGATGTTGTCGCCAGTGGTCGGCGGAAGGTGCACGTGCCCGTCGACCTGGGACCGGACCGCAGCGACGCACGGATGCACGCCAAGACCGTAGGATTCTACGCAGTGCCGTAGGGGACCGCACCGCCACTTCCCAGCAAATTAGGGACACTGTTGCTCCTGGGGTATCGGCGAGGACCATTCGCAACCGTCTCCATGAAGCTGGGCTACGGTCCCGCACACCGTTAGGCCGTCTTCCGCTCACGCCCCAACATCGTGCAGCCCGCCTCCAGTGGTGTCGCGACAGGCGTGAATGGAGGGACGAATGCAGACGTGTCGTCTTCAGCGATGAGAGTCGCTTCTGCCTTGGTGCCAATGATGGTCGTATGCGTATTTGGCGCCGTGCAGTTGAGCGCCACAATCAGGACTGCATACGACCGAGGCACACAGGGCCAACACCCGGCATCATGGTGTGGGGAGCGATCTCCTACACTGGCCGTACACCACTGGTGATCGTCGAGGGGACACTGAATAGTGCACGGTACATCCAAACCGTCATCGAACCCATCGTTCTACCATTCCTAGACCGGCAAGGGAACTTGCTGTTCCAACAGGACAATGCACGTCCGCATGTATCCCGTGCCACCCAACGTGCTCTAGAAGGTGTAAGTCAACTACCCTGGCCAACAAGATCTCCGGATCTGTCCCCCATTGAGCATGTTTGGGACTGGATGAAGCGTGGTCTCACGCGGTCTGCACGTCCAGCACGAACGCTGGTCCAACTGAGGCGCTAGGTGGAAATGGCATGGCAAGCCGTTCCACAGGACTACATCCAGCATCTCTACGATCGTCTCCATGGGAGAATAGCAGCCTGCATTGCTGCGAAAGGTGGATATACACTGTACTAGTGCCGACATTGTGCATGCTCTGTTGCCTGTGTCTATGTGCCTATGGTTCTGTCAGTGTGATCATGTGATGTATCTGACCCCAGGAATGTGTCAATAAAGTTTCCCCTTCCTGAGACAATGAATTCACGGTGTTCTTATTTCAATTTCCAGGAGTGTACATAATGAAATCTTTAGTGCCGGGGCAGGTTTCGAACCAATTCACGCACAATATGTGGAGACATTGAGGAATCTGGAGTTTTGAACAAACAACAAACTGTAGCCGAGCTGTATTGTCACGAAGGCATCAAATTCCGCGTTAAGGGCGGTCTGAGTTGCAGTCCCAGCTCAGAACCAATATTATCAACATACAGAAGCTCCGATAAAAGACGGAATAAGTGTCCTGTGAGCCTACATAGCGTTTGTTTCGTCACTAGAAATAAATAACTAGTACAAGAAAGGTTACTAGTGATAGGGTTTCTACATGTCGCCACTCCAGACTTTATTGTGGCTCAACCTAACGTCTGCTTGGTAGAGAAGGAATATCATTATTAACGTGAATTTCAGACCGCAATGCCGTTATATCTTCTTCACTGTGTGTAGCCAGAAGAGTATGGAATCTGTTTCTCCCTATCCAAAAACATTGACCGAAGTTGGAATCGAAAACAGACCATAAATATAAGAACCTATCATCAGCACCGCATACCACCAAATCCTCTGCCCAGGGGCTCATTTTTCTATCATAACGCCGTTGTACTACACTGGCTGAGAATTCTGACACACATAGGCTCCCTGTATCAATTTGCTGCATGTTCAGTAAATTCATTTACTTGGTTGACCGAATCACCATGAACTAGCTGCCTCGGCTAGCCAGTGCATGCATTCACCTTTACTTTGTAATCACCAAAATAAAATCACGTAACTACCACCAACACAGAACTGCCAACAGTGTAGGATGCAGAAATTAAAATAGGAAGTGTTCCTTTCCACTTGAGCTACTTTATTGCGCCATCGGTTTGTTGAAAACGTCGTGCAGTGCAAAAGAAAAGGTATAACTGTTTGTCTCTCATAAGTGTTGACCTGGCGATATGCATTATCCCACAGCGCTTTGGAATGCAGAAGTTCTGGAGGAATTGTTCTTGACTTCTGGAGCTGTTATAGCTACATGTTAGCTAGTTGTGTAATGGTAAGTATCGTGCACGGTATGTAAGACGACGCGAGTTCGAGTACGTTCACTGCTATATATTTTAAAACGCAATTCTGCTGTCTGCTAAAATTATCAATCTAATGGAACTCGTAACATAATTGCCTTCACTTCTCAACCCAAAATAGTCGTGTGTGGAAAAAGGGCTAACTTCTGCGACATTTTGTTCATTTCAGGTTTAATAGACAGCCAAACAGTAGATGCATCTCGAACCTTTTGTATTATGTATGGGTAGAGCGCATCGTGCCAAAATACGTCGGAAAAGTGTTTTCTACATTACCTGTCGTCTGGTAGTGGCATTTTGTTCTTCTTCAAACCTTGTTTGACAGATTTAACTCAGAACAAGTAATCAATAAACTGCATGTGCATTTTCAGACTGTTATAAATGACATCAGAGAATTCGCATATATCGTTGATGATTTATTTCTCTCTCATGTTTACTATTGTTTTAACAACATTAAAGGAAACCTTACGAAAATTGTGAACTGTATTATAAAAAATGAAATCAAACTACCCACGATAACCTTACGACGAAAGTCTGTTTTAATAAAACTGAGTATCTGTATACAAGCGTGCCTCTATCGTAACGAATTGGTAAAATACTACTCACTTAGATTTTGATTGGGTCTGTGTTTAATTGGTATGTTGTGTCATACTCAAGAAGTATGCAAATGTGGCATTTCATAAATAAAGTTATGTATTCCTAGAAACCCAAAATTTGCTTGTCAGCAGCGGAAAGAGGCGTTACCTGTTGTGCAGCATTGTAAGTTTTTCACCATTGCACTATGAGCCGAATGTATTTTCTTGCGATTTCCTTATCGATGTTTGATCTGACTCCGTGTAGCTCTTTCGCAGAAGGGATAAAAACGCTACACTCAGTGAGACTGGAAATGCGAACCATATCGGACGCCTTGTCAGGGGTCAGCACGTTACCACAGAGCTGGTGAAGAACTATGCGTACGAGCTTCCTCTTACGAAACCAATAGTGCCTAGAACTCGTAAATCGCTATTTGAAGGACGAGATTAGTTGCAATTTCCACGTGCAACGACTTTCCTGGGCTGAAAACCGTAAATTTACAATCTTTTGTTACACCTCAAGCGATAATAACTCAGATTATTCAATGGAGATGACAGGTAAAATCAAGTAAACTTTGAGGCTTAATTCCGTGCACACCAGGAAGTAACTCGTCGATCACAGAGTTGTCAAACATACGTTGCCTAGTTGCCAAATCTCAGTTACAACACCAGCAGGAAGAAGACGAACCGATGTGATCTTACAGCGGGCTGGGAAGTGACCATAGCTGGTGTCTCCAAGTCGCGGCTGCTACGGCCTGGAATACGTAATGCGTCTGATTCGCATTTCTGTAACTAGGATCAGGGACTGGAGCGTAGTTACTAATAATACTCAGAACTTACGGCAAACTAAGCATCATAAATCAGTAACTCTCATAGTTGTTTTTATATTTCTTTCGTAAGTGTACTCAAAACTAAGAATTTCATTCACAGACGTTTTCGTGCCTCGCCGATAGTCGAGCACAACAAACAAATAAAAATAAAAAAAGAATGTGTGTGTGTGTGTGTGTGTGTGTGTGTGTGTGTGTGTGTGTATTTTGCCAAAGGGCAAAGAGATCTTACTGCCTTCCGATATACGTCGCTGTCAGTTCTTCCATACGATATAATATTAGTTCAAATTTAATATTCGCTTCTATAATGTAGGAAAGTATTTCATAGTTGCAAATCTCGCATCCGACTCATTGACCTTACACTTAGTCGCTGACCATAAATTCTAGCTCAGAGTGACACCAGTTTAAGTAACGTAATGTAGCGAAGACTGTTTGCCAGTGATCTTTCTCACCGGGAACTACGCAATTCACTCATTGGGCTCCATAAGTACACTGTAACAGTAATTTCTGTGTGTATGCAATGCATATGGATTAGAATTTAGTGGTGCTCTCTCTTCCACTTCTGTATACAACATGCCTGACCTAAACGGGCCCTTTGTCATTACAAGCCCTGGGCAGTGCAAAATCATACTGACAACAGTAATGTGCTTATACTGACAACCTGACTGTTAATTTTACCTAATTTCGTAACCATTTAAATAAAACAACATGACCTTTCAGTGGGAGACATTTCGTCCCTCTTTTCCTTCTGCGAAATTTGTCAGTAAGCTTTTTGCCTTTCAGCCACCGAAATGCTGCAGAGTACGGCCGGTAAACGATTCACAAACCACGATTTAGTGCCGTTAAGACGATTTCTTTAAACGTTGTGGTAGCTGAAGGAATTTAGTTTCTTCCTAAATCATCTCAAGCAGTAATGTTCACAGACATCTCAAATAGGAAAAAGCTCATTATCCAGGTACGAAGGTTGTAAAACAAACTTCCCACAGTTTGTGTCACGTTGATCTTTTCGTCTGATAGCACTGCGTAAGTATTTTGTCTATGAGGTATCATAAGTAGTGTTCCTGTAGCTGCGGGAATCATTGGTTGAAAACGAGTTTAACACCAATGGGTACAGTACTACTAAATATTCAAAATGATTATCAACCTAATTCTGAGTTCATCCGCAAACTGAGGCGAATTTATAATATTGAAGCTAGACTGTGTATACTTGTCTTCCTTGAGTGGGAATTGGAAGGCATTTACACACATGTATACAATACTATGAATACTTCGAACGCTATAGTTAACGTTGCTCTCATAAACTACTTTTGTTTTTTAATTCTTCTGGGTCTTCAGCGTGCAATATGTGTTGTAGATACAGTCTTAGAGCAATAAATTGACCGCCGAGTCGTTCGCGTAACGTGGGCAATACAGTTGTGCTCCTCTCAGAATCCTATGTCCGGCAATATGCTCGTTCTGGCAACATTGTAGACTGCGGAACATCCCAGAGGAAGTCTTGACTTCAGTCTTAGTACTTTATTCTTGACTACGACCGTAGTCTTGAGGTAAAACGCGAAACTAGCTAATACGACGTCTGGTAACTAAAAGCACACGTCGACAAAGTTTTTATCGCCCCTTTCCTCTCGGTGCTGAAGCTATGAGTGTAATTCAAGAGAATCTACAATAGATTTCGCTTTCTGTCACACTGGTAATAATAGTTTGGTCCAACAATGTTTTAGCGAAAGATTTCTTTGCCGACCATCTGCCTCTGAACACCGCATGCGTCTGAGTTCTCTGGGACCCGTTTACTGCCTACCGGCGGGGGCTGAGGCACTGCATTGTCTCGCCTTATGCCGACAACGTCTGCTCCACTCCGTACTCTCGACCACGTAAAATGCTTTAATGTTGTTGAGTGGTGACCCATAAAATCTGTCTACGATTTGTGTTTCATTCTTGATAGCAAAGGAGGCACAAAACCGTTTTTGTTTGATGATTATTTTGTTATACTAGAATGCAATACATCAATGTGGCACAGAATTAATTTCATTGTTTCTGATCCAGTGCACTACAATTAAAGCGTCACATTCTGTTCTTTTTCCTCTCACGGGAGGTTCCTCAAATAATTTATTATTGTCATGGATTCATACGTGTTAGTCAAGGCACAGATAGTAAATGCAATGTAATGTGTTTGGTTTCTTTCTTTGATTCTCTATGGTAAATGGATGCAAAAGATTGTGTCAATACCTATCAGAACCTGCTCTATAGCTACTCAGGCAAATTGCTTGTTTTGAGGTCTATACCTTAATTAATTGAGAAGTGAACGCTGTTCACAAGTGATATTTAAAATATTCAATTGGATTTAAGGCGACAAAATTGCCCATATTTGAAGCTACCCAGAGAAAAAGGAAGTTGGTAGAGCCGCTGTTAGCAAATGTCTGCAGGGAGTTCCTAATTGCTAGTGTGGAAATTTAGCATAGAGGCCCTATAGTAATCAAGAGGTTCATTTCCTTCATACTTATCACCCTGGCATGTGAGTCTTAAGTGAAGAACGATATTGAAATTCGTATCGTTGATGGTCGATTCGAATTTCTTCAGAGACACTGGTATTGCGAAGCAGCTTGACAGTCACAAAGCCAAGATCTATGACCATTAACACAACTTACTGAGTCGAACTACCAAGAGGATTTGATGTGTAAAGGTTTTCTTCCGATTTCGATACAGAATTTTTTCTGGAAATTCGCAGCTCCATAAAATATATCAGAAAAAAAATCTCGCACACGCTGGCCCCTACCACGGTTAGAACTGACGACTAATGGAGCCGTTCTGACCCGAGACACGGGCGATACCACCTTTTTTTTATTTATTTATTTTGTTGGGTCTCCTTCCTCCCCTTCAACCCATCCTTACGCTCGCCAGAAGTTGCCTTCTCGGCCTGGCTTCATCGCCATTAAAAGTAATAGTTCTTCTTCACGATGAAATAAAATACTTCTTCTGTAAAGAAAAGAAACTTGTTCTCCTTTAAATCATTCCCCTGCGTAATGTTCTTCTTCATGACGAAATAAAAAGACTTCTTCTGAACAGAAAAGAATAGTATTTTCCTTGAAAAAATTCCCCTGCTCGTCCTCCAACAAGGTGGCACTGACTCATCTGACACGCGATCCTCAAAACTCGTCTTCTCGAAATTAATAAGCCTTCACTTTATATACCCCAAGCACTAAAGCTTGGCCTCGTTCGTTAAGTGATCCTTTCTTTTTCGCCCAGGTTTCCTTCTCGTAGTTG
Source organism: Schistocerca piceifrons (assembly GCF_021461385.2). Lineage (NCBI taxonomy): Eukaryota > Metazoa > Arthropoda > Insecta > Orthoptera > Acrididae > Schistocerca > Schistocerca piceifrons. The sequence continues at coordinate 801,361,406 of NC_060149.1, forward strand.
TGAGGGCAGACGTCGCTGAAGTCCGCAGACCGTCCTGTGGTGTGCTGGAGTGTGATGTTAGGCAATGTTCCTTCGGATAAAGTGACATTCACAACGTGAGTCACAAACTCAAAACTTTCTCTCGACTATCGATGATAGTATAAAACAAAGTCCTAATGTAAGCAACGAAAAAAAAAAGTACAGTTCGTCTAGCATCCTCTTATAAGTCTCTTCATCGTATGTGTGTCATATCGTCACTAGTTGTAATGCCGCGATATAATTGGCAAACTTTCTCTTATATTTTGGGTCCCTCATCAGTAAATTAGTCTGTGTGGCTAGGTATACTCTGTAGCCCATGTATGTCCCGTCTTCCTGGGCATTAATGATGTAGTGCAGTGTGTGCGCTGCCAACCACGTCCACGTGTTCTTTTTGGTTACCGGATAGTAAGTTCCATCCGGTTGGAGAATCGATGTTAGAGAGATGTTCTGCGTTGTTATCCTGCAGATCGATGCCATGGTCCTACGACACCAGTTCAATATATGGCCGTTCTCACCACAGGCACAACGGTGTTGTAAGGTGTCGATGACATTACATTCTCGACACTTGTCTGACACTGACAGATGTATTTTATGGAGTCGCTCTCTAGTTGGTATTGTCTGATTGACAATTTTGTACCAAGTGGATCGGACGTCAGTGCCTAGAACACTGTTATTGATGTTTGTCCGGATTCTAGCCCAATCCGTAGAGGAGTACTTCGTCACCATGCGGTTGGTTCTTCCAGTTTCGTTCATCAGCCGATATAGTTGAGCAGATGTTAGATCACTTAATGGAGCACTCGATTTCGACTTCAAGTAGCTGGTTTCTAAGAAAAACATCCTGATATGATTCGCCTTATAGTGCACTTCCCCCAGGTTTATTGGTATTAGCATGTTGTATGGTTGATATGTCCTTATGGCCATACGAAGTGCGCTGTCGGGGTATTTGTGGCACAGCTGCAGTGTATTACGTACGAGGAGAGCCTTGCATTTCGTTGAGACATCTATTACACCCAGGCCCCCTTCCGCCGGAGGGAGAGTGACGACGTTGATCCCCACCTTGAATATCTCACCCCTCCAAACATACCATCCGACTGCCTACATGATGCCCCTGGCAATAGTGTCCACCACCGGGAGAACCTGTCCAACATACCAGATTTTGGAAAGGATCTTGGTATTGATGAATTGAACTCATTGAAGCAGATTCTGTTCTCTGCTTTTATTTTGTTGAAGGCAGGCTTCCGTGATGACCAAGAGTTCTTTCCAATTGACTGCCGTTGTTCTTATAGGGCAACTGCTCATTTTTATACCTGGCAGTTTGACAGTCTCGCACAACCTGTAGGGACAAGTTACATCTGTCGGAAAGCCTCCCCCAATCGGCAATAATCTGGTCTTCGTATAATTTAATTTGGAGCCTGATGCTCGTTCGTATTCAGTGATACTGTCAGTGATCTCCCGCAGCTCCTGTTCCGACCGTATGACAGCACTAATGTTGTCCGCATAGGCAATACATTTTATGTTGCATGAGTAGACAGTTAAGCCCTGAAGTTTGCAATGGAGCATCCGGAGAAGTGGCTCAATTGCTATTACGTAGAGAGGCATAGATATGGGGCATCCTTGCCTTACTGATCTTTCAATAGGAATCGGTCGGGTGAACTGACCATTAACAATGACCTTAGAAGTGGCAGCGATGTACATATTTTGAATCACTGTAATGAAGTCGTCACCGAATCCAAGATGTTTCATAATTTGGAACAGATAGCGGTGCGAAACCCGGTCAAAAGCCTTACATTGGTCTAAAGCTAGAATTGCTGCAGTCGGCCGTGTAATTGCACTGAACGAGACGATCTCTCTGTAATCCGCAAGACTTTTGAACATAGTGCTGCTGACTGGCTGTGATGGATTATCGTCCCTAGGACGTTTTTAATTCTATTTGCAAACACGCGGGCCACAATCTTATAGTCGGAATTCAGGAGGGAGATTGGTCGAAAATGATTGATGTCTTCGTGTGGGTGTTGTTTCGGAACAAGTACAATTAAACTGCCATTGAAGTCTTATGGTAGTTTCAGACCTGCTCTAATTTCGTTACATATATGCACAAAACAATTTCCCAGTAGATGCCAGTATTCCTTATAAAATTCAATGGGAAGTCCATCCGCGCCAGGGGATTTATTAGGCTGAGCCTTCCTCAAGGCCATCTTAATTTCATCCGCAGTGACTTCACTCATCAGTGACTCCCTGTCAGCCTCGGCTAGTTTCACTGTTAGAAGATCTAGCATGGCGAAGATGATCTCATCGTCTGTCGGGACTGCCATATAGAGTCTCCGATAATAGTCAGTGATATAATCCTTTATTTCCATCTGAGTCGTCAAGAAGCTGCCATCTTCCGTTTTCAATTTACTGATCAGTTTTTGTCTTGCTCGTCGTTTCTCTCTGCCGAGGTGGAACGAGGATGGATGTTCATCGGAAGTACTGTTGGTGTCTCTAGAGCGGATTTTGGGACCTTCCATTTGTTTCCGTTTCAGTAGTAACAACTTTGCCTTAATCCTTTTAATTTGTACTATGTTTTCATGCGTGACAGACGTTTCGGAGTATAAATCACGTGGGCATCTAAAGTAAAATTCAAAGGTCTGCTTTTGAAAGCGGCTCCTGTCGTAGCTATAGGCCTTCAAGCACCTAATAAGTCGAGGCTTCGTATAGTGGCACCACCACATCGTGACAGACGGAAAAGTAGCCTGTCTGTGTAGACTCGATTCCCAGACCTCCTGCAACTGTTCTCGTAGTCCTTGTTCTCGGAGGATGTCTACATTTAATTTCCAACCTGTTTTGCCACGGAACGTTTTCTGTCTGGTCATACGAATGGTACAGTGGTAGGCCAAGTGGTCTGAGAAACATATTGGCCACGTTTCCGTTGCCGATATTTGCCCCCTCAGAGTTTTCCCCACATAGATCGTATCGATGCGGCTGGCAGATTGTGCGGTGTAATACGTAAAGCAACTTTGGTCCCCATGTAATATTTCCCATGTGTCCTCCAGTTCGAGCTGACGCACTGTTTCTGCGAGAGTTGGACAACCATTAAAATTCGGCCTTTGATCTTTAGGCTTTAAAACGCAGTTGAAGTCACCCCCAAGTACCACGTCTTCTGGATTCCGTCGTAACAGATATAACAGGTCAGTAGCAAAGAACTGGGCTCTGCGCACTCTATTTTGATTACCAGAAGGGGCGTAGATGTTTATAACTCGTATACCGTGAATTAGACACGAAATGCCTCTCCCGTTTTCCAGTAGTTCAACGTCAGAGATGGTCACTCCCTCTTTGATTAGGAAAGCCGTACCGGAGGAGCTATCCGGAGTGGTGTTTTTGCCACTTCGTAGCCAGGAATGTCTAGGTGAAGGTTATCGTCCAACTGCTGCAGCATCACAGTATCCGCGTCACAGCTGTAAAGGTAGTCGCGAAAACTGTACAGCTTCTGAGTCGAGGTAATGTTATTGATATTTAACGTGGCTAACTTGTAGTCACGAAACGGAGGAGACATTTCCAGCTAGTGGTGCGAAGTCTCAATCCAAGTATGGAAGGGAGACGTCGGTAGGAACCATTAATAAGTATCAGAAAAGTAATCAGCGTCCCCTGTCGGAATTGTTGAAGCAGGTACTGTCCTTTTGAGTTCTTCATCCCTCACAGCTGAGGAAGCACCTTTCGCCGAGCCGACCTTATTCGTTTCAGTGTCCACTGACATGCCTTCTACGTCATCTGCCCAGTCGCCAACATTAACTGAGTCCCTCTTGGTATGTGAGGCTGTCTCAGCCAGACGGAGGTGTGTGGAGCTATCCCTGAAGACCCGCCGTGTAGTCTTTTCCCCTTCAGCGAGAGCGTGGTCTCCGGCCTCTGAATGGGGCTTCGTGGTGTCTGCCACATCGCTGGTGCCACTCTGTTGCTTCTCATCAGGGTTTCCATGTAGAGCATCGGTAAGGTCGCGGGCAATTTGCAAACCTTTCTCACGCAAACTTGGTGCAGTTTGCTCGGCATTCTTGTGGGCTATCCCCCTTTTCTTATGTTTCTTCGGCGAACTGCCTCGCCTCCCATTTTCGTCAGCCGCTGGAGATGAAACGCTATCTTGCCCACCAGTTAACCCTGCCGTTTGCGCTGAGACAGGCATCTGTTTGTTGCCAGTGTCCGAATCGTTGATGTTTCCTTGGAATTGTACACCACAGTGAAGGCTGGCCAAATTCGTACCCACTGGCTCGTTAGTTTCCGTTGGAACCTCAGGGGTTACATCAGTGATGTCCTCTGTGGTGGAAGTTTCCATTGGCGTCACTTGGTCGTCGTCCAAGGCGTTGGAAATTGTGTCCACAACTGAATGTTCCACGTTGGCCATGTTCGTGCGGGCTGCCGCCACATATGTCAGCGGTAGTGAAGTCATCGTATTAGTTGGCACGGTGTCTCCTGGTGGCAACTGCGTCACCCTTCGTTGGATACACTGAGCACGAACGTGATCCGTGGCACCGCACCCAGAGCAGGTACGCGGCTGACCGTCATATATGACGATCGCCCTGTATCCACAAATAGTAACGTAAGATGGTATGTGCCTCTGCAATTCCATTTTAACCTGCCGAACACCGTTCAGGACAGGAACCTTAAACGTCGCCCATTTTTCGGCAACATTGCTAACAACTTTACCATAATTTTTGAGCACCGCGTCGATTTCAGCCGCAAGTACTTCAAATGGTAACTCAAAAATTCGAAGAGTTCGAAGACCAAATCCTGCATGCAAAACCTCAACCTCTCCGATGTTCCCATCACGGTATTTAAATTTAAGCTTACCACTACATGACTGCAAAATCTGTTCGCAAATATCAGCAGCTTTAAACTTGATGTAGACAACGCTACTAACGATCGACAGGTGTACGCCGATAATATCGTCAAAGGATCGTTTCAGACTTTCCTCAATCCATAATTCTATCTCAAAAGTCTTCGGTCGTGCATAGTTGTGATCGAATACAAATTTCAACGTGTCTCTGCGCGTTATGTCGTTAATGTTCCGGTTCTAAACATTGTCACACAATAACACGTTATTGTGGCCGCTAGAACAGCGTCTACTCACCAGTAAACAGCACACAGCCAGCAGCAGCGAGGACGTAAACACACCGCGCGTCCGCTCGCCACGGCCGCTGAAGGCCGACGAAGTGAAAGATAATAAAAGTTGTCACTTATGTGAAGAATAGCATTTCTTTAGGCAAAAAACTGAATTTTCTGTCTCAGTGTCTTAGTTTACATGAGGATTACATAGCACGAGTCATTCAAATGGAAAGGGAGTATCAAGTGAATTTAACGAGTCAATTCAGTACCATACGCGGAAGTGGTTGCCTTGTCACAGTGTTGCCTAATGTTTGTGACGATGTTGCCAATTCTCAACTGTGCTGGGAACAGCTCTGTAGCGGTATGCGAGGAGAATCCCGTGCTCGTGTCATAGGAGGATACGGAGAGGAGACGCGGGGTTTGGTTAATATGCAGCGTTTTCTCCTACCAATTATGTCAAACATTCAGGTGTATAATCATCCATCACGATTACAGTTTCCTGCAAAATAGATGCGAATTATACACTTACCTTGTTACTTTGTGGCAAAAGATTATTTCAGTACAATAAAAAGTCTTTGGACATCACTTATTCCCACCTGTCACAAAAGTAAGATTACAAACACTATGCACCTCGAAATCGATTGCACCTATGTGCAGTCTTGTGACGATTAAATAAATCGTCTTAACGGCACTAAATCGTGGTTTGTGAATCATTTACCGGCCGTACTCTATCGCATTTCACTGGTTAGAAGGCAAAAAGCTTACTGAAAAATTTCACAGAAGGAAAAGGGGAACGAAATGTCTCCCACTGGAAGGTCACGTTGTTTTATTTAAGTTATTACAAAATCAGGTAAAACGAACAGTCAGGTTGTCCGTATAAGCACGTTACTGTTGTCGGTATGATGTTGCACCGCCCAGGGCCTGTAATGATAAAAGGCCCATTTAGGTCAGGCATATTGTATACAGAAGTGGAAGAGAGAGCACCACTAAATTCTAATCCGTTTGCATTGTATACACACATAAATTACTGTTACAGTGTACTTATGGAGCCCAATGAGTGAATTGCTTGTTTTCCGGTGAGAAAGATCACTGGCAAACATTCTTCGCTACATTACGTTACTTAATCTGGTGTCACTCCGAGCTAGAATTTATGGTCAGCGACTAAGAGTAAGGTCAATGAGTCGGCTGCGAGTTTTGCCACTGTGAAATACTTTCCTACATTATAGAAGCGAATATTAAATTCGAACTAATATTGCGAAAATTTTGTACTTGGATAGCTTAGAATGAAAATCTTTCTGTTTATTGCAAAGGAAAACAACTGATTTTCTAAAAAATTGTCTGTCATACACAACTTCAAACAGGTCATGTCGACCAAATCATATGGAAGAACTGACAGCGACGTATATCGGAAGGCAGTAAGATCTCTTTGCCCTTTGGCAACACACACACACACACACATTCTTTTTTTATTTTTATTTGTTTGTTGTGCTTAGTTTTGAGTACACTTACGAAAGAAATATAAAAACAACTATGAGAGTTACTGATCCATGACGCTTAGTTTGCAGTCAGTTCAAATGGTTCAAATGGCTCTGAGCACTATGGGACTTAACTTCTGAGGTCATCAGTCCCCTAGAACTTAGAACTACTTAAACCTAACTAACCTAATGACAACACACACATCCATGCCCGAGGCAGGATTCGAACCTGCAACCGTAGCGGTCACGGGGTTCCAGACTGAAGCGCCTAGAACCGCACGGCCACACCGGCCGACTGCAGTCAGTTCTGAGTATTATTAGTAAATACGCTCCAGTCCCTAAACCTAGTTACAGAAATGCGAATCAGACGCATTACGTATTCCAGGCCGTAGCAGCCGCGACTTGGAGACACCAGCTATGGTCACTTCCCAGGCCGCTGTAAGATCACATCGGTTCGTCTTCTTCCTGCTGGTATTGTATCTGAGATTTGGCAACAAGGCAATGTATGTTTGACAACTCTGTGATCGACAAGCAAATTTTGGGTTTCTAGGAGTACATAACTTTATTTATGAAATGCCACATTTGCATACCTCTTGAGTATGACACAACATACCAATTAAACACAGACCCAATCAAAATCTAAGTGAGTAGTATTTTACTAATTCGTGACGATAGAGGCACGCTTGTGTACAGATACTCAGATTTATTAAAACAGACTTTCGTTGTAAGGTTATCGTGGGTAGTTTTATTTCATTTTTTATAATACAGTTCACAATTTTCGTAAGGTTTCCTTTAATGTTGTTAAAACAATAGTAAACATGAGAGAGAAATAAATCATCAACGATATATGCGAATTCTCTGATGTCATCTATAACAGTCTGGAAATGCACATGCAGTTTATTGATTACTTGTTCTGAATTAAAGCTGTCAAACAAGGTTTGAAGAAGAACAAAATGCCACTACCAGACGACAGCTAATGTAGAAAATACTTTTCCGACGTATTTTGGCACGATGCGCTTTACCCATACATAATACAAAAGTTTCGAGATGCATCTACTGTCTGGCTGTCTATTAAACCTGAAATGAACAAAATGTCGCAGAAGTTAGCCCTTTTTCCACACACGACTATTTTGGGTTGAGAAGTGAAGGCAATTATGTTACGAGTTCCATTAGATTGATAATTTTAGCAGACAGCAGAATTGCGTTTTAAAAAATATAGCAGTGAACGTACTCGAACTCGCGTCGTCTTACATACCGTGCACGATACTTACCATTACACAACTAGCTAACATGTAGCTATAACAGCTCCAGAAGTCAAGAACAATTCCTCCAGAACTTCTGCATTCCAAAGCGCTGTGGGATAATGCATATCGCCAGGTCAACACTTATGAGAGACAAACAGTTATACCTTTTCTTTTGCACTGCACGACGTTTTCAACAAACCGATGGCGCAATAAAGTAGCTCAAGTGGAAAGGAACACTTCCTATTTTAATTTCTGCATCCTACACTGTTGGCAGTTCTGTGATGGTGGTAGTTACGTGATTTTATTTTGGTGATTACAAAATAAAGGTGAATGCATGCACTGGCTAGCCGAGGCAGCTAGTTCATGGTGATTCGGTCAACCAAGTAAATGAATTTACTGAACATGCAGCAAATTGATACAGGGAGCCTATGTGTGTCAGAATTCTCAGCCAGTGTAGTACAACGGCGTTATGATAGAAAAATGAGCCCCTGGGCAGAGGATTTGGTGGTATGCGGTGCTGATGATAGGTTCTTATATTTATGGTCTGTTTTCGATTCCAACTTTGGTCAATGTTTTTAGATAGGGAGAAACAGATTCCATACTCTTCTGGCTACACACAGTGAAGAAGATATAACGGCATTGCGGTCTGAAATTCACGTTAATAATGATATTCCTTCTATAACAGTCTGGAAATGCACATGCAGTTTATTGATTACTTGTTCTGAATTAAAGCTGTCAAACAAGGTTTGAAGAAGAACAAAATGCCACTACCAGACGACAGCTAATGTAGAAAATACTTTTCCGACGTATTTTGGCACGATGCGCTCTACCCATACATAATACAAAAGTTTCGAGATGCATCTACTGTCTGGCTGTCTATTAAACCTGAAATGAACAAAATGTCGCAGAAGTTAGCCCTTTTTCCACAGACGACTATTTTGGGTTGAGAAGTGAAGGAAAATATGTTACAAGTTCCATTAGATTGATAATTTTAGCAGACAGCAGAATTGCGTTTTAAAAAATATAGCAGTGAAGATACTCGAACTCGCGACATCTTATCTACCACACGCAATAGCTGTAACAGCTCCAGAAGTCAAAAACAATTCCTCCAGAACTTCTGCATTCCACAGCGCTGTGGGATAATGCATATCGACAGGTCAGTACTTATGAGAGACAAACAGTTATACCTTTTCTTTTGCACTGCACGACGTTTTCAACAAACCGATAGCGCAATAGAGTAGCTCAAGTGGAAAGGAACACTTCCTATTTTAATTACTGCATCCTACACTGTTGGCAGTTCTGTGTTGGTGGCAGCTAGGTGATTTTATTTCGGTGATTACAAAATAGAGTCGAATGTCTGCACTGGGTAACTGAGGCATCTAGTTCATGGCGATTCGGTCAACCAAGTAAATGAGTGTACTAAACATGCTGCAAATTGATACAGGGAGCCTGTGTGTCAGAATTCTGATCCAGTGTGGCCCAAGGGCTTTATGAGCGGAGGATTCAGTGGTCTTTTGGATTGATAATAGGTTCACATACTTATGGTCTGGGTTCGATTCCAACTTCTGCTGATGATCTTTGATAGGGAGAGACAGATTCTATTCTCTTCTGGCTACGCCAAGTGAAGAAGGTATAAGGGCATTGTGGTCTGAAATTCACGTTAATCATGATACTCCTTCTCTACCAAGTAGCCGTTAGGTTCAACCACAATAAAGTCAGCGTTGGCGACATTTAGAAACTCTATCACCAGCAACCTTTCTTATACTAGTAATTTATTTCTAGTGACGAAAAAAACGCTATGTAGGCTCACAGGATGCTTATTCCATTTTCTATTTGAGCTTCTGTACGTCGATAAAATTGGTTCTGAACTGGGAATGAGACTCAGACTGCCTTTAACGCGGAATTTGATCCCTTCGTGACAATACAGCTCGACTACAATTTGTTGTTTGTTCAAATCTGCAGATTCCCCAACATCTCCACATGCTGTGCGTGAATGGGTTCGAATCCTGGCCCATCACTAAAGTTTTCATTATGAATTTCCAAGCTCTAGCATGAGAACACCTATCTGCTGGTGGATAATAATTTTGAATTTTAATGTTTTTTCATTCGTTGTCAACACTAACAATATCTGACGGTTTTGACTCCCAGTGAGACACAGAAATATTTGCAAGATCAGTGTAAGTTCAAGGGTGGTGGTGGAGAATAATTCGGTAGCTGACGTCTCTTTGTGTGTAGTCAACAACGATATGTTTCTAGTTCAAACATGCCCACATGTAGCTGCTGGTATAACATACCCATATTTAACGTTCGGTTTCTCTAGAATAGAACAGCGATAGATGCCGGGTTGGAGTCCTGAGAAGGAAAAAAATTAATGTTTCCTCTCGTCATTTCAGTTAAAACATCTTAGCTACTGCCGAGAAAATCCGATATGCGCAGTTGTTTGTGCTTCGATAACAATCTGATTAGGTTCTGGGTTCGAATCCCTGTCCAACTCAAAGCTTTACCTCGCGGCCTTTCAAGTTAGTTACTTGTGAAGAAGCAATATTTAACGTCTCTATTAGTTCGTTAACAGGGACAATAGATGCTGGGTAAGAATTTCCGTCCGTTAAAAATGTTTACGTTATGTAATTTAAAGTTGATATTTGGCAACTGAAACTGTCTAAAATCGAGGTATATCACTCTCTGTATGCATAGTCAGAAATGACTGATAGTTTCTGTCAGTCTGCATGACCTCGGTCTGAATCCATATGCAGAACGAGACGGTTCTTCGTGTCATTTGAAGTTCATACATATTCTCAACTAGCTGCTCGTGAATAACTTAAATTTTTAATGTCATTTTGTGTTAAATAATTAGTACGGTATGTTACTTTGAAGAGGAAATCATGAATACGACGAACTTACTACGTGCATTACCTATCTGATGTAATAACGAGAGTGGTAACATTTCAGGTATGTCATTTATTGTAATAAATGTGAGCGTACAAGCCTTAAGGAACAGTCTTATCTGTGATAAGGTGTTCTCTGATATTTGTAGTATCGTGGTATAACCTTACATCTTGAGTTATTGCGATACAGAGCTGTGTTTTCTAGTGGTGACTTGTTGGAGCCATTTTCAATAGTCAAACGACTGTACCGAGGAGCGATTAGAGGACCTGCTAGACAGCTGGGTTATGTGGGTTGCATGCGAATCAGCGAAATGCAATTCAGGAGGTTCGGATACTTTTGAGCATGACTGTACAATTACAAAAACGTTTGGTGTAACCTTGAGATCGGTACAGAAGCAGTCGCAATAACAACACACCTGCACGACATATTGGAGTGATATAAAATTTTTGTTGATATGTGAATAGTGGTCCATTTATTAACGGAGAGATGAATCGGTTAAAAAAACTGGAGATAGAGGTAGGCTTTCGGACTTGTACATCATTGGAAGTAGATTTGGCCACTCGATTGAAAGAAAGAAAGATCATTACACTAGCACAGGAGTGTACAAGATAGACTGCAAGGACTAAGGTATCTTAAAAAATTGTTAAGTATAACATAACCACACTTTTGTCGCAATCCATGATTCGTAAAATTCTGTACAATGCTCGCAAAGCACCTTCCCCAGATATTCTACAAGAACTTGAAATCTATTACAGTAGGAAGAGAAAGATTCTATAAATATTATATTAAAAGAGCAATTAGGTTTCAGCAAAAACTGGTTTTTCGATCTTTCCATTGAACATCTATGAGCGGTCCTATCTCTCCTTAGAGTGGATACGTAACATTCCCACAGAGGGCGACATAGTGCTCTGCTCACTCACATTTGAATTAACTACTGTATACTCAGTTTCCTTGGACTATACCAACTTACACTTCTGTTCTCGTACAAATCTCAAACTAATGGTCAAGAGTTACATAGTGTTACATACTGCACAGCAAAAAAAATTAATGTAGAGTAATGAAATTTCGGGAATATATTTCTCTAGGTAACGTATTTAAGTGATTAACATTGCAAGATCACAGGTTAATGTAAGCGCGAGATAAGCCATTGCAAATGTGAAATGCTGCTATGTTAACAACAGATGTAACCATTGAATGCAAGCATGCAGACGTACGTACATTGTGTTGTTCAGGCCACTGATGCCAGTTTGTGGCATGGAGTTTCCTACCTGTTACTCTTGGCTGGTCAAAACAGGGATGCTTAATGCTGTTTGTTGGTGACGCTGGAGTTGTTGTCCGATGATGTCCCGTATGTACTAGATTGGAGACAGATCTGGTGATCGAGCAGAGCAAGACAACATGTCGACACTCTGTAGAGCGTGTTGGGTTGCAACAGCGGTATGTGGGCGAGCGTTGTCCTGTTGGATAACACCCCCTGGCATGCTGTCCATGAATGGCAGCACAACAGGTCGAATCACCAGATTGACGTACAGTCAGGATGCGTGGGATAACGAGTGTACTGGTTATTCTCCGTGTTTTACTGCCTCTGTTAACACGTACCAATAAAACTAATATCGGACTAGGTTAATTTGGAACTGCTCTATCGAGCGGGCACATAGATTTCCGCTCTAATAATTTTTTTAACGTTGAAAGGTACTTGTTCATTTATTATGATTAATTTTGGTACAAATCTTTGAAGATGTTTGGGAATTATAGTAAAAAAACTTGTGAATAGTTAGCAGCTGATCGTTCCTGGCCTATAGCCGGCCGCTGTGGCCGAGCGGCTCTAGGCGTTTCAGTCCGAAACCATGCTGCTGCTACGGTATGTGATGAGCAAAATCCTAACGCTGTAGTAGAGTGCTGTGAATATTTGGACCGGCATTCCGGCATTATAGATCAGAATCTCATTGGGCCATATCTTCTATCTGGCCGTCTGAATGGCCACCTGTAATAGAGGTTCGTGCAAAGCGTTTTACCTGAGCTGTTGGAGAACGTACAATTAGCTGCTGCCGGCCGGTGTGGCCAAGCGGTTCTAGGCGCTTCAGTCTGGAACTGCGCGACCGCTACGGTCGCAGGCTCGAGTCCTGCCTCGGGCATGGGTGTGTATGATGTCCTTAGGTTAGTTAGGCTTAAGTAGTTCTAAGCCTAGGTGACTGATGACCTCAGATGTTATGTCCCTTAGCGCTTAGCGCCATTTGAACCTGGCCTATATGAGCATATCAGCCTCTACCCACATCAGACATCCCAACATTTTTTGTTAAAACTTTGAATCGTTCATCACTCATAACTGCAACGTCCCTAGCTTGTTCTATCGACAAAGAAGCCCTGAATTTAAGGAAGCGATGTTAATCTAACCCTACACAACCTTAAATCTAGGACAGTACAGCCTAAGGATGACGACTACTAGATATTTGCATGCAATAGGCACCTCTGTGATTTGTACTGCTGACTACTGCTGCATGAAACAGGGAAAACGAGAATTTTACAGAAACATTGCAAACTACAACACTTACGATCATTCTATTGACATACTGACCTCGCGAAAGCTACACTTATCAAGTACTCACAGTTATGCTTTTCCTGTGCTCCGTACTTCTGATGTCACTTTTAATTAACATTTACGCCCGTTCTACTTGACGACAGCACAGAGTACGAACTAAATCGGAGTTCTGGTTGATACTCTGTCGATATGCAACGTTTAGTACCGATCTGAGTGTCTGATCTAGAGTTTTGGGTGAAAGTGAAAACTGAATGGGAGAAAGATCAGCGTGGCTCATACTCCGTGCGATCAGGAAACGGATACTATATTGGAGGCGATGTTAATCATGTAAGCACGAGACATGCTCAGTTAAAGAAATCCATGGAAAACGAAAGTTAACACTGACACTGTATCAGAGAAAGCTACAGAGTATGTACGAGACAAGCGGAGGGAGGCAAGTTAGAGCTCCGCTAATTAAAACTTGGGTAGTTAACAACACACGGCCTGGAAAGTCTGCAAAACGGCTGGGGATGCGGTGTGCTCACCACATGCCCCTCCATATCGCATCCGCAGTGCGGAAGATGACACAACGCCGGTAGACATCCTTTGGATCTTCGCGGCCTGGTGAGGAGTTCAAATGGTTCAAATGGCTCTGAGCACTATGGGACTCAACTGCTGTGGTCATAAGTCCCCTAGAACTTAGAACTACTTGAACCTAACTAACCTAAGGACATCACATACACCCATGCCCGAGGCAGGATTCGAACCTGCGACCATAGCAGTCGCACGGTTCCGGACTGCGCGCCTAGAACAGCGAGACCACCGCGGTCGGCTGAGGAGTTCGTTCAGTTAATATTACAGCGGATGATTTCGAAACCAAGTCTTTCTGAAAGAACAAACCAGACAATTATACGAACTAAACAATCATTCTAAATTGTATCGTAATTTAAAGACTCACCAAAAGAAGAATGGATGAAGTTATCAATTGCTCCGTGGTCCACAATTCGTCGCTAACCACGATTACAATAATTTGTTTCTTATCATTTCAGCTTACAGGATGGTGCAGCTCAGTGCGGCAGCAACTTCTGCGCACTTCCACAATTCATATACTGCATCCGACAAGAATCCGATTGGTGCGGCGCCCACAATTTATCACAGAACCTCAGCATTAGATTTACTCCCAGCTTTTATCTGAACATACCGAACAACGAAATTATTCTTCATAATCTATATAAAAATGGTTCAAATGGCTCTGAGCGCTATGGGACTAAACATCTGTGGTCATCAGTCCCCTAGAACTTAGAACTACTTAAACCTAACTAACCCAAGGACATCACACACATCGATGCCCGAGGCAGGATTCGAACCTGCGACGGTAGCGGTCACGCGGTTCCAGACTGAAGCGCCTAGAACCGCACGGCCACACCGGCCGGCATAATCTCTATAACTTCCCAACGCAATCTGACTGGACTTTGGGCCGGCCGCTGTGGCCGAGTGGTTCTAGACGCTTCAGTCCGGAACCGTGTTGCTACCACGGTCGCAGGATCGAATCCTGCCTCGGGCATGAATGTATGTGATATCCTTAGGTTACTTAAGTAGTTCTAAGTCTAGGGGACTGATGACCTCAGATGTTAAGTCCCATAGTGCTTACAAGGGAACCTCCCCATCGCACCCCTCTCAGATTTAGTTATAAGTGGGCACAGTGGATAGGCCTTGAAAAACTGAACACAGATCAATTGAGAAAACAGGAAGAAGTTGTGTTGAACTGTGAAAAAATAAGCAAAATATACAAACTGAGTAGTTCAATGGAAGACAGGCAACATTAAGGACAATAAGAACTCATGAGAGCCGTGGTCTCGTGGTAACGTGAGCAGCTGCGGATCGGGAGGTCCTAGGTTCAAATCCTCCATTGAGTGAAAAGTTTAATTTTTTATTTTCAGTTTATGTGACAAACTCTTATGTTTTCATCACTTTTTTGGGAGTGATTATCACATCCACAAGAAAACCTAAATCGGGCAAGGTAGAAGAATCTTTTTACCCATTCGCCAAGTGTACAAGTTAGGTAGGTCGACAACATATTCCTGTCATGTGACGCACACGCCGTCACCAGTGTCGTATAGAATATATCAGATGTGTTTTCCTGTGGAGGAATCAGTTGACCTATGACCTTGCGACAAATGTTTTCTGTTCCCATTGGAGAGGCACGTCCTTTCGTCTACTAATCGCACGGTTTTGCGATGCGGTCGCAAAACACAGACACTAAACTTATTACAGTGAACAGAGATGTCAATGAACGAACGGACAGATAATAACTATGCAAAAATAAAGAAAGTAAAATTTTCGGTCGAGGGAAGATTTGAACCAAGGACGTCTCGTTCTCCAGCTGCTCACGCTACCACGGGACCACGGCGCTCCTAATCTCACATCCTCCACTATGTTGCTTATGTGACCCATTGACTATTCAGTTTGTATATTTTGCTTATTTTTTCACAGTTCCACACAACTTCTTCCCGTTTTCTCAATTGATCTGTGTTCAGTTTATCAAGGCCTATCCACTGTGCCAACTTATAACTAAATCTGAAGGGGTGCGATGGGGAGGTTCCCTTGTTAGAGCCATTTGAACCATTTTTTTGACTGGACTTTATACAATTACACAAATATCTCACTGCCCGTTCAATGCCAAAAACGATATCACGAATATCTTCCTCGAGCCCCCAAAGCTATTTGCATACACTCAGGTGACCAAGAGGACACCTTTCCCGCGTTTTTTCACAGTCCTAATCGAACAGTTCTTTGTCACACTTCCCCGCGCGCTGATATAGACCAATCAGACTCCGAGAAAAATGCATAGAAATTCATCTTATTTGGAGCTCTCCTGCCAAGAGGAGGCTACCAGAATTATGAAATGTATTCGCAGTTGCGAATATGGACAACCATCATTGTATAATGAAATGACGACAATGCAAATTTGTGCCGGACTCGAATCCGAATTTTCCGGTTATCGCAAGGGGTCGCCTTACCATTAGGCTGTCCAAGCCCGACTTACGGCCAGACCCATATTTCCAGCCGGCCGCGGTGGCCGTGCGGTTCTGGCGCTGCAGTCCGGAACCGCGGGACTGCTACGGTCGCAGGTTCGAATCCTGCCTCGGGCATGGGTGTGTGTGATGTCCTTAGGTTAGTTAGGTTTAAGTAGTTCTAAATCCTAGGGGACTTATGACCTAAGATGTTGAGTCCCATAGTGCTCAGAGCCATTTGAACCATTTTGAACCCATATTTCCATATGTCGTCAACCATGTGTCAACAACCTGCACCAGTACATTCATTATGTATACAAGGGAGACATTTTAACTGAAACTCGCTTGCCCGGAGTCGGCGGATAAATATGATACTGCATTGCCTGTGTTGTTCAGAAGTACGATGCAAAGTTCCTAGGGACATGCACGTATGTTGTTGACACATGGTTGACGTCATATGTAAGTTTGGGTCTCGAAGTGAGTTTTGCTCGGATAGTCTAATGGTAAGGCGACCGCTCGCTATAAACGGGAAACACGGGTTCGGTTCCCGGTCCGGCACAAGTTTTCATTGTGGCCATTCCATTATACAGCTGATGGTTGTCCATATTCGCTACTGCGAATACATTTCATGCACTTCATAACAGCTGTAGTCGCTGCAGAGCCTGTTCCTTCGGACATGTATGTTTGTATGTATATTTTGTATGTATATGTATGTATATTTGTTTCTCCATCGGTGCACGACCTACGAGACACGTAGGTCGCACAGGAATGTGCCATTGGGCGCTCCTACAGCATTTTTAGCGAGTGCATCCCGCTACTGTACCACGAAAGCTAACGCAACCTACCTGTCCTCCCTCCCCAAAGCAGAGCAGAAATCCGTCCTAACACTCAGGTAAATTTACACTTTCATGCATTACAGAGAAGCGGCGTAGAGTTGGAATTTGTTGATCAGATAGGGCAGTCAAATATTACAATAAAATGCAGGCTTACGCGGACATTTCCTCTAGGCATCGGTATTACTCAACAGAATGGAAAACAGGCACATACATAATGTTATACCACGTTAAAAAGCAATCCTAGAATCAATGAAACAGATACGAAGACGACGTACATCTTATAACATGAAACAAACAAATGCTTCCAGAATCAAATTTTCACTCTGCAGCGGAGTGCGCGCTGATATGAAACTACCTGGCAGATTAAAACTGTGTGCCGGGCCGAGACTCGAACTGGGGACCTTTACCTTTCGCGGGCAAGTGCTCTACCAACTGAGCTACCCAAGCGCGACTCCCCCCCCCCCCCCCCCCTCAAAGCTTTACCTCTGCCAGTACCTCGTCTCCTACCTTCCAAACTCTACAGAAGCTCTCCTGCGAACCTTGCAGAACTATCACTCCTGAAAGAAAGGTCCCGAGTTCGAGTCTCAGTCCGGCACACAGTTTTAATCTGCCAGGAAGTTTTAAACAAATGCTTTCCGTCGACAATGGGCGTTTCATGAAATACGTGATGAACAGTATGTGTTTGCGCTGATTCTAGCTATACCTTGCAAAAACAAAATTGCAGATATCTTATATCTTCCGAAACAGTGGTGAACATACACATGACGACTCTTAGGAGAGACACCATATACATTGTTAACGTTGAACACAGAACCGATTTTACTAGGATTTCCGTTGAGCGGCAATGTCGCGTCCCGGCGACCATTTTCTGTGGGGCCGCAATGGTGCGCCTGCCGTGGCAGCAACCCATCTAACACTCTCGCCGTGTTTGCCACCTAGTACACAGGCGCTACCCTGGAAAAAATTCGGTCGGCAGCTGACGCCAAGCTAAGTGAACGAAACCTAGGTACACCACTTGACCGCTGTTGAGCTGGCGTATGAAAGGTTATGTTATGGTAAGAAGACAACCTCCAAGAGACGACCAGTTAGAGAAAGCCACAGTCGTATAAGGAGGGACCAGTTTCGCAACGATTATTTTCAAAAAAACTTTGTTGTCCATTGTAGCAAAAATGTCTCGAGGAGAAGACAGTGATTAATCTAG
Source organism: Schistocerca piceifrons (assembly GCF_021461385.2). Taxonomy (NCBI): domain Eukaryota; kingdom Metazoa; phylum Arthropoda; class Insecta; order Orthoptera; family Acrididae; genus Schistocerca; species Schistocerca piceifrons. Next base: position 801,379,671 of record NC_060149.1, read on the forward strand.
TGCGTTATTTGTACTACGTAAACGTCGCCGTGTAACGCGACTGCCATCATCCGACAGTGATAATTAGTCTGATAGTTCAGTAAGTGATCAAAGTACTTGGTTTGAACCTCGAGGCAACCAGCCAAACAATGTGCATTTTACAAGAGCCCACTGTGCCAAAGTGAGTGGTGAAAATGTGCAGAAGTGTAACCAAGTCGGATATTTTTATGGACTTTTTGTCAAAGATGAAATATGATGTGTTGGCAGAAGAGCCAACACTGTGTTGCTAGAGGAGGCCGAAATGTACGCGTTTAAGCTCACGCTGACTGGCGTGAGGTCTGGAACAGTTAAGGGAATCAATAGTAGCAAATAAAGTACGTAGTTGATATAATACTTAACTTTAATCCACAATTGGTGTACATCGCTCTTGACGGTACATGTTATAATCTCAATATCAAATGCTATGGCGCCTTGCTAGGTCGTAGCAAATGACGTAGCTGAAGGCTATGCTAACTATCGTCTCAGCAAATGAGAGCGTAGTTGTCAGTGATCCATCTCTGGCAAAGTCGGCTGTACAACTGGGGCGAGTGCTAGTAAGTCTCTCTAGACCTGCCGTGTGGTGGCGCTCGGTATGCAATCACTGATAGTGGCGACACGCGGGTCCGGCGTATACTAATGGACCGCGGCCGATTTAAAGGCTACCACCTAGTAAGTGTGGTGTCTGGCGGTGACACCACAAAATATTTCAACACATCAGTGAACAAACAAATATTTATCCTACATAAACGACAATGATTTGCAAACGTTTGAGTCAATGGGTTCAACAAACAAGAATGAAATAAAGTAGTTGTTTGGATTGATTTTGTCAGTGAGATTGGAGAAACTCCTATCTATAAATTTATATTGGTCCCAGGATCCAATGTTTATTATTCCGGCAAAAGTAATGAGCAGAGATCGTTTCGACATTGTGTTGAGAAGGCTTCGTTTCGCAGACAGTCTTAAAGCTGATACCTCCGATCGCCTTCTTAAATTTCAGTTCATTATCGACGACCCCAACAAGAATTTTAAGACGTATTATGATCTTGTTGGAATATTACGTATAGGCGAGTCTCCAATTCCATTCCAAGGACGAGTTATATTTAGGTAATATTTGAAACAGAAGAGACACAAGTATGGCAACAAAATGTTTAAATTTCACAGCGATAATAAACAGTGCTACAGTTTTCGGATTTACACTGCCAAATTCCTTGATAAAGAAAACACCACGCTGTGATGAATTTGTGTCAAGATGTATTCAATAAAGGCCACACATTATGTACCGATAATTGGTATATCAGTGTAGGTTTGACAATAAAACAAAGAACGCGGATTTTTTTGATACCCTTCGACTAAATCACAAAAGAACACATGAACGACCACCACGTGTGTAAATAATTTCACCAATGTTATTTGCAGATATCTCGAGAATGGCAATAAAGCCGAAACAGTTGTCGTAATAAAAATTACTAGACTTATTGCAGCCGGTCTGGACCTTCCTTTTCAAAATGTCATATGATGTTTACTGTGCTGCGGGCCCAGTAGAACTAAATAATAAACGAATAATAAATCACAAAACAATTCCCAAAGATATTGTAACGACCAAATTGAAACCCGGGATTTGATTGTAAAAAGGAGTAGGTGGGGAATTACGGCACTGAAATGGATAGGCAAATGAGACGTTTTGGTTCTTTCACCAAACATTCGAGTGAAATGGAAAACGTGACTAACAAAAGGGGGTTTTTCGAAAGTCAGAAATTATTACTGAACATAATAAGGGAAAAGCTACTATTGACATTTCCGATCAAATGAGTGTATGTATCAGTCCATTGAAAGGCTGTAAAATGGTATCGAAGGTCAGCTTTCTACCTTTTTTTTAACACTGTTGTTGTTAATGCATTGTATGTATTCGAAGACGTGACGGGGCGGAAAATGTCAGTACAATACTTCGGAAGTAGTTGGCAGATGCGCTCACACGGCGTTCACAGGAAGGAACTCCAGTCAGCGTCAGTATAAGAAGATGCATACACCAGGTCGAAACAAAGGGAGGAAAGGCGCATAAAGCATGTAAATATTGTTCAGAATGTTGGAAAACAAGCATAAAAACATTCGGGCGCAGTACAGGTAGAAAATCAATGAAACAGGTTAAACTTGGAAAAATAAACACCATCTTTGTATTGAATGTTTTAATTAACTTGTTTAAAGTTAAAATATTTGTGTTTTAACCTTGATACCGCCGTTCCCATGCGCTGATGTCGTCCAAATGAGAAATACATTATCAGGCCCAGAAGACTGGCGCCGCCACAATAAAGGGTCCCACGGGACAGACGCGCGCTTAACATGTTAATAATATCAAATAACGTGAGTACTACATAAAATCTGACTTCCGCTCAGTTTCATTGCAGTAATGCAATCAACTTTGTTTGTTTTGTAACATCTTTCTTTTTTATGATAGGTGATAGTCTATTGTATTGTATTGTATTGTATGTTAAACGGGAGCCTAGAAACGACGAAGAGGCTTCGTCCCCGCCGCAGCCGCAGTGGTCCACAACCCCACGACGACTACCGCAGTCCACTTCATCCCTCCGCCGCCCCACACCGAATCACTCTTTCAGGGTTATTGTGCGGTTCGGGGCCGGCCGGGTTGGCCGTGCGCTTCTAGGCGCTACAGTCTGGAGCCGAGCGACCGCTCCGGTCGCAGGTTCGAATCCTGCCTCGGGCATGGATGTGTGTGATGTCCTTAGGTTAGTTAGGTTTAATTAGTTCTAAGTCCTAGGCAACTGATGACCTCAGAAGTTAAGTCGCATAGTGCTCAGAGCCATTTTTTTGTGCGGTTCGGCCCCCAGCGGCCCCGTAGGGAACGTCTCACACCAGACAAGTGTAACCCCTATGTTTGCGTGGGAGAGTAATGGTGGTGTACGCGTACGTGGAGAACTTGTTTGTGCAGCATCGCCGACATAGTGTAGCTGACGCGGTATAAGGGGAACCAGGTCGCATTCGTCGAGGCAGATGGAAAACCGCCTAGAAACCATCCACAGACTGGCCGGCTCACCGGACCTCGACACAAGTCCGCCGGACGGATTCGTGCCGGGTCCAGGCGCTCCTTCCCAATCCGGAAAGCCGTGCGTTAGACCGCACGGCTAACCGCGCGGACTTAGGTGATAGTCTAAGAATTATTTCATGTACTTTAGTGTACATACTGAAGCGAACCTAAACTTCAAGCTGGCCTTCGCAACCAGGTCAGTGAAAGTCGCAGTTCAGCGTCTTGCCGCCCAGTTAGATGTACTCAACGCAACTTGTTGGGTCACAGTGCTCTGTGCTCTCAATTATCCCCAGTGATTTGCTCTTTTACATGGGAGGCCTGGACCTCATACCACAGAGTTTGGAGTGTGTTAACGGCAATGAGAAGTAATAATTGGTTTAGGTGTCCACCCCGATAGCTGAATGGTCAGCGTGACGGACTGTCGTCCTAAGGGGCGCGGGTTCGATTCCAGGCTGGGTCGGGGATTTTCTCTGCTCAGGGACTGGGTGTTGTGTTGTCTTCATCATCATTTCATCCCCATTTAATAAAATCTGCACCAAGGCGGCCGGACCTGCCCCGTAAGGGGCATCCCGGCCCATGACGCTAAACACCCATTTCATTTCCATTGTTTTTAAGTATGTTCAGTGACAGCAAACACGACTGTTATGTAGGCGACTGGTTCCTTTATTTTTGAATTTTGCTTTACTCGTGGACGCAGGCTTTGTAGTGAACGAATCAGAGGTTGAGAAGGTTACCGCCGCAGACGTAATTCAGATCCTATGTAACCAGATGGTGCAAATGCAAGGAAACAAAACACAGCTGCAAAGTAGTTGCCTACACTAAGGGCGCTAGTACCGCTACCATAGTCTCTCTTTTTTGGGTACGGCAGGAGAGGATGAGTAGGCGTTTATAAACAACCTGATAACATCCGCAAAGCTAAAATTTATGTTTGCTGAAGGACTCTAATGCGTACATCTCGTCTCACAAAAAATTAAGTAATGGGTAGACATTTGAAATTTTGAGTGTGGGCTTTGTGCAACACTACAGAAGGCAAAATGCTTGAAGGTGTGACAGAGAGCAGTCAGTTAACGTGTTGCAAAGACAGGTAAGTCCATCGAAAAGTGACAGGATTTGGTGGCTAAATGTCAACACATACAAATTTATTGACAACGGTGATACGAACGGGTTCCTCCATCTGGAGGCAGAACAGACAGCATTAGACGCATTATTTCGGGGTTTCCACACAATGTCAATAACGATAGAGCCCATCTTGTAAATTACATGGAGTGGGTGTAAATGACGTACGTTCGCTAGTTTCAGCGGTGCTGAGTTTCCAGGTTGGAGCAAAAGATTTCCGGGTTTGTATGAAAGTTTTAACTCATATAGACAATGGCCACCGTACCGATTTATGGTTATATTTATTGCTTGAACATTACGCTAGAACTGGCCTCGATGGGCCCATGATAGAACTCAATGGGACAATCTGGAGCTAATATACCACAGAGTACAGGAAAACTACTTTGAGCTAGCATAGGAAACAATATGCTAGTAAACTTATTGTGTACAGTGGAGGCTCTACAAAAATTTAGGAATTAGATAAAGTACTCTATGTCTTACGCAGGAGCGTTGTAAAGTACACCAGGTATATGGTGAGCAGGTAGTGTCTATCGGAATAGATAATTCTGGGAACATGGGCATGGAACTGTCCAATTGATTCAGCGTCGCCAACATGTAAATCTTACAAGAAGATCTAGACTGAGCAAATTCAGATACTAAGCTTAAACAAGCCGTCAGCTCATCTCCATTGTGGGAGAAAGTAGCACACTTGGAAGGAGCAGAGAACATGACGATAGAACAGTTATTACTGAAATTTGAGGATGTGTTTAACCCTCGCATACCTTTACCGGTGATGCCAGTGAAACAGCACAGAAGCCCAATTGTGAATTATCTGCCGGTTTACTGTAAACTGCTCAGTATACCACATAACCTGCATCCAGTGATGGTGGCTCCATCAGTCGACAGTTACAAGACAGTATTATTAAGGAAATATCCAGTGCTTGTAGAGATGCGTTGGAAGTCATTCCAAAGGAAAGTGTAGATGGCACGAGGGAGTATCATTTTTGTTACATCACTCAACAAATGTACATTTACGGATGCGTACCACATTCCAAAGGTAACAGAAACAATGGATAATTTGGGGCAAGGCAAAATTTTCCTACCATGTATCTGAGGAGACGTTATTACCTGTTACAGGTAGCACCAGAGGATCACCGAAAGATGACATTTCATTTGCAGTCCCATCAGGACATTACCAGTATCGGAATATGCCATTTAGAATGAAAATGGCACCGGCCACATTTCAGCGCATCTTAGACGAGAAATTGTGAGGATTGAAACCTGCACAGTACATTGTTTATTTAGAAGACATGATTTTCATTACAAATAAGAAGATAGTGCATCTTAATTTACTGCTAAGGGAAGCGTTTACGACTTAACACTTGGCCAGAAAAGCGACTCTTAGTGCAAGAAGAAGTACAGTATTTGGGGCATATACGGGGTGAGTCACGTAAGATGTAGCACCCCTTTTCTCTTTTATTTCATGAACGGTTACACATATCGAAACACGGTTTTCGACAAACGTTACAGTATCGAGGAGCACGTATGTGTTTTTTTGGTTAATTTTCTTAGCAAGTACATATTTTTAAACGAAACCATGTGATTTTTATAACTGCATTCGATAGCTCTTGAGAAGACAGTTATAGTGATGAAGCGTTTGTTAACGTTGACGTTGAAACCCGTCGTAAAAAAAAAATTCGAATTCGAGAATTGTCCTAGAATTTGAGAACAGGGTGACCGGAATGGGCATTTGCTGTGCAAACACCGCCAAGCAGAGTTCTCGTGCTACTCTGTGTCAGGATGTCAACACATTTGCCTATTTACGTGTCTGCACTGCAGGCCGCTCATTTCTGCTTCAGCATTCGTTGCGTACAGATATGTACACCAATGAGGAGAAATTGGATATATTACTTTTACATGGTGAACGTAAAACAATACAGCAGTATAGGGTTGTCTATCCGGATCGCAAACTTCCGACGCGCTAGGCAATGACAGGAATTATTAATACGCTAGTGCGTACAGGCTGCTTGAACGTCAACAAGAGGATAAGAAACAAGACTGCAATGACAGAGAACACAAAGATTCTGTTCTGGCTAAGACGCTAATGAATCCACACAGTGGTACGAGACATATTGCCAAAGAATGTGGAATCAGCCAGGCGAGTGTCATTCGCATCCTGATGCGACAGAATTTCCATCCCTATCATCTGTCATTACATCAGGCGCTAGACAACCGTGATTTCGAACGTCGTACAGAATTTTGTCGGTTCGCTCTTTAGCAGCTGAGAGACAACCCTACGTTTTTCCAACGTGCGCTCTTTACCGATGAAGCCACGTTTTCTAACCACGCTATTGTAAAATCTGGTAACATGCGCTAGTGGCCAACCTGAAATCCACGCTGGCTTCGGCCGTAGAGCGTAAACGTATGGTGCGGCATCATAGGAAATTACATTGTGGGACGTTACTTTATCTCAGGCATTCTACATGGTCATTTGTACGCACACTTTCTGGCGAACATTCTGCCGATCCTTCTAGAAGAGGTACCACAGGATTTTCGAATGTGTATGTGGCTGCAACAAGACGGTTATCCAGCTCACTCGTTCCGTGTTGCAACGCTAATGCTCACCGAGAACTTTCCTAGTCGTCGGATAGCACGTATTTCTAATGTCAAATGGCCTGTAAAGTCCGCCGATTTAACTCTTTTTGATTTGTTTCATTGGGGAGCACTCAAAGATGCAGTCCATGAGAAGCCCCGACTGTGCCAGACAATATATGTCGTCGAATCGCCAGTGCATGCTCTACCATATCGTCCACTGTAATTACATCCGTTCATCGTCCTTGCTAACGGCTATTGCAAATGTGCCTTTCAGTCCATGGTCAACAGTTTGAACACATGATTAAATAAAGGATAAAGTCATTTTCTGGAAGACAAAATTTATGTTGTGTGTTTTGGGTGGTTACCAAATCATTGTTAGTAAATTGCTTATTTCATTTACGTGTGTACGGAATTGCACTGCAATGTCAAATAGGTCGACAGTGCGTATTGAACGTAGCTAGTAACACTCATTACGCGCTTACGTTCAGCATCAGACGGTGTTTCTTCAAGAAGAATATTTACTTTTCGGTGTACAGTTGGTCACTAAAGTGGTTTTAATAAAATGTTCAGTTCAACGAATGTATCCTATATGATATAATTTTGAGCAGCATATATTTTACCTCTAACAAGCACATAGCCACGTACAGGAGAAGACAGGTCAAATCTTCCTTCTGACACTTAGATATTTAATGTAGAAGTTGCTTCCTTCAGCGTATAAGACCTCTTTTTTTTAAGAACGAACAACTCATTTCTGTGTTTCAGCACACGTAAATCTGGGAGGGCACACAAATGTGAAACAGTTTTATTGAGCCCTTCGCGATACGTTAGATTCTAGCCTATGTCGTATTTCCGTACACAACATTCGTAGGTGAACCTGTATCTAGATCGTAAGTTAGTCCAAGGGGAAATAAAGCTTTATACTCGTATCCCAGGCCTACCTTACGGTATACAACTACACAGCCTGGTCTGAGAGGCCTGCTTGACAATGTTTGCACCGCAAATGCCGTTTTCGGCCACCGTGCTCTCACATCCTAGGACCCTTCTCGATTTATTTACGACGGATTCCAAAGTCAACAATAATAAACGCTGTATCATTGTAAGTGTCTTCTCAAGAGGTATAGAATGCAGTTATAAAAAGTGTACGGTTCCATTTTTTTAAAAAAAGTGCTTACTTTATCATCTCAGTTGATATTAGTGCTAAAAACAGTAACCAAACAAAAACGTACGTGCCCCTCGAAGCTGTAACATTTGCCGGAAACCACATTCCGATATGTGTGAGCGTTCACCAACTGAAAGGGATGTTACGTCTTACGTGACTCATCCTGTATAATTATTTGTGAGGGAGTTCAGGCAGATGCCACGATAATAAATGCGGTACAGGATTACATGGTATCACTTACAGGAAGAAGTAGAGTCCTGCGTACATCAAGCACACATGCCTATAAGCACCACTGCTGAAATGACTACAATTATATTTCCAAACCACAATGACACACGAATGTTCAAGCTCAAGAGCAAGGCTAAGTCCACTTTGTGCACAATATAGTCCTACATCCGGCGCAGGCATTGCCGTTACAATGAAGTGCTTTGTCGAAAGGCAGAGTATCCTCTTCGGACAGGTGACCTCCGATGACTGGAATTGTAGTGACGACTGCTATTGGGATTAGAACTGGAGCTCGCTGATAACATCGCTGGAATTCTAGAACATACTCTCGGAGACACTACCTAGTTAAGCCGCCGAGCACGACTTTATCTTGGTGAGCAGTGATACTAAGATCTGCATTATTTGTTCTACATGCTGCGTGACGTGAAACACTGTTGCTATGTTCTAGCGACCTCTGCAGCATTCCGCTAGAATCTGCTGGCGGGCTCGCTTCGCCTGGGCTATTAGGCTGACCCGTGTAGCTTTGGCTGTGTCAGGGAAGTCTAGGTTTGAGGCGTTGCGACTCACGGTCCAATGGCAACACTTAATTACTGCCTTGCTAAAACATGGTGTAGGGTACATGTGCCTCAATCTTATTTATATTACTAAAAAAATTCGCTCTGTGATTGATAGCTACGGATTTTGACAAGGAAACGGCTATTTCTACTCAGTCAAAGTTCGCAGCACAGGATAAACGAGCTCTCATTTTCTTGGATTGTTCAGTGTGAGCGACTTGTGACATGGCAGTATGTGTGAATGATCTGTAGGGTGGGGCACCTAACACCGGTCACACATAATAATTCACAACGAGTAAATGCAGTCGGACAATGTGGCACATTTTCTGACGTATGCAGTTAATTTTTAACTCTGGTAACTGTTAATTATGAAGCGACTTTGTTTTCCTAAATGGAACTATAAATTTTTTCTATGGTATTCTAAGAAGATTTCGAAGATGTCTTCAATGACATAACACGTAAGGAACTTTCCATCAGCCTGTGTTGAAATCAGCAGCCAACTTGTTCGTGAAACCACTCAGACTTTTGCAATCTGTACGACATTCGAAAAAGTGGATACGGTTGTGTGCTAAAATGTATTATAATCGACCCAAGTCGCCACCATCCGTTTTTGCAAATATTACAAAAAATTCTACTAACCGAAAGCGTGAATTAAAAATATGCCAACGAAGAAGAACGGCAAATGATGAGGTAAATACAGCTAAAATTTTAGCAGCGGTAACAACCAATCCACATAATATTGCGAGGTTGCTTTATGTGCAAGTGGTATCAGCCGAAAGTGTGTTCTGTGACTACGACATTCCAGTGTATTTCATCGTTTCCACCTTTCGACCCATCGACAGCTTCATCGGAATGACTTTACAAATTGGTTACAGTTCTGCGAATGGTATTTACGCAAGCTGCAAAATGATGTGGCGTTTCTATGCAAGCTTTTATTTACAGACGACGCATCGTTCGCGAACTATGGGCTAATCTACCTTCGCTCTGTTCACTACTGGTCAGTCGAAAATACATACTATTTGTCAGAAATGGATAAACAAAGACCTTAGTCTGTCAACGTGTGGTGCTAGATTTTCAAGAATCGTACCGTGGGTCCCTGTTTTTGTTGATGGGGCTCCAAGTAAGCACAAGTACCTATTGCTCATAGCAGATATGCTGCCGCAGTTATTTGAAGGAATGAAGGAAGACTCCAATTTAACGTCCCATCGACAATCATGTCATTAGAGGCGAGCACAAGCTCTTATAAGGGAAAGATTTGGAAGGAAATAAACATTACCCTTCATAAGAAACCATTCCTGCATTTGCCTTAAGTGATTTAGGGAAATCATTGAAAACCTAAATCTGAATAGCTGGACGGGAATTTTAACAGTCGTCCAACCTAATGCAAACCATTGCTCCATCTCATGCATTACGTAGTTTTTTAAGACATTCCATTGAACCTAAAGCGATCGACGCTGTACCAACAGGATGGATATCCCGTCCATTTCACACAGATAATTGCGGACCTTCCTAACAGAAAACTGGGAGATTGTTAGATCGGTCGTTTGGAAAACACAAGACTGTCTACATGCTCACCGGTCGTAACACCTGACAACTTTTATCTGTGTGGGAAAATTAAAACGAAGGCTTTACGAGAAAAAAATCAACGACACTGGAGGGCATAAAACGTGAAATAACTTGGGTAAGTCCAAATTAAATTCCCCGTAACGTATTCTGTCTGGAATCGCTTTATAGCATATATCGCTGCGGAAGGTCACCATTTTGAAAACTTGACAAGGCAGTCCCAACAATAAACACACAAACTGGACCTGCGTTAGGTGTTTGTTTACATTTTGCCGAGTAGGACACACGTTTGTAGGAGACGGCGTGAAAGTCATTTGCGGTACTGTCATCTTGTTTTGCGGTATTGTTGACTTGTCGCTTTTTCATGGAGTTTCATACATGTGATATCGCTGATATTCTCTTCGAAGGCTGTATCCAATACCAAGGTATACAATTCCATTAAACAAACTGAAAGTCGATGTCATATTTCGGTAACCACAAACGTCAAAAGTTACTTGCGTATGTCAGAAAAGTCATAACATTGTTAGCTACAATTTGGCGACAACTGCTCGTCGATATTTTCGTATGTTCTTGATATGCACTGTAAGACATAAAAAAAACGACGTACCACAAAGGAACTATCCGAATGGGACGGAAATCGGTACATGTGATGTACATGTACAGACAAACAAATTAGTACAGTTTCAGAAAAATTGGATGGTTTATTCAGGAGAGAGAGCTTCACAAATTGAGCAAGTCAGTAATGCTTTTGTCCACCTCTGGCCCTTATACAAGACACTATTCGGCTTGGCATTGATTGACAGAGTTGTTGGATGCCCTGTCCGCAGCTCGTGGTCGTGCGGTAGCGTTCTCGCTTCCCACGCCCAGTTTCCCGCGTTCGATTCCCGGCGGGGTCAGGGATTTTCTCTGCCTCGTGTGACTGGGTGTTGTGTGATGTCCTTAGGTTAGTTAGGTTTAAGTAGTTGTAAGTTCTAGGGGACTGATGACCTCAGATGTTAAGTCCCATAGTGCTCAGAGCCATTTGAACCATTTTTTGGATGCCCTCCTGAGGGACATCGTACCAAATTTTGTCCAATTGGCGTGTTAGATCGTCAAAATGCCGATCTGGTTGGACGGCCCTTGCTCGTGGTTAAATCACTCATAAAAATATTCGCAATTTGTTTCCTGTTTCATCGTTCTTGTGTCTTGACCTGTAGCAAGACTAGTTCTCGCCTGTTTCTTAGCTTAATTTGTGTGCAATTACCGTTATTCACTTGTAACAGGTTACCTCTCTCTTAATGCGTTCTTCTGGAACAATATATACAACTTTTTCCAGGTCTAACTGCTTTTTCTTGGTCTGTAGAGTTCCCATGTTGTCTCTCTCCATCATCGATTCGAATACTGAAACCCCAGCTAGACGTGATGGAGCTTTATGCTGGTCATGGTTAAGACAACGTCAGAACCGCAGATGAGATTTAACATTGCCAGATCATGAGGAGAGCCAGGAAAACTGACGGCCAATTTAATCATTCAATTATCGTGTCACGCCATCTCAAGAAGCAGCAGTCACAAACGGTGACTTCTGGGATCCGAAACGCTCATAAAAGCTCTAACAACGGCGGAATGCTGTTCGGCAATGCAATAATTTTGCGCTTATCTATGTCACTGGTCGTCCTTGGTTGAACTATCTGGATGCCAAAATAAGAAATCGTTGCTGCAATCTATGACTATAGAATGAGCATTTAAATCCTTCGCCAGCTGTGTCAGAGTTTGTCTCCCTACTGTTTGTCAATGAGATGACACAATTCAGACAGTCACGATGCTTCAACCTTATTGGACCAAACTGGTTATGGTAGCCGCAACACTCATGCAGCGGCTCCTGCCCTACACTCAAATAAGCACCTATCTGGTATTTACAGTTGTACAGCGTTTTTATATTCATATGTCGCCGATCAGGACCTTTTCTATTCTTAATATTGGAATCGCGGCTGGGTCACTCGTGACCCACTTCTTAATTCTTTCGTTTATCACTCTTTTGTATTATTGCCTAGAGTGCTGAATTTCTGTGACTTTTTATGAAGTAAGGTAATTAGCGATTATACTTAATTTTACATTTTATGGGAAAATCTTAAAAGAGAAATGTGAAGGTTCACCTAGAAGCGCGGATGGGTCAGTTCTGACCCCTCTGCTGCAGCCTATACAGAGTGAATCACTAACTATTGCTACCAAGACTAACTCAGAAAGTATGATAGGGGCTGAAACGTTTGTGGGACAAGAGTTCCCTGGGACGACAGGGGCCATAATATGACGTTGGTTTTTTGCGGCTAGGTGGGGTCGCTTCAGAGATATGAAGGACAACTTTGTCTTTTTAAATGGGATGCTATAGTTTGGCACTTATTTTCTGATAGCAGCTATCGAGACGCATCCAATGATATGTAACAGTAAGGTCTTAGAAGGTCAACGAAGGTCACAAAGGTGGCATGAATGACAATTTACAGAAGGTGTTCGAAGTGATGGCCATTGGTATCAATGCAGTGCTACAATCTTCTTATCATGGATTGAGTGGTATTCCTTATCACATCGGCACTTCTGATTTTTCTTCAGACCAATATGTTAAAATGCTGGTCAGTTATTCAGTGTTCAGTATAGCACGAGGCCATATGATAAAGTAACTTCCGTTTGCATAACATTAACATCAAAAACTAAACCTTATGTTCAATAGCTCAAGATGATCTTCCCATCACTCCGACGTTCTTGTTTGCGTGAGGAAGGTGTAAAACGACCGCTACCATCACCGACCACGTCGACTCACGGCGTAATGTGCGCAGTTTATGAAAAGTGTGGTTTGAACGGCAGTACTGTGCCACAGTGATGGTTCAAATGGCTCTGAGCACTATGGGACTCAACTGCTGAGGTCATAAGTCCCCTAGAACTTAGAACTACTTAAACCTAACTAACCTAAGGACAACACACACATCCATGCCCGAGGCAGGATTCGAACCTGCGACCGTAGCGGTCGCGCGGTTCCAGACTGTAACGCTAGAACCGCTCGGCCACCAGCGGCCGGCGCCACAGTGATGCCGCATATTTCGAGACGGACGAAATGAAGTGCACGATCAAGAAACTGAGTGGATGGCCATCTACAGACAACGGCGGAAAAGTGGATGAAACATTCTGAGATAATGAATGTTTCAGAATTGTATAATTCTTACTCCGTTTTTCTCAAGTTTTCTCCAACATAATAAACGGCAAACTAAAATGAGTTTCAGCCTTCATTCCACGGATTTGTTTCTTGTAGATTTGCATATTGCTCCACCCTGTGTAAATCTCTTCATCTCTGCATCTCAGCACAACCTATATCCTCTTGGAACTGCTTACTGTAAACTAGTACTGGTTGCCCATTACAATTTTCCCCTTACCCCACCCACTTCCCTCCTCTACCAAATTAACTATTGTTTGAAGCCTCAGGTTGTTTTCTATTAATCTGCATCTTTTCTTAGTCAATTTTTACCATTAATTAATATTGGCTCTGAGCACTATGGGACTTAACATCTGAGGTCATCAGTCCCCTAGAACTCAGAACTACATAAACCTAACTAACCTAAGGACATCACACACATCCATGCCCGAGGCAGGATTCGAACCTGCGACCGTAGCGGCGGCGCGGTTTCAGACTGACGCTCCTAGAACCGCTCAGTCACACCGGCCGGCAATTAATATTCTCCTACATCCGATTCAGTACGTCTTCATTAATCATTCGAGCTAGCCATTTAATACTGAAGTCTCTTCTGTTGCAGCACATTTCAAATACTTCTGCTGCAAGTTTTTTGTTCGTTACTTGTTCGAATTTATTTATGGTGGCATGAGACTGTGTTCGGTTTCTACATTCCTGCTACTGTTCATCTACTTCTGTACTCTGAAAACCACAGAACGATATGCGGAGCGAGGCACACAGAGTACCTGCCTCATTCCCGTACTCCTATCCTATAAACCTGCTGTCTCCCTCCGAACCATCTGCTTCCCTTCTCCATTCCTCCCTTTTGCTCCAAACCTGGTTTCTCATTTCTCATTCCCCCCTCCCTCCCTTCCTCCCGCGGTGTGCTATCTGTTCCATTCGTTTTTATTACGAGAGGAAAAAGTCTGTTGATAGCCCTCTGTCTGGTACCGAATTCCTCAGTTTTATCGTCCCGGCCATTATACGACAAGCACAGAATTTGATCAAATACATCCGGACACCTATTACTGGATATTAATGTGGTATGTATCCACCAGTCACCTTTATGAAAGTTTTGACTTGAATAGTGACACTTTCAGTGACTTGCCTGAAGTCTGTGGACGAATGGCAGCCCACTCCTCCTCAAGAGCCGAAATCAGACAAGGTAGTGGTGTTGGACGCTGAGATCTGGAGCGAAGACCACGTTTTAATCATCCCAAAGACGTTCCATTGACTACAAGTTTGGAGTGTGGCAGTCCATTTTCGGAATTTTATTGCCCACAAACCATTGCTTCATAATTGCCGATTTATGACACTTTGCATTGTCACGCTGATGTTGTTGTTGTTGTTGTGGTCTTCAGTCCTGAGACTGATTTGATGCAGTCACGCTGATATATCGTTCAAATGGCTCTGAGTACTATGGGACTTAATATCTGAGGTCATCAGCCCCTAGAACTTAGAACTACTTAAACCTAACTAACCTAAGGACATCACAAACATCCATGCCCGAGGCAGGATTCGATCCTGCGACCGTAGCGGTCGCGCGGTTCCAGGCTGAAGCGCCTAAAACCGCTCGGCCGCAGCAGTCGGCCACGCTGATATAAAAAAAATCATCGTGTCCTAACTGCTCCCTACTATACGCAGTACATAGTGTTGTAGACTGTGTTCATATGCTTCCATATTAGCGTTTTCGTAGGCACAATAAGGGGACCACAACGTAACCATGAAAAACACCCACATTGACTAAAACCACCTTCTCCGTACTTCACTGTTGGGACTACGCGTGATGGGAAGTAACGTTCTCCACGCGTTTGCCAAACCTAGATCCTTTCATCGGAGTGTTACAGGGTCTAGCGTGATTAATCACTCCACATCGCTCGTCTCCAGTCCTCCACTGTCCAGTATAGTGTTCATTAGACCACCTGAAGCGTCGCTTGGCATTTACTACACAGATGCGTGGCTTATGAGAAGCTGCTCAACGAATGTACCCCATTCTTTTTCGTTCCTTCGCTTTTTCGCTTCACAGTCGCGCCACCAGCAGTCAACTTGGGCTAACTCAGAATCTCTGAAATATCGATGATAGGTTTGTTACTCAGGTTAATTCCAGTGAGAAATCCACGTTTGAAGTGACTGAGCTCTCCTGAGCGATCCATTTTGCTTTTACCGCTTCTCTACCGACAACACAATACTCTACGCCTACTTTTATAGTTTCGGCTCCGGCTCTTGTGGCATCTAGTGCTTGATTCTGAGTCGTCTTGGAGCATGGGTATTCGGAATATTGTACGCAAGACTCTTCGCGATGCACCACTGCTGAAGGTGATAACAGTGTTTTAGCTGATGCCACAGGAGTTTCGTATGGGAAGGTCGAACAATACAGCAACACATGGAGTGAGCTCACAACATTATTTATTGTAAAACTGCTTCAACCTTTTCTTCAAAGAACTTCGTTGTCGTTGTATTTTGGAAGGTGGAACGGGCACTGATACTTCAGCCTATGGAAAGAAGTTACGAAGAACAGTTTGAAAGGAGCAGTTGAGCTGGTTTAGTTACGGCGCCAGTTTGCTACATTGCAAATTCCATCCACATATGGCCATAAAAATTCGAGAACATTTGATGGTCTTCGGATGGTAGCTGTCTGCTCATTCTCCGCACATGAGTAACTTGGTTCCCAGGGCTTACTGCCTGTTACGAAACACGAAAAACTAGCTATCATGACAGTATTCCGCAAATGGTAAAGGGCTATAGTCGGTAACCCCTCGTGATATCGTCATAGATGCATAGGCGGTACGTAACCTTGCATTGTTCTGCATTAAATAGCAGTAGGTCTATTTTTTAGTTGTTAGTTCTCTGAAAAATGGTTGCAGTATGTACTAACTGCACACCACATCCCTGTTTTCACATCATGCACAGGCTCTTTCTGTAACTGATGAGGATTTTCATAACTCTAACGGCGATTATACTGCCTCAAAACAATCTCAAGACCCACAAGACGTGGTCGGATATTATTTTAACTACATATACGTACATCAACGGCGGGTATGTAAATGATTAGAGCAGTAATTCTCTGTTACAGGTAGAACAGTCACCAGTGTCGTTCATGTTTATTGTTGTTATCAGGCGTGGTAGGGTATGTAAGGAACGTGACCAGCATCAGATGTTGAGTGATCTCTGTGAAGAACACGGAGACGCCACGTACTGTTTTCAGGCATCGTTATCAACACATGACAGAGTTTGAAAGGAGCCTTATCGACTGGTCGAATGGTGAAAAATCGAGCTTTGTGGGAAATTCGGATGTAACAGTGGTCCAGTGCTGGATAGTATAGGAATGTAATACGAAGATAGGATCGTCGTATTGTGCACCAAGTACACTGTAGCCCCTTCACATCGGCGCCTGCTATCCAGCGAGTAATGGACTGTCTGCAGCGTTCTGTCTCGTCCGGCACCAATGGTCGGAAAGTATCAGCAGCCGGACTAGGGCATTACCGTTCCATGTGTCGGCTCCCGTTAACATCACAACACAAACGGCTGCATTTGGAGTTGTGTCGCGACCTATAATCGTAGACTGCCGATGAATGGCGTCGCCATTGTGCGCAGTGATGTATCGTGGTTCTGCACTACCCCAGAATACCGTCGTCGTTGAGTATGGTGGCGACATGGAGAGGGATCTCATTCTTCCAACGTTTTGGAGAGGCACAGCGGTTTTACTTCTGGCGTCATGGCGCGTATGTGGGGGGGAGGGGCTTTTTGTATGGTTTAAACTCTCGGCTGCGAATGACTGAGGGAATTCGGGCGACGCAACGGGACCTCACGGCCATCCTGCATCCTCATGCGTTACCTCTCATGAGACAGAATCGTGGTGGTATTTTCCGACAGGACAATACTCGTCCACGCGTGGAAAGTGTCTATGAACAGTCTGCGTGAGGTTGATGTACTCCCATGGCCAGCAAGATCCCCAGATCTATCCACGATAGAACATGTGTAGTACTAGTTCGGACGTTAACTCTGTCCCAGTGCCAGTATATACATCTACATCATACTCCGCTAACCACGCAGTGGTGTGTGGCGGAGGGAATCTGATACCACTAACTGGTCGCCGGCCAGAGTGGCCGAGCGGTTCTAGGCGCTACAGTCCGCAAACGCGCGACCGCTACGGTCGCAGGTTCGAATCCTGCCTCGGGCATGGATGTGTGTGATGTCCTTAGGTTAGTTAGGTTTAAACAGTTCTAAGTTCTAGGGGACTGATGACCACAGCAGTTAAGTCCCATAGTGCTCAGAGCCATTTGATCGAACTGGTGCCCCCGCCTCCCTATCCAGTATCAAGGACCAGATACAACAGTTGGTGAGCTTGCCTCGGGAGAGTATATAAAGGCTTTATGATACTCTTGCCAAAGGAATAGCTTTATGACAGCCTTCCTGACCGAATCAGTATATGCAGCCAGGTCAGAGAGAGTGCAAGTCATGATAACTGGGTTCAGACAGCCCAGGTCTTTGTAAATTTTACTCGATGTCATCACCACTGATATAACATTATATAGCCTCTCAACTCGTGAACGTGAAGCTTCATTTCGTTTTCTACTCCAATTCTGGATGCTCCGCATTTTTTTCAGGCGGTGAATTTTGCCAGTTCACAAATCCTGACAAATCACCAGGAAAAAAATTGTATTTCATAATGATGCTCTCCACAATGTACAGACTACAACAGCCAGTTGCAGGACTGACTTGAAGCAACAGTATCTGAATAGTTTAGTCGGTGTACTACTGTTGCTCTGCTAGGTTTCAGTTTGAGTTTGCCACCCAGTCTGCGAGATGGCACTACTGACACACCATTCTGAAGAGATAAGTGGTGCAATGATTTTCTCGGACATCTTCCAAGGCCGCTTCCAACTAGCTTGAAACCGATACGCTACCTGCCACAATGTCGGACCAGAGGCCGAAGAATCATAAAGCGATCGCAGCATCTATGGGGGTTATGTGCCCACACAAGGCTGGAGACGGTACCTGTGTCGTACGTGAAACATTCTCTGTTATAAATTCGGTACACGTGTTTACTTTTTTTAATAATCAAACTGAATCTAATTTGTGTTCGAAATACACTACTGGTCATTAAAATTGCTACACCAAGAAGAAATGCAGATCAGAAACGGGTATTCATTGGACAAATATCTTATACTAGAACTGACATGTGATTACATTTTCACGCAATTTGGGTGCATAGGTCCTGAGAAATCAGTAACCAGAACAACCAACTCTGGCCGTAATAACGGCCTTGATACGCCTGGGCATTGAGTCAAACAGAGCTTGGATGGCGTGTATAGGTACTGCTGCCCATGCAGCTTCAACACGATACCACAGTTCATCAAAAGTAGTGACTGAAGTATTGTGACGAGCCAGTTGCTCGGCCTCCATTGAACAGACATTTTCAGTTGGTGAGAGATCTGGAGAATGTGCTGGCCAGTGCAGCAGTCGAACATTTTCTGTATCCAGAAAGGCCTGTACAGGACCTGGAACATGCGGTCGTGCATTATCCTGCTAAAATGTAGGGTTTCGCAGGGATCGAATGAACGGTAGAGCCACTGGTCGTAACACATCTGAAATGTAACTTCCACTGTTCAAAGTGCCGTCAGTGCCAACAAGAGGTGACCGAGACGTGTAACCAATGGCGTGATACGCCAGTATGGCGATGACGAATACACGCTTCCAATGTGCGATCACCGCGATGTCGCCAAACACGGATGCGACCATCATGATGCTGTAAACAGAAACTGGATTCATCCGGAAAAATTACGTTTTGCCATTCGTACACCCATGTTCGTCGTTGAGTACACCATTGCAGGCGCTCCTGTCTGATGCAGCGTCAAGGGTAACCGCAGCCATGGTCTCCGAGCTGATAGTTCATGCCACTGCAAACGTCGTCGAACTGTTCGTGCAGATGGTTGTTGTCTTGCAAACGTCCCCATCTGTTGACTCAGGGATCGAGACGTAGCTGCACGATCCGTTACAGCCATGCGGATAAGATGCCTGTCGTTTCGACTGCTAGTGATACGAGGCCGTTGGGATCCAGCACGGAGTTGCGTATTACCCTCCTGAACCCACCGATTCCATATTCCGCTAACAGTCATTGGATCTCGACCAAAGCGAACAGCAATGTCGCGATTCGATAAACCGCAATCGCGATAGGCTACAATCCGACCTTTATCAAAGTCGGAAACGTGATGGTACGCATTTCTCCTTCTTACACGAGGCATCACAACAACGTTTCACCAGGAAACGCCGGTCAACTGCTGTTTGTGTATGAGAAATCGGTTGGAAACTTTCCTCATGTCAGCACGTTGTAGGTGTCGCCACCGGGGTCAACCTTGTGTGAATGCCCTGAAAAGCTAATCATTTGCATATCACAGCATCTTCTTCCTGTCGATTAAATTTCGCGTCTGTAGCACGTCATCGTGGTGTAGCAATTTTAATGGCCAGTAGTGTATAAATAAAAAATCCCATAATAGAGAAATTAACTGTGTTTGTTTCCATTTACAGGGCTGCTGTTAATCCACTCTACCTTCTGTGACAGGGGCGCAGACACAGCACCTCAGCAGTCGGTCTTGTCGTACCTTATTTGATAAATGTAATCTAGCAAAGCGGCAGAGAGGTATTCACTAACTTTTCCGTGTTATTAGTGAGACGTCCGTGGCAATAAACGGCGTTACAGTTGGGGGAGACTAAATATATTTGTGCTGAATCCGACGGTGTGCGCGTATCGACCGGGCCGCGCTGCCGCGGGTGCTTCGCCCGCTACTGCTGCTGTGCCGCCGCCGGTCCTACTCCGTCTTCGCCGCCGCCGCCGTCACAACGCTGATTCAAAAGCTCCGCGCCTCGCCCGAGTCGCCTGCAAACAAAACAGCTGAGCAGCTACATGTTTATGGTGAATTTTGCTAAGCGCTTTGTAGCCGCCTCGCTTTGAAATTGCCCTCTCTCGTCAGAAAGAAAAAGTAACTTCAGAATTCCTCTCGTGTCTTATTAGAAAGGCCACTACAAATGAAATTCTCAAGTGATGGTAAAACCTTGAACAATTTCTTCTGTGCTTCGAGGGCTGGCTTTGAATTTTATCCTACCGACAGGCTAGTCGGCCAATATAAAGTAACTGTTTTAGCTACTGAAATGTTTAAGCAATTATATTTCTTTGATCTTCACTACCTCTGCAAATACAGCCCGAACGTCACTGTACATGGCGGAAAGAACTCTTCTATACTCCGCAATCCACCCCACGGTATGTGTCGCAGGCTACTATGTGATCCACTGTCACTCTGCCCTTTCCTGTTCCATTCGCGAATGGTGCGCGGAAGCAACCGTCCCTGTGGTGTGCGTACTGTAAGACCTTCGGTACACACACCATCAGATTATTTGACTTGTCGCTCTAACGAAGTAGGCGAGTGTCAGCAATATGTCTCGTGGTCTTATCGTGGCGTATTTATCTTCTGCCGTTTGGTCAGACGATAGAAATGCCACTTGCACGCTTAGAGTAGCAGATTGACGGTGACCAACTTTAAACGGAACTTGATTAATTTTCACTCACATTTATTAAAATAATAACAAGCATAAAAATTACTTAACTTGGTTCTGGATGCTATTTACAATTGACAATCTGAAGTTCTTTGGTATTGGTACGTTAATCTCATTCTCACATATATCTCTGATACTTGACAAAAGTGTCTATACATTTATCTTCATGGCTATGTACAGGAATATGGTAATCTTATTAGGCGCAGACTGAAACTTGACTATAGACTGGTACAGACAAATGTAGAACTCGTACAGACTGGTACAAACAAAGGCAGACTGGTACAGACTGGTGCAGACAAATGCAGACTCGTACAGACTAATGCAGACTGACTGATCGAAGGTCTGTACACTCCTTATAATACCTCGCGCGTTCAGGTATCACTGCGCGAGTGTGATCCGCGAGGAGAAAATGTTCTACGTTAGCTGCAATCTCATTGGCTGCGTTACATATTAATACGCGGATCGGCGGAAGCAGAATTTGGTCCTCTAAGGCAGCGCCATCTCGTAGTGTGGAGACGACGAGCGCTGCGCCTGCGCTGTTGAGCTTAGCGGGGTGCGCTCTAGTGGGAAAGTTGTGTACGCGCTGACTACGCGGAACTATGTACACAACAGTCCTACACTGCCGTTTAGTGAAAAAAGTATGCGTTTACGGAGTATCGGAATATATTTGCAAAAATAGTTCAAATGGCTCTGAACACTATGGGACTTAACTTCTGAGGTCATCACTCCCCTAGAACTTAGAACTACTTAAACCTATCACACACATCCATGCCCGAGGCAGGATTCGAACCTGCGACCGTCTGGAACCGCGAGACCGCTACGGTCGCAGGCATGGATGTGTGTGATGTCCTTAGGTTAGTTAGGTTTAACCAGTTCTAAGTTCTAGGGGACTAATGACCTCAGAAGTTGAGTCCCATAGTGCTCAGAGCCACTTGAACCAACCTGCGACCGTAGCGGTCGCGCGGTTCCAGACTGTAGCGCCGAGAACCGCTCGGCCACTCCGGCCGGCATATATTTGCACCTCGATTCAAGACTTCCTTGCAGACAAAACTCAACACGTCGCTCTTCATGGAACAAAATCGACAGACACACAGGTAATTTCCGGAGTATCCCAAGAATGCGTGATGGGGCTGTTACTGTTTACAATTTAAACTGGGCGGGTTTTTTTCCACCGTATACAGACTCTAGGGATCGATTAATAAGAGGATATGGAACAAAAAAGATCTAATGGGCTTACGTCCAGAAATGCGTGGTTTCCATGCTAGATACCATTTATTCAGTCGTACTTTGTTACAGAGACTGCGCTGCAACATGCAGCCACAGTATACTGGGTGATCAAAAAGTCAGTATAAATTTGAAAACTGAATAAACCACGGAATAATGTATATAGAGAGGTATAAATTGACACACATGCTTGGAATGACATGGGGTTTTATTAGAATCAAAAAAATACAAACGTTCAAAAAATGTCCGACAGATGGCGCTTCATCTGATCAGAATAGCAATAATTAGCATAACAAAGTAAAGATGATGTTCTTTACAGGAAATGCTCAATATGTCCACCATGATTCCTCAACAATAGCTGTAGTCGAGGAAAAATGTTGTGAACAGCGCTGTAAAGCATGTCCGGAGTTATGGTGAGGCATTGGCGTCGGGTGTTTGTCTTTCCACATCCTTAGAGATGTCGGTCGATCACGATACACTTGCGACTTCAGGTAACCCCAAAGCCAATAACCGCACGGAATGAGGCCTGGGGACCTGGGAGGCCAAGCATGACGAAAGTGGCGGCTGAGCACACGATCATCACCAAACGACGCGCGCAAGAGATCTTTCACGCGTCTAGCAATATGGGGTGGAGCGCCATCCTGCATTTTGCTTCTAATAAAACCCCATGTCATTCCAAGCAAGTGTGTCAATTTTTACCTCTCTGTCTACATTATTCCGTGGTTTATTAAGTTTTCAAATTTATACTGACTTTTTCATCACCCGGTACATGATTACTTCCTAGAGGGTGGTAATGATCCTCATACGTCACGCCCTAGTGCTCTCTCCTGCTATAGTAGCTGCTAATATTTTGTTCGATCCACTTCTCTTGTTGACTCACTTTGTAGTGGACGTGATACAGCGCTATACACAATGGTTTTGTATTCGAATCGAGAACTTGCAGACATGGTGTTTACTTACGGAAAGGCAAATGGCAACAGGCGTCGGTCAGTAAGGTTTTATCAAGAGACCTATCCCCGCCGACAACAACTTCAGCATTCAATGTCTGCAAGTGTTTCGCCGTTTGTCTGAGACAGGGTGGTTTCAGGAAGCAGGAAATCATGAAGGACGTACCCGAAATGTTCGGACACCAGACTTGGAGGAAAATGTGAGTAACACTGTGGAAGGCGACCGCCGTGTCAGTAGCAGGTAGTTGGACCGCCAGTACAGGGTAGTCCAGACGACCGTGTGGAACATTCCCCATGACAATGGTTACTACCCTTATCACTTACAGCGTGTGCAGGGCTTACCAGCGACAGACTTTCCACATCGGGAGCAGTTTTCTCACTGGTTTCTTCACCAGGTAACCATTGTTACGGGATCTGTGTCATCCAGCCAATTTACAGATGAGGCCACCTTTACGTGGAGTTCTACCTTCAACTTTCATAACAGTCATCTGTGGGATAGTTTGCAGAACCCCCATAGTATAGTGACAGCGAATCATCATCGCTGCAGCCATGTGTGGGCCGGGATAACTGGCGACCGTATTTTGGGACAAGTCTTCCTACACATCGACTAACAGGCCGGAACTGTCGGCGTTTCTTGCGGGTGATTTTACCTCCCGTGCTGGAAGAGGTGCCATTGCTGATTCGAGGGGTTATGTGGCTGATATATGATGGAGCTCCAGCCCACTTCGCCTTGAATGTCTGGACGCATTTTAGTTGTGTCTTCCCCGGTCGGTGCGTCGGACAAGGGATCCAGTTGCATGGCCTGCTCGTTCATCGGATCTCAACCTGTGCGATTTCTGGTTATGGGGCCATCTCAAAAGTATCGTGTATGCAGAGCCCATTCCGGATGTGGAGACACTGGAGCAGCGTATTCATGATGTCTTTGACACTGTTCGGATGCAACCTGACCGATATGAACGTGTGAGACGGAACATTCTATGGCGCGTAAACGTATGCGTTGAGACACATGGAAATCATTTGCAACACATACTGTGGCTGCGTGGTAAAGCGCGTATTAGATCACAGTCTCATTAGCAATGTATGAATGAATAAATGGTCTGTAGCATGGAAACCATGCATTTCATTATACTTTTATTGTTCTGTAACCTCTCATCGATCAATCCCTAGAGTTTGTACACAGTGGAAAAAATCACCCTCTGCAAATGATCTACGAGAGTTATTCTGAAAGTAAGGTCCGATAGGGACGCGAAATGAAAACCGCAATCAAAATCCGATGAAGCTTCACACAGATGTATTGGGCAGTTTCTCTAGTACGCCTGTCGAGCGTGTCATATCGCTATTTTCAGTTCTAAGCGCACAGTGAGCACGTAAAAATGCCTAGAAAATAGCATCTCCCGCCAAGTATGAGGGACCTGGTGAGAGATTTCGCCTGATGTCATTCCGCCCACATAATATACCTGTCAAGCATTTCCTTCTTCATGTCAATTCTCGGCCGCCCTTATTGATCGACCCTGCACTGCTCTTCTTTGGATCTTCTCTGTTTCGTCTATCAATAAATCTTATTAGCTACCGGTCCCAGGACGACGATTAGTAGTCAAGTATCGAACGATTTGTCGAACGAAGGTTTTGTAGGCTACCTTCTTCGTGGGAGAACAACACTTCCTGAAGATTCTTCCAATGAATCTGTCTCGAATCTGCCTTTCCTTCAATTACTTTTATGTGGTCATTCCATTTGAAAACACTCTTCACGCAAACGTTCAGATGTTTAATACTATCAGTGATTCCTCTACAACTGCATAATCACACAGCTATGGGTCTTTCCGACTTTTTATGCGCAATACGATACGTTTGCTTATGTTAAAGGTCAATTGCCAATTCGTGCACCAATAGTCGACGCTCTGCAGGTCTCTCTTCATTTTGCTACAACTTTTTAGCGTTGAGACTTTTCTGTACACAACGGAATCATCCTCGAAAAGCCCCATGAAGCTTCCAGTGTTATCCACTACATCATTTATACATACTTTGAAATGTAATGAGCTATAATACTACTCTGGTGCACGCCCGTAGTTACTTTTATGTCTGAAGGTTTCCCTCAGTTAAAAATGAGACGCTGCGTTCTATTTTCTTGGAACTCTTTAATTCAATCGCAAAACTGGCTTGATATTCTGTAGGCTCGAATTTTGTTCATTAGGTGACGAATTGTATCTAAGCCTTCCAGAAGCCGAGCAACATGGAATCAACCTGGACGCTTGGATTTACTGCCTTCTGTGTCTCGTGCACCGATCTTAACAACTTCTTATCCTACATCTTTCGTTTGGCTGGCAAAAGCTACTTGCTAACAAAACCGCAGCAGGGTCGGAGACGTCGAATCGAGCAAAATTTGCCAAATAATAATCGGTCGGAAAAGTACTAGATGGTTATAACTAAAAGGCAGTTACCGTTGTAGGTCCAGTGTGAGTTGTTATCGTACGGCAGCGGAACTTGGTAGAGATGCTAATACGTTAATGCCGAACCGATTTACGCTGGAAAAGAAATTAGTTCCAACTGTGGCCACCAGGTGCAAATCTCGCACTGTACACTGTTTGTATGGTGTTGTGACACTCATGCTGTCATTTGAAAAGCCGTAACATAACGTGAGTGAACAGTTTGACTACCGAGAAGAGAGACCGTGCGCTGTAAGTAAACAATTTTATGTGAACGGCGGCAATTACAGCGCTGCATTGAGAGACTATCGCCAACTGAAAGAGCGGAGGAGATACCCGATGCCATTAATGAATGATTCGAAAACACGGGTGAGCTTGGTGTGGCACCTGGAAGATGAAGGCATCTTATCATAGCAAAAATTATTGACGAGGTTGCTGTTGCTGTAACTGACGATGCTGCACGTGCCTCGGGTAGTGCTAGTGCGCGTGCACGCCGGCCGGAGTGGCCGTGCGGTTCTAGGCGCTTCAGTCTGGAACCGCGTGACCGCTACGGTCGCAGGTTCGAATCCTGCCTCGGGCATGGATGTGTGTGATGTCCATAGGTTAGTTAGGTCTAAGTAGTTCTAAGTTCTAGGGGACTGATGACCACAGATGTTAAGTCTCATAGTGCTCAGAGCCATTTGAACCATTTTTTGCGCGTGCACTTTTACGAGAATTGTCCAGCCCATGGTCAACAGTACGGAAATTTTTGGGGTATATTTTACAGTAGTACCCGTACAAGATCCACGTTGTGCAGCAACAGAGTTCTTATGATCCACAACAACTTTCTGAATTTGCTCTTCGGTTTCTGGCACTGATCTAAGTTGATGATATGTGGCCGGACAATATAGGGTGTTTATAAATGAATATCGGGGTTTTAACGCTTTATAATGTTTATGACCTTAAACTTACAGTTATAAATGATATGTCAATTGAAAGAGCAACTCAAACAGTTTTACCAAGAACCTTATAAATGTTCACTGGCAAAGCGAAGTACGCAATTGGTTGAACTTCACTGTACCCAAGCGCTGGATAGGCAGCAAGGGGCCCAATGACAGCGCTTTCTTTGCATGGCCTCCACGTTCACCCGACCTAACGCCATGCGATTTTTTCCTTTGGGGCTTCATCAAAGATCATGTGTACGTGCCTCCGCTACCAGCAGACCTCCCTGAATTAAGAACTCGGATTGAAGCAGTTGTTGCTACAATTACTGAAGACACACTTATCAACATTTGGGAAGAACTCGGCTGTAGACTTTATGTGTGCCATGTGACAAATGGTGCTCACATTGAACATTTATAAGGTTCTTGGTAAAACTGTTTGAGATGCTCTTTCATTTGACATTTCATTTATAACTGTAAGTTTAATATAATAAATATTATAAAGAGTTAAAACACCGATATTCATTTATAAACACCCTTTAATCTGTGGAGCGACTAGGCACATTTTATACTACATGGTGCAGTGAATACACAGAATTGCCGAATTAGCAGTAATGTTAAACCGCGTGTTGTGTACGAAGAGATTTTGCATTCGCCGTATGTAACTGTTTCTTCTTCTTCGAAGAGGATACACCCACGGGCCTGTCAGGCGTACTGTGACATCAGCAAGTTATCGAGATCTCCTCGTACAACATATGATTCCAGCTTTGGGAGAGTGCAGCTGTGTGGAAACCACTGTTTTCGTGCAAGATGGGCAACAGCCCACGTAGCTGGCCCAGTGAAAGATCTGCTTAATGCAACCTTCCACGAACTTGTTATCTCCAGATATTTTCCAGATGCCTGGCCAGCTAGATCACCTTCTCTGAATCCACGTGACTTTTGGCTCTGGCCCTAGACATATTGGGTGAGATTATTCGTACTGACTCCCTCTTGAAGGTGCTTGTTGCGTTGGAGATGAAGAAATTCTTGTACTGCTCGAAAAACCAACTTCAGGTATGGGCTCTTTCTGTCCTTCAAAATCAGTACAACTATCTAGTGTATCCTCTTACATTTCTGCGTCAACCCCATTGTATTGTCTCAGTTGTGCGACTGGATTCGTGATTTCCTGTCAGGAAGGTCGCAGTTCGTAGTAATAGACGGCATATCATCGAGTAAAACTGAAGTGATATCAGGTGTTCCCCAGAGAAGCGTCCTGGGACCTCTGCTGTTCCTGATCTATATAAATGACCTGGGTGACAATCTGAGCAGTTCTCTTAGGTTCTTCGAAGATGATGCTGTAATTTACCGTCTAGTAAGGTCATCCGAAGACCGGTATCAGTTGCAAAGCGATTTAGAAAAGATTGCTGTATGGTGTGGCAGGTGGCAGTTGACGCTAAATAACGAAAAGTGTGAAGTGATCCACATGAGTTCCAAAAGAAATCCGTTAGAATTCGATTACTCGATAAATAGCACAATTGTCAAGGCTGTCAATTCAGCTAAGTACCTGGGTGTTAAAATTACGAACAACTTCAGTTGGAAAGACCACATAGATAATATTGTGGGGAAGGCGAGCCAAAGGTTGCGTTTCATTGACAGGGCACTTAGAAGATGCAACAAGTCCACTAAAGAGGCAGCTTACACTACACTCGTTCGTCCTCTGTTAGAATATTGCTGCGCGGTGTGGGATCCTTACCAGGTGGGATTGACGGAGGACATCGAAAGGGTGCAAAAAAGGGCAGCTCGTTTTGTATTATCACGTAATAGGGGAGAGAGTGTAGCAGATATGATACGCGAGTTGGGATGGAAGTTATTAAAGCATAGACGTTTTTCGTCGCGGCGAGATCTATTTACGAAATTTCAGTCACCAACTTTCTCTTCCGAATGCGAAAATATGTTGTTGAGCCCAACCTACATAGGTAGGAATGATCATCAAAATAAAATAAGAGAAATCAGAGCTCGAACAGAAAGGTTTAGGTGTTCGTTTTTCCCGGGCGCTGTTCGGGAGTGGAATGGTAGAGAGATAGTATGATTGTGGTTCGATGAACCCTCTGCCAAGCACTTAAATGTGAATTGCAGAGTAATCATGTAGATGTAGATGTATTTGTGAATTATTATTGCAATGCAACATATCCGCAAACTCCAGATCCTCGACTCCGATTAGGTTTAAGTCTTCAACACGTCGTAACTTTTCTCTAAGTCATTCGCAACATTCGTGAGATTAATTCGCCTCATGATACAGACGTACGCTCTTTACACTCTAACACTCAACTGAAGATTCAAAAAGACGGTCTCCTACCGGGGCTGTACAATTCGCACGACCAGAGAAAGTACTTGGTAGTGGCTGTTCAGCATGCCACTGTCGGATGGCGCTAACAGACAACATCTGCGCTTTGCATGCGAATGGCTCATACCACTGTTTCTGGAAATTAACGATTTATATTCGAAGTACGTTTTCGTACAGTTCAGAACTTTCGAGGTCACGTACTTCTTATTGCTTCCAGACTCGTTCAGGTATTTCGTAATGATGACGTCACCTTCACAAACTCACCTTTGCAGCAAACCAACATCGAATAGACTGCCTCTTCTTCAAAGCGATACACAAACTCCCCTGACAAAATTTCGGATGTAGTGCAGGGAAACTGCCTGCGTATTGTTCACATCAGGGCCCCATGCTCTCCGGTGGCTCGTTCCAGAGTAATCGCGTTTCGTTTCATTTCTTAACCCCGTTTGTCTTTGTACCAGAGGTTACACATTCCGGTTTTAACCTGCCCATGTTTGCCCGTTGGTCAGGCAGGATAACTGCCGCACGGTATCAGCATAACGGGCAGGCTGCCATACTCCCACCCAAGCCAAGCTATGCCGAACCCAAGCAAGCTAAAGGAATCTTGGTTGCCTGTCTTCCTCCCCCTGTGCTGCGCTACGTAGCAGTGTATTCTGCATGGTTTAATGAAATATATGTTTGTTGTGGGTCACTGTAGACCAGAAAATGGTGGACTTTTTTGAGTCCTTTTTTTTTCGGCGTATTTCGGTCTTATTTCTGTATTCCCATACGAACGGTTTTCTCCACAATTTCGCTGTCATTCCCTTAGTTCCGGCTGTTCTCAATTCGAACCACTGCCGGCCGCGGTGGCCGAGCGGTTCTAGGCGCTTTCGTCCGGAACCGCGCGACTGCTACGGTCACAGGTTCGAATCCTGCCTCGGGCATGGATGTGTGTGATGTCCTTAGGTCTGTAGTTCTAAGTTCTAGGGGACTGATGGCCTCAGATGTTAAGTCCCGTAGTGCTCAGAGCCAATTCGAACCACTATCAGGTCACCTCCAGTACACGTTTTCTGTAGTAAGCAAAACAGTCTGTGAACGTCAAGATCCTTTGCATCTAAGAACCTGAAGATCTCTGTTATACTGCAATGAAAACTAAAGTAAGGTTTTGGAAGTCTAGTTCAGTGACCTTAGTGTATTCCAGGCAAATATGACCCCAATTATACCAATTTTAACTACTTTTTCAGACTGTGACTGCGGATTCTCTGAATTCATTCTAGGTAACCAAAATGGTTCCTTTTAAATTACTCACATAGATTTTAGCAAACACGAAGTTCGTTTTACGTATAATGGTAATCTAAAGGAGACGTATCTGTAAGAAGAAGCTTTCCTTTCATACTAAGCTTTCTTCGCACTGCATTGCATACCATAAGAATGTGGTTTTTAACATCCAGTGAGCTATATTTTTCCTACTTCAATCA
The DNA here is from genome assembly GCF_021461385.2 of Schistocerca piceifrons. NCBI lineage: Eukaryota > Metazoa > Arthropoda > Insecta > Orthoptera > Acrididae > Schistocerca > Schistocerca piceifrons. The sequence continues at coordinate 801,409,955 of NC_060149.1, forward strand.
ATGTTTGCCCTAAATTTAGAAAGCCTGTACACTGCTAAATGGCTTCAAGCCCTTAGCATACATTTCCAAACGCTTGTCAGCCACTGATTCCTTGTCCTCTTTTAAAATAATTTGTGAAGTGAGGAAACTGCTGGTCAAATTTACAACCATGTCATAGCATACTCGATGTTCTCGAATGAGTGTTTAGTAACTTTTTACACAGTTTGCATTGAGAGACACATACCGATTTTCTGAATCTGCTTTTTTCCCTGTTGGACTTGGGATCTGTTTCATGACTGTCAAACATTCCCCGATACTTAATTTCTCCTGAATCGCCTTTAAGTTTCGTTTGTTCATTTTGTAGCTGCCATCGTTAGGATAACTGAGCTGCAGTGAAACTACCCACGCACACATACAAGGTGCGTCTGTAAAGTTCGGTGAATGGTCTCGGAAAATAAAGGAAACGAGAGTTACTAAGAAAATATCTTCACTGGGCTTCAATATAATCACCATTAGCCACAACACACTTCCGACACCGGAAGTAAAGCTTTTGGAAACTACCAGCAAACGCTTCTTGCGGAATCGCTCGATGCACCACGGAGACCAAACAACAGCCAGTGGCATGGTGTTCATCGTGCACTGAAAACTTCTACACAGGTCTGCAGTTATCGACTCTTGTTCCATTCATTTACGGTACTTTACCCTTCGCACTAAAACTTGCATTCAATACTTTTTGGTTCTGTCTCGAGTTTGTTTTACCGGCAGTGTTGTACATTAAGCAGACTGTCACGTAAACCGAAGAGGACATACTGAAAAATCTTTAAGTTTTCTAAACAATGTAGTTCAAAGAATAAGTGTTGTGCCTCCACGTAACGCTTACCGTATCTTAACGGATCATTTTGGACCATTTTGATGTATGAACCACAGCTTTGGTCACACTCATTTTTCTGAACTGTGTTGTGTTGCAAGTGAAATATAGAATGTTAATTAGTTATGCACGGCATTGGTGCACGTATCTCGTTACGAAACTAAAGACCGAGCGAGGTCACGCAATGGTTAGTACGCTGGACTCGAATTCGGGAGGAGGACGATTCAATCCCGCGTCTGGTCATCCTGATTTCGGTTTTACGTGATTTCTGTAAATCGCTCTAGGCAAATTTCGGGATGTTTCTTTTGAAATAGGCACGACCGATTGCCTTCCACGTCCACGTCCTTCCCTAATCCGAGCATGTGCTCAGTCTCTAATGACCTCATCGTCGACGGGAAGTTAAACACTAATCTCCTCCTCCATAAAAATGAAGTAGAAGCTTGACTTTATTTCTGCAGGTTCTTAACACTATTATCATTACAGGAGACTTTTAAAAAAATGTTGCTGTCATAATTTTTATTTAAAATTTTATTTTTCTTGTTATTACGGAATTCTATTGGTATTATCAAATATTTCAGTTATTAGCTCGTAATTTTTGTTTAAAAAATGTTATAAGAATTATTTGCTTTCTGGTTAAGTATGTTTTAAGACAGTATACAAGATTTCAGATCGGTATCTTTAATAATTTTTTACCAATGTGTACCAGAACATCAGAAAAGTGAACTTGCGCGAAAACCATGTTGAAGTTAAAACTAGTTTTTTTATATAATCTGTACAACACTAATATATCCTAGGTCCATAACCATCTTGTTTCTGGTGTTGTTCTTACTCCTTTTCTTTTTCAGAATTCTTCTTCTTGTTCTTGTTTCTTTGGTGGCTTCCAACACTGATTTCTCTGCTTCAATGAGTCTGCTGCGTTCAATGGCAATAATTAACGCTCTTTGTATATATAGTGCACCAGGTGCTCCCATCATTTCCGCAACCTTATACGTTTACGCTGCACGATCACTGAAACACAGGCAGAGCATTCAGCGAACCCATTTAGTAATTTCAAAGGAGTTTTTGATATCTGTTCCCATACACAACTGTTAAAACTCTCATTTGGGTTTGAGTTCTACCATGCAGAAATTTCTCGAATAATATTGTATCACTAATACCCCTCTATATAGGTTTTACAGTCTCCATTACAGTAAATGGCAAAGAATGCTGATGGTTGTAGGTCTTCACTTGAATACTGGCCCTCGTTGGCTCACTGCCAAGTAGACAGATTGGCTGAAGCGGCTTGTTATCTCTGAATGTTTCAAGAAAAAATGCAGCCTGTACAGCCTTTCTCAAAGAATTTAATTTGATAAATTTTAAAAGATTTCCACTACTAACTTCCTACCGCAGCTAATTTCATTACGTCACTGTAAATACAAATGTTAGTGGCAAATAAATGACTAAACTCTTTGTATGAGAATGCAGGCTTTCTTGGCTAATCTCGATGATAAAATATTCTCGGGTTGACAGCCGAGTCAACGTGTTGTTCTCCAGCAACGTTTCAGCAAGTTTCTTACTTGCCATCTCCAGGCGAAGACCTTTGGATAGCACGGACGTTGTCGCCTTAAAATGGCAGGTAAGAAACTTGCGGAAATGATGCTGGAGAACAACACATTGACTCGGCTGTCAACCCGAGAAGATTTTATCATTAAACTCATTGTATCAACAAAAGCGTAGTAACTATGGTGCTATCATACGTTAGCCGACGTTAGAGACTAAAATTTCAGAAAAAAAAGAAATGAGGGCTAAATTCTGTTTTTAACAAAAGTGTATGCGTGACATAGGGGTGTCGTCATGAGTACAGCCAGTATTAAGTTGTTTTAATTTTGGAGCTCCCTTCGGTCTAACTACCGTGAAGTACATTTTTTCTTGTTCAGGTAACTACAGAGAATTCTTATGACCAAAATTAAAAAATCTATTTTTTGATACTTATTCACGTACTAGTTCCCTAAACAGTGATATATAGTGATGGACAATTGGCATATATGGCTTTACTGAAGGCAGTGGAAAAGCGACACCATCAGGCTGCTCTGAGCTTTTCCTGCAGGGACGACAAATCGTATCTCAGAACTTCTGCAGCTGACGGTTATTGCACTGCTCTGTATTTTGTGTTGCATGTTTTGGTAATTCCACATTACAGGCTTTACATTGTTCTGAGTGTATTTTTACAGAAACACTTGAGGTAACAAACAGAATAAATCATAAATAGCTAATTACCCTGTAGCGAGCCACGGGACATTGCGTGTCCCTTGTACTAAAGTACTCAGAAAATATCTTTGAAGTACCTATTACTTTTTGTCGCTAGGGGTCATCCTTTTTACTTCATTTACAATGGCTGTGGTCGTCCTTACCCAAGCTGGAGGTCACATAGCCATCAGTCGTGCTTCCGCATAAACAAATACTCTAACGACGTCGTGGATCAGGTGCAGAACTAGACATAGAGCACATCCCCTCTGTAAAAGGTGTATAGAAGCGAAGTGATTGCGCTTCTGAGTGCATCATACATGATCTCCTTTGACAGTATAATTCATTTATTTATTCGTATGACTTTGCAGACAGATGCAAAGACAAGGACACAACGAACCTCCGAGCCCGCGGTGAGGTGACTGCATACCAACCATCCGTTGATACGCAAGCCATCTGCCTACTAATAGCGAACGTCTCTGGTAGCGCTCCAACACGACGCAACGGCCGCAGAATTTATACTAAAGAGGCATTCTGCTGGATGCGATGTGCGTTTCTGTCTACGATTGTATGTGCTTTTGTGTGTGTGTGTGTGTGTGTGTGTGTGTCTTTACGTTCGTTTATCTCTCAAAATCGAGTTTCATATAAGAAGAAGGTGGAATGTTCTCGATCTGACAGGTTCTTGTATCTTGAAAACGACTCCTTGAGGTCAATGCAATACATCCAACATTTTTAAAGTCAATTGATTTTCTCCTTGAAGTGCGATTCTGGAATGTCTGATAAATAACAATTTGCTGTTGATATGACCGTTTATTGGTCTCAAAATATTTTCTGGACACACAGTTACTTGGAAGTTTGATAGCTGAAGGTCAGGGTTAATTCAGTCTGGAAATAGAGTGGATGTTATAACAGTTTGCGCTTTATATTCACCAGCTTCTCAAATATCAAATAACCGTTGCGGACAAGTATCTTATTATTATAAAAGGTTATTTTTTGTTTCCCAAACTAGGGCTTCTCTTCTACAATTTTCGTCGAGCAGATCAATACAGAATGAGTATTTAGGAGTTACAGTTTTATCCTTCTCATAGAAGTCAATTAAAAGAACCCCATGTGCCTCCTTGGAAGCACAGTCCATAACCTATCCGGCAGAACACAGGTTAAAGTTCCAGTTTCAAAACGCTGTAAAGAAAACAACGACTGCTCAGTATGATGTCACATTTGAACAGCATACTATTGACACAGGTGGACGCGTCACTGAGCAAATAAAAATTTAACGAAACTTTTACCAATAGATGCGCCATAAGCGTCAGAATTTGCACACCAATACGTTTACATCTACGTCCACACCTACGTGATTACTCTGCTATTCACAATAAAGTGCCTGCCAGATGGTTTAATGAACCACCCTCAAGCTGCCTCTCTACCGTTCCACTCTCGAACGGCACACAGGAAAAACGAGCACTTAAATTTTTCTGTGCGAGCCCTGATTTCTCTTATTTTATCGTGATGATCATTTCTCCCTATGTAGGTGGGTGCCAACAGAATGTTTTCTCAATCGGAGGAGAAAACTGCTGATTGAAATTTCATGAGAAGATCCCGTCGCAACGAAAAACGCCTTTGTTTTAATGATTGCCACTCCAATTCACGTATCACGTCTGTGACACTATCTCCCTTATTACGCAATAATACAAAACGAGCTGCCCTTCTTTGTACTTTTTCAATGTCATCCGTCAGTCCCGCCTAATGTAGATCCCACACCGCACAGCAATACTCCGGAATATGGCGGATAAGCGTGGTGTAAGTAGTCTCTTTAGTAGACCTGTTGCACCTTCTAAGTGTTCTGCCAGAGAATCGCAGTCTTTGGTTTGCTCTATCCACAATATTATCTATGTGATCGTTCCAATTTAGGTTATTTGTAATTGTAATCCCTAAGTATTTAGTTGAATTTACAGCCTTCGGATTTGTGGGACTTATCGCGTAATCGAAATTTAGCTGATTTCTTTTAGTACTCGTGTGAATAGCTTCACACTTTTCCTTATTCAGGGTCAATTGCCACCATACAGATATCTTATCTAAATCATTTTGCAAGTCGTTTTGATCATCTGATGACTTTACAAGATGATAAATGACAGCACCATCTGCAAACACTAAGATGGCTAATCAGATTGTCTCTTGTGTTGTTAATACAGATCAGGAACAATAGTGGCCTATAACACTTCGTTGGGGAACGCCGGATATTACTTCTGTTTTACTCCATGACTTTCCGTCTATTACAATGAACTGTGACCTTTCTGGCAGTAAATCACAAATCCAGTCGCACAACTGAGGCGATATTCCGTAGGGACGCAGTTTGGTTAGAAGACGCTTGTGAGGAACGGTGTCGAAAGCCTTCGGGAAATCTAAAAGTGTGGAATCAAGTTGACATCCCCTGTCGATAGCACTTATTACTCTATGAGTATAAAGAGCTAGTTGTGTTTCACAAGAACGTTTTTTTCTGAAACCGTGCTGTCTATGTGTCAATAAATCGTTTTCTTCGAGGTACTTCATAATGTTCGAATACAGTATATGTTCCAAAACCCTACTGCAAATCGACGTTAGTGATATAGGCCTGTAATTCAGCGGCACGCGGCTGATCCTCAGGTTTCGTCCGAGACGCTAAACATGTCTGCCCCCCTACCAGCAAAACAAACGTTCGCTCTAGAATTTCTTCCTCGCATAGAAGTCAATAATGAATGGCCATGGAACATTATGTGAACGGACGAAGCCCACTTCCCTCTCCAAGGACATGTCAATACGCAAAACTGCAGGATTTGGGCAATGGAAAATTCGCACGCATACCAACCAGTACCACTACATTCTGCAAAGGTGACTGTATAGAGTGAGTTGAAGGCATCGTTCATTGCAGGGCTGTACTTTTTCGAGGCGATGAATCCTGCGGGATCTTTTACCTGTACAGTCACTGGTAAACTCTGTGAGAATCTTTTGCGCACCAACGTCATTTCAACCCTTCAATAGCGTGGATGTGTGGATATGACCATTTTTATGCAAGATAGCGTTCCTTCATACATTGCACAGGCAGTGAAGCGGCTGCTGCAGTGGCATTGCGAAAATGCTGGAATCGTCAGCCGTCATTTTCCTACAAAATGGCTCTGAGCACTATGGGACTTAACATCTGTGGTCATCAGTCCCCTAGAACTTAGAACTACTTAAACCTAACTAACCTAAGGACATCACACACATCCATGCCCGAGGCAGGATTCGAACCTGCGACCGTAGTAGTCGCGCGGTTCCGGACTGAGCGCCTGAACCGCTAGACCACCGCGGCCGGCCATTTTCGTACAGCTTGGCCGTCCAGATCACCTGATCTTAATCCGTGTGACTTGTGGCTGTGGAGTTATCTGAGTGATGTTGTGTTCACCACTCCAAATACGAAGGTAGCTGAATGGAAGGTACGCATTGCGCCATACATTCTGAACGTGATCCCCGAGACACTAGGATCTGTTGTGGAGCGTGCTGTTTCTCGACTTCAGTTTGTAGCAGGAAACGGTGGACAGTATGTTGAACATCCTCGTTGATCCATTATGGATCGTGGGACGACGGCTGGCATGAACTTCTTGATGCAATAATTTACCAACAGCCATATGATTTTTAGAAGTTTATTTTATTTTATGAACTTCTATGTGTTACCAGTTTCGGCATTACATTGATGCCATCTTCAGGCCCCACTCGTCATAGTCGTAAAATCGATATACACGGAAGAGCCATATAACTGGTTCCGTGAATCAATCGCCCTGCAACAGCTGTTGTTGGCCAGGCGACACAGACTGAGCAAAACCTTTACTTTCCAGTCTTGCGCCGGCCGGTGTGGCCGTGCGGTTCTAGGCGCTTCAGTCTGGAACCGCGTGACCGCTACGGTCGCAGGTTCGAATCGTGCCTCGGGCATGGATGTGTGTGATGTCTTTAGGTTCGTTAGGTTTAAGTAGTTCTAAGTTATAGGGGACTGATGACCACAGATGTTAAGTCCCATAGTGCTCAGAGCCATTTCCAGTTTTGCACTCCAGACCTGTTCTCATGTATCTTTTCAGCTTTACTCAGTCTGTGTCGCCTGACCACCAAGAGCTGTTGCAGGACAATTGATTCACGGATTTTTACGACTGTGAAGAGTGGAGCCTGAAGATGGCATCAATGTAATGCCGAAACTGGTAGCACATAGGAGTTCATAAAATAAAATAAACTTCTCCAAATCATGCGGCTGTTGGTAAATTATTGCATCAAGAAGTATATTGAACATGTCTTGCACCAGGACAATTACAAATCGATGTCACTTTGATTTTTATGCTGCTTTTGGCCCCAGCACAATTAAAAACCTATGTAATTGTGCTTTATATGCGGTTTTTGGTCTCAGGACAGTTAAGAACCGATTTTACCCATCCGATATGGTACGAACTTGCCGTAGATGGGCCACAAGTGTTGACAGCCGAACTTCTGCAGTCATGGCGTAATGTGCAACTCAAACCATAGTCGTCGCACTGCGATTCATCTGTCATTTGTAGCCGACCCCATTTTTGTTAAGACGCTTATAGCGCCATCTTTTGGTAAAATTTTCAGTGATTTTTTTTCGATGACGTTTCTCTCAACGTCAAATATGACGTCATTCTGAGTAATCCGGCCGGGGTGGCCGAGCGGTTCTAGGCGCTCCAGTCTGGAACCGCGCGACCACTACGGTCGCAGGTTCGAACCCTGCCTCGGACATGAATGTGTGTGATGTCCTTAGGTTAGTTAGGTTTAAGTAGTTCTAAGTTCTAGGGGACTGATGACCTTAGAAGTTAAGTCCCATAGTGCTCAAAGCCATTTGAACCAAGCCATTCTGAGCAATGGCTCTCTTTGTACAGCGTTTTCAAACTGGAGCTTTAATTATGCACACCCTGTAGATCGACTTCGCCTTTCTTGATGCAGTGCCATCGGCTTGCAGGCGCTGGTTTTCTTTTTTAATTTTTCTGTCGTAAATAGAAACATCCAGTTATTGTCCGGTATCGTACTAGACAACCGGCACTTAAAAGTGCTTGAAATAGCTGACGCCATAGCCTTGTTAGAAAAAAATATTCGGTACATTTTAAATGAACAATTGTGCTACATTTTATAGTGCTGACTAAACGCAAATGCAAATATGAATCCAACTGAGATTGCGCTCCGATTACTTATTCTGGATGAAGAGTGCTGCCACCACTTCATACCAGAAGTCTAAAAATAATTTTAAAAAAGTGGGTGGAAGCCTATGCTCCTGAACCGGAAGAGGTGACGTAGATCTAACCTTTAAGATAGGTTACAAAGTTTTCCGAGAAGCAGATGAGATTCTTTACGTGGTTTATGTTGCAAAGGGTAAATCAATAAGAGACGAATGCTACGTACGCTATTAGGTGAAAAGATACATGAGAACAGGTCTGGAGTGCAAAACCAGAGGGAAAAGAAGATTCCATCAGAAAAATGCATCTGCTCGAATGGCTAATTGGTGTATACAATGAGTTCGCACGATGTTTGGCACCTACTACCTTGAAACTGTTCCCACATCTGATGTAGTTTGTGAATGGAGGAAGTTCTAATTCCAATGAAGACGTTATGGTACTTGTATATGGATATTTTCAGAGATACAGAATTGAACTTGAGTATAAAAGTAGTGAAAATAAATTTAAGTTTTATCAAAAAAACAATCTTGTACTGCCCAACGGAGAAATTTTCTCCTTACCCTCGTTTTCAGAATAAGTGTTGGAATGCTCCAGCAGACTGAGAAAGCGATTGTACCGCGTAGTGCAGGAATCCACGCTGTTGACTGCGTCTTCCATTCCGCTCGTGCCAGCGTTACCGCACGTCATTGAGTATGCGGAGACAGTTCCGAATCAGATTACATTAGTATTACTGAAGTTCTGGCATTTTGCGTCGCTTAGGAGAGAAGCAGAAAGGCCATCGCCTCGAACGGCAGCGTCGAGTGTTCAGCAAGCTATATCGCCCGTAACATTTCTGTCCAAACTGAGAGCGCTCCAATAAATTCCAGTTCACCGCAACATTAAGATTTTTATTTATTCAGGAATACAGTCGCGGTTTTCGTGTAATAATGCAATATCGATCATCATCGCAATTTATTTTGAGTTAAAAACTGAGTAATCTAAAACAGCAATTTCTCTTGTACTCTGGGCAATTTCAAAACAATACCGGCAGCTCACAATGTATGTCCACCACTTTAACATAAATATTGGTCTTTATTGAAGCTTTTGTGACCGCCTATGAACAAAAGGCTTTCCTGTTGAAGATAGAATAGATTTCTGAAGGATCTTACCGCTCATTCGATGTATTCACATTTCGGGTTTCGAAAACGGGCTTCCCATTACAATTTCTTTTAATGGATTACTGGTTGACAATGTCTATGTTGTTCAGTGTTTAAGACTGTACTTTGAACAATGCACACATTGCCAACCTGTATTTCACGCCATTTCAGGGCAAAACGACGAGAATAACGATGTCTCTTCCTGTGCGGGAATCAAACAGCATGTGACACATGGAAGTTTGGGTAGCCACCGGAGGCGTACACGGATAGCCAAAGTTATTAAGGCGATCGCTTGCATTAAGCGGAAAATCCGGGTTAGAATCCCGCTCTAGCACTAAATGTCATCTGTCTCTAATCATTTGTAGAGCTCTTACAACTACTAAAATCTATCGTTCTGGTTGTTAGTATCACGTATAAGACACAATATTTTACAAATCTATTGAACCTACGCTATTATAGTTGGTGAATACCGCTGCAAAAAGTTCACTCTCTTCTCCATTGCTACGTCGCTTACTTGTTGAACGTTGAAGTTCGGAAATCAAAACTGTCTCATGTTATATCTATCACACACACTTATATACAGAGAGGACGGTAATCATAGATAACCTCGTTTTGCGCTAACAAAACTAGTTCAGCAGCTGACAAACAACTGTGGCATTTCTTGTTTCAGTAAATATTTGCAGACATGGAATACATCTAATAATAGCGGTTTTTTTTAGAAAAGAAAGCAATACCGAAATCATGTTTTACATATTTTACAGCTACCATTTTCAATCCAGTCTCATGAACCAGGACGATAGCTGAACCTCATTAGCGGTGAGGCACAGCCCTTGGAAGATATTCTAGTAATCTCGAAATTCCTTATTCGCGCCATGTATTGCCAAGAAAGAGTCTGAGCTTACAGAACTCTTTTACCGGCGTACTTGATAGAATTAAATATACCAAAAAAGCAAACAAAGTAAAAATTATATTTAGCAATACATAATTTTATCTCTGTGGCTCCCATTCAATTAAATTCAATGTGGCATTTTATTTAAAAACTGCTGTGAGATATTGAAAGTTTCAGAAAGACTTTGCGCCATTCATTATTGAATTACAAAAAGTTATCAAGTGTGAGGGCACGGAAAAAAATTTCATGACTGCCTACAGAGATGGCTCTCATATCTTTAAAATTTTATTTTTCTGTCGTGATGGTACATATTGCACAACATTGTGAGTCAAGTTTTGGTTTGATCAGTAAAATCATTTCGTTTGTGCGGTTCTTTAAAGTAGTACTATTCTGTGTGTTTTGTTGAAATTGTTCAACTGTAACGTACTTGATGAATGTTAGTTGAACCACAACATAGGAGAACTATGTCTGCGTCATGAGGGGCCATCTCCCCTCCGTCATCACCGACCCTCTTTCACCACACTCACGACAGCTGCGCTTCAATTGGGATTCATGAGATACTCTGTAAAATCATGCCACCATAAAATTGTTTTAGTTGGAAGCTTTTTAGAAAATGGAAATGTAATTAAAGTATTTAGGATTGTACATCTCAGTTTTCAACTCTTAATTAAGAAGTGGCCGTAGTTCTTTTAATATGACCCACGTGATTAAGGTCAGCAACCCAATGCACCACCCACCGAAAACAGTGCTAAAAGGGTTTCAGCACCCTACTACTGACCTGAGGATTCTTTTACACCCCACCCTTCTCCCATTTGTCCCGACGTCGCTCCTACTTAACAAGTTTTGGAAGCCAGCGAGCGAGGTATGCAACTCTTGGACTCAGGTTCCGAACAATCTTGGTGAATAATTGTGGGCGACGCTTGAGTGATCCATGGATCAGAATGGCTTCCGGAATCCCGAGGAAACGATGCTAGAGCACCTCCTGCTAACTTGTACCTTACGCGGCATTTAAAGTGGATTCTCACTGTTTATAATACGTCCAGAATATGTAAACAGTTGTGCTATTGCGTACCGCGTTCGTACGATGCAACAATCAGTTGCTAGCAGTATGTATATGGACATAGCCTGTTGTACAAGGTGCTTTATATTTTTAAATATTTTAGCGATGACAAAACTTTTATAATGTGCTCTTTTTATCTACTTCACATATTGTACGTGGGATCAGTGTCAAATGAGCATGTTTTACAACAAGATATTTTAAGACCTGAAGATCACAGCATAATCTGTTGAAACAGCTTCTCCTAAGAAAAAAAAGCGATCTTGGGTGTTTAATGGCTTTTAAACGTCTGTTTTACAATTTGTAAGCGCTCCACTAAGCCGGTGGCGTAATAAGACCAGCAAGACCAAAACAGGTCGAACATGGAAAATAATTCGAGCAGTCACAAATTGTTGTAAAGTGGTAGAAGGGAGTGCCGTGAACAACATACCAGAAATCCTGATCGGTGAAGGCGGAGTGTGTGAATGGGGGTGTGTTTTAAGTTCACTTTTGTGCGTTTTTCTTGAATAATTCGAAAACTACGACCTCTAGCGGAAACGTAACCCAGTACAGAATTTAACAACATTACATTTCCTACAAAAAGGTAGTGTTCATTTTTTTCTGTAGGACTAATAATCCGCGCGTAGTGAGCGACAGAGTATGAAAATCTCGCACATGGTTTTTGAAGGCCGGGTATAATATTGCAGGTTGCATAAAGTGACGTCGGTAGGAGCAGCTGACTCACCCTGTATAATTATAATAGCGTAGATAATTTGGAGACAGTCTTACCTATCTCTGTCTGACTCCTTTTTACTATATATTTTGTACCAACTAATAGCATTTGCCTACATTTAGTGTCTTGAATCTATTTATTAAATTTATGAGGAAGGCCAGTTACAACAGAGAGAAGAACTTGCATGTATTGTAAATTATAGATTTCAGCGATCATTCGTCCTTTTTAAATTTTATTGGCAGATCTAGATGTCAGCTAGAAGCTATCCATTCCCAATGCACCATTATTTATGCTCAATGCATGTAATGCCTGTTGGTCGGGCTTCATCCACAGTTCAATGAACTGATCTAGATTTCAGCTAGAAGCTAGCCATTATCAATGCACTATTACTTATGCTCAATGCATGTAATACCTGCTGGTCTGGCTTCATCCACATTTCAATGAACTGATCTAGCTTTCAGCTAGAAGCTAGCCATTCTCAATGCACTATTACTTATTGAGCATAAATAATAGTACATTGAGAATGGCTAGCTTCTAGCTGAAATCTAGATATGCCAATAAAATTTAGAGGACGACTGATCGCTGAAATCTATAATTTACAAGTCCGTATAAGAGCCGCTGAGTGCATCCGCTTTGCCAATGGAAGGTAACCTGACTTGCATGTATTCTTTGGCATTGTGTCTGTACAAATAAAAATACCAAGATGAAAGTTAGGATTTAATGCCCCATCGCCGACAACGTGATTAGAAATGCTGCACCTGCTCGTATGAGAGGAAGCTGAGAGAAGAAATAGGCCGTGCCCTTAAAAACAGAAAACAAAAATGACTTATTGAAACTAAGCAAAACAGAAATCTGGGTAGTCGAATGGGGTTTTTAACCACCTTCCCCCCGATTATGCGTCTACTTTGTTAACACTGCGCCACCTACCTTCGTGCATTAATAAAACTTCTTAATTGTATGCAAACACGAAATAGCTGAAAAGCAAAAGACTTGCAGAAGCGGAGTAGATTTAATGTCTAAGCGGCACAAGCGGACGCCTTCGACGCCAAGGTGAGAGGGGCGACAAAGGCGCCCAAGTGCAAGAGTTACATACAGGGTATATCACAATCAGTAGCGCGAAACGACATAGGTGGGAGTATACAATAACAGGGGCACAAACTTTCCAGCATACGGCTCGTTTGAGAACCCATGTGTTCTGGAATGTTTTCCCTTCTACTAGTGCATATTTTCACCCTTGTCATTTTTCGTTCAGTTTATACACTGATGAATTCTTCTCGGGTTATCAGCCGAGTGGTGGCGTCGTCTTGTCGCAACGTTTCAGCGAGTTTCGTACCCATCTTCGCCAGAAGATGATGGGTACCAAACTCGTCGAAACGTTGCGACAAGACGACGTCACCACTCGGCATATAACTCGAGAAGAATTCATCAGTGGAATACGCCGAGAAAGACTGCAGTCGCATAGTTTATACACTGTCCAGTCACATTCACGTGATTACCTGTAAAACGCCTTAATAAGTACCGACCGCTATGGGATGGGCAGGAAGAGTCTTAAGGTTCTGCACAGAGGTGTGGAGCCATGCCGACTCGAGTACCGTGTGCAGCTGCATTAGGTTTCTCGGTTGAAAATCCATGACGCGAACAGCTCTTTCGAGGTGGTGCCAAAGATTCTCGATTTGTTTGAAATCCTGGAAGTTTGGTGACCGTTGGAGTGTGGTAAACTCATCCTGGTGATCTTCGCACCACGCACGCACACTACGAGCTGTACGACACGTTGCTTCGTCCTGCTGGTAGAAGCCATCGTCCCAAGGAAAAACTAACTCCATGTAGGGGTGGGCAAGGTTACGTGTATACTTGTGTCGACCCATTGTGCCGTCCAAAATGACGAGATCACCCAGGGAATGCCACGAAAACAGTCCGCAGACCGTAAGGCTCCCTCCACCGACCTGGAGCCTTCCACCGTTGTTACAGGGCCGTACACGCCAACGGCCATCTGTCCGATGGAGCATGAAACGTGATCCTGTGCAAAGGCCACCAAGTTGCGGTACTGGTGTGCAAATTCCAGCCTTCGTCGCTGACGAACTGTAGTCAGCACGGCTGCATGAACCAGGCACCTGCTACGGAGGCTCATATGCAGCTACGTTCGCTGAACGGTCGTTGAGGAGATATGTTCGTAGCCCATTGGTTCATCTGGACGGTCTACTGATCTACAGTTTGCCGACCGCTGTGGCCGAGCGGTTCTAGGCGCTTCAGTCCGCAACGATGCTGCTGCTACGGTTGCAGGTTCGAATCCTGCCTCGGGCACGGATGTGTGTGATGTCCTTAGGTTAGTTAGGCTTAAGTAGTTCTAACTCTAGGGGACTGCTGACCTCAGATGTTAAGTTCCACAGTGCTTAGAGCCATTCGAACCATTTGATCAACAGTTCCACTTTTATTCACCCGTAGACATTTCCGCAGCCATCGTTCACCCCTGTCACCTATGGCCCGTGGTGCACCACAGTTACCTCGGCGGTGGTTTTGAATACTACCATTTTGCCATGCACGGTGTACTTTAGCCACGGTGGTACGCGAACAGTTTTCGAACTTAGTCATTTTGGAAAAGCTTCCACCCTTGGCCTGAAAGCCAACGATCAACGACTGCACTGTTCTCCGCGTCCTCCGACATACTTTATATACCCTCCACTGCTAGTGCTACCACCTGGCATCTGTGGGCGGTCATTACATGTTGACACCGAACACAGACGGTGGTCACATCAATGAGACTGGACAGTGCACTCATAGTCGTCAGGCCAACTGAAGACCTACTTGAATGAGAAGCAGTGGTTCCAAGGTCAACAACGCCAGAAATTGCCGGGAAAGCGATGAGCTGACCCCACGCGCTTCCATGTCGCATCCAATGAGGCCGTTGGCAGCAGAAATCACGGCAACCAGTCGGTCCCGATTGCATCGGGGGCAGAACTCGGAGCTTCGCTTTGCCTGCTACTATATAACAATTTTTTTATGATAATGTTCATACACTACTGGCCATTAAAATTGCTACACCACGAAGATGACGTGCTACAGACGCGAAATTTAACCGACTGGAAGAAGATGCTGTGATATGCAAATGATTAGCTTTTCAGAGCATTCACACAAGGTTGGCGCCGGTGGCGACACCTACAACGTGCTGATATGAGGAAAGTTTCCAACCGATTTCTCATACACAAACAGCAGTTGACCGGCGTTGCCTGGTGAAACCCTGTTGTGATGTCTCGTGTAACGAGGAGAAATGCCTACCATCACGTTTCCGACTTTGATAGAGGTCGGATTGGACCCTATCGCGATTGCGGTTTGTCGTGTCGCGACGTTGCTGCTCGCGTTGGTCGAGGTACAATGACTGTTAGCAGAATATGAAATCGGTGGGTTCAGGAGGGTAATACGGAACTCCGTGCTGGATCCCAACGGCCTCGTATCACTAACAGTCGAGATGACAGGCATCTTATCCGCATGGCTGCAATGGCTCGTGCAGCCACGTCTCGATCCCTGAGTCAACAGATGGGGACGTTTGCAAGACAACAACCATCTGCACGAACAGTTCGACGACGTTTGCAGCAGCATGGACAGTCAGCTCGGAGACCATGGCTGCGGTTACCCTTGACGCTGCATCACAGACAGGAGCGCCTGCGATGGTGTACTCAACGACGAACCTGGGTGCACGAATGGCAAAACGTCATTTTTTCGGATGAATCCAGGTTCTGTTTATAGCATCATGATGGTCGCGTCCGTGTTTGGCGACATCGCGGTGAACGCACATTGGAAGCGTGTATTCGTCATCGCCATACTGGCGTATCACCCGGCGTGGTGGTGTGGGGATGCCATTGTTTACACGTCTCGGTCACCTCTTGTTCACACTGACGGCACTTTGAACAGTTGACGTTACATTTCAGATGTGTTCGGACCAGTGGCTCTACCGTTCATTCGATCCCTCGAAACCCTACATTTCAGCAGGATAATGCACGACCGCATGTTGCAGGTCTTGTACATGCTTTTCTGGATACAGAAAATGTTCGACTGCTGCCCTGGCCAGCACATTCTCCAGATCTCTCACCAATTAAAAACGTCTGGTCAATGGTGGCCCAGCAACTGGCTCGTCACAATACGCCAGTCACTACTGTTGATGAAGTGTGGCATCGTGTTGAAGCTGCATGGACAGCTGTACCTGTACACGCCATCCAAGCTCTGTCTGACTCAATGCCCAGGCGTATCAAGGCCGTTATTACGGCCAGAGGTGGTTGTTCTGGGTACTGATTTCTCAGGATCTATGTACCCAAACTGCGTGAAAATGTAATCACATGTCAGTTCTAGTGTAATATATTTGTCCAATGAATACCCGTTTATCATCTGCGTTTCTTCTTGGTGTAGCAATTTTATAGGCCAGTAGCGTACATAAATGAATACTAAATCTTTTGTGACTTAGGACTCGACAGAAATATTTTAATTTGACGTTATTTCCGAGACAGGTGTGTCAGTTTAAACTGATGCTGTCACCAGTAGTCAAATCCAGTTCTACCGAGTGATTTTTCTTTATTATGACACTCCAATTTGTGTTTTATCATTTTCAGCTGCATACATAAAAATTTTAACCATGTTTATCAAATATCAGTTACTTTCATGGAAAATGTCTTAAAATTAAACTACTTTCCAGTGCTTTTTTTTTCAACTTTAACATGCAACTTACGTAGTTACACAGTGCCTTATATTTAACAGATCTATATACAGAATTAGTTGATGCTTTTTATTTCTAACACACTTTTTGCCATGGAAAATAAAATAATTGTAAATTAGAGAAGTAAAAAGTTTTTTTAATAAATCTAAAACATTACAGAACTTTTATATTTTCATTCTTTCCACCCACGTCAATAGATAGCTCATTATTATTGAAAGTAGAACGATGAAATAAGTCTAGTTATTTTCTGCAAATGATTTAAATATCTCAGGAATTACGTTAAATGGGAATGAATTTATCGTTTCTTCTTTAACACTGGAATAAGACTCAGAAATTTATTTCTGTTGCAGAGGAACGTTTACGTGGTAAAATTTTAAAAGAACTACTATTTGAGGGAGGGGTGGGGGAGGAGGCACCAAATGATACGTCGCTTGTGTGGAAAAACTGTACTCGAACCAGCCCTGGATAGAAGATAAGCTACTGAACGGAGGACGAATTGGCTTCAGAATTACATGATCTGTCTAATTCGTGCACAGACATTACGTAAATCCAGTCGTAAGGCCACTGCATTTTTTCTCTGCCACACAGACAAACTAGTTTTTTCGTTGTGGCAGCAACTCATATTCGTTTCAGATAGTTTCATTTGCATCTAAATCCGTACTCTGCAAACCACTGAGAATTAAATGAAAGAGAGTGCTACGTATTATATTTTTTCCCGGTTCATTCGTGATGGGAATAGGTGAAGAATTCCTGCTTAAATGGCCAGATGCACGCGCTAATTATTCTA
This sequence comes from Schistocerca piceifrons, assembly GCF_021461385.2. Taxonomy (NCBI): domain Eukaryota; kingdom Metazoa; phylum Arthropoda; class Insecta; order Orthoptera; family Acrididae; genus Schistocerca; species Schistocerca piceifrons. Next base: position 801,427,491 of record NC_060149.1, read on the forward strand.
ACCTTGTCCTCGCGGCCCCTACAGATGAAACACGTAGGTGTCTGTAATATATTCCGCACATAATGCTAGTTCTTGAAACTTTTCAAACAGGCTTTTGTGGGATAGATGGCATCTATCTTTGGTCTGCCATTTCAAGTTCTTCGTCATTTCCATGAAACGCTCCCGCGGGTAAAACAAGCCTGTAAGCAATCGTGCTCTCCTTTTTCAAATATTTGCCGTTAGACATATCAGGTAAGGCCCCCACACACCTCTATGCCGAGTCGTACGATGGTTTTGTAAGCAGTCTCCTTTGCACACTGACCATTTTCCTTGTATCCTAGCAATGAACCGAAATCTACCATCTGATTTACCCACAGTTGAGTCTATGTGAGCATTCCCTTATGTACCTTCAGAAATTTGATATCCATATACAGGGTGAGTCACATAACATTACCGCTGGATATATTTCATAAACCACATCAAATACTGACGAATCGATTCCACAGACCGAACGTGAGGAGAGGGGCTAGTGTAATTGGTTAATACAAACTATGCAAAAATGCACGGAAGTATGTTTTTTAACACAAACCTACGTTTTTTTAAATGGAACCCCGTTAGTTTTGTTAACACATCTGAACATATGAACAAATACGCAATCAGTGCCGTTTGTTGCATTGTAAAATGTTAATTACATCCAGAGATATTGTAACCTAAAGATGACGCTTGAGTACCACTCCTCCGCTGTTCGATTGTATGTATCGGAGAGCACCGAATTACGTAGGGATCCAAAGGGAACGGCGATGGACCTTAGGTACAGAAGAGACTGGAACAGCACATTACGTCCACATGCTAACACCTTTTTATTGGTCTTTTTCACTGACGCACATGTACCTTACCATGAGGGGTGAGGTACACGTACACACGTGGTTTCCGTTTTCAATTACGGAGTGGAATAGAGTGTGTCTCGGCATGTCAGGCCAATAGATGTTCAATGTGGTGGCCATCATTTGCTGCACACAATTGCAATCTCTGGCGTAATGAATGTCGTAGACGCCGCAGTACATCTGGTGTAATGTCGCCGCAGGCTGCCACAATACGTTGTTTCATATACTCTGGGGTTGTAGGCACATCACGGTACACATTCTCCTTTAACCTCCCCCACAGAAAAAAATCCAGGGGTGTAAGATCAGGAGAACAGGCTGGCCAATTTATGTGTCCTCCACGTCCTATGAAACGCCCGTCTAACATCCCGTCAAGGGTCAGCCTAGCGTTAATTGCGGAATGTGCAGGTGCACCATCATGCTGATACCACATAAGTCGACGCGTTTCCAGTGGGACATTTTCGAGCAACGTTGGCAGATCATTCTGTAGGAACGCGATGTATGTTGCAGCTGTTTGGGCCCCTGCAATGAAGTGAGGACCAATGAGGTGGTCGCCAATGATTCCGCACCATACATTTACAGTCCACGGTCGCTGTCGCTCTACCGTCTGAGCCAGCGAGGATTGTCCACGGACCAGTAATGCATGTTCCGTAGATTCACTGCCCCGTGGTTTGTGAAACCCGCTTCATCGGTAAACAGGTAGAACTGCAACGCATTCTCTGTTAATGCCCATTGACAGAATTGCACTCGATTATTAAAGTCATCACCATGTAATTGCTGATGTAGCGATACATGAAACGGGTGAAAGCGGTGACGATGCAGTATGCGCATGACACTACTTTGACTCAGTCCACCGGCTCTCGCAACTTCCCGTGTACTCATGTATGGGTTCATGGCAACAGCAGCTAACACACCAACTGCACCCGCTTCTCCTGTGACGGGCCTGTTACGGACCCGTTTGCGTGCTACGACCATACCTGTTGCATACAGTTGGCGGTAGATGTTTTGCAATGTGCGGCACGTTGGATGTTCTCTGTCCGGGTACCGTTCTGCATACACCCTGCAGGCTTCAGCTGCATTTCGTCGACACCCGCCATAGATGAGTATCATCTCCGCCTTTTCAGAGTTCGAATACACCATGGTCACAGTTCCTACAACACTACACTATCACAGACGTCTGGTAACACGGTGTACTACAGTTGGTCTGCGTGCGGAGACGAATGCAGAATAACAATAGCAGCAAGCGCTACATGCGGACACTGCGACAGATAGACCAAACCACAACAGTGCACTACAGCCACACTCGTAAACACGGTCGTCATCGTAAACATGTCCCTGCAGATGCTGCTCGCCGACCGTGGCCCGTGTTTCTTACAACACGCAACTGAACGGCGGAGGTTTCAAGCGTCAACTTAAGGTTACAATATCTCCGGATGTAATTAACATTTTACAATGCAACAAACGGCACTGATTACGTATTTGTTTATATGTTCAGATGTGCTAACAAAACTAACGTGGTTCCATTTAAAAAAAACGTAAGTTTATGTTAAAAAACATACTTCCGTGCTTTTTTGTATGGTTTGTATTAAACAATTACACTAGCCCCTCTCCTCACGTTCGGTCTGTGGAATCGGTTCGTCAGTATTTGATGTGGTTTACGAAATATATCCAGCGGTAACGTTAGGTGACTCACCCTGTATATAAGCTAGCTGATTCCAGTTGTGACTCGTTGATATTTTACTCATTATATACTGTTTACCTGTGTTTTATGAGCTGCATAAATTTACGTATCTGTACGTTTAAAGCAAGTTTCCAATTCTTGCACCACTCTGAAATCTTGTCAAGACCTGCCTGGATAATTTCGTCGATTTTTTTAAAGACCGTGCTTCACTATGTATAACTGCGTCAATTACAAAATATGTAAGATCATTTTTAACATCTTCTGCAGGGACGTTAACATACAACATGAACCACCTGGGTCACGAGGCACTTTCCTGGAGCATACCTGCAGATGTAGATCTGCTGATGACACTCCATCCAAGATAAAATGAAAACCCCGCGTAATCGTACTGTCGTTAATAAGCACTAGCGTGTTTCTGAGTCAGGTGATTTTTTGTAAGTCAAGAAATACTACAACAACCTGACCGCCCTGATCTATGGATTTCAGTATTTCATGTAAGATAAGCTTGAGTTGGATTTCACCTGAGCAAGGTTTACTGAATCCATACTGGTTGACACGGATGTCACTCTTTTCGAGGTACCTCATTACGTTTGAGCTCCGATTTTTTTCTACGATTCCACCACAAATGTATCTCGGCAATATTGCACGAGAGTGTCATAGATCACGTCTGTTACCCCTCCCTTCTACACGATCTTATCCAATCCGCAATGATTCGAATGCCTCTTTGAGATACGACACTGCTGGCTCTTTATCTAACTGAAAATGTAAATATATCTTTCTAAATATATCTTTCTTTTAAATGCATTTTGTACTTTATTAATCATTTTTGTTACAACTGCCTCATGGTCACTAACATCCCTTTAAATTTGGACATCCTCAAACAGATGAGGTTCATTAGTTGACATTAGATCTTAAATTTCCGTCATGTGTGGGCATCCAAACTGTCCGTTCTAAGTTCTCTGAAGAGAAGGTATTTATTTTAGTTTCTTTTCACACCCACCACTTTTATATCTTTAGTTATCCCTAATGAGTGTTGCATGATCTAAGCCTCCTCCAATGTTAATGTTGTTCAGCAACATATGTCTTGGCAATCTAAGGGTTCTTTCTAAAGTTTTCAGTTTCGTTTGTGGTTAGTCAGATGGTTGATAGAAGGACCCAGTTTCTGTGAGTTTAGTGAATTTGAATTTCTGTTCTACTACGACGAATACACCATCTCCATTTCCCACTACTCATTATGTATGCACTTAGATTTATTCCAAAAATCTCACTGCTGTCAAATTCGGGTTTTTAGCCATATTTCTTTGCCTATTATTGTATGACTTCCGTTGCGTTTTAGAGGTGCTTTAAACTCCAGCATGGCCTTTGAATACTAGGATTTGAAAAGTCTGATATCAGTCATCATTGGTGCATTTTTCTAACAGATACATGCCGTAAGTAGTAGTACTGTCCTTGGCAGATTGCTATCATGATATCAGTCGAAACGATTTGCAACAAGAGAAATAAGTTATGTTTCCACGACTGGGTGCTACATTCTTTATAATTTTATACTCCACGGTCGGTGCACAGAAAGGGAACCTTATGGAACCCAACATTTAAAAAGTCCGTTCTGTGAGGACATTTCTGTAGTTCTTATACGAATATCTGGAGGTCTCCTATATCTATCATTATCTCTAACTGAATGGAGAGTAGCCACATAATCTAAAAAAAAGCTTTGTCCGTCCGACACACAGTCAGCAACATAGGTACCAGCCTCTGATGTGTAATGCATCCTGATCCATTTAGGGGGAACTTTCAGTCGTACAGTCGCAACCCTATGGAGCAAGTCTAGGAAGTAGGAAGTCGCAGACTAGTTTATTACAGAGCTTTGAATGTCTATGGTTCGAGCCTTTCACTCGACTCGGAACCTGAGGTACACAGTTTTTCCTAAGGTCAATGGTGCAGATGGTGAGCATCATTGAAATTCCGTGAGAAGGGCTGGTCGATCTTTGTTACTCTGTCAGTGGCTGGAACGGTCCACATACGATCTCCAGCCTAGTCGACTGTTATCGTTCATTCCAACGAGCACCACAAACTGCAGCTGGTTGCACCCCATTCTCTCAAGACATGGAGGAACAGGTTCAGCGTGTTGAAACATGCCCGCAGAAATAAACTTTGAGTGCACAGGTTGCTCGTTCTTGTTCTCTCCTATTCCCTTACGACGATTGACAGCCCCTCAGTCCCTTACCCTTTTTCCTTGCTTTCATCTGACAGGCGACGCAGCAGGCTTACAGACAAGTGAAATGTAATGTAATGGCCCTGTTTTAGTGGGAGACTGCACTTCTAACATGTTGGTTAGGGGGATGGTCGCGCAGGACTCCTATACCAACCACCGACGCAACTCACAGTGAAGATGCTGAATGGTGATAGATCCTACATTTCCTGGAGAGGAGACAGTACCCTTGGGAGAGCAGAGTATTTACGATACCTTTGGTATATCTGGTACTTGTATGTTACCAGCTCGCCTAAGGCATACATATGCATCAGCTTCCAATTGCTTGACAGCAGCCGGGACGATTTTCAGCTGCTTACGGACAGAAACTTACTCATCTCTTGTCCGAGAACATCATTTTCAGTGGGGCTGCATTTTGACTGGTGCAATAATATCCTGAACTACAAAAAGCTTTAATCTTGCTGTCGCACATTCATCTTCTGGATCTGTTAAGCTGCAAGTAATACAAGTTGCCTGTCAGAACTGAAACTGTTAATACCCAAGAAAATGACTCTGTGTATTAACAAGAAAAATAACCTTGGATAAAATATACTGAACACCTGAAGCAAAATGAAACTTCATTTCTCTAACTTTTTGTTTTGTCTAGGTTATGCTCACTAACAAACACACGTAAAAAAACAAATACACTATGTGATCAAAAGTATCCGGGCACCTGACTGAAAATGACTTAAACGTTCGTGGCGCCCTCCATCGGTAATGCTGGAATTCAATATGGTGTTGGCCCAACCTTAGCCTTGATGACAGCTTCCACTATCGCAGGCATACGTTCAGTCAGATTCTGGAAGGTTTCTTGGCGAGTGGCAACCCATTCTTCACGGAGTACTGCACTGAGGAGAGGTGTCGATGTCGGTCGGAAAGGACTGTCACGAAGTCAGGATTCCAAAACATCCCAAAGGTGTTCTAAAGGATTCAGGTCATGACTCTGTGCAGGACAGTCCATTACATGGATGTTACTGTCATGTAACCACTCCGCCACGGCCGTGCATTATGAACAGATGCTCGATCGTGTTGAAAGATGCAATCGTCATCCCCGAATTGCTCTTCAACAGTGGGAAGCAAGAAGATACTTAAAACATCAATGTAGGCCTGTGCTGTGATAATGCCTCGCAAAACAACAAGGGGTGCGTGCCCCTCCATGAAAAACACGACCACACCATAACACCACCGCCTCCGAATTTTACTGTTGGCACTACACACACTGGCAGATGACGTTCACAAGGCATTCGCCATACACATACCCTGCCATCGAATCGCCACATTGCGTACCGTGATTCTTCACTCCACACAATGTTTTTCCACTGTTCAATCGTCCAGTGTTCACGCTCCTTACACCAAGCGAGGCGTCGATTGGCATTTACCGACGTGATGTGTGGCTTATGAGCAGCCGCTCAACCATGAAATCCAAGTTTTCTCACCTCCCGCCTAACTGTAATAGCACTTGCAGTGGATCCTGATGCAGTTTGGAATTCCTGTGTGATGGTCTGGATAGATGTCTGCCTATTACACGTTACGACCCTCTTCAACGGTCTTTGTCAGTCAACAGACGAAGTCGGCCTGTACACTTTTGTGCTGAACGTGTCCCTTCACGATTCCACTTCACTATCACATCGGAAACAGTGGACTTACGGATGTTTAGGAGTGTGGAAATCTCGCGTACAGACGTATGACACATGTGACATCCAATCAGACCACGTTAGAAGTCCGTGAGTTCCGCGGAGCGCACCATTCTGCTCTCTCACGATGTCTAATGACTACTGAGATTGCTGATATGGAGTACCTGGCAGTAGGTGGCAGCACAATGCACCTAATATGAAAAATGTATGTTTTTGGGGGTGTCCGGATACTTTGATCACATAGTGTAAATAGCGAGAATGTATGGCCAATGCAGACATTATCACTGCTGCTGAAGGTGGAAATTAAATGAATAGAATATGACAGTTATAATATGAGCAGAACGCAATACTGATAACAGTACTCAACTTCGTGAGAGTTTGGTTTGCCGCGTTGGATTCGCCGAGCGGTCTAAGGCGCTGCAGTCATGGACTGTGCGGCTGGTACCGGCGGAGGTTCGAGTCCTCCCTCGGGCATGGGTGTGTGTGTTAAGTAGTTTGTAAGCTTAGGGACTGATGACCTTAGCAGTTAAGTCCCATACGATTTCACATACATTTGAACAACAAGAGTTTGGTTTACATTTTGATCTTAAACGTTCGTGCATTTACATTTTAGAAAATTTTAGTGATTGGGAAAAGTGTAAACATAGCACCAGCGATTCAAATAATTGAACTATAAATTTCCAATGAAGGAAATGTAAAGCCACTATGAAAGCTGCTAACTTTTTATATTAGCGGTTAAACTCCGTTAACATTTCTAAAATTTATATAGTTTAAATAAAACATTACGTTTTCACTGTAAAAATAATATATTCGTATTTATAAATACCTGAAAGTAAAAATACTTCCTTAACATCTTCAGTACGTACAGTGCAATAATGAAAAACGATTTTCGATTACGAGACTCTATAATGTCAACGCAGTGTATTTCTCAGGATCGAAGTAAATGTTGAAGTTCAACCGTATGTTCACCAAACCACACCTAAAAGATTAAGCTGCGTAAATGAACAAATTACCGTCGTTTGTAGATGAGTTCTTGTTAGAGAGGAACACACGCACCATCTATACACTACAAAAATCCACGTAACTCTTGGCGATAATTAGCTGTATGCAATGCAATACAGTGAAACAGCGACCCTTGCCACCACAGGGCGTCAGTATATAATCTTTTTCACCGTGTAGCTTACATAAGTGAGCTATTCCCAGAACAACAGTAAATGATGCTGAGTAATTGCATGATTTTTCATTTTTTGCGACTCCTTCAGGACTGCAACTCCAAAACAAGGTAACAAGATATTCTGGTTTCGTTCACTTGTCTTTTGGGTCTTATTATCTTTACGGTTCCCGGCTTTACCGTACGGTAGACCAATAATAAGAAGCAAGTGTGCGTCATTGTTCAAACAATTGTCTCATATTCAAAACAAGTGAGGTTCAAGTGTTCGTCCAGCTAACAGAGTCAGATTTTCCTCCGTAGTTTCAGTTTACAGCTTCATTTAAGGCTTGAACTATTCCTCTGAAACGACATATCTTATTCCTTTCTTCACCTTCCTCCAGCCAAGCTACGGTATCGTTTCTGAGGACCTCTACACTGACGAAAAGGCAATTTCTGAGATTCCTTCGCCTTTTCGTAATATAGTTACCGAGAGTCCTTTTTCTTCCGTTTCGGCTTTCAGCGAGAATCGTGTTAGTAGTTGAAACGTTTTCTTCATGGTGTATTGAGATATTCCAACGACAGTTTCTCAATAAGCAACGTTACAAAGCACTTCGAAGAACTTAAAACTTCGCGTAATTAAAAATCGCGACGAGAAAGCACGTCCCAATGACGATGGCGTAATTCCATTTAAAATCACCAAGTGGTACAAACCAGTTGATTCATTTCGTATTTACATTTTAATTTAGATCCGCCATCATATAAAATAATTAAATCTGGACTATATCAAGCCAGTTAATTGTTCGATGATGCATGAACGATCAATCGAGAACAATTCTTATGCATGAAATTACGTAAGATAAAGAAATAATCTTAAAATTAATCTGAGGGCGGCTCATAGTCCTACTAAGGAATAGATAACGAAAGAACACGAATAGCGTTCCGTCATTTTATAACAAACAATCCGCTTCCAACTCCTCTCAATCTGTCTCTGAAGAGTTGTTAAGACACAATTAAAAATTACTCACACAACAACAAGATAAGGAAGTCAGACAATTTCAAAATAACTAACACAATTTCGTGTAGTTAATTATATAATTATAGGTCATCAAATGAAGTGTTACACAACTTACGTCCTATCTCGAAGAGCTTACACCGGCGAAAATGTAAAAGTAAATAGATGAAGATCAGTCTCTTTATTTGTTAGCTACGATATGAAATAAGCGTTTAACGGAAATGCAGAAACCGCAGAAAATGTTTTCTGTGGATACAAGAAATATTTTATTGGCTTATTATAAGAAAAAGAAATATTCTACTGAATACACTCATTATTTTATTTAAACTGCTCGCCATAGGACTACATGAAACGCTCGAAGGCGCAGTATCAATTCTACATAAAGATTTTACGTCCACTGTTTGGAATGAAATCTAATAAATACATTTATTTCATAGAAAATTTAATTTTTTATGTCCATATTAGTACGATACGTATCTGTTGAGGACTTGTCCTTTCCACTGACTACTAGCTGATAATCCTGTCTGCTGCCTCTACCCTATTACATTGCTTTAAATTAAACTTTCACTCAAAGTTCGTAACAAAGTATAAAACCTCCTTCACTCTCTTTAGTGTCCACCACAGGCAATAAGAAAATGTCTCTCTAGTGAAATTACGCTTAGAAATCATGCGTGGTTTGCACCCTTTGAAATTTTTACATTTTAATCACATAGATTGACACGCAGCGGCAATTGCTTCCGCAGCAACCATTATTATCGGCTACCGGCGTGGCATACGTTCATTCCGTTTGCTGTAGTTGTACAGTTTCCATGTGTGCTTGTTATAAGTGCTGGGATTTAATACCACCTGCGAGTTTCACAGACGATAGGAGGCATCCGTGAATTAACGACACGATTTTACCTTACTCCCATCTCGGCTGAGGTGAGTGTGCATTCACTGTGTGTCTTCAAATCTTTTTAAATGTTTGCCTGTGTGCATCGCCTTACAACATCACTCCTAGGAGAGTCCAGTATTGTCTACTTCAGTGAACAAGAGCTCTACTTAGAGGCACTTACTTCATACATTTGTCTTCTCCGTAATTACTCTCACGTGCGAATGTATAAAGTCTGTGTTTAGTCTTATTGATCGTAAAAATTTTTTGTCATATCAAAGATCAAACAATATTTACAGTAGTTATAGAGTTCAGATCACATACTCAACCTTCCTTTTCTGGAATATTTGCCGTGCTTCTGTGTACGAATAAAATCTTTTACGTATGCAATAAACTGCATACTTCGAAACTCACGAGACTTTGGTTCTATACCCGTATGTGAGAAAAAATATGCCTCTGAACGAATTGGAAAGAAAATTGTAAACAAGCCATGGCGTATGTGATAGGGAACATGCATCCAAATGCATATAGAAAAGTGGCTGATCTTAATTATGATCAAACATGCAATGAAAATTTCGTGGCTCACATTACAACAAGTGCCTTGACATTAGGCTATTTACATGTGCAGAGCTCAAGAAATCACTTAACTAGTACCAATAAAAATTACTCATTTATCTTACTTCAGTTAAAAGTACAAAACACACTTCATGTGTAATGGTATCTTAAAAAATTTTACTGTGGTTTTGGTATGCCTTAAAATTAAGGTAATTAGCCTCGTATTATTTGTATATTACACGTTGTTTGAGGAAATAAAATTCTGTTCTCAATAGTTTCATTTTCCAACTAGAAGATAAAGAAAATTTTGGAAATTTGTGGTAAGTTCATATGGGACCAAACTGCTAAGCTCATCGGTCCCTAGGCTTACACACTACTTAAACTAACCCACGCTAACGACAACACACACACCCATCCCGAGGGAGGACTCGAACCTCCGACGGGTGTAGCCGCGCGAACCGTGGCAAAGCGCCTTAGATCGCACGGCTACCCCGCGCGGCTAGAAGATAACGTATATTTCATTTGTGCACATCAAAGTTCGTCTCGTGCCTGAGAAATGACATATTCCATTCGAAATGTGCGTCGCTCATTAATTCATATTCACTACACCAGTATGTGTTTCGAACACACAACTTGACACTTTCCTCTTTTCCAAAACTGTCCATAAGGCAAAAATATCCTTAAGACAGTACGAAACAAATATAAATATCTGTTCTCGCAGAAAGTCCATTCCGATGAAACAGTTCGCAGATAGTGCTTTTACAACAATAAATGTGCATCTTATCGCTCTGGCCTCGACTTCCACTTTCGTATCTGACAGCGTGTTTACATTCTGACCCCTGGCGCCAACAGCCCCTGACACTACACAGTTTTGAACTGGCACAGTGGATATTTTTATTGTCTCAGTTATTCTTGTACATAAATTGCTCACATCAATACCAGCAGCGGTGTTGACAATCATTGTGGTGAGGATTACACCCACTGTAGTATTAACGGTTGCCTGAACTAATTCCGGTACAGGTTCTCTGCATGACTGAAACTGATCACATAGTTCTTGTCGGTTGTCAGTGTCATAGTTATTCCATAAAATACAAAGCGGTTCATTAAATCTGATGGTCGCATTACACCCCACAAACATCATCAGGGAGTGCTATGTGGTGGCGTCTAGTTTGATGTCTTGTTTGTAACTGAGGGGTGTTCCCTGCCACCTCAGCTACGCAACCTGTGTTATTTTGTGATGCTGCCCAATTCGGTGGAGGTACTGTATTCGACACCTTTCTATTTCTGCAGTTATTGCCTCGATGTGGCGGCTGGTTCCCCATGTTCGCTTGCCACTGAATGCTGTAACCCCTAACTCATGAGGTGTGGTCTGTCAGACCCTCTCTCAGACCCTCCTTAAACTGCCCACCCGACAATGTTTTATTGTCGGTTGCAGAATAGCCTCCTCTGTTTCCTGTTAACACTTGTTGTTGACCCGTGTAGGGGTCTCAGAGAACTACGTACCTGTTTTCTTCAGTACAGTATAAAATGTTACAGGAACGAGTCAGTTTTAATGATCTTAAGTTTCATGAAACTGTTACTCGGTGGATGGAACATGATGTCAGTGAGACAGATCAAGAAATCGATGAAAACGATGAAAATTTTACAATAGCCCGTGACCACAGTTCTGCTAGCGAACAAGAGGGTAATTGATAGTACGGACTTCTGAACAATACTGTTTCTCCAATAAAATGCTTGAACTGTTAGTCAAAATCAAATATGTTCTGAGTGGTGATAAAAAAATTGTTGATTCCAGCACATAATATAAGTTTTGCAGACTTTGTTTTTGTAGCTGTCGAGTGCAATTTTTATTTGCAAGTTTAAACTCAGGAATTGTTTTAGTTTCATGTGAAAATTTACGTCTTACGGAGATACTATCTAACATTTCGGTTATGTGTACTATTTTTAAAAACCGCTCAAACGTGTGACTGTGTGATAAAAGTAAAATACTGCACCTTTCACTTACAATTGTTAGTGCAATAAAATCAACAAGGAGTTTTCATGTAACACGTATATAACCGTAAGAGTGTTATACAACGCAAATTAAAAACTTCGAATGATTTCTGCCTTAAACATCGGTTTTGAACATAGGAGTCTCAGAGACCGTACCTCGTACAATACGTCACGGAAGAATCACCTCGTGAATTAAGGGGTAATGCTGCTACCACTTGCTGTTGTGTGGCCCATTGCGACTCATATTGTGTACTAGACTGCATCTGTTGTTATTATTCCTCGGCCACCTACGAAAATGTGGTGAATTCTGCGTGTTTGCACTTCTGTTTGCGTCTACAGGACTGGCATGTGGCACTACCCCATCACCACGATGATCATCACTACGGTCGTGATTGTTGGTGAGCCCACTGAAATGCATGGACCGCGAGCAAACACTGCCACTGTTATTCTAAAAATCCTCTTATATCTACTCTATAGAGTTAAGGACTGATAAGAAGTGTTCCAGATTGTTATCTGGTATAGTGATGGGGATCATCCCAATAGCGTGTTTTGCTCATGTACTATTTGAAATATTTTATAAGGTTACCTTGCTTGGCGCTATACATTTCGCAATTGAGACTTCTTTTTGGAGTCCCTCTTGTACGCATCCTGACCCGTATTTGGCCAGAAACGCCTTTTCGAACTGATCTATGTAGTACAATTTTCTGAAGTTCCAGTCGCCCAGAGGTTTGCCTCACCTTGAGAGTAACCTGTGGGGAATCGAATCTTTAGACTATCATTGCAATTCCTGGGCGGTACCACTCTAAAATCCTTTATGAAAAGCACGGGATGATGTGATTCCTTCTCCGGAGAGAATATTTGAAATCGGCGATGCTTTAGAAGACTTCCAAAAGTACCGCTGTTAAAGTAGGTGCTGCCCACCGATTAAGACAAACATTCGGTGTATGGGCCAACCAGTCCTGCTTCTTCCTGACCGACCGTGTTATACGGACTTGTTCTCTCATAGATTTCACTAGTACGAGCCAGTACATGTGAGGTGTCTTTCATTGCTATAATTTAATCACACAGGTCAATGATCTGAGTAGTCATGCTATTGAATCACTTGGGTAGGTAATGCATCAATACACGTTTTACGTGCGTTACTTCATCTCTGACAGTTTCTCTTGAGATACCCGGTTCGAGTGAGACTTCTTTACTAACAGAGTGTCCAGCTGCACATATCTCCATTTCAAGCGTTTCAGTAATCTGAGACTTCTTTTCGTTTACTAATCGGTTAAACTCACCCAAGAACTTCATTCTTTGTGAATCAAGGCTTCCACTAATTTTGGATTCCTTTCTAGCGGTAAATTTATGAAATTGCTCAGTCAATTGTTTGACGTTACATTCCAGCGTGACTAGAGCTGTTTTTGATACACTGAAGTCATCTGTTAACTTTTCAATGACTTGCAGTACATCTTCATACGGCGTGCGCCCTGTGTACTACTGTATGTTGATCACATATGGCCTCATGAAAGGAATAAACTCTTTGACTTCCTTCTACATCTGAACTCCATACACTACAACATCAAATTCACTATGGAGTCCTAGGAAGAAGGAAAACTACAATCCCTGGACGTCCTGATCAAGAGAAGCGCTGATGACACCCTGGGCCACGGTGTTCATCGGAAGAAAACGCACACTAATTTGTATTTGCACGCACATAGCTGTCATCGTCCTGCCCAGAGAAATGGGGAACTAAACACACTAGTACATAGTGCACACGCCATCTCAGACGCAGGGAGTCTGTCCTAGGAACCTCAACATCTCAGAACTGTGATCCGAAGAAATGTATACTCAGAATGGCAGAGTAAGCGCGCTCGTCGCCCCACCACTACAGTACAACTTGTGGAGACGGAGCAAACCACGGAGGAAGAGGTAGTCACAGCCTTTATACCGTACACCGACGCGCTATCGGGAAAAGTCGGGTGAACACTGAAAAAGCACCGCATAAGAACTGTCTTTTGCCCGCCCAATAATACACAGGCATAAGTGTAGAGTCTCAAAGATAGCCTCGGTTTGCAGAAGGCCGGAATATATCAGATTTCGTTCCAAGTGGCAAAACATAAATTGGACAAACAATGAAAACCATCGAAGAGGGACGCTCGACTAACGAACACTAACAATTGGAGATCTATTCTGAACAGCGTGTTGCAAGAAATCACAGATATGCTCAATAATGTTCATGTATGGGGAGTCCGGTGGCCAGTGGAAGTGTTAAACTCAGAAGAGTGTTCCTTGAGCCACTCTGTAGCAATTCTGGACGTATGGGTGTCGCATTGTCCTGTTGGAATTGTCCAAGTCCGTCGGAATGCACAATGGACATGAATGGATGTAGGTGATCAGACAGGATGCTTACGTAGGTGTCACCTGTCAGAGTCGTATCTAGACGTATCAGGGGTCCCATACCACTCCAACTGCACACGCCCTATACCACTCACCATTTCAGAGCCTCCACCAGCTTGAACAGTGCTCTGCTGAAATGCAGGGTCCATGGATTCATGAGGTCGTCTCCATACCCGTACACGTCCATCCGCTCGATGCAATTTGAAACGAGACTCGTCCGACCAGGCGTAAAGCTTTGTGTCGTGTGGTCATCAAGAGTATAAAAGTGAGCCTTCGGCTCCGAACGCCCATGTCGATGATGTTTCGTTGAATGGTCCGCACGCTGACACTTGTTGATGACCCAGCATTGAAATCTGCAGCAATTTGCGGAAGGGCTGCACTTCTGTCTCGTTGAACGATTCTCTTCAGTCGTCGTTGGTCCCGTTTTTGCAGGATCTTTTTCCGGTCGCAGCGCTGTCGGAGATTTGGTGTTTTATCGGATTCCTGATTTTCACGGTACAGTCGTGAAATGGTCGTACGGAAAAATCCCCACTTCATCGCTACCACGGAGAAGCTGTGTCCCATCGCTCGTGCGCCGACTATAACACCACGTTCAAACTAACTTAAATCTTGATAACCTACGATTGTAGCTGTAGTAACCGACCTAACAACTGCGCCAGACACTTGTTGTCTTATATAGGCCCTGCCGACCGCAGCGCCTTATTCTGCCTGTTTACATACCTCTGTACTTGAATACGAATACCTATTCCAGTTTCTTTTGCGCGTCAGTGTATTTTAGAATTTTATTATCTTATGTAATTGTTAAATCGCAAATTATTTTTAGGAAATGTTTTCATATCCTCAATGTGAAAGAAAAGAACTAAAGCAGACAATGGAACTAAAGAATAAAGCTAAAATGTTTTGTAGACCCTTGGCTCAGAAAGAGATCAGCGCATGCTCTAGCAAGGTCCGCCCTTACCCCTCTGGGGAGGGAATGTAATGTGCTTAAAAAAGAAACCCTCAGGAGCTCAGTTCGTCAGCACACCTGACGGCGGCGACGTGTCTGACCACCGAAATATTGAGATCACTGGGCACTATGGACTGGCAGTACGCCCGAGGACTGTTCGATCAATAAACTGATTGCTTTCTTTTTCTCATCATTCGCGTTTTCATTTGACTACCCCCTATACGAGTAGATAACTTTAAAGAACCACAGGCTGTTGAGCGTTTCAAATGGAGAATTAGGCGATGATTTATTGAAACAGTGGAAAGGACCACAACAGAAGACAAAAGGGTAGGTTTGAGAATGAAGAAAGAAAGGGAACATGTAGGCAAAGTGAGAAGGAGCAGTAGATATCCTTGAATATCTCAAGAGATATTGAAACTAAGTGACCAAACTGGAAAATATAAGATTCAGCAAAAGAAGTAAGTAAAAGGGAATAAAGAAGTTTTAAAAAAATGTAATTGACCGAAAGTACCAAATGGCAAAGCAGTAATGGCTACACGAGAAATGCAAGACTATAGAAGCATACATGTCTATGGGGAAGGTACACGCTACCTGTAGCAAAATTGACGGAATATTCGGATAAAAGAGAGGCAGCAGTGTGAATATAAAGAGCTAAAGGGAAAGGCGATTAACTTGAAGACAATATCACGGAAGGGAGTAGGAAGCAGGTTTAGGCCGAGTTGGGAGATTTGATACTGTGAGAAGAATTTGACAGAACACTGAAAGATATAAATCGAAAAACGGCATCTGGTGTAGACGATATTCCATTAGAATTGCTGAAATCCTTGGGATAACATTAAAAAGCTATTTCATGGTGTGCTAGATATGAGTCAGGTTTCAAGAAGAATGTAATAACTCCTTATTCAAAGAAGGCAAATGCTGACAGGTGTAAATATCACAGAACCATCAGTTTCGTAAGTCATGATTTCAATATACTGAAACGAATTATTTACAGAGGACTGGAGAGACATGAGAAGCCGATCTCGAGAAGATGAGTTTGGGTTCCAGAAAAACGTATTGATCTTTCGACTTATCTTAGAAGACAGGTTGAAGAAAGATAAACCCACTTCTATAGTATTTATAGATTCAGAGAAACGTTTGCCAATGTTGACGCTCTTGGGTATTTTGAAGGTAGCAGAGAAACATAGGTGGAGTGATAGTCTACAATTTATGAAGAACACAATTTTCATTTTTATGAATCGAAGGACTCTATAGGGAAGCTGTAGTTCAGAAGGTAGTAAGACAAGGTTGTAGCTCATCCTCGGCGCTATTTAATTTGCACCTTGAGCAAGTAAAATGAGGGTTATGGAATGTACGTGAATTAAATCAGGAGCTACTGGTAGTATCATATTATTGAAATGAGAAAAAAATGTAGTAGAAAAGTTCTATTATTTCAGTAACAACGTAAGTGGTGATAGCCAAAGAAGGGAGAGTATAAAATGCAGACTGGCAGTAGGAAGAAATGTGTTTCCGAAAAAGAGAAATTTGTCAATATTGAATATAAATTATAGGATATTGCTGTGCCTGTGTTACTCTTTTTACGATACAAAGTTCCTTTGTGCATACATGCATATCGTATTTATCTGCAGATTCCGGGCAAGCGACTATCATGTACAACGTCTGACATGTGCGGGAATATACATAATGGATGTACGAGTACAGGTCGTAGACGCCTGGTTGACGATGTGGCACATTGTCGTCATTCCATTCTACAGGTGATGGTTGTCCTTATTTGCAATGGCTAACACATGTAATTTATAAATTTTATATGCCATAACATCTTTTCTAAAGATGTTCGTCTGGAATGCAGTATTGTACAGAAGAGAAACGGGGACGATAAACAGATCACACGAGAAGAGCATAGTAGCATCCAAAATCTAGTAGTATTGGAGAATACTGAATATTAAGGGTAGATCGGATAACTAATGAAGAGGTACTGAGTCGAACCGGGGAGCAAGGTGATTTGTGGCTCATTTTCCTAATTTTGGGAATGGGGGGTGGGAGGTAGCGAGTGTGGGTGGTAATGTTATAGCAGGAAACAAAGACTTGACTACAGTAGGTAGGTTCAGAGATATAAAAACGCTTGCACAGGATAGAATAGCGAGTAAATTTGCGTCAATGCAGTTTCCAGACTGAAGACTACAACAAATAATAATAAAAGTAGACTTATATTCATGCTTCTGTTCGAGATAAATGCTTAAGTTTGTCCCTTAATCCAGCGTAAACAACCAGTTTGGGAACCTTCTGAGTGGGTTACTGCTTGCGCTCGAAGTGCATTTCATCAATAGAGCTATCTATGAACTGCTTTCACACATCGAACGGAATCTGGAGTTATCATAGGGTCGTCTATAAACTATATAATTACAATGAAACAGATCTGGATGGTCTCTGATAAACTGGAAGAGTCGTAATTATTACATGCAAGCCAAGCATGACGGGAAAAGAAATTACTTTAAACAAATTGTTGATTGTGTTAGAAGAGTCCAACTCTACATTCTCTTGTCACTGTGTATTAGCTTGTGATTCATTTGTCCCCTAGATGTCACATTTTAAGTGGTGTCTTCGTGCAGATATATTAGACTGCACAAAATTATAACATTCACATAACTTTACTTACATTTCTAGAATTACATGATTCCATAAATTATGTAAAATGGAGACGAATGTACTACATGCATTGTCAAGTCTGTCATTATGAAACACTCCTTGAGAATTTCTAAGTCTGCATCTATATGTTGCACATCAGTGTAACGTACGGTGCATAAGTGCTTGTCACTATAACGACTACTAAAGTCTCGTCCTGTTCTCCTCATATATTAAGCGTGCGAAGAATAACAACTTACATGTCTCTCTGTCAGATTTTCTCAGTCTAATTTCATCTTGCTGATTCTGCCAGAGCAGTGAGCAAGTTAATTGACAACATTCATAAATTTCACCCTGAAGAACAATTCTTGTAATTTTTGAGTAACGTCTTTATTTGATTGTCAACCAGTTAGGATTTTTCAAAATTTTGGTTCTACTTCCACTTCACTCAGTCAATATTACGAGTATGTCCAGTCACGTTGCCCTTCTTTGTACAGTATCACTTTACCCGATCAGTCCAACAAGAAACAAACCTTTTACATTTGCAGTTTCCTAGTAACCAACTAGTAAATCAAAGTCTGCCATTTGCTTAACCTAAAACAGTGATGGTTCCACTATAGTATTATGGCTATGTATTATCTGACACTTTTTTATGTTTCTGACGTCATGTGAGCAGGTCAGCTCTCTAGCCTTGACTCCACAAGCCTCATCCTTCTGCAAATGATGATTAGTTGACAGAGAGTCAACCATTAGCCTGGGTACGGTTCAGTGGGCCATTGATGATCAGGAACATTGGTGTAAAGGTTCGCTACACCCAGTGAACATAGTTTGGCATTTCTGAATGTCTTGAACCGAAACAATACAAGGTATTTTCCGTAACATGCATTACTAGTGAGGGGAGTGGGGTGATACTTCATACTCATCCTTAAAAAAATAAAACCAAATGAATTTGTTAATTGTTGTCAACTTACATTAACAACATACCTTTAATGAGGCACTGATGTGTTAGTAGGGTCCATAACACGCAAATATCTTTTAGCACACTCGTACCAACAATAATATACACTACGAAATGTAGGGTCCTTTACTCTCGCTCTAAAAACAATTAAAAAACGGAAATTTCGTTGATTGTTATTGAATTATATTCACAACATATATTTTAAGAGACACTGGTGATAACCCGTAAACATTTAACATAACGTTCACTGGGTAAAGTGTCATCTACTACTAACACTTAAATTCTTAGGTTAAGTTTAACTCGAAAATTTAAAATATTTATGGAATCAGGTAGAAGAATTCACTAAAAACAATAATTATTATGTCAGAACTTTGAAGTGTAAAGTAACTGGCTAGATTACAACATTTTCAAAAGATGGGCATAAAGCACCCCCGCCCCTCCCCTTTGGCACTGTGTACTGCGATGGCTAACATAAGAAATTAGTGCATCAGAATTTTTAATCATGTGGTTGTCATGAAAAAACGTAGTTCTTTGTGATAATATGATTTAATTTTTGATTCAGTAGCTAGCCTGAACTATATATCTAGTTCATGATAGGTCGGAATGGAATTTTTAATATATGAATCTTTGGCTACGATCTAAGTTTGCGAGTCCTTGGGTTCATAACCACACAATTTTTCTTTTGGAGATCACTAAGAAGAATTGGGATTTAATATCTGTACCTTAAGGTCTCTCTGAAAAATTCTGTTGGATTATTCATTAACCTAATAATGTTATTTGTCTTAAAAGAATTCTAAGGAAATCCTAACATTCATGACAAATATAGGATAAAAATTCCAGTGAACTAATTTCTTATCTTAAAGGCATTCAGCTCCTGATGAATGCTGTACTCTCTTCATTGGATGTATTGAACCTTGTACTAATGTTCCTGTCCCAGACTCCATCGAGCTTGTTAGAAAAAATCTCATATGGCACAAAAGGATGAATATTTCTGAAATTATTGAGCTGGTTTATTTACTCACATTAGTTTTATCCCAGAATTATTTTTCTTTTATTGATGATATTTGCAAACAACACAATGAATTAACCATGGGATGCTCTCAGCGTGGCACTCTTGCCAACATATTCATGGATAACGTTGAGCAAGAAATCTTAAATAACAAATCATATGTTCACGACACACTGACTCTTTTAAATAGAAGTGTAAATGACATTCATAGTGTACATAATCTTTCTAATGACTATCACCCTTATATTGTCACTGTTGGAATAGAAAATAACAGAGGTATTAGTGTTCTTGATCTAAGAGTTTCTGCAAATGAAGGTAGACTGCCCTTTAATATCACTTTAATACTTGCAGAAAACTTACAACTACCGCTATAATTATTGATAAAAATTCCTCCAAAGCACTTATGTATAAACATGTGTTTTTCCATTGAATTCTGGATAGAATAGTTCGAGTGCCTTTGTCAAATAATAATACTGCTGCTGAACATATTGTGGTACATTGCAATGCAGGATGGTTGTGAACCATCGTCTGCAGACAATTTGTATAATAAGAACACTGAAGTTAAGCAAAAGATGGTCAAACAAGAAATCACTTTGCTTACAATAAACAGCATGAACATAATTAGGTATGTGGATCTTCCAATTATGGAACTATTTCAGAGAAAATTAAGCAACTTTTTGGAAAAAGTGAGGTCATGGGCTCTTATCAGTCGAGAGATAAGAGTGGCAAGAAATTCAACACAGTTTAGAGAAAGAGTCCACATATGACCAATCTGGGGTATAAAAACTCAAATCATTGTGGAGTGAAAAATTTACATAGGTCAGACTGGAAGAAAACACAGAAAAAGATTTGAAGAGAATTCCTGTCCAAGTAATACGTCAGTGGCTCATTTAAAAAGTCGCGAACATTTTCTAAGTAATATAAATGATCATATGTAAATGTTACATAGATTTAAAAAAGGAATAGGGATAACTTGAAGAGACTGAAATATCTTTGACATGGTCACGCACCCAGATATGATTTGAAAAATAAGAATTATTTAAATAATTTTGTTTAATTTGTAGAAATGCACTGACACTTACAGTTCTTGTCAACGGCTCTTGCATATATCATGATCTGTAGTATGTAGATAATTAGGCATTCATATGAGATAATTGGGTGTATAAGGTAGTATAAAAACATTTTAGCCCAGACCAGTACTGGGATATATTGAATTGTCTTTTATCAAGACTCTGTTTTAATTTCTGATATCATCAAGTTCTATTTTCTTTCTGATTAGCATATCCACTATAGATCTGTCCACTTCCCATCACCATCACCATCTCCTATTTCTTCTTCCTCCTCACTTTTGTCCATTTTAATCCCCCTCCCCCATAATAAGGTTGGTTGTGTCTCAGCCTTCTTACTTACATTTGTTTATAATATATATTTTACACGTTTTACGTAAATTCTACCTCTCATTTACTTTTTGGCCTTTCTGTTAAGGTACTGTGACCATATATCATTGTAATAGACCGCTACTTGGTAGTTGTAATAGTTGTTATTCCATCTTGTCCATTATCAAATATGTACACTACCGTCATTCATTTCTTGGTAATTTTATTGTTACATTTACTCTGATGCCATTATGTATGGTTAATATTGATAAGTTATATTACGCTTTCTGGTCCCCCCCTGTAAAATTTGAGATTTTATTTTATACCATTGGAAAGGAGTGCTTGGTGATCACTGTATGACTTGTTGGAGTTGAGTTATTTTTGTCTCTGATGATGTCCCCATCACCACTGCACAATATTGTCTATCAGATAATTTATTTTAAACTGTTAATGATTTGTAATGGCTGACAATTTATTTTACATTTTTTGATATACAGGGTGAGGCAGCTAAGTCATAACACCCCTAATAGATACAAAGATGCCGTTTGGACAGTGAATTGCAGTGACAGGGGCTACTTGAATATATCACATTTCATGTTTATGCTATTTTTTATTACAGAGATATGAGGCCATCTTTGGTTTTTTTAAATGGAACCCTATGTTAAATTTTAGAGTAACATGATAGGCTTAAAAAGACGGTTTCAAATATGTGTATATCATAATATTTAGGCGAATAGTTTTTGAGACACAGATATGTACCCGTATCGTGTTTGTCCTTCGAAGCGGCGTTGTTCGATGCAACCTTTCCTGTTGACCACTGAGGAGCTTAACGGGGAAGGCGTTGTTTTCCTGTGTCTTGATAACGCCGCAAGGTGACGCACGAGGTAGCTGGAGAGAAGGGTATAAATGTGCTGCTGGGGTAATGAGACATCGCATTTCTGTCACAGTTTCTTGGAGCAGACATGTACACCAACGAAGAAAAGTTAGATATGCTTCTAGTGTATGGTGAAAGCAGAAGAAAAGCTGTTAGAGCAATAAAGCGATATGGAGAGCTTTATCCCGATCGTGAGCGTCCTACGCGCCAACTTCTTGCACGTATTTCCAAGAAACTACTTGAATCGGGATCATGGAACGCCATACAGAGGACAAGGCAGAAAACTGCAACTGGCGAAATACATGAAGAGGGCGTTCTAGCGTTGGCGCATAACGACCCTACTGTTGCGTCGCGACGTATCGCCACGGAATGCGATATAAATCAGAGAAGTGTTCTGCGCATATTGCACCGGCATAGATTTCACCCGTTTCACCTCGCAAGCACTCTCCAGTGTGGATTTCGAACGGCGCCAGGAATTTTGCCGGTTTGTTCTGCAGCGCCTACAAGATGATCTAACGTTTTTTCAAAGGGTGCTTTTTACTGATGAAGCGACTTTCACCAACCACGGTAATGTGAATTTGCATAATATGAATAAAGAACCCTCATTGGCTTCGACAGGTACAGCAATAGTGTTAACGTGTGGTGCGGCATCGTCGAAAATGTCATTGTGAGACCGTACGTCATTCCGGGTATACTAAATGGCAATAACCATGCACAGTTCCTGCGAAACGTTCTGCCCATTTGGCTGGAAGAGGTACCACTAACTACGCGTCAGTGCATGTGGTTCCAACATGACGGCTGTCCTGCTCACTCTTCCCGTGCGGCTACAGAGCTGTTATATGAAAAGTTTCCGGATTGTTGGCCAGGACGACGTGCTGAAGTGAAGTGGGCAGCCCAGTCTCCTGATTTGACCCTTCTTGATTTTTTTCTGTGGGGAAAAATCAAACATAAAGTG
Source organism: Schistocerca piceifrons (assembly GCF_021461385.2). Taxonomy (NCBI): domain Eukaryota; kingdom Metazoa; phylum Arthropoda; class Insecta; order Orthoptera; family Acrididae; genus Schistocerca; species Schistocerca piceifrons. The sequence continues at coordinate 801,450,616 of NC_060149.1, forward strand.
TATGCTCAAATACCAACTACGCCAGATGATATGAAGCAACGTATCATCGAAGGGTGCGCTGATATCTCACGTGACACCCTCGCAGCCGTTCACAAATCATTCGAACGGCAACTACAAATGTGCATTGCAGCAGAGGGGAAGCATTTTGAGCACATGCTTGAGTGAAGTTTTGTACCATGTATGGAATGTATTTTGCATCTTTGTGTGTATTTGCTTCGTATTGCGATCAATAGTAAATATTTTCAAATAAAAAACAAATACGTACGAAATAATTGTGACCAATAAGGGCCTGCTCATTTACATTTGTATTTCTGTTACTTAAAATGTATTAACGTCTTGTACTATTTTAATACTGTATGTTGTCTACTATTTTGGTATCACAATTGTCAAATAACTGAATAATATTTGCGCGACATCATCAGTTTATTTTTGCGCAAAGTATCGCAGTATGTATTACTGTTGTCGGATAAATGGGCGTGTTTGTGTAAGGACGGACGCGTGACGTTTACCATGTACTCTGCACAAAAGGAAATGCTTTTATTGACAGATTTTCTTCCTACTGTCACTAAGCAACCTTTTCACGAGCTACTGAGTTTTGACACTGAGTAACTTGTATTGCTAACCCTGTTTGATTTTTTCTGTTAATTATGATCATGTTGCTTATCAGTAATATACTGGGAACCTCAGCCTTAATCATTTACTAAGATATCATTTGTTCCTGTCTTTTGGGTCATGAGCTACAATGAATTGCATACCGTACTCAGAAATTAAATATAACATATACTGTTTGCCTCTTTGCTGTAATTACATTTCAGAGATTTTTGTAAGAGGTTACATTATTGTCATTTAATGCCAATTAAAGAGGTAGTACATTGTGATGTGTATATAACACTAATTGTATAAAAATAATAAGAAAATATTTTTGGTAATTGATACTAGTAATTAAGTAATCCAACTATTATCCTCTTTTGTACAAATATTTCTTTTAAATATGACTTTACTGTAATCATTGTTATTAAGGTTACTTTTATCTTAAAATTATCTTTGTGTGGCATGGTTCATATTAACTAGACATTTTTGTAGTGTTACCTTTGAGGTTATGAGTACTCTGGCTACTCATGACCTGTCCAGAGCAAATATGTGCAATTTCCTGTTTGTATGCATGACGAAGGTTGATGATGTGAGAAAATTCCTGTGTTCTTTGTTATTAATCATGAGCTTGACAGCTAATCCGATTTTATGGTTCAGCATTATTGACATATGATTTGTATTGAGTAATTCTTTTGTAAGTAAGGTTTTTTGTATTTTCGTGTCCTTATGACTTTTTTACATTGAGATTTTCTTCTCATTTCTGTCTCTTTAACACTGATTCACGTACCAAGTAATGGTCGTCCATCGATACATGTAATAAACAAATAATGTGCTCTTATTCAGCTTAGTGTCATGAGTTTCCTGAAACATATATCTGCTGCTGACCTAGCCTGAAAAAAACATTTGATCTAAAATAGCCTCAGGCAACGAAGATGGTTTTATAACTTTTTTATTCCATTGTAAATTTCGAGACTTCTCGTCCCATCACCATCTGTACCTTTGTGCGCGTTTACTCTACGTTAATTATCAATTTCCAGCTCACAGCAGGTTGTCAACTACTGTGCGGGTGTGCAACCTCATGTCACTAGCACCACATAAAGTGACATGTCATCAGTGGGCAACCATATCGGTTGTTGTCTGGTAGCAGACCGAAGACCACCACAGAACCCAAATGTACTAGTCTCTTGGTAGGCTGAACACTATCATCAGCTTTGAAACTAACCTAGTAATATTACTGTATTAGTGTTAGGTTAGTAATAACGGGTGAACTGGCACCACAAAGCATTAAATTAGTTCTGACCAATGGTGTTAAATGGCTTGCCGCTGATCCTGAATTTCTAAGTCTTGTATGTACAGGGGCGACAGCTGACAGTGTTTGATATAAGGAACCATCCATTTCTTGGATACATTACATTTTTTGGAAGAGAGCTCCTCTAATGAATAATCTTTCGGCAGATTGCAATCTTCTCTTATCCAAGTCACGCGAAGTAAAACAAATGCAACTAAATAAAAAGGATGCGAGTTTAATCACATCCAAAATTAGTGATGTTATTGATAAACTGTTAAAGAAACTTGAGACTTATCAAGAGGGAGATTCTGGCTAGACATTGAGAGAAATAGTTCAACTATATGTTAATCTAAATGAAAAACGAGCTTTATGTAGGGCAGTACACGAAACTGTTCAAAATGATGCACATAAACACACAGCAATAAATGTTCATCCAAAAGAAAATACTGGCAATACCTGTTTCAGTTAGTCATTCTGACTGGATAGCATCCTGTAAATAAGGATTTACAATGTGTGTCTAAATACTGTCCTCGTGCAAACAAATTAAAATTTGCCACGATTCCGCGTCCTAGTGAGCTGAAACATGTTCACGTCGAAGTTGACATGTATTAGTATTACTCCTCATCGTAGATACCGAAGTAAGGTGAGAACTGGCTGCACTATTTTCATTCCAAGGAAAAATTTGTTGCAGATTTAATTGATTGCACAATGTGTAACCCTCCTAGAACCATTGAAATCAATACGCTCCATAAGCACTTTGGAAACACATATCTCCCTAGTTTTCGACATGTATGACTTTTCCAATCTTCTTCAATTGTACCCGATGACGTTTCGTTCATTTTCATATTTACAACATTTTAAAATTTATTCATGGATTTTGCACTGACCCCAACTTAAATTGTTTGCTTCTTTCCTGACTGTAACATTTATGAAAACAGAACGATGAATATTATGTTGAACAACTTATACAAAACACCTACAACAATGAAAATATTAATTCCCGCTTATTATTGTACCTATTGTTAGGTTTTCTTTCATCATTTGTTGTACCATTCCTAGTACGACTGTACCGAGCGAGGTTGTGCAGTGGTCAGCACACTGGACTCGCATTCGGGAGGACGACGGTTCAATCCCGCGTCTGGCCATCCTGATTTAGGTTTTCCGTGATTTCCCTAAATCGCTCCAGGCAAATGCCAGGATGGTTCCTTTGAAAGGGCACGGCCGACTTCCTTCCCCATCCTTCCCTAATCCGATGAGACTGATGACCTTGCTGTTTGGTCTCTTCCCCCAAACAACTCAACCCAACCCAAACCTAGTACGACTGGAGTCAACATGACCCCATAATCACGTTGGAAAATTATGTTTTCCTTGTTTCCTAAGCTATTTTTTTTTCAAAATGTATGTCTTTCTCTCTTTGACTCAGTTGTGTCAATGATGTTTTTTTTTCAGCTTTATATTTACATCACATTTAAATTTATTCGTGGTTTTTTGCACTGAATAACAATGGGGTCAATATGACCCCAATCTATATATCTTTTTATGTCTTAATCGCAATATTTATGAAAACAATCATTACTGTTGCACTGAGCAACTGTAATGTATGTTTTTACATTAGCCTATCAAAACAGCGCCAACATATCCAATGCAGACTACTTGGTGTCTATATGATACCAATGCTAATTAGCGAGACAAAAAACTGCCGGTAGTAGGAGGGTTAAAGCAGTCAAGTGTCATGCATAGCGGACTGAATTAGTAAATAAAACTTAGAAAGTCTGGCAACAAACTGAACTAATTTATGCTGATATAGAGTGTATGTTAAAACTAATTGCCACTTGCAGACACACTACTGACTCTGGTTCATGTACCAATCAAGTACGTTTGCCTACAGCATTTAGCATAGCCTACTATGTACTCTGCGTCTATGACCATGGATATTCCGAGTTTAAATTGTAGAGAGGCAGCGATCACATGAAATGTTTCACTCAACAATTCATGAAATCACTAAGAGCGTGAGTGACTTTCTTCTTATTGCAAAGTAAAAAGATGCACGTAAGTCCCAAGGAAAAATTAGAGTTCACTCAGCAAAGGTCTACCATATTTGCCGAAATACGTTTAAGGAACGGAGGCCACTGCCATTCGACTGCTGCATATTGAGGAGCTGCACATGCCAGTTGCAATGTAAATTACCAGTTGTATCCCACAATCTCAGCTATTTTGATGACCATTTCTTGATCATGAGCATATGCAAACAGATGATGATAGACAATAATGAGAAAGTTAAACTAAGTCTGGGTCGCATTTCTCTGCTGCCATTATGAGGTGGTGGTTGAGCATTTAGTATACCCAGGAGATGCTATGAGATCGGGACCCAGTGACCTACATGGTGAAATAATGGCTCCCCATCAGAAATGAAAAAAACAAAGTCATGCACTCAGGTATCTGAACTAAATACAGGTGGCCAAAATTAACATGAAACCTAGGTGCCACGTAGCTACTAAACGAAACTTACGGTCACTATGACAATTCGATTTATTGCTGCATACATTTATATGATTCTTATCACGGAATGAACAGTACACATAATCACAAAAGGGCACAACGATGCAATGACTGTACGAAAAACCTTGGCACTGGTAGCTAATTTTTAAAGATAAAATGATACGAAAATTCTCTGTAAGAAAATCTCAATGATTGCTGAAAAATTTGATAGCCTAATAAAAACACCAATCAAATTCGAGGAAGCACCAATTCTCGCACCTAAGCACATCCTGAGTGCAACTAGCTGGCTATGAATTAGTTAAGGAAACGGATCTTTGACGTGAACCAAATAACTTCGCGGTCCCCTCTTCTCAACGTACGCACGTGTTGTTCATGCTTACCACTCTGGTGATATACTCAGTTGCAGAGTATGCCTGCAGTAGTGTCTGAGAATTCCAAGTTGACTCCAGGCATCCGTGGTCAGCTCTAAAGTGAAGACATCTCCGTTCCCTCCCTATGTTCTGTTAGAAAAAAGTATACTCTCTCATGCCCTAAGACGAAGTTCACTCCAGGCATCCGTGATCATCTCTAAAGTGAGGACATCACCGTTCCCTCCCTATAGAAAAAAGTATACTCTCTCATGCCCTAAGACGAAGTCTTTCTCTTCTCCTCCCCAAAATCTAGCTGGTTCTGTGAGCACTGTACAGTCAGTCAACCAATGAAAAGTCTATAGCACTTGCAACAGTTTCCCTACTTCTAACGAAATTGCCATGGTTAACCAACCCTCATCAGTTCTTTCTTAGAGAGCGGCAGAATACAGTAATTCTCTTCCATTAAGTGTGTGATTTTGTGTTACCTTCAATCAAAACAGGTGCCTTCAAGTACCCCACGATTTCTCATCCCCACTACCAAAATCATTACTATGAACCAGTCACGGGCCATTAGAGATCTTATCTTTTTTTCATGGCATTCTTGCTCCTTGCTTTTTAAACGTTTGCCGCCTCCAGCTGGTATTTTCGCATCTGCTGAGAAAACAGTGTTCTGTCCCCAGCTGGTACTTGCCTGTCTCCTGGTTTTCAGAAGAAACATTTTTATTGTGTGCCTGCCGCACTCTTCTTTGGCGCACTTGTCCAGTCTCATGGCCAGCTGGCCAGAGTTGCAGAAATACACTAGAAGGACCAGCAACTGTGCTTGGTTAAATGAAAGATTTCTATTTATATCCGCAGTCAGTGGTATTGGATTTAATTGCCTTCATACTTTCATACAGTATAAAAAATCTGAATGGACTGTGTACCCTCATCTGAATAATTATTTATTAGCCCTTTCAGATCATCTGGCTACAATTGTGTACAATAACTTTTACTGTGTCTTAGCTGCAATAGAAATATTTTTTCCCAATGGAAACGTAAGGTACACATCATGTGCAAGTGCTGCCAACTGTTTAGCATCGGTATGAAAATATCAGCAAGTCAACGTAACAGTGCACAGCAGCTCGTGACCACCAGAATACACGAATGTGATTGGTTTGCTATATTCTACAGTATAATTGAATATTGCTATTGTTACTTTGCATGCTAATTATTGCATGACCATGTTACTGTTTACTACAGTAGATAATATTTCTTAGTAAGTTATTTTAGTCCATAATATGAGCCAAGTGTACAAAGTATGTTTTGAAAACGGGTACGTATTCTTGTATAAATCTCACATCTAAAATCATGGAAAAATCACCTATGAGCATTAGCACGTAAAGAAATATTTTCTTTCCTCCAGAAAAAATTCAGATCTAAAATTGTTACTAAGGTTATGGACTAGTCTTGGAAAAATTGTCCCGTAACACCATCTAATATGGAAAAAATTTAATCATTTATGAAGAGTATTGCAGTACTGGACCGAGAGAGACAATGTAATACACTTTTACGATTTATTGGTTCTATACAAGTTTTGATATTCCCACTCGAAAACTATATGTAACACCTGAAATCAGATGAACTCAAGGTTAAGAGGATATGTTTTCCTGATTATTGAGAGTTTAATGTAGTTAATCAGTAGATGAGGAGGGATAGGAGAGGAGGGAAGGGAAGAAGAGGGTGTGGCTTCTCGTGCGATGATGATGATGATGATGATGATGATGATGATAATGATGTCATTGATAAGGCCGATCACGTCATTGAGAAGGAGGGCGGAGCTTATGATATCATGGGTGAGGCACTGACTTTCTTAACTGACGTCACAAATTCAAACAAAGTGCACCAGAACATTTACAGCCATACTATTCACTTCGTACCCAATGTGTTTGTATAGCATGAATGTCGTCAGCTGTGGTTCATTAGAAATTCAATCAAAGATTACTATATTTTTACGTTCCGTGAAGCACTCTACCGCGCATTACCTTACGTTAAGACTAGCAGCCAATGTTTTCCCACCTTTCTGACAGATCGTTCACCATCAACTTGAGGTTTACTCAAGGCGGAATCCCCAAAATTGTTATTTCGTCAATACTGAAATGGACATTAATACAACTTTTACATATATCCTTTGTCTTAGACTATGTTGTCAGAGCAGAGTCTAAGATAGAGATTAATACTACCCGCTATGCTTATAATATATAACATGGACGGTAGTTGAAACTTCCTAGCAGATTAAAACTGTGTGCCGGACCGAGACTCGAACTCGGGACCTTTGCCTTTCGCGGGTGTGAGTCGTGCTTGGGTGCTAAGTTGGTAGAGCACTTGCACGCGAAAGGCAAAGGTCCCGAGTTCGAGTCTCGGTCCGGCACACTGTTTTAATTTGCCAGGAAGTTTCATATCAGCGCACACTCCACTGCAGAGTGAAAATCTCATTATGGACGGTAGTTTACGTGTCACCTTTCCATGAGACACAGACTGAATTAGTTATGTGTTGTAGATAACACTCCTTTCAGGGTATATTTGTGCGTCCTACATGTCAAGGAAGCTTCAGTCCAGTCGAGAATGTGGCTAGGTCTCTCATACGAAGCTGTTTCCTTTAGATGGCGCAGGTGTGACAATGTATCTGAAGTATTTCGAAATTCTCAAAACACTGAATGAATCTGCTTACCCCCTTCCATGACTGTTTGGATGTATTTTCAAAAGCGGGTGAGCTGTTTTTACTGTTCTCGAAAAAAAGACTGTATGCGATATGCACATTCCTGCGGCACTGATGATGAATACGCACCACACAAATAACTAGTATTCACCACGAGAACTAGTTCCTGAGAAAGCAGTGTTGTAACGTTGATGCACTACGTATAACAGTACATAGGTTATATTTTAACAGAAGCCTTTTGAAGAGAAGGAAATTTATACTTTTACATCTCGTTGTTGACGAAACCATTAGGGATGGGAAAATAAACCAGACAGAGAAAGTTGAAAAAGAAAATTGGCACAACATACAACTCATTGCAGTTATTCATTTAGTAACATGGAAAGTTTTTCGAACTGCCGAAGGACTTACTGCACTATGTCATTAGACGTTTCCATCACTGTTTCTAAGTACTCTATTTTTTATTAACTATAAGAAGAGGCATCACGGCGAAGAATGTAGAAGAGAAGTTTTTTTTTGTTGTTGTTCTTTCATCACAGTCGCGCACATGACGGGTTGCCTGCAACATCATTTATACACGCTACGGGACCAACGTTATTCAAACACCTGAAACCCATTTTACAATTTTAAAAGTTGATATAATACACGTATTTTGACACTTGAAATACGAATTGCAGGTTTTTTTCTAATTTTTTAAGTAACAGAGGTAATTTTATCGATGATGTGCTACAAGCTGTTGACTTCTTGTGATGTTTCTATTGTTGGTTATGATGGCAGTAGCTGATTTGCAGGAGAAAATCTCGAAAATAATAATCGAAATGGAGTGGGAATTTGTAGATTTTTGCAAAAATGGAAGAAAGACGATCACAACTAATGCCGTCATTACAGACGGAGCACATGGTCGAAACAGGAAGGATAAGGAATGTTATCGGCAGTTAACTTTTAAATGAAACTTTCCCGTAATTTGTTTAAGGATTTCGTAACTCCACGGCAAACCTAAATTTGCGTGGATCGATGGGCATTTCAATCACGGTACTCCAGAATTCGAATCCAGTGTATTATCACTGCACCGCATCATTTGTCATGTAAGTTTCAATGCTTCTCTTTGGATTTGCTTTGATGGAAGTGGAAAACTGGTCACGATTCTTGTGTGTGGTTGCCTTTTTTTTACATGAAAGTTAAGGTGTGGGTGGAAAATAAGTATCTCAGCGACTCCGATAGGAACAGAAAGAGTGGACAGAGTAGAAAGAGAGTACTGACATGAAGAGAATAATGGGGATTTTCTTAAAATTTGATAGATGAGCGTATTTCGTGATCCATTCATGGTCAACTAGATAGACGTATTTAATTGGAGTAAGTGTGGAAACTGCGTAGGTGTAACACTGTGGCTGGTACACACGTAGGTGACAAAACTCATGGGGTACCTCCTAATATCGTGTCGGACCTCCTTTTTCCGAGAGGAGTGCAGCAGCTTATCGTGGCATGGACACAACAAGTCTCTGGAAGTCATCTGTAGAAATACTCAGCCATGCTGCTTCTATACCTCTCCATGATTGCGAAAGTGTGGTAGGTGCAGGATTTTGTGCACGAACTCTCTATTATGTGTCCGATTTCCGGCCGGGTTGGGGATTTTCTCTGCCCGGGGACTGGGCGTTTGTGTTGTCCTCGTCATTTCATCATCATCAGCACCATCATTCATGACAGTGGCTAGATTGGATTGTGTAAAAATTGGACTGTATAAAAAAATTGGGACTTTGTACGGGCACTGATGACCGCGCAGTTGAGCGCCCCACAAACCAAGCATCATCAACTATTATGTACCATTAATGTTCGTTGGGATTCATGTCGGGCGATCGGAGTGCTCAAATCATTCGCTCGAATTGTCCAGAATGTTCTCCAAACCAAGCGAGAACAATTGTGGTCCAGTGACATGGCACATTGTCATCCACAAAAATTCCATCCGTATTTGAGAATGTGAAGGCCATGAATCGCTGTAAATGGCCGCCAAGTGGCCCAACAGAACCATTTCCAGTCCATGATCGGTTCAGTTGGACCAGAGACCTAACACATTCCATGTAAACACATCCCACACCATTATGGACCCACCACCAGCTTTCACAGTACTTTGTTGACAACTTGGCTCCACGACTTCGCGGGGTCTGCGCCACACTCGAACCCTACCACCAACTCTTACCAACTGAAGCCAGGACTCATCTGACAAGGCCACGGTTTTGCAGTCGTCTACGGTTCAACTGATATGGTCACGAGTCCAGGAGAGGCGCTGCAGGTGATATCTTGCTGTTGGCAAAGGCACTTGAATCGGTCGTCTGCTGCCGTAGCCCATTAACGCCAAATTTCGCCGCACTGTCCTAACGGATTCCTTCGTTGTATGTACCACATTGATTTCTGCCGTTATTTCAAGCAGCCTTGTTTTTCTGTTAGCACTGACAACTCTACGCAAACGACACTGCTCTCCGTCGTTAAGTAAACGCCGTCGGCCACTGCGCTATCCGTCGTGAGAGGAATGTCAGAAATTTGGTATTCTGGGCACACTTTTGACATTGTGGATTCCGGAATATTGAATTCCCAAACGATTTCCGGAATGGATTGTCCCATGCGTCTAACTCCAACTAGCATTCCGCATTCAGAGTTTATTAATTTCCATCGTGCGGCCATCACGTCAGGAACCTTTTCACATGAACAATCTGAGTGCAAATGTCAGTTCCGCCAATACGCTGTCCTTTTATACCTTGAGTACACGATGCTACCGCCATCTGTATATGTGCATATCGTTATTCCACGACTTTTGTCACCCCAGTGTAGGTATGGGAGAATAATTGAACTGGTGATCAAGGTTGTAAGATAGAGCGATTATGTTTCAAGGAACTCTAGAAAATCCACGGTTGTTCATTATGTGAAATGACGGGATAAATAATATAAACTGGTAAGGGATTCAAAAAGAGGATCTATGGAAGGAATTCAAGATGTTCAAGTATTTGTGAGAGTGTTAGGGTATTCTAAAAGCAGAAACAAAGCGGCATTTACCTAGAATAGAATGACTCAGTTCAAGTATTTCTAAATGCGTAGACTGGTGGGGTAAAGCAATGCCCATGTTCGGCTCCTTAGTTTTATAGTATTGTAGGATTTCAAATGGTTCAAATGGCTCTGAGCACCATGGGACTCAACATCTGAGGTCATCAGTCCCCTACAACTTAGAACTACTTAAACCTAACTAACCTAAGGACATCACACACATCCATGCCCGAGGCAGGATTCGAACCTGCGACCGTAGCGGTCGCGCGGATCCAGACTGAAGCGCCTAGAACCGCTCGGCCACACCGGCCGGCATTGTGGGATTTTGGGTGTATATTTAACGAATGATTTTCATTGTTCTACTAAAGTTTAGGATTATCCAAGGTTATTAAGGGGGTAGTTAGCTGTGTATTCTGGGTGATTAGGCAGAAGTTGTGCCACTGGAAACTGTGGGAGTTTCGACTGGACTTTGGAAAGATTTAGCCAGAGAAGTCACTAACTGCAACAGTAAACTTGTTGAGAAGAAAGTTTGGGATTTATAGTGGCTGTAGCAGAGTGTATCATCAGTATACTGAGTAAAGTGTGCAGGGGGAGGTGATTTAATTTTATGGACGTTATACAGTGTCTGTGGGAGTGGAGAGATGATGAAGCCTTGAGCATGAATTAAAAAGAAATTGCTCTTTCTAATGATTATATTTCATGGACCATTGGATAAGGATTGTGCAAAAAGCGGACGTAATTATTTGAAGGTTCATAGTTCTGGAGTTTGAAATTCTCATTTGGTACCGTATAAACAATAGGATTTGGTGACTGATTTGTGACGAGTTTAGGATATTGATAGGTGTTCAGTGTGGGAGAGAACATGAGGGATCGTAGCTGATAAAGTATTCGTAAAGGAGAGAGAAAAAGTATATGAGAAGCAAGACAGAGTGCATGGGGTGATAGAATTTTGGGTGAGCGGAAATATCATTTATATATGTGTAGATGTACGATCCAAGGCTTTATAGGTGAGGCTAATGGTGGAGGAAGTACGAGACAGAGAGCAGTCAGGGCCCAGGACAGAGCGGCAAACGACGCGCGTCGAGTGGCCGAGTCTCGTATTCGGGTCTCATTAACAGCGGCGCAGCCGGTTTCCTTTTCAGTCCAAGCGGTCGGTGATAGCCCGATACCGCCCAAATCACCCACCACCGAGTCTAAAAGAACAGCAGCCGCAAAACAAACTTCGCTGAGGATTGCTGTAGTCGGTAAAGGAAGACTTAGGTGATGGAGAGTTGAAGCACTTCTCATATAGCCGACATGAATAGGGCCCACCTGTGGGCTAGCGTAAATAAGAAATAACCGAAAGTATTAACATATGCATACGATTGTAGCTACCATATATTCCTTTTGGTTCTCGTAAAAGATATTAATGTATCAAATTTCTTGAAAAAGAAAATGTTTCCGTAGCAGTGAGCTTCCTGCTTTTCCAATTACGTCCAGTGATTGATAAGATCCTAGCCCCCATCTTTTAATCCCTATCTGAATACTTATTTACGAGGGCGTGCTAGAAAGTAATGTCTCCGAATCTTTTATGTGAAAACTCTTAAAGTCTTTTAAATAAAGCAAACTATATCAACATTCTACATCTGCATTCGTCATAAACATAGTCACCTTGACGATGAACACATTTCTCCCAACGAGAGACCTGTTTGTTGATACCGTCACTGCAGAATGTTTGACTTTGTTGACGGAGCCACAATCTCACCTCTGCTTGCACGCTTCATCACTATCAAAGTGAAATAGTCGAAGGTGTTCTTTAAGCTTTGGAAACAGATGAAAATCGGATGGGGCCAAGTCGGGGACTGTACGAAGGATGATCGATGACAGTGAACCCAAGGCGTCGGATTGTTGCAGATATCGCAGCGCTCGTGTGCGGTCTAGCATTATCATGCTGAAGGAGAGTGTGCTCCATGTGTGGGCCAATTCTTCGAATTCGAACCTCGATTACAGCTCGTTGTTTCTCGTGCACCGACCTCTTACATTACATAGAGCCATGTTACACGTAACAATTCGGAGCCCTCTAACGGCAGAGGGCTGCAAATTTGTGGACATGAAGAATACGGATGAAAAATATTAATAACGTTTGTTTCATTTAAAAAACGTTTAGAGTTTTCACATAAAAAATTTAATGGCATGACTTTCCAGCACGGCGTTGTATTTAATCTTTACAATTACAGCCTGTTATATGAATAGCTAAAATAGGCCTTACAGCCCACATTAATGGGTGCAATACTAACAACTAAATGGGGAAAAAATCAGAAAATCTACCAATACATACAGAAGACATCAAAATTAATGCCACATCTTCCCTGAACACCACTACTAAAGCCGGTCGTGGTGGCCGAGCGATTCTAGGCGCTACAGTCTGGAACCGCGCGACCGCTACGGTCGCAGGTTCGAGTCCTGCCTCGGGCATGGATGTGTGTGCATATAAATCATAACAAAGCCTAGGCAGTGCCGTCATATTAAAGGTGGGTGTTTAAACAGAATATGTTATGGCAATTAACAAAATAAATCTTAGACAAGGACGTCTTCGCCAGGAAAGGATTTGATTTCTCTGCTTACGCCACATTCACGACCTACTGGATTTGTGTGGGTGATGTGGCTTTGTTAGATTACATAGGCCTTGTAAAAGGATTTATACTGGTTGTAAGTGCAAGAGATAGTTTGGACATGTTGGTACGCATGGACAGTGGTAAGTTACAACACAAGGATTGACCTGGGGTTCATCACTATAGATCATTTTCATGCCCCTCTTATAACATTAATGTTTAGATAACGTCGTTGGAGTGGGGTGAACTGATGGTAATGGATCAAGTCTGGAATCGTGTCGGGTTTGAAGAAATGATGGGGCTGATAACCACAAAGAATGACAGTTTATTTGAGATTAAAACACGAGATTGCCATGGATGTTCGCAAAGACGGAACATAAAGCTTATGACATATGCACACAATTTACGAAAGACAGTAATTTAGTTTTAACAACCTCTCATAGTATTTAATTAACTAAAGGGTCCCTTGATACAGGCAACAGAACAAAAATGACGGATACAGAGGACAGGGGAACTATCATAAACATGGCTAGCCTCGTGTACGAGACGCATGTGAAACAGACGGATTAGGACAAATAAAATATGAAACACACACGTATTCACATTGCCAAGCATGCTGGGACACTACGGGTGATGTTAAATCTCATAAATCATTACAATTAAGCCCACTAGAGCATAAGTAGGAGAAACACAGGCAGGTTACAGACCAAGTACAATGGTAGAAAAAGAAAGTTAAAATGTATAAATTAAAGAAGGGTCAGAATAGTTTATGCATATAGGTAGTCGTTCTACATGTAATTTCGTGTATTACAAGATGGATTACGACGTTACTTGATACGTACAAGACAAGGGGCACGTGGCCTGGATTGACCAGCAAGATATGTCCAACACTGAGAAGAACGCAGCAGCTCCCGCAGAAAAGCAAGCGGAAAGCATCGAGAGAAGACGAAATTAGATCGCTGATCGTGATAATCTTAACAGTTACTCAACTCAGAATAAATTTAGTCTGATCGTGATTCTATGGGGCGGGCTCGCAGACGAAGGATCAAGATGTAAAATGCTGGATGGTGTGTCAAAAATGACGAAAATTAGAAAGAATTATTTTCATAAACCTTGTGAACACAATGTATGTACTGTATTAGGAATTAAGCAACTCATGAGAGACTAAACGCAAAGAACCATACAGGCACGTGGTTGCATCGTACAATAGACAATGTCATCCACACTAAGTTGCACACAGCATGTAAAAATTGAATAAAAGTAATCAAAAATATAATCACGAAACACCCTGTCGTATTCTACTGCAGAAAGAAACAGACAAAGCCCCTCTAGTTATTGACATAACTCTTGTCACTACCTAACTCCAAAAATGTAGCAGTGAGCTCTAAAGAGCGCCACATTATACTGACACATACGGAACAAGAGTGCTTACCCGTTCCCTATTTTCACTGCTTGCGTCCTAACGAGAGATGGAGGGGAGAACAGTTACATTGTGCCAACCCTTGCTTAGAGTTGTTTTGGTGGAAACGGTACACCTCTGGCCTGCACTGAGTTTACTCCTACACTCTACTATAATTGAGCGAGGTGACGCAGAGGTTAGTACACTGGACTCGCATTCGGGAGGAAGCCGGTTCAAACCCATGTCCGGCCATCCTGATTTAGCTTTCCCTAAATCGCTTCAGGCAAATGCCGGGATGGTTCCTTTGAACGGACACAGCCGACTTCCTTCCCCATCCTTCCCTAATCCGATGGGACCGATGACCTCACTGTTTGGTCCCTTCCTCTAAACCAGCCAACAAACCTATACTCTACTACAACAGTACTGTTAGGTTACCAAATCTCAGACGTATAGTGGTTAACTCTCTGGTTCCTCACGGAACTTTCAAAATAAACTCATTCACCCAGAAGGGCGCAGAGGAAAGTGTATGGATCACATAGATACAAATACATAATAAACAAACACATTTTCCGTTCGACACTCTTCCAGAGGCTCGTTATCAAGGTAAAAGAGTAACATTCGATGTGACTTGCGTATTGTGCGCACTCTTGGAAATTCTGAATTGTACCTCTTACGAAACGGGACTGACAGTACTGCTTCAGTCACACCATGTGTTCATCCTACTATACTGTATGCACAAAATAATCAAAATTTCATTATTTGCTGTTCTTGCCGGTGTAGCAGTGCTAATAGTCAGCGGTATATCCGTTTTGCAAGGAAACAATGACTTCCATGCGCTAATATTGAGAGAGATGTAGCGGTAGGAGTCATAGGAACACGTGCACAAACAGTAGTTCTAGTACGTAGGTAATCCGTTAAAGGATCAGTAGTGGGTTTCTAGTGCTAGAAAGTAGTTTCTTCTTTCCTTTTCTGTTTCTTCGTTGCATTATTAGTTCTTCTTAGGCTTTAGTATTGCCAACTGGGATCACGTAACAACTTCAGTAACCCTTTCATTGTTTTTTCCTATTTTTCTAGTACCCTTTCATCTTCTCCCCATTATGACTTTTCCTTTCTTCTGACCTTCGTGTCCCTGATTTCTTACTTTTTCTGCCTTGAAAGCCTTCAGAATTAGTATTTCATTCTTTATTTTTAGTTACTTCCTGTTATTTCCGATTCTTTCTTTCTACGTCCATTATTAATTTTTTTTCAGGAAAACCGGGGTTTCTCTTGCTGGCCTGGTAGTAATGGTGGCTCAAAAATGGCTCTGAGCACTATGGGACTTAACTTCTGAGGTCATCTTCTATTTGTGTATGAGAAATCGGTTGGAAACTTTCCTCATGTGAGCACGTTGTAGGTGTCGCCACCGGCGCCAACCTTGTGTGGATGCTCTGAAATGGTTCAGATGGCTCTGAGCACTATGGGACGTAACTTCTGAGGTCATCAGTCCACTAGAACTTAGAACTACTTAAACCTAACTAACTTATAAATGCAGCGGAAGCTACCTAAATTACCGGCTATATTACGTACCCAATGGCACCCCACGCTATCACGCCTTATGACGACAGCATATGCAATTCGCAACTAATTTTCCTCGGAGCTTCTATACACAGACACGTGCATAGTGAAGCAGTATACAGAAGAGAGATTCATCTGAAAAAGTGATGTGTTACCTGTCCTGTGGTCCAGACCGCGTTAAGTGCAGCCGAAACGATGTTCGCTCCGCTGGCTGTCCGTGGTGCTGCAGACTGAGTCGCACTGTCCGTGTTCATACTCGTTGCGACGGTACCCAACGGTTACTGCTGGGTAGTTGCTCTTCTAAACAGCATCCCATACTAGCCAACCGGCTGCATCTGTACTTCCGGTTACTTGTCATTTAGGTACTGTATGTATTGTATCGGAGCGTGGAATGTATTGTATCGGAGCGTGGAATGTCAGATCCCTTAGTCGGGCAGGTAGGTTAGAAAATTTAAAAAGAGAAATGGATAGGTTAAAGTTAGATATAGTGGGAAATAGTGACGTTCGGTGGCAGGAGGAACAAGACTTTTTGTCAGTTGAATACAGGGCTATAAATACAAAATTCAAATAGGGGTAATGCAGGTGTAGGTTTAATAATGAATAAAAAATAGGAGTACGGGTAAGCTACTACAAACAGCATAGTGAACGCATTATTGTGGCCAAGATATACACGAAGCCCACGCCTACTACAGTAGTACAAGATTATATGCCTTCTAGCTCTGCAGATGACGAAGAAATTTATGAAATGTATGATGAGATAAAAGAAATTATTCAGGTAGTGAAGGGAGACGAAAATGTAATAGTCATGGGTGACTGGAATTCGAGAGTAGGAAAAGGGAGAGAAGGAAACATAGTAGGTGAATATGGATTGGGGCTAAGAAATGAAAGAGGAAGCCGCCTGGTAGAATTTTGCGCAGAGCATAACTTAATCATAGCTAACACTTGGTTTAAGAATCATGAAAGAAGGTTGTATACATGGAAGAACCCTGGACATACTAACAGGTATCAGATAGATTATATAATGGTAAGACAGAGATTTAGGAACCAGATTTTAAATTGTAAGACATTTTCAGGGGCAGATGTGGACTCCGACCACAATCTATTGGTTATGAACTGTATATTAAAACTGAAGGAACTGCAAAAAGGTGGGAATTTAAAGAGATGGGACCTGGATAAACGGAAAGAACCAGAGGTTGTACAGAGTTTCAGGGAGAGCGTAAGGGAACAATTGACAGGAATGAGGGAAAGAAATACAGTAGAAGAAGAATGGGTAGCTTTGAGGGATGAAATAGTGAAGGCAGCAGAGGATCAAATAGGTAAAAAGACGAGGGCTAGTAGAAACCCTTGGGTAACAGGAGAAATATTGAAATTAATTGATGAAAGGAGAAAATATAATAATGCAGTAAGTGAAGCAGGCAAAAAGGAATACAAACGTCTCAAAAATGAGATCGATAGGAAGTGCAAAATGGCTAAGCAGGAATGGCTAGAGGATAAATGTAAGGATATAGAGGCTTATCTCACTAGGGGTAAGATAGATACTGCCTACAGGAAAATTAAAGAGACCTTTGGAGAAAGGAGAACCACTTGCATGAATATCAAGAGCTCAATTGGAAATCCAGAGAACAGCAGAGAAGGGAAAGCAGAAAGGTGGAAGGTGGAAGGAGTATATAGAGGGTCTACACAAGGGCAATGTACTTGAGGACAATAGTATGAAAATGGAAGAGGATGTAGATGAAGATGAAATGGGAGATATGATACTGCGAGAAGAGTTTGACAGAGCACTGAAAGACCTGAGTCGAAACAAGGCCCCGGGAGTAGACAACATTCCATTAGAACTACTGACAGTCTTGGGAGAGCCAGTCCTGACAAACGTCTACCATCTGGTGAGCAAGATGTATGAGACAGGCGAAATACCCTCAGACTTCAAGAAGAATATAATAATTCCAATCCCAAAGAAAGCAGGTGTTGACAGATGTGAAAATTACCGAACTATCAGTTTAATAAACCACAGCTGCAAAATACTAACCCGAATTCTTTACAGACGAATGGAAAAACTGATAGAAGCCGACCTCTGGGAAGATCAGTTTGGATTCCGTAGAAATGTTGGAACACGTGAGGCTGTACTGACCCTACGTCTTATCTTAGAAAAAAGATTGAGGATAGGCAAACCTACGTTTCTAGCATTTGTTGACTTAGAGAAAGCTTTTGACAATTTTGATTGGAATACTCTCTTTCAAATTCTGAAGGTGGCAGGGGTAAAATACAGGGAGCGACAGGCTATTTACAATTTGTACAGAAACCAGATGGCAGTTACGAGAGCCGAGGGGTATGAAAGGGAAGCAGTGGTTGGGAAGGGAGTGAGACAGGGTTGTAGCCTATCCCCGATATTACTCAATCTGTATATTGAGCAAGCAGTGAAGGAAACAAAAGAAAAATTCGGAGTAGGTATTAAAATCCATCGAGAAGAAATAAACAGTTTGAGGTTCGCCGACGACATTGTAATTCTGTCAGAGACAGCAAAGGACTTGGAAGAGCAGTTGAACGGAATGGATAGTATCTTGAAATGGGGATATAAGATGAACATCAACAAAAGCAAAACGAGGATAATGGAATGTAGTCGAATTAAGTCTGGTGATGCTGAGGGAATTAGATTAGGAAATGAGAGAAGAAAAATTTGTGAACATCGAGTATAGATTTAAATGTCAGGAAGTCGTTTCTGAAAGTATTTGTATGGAGTATAGCCATGTATGGAAGTGAAACGTGGACGATAAGTAGTTTAGACAATAAGAGAATAGAAGCTTTCGAAATGTGGTGCTACAGAAGAATGTTGCAGATTAGATGGGTAGATCACATAACTAATGAGGAGGTATTGAGTAGAATTGGGGAGAAGAGGAGCTTGTGGCACAACTTGACTAGAAGAAGGGATCGGTTGGTAAGACATGTTCTGAGACATCGAGGGATCACCAATTTAGTATTGGAGGGCAGCGTGGAGGGTAAAATTCGTAGAGGGAGACTAAGAGATGAATACACTAAGCAGATTCGGAAGGATGTAGGCTGCAGTAGGTACTGGGATATGAAGATGCTTGCACAGGATAGAGTAGCATGGAGAGCTGCATCAAACCAGTCTCAGGACTGAAGACCACAACAACAACAACAACAACATGAATTGTATTGTATTGTATGGAACCGGGGACCTAGAAACGACGGAGAGGCTTCGTCCTCGCCGGAGGCCGCAGTGGTACACATCCCCACAACAGGCTACAGCAGTCCACTCACACCACCGCCGCCCCACACTGAACCCAGGGCCATTGTGCGGTTCGGCCCCCCAGTGGACCTCCCGGGAACGTCTCACACCAGACGAGTGGAACCCCAATGTTTGCGTGGTAGAGTAATTATGGTGTAAGCGTACGTGGAGAGTGTTTGCGCAGCAATCGCCGACACAGTGTAACTGAGGCGGAATAAGGGGAATCAGCCCGCATTCGCCGAGGCAGATGGAAAACCGCCTTAAAAACCATCCACAGACTGGCCGGCACACCGGACCCCGACACTAATCCACCGGGTGGATTCGAGCCAGGGAGTGGCACGCCTTCCCGCCCGGAAAGCAGTGCGTTAGTGCGAACGGCTAACCGGGCGGGCTTTGTCTTTAAGGTACTGGGGCAATGCACGGCTCTGTTTGAAAAGAATAGCTCGATGTAGTCATAAGGTCGAGCCGCGAAAGTTTGCTTTCAGGCACCGCAGCTAATTTGCTGTAAATAATAACTTGTAGCTGTGATCTTGCAGTCAAACTACGTATTGGCTAGAACTGCGATTCAGTAAAATACACAGAAACACAAAATAAAAGTTACATGAATAATTTATAACAAGGGTTCTATTCTAACGTCTGTAATTGATGTAGGCGTCAAAGAATTATGTTGAATACTGTTTATTCTAGAAAGGACACCTCAAATAAATGGGAAGTGGTCCTACGATATTCATTTAAAGTACAGGCAGAAAATACCCTTCTCAAATGCAGTAAAGTTACGTAGAGAATGTTTCGACAATGGTGGGAAATTCCCTAAACTAAATAGTCATCAAAAATACGCTGAAACAAGTGGTTTTCGTAATCACAATACACGAAATATTCATCAGGGCCAAACAGTTCTGAGTTCAACACGATGGTTTACAAATTAACACACGTGATACAAAGAATAGTTACTCGCAGTATGTCCTCCTTCAGTTCCACAATACAAACAGAAAAAGTCCTACTCTGGGGCACATTCAGATCCCCTTCAAAAGTTAGAATACTACAGCGGCCGTTCACCGCTCAGAATCAATCACCTATTCGACTGAATCATGCAAGTCACTATAGATATGTCTGCCTGCTTAACAGCACTCGACAATCAAGTGTCCAGAATGGCTCCTTTGAGCTCTGCGCTCGAAAAGTCCCGGTCTCCACTTGACTCCAGCAGTGTTACGCCACTGTTTGTTTTCCAATTGGTTGAAGGTCGCCCCACCAGAAACACATCGTCTTTCAGCTCTATAGACACGATTTTACCCAATATAACCCTTTCCAGCACTAAACCAATATATTACAATATTTAAGTACAGAAATGTTATAAATATTCTGTTACACTCAGACTATTTACAGTAAATATAAGTAATAGTTGGTTCATAAATAAATAGCAACGCGGGGTAGCCGCGCGGTCTGGGCGTCTTGTACCGGTTCGCGAGGCTCCCCCCGTCGGAGGTTAGAGTCCTCCCTAAGGCATGGGTGTGTGTAGTCCTTAGCGTAAGATAGGTTAAGTTAAATTAATTCCTGTGTCAGCCTAGGGACCGATGACCTCAGCAGTTTGGTTCCATAGTCCTTATCACAAATTTCCAAATAAATAAATAAGCCAGCATTCTTGCACAAATGAGCTCATGATAAATGACAACAGACTGTGGTAAAATATTTTTTAAACAATTATTTAAGCCTTCTTAACAAAAGCGTCTTTTGGTTCTCTTTTCAATTGTGGTGTCCGCTAACACATATGATAAACGGGTATTCATTCAACAAATATATTATACTGGAACTGACATGTGATTACATTTTCACGCAATTTGGGTGCATAGATCCTGAGAAATCAGTACCCAGAACAACCACCTCTGACCGTAATAACGGCCTTGATACGCCTGGGCATTGAGTCAAACAGAGCTTGGATGGCGTGTACAGGTACAGCTGCCCATGCAGCTTCAACACGATACCACAGTTCATCAAGAGTAGTGACGGGCGTATTGTGACGAGCCAGTTGCTCGGCCACCACTGACCAGACGTTTTCAGTTGGTGAGAGATCTGGAGAATGTACTGCCCAGGGCAGCAGTCGAACATTTTCTGTATCCAGATAGGCCCGTACAGGACCTGCAACATGCGGTCGTGCATTATCCTGCTGAAATGTAGGGTTTCGCAGGGACTGAATGAAGGGTAGAGCCACGGGTCGTAACACATCTGAAATGTAACGTCCACTGTTCAAAGTGCCATCAGTGCGAACAAGAGGTGACAGCGGCGTGTAACCAATGGCACCCCATACCATCACGCCGGGTGATACGCCAGTATGGCGATGACGAATACACGCTTCCAATGTGCGTTCACCGCGATGTCGCCAAACATGGATGCGACCATCATGATACTGTAAACAGAACCTGGATTCATCTGAAAAAATGACATTTTGCCATTCGTGCAACCAGGTTCGTCGTTGAATACACCATTGCAGGCGCTCCTGTCTGTGATGCAGCGTCAAGGGTAACCGCAGCCATGGTCTCCGAGTTGATAGTCCATGCTGCTGCAAACGTCGTCTAACTGTTCGTGCAGATGGTTGTCTTGCTAACGTCCCCATCTGTTGACTCAGGGATCGAGACGTGGCTGCACGATCCGTTACAGCCATGCGAATAAGACGCCTGTCATCTCGGCTGCTAGTGATACGAGGCCGTTGGAATCCAGCGCGGCGTTCCGTATTACCCTCCTGAACCCACCGATTCCATATTCTGCTAAGTCATTGGATCTCGACCAACGCGGTGAGTAATGTTGCGATACGATAAATCGCAATCGCGATAGGCTACAATCCGACCTTTATGAAAGTCGGAATCGTGATGGTAGGCATTTCTCCTCCTTACACGAAGCATCACAACAACGTTTCACCAGGCAACGCCGGTCAACTGCTGTTTGTGTATGAGAAATCGATTGGAAACTTTCCTCATGTCAGCACGTTGTATGTGTCGCCACCGGCGCCAACCTTGTGTGAATGCTCTGAAAAGCTAATCATTTGCATATCACAGCTTCTTATTCCTGTTGGTTAAATTTCGCGTCTGTAGCACATCTTCTTCGTGGTGTAGCAATTTTAATTATAAAATTTAATTATAAAAATAGGTTGAGAGTATTGTGTTGTCGTAGAGAAGCGGTAAAAGCAAAATGGGCCGGTCGGGAGAGCTCAGTGACTTCAAACGTGGACTTATCACTGGACTTAACCTGAGTAACAAACCTTTCATCGATATTTCAGAGATTCTGAGTTAGCCCAAGTCGATTGCTGGTGGCGCGACTGTGAAGCGTAAAATCGAAGGTAGGACCACATCTAAACCAGGGCCAGCCAGAGCTCTTGTACTAACAGACAGGGAAGATGTAAAATGTTGCATGAAGTCAGAGGATGGAATCACTTGTAGGTTTCCAATTGCTACCAGTAGTCCAGCTTGCACAATGACTGTGTGTATGGAATGATAAAGAATTGGTTACATTCGTTGAGCAGCTCCTCATAAGCCACGAATCTGTGTAGTAAATGCTATGCCACGCTTCTGGTGCTCTAATGAGCACGATACTGGGCAGCGGAAGACTGGAAACGAGCGATTTGGACTGATTAGTCACGCTAGAACCTGTAACACTACGATGAAAGAATCTAGGTTTGGCAAACGCGCGGAGAACGTTACTTGCCATCACGCATAGTCCCAACTGTGAAGTACGGAGATATCGAAAACGAGAAGTATAGCAAAGAGGCAGGTACCGTTCCGTGCATAGCCCTACATTGCACCCTAATCATCGGACTGTGTAAGTCAGTATTGTACAGGATGTTTAACTTGCGACACAATTGCTATGTCCGGCATTGTATGGGATCCAGTACTGGGGAGGAGGACTTCAGGCTCCGCATATGCTGTCCCTTGGTCATCGAACTCTGGCATGTGACGTATTTGTTTTAGCTGAACTAAGAACAGTGATGACCAGGCTTGAAAAGTAGTCCGCGAAAATCGTTATGCCATTTAACATTTGAGGGTAGATATTAAATTATATTGATAAATGAACTGTTCAGCATATAATTCGATCAAAACTACATACAGTTTCCACCATACAGAGAAGTAAATTACCTTTATGGGTAAAAAATGATAAACGCTTTCTTCTTGATGGTAAAGTGAGCATTGTAGTTTGGGGATGGGAACTTTCCTGAGCCTCCAAAGCTATATAAACACCAGTTTATATTGTGAACATACATTGGGTATGTAGAACGACGGTTCAGGAGTCAAAGAACCCACTAAGATAACAAAGCTGCGGATTCTGTGGTACATAGACTAAATTACGATAACAAAGATGTTGGGGAAGGGCTCAGAGTTGGAACTAGCAGAGGAAGATGCAGCTCTTGGGTGCATAGAACGAACTACCATCGCAACATCTTTGAGTCTCAGACATCGAAATAGAAGAGTAAGGTGGCACAGCAGGGAATTAGAGAATGAACTATCACTGTTAACATCTTTGGGTGTCAGAGGCCGAACTAGCACACCAAGTGCATGGGGGCTTAATTATATTATAATGCAAATATTATTTTAAATTTTAATAGCTAACTGTCCGGTTACGCAGTCTCGTAAACGGTTGGCCCTGATTAGTATTTGTACGCAATCTGACTGCATAGAACAACAACAAAGAATGAAACGAAAGTTCCGTTAACACAATTAATTAATTAAGTCCCCAGCAACTATAAAACCTACGAAACAACAAAACACAAGTGTAGCTGTTCTGTGTGTGGAGGTGTGATTCAACGTACACATCTGGCACGGTTCTTCCTCAATAAGACAAGATATTTTACACATCATTTATACTGAAGTAATTTAAAAAAACAGAAATACTATAATTGCACTTAGAAACCAGAAATACAGTCTAATACAAGAACACGAGCCAGATGCTTTGTTGACTGAACCTGTAACCAATAGGCATTATTGTTCAAGACATTGAAATAATACAAAAAAAAGGAATTTTTTTACCTTCATATATATTGACGAAAAGCACATTACTGCATCCCTAATCCAACAACATCTGGTGTCTAGCCCACCAAAACAATATGACAACATCTGAACAAGCACTCTCCATGGGAACCTCTCAACAACGACTCACCACTGCTAAATCTCAACGAGCACTGCCTACTGCTACTTCTCAATAAGCACTCTCCACTACGACTTCTCGACAAGAACTGCCAGTGGAGGCGGCTGAATAATACTCTTTGGCGCAGTCTCTGGCGCTGTGGCTCAGTGTAGCCACCTTTCGTATGCCCCTCTTCCACGGGCCAGAATTTGATGGTATTTTTGCCAGCATTGGTAATGAAAATACCACCAAATTCGTCCAAAGAAGAAAAGAAAAAAAAGAAAAAAATTACAGACAAAAATAAAAGATAATATTAATAATTAAATATCACATAACTAGATAAAATTTTGGCTTTGCACTGACCGTACCATATGCTAATATATAAAATACAGTAAGGAATACAAATGCTTTCATACATGTGATTTTACATAATATGTTTACACAAGTACCATTCAATCAATGGCACCAGCAATGTCAAATAGGTGTAGGTAAGAGTCTCATAACATTTCACAAACAGTAAATACACAAAAAATCAGTTTATAAAAATATTCACATAAAATGCTTTCCATAGTTCAATAAACAAGTGGTTGACAGTTCCAGCAGTAGCACCCAGCAATGGTCAACAGGTGCAGACACCAACGAGTGACATTATTTCAGTAGAAACAGTTCCATCAGTGGCACCCAGCAATGTTAAACAGGTGCAGACAGCAAGAAGTAACATCATTTCAGTAGAAACAGTTCTAACAGTGGCACCCAGTAATGTTGAACAGGTGCAAACACCAACAAGTGACATTATGTCAGTAGAAACAGTTCCATCAGTGGCACCCAGCAATGTTGAGCAGGTGCAGACAGCAACAAGTGACATCATTTCAGTAGAAGCAGTTCTATCAGTGGCACCCAGCAATGTTGAACAGGTGCAGACAGCAACAAGTAACATTATTTCAGTAGAAGCAGTTCCATCAATGGCACCCAGCAATGTTGAGCAGGTGCAGACAGCAACAAGTGACATCATTTCAGTAGAAGCAGTCCATCAGTGGCACCCAGTAATGTTGAGCAGGTGCAGACACCAATAAGTGACATCATTTTAGTAGAAGCAGTCCATCAGTGGCACCCAGCATTGTTGAACAGGTGCAGACAGCAACAAGTAACATTATTTCAGTAGAATCAGTCCATCAGTGACACCCAGCAATGTTAAACAGGTGCAGACACCAACAAGTGACATCATTTCAGCAGAAGCAGTCCATCAGTAGCACCCAGTAATGTTGAACAGGTGCAACAGCAACAAGTGACATCTCATCACTGGTTGAGCAGTTCCAACAGTGGCACTCAGCAATGTTGAACTGGTGCAGACACCAACAAGTGACATTATTTCAGTAGAAGCAGTTCCATTAGTGACACCCAGTAATGTTGAGCAGGTGCAGACACCAGCAAGTGACATCATTTCAGTAGAATCAGTCCATCAGTGGCACCCAGCAATGTTGAACAGGTGCAGCCACCAACAAGTGACATTATTTCGGTAGAAGCAATTCTATCAGTGGCACCCAGCAATGTTGAACAGGTGCAGACACCAACAAGTGACATCATTTCAGTAGAAGCAGTCCATCAGTGGCACCCAGCAATGTTGAGCAGGTGCAGACACCAACAAGTGACATTATCTCAGTAGAAGCAGTCCATCAGTGGCACCCAGTAATGTTGACAGGTGCAGACACCAACAAGTGACATCATTTTAGTAGAAACAGTCCATCAGTGGCACCCAGTAATGTTGAACAGGTGCAGACACCAACAAGTGACATTATCTCAGTAGAAGCAGTCCATCAGTGGCACCCAGTAATGTTGAACAGGTGCAGACACCAACAAGTGACATTATCTCAGTAGAAGCAGTCCATCAGTGGCACGCAGTAATGTTGAACAGGTGCAGACACCAACAAGTGACATCATTTCAGTAGAAGCAGTTCCATCAGTGGCACCCAGCAATGTTAAACAGGTGCAGACAGCAACGAGTCACATTATTTCAGTAGAAGCAGTTCCATCAGTGGCACCCAGTAATGTTGAGCAGGTGCAGACACCAACAAGTCACATCATTTCAGCAGAAGCAGTTCATCAGTGGCACCCAGTAGTGTTGAGCAGGTGCAGACACCAACAAGTGACATCATTTCAGTAGAAGCAGTTCCATTAGTGACACCCAGTAATGTTGACAGGTACAGACAGCAACAAGTGACATCTCATCAGTAGAAGTAGTTCCATCAGTGGCACCCAGCATTGTTGAACAGGTGCAGACACCAACAAGTGACATTATTTCAATAGAAGCAGTCCATCAGTGGCACCCAGCAATGTTGACAGGTGTAATCACGAACAACAGTTTGAAGGCACACACACTTGCTTTTACAAAATAATTATCAATGCTCTTACACTAAACATACAATTTATAACAAACACACAAATGATATCAGATAATTGTCATATTAACTATTACAATACACAAATAACAGTAAACCTATAATATTTATGGGTGTCAGCGCAAGCCACAACAAAGAAGTAAAATAATATTTAGGAGATAGGTCGGTATCAATTATTTGGGATAGGAAAGGAAAACACACTCACTCATCTTTCATCCACATTAAGTACTACTGTGTAATTGAATAGTGTTAACTGTGTAAATGCAATTCTGTCAAAATTTGATGTTCAACATGTGTATCAAGTAGTACTTGCAACAGTGTATAACAGTCAATAATAGTTAGTCAACGTCATAGTCATCATGTCAAGACCAAAGTTTGCCAAGCCTAATCAAAATGTATGGTTGCTGAACAACTGTCAGTGTGCCAAGATATGCAATTACTTCCTCTCTCCAAAATAGTATATACTGCTTATTGATTTAACAAAGTGTGTGTGTAGACAATCTTCTTTCCACTTGAGTGTTCTAGTCTGCTATCTTCATCCTCCTTGTTCCATATAAACCAACAAAAAAAAAATATGCTCCTCACTTACTTTACCTCTTATCCACCAAAACTCCAATAATCATCAGCATCACATAATCTTAATACTTCAATAATACCTCTTACGTTGATACATATAAACCTTATCATCAATATCATTTACCTTACCTCTTGTTTACCAAAACTCCAATAATCATCAACTTCACACAATCTCAATACCTCAATAATACCTCTTCAATACGTCGATACATATAAACCTTATTACCAATATCATTTCACTTCCATAACAACTCTTTCCTCTAGTCAGTCTCCTCGAACAAGTACAGATAAAATTCTAGTGCAAACTTCAGTTCATCATCCCATACAATCCGAAGACACAATGTCCACACACAACCTCTGTGTAATCCATCTGACCCAAATCTTCTACTCATTATGAATCATAAAATACCTTTTGGTTACCTTGTCCATCATTAAATAAAAGAAATGCATACATGACCTCTAACAGCCGTTAGTTTGAATTACTCTCAGTAAGTAAGTGCGAGTACGTAGTATGAAAGATCACATAAGACTTTGAGTGAATAAATCGCAATATTTCACAGTGTGTACACCACTTCAAGTATCATGGCAAAACAGAAGCAAACATGTGGAGTATTTCTTGTGTCAAGTGTCACTTACTATTTCAATTGCTCACGAAGAATGCAGTGTAATAACTGTCAATGGTCTAAACCTAGTGTTGGTATTTCATGTCGTTAGCTTCCTTTCTATTAGCATAAATTTATACAGCTTCCATCAAACCTCCGGCTCATTTGACTTCCATGAGGTTTCTCGTACTAATGTCGTTCGTCGAATTATAGCAGTTCATTTTCTTATCTTAAAAATATAAGGCACTGAGCGTAAGCAAAACATGCAATAGGGAGTAAATATACCAGTGGAGAACAGAATGTCAACAAGCGGATGCAGCACAATTCCTACAACGAGGCTCTGCCAGGCGAACAATCTATAATTAATACCATAGTGTGACCTAAACTCTATGTTCGTACACAGTATATCAGCATTTCTATATACCAAATTAAAGAATAGTTATGACAACAAAACAGAAATGTATAAATGTGCAATCCATACGCAAAGCAGCAAATATATATCTTACATAATAAACAGGTCATTAGCATCATATCAGCATAAGCAAATAAATGTTCATATGTAATCTTAATAAGTAAACACGAAGGCACAAGCAGATAAATCACAAAGTATAACTTACATACATAACCATATCAGCACAATTAATCAGGTGTCAATTATAATTTAAATAAATAAGCACAGCAGGCACATAATAAAAAAAATATGACATCAGTGAAAAAGCAGTGCAGCCAAGCGATGCATAATATACACAATTAACAACCCTGTTCATTAATCAATCATTGTCAAAATCAGTAAATGTACGCAAGCACGTCGCTTCACAAGTAAATTCATAGAACATAAAATTTAGCACAAAGTCTAAATCACGTAATCGCGAGCAGCAAATTACGTCTAAAGTACGTACCTAAGTGGAAATATGTTACCTGAAAAATAAACTCAATTAACAGTTGCCTTTTTAGTTTATTAGTTTCTTTTTCGAAATTACATTCTTCCTGAAAATTTCTCGATAGCAAGTCCTCTTAACGTCGGACACACACAGAATTTACCTGAAGTTCTTAAATATTTTATACAACCGTATCCTGAAAAACACTGAACGTTAATAACATAATTTATCAAGATCAAGTCACTATAGCTTTATGCTGAATTTAATCAGAGAAATTAGACTGTGT
Source organism: Schistocerca piceifrons (assembly GCF_021461385.2). NCBI lineage: Eukaryota > Metazoa > Arthropoda > Insecta > Orthoptera > Acrididae > Schistocerca > Schistocerca piceifrons. Next base: position 801,479,701 of record NC_060149.1, read on the forward strand.
ATTTGTTTACGGCTGTCAGTGCATTCGCACTGAGCGCTCGATCAGCTGTAGGTACGCGTAACGTAGGAAGTAATTGTTTGCGGTCAACGACTGCCTTGTGCGGCGCGCAGACTTGACTGTTGCTTTGAGTATGTGCCGCCGCCGGAACACGGCGCGGTATCCTTGTACTCTCTGCGTGTTTATGTATAACTGTTATTTCTCGAAAGTATGTCATTCCACAAAAATTTTAACGTTAGATATATGATGTACTCCCTTAGAGCGCCGAGATTTAAGAGTTTCCACTTCGATAGTGTTATCATGAATAATTTTGTGAATCCTATATGGACCGTTATAAAGCAGAAAAAATTTGCGACACAAGCCATTTCCTTTGTGAGACAAACGATGAGACTTAATTAACACCTTTTGACCAACTGACAAGATTTTTAAACGACCAGGACGTTTAGCTGATTTCTCTCTTCTAGCAGCCGCAGATGCAATATTTCGTAGAGCCAGGTTGACAACTTCAGAATGCCGCAGTTTTCGTGAAGGCGGAAAAGGAACGATTTCAGAAATGCGATTTGTCGGTACTTTATTTTTTAATATCAATATCGGCGGTAAAGAAGTTGAATCATTAGGGAGTTCATTCAGAATGTTTTGAAAAATATGAAGGTACTGATCCCATGTTCTGTGATTCTGATGACAATAAAGTCGACTCAATTTATTGATTTCCTTCATCCATCTCTCTGAAGCGTTAGATTGAGGGTGAAAAAGTGAAATGAAAATTGGTTTAATCTTACGACGCCGTAGAGTACGAAGCCAAATTTTAGAGCGAAACTGTGATCCACTATCTGATATAACCTTATCAACATGCCCCACTTCTTTAAGAAAATGTTTGATGAAAGCGTTAGATACTGAACGAGCTGTTGCTTTGCGTAAAGGTGTAAAACACACATATTTTGATGTCAATTCCACTGCTACCAAAATATACACAAAACCATTAGTAGAACGAACCACTGGACCGAACAAATCGACTGCAGCCATCTCCTTTAATTTCGCTGGAATGATAGGAAACAACGGTGCTCTGTGAGAAATAGTTGGCGGCTTAGCCTTTTGACATAATTTGCATTTGGCAAGAACAGATCGAATACGTTTTTCCATATTACTGAAGTAGCAATTTTCTCGTAATTTATGAAAGCATTTTCTGGGACCAAAGTGTGCATAACTGAAATGTGTGTACCAAATCAATTTATTGACCCACTCATCAGGAATACAAACTAACCAAACAGAGTTGTCGACCGATTTTCGTTTAAAAAGAATATCATTGCGAACTAAATAATACTGTCTAATCGCTACGCTTTCCTTTCTCCTTCACTTCTCCTTAATGTCCTTCCAGACTGGATCCTTGTTTTGCTCCTTAGTGATGTCCTGGAGCGAAGACGAAATAAAATTCTCAAACGCAACACCTTGAATATACATCAAACAATAACTGTTTTCTTTGCAGTCCTCTTCAGCACTTTGTTTCAAACACATAGGCGCACGTGATAAAGCATCAGCGATAATATTTGAAGAACCTTGTATATAAACAATACTAAAGTCAAATTCCTGTAGATACAGCGCCCATCGTGACAATCTTCCATGTGTTAATTTTGCTGACATAAGAAATTCCAGAGCTCGATGATCAGTGTAAACCTTAGTATGTCTGCCATACAAAAATATGCGAAATTTTGTGAAAGCCCACACAACAGCCAAAGCTTCAAGTTCCGTAATCGAATAATTCTTTTCTGATTTAGAGAGAACACGACTTCCAAATGCAATAGTCTTCTGTACTACAACGCCGTTTTCTTCTATCTCTTGAAATAAATGTGCACCTAGGCCTTTGTATGATGAGTCCGTCGCCAAACAAAAATCTTTTATAAATCTGGATGTGAAAGAAGTGGAGCAGCAACTAAAGCATCACGAAGTTGTTCAAATTCTGATTGAGCTTCCTCATCCCAACACCAATTAGAATTCTTTCCAGATAGCTCACATAAACGAGGTGTGGTCAAATCGTCCAATTTAACAAAGCGTCTAAGAAAATTACAGACACCAAGGAAACTACGAACATCACGTTTTGTAGTAGGAACAGCATAATTACGAATCGCGTCTAGTTTCTTTGGATCGGGAAGAATACCTTCTGTAGAAATAATGTGACCAAGAAATTTCACCTGAGAACGACCAAATTCAGATTTTTCCAAGTTCACTGTAATGCCAACTCTTGCAAAAATACATAATAATGAATCCAAAATTTTGTTATGCTCACTCCAAGAACGTTTAGCAATAAGAATATCGTCAACATATGAAGTAATATTGTCACGAAGATAAACAGGTAAAATTTCGTTTAAATTACGAATGAATGCTGCTGAAGATACAGTAAGTCCAAATGGTAATTTCCGAAATCACTTTGGGTAAAATAGTCATATCCGGTTATTCTTTACCGACTCTCTAGATAGATTGATAGTCGAAGAGTAGTTTTGATAGATGCAAAGAATAGTAAAAGAGTAGGCAGCAGTGCAGGAAACGAAAACGGAAATAGCACTACTACAGCTCGGGGCCCTGTGCACGCTACGGCACATATTCACTTAGTGTAGCGAATCGCCTGAGGACATTAATAGCCGCACATAAAATCCAGTTTGTGACTTAGTGGCCAGTTTGGTGGAAGTGCGTACATAAATTGATCTAACCATGAACATGGATGTATGTCATTCTTAGAATTGCGAAAGATCTTAAATTTCCGAACAGTTAAGAAGTGTTTATAGTCAAAGTTTTCTCCTCGTGGCGACAAAGACCTACCACGTCTGTCCCAGGCCGAATGTCGATTATTGTCAAGTCCACGCGCCTGGAGCTCTCTTGTTGCATCCCGTAAATGAAACAAATTATTTTCTTCAAACCTTTCTGCTATCTGTGATTCTAAATTTCTTCTGCTGTCTTTTCCTACGATTTCGCCTTCAATTTGTTTGACTTGCTTTTGTAATGCCTCAAATTCCCTTTTAACGCGTTCATTAAATTTTCCCTGTTTTTCAACATGTTTATTTATGTTCTGGTACTCTTCGGTTTCTGCAAATGGCAATGGAGCTGTATCATCTGAATCTCTGTCCCCATTTAAACTAAGACTTGTCAATTTATCTGCAATCTCCTCAACTCTTTGCGATAAGTCACCTAATTGTTCTTTCTGTTAATTTACGTCTTCCGTAAGTGTCGCGACTCGGGTTTCAGTATTGACACATTTAGTAGTTAACTGTTCATATTGTTGTGTTAGGTTATTTATTCTGTCATTTGGTACGGATTCCTCGATTCTTTCAAGTATTTCTTCCTTATCATGTGCACATTGTAAATTTAACTCTGAAAACTTTTGTACTATCACGCGGTCTCTTTCTTCCTGTTCTCTGTCCTGATCCTCTTGTCTAATTTCTATTGAAATTAAACTATTATTGTGAGCATTCAAAATCGGTTGTACTTCTCTAATTTCTTTCTTTGTTTCATCTTTCATGTTTTTGAAACATATCCCTATTCGTGAGCCTAACTGTGTTTCCATTGTTTCCATCTCGGTTTTAATTGTTCCTATTTGTGAGTCTAACCGTGTTACCATTGCTTTCATCTTGGTTTCTAACTGTGATCCCAAATTTAATATTGCACTCATCAACTGCTCCATATCTTCTGTCGTTAATCTCGTATTTTGAAAATTTTTTGATTGTGAAAAATTTTGAACTGTTTCCGGACTATTTTCCCGACTTATTAAATTGTTTTCCACTTCATTATTCATCATCCTGTTCTCCTGTGTTGGCGAGTTCGCCATGTCAACAATTTCGTTATTCTGACTATCCATCATTTTTGCCTTTTTCATCGATCGCGTAATCATTTACAAAACATACAAAACTACACGATATTAACGAACAATTGAAATCTTCATAATTGCACAAAATTATCAAACCCGTATACAAGACAACAAAAATTAAATTCTGCAAAAAATACCATTAGAAGAACGACAATTACCAAATCCACACATGCAATATAGACTACAATTACTAAACTATGAATTACTACAATAATACTACTGTCAGCTATTTATACAATCAGAAGAATTCCAAGGGACGATCCGAAGCAGCGGTCGCCACGTGCATGGGGGCTTAATTAAGATTATGAATGCAAATACTTTTTTAATTTTTAGTCGCTGTCTGTCCGGCTACGAAGTCTCGTAAATGGTTGGCCCTGATTAGTATTTGTACGCAATCTGACTGCATAGAACAACAACAAAGAATGAAACGAAATTTCCGTTAACACAATTAATTAATTAAGTCCCCAGCAACTATAAAACCTACGAAACAACAAAACACAAGTGTAGCTGTTCTGTGTGTGGAGGTGTGATTCAACGTACACATCTGGCACGGTTCTTCCTCAATAAGACAAGATATTTTACACATCATTTATACTGAAGTAATTAAAAAAACCAGAAATACTATAATTGCACTTAGAAACCAGAAATACAGTCTAATACAAGAACACGAGCCAGATGCTTTGTTGACTGAACCTGTAACCAATAGGCATTATTGTTCAAGACATTGAAATAATACAAAAAAAAGGAATTTCTTTACCTTCATATATATTGACGAAAAGCACATTACAGCATCCCTAATCCAACAACATCTGGTGTCTAGCCCACCAAAACAATATGACAACATCTGAACAAGCACTCTCCATGGGAACCTCTCAACAACGGCTTACCACTGCTACATCTCAACAAGCACTGCCTACTGCTACTTCTCAATAAGCACTCTCCACTACGACTTCTCGACAAGAACTGCCAGTGGAGGCGGCTGAATAATACTCTTTGGCGCAGTCTCTGGCGCTGTGGCTCAGTGTAGCCACCTTTCACAAGATGTCAGAGTGGGGTCTAAGATCGAACTAAAACAACAAATATGGCGGCTCTGGGATACATGGGATGTCGTAGCAGGAGTCAGAAATTGAAATAGTAGAGCAAGATGGCGTCTCTGGGTTATATACTGATTAGCTGTTTCATTTTTTATGGCAGTAAAGTACTAGGCTTTGATTAGGAGAGGAAATATTTTGGGTGCATATATGTGCGTGCGTGTGTGAGCGCGCGCGTTATGTATGTGTAGGCGGTTTCCATTCCGCCCCTCTCCTCGCCAAAATCCTGACCCTGTAGGTACGTAACCTGGGAGTATGAAGACATAAGGGAGGTATTAAGGACGGTACACACTAAGTTTATAAACTGTAAGCCAGAACCCTATAGTACTTATTTTATTTAAATGCTACACTGAAGTCACTTCAGACAGATATCAGAGAAACTAATAATTTTTCAGCACAGTAGTTGAGATGTCAGCAAGCAGAGTAATGAGGTTTTTTTACAATTTTCTGTTTATCAATAATAGTGTTTCAATGGCCGCATTGAATTGGTGATAAAATAGGTTATTATAAGCAGTAACAGTGAATTTATTCATCAGTACATATGTTTCTTTACTGACGTCAACATATTGCTTGTACAGACCCAGACTTTTTTTTTTTCTTCTAACAAGTGCTTGTACAAAATTTTTTGATCTTCAGAGCATTTTAAATCTTCTTAACTTAAGTCCTGACACAAGTGCGCAGTGACTCAGTGGACTGTTCGCTTTCTGTCGTGTTACATTCGTTCGCAACTCGTTAGAGTAAATGCGGGATCGGCGGTGTTTAACCCGACCGCATTCGACGCTGCAAGCACGCTGCTTCAAAGTCAGCCGAGTATGATAACTCTAGGCTCGCCGCTAGAGGCGCTGCGCACACTAGATTCTCCGTCACTCGCCGCAAGACTGATGGGTGTCACTAGATATGAAGATAAGAGGTCACCGCCAATGGCCATGCCCACAACGGTTGATACTGTATCCTTCCGCGCCTTCTTATAAGAAGCGCACTCAGCGATCTGGCAAAAGACATAAAGAAGACACTCCGAAGACACATCGAACCTTGGAGGACTGCCACCGACGACTGCATCACAATCATTAGTTATTACACGGAACTACTCAAACCCAGATCTTCCTCATTTCACAGTATTCTTAGCTGACGCGGCCTCTTAAAATTTTATTTCCCCCGGATCTCGCTACATTAGAAACCATCCATTTTATACATCTATAAGCTCTTTTTACATCACACAATATTGTTATTGTTATTAATATTATTATTATTAATATCAATATTATTATTATTATTATTATTATTATTATTATTATTGTTATTATCACTGTTACTGACAGCAGCAACAGTGGTACAAGTACTGCCAGTATTAGCTTCATTAGTTCATTGTCAGTATTAAAATACATTGTCACTATAGACACTCAAATAATTTTCATACAATTTGTCATATTAAAATTGTTATTTCTTGCGTAGCTGTGATGTAAAAAAGTTACAGTATGTGTGAAACAATGGTCCGATGTAAAAGAGGGACTGACGGCCCTTATAATATCAAGTTAAATAAATAAAATATTCAGTGAGACAGATCATAGTAAATCCAGCAGAAGACGTTAAGTATCATTTATTGCATTTGTCAGCTTGGCTACATGTAAATAAAAGTGTGTGAATTTTACCCATGCAACTGTGTGTCTTAGTGTTTGGGATTGAGACATCCATTGGATGAAGAAGTCCATCAGACTGAATCATCGATGGGATTGAAAATTACTTGGCTGCATCTGAATCAATCCAATCAGGCTTAATAGGGCGCGAGTTCTGTAGAAATAAAGGAATTTTTTTTTTCAGAAAGCTTTCGCAAAGAATTGATTGCAGTTACTGCTAATTTTCCTCTCTTTCACAAGGCGGAAAACGCGTTTAACTTTTCATTAAAGATTGCAGCGCCATATTAGAAAAAGCAAAATAATTTCCTTTTTTCCTCGTTTTGTGGCGCCAGTAGACATCAGGTGCTCAAATACTTTAGCTATAGTATTCAGTCTATCCTTTAAGTTCGCTGAATACTTGTGTAAAAGTGACTTTCAACGGCGAGTAATCACTCACAACACTCGTTCAGTTTCAGTCATCAAACTGACGAATTGTTAACCACGGTTACACAACTGTTTCAAACAGAGTAAAACCAGCAGTAGCTACTAATCAAGATAAGAATTACGAAAGTTCAATGCCGCCTCCACCATTTCAGCCATTCAACGCCACAGTTGACGAATGGTTCGAATATAAAATGCAGCTCTAGCGGCAGCAGCACTCCTACGCATTCTACAAGAATCTCTTCGTTTATTTTTCTTACCTTTGGTTGGGGTGTAAAACTTTAGACTCTTTTATTTCCTCAGCTAGAGGTTTGCCCTTTGCTGACCTCATGAATAAATTGGACGACTATTATGAATCGTAAATACGTGTGGCTGCAGCTCACTGCTAATTTTTCAGAACGTGTAGACAACCTAATCAGTCCTATAATGAACAGATAACAGAACTTAAAGATGTGACCAAAAATTACAAATTTATTTGTACTTGTAGAGCATTTCTGGACGAAATGCTTCGGAATGCCAGCAGACAACAGAATTACAGCATAAAATGTAAAGCATCGCAATCGTTGTCTCGGCGACGTACTACAAGTAACTGAAGCTCTGCACGAACAAGACTTCGCGGAGTTAGGTTTTCGCCGGCCGGCGTGGCCGAGCGGTTCTAGGCGCTTCAGTCTGGAACCGCAACGGTCGCAGGTTCGAATCCTACCTCGGGCATGGATGTGTGTCGTGTCCTTAGGTGGTTAGTGTTTAACGTCCCGTCGACAACGAGGTCTTTAGAGACGGAGCTCATGCTCGGGTTAGGGAAGGATTGGGAAGGAAATCGGCCGTGACCTTTCAAAGGAACCATCCCGGCATTTGCCTGAAGCGATTTAGGGAAATCACGGAAAACCTAAATCAGGATGGCTGGAGACGGGTGTCCTTAGGTTAGTTAGGTTTAAGCAGTTCTAAGTTCTAGGGGTCTGATGACCTCAGATGTTAAGTCCAATAGTGCTCAGAGCCATTTTTTGCTGCTGTAGACGCTAAGTGCTCTACACGGGCTCGAAAGTCGCAAACAGTTCATGTTGCTCAGTACCGCGAGAGCAAACAATCGCAGCAGACCGAGCCGGCACAACTGTCCTCGTGCGCCAAAGTGAAGTGCTAACTGCTTCATAACGCACAGCCGTAAACACTGGTTTTATCCGACAAGCGTAATGCAGATACTGTCATAAAATCGGACACAGTCAGCAAGTGTGCTTACAGGAGAAGCGTAAAGTGAATTCAGTCCAATGTCTACCTCAGTTGCAGAAAATGGAAATAGACAATTTCACAATATGAAGTCAAACGTGCTCCTTCTAGCAGAACTCGGACCAAATGAAAGAAAAATCGCAAGAAGCGCAAACTTAAATGTGCGCAACAAAACTTCGCTGTTGAAAAGTCACACTAACTCTAAGCAAATAGATTAAAATCATATCGTGCACTCAACCGAGATTCAAGACGTAACAGTATTCGACGAAAGAATACTGACACTAAGATTAAAAGGAACAGCAGCAAATTGTTCACTACTTTCTGGATTCTCAACTAAATGTGAAATTTCAGCTAGATACTGGTGCTTCAGTTAGTTTACTTAACCAGCAAACATATGAGTGTATTAGGACGCCCCAACCTTCAGTACTCAAATCTGCATCTCACAACTTATAATGGCGGAAGAATTTCTGTTCTCGGGACACTTACACAAAGAACGAAATGCAAAATTAAGACCAATACACTGGCATTCACTGTAGTTCAATCCAACACTAGTCAAAACAAATTTGGAATGGAGGCATTCGATCTCCTCTGTCTGGAAATTGAAGATGATATACATGCAGTCAGTATTTAGGTATCACACGAGAGTATCAAAAAATTATACAGGGTGAGTCACGTAAGACGTACCACCCTTTTTATTTCGTGAACAGTTACAAATACCGAAACACTGTTTTTGTTTTCAGCAAATGGTGGTGGTGAGTTCCTATTCGACCAAACTGCTGAGGTCATCGGTCCCGAGGTTTACACACTACTCAGTCTAACTGAAACTAAATTAATTTAAGGACAAACACACGCACCTATGCCCGAGGGAGGACTCGAACCTCCGGCGGGCGAAGCCGTGCGAACCGTGACAAGGCGCCCGAGACAACGCGGCTTCGGCAAATGTTAGAGGGTGCAGGGATACGTATGTTTTTGTTTGGTTAATGTTTTTAGCGCTGGTATCAACTGAGATATTGAAGTATGTACGTTTTTTTAACGGAACCTTATATATTTTATCTTGAGAAGATACTTGCAGTGATATATCGTTTGTTAATGTTAGCGTTGAAACCTGTCTTTAAAATATTCGGGAAATGTCTTAGAATGTGAGAGCACGGTGGCCGAAAACGGCATTTGCCGTGCAAACACTGCCAAGTAGGCGTCTCGGAACAGGCTTCGTGATTGTATACCGTCAGGTGGGCCTACGATACGAGAGTAAAGCTTTATTTCCGATTGCACCAACTTAAGTAGCCTTGCCGGCACGGTAGCTCAGCGTGCTCGGTCACAGGGTTAACAGCCCTCTGTAATAAAAAAAACTGAGTTCATGGATCAATGACGAACTTAAACGGATGTCTTACGACGTCCGCCACGAGCATAAGCAACGAACGTAAACGAACAAAATGAGATTTTCAGGAAAAAAAAAAAAGCGGTTCCAGGCGCTACAGTCTGGAACCGCGCGACCGCTACGGTCGCAGGTTCGAATCCTGCCTCGGGTATGGATGTGTGTGATGTCCTTAGGTTAGTTAGGTTTAAGTAGTTCTAAGTTCTAGGGGACTGATGACCTTAGAAGTTAAGTCCCATAGTGCTCAGAGCCATTTGAACCATTTTTTGAGCCAACTTACGACGTAAATGCAGGATCACCTACGAATGTTGTATATGAAAATACGACACAGGCTAGAATCTGGCGTACCACAAAGGGCTTAGGAAAAATATTTCACATTTGTGCATCCTCCCAGATTTACGTGGGCTGAAACGGAGAAATCAACTGTTCATTCTTCAAAAACAAAGAGGTCTTATACGCTGCAAGAAGCAACTACTGTATTAAATATCTAAATGTTAGAAGGAAAATTTGAACTACCTCTTCCTGTATGTCGCTGTGTGCTTCCTAGAGGTAAAATACATGCTGTCGGAGGACTGTCTTTTCTTACACTGCTCTAAATCATATCATATGGAATACAAAAAATGATTCAAATGGCTCTGAGCACTATGCGACTTAACTTCTGAGGTCATCAGTCGCCTAGAACTTAGAACTAATTAAACGTAACTAACCTAAGGACATCACACACATCCATGCCCGAGGCAGGATTCGAACCTGCGACCGTAGCAGTCGCTCGGCTCCAGACTGTAGCGCCTAGAACCCACGGCCACTCCGGCCGGCTCATATGGAATACACCTGTTGAACTGAAATTAAAAATACTTTGGTGAGCACCTGTTAATATTCATCTTAATGAAACATCGTCTCATAAGAGCGTAATGGCAGCGTTACCAGCTGTGTGCAATACACATTGTCGACTTATGTGACGTGGCAATGCAATTTCGTACACACAGAAATGAAGTAAATAGCTTATTAACAATGATTTGGTAACCACTCAATCACGTAATATCAATTTTGTCTTCAAAAAATAGCTTTATCCTTTATTTAAGCATGTGTTAACGCTTTCACTAATATGCGGTCTATGGTGAACAAAGTGATCAGCTGGGGATCCTCACACGACTCTAATCAGAACTGATAAAATATGGTTCAAATAGCTCTGAGCACTGTGGGACTTAACTTCTGAGGTCATCAGTCCCATAGAACTTAGAACTACTTAAACCTAACTAACCTAAGGACTTCATACACATCCATGCCCGAGGCAGGATTCGAACCTGCGACCGTAGCGGTCACGCGCTTCCAGACGGTAGCGCCTAGAACCATTCGGCCACCCTGGCCGGCTCAGAACTAATAGCTTTACCTGACTTCATAAATGTGAATCCGTGGTATGGCCCAAAAACCACGCTACAGTCAAACATTTATACTCTACTACTCCATAAAGAAAAATATTGTTCCAAATAACAGGGTGCTGAGAAGCACATATTGGAGCCCTACGCCGTAGCAGCGAATACTTTACCCTCCTGCTGGGCAGGGAGGCACACCGCGATGCGCACAGCGACTGTCAATTGTTTAGATGGCCGACTCATAACAAATAAGTACACCCACGCATCACTCAGTGTGTGCGTGATGCTAGAAGCAGATCCTCTGACGGTTCAGATGGTGACTGGCACAGGCTCTAAGTGGCATATTAACAAGGGACGCAAGTCTCACCGTTTAGGTAAAGACCTGCAGTTCTTTACTAGCGAAGCGCCAGTACAAGAGTGACCTCTTCTCTTTCTCTCAGCTTTCCTCGCCAGCTCGGTAGCATAGCACATTTACATCTTAAGCTACGTCCCCAGACATGAATGCAATTGAGCATGCATAGGGACTTGTTGAAGGTGGCCATTGCACAGCGTCCGTATCCACCTGACAATCTTCAGGACCTCACTGAAGCTGTCATTGACGAGTGACACCTCATACCTCAAGATAAACTTGGTGATCTCATGCAGAGCATGCCTCGCAGAGTGGGTGAACTGATCTGTGCGCGGGGAGCATATACTCGCTACTAAAGCCTGATAATCATCAACATAAAAATTTTCACTGTTTTGTTCTCAAGATGTACACTTAGAACTGCTTTGTTTTGCAATGCTTTTTTGCAATTGACCAAAATCATTCGTGTTCTCAGAAGGAATTATGTTTATTTTGTTAATAAGATATTGTACAAACGTCAATGGGTGGACTATAAGAAGTCATTGTAGTAAACTCGATGATATTTCAAACTATTATTGAGGTGTGTACATTTATGATGACAGTGAAATGCGATTACTCACACAGTTATAGAAGGAATGGTGTGAGTTCTACCTTCAGCTAGCACATAACAATTGCTGATCACCTGACAAACAAAAATACGTGAAGACGAACGTTTAGCTATGTGACTTGTGGCACCAGGAAAATATGTTAGCTGGGTTTCCTCTGACAGTACTGGATCAAGATGCGTTGCCTAAGTATCCCTAGCTTAAGAAAACTAGTCTCTGCTGCCCTAGCCGATTTCCTGTAGCACCAGAACAGACAGCCACTCACGAGGAAAACACGGCAGGTGCTATAACCCGATATCTCAGAAACGCCCCTCAGTGGAAGATGAGCAAAATAAGCGGACACATGTTTCGAATAATTCGTAGATATTCGACCATTTCTGAGGAAACGACAGCTAAAGATTCCGGCATAATTTAGATGCCATTTAATGGGCAGTAAATGGCGCCCAATTTATGGTGTAATGGCTAGTGTCGCGGCCTGTCACTTTGCATCCCGTATTCGAAACTATATTAATGTTTTTATTTAATTTAAAAATGTTCAAATGAGTGTGAAATCTTATGGGACTTAACTGTTAAGGTCATCAGTTCCTAAGCTTACACACTACTTAACGTAAATTATCCAAGTACAAACACACACACCCATGCCCGAGGGAGGACTCGAACCTCCGCCGGGATATTTAATTTACTTCTTTCATTTTTCTACCCATTTTCATAGACGTTTACTACATGTATTTTTCTTATCAAGGCAGGGGACACAAGGGTGTTTTATTGTAAAATTACAACTGGGTTTCACAAAAAGTACAAAATAGCAGTGCCAGTGCCCGTGTTATTAAGAAATACGATGTAATGTTCCTTCTGATATGCTTGCATACCCGAACATTGCATCGTACTTCTTAATAACACAGGCTCTGACTGCTATTTTGTGTTTATTCACCAATATCAATCCCTCGACTCTCAATAAGTATATCATCCTTGGAAGAGAATGTACGTAACGTACGAGTGCAGGTTGACACAAGGACGAAGACATATAGAAGTTTGGGTGTGGCTGTGATTCGTGCGCAGATAGCCGAAGCGGTAATCTTCCTTGTCAGTTCCGCGGTGCAGACCGTGTTTAGCCGCCCTCGCCACTACGCCGTATAGTATTTGTTTAATTCCGCGCCACAGCCTCAGCTGAAAGAACTATCATGGTCAACTCTTACAGGAAGAACACTCCGAAGTTCACCTTTTCGAATGAATACATTCACCCATCGGTCGTCAGCGGTGTCGTTTATGTTAAGGTGACTTCCGACGCTGCCTGCAACGAGATTATCTACATCTACATTCACACTCCGCAAGCCACCCAACGGTGTGTGGCGGAGGGCACTTTACGTGCCACTGTCATTACCTCCCTTTTCTGTTCCAGTCGCGTATGGTTCGCGGGAAGAACGACTGCCGGAAAGCCTCCCTGCGCGCTCGAATCTCTCTAATTTTACATTTAATTATCCAACGGACACGACACAAAACACAATTCAAAACCCTCTCCCAGGAATGACACAACAGGTGGCATCACAGCACCTTATCACCGGCAGCGCCACCCATGAATTTGATTTCCAAACACACCTACACTCGAAGTTCACAAGCATAAAAATCGTTCAAATGGCTCGGAGCACTATGGGACTTAACATCTTAGGTCATCAGTCCCCTAGAACTTAGAACTACTTAAACCTAACTAACCTAAGGACATCACACACACCCATGCCCGAGGCAGGATTTGAACCTGCGACCGTAGATGTCGCACGGTTCAAGACTGAAGCGCCTAGAACCGCTCGGCCACTTCGTCCGGCTCACAAGCATATCCGCGAGAGTCGTACGGATATTGATAATCGTATTGTACCAGCTGCAACTTTTGTACTGGAACGACGCGAGTCTCTTCCTTCTTCAGACAACAGCACACATTACTGAAAGCAAAAGTCGGCCAAACACAGCAAGAAACGCCGCAAGACATCGGAATCGGCCACTGAGACACCTTCCCCTGACAAAGAGGTGGCTCTCAAATCTGATGGTATACGCAATGAATCATTTTCGCTGTTACGGAGACGTGTTCTTCGCAAGACTGTGAATCATCCACCAGAGATTATGATCAAGAACCACGCCCGGAGACCACAGATAATACCAACCTCAACGTCGCCGAAGCTGTTGAACCGACGCGACCAGCGCCGTCACCTCCCGGCGATGTTGGAATTGACCCACCATCTTCATGCACAGATGACGAATATTTTTCACCTCCACTCGACGAGGAAATGAGATCTGCTCCTCCGCTAGACCAACACTAAAGGAGAGGATCGTCCTACGACGCCCTGTGCGTCTGCTACAGTTCCACGACCTCCACAGCAACATTCGGCAGCTGTGAGCATACTGGCAGCACAGATCCCCTAGCAGGCATACCGGATAACTATCAACACACTATGAGCTACGGACACCAATAGTGCCCTGCTGCAAGAAATGAGGATAGCGACTTGGTCCAGGTCTTATGGATATGAGATGTACCCTTCCCCGATTGATATCAAACACACCAGTGCAAATATCCTCCTCCAGGGAAGCATTGCAGTTTCCAATGTCGCAAATCTATCAACGGCACGATATATGGCCCTGACCATTGAGGGAACAATAATCATAAATCTCTATGCCGCATTTGGCCCAGATAAACGGAGGGATCGATCCCAGTTCAAGGCGGAAGATGTCATGGTTTTATTTCTCAGCAGATACGATCATCTCATCGTGGGTGGAGAGTGTAAAGATAAATACCCTCATTTCAGCACATGCCTGGAACTTCGCTACCTCGCCTGCCGCCTTTGTCTCGTCGATACTTGGAGAGCAGTACACAGCGACATATGCGCAGGTACACGCGTCATGACCCACTCCACCAATCGACTCGATAGAAGATATATCGGCAACACTCTAACACCCAATCTTTTCGACATGGAAAGTTGGCTATCTGCCTTTTCGGATCATAACAACTGCATCTGTACCATCAGTCCTCATAAGACGCAATGTGGGCCCCTGGAAACTCAATGCCACGCTATTGGGAGACCCCGGGTCGACAAAAGGTTACAGACATATGGCATGCTTGTATGAAATGCATCATACGTTATGGGACCACACTGTAATGGTGGATACTGTGTGTCAAACCGGCCATCCGCCACATCGTGACGCAATATGGTAAAGCCAAAGCCAGGTGGAACCACCACACAACAGATATTTACTATAGTACTCTACATGATTTCACGGACTATCCCCATCCAAAGACAGTCAAGAAGAAGTTCAATGCATCCAAGTAAAAATTTTAGTCAGGACTAGGTGCCACTTTAAAGAAACCATTATAGAGCACACAGCCAAGACAGCGTTAGCAAGGAAGAACCATACCTGCCTCATATCGTTCAAAGCTTTCGACGACGTCGACAGGCCTTAGTATCGACTGTAGACATCTCTGATGACGATGACTGACATTGAAAATTCCCATTAGCGATTCCTTCACAATGCACTACATGCACTACAGGCATTTCTACGAAGAAGTACCAGCTGATGTGCAGGCTATTGCTGAGGTTCCCCAGGAGATCCATTGTACACTAGACCCCGAGGTAGCAACCTTCTCAGCGGAAGTGACTACCAACGATGTCCTTGCAGCTGTGGCCTAAGGATCACTGAGTCAGTCTCCCAGTCTCAACAACTTACCTTTCGAGTTTTACAGAACCTTTCAAGATCTGACGTTATTGCGATAGAGAGACATGTACGAGGAACTTTTGTCAGGAGTGGTGCTCCCGCCACCAACGTCCATGACTTACTTATATCTGCCCCGAAACCCATGGGACGAACATGGCTTCATTCATAGTTACTGGCCAGTCAAGTTACTAAATTCTGATTTGAAGATTCTCTCGCGCCTTTTAGCTATGAACTCAAACATGTGTTACGACAAGTTGTGTCCTACAAACGTACCTCCTTAGGTGGCGATAATAACATCCAGACTGCCATCAGTGAATATCAAGATGTGATGTCCAGGCAAAACACTCTTGACTGCCAAGCGTTTTAATTTCCATCGACTTCAACTGCAGTGATGGACCTGATGGCAATTCCCCTAACGTTCATGCAGTCGATCATGTGCCTGCTTCAAGGGGTGACGTCCAGGCTTCTCGTCGTCAGAAGATTCACAGAACCCATATGGATCGGACCCTCAGTATGACAGGATTTCCTAAAGCTGACCATGGTTTATGCTGTTGTGATGGAACTACTCATCTGTGGATTACGGTGACACTTGAGCAGTATTCCTCTCTGCGAGCACGTTTTCTGCTGTCACGCATATACCGATGACTTGTCCTCGTACATTCAGCAGCTGAAATACAAGCAAATGTTATGAATTGCCTGTTACAGTGTCGAGGCAGGAAGTGCTGTTAACATCACAAAATCATTCTAGATGAAGATCGGCTGGGGCCTTCCCAGCAAGATTCCATGCAGCCTTCAGGTATTTTATATGTTCTGGACAGATCATAAGAGTCCAGTATGATGCCCTCATCTTACCAAAGCGGGATGGTGGCCTCGTTTTAGTTAACTTGAGCGCTAGGGCCACGGTATTTCATATCAATACTAAACTCTGGCTGTAGAAAAGCCAGGGTATTAGTTTCACTGGAATGTTGACCGCCGAGTTTGCACCTATTTCTAGACGCACTACTACGTCATTGGCCAACAGTCCACCTCCACTGTCACACATCGGCCGTTCTCTTTGGAATACAGCTACATATGCGGCGAGCTCCCCAAGATCAGGAAGATGATGACCTGCGACATGTACCGTCTTCTCTGACCATCCCCATCCCGAAATCCCATCAAAGCACGACATCCCCAGCTCTTGTGGCCTAGACTTTGGAAAACGATCTTCAATTCTTTCACACTACTGACATCTCCGCGACGTGGTACCTTCTCGCCAACAGCAAATACACTACAAGACAGAAAATTTGTACTGCATCACGCTGGTGGACTCACCCCTGTGCCTGAAGTGCAATGTCGAAGATCATTTACTCCATTTCGAGTGTGAAGCAGCAGCAATCATCTAGGCCCTTTTACAGAAGATCGTCGCTTTCTACACCCGAGTACCACCACATGACTTAAAATTTACTATCAGCTACCACTTCAGGGACGACGTTGTCGATCCGGCTGACTTCTGGACATGCCTCCAAGTACAACACCACACACTGCACCGACATCGACACTACGGACCATTTTCGCGAACTATTTACAGAGTATTTTCGTCAACCCCTCAGAAACTGGAATTCCGATGGACATTAGCCAAGACAAGAGGACGGCCACAGACCCCCCCCCCCCCACCGTCTTCCCTTTCCTTTTTCTTCACCTTCTAAACATTTTTTCAAATGGTTCAAATGATTCAAATGGCTCTGAGCACTATGGGACTTAACTTCTGAGGTCATCAGTCCCCTAGAACTTAGAACTACTTAAACCTAACTAACCTAAGGACACCACACACTTCCATGCCCGAGGCAGGATTCGAACCTGCGACCGTAGCAGTGGCGCGGTTCCAGACTGAAGCGCCTAGAACCGCTCGGCCACAGCGGCAAACATTTTTTCGTACGCGTATTTTATTTGTGGATGGCTTTGCATATGCTGCCGCTTTTTTTTTTACTTTTCCATGTGCATTGCTATTGTAGTCATTTGGTAATCATGTAAAAAAAACTATATTCTCTCTTCCTACATGTGTCAAAGACATTAGGCACAGCGGGGCCAAATTAATTACGGAGGCAGTGCTCCACACAAATATATAAAAAGTGGTTAAGGTGATCGTTCTCGTAAAGAGGAAATACCTGTTCGAGTCCCAGACCGGCACAAATTTTCACTTTCGATGTTCTAATACACAGCCGAAGATGGTTCATATTCGCAACTGCGAATACATTTCTTGTATTCACAATAAGTGTGATACGTTTATAACGTAATATATATGTGTGTGTGGTATTTTCAGAGCTAAAATTTTTTTTAAATCTCATATTCTTATATTTCCTTCTTATATCAGTTCTTAGTTCTTATAGTTTATTTTTTTACGTTTATTTTTCAGGTAGATTTGGTGCACTCTCTTGTATGATTCTGGTTTTAGAAACATTCGAAAGATAGAAATTCCGAACACCAGGAGGATCGCACAGAAAAGTTTGCCACAACAACATGCCTCCGTACAAATCTTACTTAGGAAAGAAATGTCGTTAACATCGCTGGAGATTTCACGTGTTGGCAATAATTTTGCTGCAAACCACGCACAACAGATCACTTTTCCGAAAACTGGCGCTTGCAGTTGATTATGAATCAAGATACATTACAAAAATTTCACCGAAAATAATTTAAAATCATTTTCTATTCATTTACTTTATTTGTTTATTATTTTGTAATTCATTCACAAGACATACTGTTAGTACACGAATAAGGACAACATTGTTTCATTATACACTGGAAAACGTTCGTGTAGTAATCTTCTACCGTCATGTGCAGATAAATGGAAAATAAAATTAAAATTGATAATGTGATTTCGAACACGGGGTGAAAAAGTACAAAGCAGCATGGCTAGCCACTGTGCCAGTACATCTGTGAAGCTCTGTGCTAGTTAAAAGGCACATGAAGCACCTTGAAAATTCTCCGCGTAGTTCCCTCAGAAATGGTCGGATATCTACCGACAACCCAAGGCATGTATTCACTTATTTTGACTCCTCTTTCTGGGAAATCGGGTTATAGCAGTTGTGTTACTCTGGTGAGTTAACTTTTACCATCCGCTGGGATATCGAGAACTTATTGTTCCGCTGCGGGTAACAACTGTGATGCTAACAGGAGTTACTTCAGCCCCCTGGTTTACACTAAATAAACAGCAATAACGAATTGCCAAGCTTTATTTTGGTCTCCTAGCGGACAGACTGTGACAAAACTCTCCAGTGGCTCTTCTCAGGACCATTTGACAAAGACTCCAAACTCAGAATATGCCAGATTAACATAGAATTCATGGAATGGAAACTTAACTTCTTGGTAAAACAGTGAAGGAAAAGTACATAGCGAAAAATTACCAATCCTAATCACGAGGCTATATACCTATCTATAATTTCAATTCAGCATTAAATTATCTGATGTTAAATTGTTTATTATACCAGTATAGGCACTGATAATTCATGATAATATACTCATCCTCCTCACAGTATCTTCTTTTACTTGCCATAAAAATTGTATCCTCATTTTCAAGCATCCATGTATGTATACTCATTCAAGAGATTTTAACTCGCATCACAAACTCTGAGGACACATCAACAATAATACACAAGGCATAATCTTGACAAACTGGGCAGAGATAAATAAAATACAACTGCTCTCTGATGCAAAGCAGAAATCCACCTTCCCCAGTCTCAACATCGACGAATTATAATCGCACTAGGCATAACCACTCCTATCAGCTGTTCCCTTTCCACACCTAGATGGAATTTTAGAAAGGCTAATTGGAAAAAGTTCAGTGAACAACTACGAAATGATATCATATGGATTTGAGTTAAACTGGAGAGCCTGGAAAGATTTGTGGCCGAAAAACATATCTCCTGAGGAGTAACAAAGTCTTACATTCCTTTGAAATGAAGAGTGCCACAACTGTACTCTGCTTATAAATGACCAAGGAACCAGGAACTAGGTGAACAACTACTAGAAGCACTTAAAAACGAAAAAACTTTTAGATGGAAAGAAACATTTGAGAGACTAGACTTCAAACACAGTAGCCAAACAGCATGGAGCTTACTGCAAAAGATAGAAACTAAATAATGAACACCCACCATTTGTACTGACTCCTCATGATCAGAAGACATGGCCAACAGAAATAAACATCAGTCATAAGACACAAAAGAGAGAAGTGAGATATGCAATTAGCGACATTCTTAAAAGCCACTAACAGCTCTTTCCTAATATAGACTTTATTAAAATGGAAAACCTCAACACTGCAATCAACAAAATGCAGAAAAGCTGCAGAGTTAGACAACATATGCTCTGAATTCATTGAACATATGGGTCCAAAAACGAAACAGAAGCTTTGAAAATGTTTACACGGATGTCTTATGAAAAGGCAAGTTACCAGAACTTTTCAAGAGAAGCAAAGAAATATCTATCGATAAGTCTGAAAAAACATCACTTTGCCAGAAAGCTACACACAATTTGCACTTTTAAGCATTTACTTCAAAATCCTTGAAAGGATACTTTATGCATGTGTAGCACACTTTGTAAACAATAGCATAGCAATAGAGTGAGATGGTTTTATGCCAGGCTGTTGCAGTAGCATGCGCACACTCACAACATACACAAACAATAGTATATATATATATATATATATATATATATATATATATATATATATATATATATATGAAAGTTCTAGAGCAAGAAGTGTATTTTTTTTTAATTCTCAGATTTAAAAACAAGAGGTTAGTTTTGTTTTTCCCCCATTTAATAATTTATTCATGAATGAAATTTTCATTATTTTAAAAAATAAAAAATCTAATAATTTTCTTTTTTATAACTAAGTTCTCTACGATTTTGTGAATCTGTACCAGTAAACCAGTAAATAAATAACCTAAAAAAATTAGAATTAAACAAAATAAATAACAACAAATTTTTTCTTTGTAAATAACTTCCATCAAACACCCTCATTTATCCATACCAACTGAAATTTCCATTTTATTTAAAAAATAAAAATTTAACAAATTTTTTTGTTATAAATAAGTTCTGTCAAAAACTGTCTATTTATAGCAATGAATGAAATTTTCATTTAAAAACTCAAAGGTACATATCAACAGCAACAGTTTAAATGTTTTACAGTCCAAATTTTTTCTGTATAGATAAATGCAAAACAAAATGTACACTAAAGCTGAGCCATTTCAAACTGTAGAAACATATTGTAAAGAAAATTAGGGATTGAGTTATACAGATTTAGAAAATTATTTTAAAGGAAATGGATATTCAGATGTAACTAGACAAGACCTCTGGAAATTAACTGATTATTTTATTATGAAAGAAATAAAGAAGAGAGAACTAAGAAATAAAAATATAAAAGATCAGTTTCTAAAATAAAAGTTAAAACAATTATTTGAAATTTCGTAATGAAAATTTTATCAGTCATATTCTAAAGCCTGTTGACAATATTACTAATAAAAATAACAAATTGAATAAGAAATCTTTATAAGAACGTCATGACATCTGTAAAACAAAAAATTTAAACCTTGTTCTAAAGTTAATAAAAGCAGTTTATCGCTCTTATGGAAAGAGCTGAGGAAAACAGTAATAATAATGATAACAAATGAATAAAAAATCCTTAGCAGATCTTCAAAAATGTGTAAGACAAAGAAAATTAAAATATTATTCTGAACTTCATAAACAAAAAGTAATCGATCTTATCAGTACATCTGAGGGTGTTATTAATAATAAAGATAATGAGAATTATTTTCAAAATGTTCAAGCAGATAAATTAAACAAAAGAACTATTGTAAAATTTTCAGGTTACAATTTTCTAGATAACGACAACTTTTTAAAATCACCTAAACGAATTAATGGAAAAGATTCTGCTTTTATATCTAGAACAATTACTAACGAAATTAATAATGTTGATAATATCGTTGAACCACAAGAATTTTTTAATCAATTTAAAAACGAAGGAATCACTAAATTTAAGAATATTTTAACACAAATAAGGCTGATTAAAGCTAGCATGAAGCTTCATTGTAATTTCAAAATACAAGACAAAATACAAAAATTTATTTTAAAACAAGGTATGAAGTTTTATTCACTAATTTAGTAGATCATTAGCAAAAAAAATCAATTAATAAACTGTTAACCCAAATGGAGGAAATCCAAAGGAAAAAATTTCTTTGGCCTTTATTTTATATAAATGGTTTAGAACTAAATGTTAATAGGCACAAACCAATTTCTGGTTCTTCTTATATCGATTTACCAGAAGAAATAATATAAAAATCTGCAATTAACATATAATATACCAAAAAATGTTTTTTTATTCAACAAAATCAGCTTTATATCAAGCAAATGCTGATGGAAAAGGAGTTAATAAATATAACCATATTGGAATAGAATAAGATGAATTTTTGAAAAAGAGAAAATTAACTTCACTGTTTAATTCACAGATTTTGCCAAATTTGAATTCAAGTAACATATTTGGTTTAATGATTAACCTTTTGAAAAAAAATTATCATATATCCTCTGTACCATACAAAAAGTAAAGAATAAAAGTATATTAATCTTCTTTTAATTTGAGAAGAAAATAATTACTGTTGGACATGAAAGCTATCTAGAGTAATTATATCATGGACAAGTAAACACGACTGAAAAATTTAGGCTTGTGATATATGTTTCACATATTTATATTCTCCAGGAACATTACACAACCATGAAAACGATTGTAAGGAACATAAAGAAGTAAAAATAGATATGCCTGTAGAAGGTGAAACAATAAATTTAAAAATTGTAATAATTCGGTATGAGTACCTTAAGTAATTTATGCAGATTTCGAGTGTCTTTTAAAAGATGTTAACACTTGTCAACCAAATCCTGAAAAAGCGTACATAACAGTATCAAAAATATGTTGCATTTTCATTTAGGTATTGTCTTAAATATTCTAACGATGATTAATAGAAACCTGGAACATATACCGGTAAAGATGCACCAAAATGTTTCATTCAAATGTTGAAACAAGAATCTAAAGAAATTACTGAAATATATGAGTGAAATACTCCAATGATAATGACAAATGAAGATAAAATAAATTTTAAAAAATCAAAAAAATGTTTTACTCGTGGAAAGGAATTTCCTAAAGGAGGACAAAAGTAAGAGATCATTATGAAGTAATAGCAAGATATCGAGGAAATGCTCACAAAGAATGTAATAGTAATTATCAATATTATAATCTTATTCAAGTTTAAATTCATAACTTAGCATATTAGGATGTACCTTTGTTTATAAAGAACTAGCAGTAGACAATCAAGATATAAATGCTATTACAAATAATGTCAAAAACACATTTCCTTTAGTAAAACGGTTGAAGATGGATTAGCATTAAGATTATTGAATACATTTAAATTTAATGATTCAGTTATTGACTAGAGCAATTAGACTTAATGGTTAAAAAAGAGTTTAACCTATTGAATATATAAACTGCAAAGAAAAATAAAAGAAACAAAATTACCTAATAAAGAACATTTCAGTTCTTGACTTAATATATCAAACATTTCTGATGAAGATTATAATCACACAAAATTACTTTAGAAAAAAATCAATATTGAAAATGTAAAAGATTATATAAAATTATATATTAAATTTGATGATTTAGTACTAGCATATGTTTTCGAAAGTTTTAGATGTGTATGTAGTAAATATTATGAACTTAATACATCTCGGTATTCTGCAGTACCTGGTTTATCTTAGGTTTGTATGTTATGATATGATTTTATTTCTTGAGAAGGGAATTTGAGGTAGAATTTCTGAAAGTATTAAAAGATATGCAAAATCAAATAATAAATATATGAAAAATTATGAACCAGAAAAACAATCATATTTTAATACATATTCAGATGCAAATAATTTATGTGATTATGAAGTGTCTCAATTTTTAGTGTTAAACAGTTTTGAGTGGTTAGGTTAAAACATATTTTAATTCTGAAGAAATACATAAAATATCAGTTGATAATAAATCTGATTATATTTTAGAAGTTGATTTCGAATATTCAAAAACATTACAGGATTTATACACAGATTTACCATTAGCACCAGAAGGAGGAAATTAATTATTAACGACATATAATAATACCGAAAAACATGTTTTACATTATAGAATTCTTAAACAATGCTTAAATCTAGGTTAAAAATTAACAAAAGTTCATTGAATATTGTAATTTGAATGATCAAGTCGGTTGGAAAAATATATAGATTTTTCCACAGATATGTAAAAAATGCAGCTAACAAAGTTGACAAATGTTTCTGTAAGTTAATGAGTAATTCTGTATTGGTAAATGGATGGAAAATATGTGATTAGACAAAATGTTAAAATAATAACACATCCAGAAAATATTCGAAATATGTTTCAAAATCAGACTATGAACATACCACAGCACTTTCAGGAAATCAAGTTGCAGTTCATATGAAAAAAATAGTAAAATTCAATAAACTAATTTACTTTGGAATTAGTATTCTAGATATTTCAAAAATAAGAACCTATATTTATATTACTATTTACCAAATGTAAACATGAAGAAATTATTGATTTATCTCATATGGATACCAATTCTTTCATTTACGATATAAGAATCGAAGATTTTTATTAAGGTATGAAATCGATCATAACCGACTTTGACAAAAGCTATTATTCAGAAGATAATATTTATAAAATTCCACAAGTAAACAAGCAAGTCTTAGTAAAAACGAATGACGAAAATTTTGGAAAAATTATGCTAAAACAAGATAGCTTAAGCTCGAAATTATATGCTTATAAAATACAAGATCAAGAATATAAAAAGTCTAACTGACTTATAAAATCTGTTGTAAAAATTAATATACTTTTGATCATCACAAAAATTCTTTATATAATAATAAAAACAATGTAGAAAAATGAATGTAATATGATCATTTGAAAAAGAATTGTATGCAGTTGAATCTAATAAAACTGTTTTCAGTTCTGATGATGATAAAAGCATCATATTCCAAGAACAAATTAGTATTGTACCATATAGACATTGTAAAATAAATGAATCAAATCTATACACTCAAAGAAATTAACATATAAAAATATAAAGAAGAAATTAAAAAAAATTGAATTTAAGATCTGTGTAATCTATTATATGTGATGGTTATAAAGTAAAAACATCATCAAATAAAAAATAATTGATGTCTGAACAGTTTTTAATAGTTTTTCATGATATGGCCATTTTGGTTATGTTTTCATATATATTCTACAAACAAATTTTCCACAAACACACTCAACTTTTTGATAATACCTTTGTATATGTTTCTGATTATTGAATGCATTTTTCTCTTTTTTGGTTCATTATACTTAGAGATATGATTCTTCTGGAGGGGCTTTTAATTTCATTTTTTTTTACAATTTTCCCAAGAAAACTTGACTATTTCAGTTATTTATTAGTTCTTTTATATATTCAGATTTATTTTCTCTATTTTTTGTTTCTTTGTATACAACCAAAACACCCATTTTTGTATTATTATTTGTAATTCCTTATGAAATACATTTTCCTGTTTGTACAACAGACAAATCACATTATTTTCACTTTCCATTAAAAAAGAAAACTATTGATGAAAAAAATGATTCTTGGTTTAAAGCAAAAAATATTTCTGATATTTTTGAATACATTAATTCGAGAGATGCTTTGGAGGACAATGTTTAAAGTAAATTTATAAAGAATTAAGAGGTAGTTTGGAGATACACTTACATACACATACAAATTTGTGCCAGAGCTCTCATAGATATACTACTACAAACAGATGATTCCAACAATAACTCAAAACATAATCTGTGGTTATTTATTTAAGTTCAGCCTATGATACAGTTTGGAAAAACGGACTGCTACTGATGATGTACCAGCTTATCTTTGCAAATCCTTTATCCATCTACTCAACAAGATGTTCAGTGACAGACTTCGCCAAGTACACCACAGCAGAAACTCAAGTATTTTCAATGGCCTAAAAATGGCCTACCACAAAGATCTGTACTAGCTCCTACAGTATTTAATAATTACAGATGTCTAAGATATACCACCAACAACATCTTGGAAATTCGTGTATGCTGATCATATTGCCATCGATAGCGAAAGTTCGAGCTTTGCTCAAACTGAGGATGTACCGCCAGATGACCTTGGCATAATTAGTGAATGTTTCAAAAACTGGAAGTTTCAGCTGAATGGAACTATTAGAACAATTCCGCTCTAGGGGCTACCATTTTAGAGCAACATCACACCTTCTCAAACTAGAAGAGTGGCAACCCTCATATCGCGTTGGGAAAAATGTTTTCCCATTCATGTTGATGCATATCTCCTTAGACGACAGCAAACGAGACTGAAGTCAAGACGTCCGCCTGTAGCAGTAGCAAAGTAACTCAACTACTTGTACATCAGTTATCATTGGATGTCGCTTTGGCAAGATCAGAATATCTTGAACTCTCACCACATCAAAGATACAACTTTGAAGGTCTTCACAGAAGACAGTGCTGCAACATCAACAGGATTCTTATAAACCATGGTATCTGTGAAAGGGACCTGACGCAGTGGGGAGCAAACAGTCGTCCGCATGACCCTGGTTTGCCCTAGAACATCCTCCCTGGGTGCACTACAAGGCATCTATGGACTCACCACCGAAGTATTGAAATGGTTTCATGACCCACATTTGTGATTTTAAAAAATGCACTGCATAAAATAGGTATATGTTCCATTAGTTTAAGTTATCAACAGTTATTTGAAACAAACTGCAAGGCTGTATGGAACAATAAATTATCCATGCATAACACAAAGAACACAATTCATATAGCGAAGTACTTTCTCTAGCCTTTCTCACTTGTGATAGAAATAACTTACCTTGTGGCTGACAGTAGCGATTATAAACCTCTTGGTTTCATTGCTCACGCCATATACAAACAGAATAGCATTCACCGGTATCAGAAGTCATATATAGTTAATGTAAAACAGCTCATTCTATTCTGCACATAAGTGTACTGGATTTTGTAGTCTGGAAGTGGAAGTCTCATGAAGCTACAATGCATCAAAAGGTGGAGTCTGTTGTAAAATAAATATTTCATTGTGGATTAGTTTATAATAAGAGTACAATGCACTCCCCAAGAACATTTCTCAATCCTTAGCTTTTAGTATAGCCTTGATGAAAACATTTGCACATTATGTATTTGCCTGCGTCAGCATTGTATGACTAATTACAAAAGAGCCAAACGTCATTCACATGTTTGGTTTGCCAAAGTGACGACAAAAGCAAAACCTGCTACGACGGCTCCTTTGGTGGTTATTCTGCAGATCACCATATGAATGGTTGAGTATGTTAGTTGAAAGATTGGAGAAAGGCAAGGAAATACCATTTCCAACAGGACCATGCCCAGTAAAACCCTGTAATTGCCAAAACAACCTTCGGGGTGAGGGTAGCTTCTTCGTAATGAACCTGCAACCATGCTTATACTCAGTCATGTAAAGTGCTATGGTTTTGATGGCTGGAAGATCCCACGGAGTAGGTTCAGTTCCTTAGTAGGAAAGAGTTTTCTTCCTTCATGCACAATAGCTTTGAGTGCAGGTGCATCTAATGGATGTGTGTATAGTGTGGTGTTATGTGGAACCCAGTGCTAGCACACAGCCTATTCCTCTCGAACAGCAACAAAGGCATCACCGAGTTTAACGTCCTGATTCGATAAATGGATCACCATAAACAATGTCACATGCCCTCGCTTCATGAGATACTGTGGAGAGATTTCAGTGAAAATTTCACATACCAGCAGAATTCGAACCATCTTACCTTTGAGTTGAGAGCCAGTGAACAGGCGTGCATCAGAGATCTTGGCTGCAGAGGCCGGTTCTCGTACTCAAAAGTTCTATTAGCTAATGTATGTGATGGAATTTTCGACACTTACAGTGTGTACAGTCAACATGGTGTCAGCCCCATTTTTCCCAAATCAAGGTTTTTAATTACACCAACATTTACGATAAAATATATGTGCATTACCGTCAAAAAAGTTTGTTTTTTCAGATGGTTTTTTGTGGGGCTAGAAATTCGAAGATCTTGGAGTAGATCATGATGTGTGAGGAAACTCTGTGTATGGCATATTCCAAATGAAACCAGGGCTCTGATTTCATGATATTAAGTTGAAGGCCTCCTTTAATTGTTTGCCTTGTTGTCAGGGTGGGGGAAGGCACTATCACCATTCATGATATAAAAGTTTGGTTATCGAAACAACTTTTCTTTCTCTTAAAGCATTACGTAGGAGATAAAACATGAACACAAGGAAGTAATGCATATGCTTACACAGCATAACAAATGTTTAATAACCATCAGAAGAGATGTGCAATTTCTGCCCAATTTAATAAGTTGTCCCATGCACTTTGCACTGATCCTAACCTAATATAGTTTTGGGTGAGATGGAAAACTAGCATTCTGCAATTGAAGGTAGCAACGATGTGGTGGTCACCATTTTCTACAGATACACTAGTGATAAGTGATACGACCAGTGCCTGTTATCACTTACCTCTAATCGCATACTTCTCCAATCATTTTCCTCCAATCATTGAATTCTTGGGAAACTATTTTGGGTTACAAATGGACGAGTGTATACATAAATAACGACAGTCACAACTTCAGTGAATACCATGCATGCATTCAAATATTAAAGTATACGTTTTTGCTTGAGTTACTCACTGTTTCTGTATGTTTCACAGAGTTAATTAATTACTCTTGCAAGTTACGTCCACATCAGTAAATTTTGTTGGTTATTGTCTTATCAGTGTAGGTTTTTATTTTCGTGAGCACTCAGATTGATTGTGATGTCATAGTAATTCACTCATTCGCAATTTTTTATAGTATACTTGTCGTTTCATTCCTCCTGTAAGTAAATGGCTCATTTATGAAGAAACTGTCGTAAGGCAGCAGAATAAATGGAGGGCTTATTTCAATAGTACTACAAGTCCATTTTGTTCATATTGAGATACAGAGTCCTAAAGTTAAATGAGCGCTGAAAAATCTGCAGTTGAGATACCAGAAATATTCAAGCGTATGGCTTCTTGCTGGAGATGAACCTTTCTTCCTGTTTGTTTGGCTCATTAATTTCAGAAGCTTTATAGACAGAAAAGTGGAGGTAATGGACTTGTACTACTATTGAAATAAGCTCTTCAAATGAAGGTCAATTTCTCACCTTACATAAGAGTTTTATACATAGCAACAGGAAAGTGGATATGACACCTAACTTACTTCAGCGGTAATGAGTAGATTTGCCTATAAGTATGCAACGCAAAATGGATGACTCTCAATCTATGGTATTACCACACTACTCCTATATAATACATGTCAGTGAGCAGAAGGTGAAACAAGGAGCGAGAGGAAACGCATTCGATCACGTGAACTGCAAGTGGTACACACGTGACAGACACATGTAACTTTTTAGACGTCTGGACCAGGCACAAACCGTGCGATTGGCGGAAACGCTCTGTATGACACAGAGGAGAAATTTGTATGAACACTGCATTCACAGTGGCTGACCTCCAGCTAGAAAGTAGCTGTAGCGTCGTTGAGCTCCAACTGTGGAGAAACGAACCAGCCAGTTAGTTAATTGTTTTTGCGAGAACTGAGAGGGCATTATAATATGCATGCTGCTCCAGCCATGCACGTTTATATCGCCATAGTCTGAGACTAGGGATGAGTTCATGTTTTCTCGTATATCGAGAAACATAGGGAGAGTTTATGCTGGAAAATTCAGCAAAGGCTTAGTTAGATTTTATAGGAATTTTAGTGGGCAAGAGCAGCCGTGCAAACGACAACTCATCGCAGCTAAGGTAAATACCATATGCAGAGCATAAACTTGTTGGTTCACCAGCTTGCATCCTCTGTAAACTCGAGTGACCTTGGTTAATCTTTTAGTCGACTTGTCACAAAACTAACCACCCTCTGTAGACTTGATTGTCATCCTAAAAATAGTACTGAATTTTGAACCGGAATCGGATGATGTATTGTAGTGCTGGTCAACATCATAGTGTAATCGTAAGAATAATTTTGTAAAGAAACTTTTAGTTAAGATTTAATATTGCTGTGTTTAGGATTATTTAACTTTCTGAGAGTTACAATTTAATACTGTTGTGTTTAGGATTAGTTCACTTTCAGAGGTCGAGATGCATCATTTTGACAACTGTCTTAACATTTTCACATTGTAAATTGTGTAAGAGTGTGTATTTCTGCGACAAAATTGCAATATTGAACAGTGTCATTACAGCTTACACAGTTGTGTTCAGTCATAGAATAAGAAACCACCTAACCACAACCTTAAAAATGGCAACCCTGCCAGAATGGCGATTGGTCTGTCTGGATGACAATTAGTCAAATTAGAAAGGGAAATTACAATTTTTGAACTGAAAAATTTTTTTTCTTTTTTTGTTTTTCTTTTTTGTGAGGAGGTTATCCAATGTACGTGTATGTATAGTGGTCAAAATACAGTAAAAGTGTGATCCAAAGTGTAGAAAAGTTGCATTAATTAATGAGATAAGGTTTATTTTGGTGTAAAAGTAGCGTGTACATGACTGTGCTGGTGCGCGCGAAGTTATTCATGGCGTTGTTGAGTTGGGTTCAAATTCTACAAATAGTGAACAGCGTTGATAATGATGTATGCATAAGCTAAGAAACTTTCTATGATATTTTGGAAACGTTTAAGATCATATAACTTGATGTTGATGACAGCGCAAGCTCGCGAGGTCGA
Organism: Schistocerca piceifrons; assembly: GCF_021461385.2. Lineage (NCBI taxonomy): Eukaryota > Metazoa > Arthropoda > Insecta > Orthoptera > Acrididae > Schistocerca > Schistocerca piceifrons. Next base: position 801,510,118 of record NC_060149.1, read on the forward strand.
GAAACACAGAGGTTAGTTAGACGATCGGAGAGGGCGGAGGAACGGAGATTATCGCAGATAGTGCAAACGAAGATCTTGACAAGATAGAGATTGATGCACAACAAAAAGTGTCGAGTCACGTAACGGAACGTAGTGATAGTGCAGAGGTAATGGTAGCAGTTTCACGATTCGCATCACAGTCTGAGAATTCGCAAAAACAAACAAATGACGGAGCTAGTGGGTCAGAAGTAGAACCAGAGGACGAACAACTTCACTACGTTGAACCAAATATTGTGATTCTAAATCATACGGGACAGTTTCCAACAGAAAAAATGTGTGTAAGTGCGTCCGCACTCTGTACGGAAGTGGGTGAGACGCCACGTGAAAGACGCGAACGGCAAAATCTACACCAAATAGTGACAAGTGACGATGGCGAAGAGTCAGATAGTGTGTTCGCAATGTTGAAGCAGCTCACTATGGTCGTAAAGCAAACGAGTGAAACAACAAATTCAGGGTTAGCAGATTTGAAAACAGAGACAAATGCTGGCTTAAATAGTCTCAAATTTGAAACCTATGCTGGTTTCGAAAAGGTTCGCGAAGATCAATCAAAACTATGAACAAAAGTCAATGAACAGTTCACTGAAATACGGAGATAGGCGGGAGACTCGCGCGATCTTATACAATCGTTAATGGCTGACCAGAAAAAGATGCGATCTGACGTTGACCAGGTGCAGGATGCAGTGTCTAACGTTAACCAAAGAGTTAACAATGGACGTCTGGTAAGGCGCAACAAATCGTGGAAGAACTCAATGTCAGAAAACGTGTCACGTGAGCCGCATTAAAAAGATTCGATACGCTCACTGGAAACAGTCTCGAAAAATCAGAAATATAATGAACAGCTTCGTACAGAATTGAAACAGTGTATCGAGAGCCATACAGAAAGTAATTGTGAGGCAACGGAATCGGTAGTATCATCCGACATAGTGATGGACAGAAATCCAGAAGTAAACAAGTCAATTCCACAAGAGGTTGAGTCAATGATTATCGAAACGAAACAAAAGCAAATGGGAAGAGAACAGTTACAACAGGTGAGCGAAGCAGGTAATGTGCGGTCACAACAATGGTAAACGTGCGCATTCCAACATAGTTGCAGCCAAACGGCGACACATGCATCAATTCCGAAATTTCCAAGTGACAGTCCAACAGGTTATAGACCACAAGTCAATATGAATCAAATAGGAAGGCAAAATACTGAACCAGTAACGGGAATGTAAACGAACCTTTCAGTCCGATACACGAGAAACGGTACGGTTTAGATAACTGCTCACCACTGCGTAGATACGATGTAAGATGGGACGTAAATATGTCGTCCCAAGACCCAACTGTGGTAGAACGAATACGAGAAAACAAGACACAGTTGAAGAGAACGGATAATGTTGAGAAAACACAAACGCTTTATGGTGGAATAGAAAAATTTGACAATGATCACTTTTTGACACTCAGAAAATTCCAAAATTACAAAGACATAACCTTGACTTCATTTGTGGGCATATGGACGGCGCAGTTGCGAAAACCATGCAAAGAGTAGCTAAAAACTGTCAATCATACGAGTAATTTAAATCTGCATTCTTGGAGCGATGTTCGTCCAAGGAAAACCAAAACAGAATAAAGTATGAGTTGTTACAGAAAGAGTTATTCGAAAATTCAGGACAAAGGAAACCGGTTAGATATTTCGAAGAAATAACAAAAAAGAATCAGTGTTTAGACAATCCATACAGTGATGGGGAAATGATACGTACATGCACAATGAAGTTACCGTTAGGTTATCAGCAGTCATTGGTTGGTAGGACAAGAGATAATATACAAGCAATTAAAGGAATGTTAAGAGAACCTGAATTCATTTTTAGTGAAGATGATGCGAAGAAACAGTGTGCAGTCCGAGAAAATAATGGTAGAGGGAATTACAGCAAGCGGTCAGGCTTTAATAATAATTACAATGGCAATGATAACGTAGGAAAAGGTAATCGTTTTGGGAGGAGTGGCAATCATGGGGCCGGCCGGAGTGGCCGTGCGGTTAAAGGCGCTGCAGTCTGGAACCGCAAGACCGCTACGGTCGCAGGTTCGAATCCTGCCTCGGGCATGGATGTTTGTGGTGTCCTTAGGTTAGTTAGGTTTAACTAGTTATAAGTTCTAGGGGACTGATGACCTCAGCAGTTGAGTCCCATAGTGCTCAGAGCCATTTGAGCAATCATGGGGTAACAATAATAACATTGGTTTTGGAAACCCACAACATAACACAGGACGAACAATAATTATGGTTTTGGTGGGACGTGGAATTACAATAGTGGATTTGGTCCTATAAACTACGGTGGTAGCTATGACCCGACATATAATTCCCGTGCAAACGAGGCAGGAAGGTTTAGAGGTTTGTAACAACAAAATCCAGGTTACTCAGGTGGAAATGGAATGGTCAGAAAGCAGAAAGGCTGGGAAAATCAAGCTTCAGCAGGACAAAACACGCGAAATGAACCAGTACTGGAAGTCGAGCTGAGGCCACCAAACCCAGGTGAAAGACAGAATTGACGAGATAAACGGTATGAAGACCAGACACAAGTGATTCAGTTGAATAATGAAGTTAATTATATAATTAAACATGTAAAGAGCTTTAATCAGCAAGATTCTGAAGTAGGTTTAGCGAGTAATCGGATACAAACACCAGCGTGCTGGGATTCAATCGACTGGGAATCGACCGATGATGAACAGGAGTTATTAACGGTGAATATAGACAGTAGTACAAAACCTGATGATGACCCGACTGTAAAAGATGTAGTTCAGTTATACGAAATGGAGAGAGAAATGGTACGCCAAGAGGATAATGTACCATAGGTTTGCACCATGTGAGTCATTTGAAATTGTGTAAAGGCTAGACAGAAAAAAGAGTAGCTCCACACGCGAATTTAGTTGTATTAAATGTCCAGAAATTAAAGAAAGATAATAAAATGCACACAAATAAAACTTTTAACTTGTACTTATCTCAGTTAACTAAATAAAAATTAATTTGGTAGGAAGGTGAAAGGAGAATGATGAAGAAATGACAGGAAAGTAAGAACTAAAGTATCTCTTCTGCAAACGAAATGTGTTTTGGGAAAAGAGTAGAAAGTAGGGAGGAAGACAGAGATCAGAATGTGCATAGTTTGACGTAGATTCTCTCTTAAAGACATAGTGTAAAGGAGGAGAAAGTTGATTTTTGTAGACGAAAGGAAGTGAAGAAGTAGGAAGGGAATAGATAATTAGGTAAGAAGGAGATAGGTATTTCTGATTTGTTCTGTCAAGGACGGTGAACAAATAATTGAGGAGATAGTTTGGGGAATATGTAAAGCATATATGATTTGTGGAAGGTACCATAAACTGATATTGAAATAAAGATTTGGGGGAAATAAATATAAGAAGTCGTTAGGAAGTAATAATTAGAAAAGAGAATTGAATTATTAAGCTAAGCAAGAAACATGTTATTTCGTGGAAATAGGTACACAGTAGGAAATAAGATTAACACAGAAAAGATTTCAATAAAGAAGAGTATGATGAGGGAAGAAAGGAATATAAAAATTTACTATGGAGAAAAAGGAGAAAGGGATAAGTACAGCTGAGAAAAGTAATTTTTAAACTTTAAATCAACGCAATAGAAAAATAGAGAAAATTTTTGAAAAGGGAAGAATAGAGAAAGAAGATAAACCTTGTTTTCAAGTTCTGTTATAGCCAACGCCAAAGAGAAGAGATTGCTGAGAAAAAGACGCTGGAGTCGGAGTCAAGGTGCAAAGTTTTCAAAATAACATAATATACTTGTAGTTAGAAAAATAATAAGCAGTAATGGGAAAAATTCACTAACTTATAGCTGTCATCACCATCAACAATATTACTATCCATTGTGATGAAGATGAGGGAACCATGACCTTTATCTTAAGGGAGAATTTTAAAAAATGGGGAGAAAAAAAGATAAATAACTAAAAATAGTGATAAGGAAAACAGTTTTTGGATAGAATTAATGATACTTTTTGTTAAGTTATAAAAAATGTTCGTAAAGTTTGTAACATAACTTAAGGAAGTAAGGGTTATAATAAAATAAATATTGATATCAGAGGAAAAAGAGAATAGGTGCGGATGTAAATAAAATAAGAAAATGTAGTCGGAAACAATCATTGCATTAGATATGAAGTTAACAGACAAGATGCAGCATCATAGCGGCCAGATAAACGACAGGACTGAGAGGAGTGGTTACGCGTGAGAGGAAGGGACACTGCGTGAGTGCCTGGTACGTCACCTCACGAGATGACGAAAGAAGAGGCCCTCGTGAAAGCAACGTTCCTAGAGGATAACACCTCTGTGGAAAAGTTTGGAAAGTTACAACAGATCCTGGATACAATCAACAAGTAGCATGAAGTGAGCTTGACTCATCATATGTAAGCCACATACAAGCTTCATAACAATGGTTTTGCGAAAGTGTTAGATACTTGACACTTCTATCGCGAACTGTTCAAAGCAGCATATGGAGAGATGAGGGATGTCCACCGAACCGGAACGGTGGCGGACATGGTACAGCGAGGAAGAGTGAGTGTTTAAATTCACCACAGGAAGAAGAAGAGACGCGTTTCTGTTACGCAGCTTGCAGACTCGCTAAAACGGTTATCAGAACATACGGGATGCAACAACTGCGAAACAACCCCTGAATACTCATGGGACGGAGAGAGAAAACTAAGACGCCATAAGAACGGATTAAACGATAACGAGGTTCAGTAGGTCTTCAATCCCAATTCCTGGTCCAGAGAAGAACGAAGACACAAGTGAGAAGACAGCAAGATGCGCCAAGAACAGAAGATGCAACGCAGAAGATATGTAAGGAAGAAGAGCCTGGACCAGAAGAGATCAAGAAACCTTTTCAAATCCCTTCCCATACATTCATTGTATTTAACTGTTCTAGCAGTAGAAAAAACTGATATTACTTATGGTAAGTTGCAACACCTTCAGATATCATACCGAGAGATGGGAAATGACTACTCATATGAAAACCTGGAGATGAATAGACCATTGATGAACCGACATAAAGATTCGTCAAATGAAGAAGAAAAGTCTATGCTGCCAATGAATAGTTCTCCAATACAACGTCGCTATAGACACATGCGAAATGGAACAAAGGCAATCACGCACTCACGACACGCTCAAGCCTTCAGTAACCTTTCTTGCTCAGCGGAGATGCAGCGGGGCACATGACGACCGTCATTCTATGCTCAGCAGAGACGCGACGAGGCCCACGGCCCATCGTCTTCCCATGCTCGACGGAGGCACATCGAAACACACGAAAACCAAAGTGTCGATATCAATGTGCCATGTTAAAGAGGTAGGAGATAGAACTGTCTGTGACAGACTAGTATCCGAACAAAGGGAAATGAATAAAATTTTTACAATTGTGTTTAAAAATATGTGCATTTGAAGACATTTAGGTGTTAGCAATAGATCCTTGTTGGCGATGAGTGTAATATTGCCTAGTATTTCATATTTTTCAACGTGTTTTAACTAAGAAAACCTAAAGTTAACATTTTTTGGAAAGGTTAAGATTCTAGTGTGTGATAGGTTTTTCAAAAAGAGAGGATAGATAAATATAAATAGGTTTGGGTTTCCATGATGTCTGTTTAAGTTTTGTAAAGTAATTAATAGGGTTAGAAATTTAATATGTTTGTAGAAGTCGAATTTGAAAATTTTTGTAAAGTTATAATGCAGAGATTTAAGATTTTGAGGAATATAAACATGTTCATGAATAGGATTATGCCTGTAAAGTCAAGGGAATCTTTTTTTTTAGTTTAAAATAACTCATACAGCTTTATTATAAGAAATGAAACTTTCTAGAATTATGACTGATATGAAAGCTGGAGATATTGAAATAGGAGAGGATAATGACAGTTCCCTCAACTTCATTACATATCCATCATCATTTAACATACATTAAGTAATCAAAAAACAGATCAGTCTCAAAAATGAAATTTTTAGAGATAATACAAATTTAAAGATAAGCTCCAATTGTTTGTATTTAAATTGAAATTAAAATGTAGATAACTATATTGAAAGAAATGAAGCTTAGATAAGTTAAATAGAATTGTATAAAGAACAGAAAATTAGAAAGAATGTTAAATTTTGAATGGAAAAAGAACATAACTTACAACCTCACATCCATAGACATGAAATCTAGTACACTGTGAAATGGAACGATAAGGAGACTAGATTGAACCACTGTCTAAGGTATACAAAAGATTAAAAATAGGAAGTTGGTCAGTAAATAGGTCAATTGCTACAGTCAGCAGTTGCAAACAATTTTGCACTGACTTCGATCAATTTTTCAACCATTGATTGACCCACGACAAAACTGAACATGGAAGGAGGAGGATATGTAAGGTGTCACAATAAATGAAGGTCAATTTCGCACCTTACATAAGAGTTTTATACATTGTAAAGGGAAGGTGAATATGACACTTTACTTACTTCGATGGTAATGAGCAGATTTGCCTATAAGTATGCAATGCAAAACGGATGACACTCAATCGACGGTATTAACACACCACTCCTATATGCATGTCAATGAGCAGAAGGTGAAACAAGCCGCGAGAGGAAACATTTTGTGTGGAAGCCAGCATGGGCAGATGCAAAGGCAGCACCCCAGGAGGCACTACAGAAAGCTCTTAAGGGGGCACGTCCAGCAGCGGGTCAACGACCGGACAGCTGACATACTGCAGGGGGAGCCATGGGCCACCAGAAGTAGGACAGAAATAAGCTTTAGAAAAGTGCATACTGGCATTCCAAATGGATACGAACAAAACCAGTGACGCATTCGATCATGTGAACTGCAAGTGGTACACACATGATAGACACATCTAACTTTTAAGGCGTCTAGAGCAAGCACAAAACGCCCGATTGGCGTAAACGCACCGGGAAGGCGCTGGGTGACGAGATTTCGATGCAGTTTAATGGTAGGATCCTTAGAATTGGTAGAGAGAGTTTCCACAAAATAAGTGGAACGCTCCTGTTGGTAGAAAAAAGCCGTGACGTGGAGAACGAAAGAACCCAGGTGGGGAGAGAGTTCGGCTATGAGAAGGACGAGAGCTAAATTGTCAGGGACTCTTCTCTGAACTGGCGTCAAGTGCAGAACGGGGCACATAACGCTCTGCACGACGCAGAGGAGAAATTTGTGTGAACACTGCATTCACAGCGGCTGACCTCCAGCTAGAAAGTAGCTGTAGCGTCGTTGAGCTCCAACTGTGGAGAATCGAACCATCCAGTTAGTTAATTGTTCTTGCGAGTACTGAGAGGGCATTACAATATGCATGCTGCTCCAGCCATGCGTATGTATATCACCATAGTCTGAGACTAGGGACGAGTTCATATTTTCTCGCATATCGGGAAACATAGGGAGAGTTTATGCTGGAAAATTCAGCAAAAGCATTAGTTAGATTTTACAGGAATTTCAGTGGGCAAGAGCAGCCATGCAGATGACAACTTATCGCAGCTAAGGTAAATGCCGTGTGCAGAGGCGTAACCGTGTTTCACTACTGGCCATTAAAATTGCTATACCAAGAAGAAATGCAGATGATAAACGGGTATTCATTGGACAAATACATTATACTAGAACTGACATGTGATTACATTTTCATGCAATTTGGGTGCATAGATCCTGAGAAATCAGTACCCAGAACAACCACCTCTGGCCGTAATAACGGCCTTGATATGCCTGAGCATTGAGTCAAACAGAGCTTGGATGGCGTGTACAGGTACAGCTGCCCATGCAGCTTCAACACGATACCACTGTTCACCAAGGGTAGTGACTAGCCTATTGTGACGAGCCAGTTGCTCGGCCACCATTGACCAGACCTTTTCAGTTGGTGAGAGATCTGGAGAATACGCTGGCCAGGGCAGCCGTCGAACATTTTCTGTATCCAGAAAGGCCCGTAGAGGACCTGCAACATGCGGTCATGCATTATCCTGCTGAAATGCAGGGTTTCACAGGGATCGAATGAAGGGTAGAGCCACGGGTCGTAACACTTCTGAAATGTAACGTCCACTGTTCAAAGTGCTGTCAGTGTGAACAAGAGGTGACCGAGACGTGTAACCAATGGCACCCCATACCATCACGCCGGGTGATACGCCAGTATGGCGATGACGAATACACGCTTCCAATGTGCGTTCACCGCGATGCGACCATCATCATGCTGTAAACAGAACCTTGATTCATCCGAAAAAATGACGTTTCGCCATTCGTGCACCCAGGTTCGTCGTTGAGTACACCATCGAAGGCGCTTCTGTCTGCGATGCAGCGTCAAGGGTAACCGCAGCCATGGTCTTGGAGCTGATAGTCCATGCTGCTGCAAACGTCGTCGAACTGTTCGTGCAGATGGCTGTTATCTTGCTAACGTCCCCATCTGTTTACTCAGGGATAGAGACGTGGCTGCACGATCCGTTACAGCCATGCGGATACCTGTTATCACGACTGCTAGTGATACGACGCCGTTGGGATCCAGCACGGCGTTCCGTATTACCCTCCTGAACCCACCGATTCCATGTTCTGCTAACAGTCACTGGATCTCGACCAACGCGAGCAGCAATGTCTCGATACGATAAACCGCAATCGCGATAGGCTACAATCCGACCTTTATCAAAGTCGGAAATGTGATGGTAGGCATTTCTCCTCCTTACAAGAGGCATCACAACAACGTTTCACCAGGCAACGCCGGTCAACTGCTGTTTGTGTATGAGAAATCGGCTGGAAACTTTCCTCATGTCAGCACGTTATAGGTGTCGCTACCGGTGCCAACCTTGTGTGAATGCTCTGAAAAGCTAATCATTTGCATATCAGAGCATCTTCTTCCTGTTGGTTAAGTTTCGCGTCTGTAGCACATCATCTTCGTGGTGTAGCAATTTTAATGGCCAGTAGCGTAGTCCACCAGCTTGCATCCATTGTAAACTCGAGTGACCTGGGGTAATCTTTTGCTCGACTCGTAACAAAACTAAAAATCCTTTTTCGACTTGATTGTCATCCTGAAAACAGTACTCAACTTTTTACCGAAATCGGATGATTTATCGTAGTGCTGGCCAACATCATAACGTAATCGTAAGAATAATTTCGTAAAGAAACTTTTAGCTAGAATTTAATATTGTTGTGTTTAGGATCATTTAACTTTCTGAGAATTACAATTTAATACTGTTGTGTTTAGGTTTAGTTCACTTTCAGAGGTCGAGATGCGTCATTTTGACAACTGTCTTAACATTGTCACATTGTAAACTGTGTAAAAGCGTGTATTTCTATGAGAAAACTGCAATATTAAACAATGTCATTACAGCTACCACAGCTGTGTTCAGTCATAGAGTTAGAAATCACAACCTTACACTGTCTCTCTGGTGCAGTTGACTAATTAACAGAAATTTCTGTTAACTCACAATTCACATTTTGCATTTAACTGAGAATCGCCATAATTAACTCAACATTTCAGAAAATTATGACGTTCAACTTGATGCACGAACTTGAACTCTTGTGACCCATTGCCTGTTGAAATTCACCCAAAACTTGGTGCAGGTTTATATGGAGCCTGCTCCAACATTTTCACTAGTTAACAACACAGCAACTTCATTCAAATGTGGATATACTTCCTAAGATGATTCAGCTGAAGCTCGTTCCAAAATGGCAACTATAAATGTAAACATCCGAACAGTGCACGTTGTAGTACTGGATGATCGAGTGTGAAGTAGTGGATGACATAAGGATTTCAGTTGGAAAAATACAGTTTATTTTACCCCAAGAATTTATTATGATAAACCTTTGTGCAAGATGGATATCGCATTTGACCAAAGGCAAATGTGAACTCGAATGTCTCGAACAGCTTTCACCTGTTTTTAAAAAGAATGTGTCTAATATTTGACGTGGATTTTTAATTATGGATAAGGCGCAAGAAACGAACATCAATAAAATCATTACGTGTAAAGTTTCGCTCTTGCATTAGAAAAAGAGGAGTCCATTTCGTTTGCTGGAGCAATTGTGACCAGTATTTTAGGGTTTCAAATCACATTCTTCCTATCGATATCTTACAGAATCCCGCGACGGAATACGACGCCCTTCTTCTAGACCAACTATATGAAGAAAATAATCTGAAGAAATTCCAGTATTTCAAAATAAAATATAATTATCTTTCATCAGACCACTGCACTTACCGACAGCGGTACGTTTGTGAATGGAAAAGTAAGACCTCTGCAAGTTTTAATTGTTGGAAATCCACCCTGTCTGTTGATAGCTGCTCCAAGCAGAAGATGTGCTTTGTTGATACTGCACAATTTTCGCAGTTTTGACTGAGATAAACTGACGCTGCAGTATTAATTTTCTGCATGCTTTTGTAGAAGTTGTCACAGAATCAGCTAAGTAAAAAATTCGTGCAATTCGCTCGTTTATTTACTTGTAAAAGGCAACGTCCGTATTTTATTTTGTGTGAAAACCTGTGTGCCATATTTCCGTGCCGATTCGAATTCTAGATTCTAATCTTTTGCTGTTTGCTTCGCTTTTGCATCACCTTTCACTGCTTGTGTCAGTATTCGTTTGTATCCTGATATAGTGCGAAATTTCCAACATTAGCGAGTACCACGATAAACTCAAACTATTTTCGTCAATTGTACATCTAAGCTTAAACTGTGCTCTTTTAGAAATTTTTGACAGTAGTAGTCCTATCCCCATTCGAAAACAATCATTCCCAAATTTCATTGTACAATTACATGAGATACAAGTTTATTTTTGAAAATTTTCAAATGTTTTCAAAAATGTATCTTTGAAAATTTTCATAAGTTACAAGATAATTTATTTCTTAGCAAATCAACGGTTGTGATTCACTGTTACTATCAAAAAATAATTTACCTCGAATTACAATATGTATCAAAGTGAATAAACATACAGGGTGCATCAAAGAATGTATACACACTTTGAACTGTTATAGACAATTTATTTCCCGTTCTACAAGGTTAAATATCTGTGAGAAGTAATGTTATGTTTCTTCAACAGGTGGCAGCAGTGGCAAGGAAGTAACTGCAACATGGCGGACGTGCGTTTGAGCTTTCAACTGCGGAAGCAGATAATTAAGTGGTACTGGAAGTTTGAGAATGTAGCTGCAGTTCGAAGACAGTGGAGAAGTGAGTATGGAACAGAACCACCTTCAAGGTTAACAATTACACGTCTACGAGACAAATTAGAAATTCATGGAACAGTGTGTGATGTGCATAAAGGTCTATCAGGGCGACCTTGTACAGATACAAGTGATGATTCCACAACTGTGGTCTTGGAACTGTTTCAGCATTCGCCTCAAAGATCTTCAAGGCAAGCAGCACGTGAGAGTAATGTTAAGTGCTAGTAGTGTGCTACACATTCTGATGAAAGGCAAGTTTCGTGTGTACATTCCAAGGCTGGTGCAACAGCTAAGTGACGACGATCCAGATCGAAGGTTAGAATTTTGTGAATGGGTTCAGGAGATGGTGAGACATGAACCGGGATTTATGGGTAGCATAATTTGGTCGGATGAAGCCCAATTCAAACTCAATGGAACTGTCATTAGGTACAATTGTGTGTACTGGGCTGAAGATAATCCTCACATTACAGTTGAAAAGGCTCTGAATTTTCCTGGTGTAAATGTGTGGTGTGGTTTGTCTGCAAAGGAACTCATTGGGCCTTTCCACTTTGAAGGTACTGTTACTGGAGAAACGTAGCTAACAATGCTTTCTGACTCCATATTCCCTGCCATTCGTGCATTGTACGGTAATTATGAGTTTTGTTTCCAACAAGATGGCGCCCCGCAGCACTATCATAGGGACATACGAGCATCCCAGATCACAATGTGCCAGGCCAGTGGATAGGACGCAGGGGACCAATCGAGTTTCCTGCATGCTCTCCAGACCTCAAGCTGATGGATTTCTTCTTATGGGGCACAGTAAAAGATGAGGTGTACAAACGTAAACCACATAACCTGGACACACTTTGGAATGAGATTCAGGCAGTGTGCGCAGAAATCTCATTGGACACTTTGGTACGATGTACGGAATCATTGGTGACTCGTACTCAGAAATGTATTGATGCTGAAGGCCACCAGTTTGAACATTAATCACATTTGCAAAGTACATTTATTTTTCCAATTGGACTTTAAGCTTTCCATTTCCAGAAATTTAACGTTGTAGAATGGGAAATAAATTTTCTATGATGCTTCAAAGTTTGTATACATTTTTTTATGCACCCGGTATGTTTTTGAGAATTTAGGGAGTTACCATTGTTGTGCGTATAAATTATTAAATATATTATCTACATTTACCTTAAGTTAACGCTGTTTTCGGATTCGTTAGCGACTACAGACTTCAAAATTAAAAATAATTTTTGCCATAGGTTAATGTGTTGCCTTCATAAAAATCATGTTTTGTGCACTAACTGCTTCAGTTCTTAAAAAAATTAATAATATTTTAGCTCAACAGATTAAAAGATAATCAGCAAGCTTAGTTTAAAGTTATTTGTTTATTGTCCTGTAAAACATTGCACCAACCACAGTCCAACCCCACTGTCAATGCTGTTCCAAACATGGTATGAGTTAGTTGACAGCCCTAACTACTGTCAAGCTATTGTGAGATGCTGCAAATCAGTGTGTTGGGAGAGCTTCCACGGGTCGTGTATGAGAGATACCAAAGGTATTTCTACATCTACATCTACATTTGTACTCCGCAAGCCACCCAACGGTGTGTGACGGAGGGCACTTTACGTGCCACTGTCATTACCTCCCTTTTCTGTTCCAGTTGCATATGGTTCGCGGGAAGAACGACTGTCTGAAAGTCTCCGTGCGCGCTCGAATCTCTCTAATTTTACATTCGTGATCTCCTTGAGAGGCATAAGTAGGGGGAGGCAATGTATTCGATACCTCATCCAGAAACGCACCCTCTCGAAACCTGGCGAGGAAGCTACACCGCGATGCAGAGCGCCTCTCTTGCAGAGTCTGCCACTTGAGTCTGCTAAACATCTCCGTAACGCCATCACGGTTACCAAATAACCCTGCGACGAAACGCGCCGCTCTTCTTTGGATCATCTCTATCTCCTCCGTCAACCCGACATGCTACGGATCCCACACTGATGAGCAATACTCAAGTATAGGTCAAACGAGTGTTTTGTAAGCCACCTCCTTTGTTTATGAACTACATTTTCTAAGGAATCTCCCAATGAATCTCAACCTGGTACCCGCCTTACCAACAATTAATTTTATATGATCATTCCACTTCAAATCGTTCCGCACGCATACTTCCAGATATTTTACAGAAGTAACTGCTACCAGGGTTTGTTCCGCTATCATATAATCATACAATAAAGGATCCTTCTTTCTATATATTCGCAATACATTACATTTGTCTATGTTAAGGGTCAAAAAATGGCTCTGAGCACTATGGGACTCAACTGCTGAGGTCATTAGTCCCCTAGAACTTAGAACTAGTTAGACCTTACTAACCTAAGGACATCACAAACATCCATGCCCGAGACAGGATTCGAACCTGCGACCGTAGCGGTCTTGCGGTTCCAGACTGCAGCGCCTTTAACCGCACGGCCACTTCGGCCGGCTTGTTAAGGGTCAGTTGCCACTCCCTGCACCAAGTGCCTTTCCGCTGCAGATCTTCCTGCATTTCGCTACAATTTTCTACTGCTGCAACTTCTCTGTATACTACAGCATCATCCGCGAAAAGCCGCATGGAACTTCCGACACTATCTACTAGGTCATTTATATTTATTGTGAAAAGCAATGGTCCCATAACACTCCCCTGTGGCACGCCAGAGGTTACTTTAACGTCTGTAGACGTCTCTCCATTGATAACAACATGCTGTGTTCTGTCTGCTAAAAACTCTTCAATCCAGTGACACAGCTGGTCTGATATTCCGTAGGCTCTTACTTTGTTTATCAGGCGACAGTGCGGAACTGTATCGAACGCCTTCCGGAAGTCAAGGAAAACAGCATCTACCTGGGAGCCTTTATCTAATGTTTTCTGGGTCTCATGAACAAATAAAGCGAGTTGGGTCTCACACGATCGCTGTTTCCGGAATCCATGTTGATTCCTACAGAGTAGATTCTGGGTTTCCAAAACCGACATGATACGCGAGCAAAAACCTTGTTCTAAAATTCTACAACAGATCGACGTCAGAGATATAGGCCTATAGTTTTGCGCATCTGCTCGACGACCCTTCTTGAAGACTGGGACTACCTGTGCTCTTTTCCAATCACTTGGAACCTTCCGTTCTTCTAGAGACTTGCGATACACGGCTGTTAGAAGGGGGACAAGTTCTTGCGCGTACTCTGTGTAGAATCGAATTGGTATCCAGTCAGGTCCAGTGGACTTTCCTCTGTTGAGTGATTCCAGTTGCTTGTCTATTCCATGGACACTTATTTCGATGTGAGCCATTTTTTCGTTTGTGCGAGGATTTAGAGAAGGAACTGCAGTGCAGTCTTCCTCTGTGAAACAGCTTTGGAAAAAGGTGTTTAGTATTTCAGCTTTACGCGTGTCATCCTCTGTTTCAATGGCATCATCATCCCGGAGTGTCTGGAAATGCTGTTTCGAGCCACTTACCGATTTAACATAAGACTAGAACTTCCTAGGATTTTCTGTCAAGTCGGTACATAGAATTTTACTTTCGAATTCACTGAACGCTTCACGCATAGCCCTCCTTACGCCAACTTTGACATCGTTTAGCTTCTGTTTGTCTGAGAGGTTTTGGCTGCGTTTACTCTTGGTGTGAAGCTCTCTTTGCTTTCGCAGTATTTTCCTAACTTTGTTGTTGAACCACTGTGGGTTTTTCCCGTCCCTCACAGTTTTACTCGGCGCGTACCTGTCTAAAACGCATTTTACGACTGCGTTGAACTTTTTCCATAAACACTCAACATTGTCAGTGTCGGAAGAGAAATTTTCGTTTTGATCTGTTAGGTAGTCTGAAATCTGCCTTCTATTACTCTTGCGAAACAGATAAACCTTCCTCCCTTTTTTTATATTCCTATTAACTTCCATATTCAGGGATGCTGCAACGGCCTTATGATCACTGATTCCCTGTTCTGCACTTACAGAGTCGGGGTGCAATGTAGACTAGCCTCCCCGTGGTGCACCCTGGGCAACGTGATTTTTTGTCACGGCTAAATAGTCTACAAATCTGGCTGCTGGACCTGTGAGGATTTCCCAGCTTTACAGAATCAGCACAGACATGAACGCGAATACCCGAAACAACGGTTCCTCTCAGAACCCGTTGACCAAGGACATTGGAGATGTCCTTAAAATCCTACAACTCAACGTAGAAGGAATGAGTAGAGCTAAATCTGACTACCTAATTAAAGTCCTGGACAACCATTCAGTGGGTGCTAGCTTGCTGCAGAAAACACATTGCGCCGACGAAAAGCAGTTGAAAAATAGATGCAAACTTCCAGGCTATTCCCCTGCTGCAGCAACTTACCACGCTAACTATGGTACTGCCACCTACTTTAAAAACAACACTGACCAGGTCCACGATATAAACACACACACTGACACAAGCGCCTACGTCATAAGAACAAAAATTGCTGATATTGAAGTCATCAACCTCTACAAACCCCCAACTCAGTCATGGAATGACTGTGCTATTTCCAACATACAACATCCTACAGTGATAATGGGCGATTTCAACAGCCACAGTACCCAGTGGGGATATAACAACACCAATGCGGATGGGGAGGGAGTAATGAAATGGGCGGACATAGAAGACGTCTTCTTGATCCATGATCTAAAGGATAAAGGGACTTTCGACTCGGCTAGATGGAAAAGAGACTACAACCCCGATCTGTGCTTTGTTTCCAGAGACGCCAAAAAGCTATCATTACGCTGCAATAAACAGATCTTGCCTGATTTTCCTCGTAGCCAGCACAGGCCCGTCCTGCTACATGTCGGTATACAGATTCCAATAGTGAGATCTACACCTAAACCTCGATGGAATTTTGGCAAAGCCAACTGGGAAGCCTTTACCGCCGAAATGGACCACAACATCCAATGGATCCCACCCGCATCGAAGAACTACAACCGCTTTGTGGGAGTACTCCTAGCAATTGCCAAAAAACACATTCCCAGAGGCTACAGGAAAACTTATATTCCCGGCTGGAGCCAAGAATGCATAGACCTATATAATGCATATTCGCAAAACAACGATCCTGAAATTGCGGACGAGCTTCTCCAATGCCTGGACTCAGCAAGACGAGAAAAGTGGCACACTCTCATGAAAAATATGGACTTCAAGCACTCCAGCAAGAAAGCCTGGTGCCTTCTTAAAAACCTAGGTGAAAGCTCCATTAAAACCTGTATGGGTGGCAACATACACCCCAAAGAGGTACCAAACAGAATAGTTAACCTTACGAAAAAACACCACGCAGCAACAAGGATAAGACTATGAAAGTAAAGAAAGAACTGAGGACCAAGCTCCGACAATCCACACCCGACAACAATTTCTCAACAACCTTTACCATCCTAGAGATCACAGAAGCACTGAAAGAAATGAAAATGGGTAAAACGGCTGGTTTAGATGAGGTCTACCCCGAGTTCTTACGGCACCTAGGACCTCGAGCTCTACTGTGGCTAACTCGGTTTTACAATGACATCCAACGATCGGAAACACTACCACCACTATTTAAACAAACCAAGATCGTCGCCATTCTTAAGCCTGGCAAAGATGGAAAGCTCCCAGAGGACTATAGACCTATAGCTCTTCTAAGTGTATGCTAAAAACTATTGGCGAGACTTATTCTCAACAGAATAAAACCCATTGCTGAGAATTTCATTCCTATTGAACAAGCCGGATTTAGACCCGGTCGGAGCTGCTGTGAGCAAGTATTATCTCTTACCACACATATTGAGAGTGGATTTCAAAGGAAGAAAAAGACAGTCGCCGTGTTCCTAGATCTATCGTCAGCATATGATACAGTGTGGAGGGAGGCAATGATTCTTAAACTCCAACGCATTATTCCTTGCAAGAAAACGGCTACCCTAATCAACAATATACTTTCAAACAGATTTTTTGAAGTACACCTGGATGGAGAGATAAGCAAGAAATATAGGTTAAATGATGGCCTGCCCCAAGGATCCGTGCTAGCTCCATTACTTTTTAATATATATACATCAGACCTACCAGAGACATCTTCTAAGAAGTTTATCTATGCAGACGATATTTCTCTCACATATCAACATCAAGACTTCCACAATTCCGAAAGAATCATTGAGGAAGACCTTATCAAAATGGATGAATATTTCGAAACATGGAGGCTCAGACCTAATACTTCTAAAACCCAAGTCTCCTGCTTCCACCCCAACAACAGACAGGCAAACTATGCACCCCACGTAGAGTTCAGAGGCCAGCTGCTTAACTACAATCCCCTCCCAAAGTATCTGGGAATTACATTGGACCGATCTCTGACGTACAAGGAGCACTTATACAAATGCGCAGCAAAAACCAAAACCAGACATAATGTCCTACACAAACTCACTGGAAGTAGCTGGGGAGCAAGCGCCACAGTTCTCAGAACATCTGCTCTTGCACTAGTACATTCGGTGGCTGAATACTGCGCTCCGGTCTGGCTAAACAGCACTCATACAGCAACGGTGGACACACAGCTAATCGACACCATGAGGCTCATCTCAGGCACTATTAAACCGACGCTCCATCAATGGCTCCCGGTACTGGCTAACATAGCCCCACCTCATCTAAGGCGAAGATCTGCACTGAAAAGGGAATGGCAAAAGTGCGCTAACAACCGTGACCTACCCTTACACGAAGACTGCAAGAATCCCAGCCACAGGCTCAAGTCCCGTAAGCCATCATGGAGATTAGGGCAACAGCTGATCGAGGACAATTATGATATCGACGAAGCCTGGCGTCGGGAATGGGATATGTCTAACCCTGATCACCTTAACTTAGTCTCGGACCCAACCGTACGGCCCGAGGGCTTCGGTCTTCCCAGAAAAACTTGGACAACTTTAAATCGTATCCGAACAGGCTATGGTAGATGTAATTACTGGAAGCACAAATGGGGACAGACTGACTCACCCAACTGCGACTGTGGGAATCCACAAACTCTACATCATATCGCAATGGACTGCCCTACGAGGAGATTCCCTGGCACAATGCAGGAGCTGCACCTCCTGGAGGGAGATGCTCCTGGCTGGCTGAGGGACTTGGACATACAACCATGAGTCTGGTCTACTCTTCTCCTTCTGAGAAACCTATTACTAGATACTATTACTATAATTTCTATGTATTTTTGTGTATTTTGTGTTTTACTTCCTTTTTTAGATCTAATAATTGTTTGTTGCCTGTAACATTGACCATTCATTGTTTTTATACGTTGTTTGTGTTACTACTTACTGACTGCTGTATTCTATTAGCCATACGAAATATAAATATATATATATATACTTACAGAGTCGAAAAGTTCGGGTCTGTTTGTTATCAGTAGGTCCAAGATGTTATCTCCACGAGTCGGTTCTCTGTTTAATTGCTCGAGGTAATTTTCGGATAGTGCACTCAGTATAATGTCACTCGATGCTCTGTCCCTACCACCCGTCCTAAACATCTGAGTGTCCCAGTCTATATCTGGTAAATTGAAATCTCCACCTAAGACTATAACATGCTGAGAAAATTTATGTGAAATGTATTCCAAATTTTCTCTCAGTTGTTCTGCCACTAATGCTGCTGAGTCGGGAGGTCGGTAAAAGGAGCCAACTATTAACCTAGCTCGGTTGTTGAGCGTAACCTCCACCCGTAATAATTCACAGGAACTATCCACTTCTACTTCACTACAGGATAAACTACTACTAACAGCGACAAACACGCCACCACCAGTTGCATGCAATCTATCCTTTCTAAACACCGTCTGTGCCTTTGTAAAAATTTCGGCAGAATTTATCTCTGGCTTCAACCAGCTCTCTGTACCTATAACTATTTCAGCTTTGGTGCTTTCTGTCAGCGCTTGAAGTTCCGGTACTTTACCAATGCAGCTTCGACAGTTTACAATTACAATACCGATTGCTGCTTGGCCCCCGCATGTCCTGACTTTGCATCTCACCCTTTGAGGCTGTTGCCCTTTCTGTACTTGCCTGAGGCCATCTAACCTAAAAAACCGCCCAGTCCACGCCACATAACACCTGCTACCCGTGTAGCTGCTTGTTGCGTGTAGTGGACTCCTGACCTATCCTGCGGAACCCGAAATCCCACCACCCTATGGCGCAAGTCGAGGAATCTGCAGCCCACACGGTCGCAGAACCGTCTCAGTCTCTGATTCAGACCCTCCACTCGGTTCTGTACCAAAGGTCCACAGTCAGTCCTGTCGACGATGCTGTAGATGGTGAGCTCTACTTTCATCCCGCTAGCGAGACTGGCAGTCTTCACCAAATCAGATAGCTGCTGGAAGCCAGAGAGGATTTCCTCCAATCCTAGCGACACACATCATTGGTGCCGACATGAGCGACCACCTGCAGATGGGTGCACCCTGTACCCTTCATGGCATCTGGAAGGACCCTTTCCACATCTGGAATGACTCCTCCTCGCTATGCACACGGAGTGCACATTGGTTTTCTTCCCCTTTCTTGCTGCCATATCCCTAAGGGGCCCCATTATGCGCCTGACGTTGGAGCTCCCAACTACCAGTAAGCCCACCCTCTGCGACCGCCCGGATCTTGCAGACTGAGGGGAAACCTCTGGAACAGGACAAGCAGCCATGTCCGGCCGAAGATCAGTATCAGCCTGGGACAGAGCCTGAAACCGGTTCTTCAGACAAACTGGAGAGGCCTTCCGTTCAGCCCTCCGGAATGTCTTTCGCCCCCTGCCACACCTCGAGATGACCTCCCACTGTACCACAGGTGAGGGATCAGCCTTAATGTGGGCAGTATCCCGGGCAGCCACAGTCGTAGTCCGACCAGGGGATGCGTGGGACGAGCTTGCCATCCCTGACAAACCCCATCCGGACACCCACAGTGATGCCCATTGGCAACAGCCTCAAGCTGTGTGACCGAAGCCAACACTGCCTGAAGCTGGGAGCGAAGGGATGCCAACTCAGCCCGCATCCAAACACAGCAGTTGCAGTCCCTATCCATGGTAAAAACTGTTGTGCAAAGAACGTCTGAACTAATCTACAGAGAGCACAAACAATTCGACACAAAATTGAAACGGTTATTAAAATACAAGATTGCCTAGTAAATGCAGTAATGCTGCTACTTGCGCACTGCTAACACACTGCTCGGCGGCGGAAGGAGACTACGCGATTTTACACTATTCAGGTACTAAAACGAGATGCTACAACTCTCAAATACTATAATACGCCCGAAATTTATGAATTAAACAATGCAAATACCAAAAACACGCAAAGAAATTAAGAATTAAACTATGTAACAAATAAGTGAGCTAAGAGTATACGACTTGCTGCTGCAGCTGCTTATCCAACGACGGCAGGGAGCACACTGGCTGTGACCAACCGACACTGGCCGTTCAAAACAAAAACAGAAGACAGACGACTACGCGAATTTACACGATTCGGGTACTAAAACGCGATGCTACAACTCTCAAATGCTATAATACGCCCGAAATTTATGAATTAAACAACGCAAATACCAAAAACACGCAAAGAAATTAAGAATTAAACTATGTAACAAATAAGTGAGCTAAGAGTATACGACTTGCTGCTGCTTATCCAACGGCGGCAGGGAGCACACTCCCTCAAGTACTATACTCTCTTGTGAATCCTGTCTCCTCTGACGAAGTAGGGGATGTATCATATCTCATCCAGCTGACCACAAGTGGCACGTCATTGGTAGTTATAGGAGCCCTGCACACGGTACACAGGGACGAGGGAGGACTCAGGATGTCCCAGTAATCATCAACTTCAATGTGCTGTCTTTCACTGAAACTGAAGAAATCTACTGGGACTCACCTCACCTCGTGGGAAACCTGCTTGGTCCTGTGTCAAGATAGGGCAAAAGGGTAGTGGTCTCTTAATCGTTGGCATAGTACCCCTTAGGGAAATGGCAGCAAGGGGCAAGAAGGAACACCAGGTGCACTCAGTGTATATGCCTGAGAGTCTAATGCACCATGCTTAAGAGACTATTCCGATGACCATTGGGGAAACAGGGTGCAGCCAACTGCATATTGTGATACGGCTTTCAACAAACGATGCCTGTCGTCTAGGCTCTGAGGTCATACTTGGATCGCTCCAGCGACTGGTAGAGAAGGTTGATAAAACCAGGCTTGACAAGGAGTTTTAACGAAACTCACAGTTTGCGGAATGGTCTCGAGACTGATTGTGGTCCTGTGGTTCTGAGTCGAGTTGAAGGATTGAACCAGAGGCTTTGAAGGTTCTGTGACAAGCTAGGCTGCGACGTCCTGGACTTGCGCCCCAGCGTTGAGAACTGTAGGGTCCCTTAAATGGTTCAGATGTGCACTAAACACCAGAGGCTGCAGTTCAGGTAACTGAAAGTATGTAATGTGCCCTCAAGGGTTTTTTAGATTAGGCGACTCTCAATCCAGTTCAGACAGCGACAACTGTAGCATACCTGGACGTATTTGTGTAAGATACAAAGGATTTCCCCCCCCCCCCTCACCCCCACAACACAAACACACAACGCGGGAGAGATAGAGTGCTGAAATCCTACTAGTTAACTGTCAAAGCATTTGCAGCAAAGTCCTAGAGTTTCAAGCGCACCCAAAAAGTAGTGAAGCTGATTAAAACCTAATGGCCGGCCGCGGTGGTCTAGCGGTTCTAGGCGCGCAGTCCGGAACCGCGCGACTGCTACGGTCGCAGGTTCGAATCCTGCCTCGGGCATGGATGTGTGTGATGTCTTTAGGTTAGTTAGGTTTAAGTAGTTCTAAGTTCTAGGGGACTGATGACCTCAGATGTTAAGTCCCATAATGCTCAGAGCCATTTGAACCATTTTTAAAACCTAATGTTGATAGCACTGAGATTTTTGTGGAAAATTTTAGTGTGTACCGGAAGCACAGGCTGTGAAATAGAGGTGGTGTATTTTTCACAGTAGAAGAGAAATTGAAGTTGCACGTGATATTGTTTGGGACAAAATCAGTATAAGCAGTGGGCATAAAATTGTAAATGAATATTTTTATCGACCACCAGACTCACCTCCTCATGTAACCGAAAACTTTAGAAAAAACCTCAGTTTACTTGTATGTAGACTCCCGAATTATACTGTAATCATCGATGGAGATTTTAATCATATAACAATCAATTGGGAAAATTACAGTTTTGTTTGTGGTGGGTGTGAGAAGTCATCCAATGAAACATTACTAAACGTCCCCTCTGGAGAATATTCAGAAGAGACAATTGAGGACCCTCTCATAACGGAAATATATTCGATCTAATGGCAACAAGCAGACCTGACCTCTTTTAGTTGTCCACAGCGAACCTTATGTCGGTGACAATGAGGCTGTTGTGGAAACAATGAGTACAAAGTAGAAAGGGTAACTAAAACAAGTATAAAGATATATTTGTTCAACAAACTAGATAAAAAAGCAGTAGTATCTTACCTCAACGAGGAATTTGAAAGTTTAAGCACAGGACAGGAGCATGTAGACGAAATATGACTCAAGTCTGAAAGAATAGTTGATCCTGCATTGGATAGATACGTACCCAGTAGAACAGGTCAGGCAGGGACCCTCTATGGTATACAGTCATTGTAACGAAACTTCTAAAGAAGCACAGACCACTGCATATAGGTGTAAAACAAAGCACAGGACTATAGATAAAGAGATGCCAAATGAAATGTGCTTGGCTGTTAAGAGACCAATTCAGTGACTAGTATAGCAGAACACGATTAAATGGTCTTCCACAAAACTCAAAGAAACTTTGGTCGTTTGTAGAGGCTGTTAGTGGCGCCAAAGGTAGCATCCAGTCACTTGTGGATGTGACAGGAACTGAAATTGATGGTAGCAAAGCAAAAACCCTGTTTTCAAAGGTTCCTTTACAAAGGAAAACCCAGACGAACTGCCCCAGTTTTATCCTCGTACCAATAAAAAGATGAGCGAAATAGGATTATTACAAATGATTGAAGCGATTTCACAGCTCTACAATAACTTTATTATTTGAGATATTTTCACAATGCTTTGCACACACATACAAAAACTCAAAAAGTTTTTTTAGGCATTCACAAATGTTCGATATGTGCCCCTTTAGTGATTCGGCAGACATCAAGCCGATAATCAAGTTCTTCCCACACTCGGCGCAGCATGTCCCCATCAATGAGTTCGAAAGCATCGTTGATGCGGGCTCGCAGTTCTGGCACGTTTCTTGGTAGAGGAGGTTTAAACACTTCACCATTAAGAAAAAATGTTGCTTCATCACTGAAAACAAGTTTCGCACTGAACGCATCCTCTTCCATGAGCTGTTGCAACCGCGCCGAAAATTCAAAGCGTCTGACTTTGTCATCGGGTGTCAGGGCTTGTAGCAATTGTAAACGGTAAGGCTTCTGCTTTAGCCTTTTCCGTACGATTTTCCAAACCGTCGGCTGTGGTACGTTTAGCTCCCTGCTTGCTTTATTCGTCGACTTCCGCGGGCTACGCGTGAAACTTGCCCGCACGCGTTCAACCGTTTCTTCGCTCACTGCAGGCCGACCAGTTGATTTCCCCTTACAGAGGCATCCAGAAGCTTTAAACTGGGCATACCATCGCCGAATGGAGTTAGCAGTTGGTGGATCTTTGTTGAACTTCGTCCTGAAGTGTCGTTGCACTGTTATGACTGACTGATGTGAGTGCATTTCAAGCACGACATACGCTTTCTCGGCTCCTGTCGCCATTTTGTCTCACTGCACTCTCGAGCGCTCTGGCAGCAGAAACCTGAAGTGCGGCTTTTCTACGTATCTGTAGTATGTCGTGACCACATGTCAATGAATGGAGCTACAGTGAATTTATGAAATCGCTTCAATCATTTGTAATAGCCCTGTAACTGTTAGTGTCAGTGACGCTGAGAAACAACTGAAATCATTAAAATTTTACAGAGCCCCAGGGCCCGATGGAATCTTTATCAGATTCTATACTTAATTTGCAGCTAAATTAGCCCCCCTTTTATCTACAGTCTACCGTAAATCCTTCTAACAAAAACTGTGCTCGGTAGTAGAAAAAAAGCACAGATCCCAACAGACTGTGAGAAGGGTAGCAGATGTGATACACAAAACTGCTGTCTAGCATCAACGAAATCCATTTGTTACAGAACCTTAGAACATATTCTCAGCTCAAACGTAACGAGGTACTTTGAACAAAATGACTCCCTCCATGTCAAACAACATGGATTCCAAAAACATACGAGGGTTGCGCAGAAAGTAATGCACCGCATTTTTTTCTTCAACAATTCTTTATTGAACAAATGAGAATTACATCCACGAAATAATGATGTTTTATCTACACACCCTATTTTTTCACGTAACCTCCATCCAGTTCTGTGGCCTTCCTCCAGCGCGAAATAAGGGCGTGTATACCCTGTCGGTACCAATCCTCGTCCTGGTGGCGGAGCCAGTGCTTCACTGTGTGAATCACCTCCTCGTTGTCCTCAAAATGTCTTGCACGAATGGCATCATTTAACGGCCCAAAAAAGTGGAAGTCCGAGGGGGCTAGGCCATGCATGTGTGTCAGGTGTGACAGCCGTGGAGGATCTCCCCAACCGTTGCAAATCGTGGAACTTTGCCGAATCGCCTTCTGATGATTTCAACCTCCGTGCGCAGCGGCTAACTGTCCTTCTGTCGACAGCAGGTTCTCCATAGACTTTGCACAAGCCTTTGTGAACATTCCCCACGATTTCTTTCTCTGCAGTGAGAAATTCAATGACAACACGTTGCTTGTAACGTACATCAACTACAGACGCCATTTTGAAACTGTGCTGCAACTACGCTATCTGTCGGATGTGATGGAAACTTGGCGCACTCACTCAGGAGACTTCAAGTAATACAGTACATAAAAAAACTTTTCGCATTCGTAGTATTGTTTTCGGCTGAGAAAAAAATGCGATGCACTACTTTCTGGGCAATCGTAGATAATGTGAAACCTAACTGGCACTTTTTTCACGTGACATACTGAAAGCTTTGGCTCAAGACAGTCAAGAAGATGCTGTGTTACTCGAGTTCCGAAAAGCATTTGACTCAGTACCACATATACGCTTATTATCAAAAGTACGATCATATGGTGCATCAAGCGAAATTTGCTACTGGATTGGACGTATATTGGTAGGTAAGATGCAGTATGTTATCTTGGATGACGAGTCATCGTCACGTGTAGAATTAACCTCTGGCAGGTCCCCAGGAATGTGTGTTGAGACCCTTGCTCTTCATGTTGTATATTAATGACCTTACAGACAATATTAACGGTAACCTCAGATTTTTCGAGTATGATATAGTTATCTCTAATGAAGTACTGTCTGAAAGAATCTACGTAAATATTTAGTCATACCCTGGTAAGATTTAAAAGTGGTGATAAGACTGGCAGCTTTCTTTAAATGCTCAGAAATGTAAAATTGTGCACTTCACAAAACGGTAGACGTAGTGTCCTATGACTACAATATCAGTGAATCACGCCTCTAATAGCTTAACTCACACATATATCTGGGTGTAGCAGTTTCTAGGGATATGAAATGGGATTAGAGCCGTGCGGTTAAAGGCGCTGCAGTCTGGAACCGCAAGACCGCTACGGTCGCAGGTTCGAATCCTGCCTCGGGCATGGATGTTTGTGATGTACTTAGGTTAGTTAGGTTTAACTAGTTCTTAGTTCTAGGGGACTAATGACCTCAGCAGTTGCGTCCCATAGTGCTCAGAGCCATTTGAACCATTTCTTTGGGATTAGAGAATAGGCTCAGTTCGGGGTAAAGTAGCCGAGAAGCTTCCGTTTATTAGTAGAACACTGGGGACATGCAATCTGTCTGCAAGGGAGAATGCTTACAAATTACTCATGCGATCCATCCTAGAATATAACTCAAGTGAGTAGGACCCGTACCAGATAGGACTAACAAGGGCTATTGAACATATACAGTGACGGGGAACACGAATCGTCACAGGTTTGTTTGATCTGTGGAGAGTGTCACAGTAATGCTGAAGAAACTGAACTGGCAGAATCTTGAAGATAGATGTAAAGTATCCAGAGTAAGCCTACTTACAAAGTTTCAAGAACCAGCTTTAAATGCTGACTCTAGGAATATACTAAAACCGCCTGCTTATCTCTCCCGTAGGGATCGTGAGGACAGGATTAGATTAGTTACAGTATGCACAGAGATATTTAAACTATCATTCTTCCTACGCTCTATACGTGAATGGAACAATGTATTGATGCTGAAGGCCACCAGTTTGAACATTAATCACATTTGCAAAGTACATTTATTTTTCCAATTGGACTTTAAGCTTTCCATTTCCAGAAATTTAACGTTGTACAATAGGATGTACTATCACCCAAACACTTCAGAGTGGTTTACTCAGTATAGATGTAGATGTAGATTGTCGCTCACCGGAGCATACATGTTCCTCCACCTAGAGAAGTTGATGAGTAGAAAACAATTCGATTCGAAAGAAGAGATCGTGCCAGTCGTCAGTACAAAATTTGCAAACTTCCCTGAATCCCTCTTCAGGAATAAAATCGACCTTGGCCTTCTTGAAGGAACGTGTCATGTGCCTCAGGTGACTCAACAATCCCACGGTAAACAGAGTTCATAATGACCGGTTGGGGATTTAAACAGCGCTCCTCTCATCTACATCTACGTGATTACTCCGCTATTCACAATAAAGTGCCTGGCAGAGGGTTCAATGAACCACCCAAGCTGTCTCTCTACCGTTCCACTCTCGAACGGCACGCGGGAAAACGAGCACTTAAATTTTTCTGTGCGAACCCTGGTTTCTCTTATTTTATCGTGATGATCATTTCTCCTTATGTAGGTGGGTGCCAACAGAATGTTTTCGCTATCGGAGGAGAAAACTGGTGATTGAAATTTCATGAGAAGATCCCGTCGCAACGAAAAACGCCTTTGTTTTAATGATTGCCAATCCAATTCACGTATCTTGTCTGTGACATTATCTCCCCTATTTCGCTATAATACAAAACGAGCTGCCCTTCTTTGTACTTTTTCGATGTCATTCGTCAGTCCCACCTGATGCGGATCCCACACCGCACAGCAATACTTCAGAATAGGGTGGACAAGCGTAGTGTAAGTAGTGTCTTTGGTAGACCTGTTGCACCTTCTAAGTGTTCTGCCAATGAATCACAGTCTTTGGTTTGCTCCACCCACAATATTATCTATGTGTTCGTTCCAGTTTAGGTTATTTGTAATTGTAATCCCTCAGTATTTAGCTCAATTTACAGCCTTCAGATTTGTGTGACTTATCGCGTAATCGAAATTTAGCTGATTTCTTTTAGTACTCATGTGAATAACTTCAGACTTTTCTTTAATCAGGGTTAATTGCCACTTTTCGCATCATGCAGATGTCTTATCGAAATCATTTTGCAAGTCGTTTTGATCATCTGATGACTTTACAAGACGGTAAATGACAGCATCATCTGCAAACAATCTAAGACGGCTACTCAGATTGTCTCGTATGTCGTTAATATAGATCAGGAACAATAGAGGGTCTATAACACTTCCTTGGGGAACGCCGGATATTTCTTCTGTTTTACTCGATGACTTTCCGTCTCTTACTACGAACTGCGACCTTTCTGACAAGAAATCGCGAAACCAGTCGCACAACTGAGGCGATACTCCATAGGCAAGCAGTTTGGTTAGAAGACGCTTGTGAGGAACGGTGTCGAAAGCCTTCTGGAAATCTAAAAATATGGAATCAATTTGACATCCCCTGTCGATAGCACTTATTACTTCATGAGTATAAAGAGCTAGTTGTTTTTCGCAAGAACGATATTTTCTGAAACCGTGCTAACTACACTCCTGGAAATAGAAAAAAGAACACATTGACACCGGTGTGTCAGACCCACCATACTTGCTCCGGACACTGCGAGAGGGCTGTACAAGCAATGATCACACGCACGGCACAGCGGACACACCAGGAACCGCGGTGTTGGCCGTCGAATGGCGCTAGCTGCGCAGCATTTGTGCACCGCCGCCGTCAGTGTCAGCCAGTTTGCCGTGGCATACGGAGCTCCATCGCAGTCTTTAACACTGGTAGCATGCCGCGACAGCGTGGACGTGAACCGTATGTGCAGTTGACGGACTTTGAGCGAGGGCGTATAGTGGGCATGCGGGAGGCCGGGTGGACGTACCGCCGAATTGCTCAACACGTGGAGCGTGAGGTCTCCACAGTACATCGATGTTGTCGCCAGTGGTCGACGGAAGGTGCACGTGCCCGTCGACCTGGGACCGGGCCGCAGCGACGCACGGATGCACGCCAAGACCGTAGGATCCTACGCAGTGCCGTAGGGGACCGCACCGCCACTTCCCAGCAAATTAGGGACACTGTTGCTCCTGGGGTATCGGCGAGGACCATTCGCAACCGTCTCCATGAAGCTGGGCTACGGTCCCGCACACCGTTAGGCCGTCTTCCGCTCACGCCCCAACATCGTGCAGCCCGCCTCCAGTGGTGTCGCGACAGGCGTGAATGGAGGGACGAATGGAGACGTGTCGTCTTCAGCGATGAGAGTCGCTTCTGCCTCGGTGCCAATGATGGTCGTATGCGTGTTTGGCGCCGTGCAGGTGAGCGCCACAATCAGGACTGCATACGACCGAGGCACACAGGGCCAACACCCGGCATCATGGTGTGGGGAGCGATCTCCTACACTGGCCGTACACCACTGGTGATCGTCGAGGGGACACTGAATAGTGCACGGTACATCCAAATCGTCATCGAACCCATCGTTCTACCATTCCTAGACCGGCAAGGGAACTTGCTGTTCCAACAGGACAATGCACGTCCGCATGTATCCCGTGCCACCCAACGTGCTCTAGAAGGTGTAAGTCAACTACCCTGGCCAGCAAGATCTCCGGATCTGTCCCCCATTGAGCATGTTTGGGACTGGATGAAGCGTCGTCTCACGCGGTCTGCACGTCCAGCACGAGCGCTGGTCCAACTGAGGCGCCAGGTGGAAATGGCATGGCAAGCCGTTCCACAGGACTACATCCAGCATCTCTACGATCGTCTCCATGGGAGAATAGCAGCCTGCATTGCTGCGAAAGGTGGATATACACTGTACTAGTGCCGACATTGTGCATGCTCTGTTGCCTGTGTCTATGTGCCTGTGGTTCTGTCAGTGTGATCATGTGATGTATCTGACCCCAGGAATGTGTCAATAAAGTTTCCCCTTCCTGGGACAATGAATTCACGGTGTTCTTATTTCAATTTCCAGGAGTGTATGTGTCAATAAATCGTTTTCTTCGAGATAATTCATAATGTTAGAATACAGTATTTGTTGCAAAACCCTACTGCAAATCGATGTTAGTGATCGGTTCTAATCCAGTGTCTTCAGCAATTCGCCATCTCGATTAGCGTTATAAGAGTATTTTGTGTAATAGAATAATGTGCATGAAGTTGAAGGGCAACAACGTCAACGCCGTTGTTTAGGATGTGCGGATGCTTGAAGGGGAAGGTCAACAAGTGAAATCACTTAGTGTTACGGAACTGTTTAAGACAGGGTTCAAAAATGGTTCAAATCGCTCTGACCACTATGGGACTTGACTTCTGAGGTCATCAGTCCCCTAGAACTGAGAACTACTTAAACCTAACTAACCTAAGGACATCACACACATCCATACCCGAGGCAGGATTCGGACCTGCGACCGTAGCAGACGCGCGGATCCAGACTGTAGCGCCTGGAACCGCTCGGCCGCCCCGGCCTGCCTTAAGACAAGGTGGCGCATATTGTATCTACCAGTTGCTGTTGGCAACCCTGCTCAAATGCGCGTTGAACGCTTCACATATCTGCATTGCTGAATAGGAGATAATCAGGCTGTTAGTATCAATTGGTATCCCATGGAGCGGTTGTCTTTGCAGACGCGAACTGGAGCGTGGAAGCTGTCACGGAGGTTCATCGGGTATTGCGACGGAATAGTAAAGATCGCCATTTGGCTACACCTGAGACGCGCAGTATACTCAGGAAGATGAGACAGTGAACTGTCACTGGTAGTGTTTTGAATCGGCAGTCATTAGGCGGGAGAAGAGTGTCCGAAAATGAGGGAACATGTAATAAGTGGGCGTAGTACTTGAACACACCCTAGACGTTATTCTCGACGATCCAGACAACCATTATCACTATGGAGACGTTCATTCGCCCGCTAACTAGATGGTTTGTAGTTTGACCCGTATGAACTACAGGTGGTTCAAGAGTTGAGAGGTATACACCAGGTGTCCCCCTCTTCAGTGTTTCAGTCGATATTTGCAATTTTGTTCTTGCGAAGTGTAGTTAGAGTCATCCCAAACACACAGTGCTCATATATCTTTCATGCGTCGCACAGTGTCGATGGAAAGCGTCGGTTTGTTTCCCGTTATGAACAAAAAGATTTAGAGGGGAATTCTATGTACCCGTTCGATAGAGCGATCCGTAGTCTAGTGCGATATTTGTTTTATGGATATGTATTAAGAGAGACAGTAAAACACGAAGAATGACCAGTACTTCAGCACCGACAACGTCACCTTGGCCTGCGCTGACTGCTACCGGTATGTACGAGGGGTGTTTGAAAAGTCCGTGCAAAAATAAAAACTACTTACGTGTTTGGAGTAAACCTTTTTTATTTCTCGACATAGTCTCCATTTAGACTTACACACTTCGTCCAACGCTGTTCTAATTTGTTGATTCCTTCCGAATAATAGGAACTGTCCAAGTCTGCAAAATAGCTATTAGTTGCTGCAATCACCTCCTCGTTTGAATAAAATCTTTATCCCGCCAGCCATTTCTTCAAATTGGGGAACAAATAGTAGTCCGAGGAAGCCAAGTCTGGAGAATAGGGGGGTGGGGGGATGTGAAATGAGTTGCAATCCTATTTACAATAATTTTGAGACCACAACTGCTGAGGTGTGTGCTGGTGCATTGTTGTGATGAAAAAGGACTTTTTTGCGGTCCAATCGCCGGCGTTTTCCTTGCAGCTCGGTTTTCAAACGGTCCAATAACGATGAATAATACGCACCTGTAATAGTTTTACCCTTTTCCAGATAGTCGATGAGGATTATCTCTTGCGAATCCCAAAAGACAGTCGCCATAACCTTTCCGGCCGAGGGAATGGTCTTCGCCTTTTTTGGTACAGATTCTCCCTTGGTAACCCATTAAACTTCAGATTGTTGTTTGGTCTCAGGAGTATAGTAATGTACCCATGTTTCATCCACAGTGAGGAAACGACTCTTAAAAGTCCTGCGGATTCTTCCTGAACAGCTGCAAACCATCCTTGCAACACTTCACACGATTCCGTTTTTGGTCAGGCGTGAGAAATCGCGGAACCCATCTTGCGGATAGCTTTCTCATGTCCAAATGTTTATGCAAAATATTATGTAACCGTTCATTCAAGATGCCCACAGCACTAGCAATCTCACGCACCTTAACTCTTCTGTCATCCATCACCATATCATGGATTTTATCAATGATTTCTGGTGGTCGTTACCTCCACAAGGCGTCCAGAACGTTCAGCATCACTATGGCCAGTCCGAAAATTTTGAAACCACTTATAAACTGTCCTAATCGAAGGTGCAGACTCACCGTAATGTTTATCAAGGTTCTCTTTAGTCTCCTAAGGCGTTTTGCCCTTCATAAAGTAATGTTTAATCACCACACGAAATTCTTTTTCGTCCATTTTTTGAGTCACTCGACTTCCTTGATTCAAACGAATGCCAAACACAAAGAAATAGACCAACATGGCTGAAACTTGGTGTGCGTTTTTTCCAAAGATGCTACTAACTAAACAGGGCCACGATACGCGCCCGTGGTGCCATCTCTCTGACTTTGCTCGGACTTTTCAAACGCCCTCGTAGCAGCGCTACTCAGTCGCTGCTGGAGTACTGGTTATTATTTCGGTTTACTGTCCCTGATAATACATATCGATAAAACGAACATGGCCCTAGATTAATTTTGGACCGCTGTATCTAATAGGCATGTAAAATTGCTCTTTGAAAATCATTTCATTTGTAACGGAAAACAAACCGACGCTTTCGGACGATACTAGGCATCGCATGAAAGACGTGATGAGCGGTGTGAGCAGTCTCCAGTCACACACTGCAAACATGAAACTGCAAATATCAGCCGAAACACCAGAGACAGTCCGCCTAACGATTGTAAACAGGGTATCGTGTATAGGCAAAACAGGCTCGCCACCTCAAGTGATATTCTTGCAATGATTAATCAAGAACCAATGTTTCGCCAATAACTGCTTCTGTTCCATAAGCAAACTTTTTCATGACTGGATACCTTAAAAAGAAAAATTTCAGTGTTGGTTTACATGAAAAGTTCCAGGCGAGTGCTGAATAACACTTTGTCTCACAAGGGGAAGGCCAACCGATTCGGCTCAAATTTGGCAGGTCGCTTGTGTACAACCTAAAACGAAGGAATCTAAGATATTTTGGGTCAACACCCCCGCGTTTTTGAGAAAGTCACCCTTAAAATTTATGAAGAGCAATCGACTGAAAATTGGCGGGATCGATAGATATTTGTAAATAGAGCATTTTTCATCATCAGGTATGGGATCTGAAAACGCGTACTATTCCAGAGATCGAGGAAAGCAACAAAGAAACAAAAAATAGCGCAACGTCTAAGGCAACTAGCTGGGAATCGGAGAACCCGGGTTCGAATCTCAAAGAAAACTCGGAGATGTTATTCTTTTTGTTTGTATTTTTCCGTATCTCAATTGATAGGGATAGGAGGGTTAATCAGGTAAGTAAATCAATAAGGAATGATAATAATAAGGTAGGCAAATAAATTTCTCAAACCTCTTGGGATAGTAAACAACTAAAATGTTACTCCAGGTCACTTTACAATGGCTCTTACAGTCACTGTTACGTGTCCTCACTTTTCTTCGAACTCACGGCACCAAGAACATATAATCAATGCAATCTTTCGAAAGCTACACTGTTCCTTCCGAAGAGTCGGCGGAAAACAAACTTGGTTTACATTTAAAAATACGATATCATTGCCTGAAAAATCGGTGCTGAAAGTTGGTTGTGAATTATGCTGTGAATAGTTATTGCATCCGTGCGATCGTGCAATTCCCGCTGGGTTTCCAGAAGCACACTGCAATTCTGAAGCCTGGAAATAAAGTTTTTGACCTGGCGACAGAAATAAACATCACACGGTTGGCACACAGGTGTGCAGTTTGGCGGTATTACTTTTACTGTGTACGCCGGCTGATCCTCGCCATCTATAAACATTGTGTCATATATTGTAGTATTACTTTGTCCACTCCAAGAATCCAGTACTAGACAAAACTTGTTATCAGCAACGTATGGTTTTAAAACATTCTCAAGAAATATTCTGTAAATCGCATTCGTCAGTTTGGAGCAGGTAATGTGAACATTTTTCAACGAGTCGGTTAAACGATTGACGTCTTCTATAACCCGAGGACCAAATGTAACATTCGTTTCTTGTAAACACAGGAAAACGTTATGCAACACTTTTCCAGAGGCGGTAACGGCGTATTCCACCGTGTACGAATGCGTTAGTATGTTTTTACTACCAACTGCGACAAGGGTTCGTTTTTCTCCCTTATGCGATAACGTGCGTCGAATGTTCACCCGATACTCGCATCATGTTTGATCGGTGTTGATCACGTAATCACGGTTAAAACCGGTCATAAATGACGCCGTTTGCGTGATGAAAAGAGCCGCCACTTTCTGTATATCTTCTATATTTTGTACCTCCTTATGAGAGACTATTTAGTGACGTGCCGTTGACGAATTTTATACTCCGATTTGAAATTTCTTGCCCAAGATAATGATGGAGCAAACGTAAAATCCTTGTTGGCCGTATACTGAAGAGCTGCACCTGCAGCCCACTCCTGAAGTATTCTCGTTGTTACATTCTCGTTACGTCAACGAGATTCGACAAATCGGTCGTATGTCCACTTATTTATCGCCTGGTATTTGTCGTATCTTGTCTCTCCTTTAACGATATCACTTTCTCACAATTTCAAGTCCTTCCTTTTCAGGGCTGCTGTTGCTCCATTCTTTTGCAGTGTTTGTAAGTTCCAATTAGGAGGATTCCTGGCTAGCGTTACCGCCTTTACTTTTACTTCAAGGGGTATAGCGCTGTAGTTAAATCATTTAGTAACCGGTTCGTAATACTCATCGGGAACATATGAAGCACACATTCCCAGTGACGTGGAGATTTCCGAAGTGTTCTGACCATTTTGCTATTCACTAGTCGGGATATCTTCCACTGAATCACCTTCTGCTTCGTCTTCATGGTATAGTACTTCAGTATCGAGAAAAGTCATTTCGTTCGTCAGCTCCAAAAATCTCTCGACGATAGCCGCTCCTATCAATCTGGAACGCCGAGAAAGAGTCCTCCCTACTTCCGGTAGTGCATTGGCAATGCATCTGTATCACTTTTACAAACCAAAACACAGCGACGGTAACTTCCCGCTTGCCATCGTCTGTGACAGGCTCCCAACTATATATTACAGCGCTAGTCGAAGGGTGTACATCCTCCATTACTCAGATTATGCACCTGAAAGATATGACAACAAATAATAACTAGTTACTACGGCATAAACTGACGAGCTAATTACTACAAACTACGTACAGTACTCGTCATATATTACTTACGGAATAACACTGTATTCATTCACAAAACGTATTTCATTCGGCACATTAACGATGGAAAAATCACTACATGTATCCGCGAGGTTCGCAGCAGCCTAATGACGGAAAACAAGGGGGACTGATGACCTTAGCTGTTTAGCCCCCCTTAAACATCCCAACAACCACCACCACCACCACCACGGAAAACAACTCTTTCCGATTAACTGCTATAAGGCTCGTGCTGGACACCTTCTCTCTTACAGATTCACAACTATGATATGACGAAGAGGCAACCTAGACAACATAACTCTCCCCGCGTGCATTCTGTCCCGTGCCTCGCTGTAAACAAGCGTCGCGCGGTTGGCTGTCTGTGATCCCGCGTGAGGAATTCGAAGCACTCTTACTCGTAGTTGTTTTCATGTGACAAGGCTTAAAAGTTAAATACTTCACTAACTCACGGCGTTTGGGAAATTAGTTTACCTACCTTATTATTATCATTCTTTGTTGATTTACTTACCTTATTAAGCCTCCTATCCCTATCAATTGAGGTATGGTAAAATACAAACAAAAAGAACAACATCCGCTAGCTTTCTTCGAGATTCGAACCCGGGTTTCCGATTCCCAGCCAGTTACCTTGGCAGTTTTTTTTATTTTTTTGTTCGATATTGTTCGTTGCGTTTGGTCTGGCGGACGTCACAAGACATCCCTTCAAGCTGATCGTTGATTTCTTACTCCGTTTCTTTACTCCGTTTCTTTACTCCGAACACGCTGAGCTACCGTGTCGGCTATTTTGCGCTATCGGAGCTGTCGGGGAAAAGCGTTTACCATGTGGGTACAGAAGCAGCAGTTGTAAAAGTTTCTTTCCTCGATTTCTGGAAAAGTTTGCGTTTGCGGACCCCATACCTGATGATGAAAAATGCTCTATTTACAATTATCTATCGCGCCCTCCAATTTTGAGTCCATTGCTCGTCATGAGCTTTAGGGGTAATTTTCTCAAAATTGCGGGGGTGTTGACCCAAAATATCTTAGAGTCCTTCGTTTTAGGTTGTACACAAGCAACCCGCCAAATTTGAGCCGAATCGGTTGGCCGTGTCTGAGGCTTTCCCCTTGTCAGTAGGATGGTGCTACGGCTCACACAACCCACCGAAGCATGGCTATACTCTGACAAATATTTCCAAACCGTGAGACATGTTTCCAAACCGTGAGACAGCCCGTTTTGGCAATGTGACGTGGCCATCCAGTTCTCCAGATTTAACAGCTGCGGACCACAGCCTCTGGGGTTATGTGAGGGAAACGACCTTTGACAATCGTTTACAGACAGTTGATGAACTTAAGATTACCGTTCGCCCAGAGATAAGTGCGTAGGGTAAGCGCTCTCGCGACGCCTTTAGCAGTGCATGCAGGCAAATGGGGAACGTTTGCAGGAAGTTAGTTTCAAGATGCAGTGATGTGTGCCAACATGTGTTACATATTGTACTAATTTTCAGTTAACATGCTTGTATTTCCTAACTGTATTAAATTACTGTTTGTATTCATCATGTTTCTGTTATGGCTTGAAGCTGGTAAATACAATACGCGAAACCCTTTATACGCCTGGAATAAAAATGTTGCTATCGGGCAACACAGATCTCTAATACCCTTCGCATGAGCACTAAGAGTCCTAATGCATGTTAATTGGTATTTTTGTTCTTAGGCATTTGTCCTTGTAGCGCTGTATTCATCACTAAATGGCACGTATACAGTGGGTTGCACGAAAACTGTGAGCTTTCGAAAGGGAGGGGGTCTTTTTTTTAGGTTTGATCGCAAACGAGGGAATACTTTCAAGAAGGCTTTGTCGTAAAATATATGCAAGTACATTTCGTTTGATTGACACACATTATTATTTTAGCAACAGCCTATTTTTTAACGACAAAAAATACTTTAATAAATAGTCCATAACATTCTAGAAGCCTCATGAAGTCGAATGGTGCCGAATTCCAAGAACAGAAACTACACGTTAAACAAATGGCATGAAATGCAGTGTGAAGAAGCAATATGATCGGAAATTTGGGAAGAAAGAGGAATAGACAGTTACAAGAAGAGGCAGAAGGATGGATGCAAAAAGTATATTTCAAGAATGTGAAGGCCAATCAAATAAGGAATATCAGGTACGACGTAAGCGACTCAGCCACAATTGCTACCCCTAACTGTAATGGAAAAAATTGGAGCGTAGAGGAAATTTGTGCTAGAGTCGCCACACTAATGCATAGCTTTGCAAGACTATAAATTTACCGAAATTTTGTGTATTGTGACTGTTGCACACTACATCACCGAGATAACTATGCTCAGTGTATTAAAGCAAAAACGTATGGCATTATTAACTGAAAAGATCCCAAGAGATAGAATCAGCTGCCTAATTGAAGACAATATGCTGACTCCGTATTTTCTTTATTGACTTTAATATATGGCTTTAAGCAGGCATACTGTATTTATGTCAGTCAAACTTACAGTGCGTAAAAGGAACACTCGTATGTACGGAATCCCCCCATCTATCAGTGTCTTGTAGATTGTTCTTCAGCTATAGTATTTGTTGTATTCACCAAAGCAACTCTAGCCACTAACAACCAGGGTAGCAAGCAGGAAGCGAATCTCCTACTAGCGAACATTCGTTGTTGAACGAGGTAACTGGGGTGCACACTTTGCAACGTATATGATCACAGGGCGTAATCTCGAATACAATTAGTATGGGCAACACAATACGAAACGTGTAATAAACAATTATTAACATAAACACAGTAATCAAAATGGTTCAAATGGCTCTGAGCACTGTGGGACTTAACTTCTGAGGCCATCAGTCCCCTGCGGTCGCAGGTTCGAATCCTGCCTCGGGCATGGATGTGAGTGATGTCCTTAGGTTAGTTAGGTTTAAGTAGTTCTGAGTCTAGGGGACTGATGACCTCAGATGTTAAGTCCCATAGTACTTAGAGCCATTTGAACCATTTGTAGTAAACTCGATGATATTTCAAACTTTAATTGAGGTGTGTACAATGATGATGACAGTGAAATGCGAAAGGTGGGAGTTCTACCTTCAGCTAGCACATAACAATTACTGATCACCTGACAGGCAAAAAAACGTGAGGACTCACGTTTAGCTATCTGACTTGTCGCACCAGGAAACTATGTTAGCTGGGTTTCCTCTGACAGTACTGGATCAAGATGCGTTGCCTAAGTATTCATAGCTTAAGAAAACTAGTCTCTGCTGGCCTACCCGATTTCCTGCAGCACCAGACCAGACAGCCACTCACGAGGAAAAGACGGCAAGTGCTATAACCCGATTTCTCAGAATGGTTCAAATGATTCTGAGCACTATAGGACTTAACATCTGAGGTCATCAGTCCCCTAGAACTTAGAACTACTTAAACCTAACTAACCTAAGGACATCACACAAATCCATACCTCAGGCAGGATTCGAACCTGCGAGCGTAGCGGTCGCGCGGTTTCAGACTGTAGCGCCTAGAACCACTCGGCCACCCCGGCCGACCACCGTAATCAGCTTCAAGGCTTGATAGGTGCGTGACATTGGAGTACAAGCTCTATCCTTCAACTAAACAAAAAAATGTTCAAATGTGTGTGAAATCTTATGGGACTTAACTGCTAAGGTCATCAGTCCCTAAGCTTACACACTACTTAACCTAAATTATCCTAAGGACAAACACACACACCCATGCCCGAGGGAGGACTCGAACCTCCGCCGGGATCAGCCGCAAAGTCCATAGCTGCAGCGCCTTAGACCGCTCGGCTGATGCTGCGCTGCTTCAACTAACCTAACATATTGAAGGTCAACTACCTAATCTATAGAGTTCTATTTGGACTGCTATCTATGACAGTTGTTAAATACAGTCTTCGAATTTCACTAGACACCTGCCGTTTAGCTGTCCGACGATCACTCAGAAATAGTGGCATGCTGTTACGGCGGCAACGAATGATCAGTGCCAGGTGGGTCTGTCGCACGGAAGAATTGATCAACCTCAACTGTTTGAACTGGATCTGCTACTGTGAAACTGTTGGAATTGGCTGCATGTGATCGGCCTCTCCGTTTATCCGTGACGGGCGGAATAATCTTATGCCTGTGGTCCCATTGGCTGAAGCAGAAAAGTAGTTCTGGCATCAGCGCCCACTGTGGCAACTGACGGAACTAGCGACGGATGGAGCTGACGTTCTGAAAGTTTCATGGCGGAGGCAGAAACTGGTTACAGGTTAAGAGGCGATGATTGCTCGGAGCTTTGATGCGCCTGATGTGAACAATATCTGCTTGGTGGAGCCCTTTGGTGTCGTCACAGTGTATCGTACGACTGCTGAAACAGCATTATCATATGATTTAGGTTGGCCACGTCATATTGCTTCCAACTACAACCACCCGAATCAAGTACCTTTTTCTCGAAATATTTGTGCAGGGTAGCATCTGAGTCCCAACCTCACACAGGTTTATGGACATCACCTCACGTTCACAAAATTTCACATGGTCCAACCACACTCTCGCTGTATTTCTGTTAAGCGCCTGCATTTACACTGATCAGGCAGAACATTATGACCACCGACATACTATCGATATAAACCCGTCCAGGCGATAACAGTGCACCTGGCGAAGAATGACTGCTAGTCAGAGACACGCACGGTGAATGTAGCATCACTGAGTGTGCTGTCCGTGTGTCGAATGGGGAAGGCGAGCGATATATCTAAGTTTGACAGAGGGCAGATTTCCAAGAGGCATGGCACGAACATTTCGGAAACTGCACTGCTTCTCGGGTGTTCGAGAAGTGCTGTGGTAAATGACTTTGACACGTGGCAAAACCAAGGTGAAACGACATCCAGACATCGTGGGTTTGGGCGGCCACTCCTCATTACAGAGGCACACTGGTGGAACAGGCGGCGATCTGTGGCGGAACTAACATCAGACTTAATGCTAGTCAGAGTACAAATGCATCTGAATACACAGTGCACCGAACACTCCTAACGACGGACCTATACAGCTGACGATCCATGCATGTGCCAATGTTAACACCACGACTTTGGCAACTATGACTTAAGTGGGCATCTGACCATCGGAATTGGATGTTGACACAGTGGCAGAGTGTTGCATGATCTGATGAATCCCGATACCTTCTTCGTCGTGCCAATGGGAGGGCGCGAACCTGTCGTCTTCCAGGCGAACAACTCCATGACACCTGAACTGTGGGATGGAGACAAGCTGGCAGCGGCACCATCTCGTTCTGAGGAACATTCGTGTGGGCATATATGGGCCCATTGGAGCTCTGCAAGGTACCATGAATGTCAAGGAGTATCATACACTTGTTGCAGACTTTGTACACCCCTTCATGACCAACATGTTTCCCGACAGCAGTGGCATTTTTTAAAAAGGTAATGCGACGTGTCTTAAGGCCAGGAGTGTGATGGAATGGTTTAAGGAACACAATGGCGAGTTCTAGTTGATGTGCTGGCCCCCCAACTCGCCAGATCTGAACCCGATAGAACACATCTGGGATGCGATTGCAGGTGACGTCACAGCTCCCCAGAATTTATGGGAATTAGGTGACTTGTGTGTGCAGATGTGGTGCCAACTCCCTCTAGCGACCTACCAAGGCCTCATTACTTCCATGCCACGACACGTCGCCATTGTTACCATGGCAAAAGTGGACACACCAGCTATTAGGTAGGTGGTCATAATGTTCTGGCTGATGAGTGTATGATGTTGAGATTCGTACCATTTGTAGTGTCAGCCGTTGTAGGCACGTTCATACCTTATATTTTATCTCTGGTAACTTAAAGATTCTAGTCAGTATTGTCAAACACTTTTTCCAAGCCCATAGATGTTGTCAATATGGCTATGTCCTTCCTGAATCTATCGTCTAAGACAAGTCGTAGGGTAAGTATTGCTTTCTTGTGCTGTTACTACATTTCTCCAAAACTCAAACCCACCTTCCCTCAGATTCGCTTCTACCAGTTGTTCCATCGTTACATAGATCATATATGTTATCTCTTACTACACTGCCGGAAAATAAATCGCAACACAAAAAAGTAATTAATGTGGAGTAATGAAATTTTGTAAATGCATTTGTCTCAGTAGCATATTTAAGTGATTAGTATTCTGAGATCACTACATGCGAGATAAGCCATTGCACATTTGAGATGCTGGTACATAACAGGGGTGACTCCAGAATGTTGAATTAAAGCATGCAAATGTGCATGCGCTTTGTTTTATAGGTGCCGGACGTCAGTTTGTGAGATGGAGTTCCATGCCTGTCGCAGCTGGTCGGTCAATACAAGGACTTTTAAAGCTGTTTGTAGATGACGCTGGAGCTGTCATCCGACGATGTGTTCGACTGGAGACAGATC
Organism: Schistocerca piceifrons; assembly: GCF_021461385.2. NCBI lineage: Eukaryota > Metazoa > Arthropoda > Insecta > Orthoptera > Acrididae > Schistocerca > Schistocerca piceifrons. The sequence continues at coordinate 801,551,245 of NC_060149.1, forward strand.
TGGTGAGCGCGCAGGCCAACGCAACCTGTCAACACTCTTTAGATCGTGTTGGGTTACAAGATTGGTATGTGGGCGAACTTTATTTAGGTGGAAAACATCTCCTGGAATACTATTCATGAATGGCAGCACAACAGGTCGAATCACCAGACTGACGTACAATTTTGCAGTCAACGTGCGTGAGATAATCACGGAAGTGCTCCAGCTTCCATACGAAATGGCATCCCAGACCATAATTTGGGTGTAGGTCCAGTGTGTCTAGTACGCACACAGGTTGGTTGCAGGCCCTAAATTAGCCTCTTTCTAACCAACGCACGACCATCACTGGCACGGAGGTAGAACTAGCTTTCATCATAAAACACAAGACCTCCACCCTGCCCTAAATTATCTCTCGCATGACACCTCTGAAGTCGCAAATGGTGGTGGTTTGGGGTCAGTGAAATGTACGCTACAGGGCATCTGACTCTCAACTGTTCTTGAAGTAACAGTTTGTTGTGTCACTCTTGTGCCAGCTGTTGCTCAAAATGATGCAGCAGATCCAGTACGATGAGCCAAAGTCGTACACTGAACATGATGGTGTTCCCTCTCGGTAGTGCCACGTGCCAGCGATCATGCAAGCGGCTACATTCCTGCGAAGTCTTTCTGCAATATCGCAGAAGGAACATCCAGCTTCTCGTTTCCCTATCACACGAGCTCGCTCAAACTCAATGAGATGTTGATAATGTTGTTTATGTTGCCTTATTATGAACTCACCACGTCCAATCTCAAAAGTAACTAACGCTCACGACCGTTACAGTGTGCATTTAAGGCAAGCCTCATTTGTATCCTCATAGTGGAGCTACTAGCGCCACTCAATGCGAGTGGCGCGAAATTTGAATAGACGTTATCTTTCAAATGTAGAAACACACCTACCAGATTTTGTTTATATCGCAGAATTCCTTCTTGCTACTGCTATTTTTTCCATCAGTGTATAATGACTGATAAAACAAATGTGGAGTCAATTATCTTATTATGCTGTTCAAAAAAAGATCTGGACAATCCTTATGACTTGCATAATTCGAGTTTTTTGTTTTTAGACCTAAAATCTTTTGACGAAAGAAATAGTTACGTACAGCCTTGAAGAGTAATGTAAGCTTCTACCATGTTCGCGTTATGATTTTACAGAAAGACGTTCAACATGGTAAGTTGCCTGCCGAACTAGCATACACCACTGCGACGTCCTTCAATCATTTCAGCCGTTACCGTCAGACAGAAAGATCTGCCTCTAACTGGTCGTCTGTGGTCAAAAATACCACTAATTATCCCTACGCACAAATTATGCCTCCGAAGTACCCCGAGGAGTCTTCAACTGAGCCGCGCGCTGCCTTTTTGAAAAGAACTGCGGGGGCTATGTTGAAACAGATTCTAGGCAACTATCTCCACACGGTCAGTTCGGCTAGGGGAGAATTTTGACGTTAACCAGCCGTAGATTTGATTTCATAGATGTGGAAAGATGTGCACTTTCAAACAGGTTGCTTCTATTTAGATTAAGCATGAGCCAGCACTTTTGCTCTGATATATAGGTTGTGCAAAATTTTTTGAGCAATTTGCACTTTGACTAACCAGCTTCATTGGCAATCCATTTATTCTAGTCTGTTTGGAGACAATGATGGAGTCATTGGTGAAGGCTAAGGTAACACAGTTCTATAAATTTATAGTTTGCATTTTTTCTTCATTGTTTTAGGTGATTCAAATGTTTTTTGATATGCTAAGTTCGAAAATGTGAAGGATTTCCCTTTAACGTGAAGATTTTTTCACAAAGTAAAGATGAAGAACCAGAAAATTCATTCATAACACATACACTCAAAGAACTTTACTAAAAGTCATGTGATAAAAGAATTTTATAAATAAATTTATTTGCTAGAGTTTCAAGGCAACTGTTGAAATGATAACTTAATAAAAGTTCCCTGTGACTTAAGAAAACTGAAGAATTTTGATTAAATGGAGGATAATTTAATCAAATTTAAAATTGAATCGAGGAACTTGAGATGCTTTGATACGTAGAAAGAAATCTGTCTTGCTTTAAGGTTTAAATACAAGATTGTAGTAGAGGAAAGATAGCGATTGTCAAAACAAATTTGAGCCCATTTAACTTTATAAGATATCCAACACAACGATAAGATTCTTCTGCTCTGTGGTAGTGAACCTTATAATAGAAGACTGAGGTGTGTTTTGTTAGCAAACAGACAGTCCATTATTTTAGAATTTTTATTCGTTTGGCGATGCAGTGAAGTTATCATATTGCCAAATAAAGAAATGTTACATTGTGCATTTGGGTATATAAGAAAAAATATTCTTCTTTAATTTTATATACCAAGTACTATTTGCATGAAAGCCTCCTAAAAGCAAATAATGTACATAAAATTAAAGAATAAAGGAATGTGTTTACGGAATACATGAGAAACATGAGCCTTTTTAAGGTCCTCTTCAACAAATTGGATCCCTGCTTTGACAAAATCCTGGCTACATCCTTGGGTGTCCTCGGGTAAGGAGGTAGGTATATCAGTGTTTTTTATAGATTTTATTGCCTCTCGTAGGATACCATCGCCCCTATAAACTATTTCTCCCATAATTTTTGTCGTGCTTAGTCATCACTTGCACTTACTCCCTATAATGACAGTCTAAGATGCTTTGAAGCTTGTCTTCCTTGCTTACATTTCTCCTATGATAATACATATTCACAAACAGCATCGTTGTCAAACGTTTTAGTTACTGCTAACTCTGTATCACAAATCGTTTAGACAATCTGTGAGTATAAAATCTCTCCTCAGTCCAAACTACAACAAAGCTGGACATCTGGTGAACACCTCCATCCTGGAATAATGCACTGACGTTTGATTGCTTGTGTATCCTGAAAAGTTTCTAAAACGATATTTTGTGTGACAACGATGGACAATAGGAAAAGTCGCTAGAGATGGAGGGCCATATGTCCAGCCACCCTTGGTAACTTAATTATTATTATTATTTTGAGCTTTTCCTCATTACAGAGGCTTATCTCAAAAATAATAATTAACTCAGAAAATATAATACAAAGAATTAACGTTCTTAAACTGTATTTTCAAAATGTTCCTCCAGGTGTTTCGATCTTGTGTTTCCTCTTCCTCTGTGCCCATTCTCCTCATTGTGTGCTGAACATTCTGGAGCCAGGTGGTCATAGGTTGTCCTCTTCTTCTTCTCCCCTCTGGTTCCCACTCCAGTATCAATTTTGGTATTCTGTCTTTCTCCATTCGTCATACATGCCCGTACCACTGTAATTTCTTCCTATCCATTACGTCATATATTATTTCTTTTATTTCCATTCTCCTTATTATTTCGGTGTTCCTTATCTTTTCTTTCCTGGAGATTCTTGCCGATCGTCTCCACAAGTCCATCTCTAGAGTTTCTAATTTTTAATGTGCTTCAGGTTATTTGTTAGGTCTCCATTCCATATGGAATCACACTCTCTAATATGGATTTGTATATTAAAATTTAGTTCTGCTCATTACATTCCTGCTCCACAAAACTGAGTTAAGCATCCCAATGACCTTCTGTCCGCTACTAATTCTTTTATTGATTTCTGACTCTGATTTTCCCTCGATTTCTAAAATGGATACCAAATAACAGAAAATTTTTATCTTTTTTTATTTTCTTTCCTTCAATGTATAGCTCATCTAAATCATTAGTCAAGTATTCTGTTTTTTGGTAATTAATCTTCAAACCCCAAGTTTTGTATACTACTGCTAATTGATTGCACATATAGTTAGCATCCTCCCCATCTTGTGCTACGACAACTTGATCACCAGCAAACAATAAATAATGTTGGTAAACCCCATCTCTTATTTCTAATCCCATACTATTACATTTACGATACCATGTTCTAAGGCTAATATCTATATAGGTATTAAATAATGATGGTGACATTGAACAGCCCTGAAAAAGGCCGTTGCTTGTTCTAAATTTCTGTGAAAGTTTATTATCAACTTTCACTTGGCAAGTGTTATCTCTATACAACAGTTGTATTATTTTAATCAAGGAAGGGTTTATGTTTGCCATATGTAGTGCTCTCCAAAGTAATTTTCTTGGAACAGTGTCATAAGCTTTTTCTAGATCTATGAAAATTAATCCTATATTTTTTGATTTTTCCCTATGTTTCTCCAAAATCTGTCGTAATGTGAAAATATGGTCTACACATGATCTCCCAGCCGTGAATCCACATTGTTCTTCTTGGGTTCTAAATTTCTTTTGCAGTTTGTTTTAATTACTTTCGCAAAAATTCTCATTAATGTGTTTGTAACACAGATTCCTCGATAGTTTGAACAAATTTTACGATCGCCTTTCTTAAATATAGTATTAATGTAACCTAGCTTCATCTCGTTGGGTATTGAATCATTGGGTATTGTATCATTTTGTTGAAGAGCTGTGTTGTCAGTTTCATAATTTTGTCACCACCATACTTCAGACACTCCAGATTGATATTGCCTGGTCCTAGTGATTTACCATTCTTTCCTGTTCTCAACGCCTGAAGTACTTCACTTTCTAAAATGGATCTCACCACCTTCATGTCCTTTTTCTTCCACTGTTCCTTCTTCTATATATTCTCCTCTGTCCTCATTTAATAATTTTTGGAAATACTCTTCCCATTCCTTTTGTGTTATCAGTTGGAGATTGGTTTTGCTTTTTGTTTCCAGTCGAAGCCGTTTTAATACTGAACATGCTTCTTTTGCTCCCCCGAATCCTTATTTTCTATTCACCTTGGCACATGTTCTTTCCCATGCTTCATTTTTTGCCATCCTTATTTTTTTCATCACTTCATTCTTCTTTTCCTTGTATATTGATCTTGTTTCAACTGACTTATCATTCAACCATGGAAGCAACGCATTTCGTTTTTCTCTAACAAGGACCTCTACTTCCTCTGACCACCACTCTGCTGCATGGTTGTGGTTGCTATCTTTTTTACCCAACACCTCTGTTGCTATGATTTTCACATTGGTTTTCATATAGTCATATATTTCCTCTGTACTCCCTTCAAATGATTCAACCAGTTTCCTTTCCATCCTGGCCGCAAAGAGTGTTCTGATACTTTCGTCTTGTAGGCTGTCAGTATTAAAAGCTAAATGTTCATCTTTCTCAGTCTGGTTCGTTTTATTTATGTTACTTGTATCATTCCTTGCATTCTTCCATGGCCAAAAAGACTTCATTTTTACTAGATAGTGGTCTGATCCACAATGGGCTCTTCTATAAGATCTGACATCTACTGCCTTGAAACTACTTGTTTCCCTAATGATAATATAATCTATTATAGAACGAACGTCTTTAGTGTTCTGTTGCCAAGTATATTTATGAACGTCCTTATGTTTGAAAAATGTGTTGGTAAATTTTAGATCAAATTGTTCACAAATTGCAATCAGTCGTTCCCCATTGTCATTATATTCGTCCTCTCCATGTGTTCCTACTATTCTACAGAATTCTCTAATTCCTACCCTTCCATTCATATCACCCATGACAATCAGTTCCTTTCTTCTTGGGATTTTTTCAATAGTCTCCCTGAGGGTGGCCCAGAATGTATCTTTCTCCATATCTTTTGTGTCGTTCGTGGGTGCATATACGCCAATAATCACAACTTTCCTAGCAAATAATGTCATTTCAACAGTTATAATAAGTTGATTGATGAATGTCCAATTTGTGATTCTTTTTTCCCTGATTTCTTTATCATAATGGAGACTCCTGCTTTGGCTCTTACTACTTTTGATACCCCACTCCTGATATGTACAAAATTATCCTGTTCTTCTTCTCCTTGGTCTTTCTTCTTTGTTTCAGAGAGTATGACAACATCCATGTTGAACATGTCTGCAGGTAGTAAATTTATTTTAGTGGAAATACCTTGCACATTAAAGCATCCAAACATCATTTTACATTACTCATCGCCAGTCTGTTGTCCAAAGTTCCAATTTTTCCGAGGCATATTATTAGGTTTTTTACCATTTTTATGTTTTTATGTGAGTGAGGAGCTGGCCCACTGCACAACCCCCAACTCGGGGACCAGGTAATTTTTACTCAAGGTTTTCTTCCTTTAGCCTTTGATAAGCCAATATCATACTACAAGGGAGGAGTTGCTAGTTTTGGTCCCCCCCCCCCCCAGGTATTTTATTTCCCCGGTACCCACCATATCTGGTGACCATTACCCTATTCGCCATCTGGGGAGGTGCCCAATGGGAGACCAACAAACTCCACATGGGTGGTAAATTAATACTTATATTATTTCATTCAAGATGATAATATGCTAGTTTTTACATGATGAACCTAGTACAAATCCATTTTGGATTTTACAGTTAAATATTTACTGTTTAAACGTAACTTTTATATCAAATTACAGGACGATATCAGTAGCCTTACAACAAATTAATACCATCTGGTCATGACTGCAGTTTCCATATCTACTCTCTTATTCCGATAATCGAACGAGGTGGTGGCTTGGCGCCAGCGGACTCACATGCTATGGAGCTGGAGATTACCCAGTGTAAAGTATGCAGTTTGTGCTATAAATATTTGACACTGCGCCATGTTGTTGTGTCATCAATACGTGTCAGATGCACATGAGTGGTAAATTGGAAAAGCCTGAGCATAGTGTTGTGTTGTTGTGTTCAATATGTCGAAATTTATACCGAACAAAGAGCATTCGAGGACAGCATTAATTTTTGTTTTCATTTGAAGAAAATTGCAGCTGAATCATACGGATTACTTCGAAAAGTTTGTGGTGAATACGCTCCATCGCAAGATATGTATGAATGATGGTTTCGGATTTTCAAAAATGGTGACTTCGATGTTGCAAATAAAGAATGTAAGTAACTACCAAAAAAACTAAGATGTGGAACAGGAAACATTGTTGAACGAAGATGATTCGCAAACCCAAAAACAATTCGCTGAGCAATTGGGCGTCAGTCAAAAAGCTGTTTCCAATTGGCTACGAGAGATGGGAAGGATTCAGAAAACCGGTTCATGGGTACCACATGAGTTGAACGACATGCAAATGGAAACGCACAAAAACGCATGTGAAATTTTGTTCGCTCGGTACAAAAGGCAGTCATTTTTGCATCATATAGTTACAGGGGATAAAAAATGGATTTATTTTGAGAATCCCGAGCTCAAAAACTCATGGTTAGACCAAGGCGCACCATCCACATCGACCGAAAGACAGAATCGCTTTGGCAGAAAGACAATGCTCTGTGTTTGGTGGGATCAGAGGGTCTCGGTCCATTATCAGCTGTTAAAACCAGAGGAAATGGTTAATACTAAATATTGTCAACAACAATTGACCCATTTTAACCATTCGCTGCTTCAAAAAATGCCACAATAACGAAAGAGACAAAACAAAGTCATTTTTCTTCATGATAATGCTCCTTCATAGATGGCAAAACCCGTTCGCGACAAGTCGGAAGCACTTGGTTGGGAAGTTCGACCCCACGCGTCTTACTCACCAGATTTGGTTCCTTCTGATTAAGACTAGTTTGCATCGATGGGTCACACACTTGCTTAGCAGCGATGTGGTTCGTACGAAGGTGTGAAAAAATGGCTCGATGAATGGTTCGCAGCAAAAGGGGACAATTTTTACTGGCGTGGTATTCACAAATGGCCCCAAAGATGGGAAAAATGTATAACAAATTATGGATCATACTTTGAATAAAGCATTGTTTATCACTCTTCTAAATTTAATATGTTTTTTAGACAAAATATCCGCATTTCATCCTTGTACACCTGATAAATCCCCGTCCAGCTATATAGATTTAGAGTCTATGTGGTTTTCTAGTATCGATTAAATGAAATGACAGGATGGAGTCTTCGAAAAGAAGACGCTTGATATACTTCTCCATGCTCCCTCCCCTCCGTCATTGACAGAACGAAAAAACAAGTGCCATTCATTGATCGATGTATACTTGTAAAATACGATGGGCCTTCCAGCCCGCGAAAATCTTGTATTCATGTTTCTAATCATACCTCACGTGATGAGCGACAGACACAGTCACTGCTACATTAACTTGTACATCTGGAAGATGAATTTTTAGCACTCAGAAACTTAGTCCTCCTCTCATAGCACGGTCTCGTAGAAGTACTGAAAGTGTTCTGTAAAATCTTTGTACAGTGGTATCGATCAATTATTAGTATGTGTTGCAGGCACAAGAGCCCAGATGTTTTTGGCTAATCTTTTCTTTCTTCATCTTTACACGGGGTATCCCAGAAATATTACAATGTACTTCGAGGGTTTGTAGAGGGTTTCATGAGGAACAAATTTAGAATAGGAACCCGTGTCTGGAAACTTCATCCAACGACGCTACAGAGCGTCGAAGTTATAGGCGCCGGCGCCTGGAACTATGCCATCACTTCGGCACCAATCGCGTCTTTGCACGCTGACGCAATGTTGTTTGTTATTCTGTGAACGCGAGTTAGTGCCACGATCGCCAATGGAGAAGATGGAGCTAGCTGCTGCGTAGAAAGGCCTTGTCTCCTATAAGTGTGGTGCACTGTTGCCTTGGTGGATAACAGTTTCAAACACAGGTTTCCACCTGCAGTTTATTTTTCTCCTAGAACCCTGTAGAAAATCCAGTGTTTTACGGAATACACGTTTGCTGCAAAAGCAGTTGCCTTGTGGCAGGCTCCGTCACCTACAATCTCAATGTTGGGTAGTGTCGTTGGATGACATTTCTGGACACGGGTTCCTATCCTTGATTTGTTCCTCAAGACAACATCTACAACCCCTCAAAGTTTGGCGCAACATTATTGGGACACCCTGTCAGTCGGTGTGCATCTTCTCCAACATACGCTGTGTCGCTATGTGCCGTCTGTTCTTCTTTTTACGAGGATATCCGGAAAAAGGAGCAATCCATCCACTTGGACTTCCACTGTAAAATTAATGTTCTGCTGTATAGTACTGAAGCGTATAAAGAGGCCATTTAGCTTGTGTCTTCCATGCAGCCATATGACGAAGTTGTGGTCTGCATACGGAAAGAGACAAGTATGCCTCCACTGGACTGATTCCCGGGCTTCTTCCTCGAAATGTTCCATATACAGGTCATGTTGGCAACAATTGTTGAAAGTGGACTCATCATGGCTACTGCTTTCCTCTGTCTTGTATCAGGACCCGCATTATCTCAGTGTAATCCTGGTGAGATAGTACCACAGTTATCCCATCTTTGTCTTCTGATGAGATGACGATAACTGGATTTTCTCTTAGTTCGATTATGTCTGCCTTTTCCCTTCTAGGGATGTTCGGTACCGTAGGTCTTTTTTGCATGAGGGTAAGTAAGTAAGTTATATTACTGGAAAAAATAGCAGTCACATTAACTAATATGAAACACTATACACTGTAGATAAATGTCAAATGAAGCTATATGATGCCAGAAATATATATATATAAATATATACAGGGCTATTACAAATGATTGAAGCGATTTCATAAATTCACTGTAGCTCCATTCATTGACATATCGTCACGACACACTACAGTTTTGTTCGGCTGAAGCCGCACTTCAGGTTTCTGCCGCCAGAGCGCTCGAGAGCGCAGTGAGACAAAATGGCGACAGGAGCCGAGAAAGTATATGTCGTGCTTGAAATGCACTCACATCAGTCAGTCAGAACAGTGCAACGACACTTCAGGACGAAGTTCAACAAAGATCCACCAACTGCTAACTCCATTCGGCGATGGTATGCCCAGTTTAAAGCTTCTGGATGCCTCTGTAAGGGGAAATCAACGGGTCAGCCTGCAGAGAGCGAAGAAACGGTTGAACGCGTGCGGGCAAGTTTCACGCGTAGACCGCGGAAGTCGACGAATAAAGCAAGCAGGGAGCTAAACGAACCACAGCCGACGGTTTGGAAAATCTTACGGAAAAGGCTAAAGCAGAAGCCTTACCGTTTACAATTGCTACAAGCCCTGACACCCGATGACAAAGTCAGACGCTTTGAATTTTCGGCGCAGTTGCAACAGCTCATGGAAGAGGATGCGTTCAGTGCGAAACTTGTTTTCAGTGATGAAGCAACATTTTTTCTTAATGGTGAAGTGAACAGACACAATGTGCGAATCTGGGCGGTAGAGAATTCTCACGCATTCGTGCTGCAAATTCGCAATTCACCAAAAGTTAACGTGTTTTGTGCAATCTCACGGTTTAAAGTTTACGCCCCCTTTTTCTTCAGCGAAAAAAACGTTACAGGACATGTGTATCTGGACATGCTGGAAAATTGGCTCATGCCACAACTGGAGACTGACAGCGCCGACTTCATCTTTCAACAGGATGGTGCTCCACCGCACTTCCATCATGATGTTCGGCATTTCTTAAACAGGAGATTGGAAAACCGATGGATCGGTCGTGGTGGAGATCATGATCAGCAATTCGTGTCATGGCCTCCACGCTCTCCCGACTTAACCCCATGCGATTTCTTTCTGTGGGGTTATGTGAAAGATTCAGTGTTTAAACCTCCTCTACCAAGAAACGTGCCAGAACTGCGAGTTCGCATCAACGATGCTTTCGAACTCATTGATGGGGACATGCTGCGCTGAGTGAGGGAGGAACTTGATTATCGGCTTGATGTCTGCAGAATCACTAAAGGGGCACATATCGAACATTTGTGAATGCCTAAAAAAACTTTTTGAGTTTTTGTATGTGTGTGCAAAGCATAGTGAAAATATCTCAAATAATAAAGTTATTGTAGAGCTGTGAAATCGCTTCAATCATTTCTAATAACCCTGTGTATATATATATATATATATATATATGTGTGTGTGTGTGTGTGTGTGTGTGTGTGTGTGTGTGCAAACTGAAGTGATAAATGAAAATTTGTACCAAGGCTGGGGCAGATGTGCTAACCAATACGCCACCCAGTCACAGTGGCTTTGCATAACTGCTTGGACTATATTAGCACACCTCCCTTTTCAGTCTAAATTCCCATTCACGCCTCAGTCCCCTCTCTTTTTTTTAGTCATCAACCTTTTTACTGGTTTGGCTTGGCGTGCCACGAATTCCTCTCCCATGCCAACCTTTTCATATTGAAGTTGCACTTGCAACCTATCTCCTCAATTACTTGCTGCATATATTCCAATCTCTGTCTTCCCCTATACTTTTTACCCTCTGCAACTCCATCTAGTACCGTGGAAGTTATTCTCTGATGCCTTAACAGGTGTCCTATCATCCTGTCAGGACATCATCCTCAGTCACTGACAGAAATATCTACACTTATACTCATTATACCCCGTATAGATATTTAATATTTGCAAGCTTCTGAGTACCACATGTAAAAGACAAAGACAAGGCAAAATTTAGTTGCAGCAATAGTTTATGGACTTTCTTGCTTCAAGTTTCGTGCATTAAAATTTTTTTGAAAATTCTGCTAATATAATAGGAGTGTACTAACGATTCCCTTAAACAGTAAGAAGGAATAATTTTCATTTTATATGGAGAATGTTAGTCAATTTGGGTAACAGAGTTTTTGGTAGAAGTCTTAAAAGCTGAATTTGCTTTTTTGTCTTGTTACATTCATGGATATTCAAGACTTTTTTAAGTTCTTTTCACTCTCTTCTCATTAATTTACAATTTTCTAGACTTTAAATGCAGGAGAGTGGTTGTATCAAACACTTTTGAAAGGAGGAATAGATGTGTGGAGCATAACACAGCGCACTTACAGCCCTGCACTAACTGGCGTGTTACCCCATAATAGAATGGCATTCTAACGAAAGCTATGAAGTTGGACATTACAGGCAACTCTAACAAAGTGAAAACATAATTTATAAGAAAATTAACGTAATCTGTAACCTTCTTCAGTATTGTGTTTGTTTTACATACATTTGTCTGCCATTTGAAATAGATATGAAACCAAATGATAAAAATTTTTGTTCTGAATACAGTGAAATTCTGCCAAAGTTTGTCAGCATACACATGTTGTTAGCATACACATGTTGCTCATTAACCCTAAAAACTGAAGTTTATGGACAGTGTCTTTGTGTAGATATTAATAAATTATTTCCTTCATAGGAGTCTTTTAGTTGGTTTGTACCCTTATTTCACTATAGCCAGGGTTCCAATATCAAAATATGGGACACAAATTAGAAGTTCAAATAAATCGACATTTTGTGGAAACTTTCGTAAACGTTATTTCTATATAGCAGATATGAGTTAAAATACTTGGTTTATGCTGCAGCTACATATGTCATCATAAGTTTTTGTTAAAACTTGCACAAAAAACATCAAAATACCTTACATTCCTAATCAAATAAATATTTTATTGTTGTCACATGCAAACACAATATCATTTTAATATAATGAGATCTTTAACTCAGGTAGACAATGATTAATATTTACACAGGTTATTTATTTCTCACTTTCAATGGGCCTGGAAGTTTTACACACACAAAGAATGTTTCTGCTATGTTGTAGCAGTATAGGCCAGATGGTACAGGACAAGTTAGGGACAGGGTTGTAGGGTACCAGGTCACAAGTATTGTGAAGTGAAGTGCTAGAGTTAGCCACGTGACAGACGACACAGGGTATTTGTGCAAAGAGTTTTGGCAAAGAGGATCAGGTTATTGTAGTAGGTGGGGCACAGAAAAGCATGGCTAAGGCCAGTAATTACAGCATTAGGGGTGACCTGAATGAAATAGGAGTAGCAACTACACACACAAATGTGTGTTTTGTGGAGGTCCTGCAATGGCATAACCAGCCCTTGGTTAACGCCGCTGTGAGCTGTGTGAACACCGAGTTGAGCAGGCTGCTGCTGACTGAAATGAACTCTCATGTGAATGTAGTGCCTGTTGCTGCAATTGGAAGATATACTAGACATGGCCTACACCTGAATAGGAAAGGGAATGGTAAGTTGGTTGAGCTTCTTGCACATAATGTATGGGGGAGGGGCACCACACAAAGTGAGATCCCTGTGGTTCTTGGTGTCAGAGAGGTACCTTTTTTTATATAAGAATCAGGATTCAGGAACCCTATTTTAAAAGAAGGCAAAATAACAAAACAGGCCCACAAAATGCTTAAGAAAGCACAGGAGAGTAAGGTTAGCTTGTTTCATCAAAATATTAGAGGACTAGTTTAGTGCCCACTGTTTACTTGCATTGACTGTATGATCTGCACAGACTTTTTTATTCTTATTTAATTGAATTTTTATGTTGTCCATAAATTACAACATCTTCTAAATTTTGCATGCTAATTGAGGCCATAGAAGCATGGTGTTTTCCTAATTTACTTCTGACGAATGCCGTTATGGCAGCTAGAGTTCGAGTCTTAGTTATTCTTACATTTTGACTTCTTGTGGTGATATTTCCATAGAAACTTTCGTCCGCTAACACATAATTATTTAGAAGTCAACTAATATTTGCATAGATTTAGCTTTAAAAATGTTTTTATATAATGAAATATTTTCATAAAAATTTTCATCCCCTTGGGAGTTGAATTTCCAAAAACACTCAAACACACCTTTTTTATTTGTAAGAAAGAAGTCAAATATCAATTTGTATAGATGTAACTTTAAAATGCCTTATTAGGATTTTAATAATGATTTATTTTCCAGAAACACTATAACTCACAAATATACACCTCAGTGGCTGAATTTCTAAAAATGCTGAAGCACATACTTTAATTGCTGACAGAGAATCCAAATACCAATTTTTGTAGTTCTAGCTTCAAAATTGCCTTAATAGCGACAAATTTTTGAAGAAACCTTTCATCTCCTATTTCATCACCTTAGGGGTGGAATTTTGAACAATTCCTTACTGAGGGATGCTGAAGGTATAAAATCAACACCCTCTCCCAATTTCAACTTTGTGTCCTTAGTGGTTAGGCCTAGGCAATGATGAGATAATGAATCAGCCAGGCCCTATTTCACCTCCTTAGAGGCTGAATTTTCCAAAACACTGAATCACATTATATTTTATTTATAACTGAGAGGCTAAATACAAACTTTCATAATTTAGCTTCGAAAATGTTTTCATAGTGAAATATTTCTATAAAAAACTATCAACCCCTACTTCACCCCCTTGGGGTTGAATTTTCAAAAACACTGAAACACATATTTCTTTATTTCTGACATAGGAAGCAAATATCAACATTTCGTACCTCTAGCTTCAAAATTGCATTAATAGGGACAATTTTCAAAACCCTTTCAATCCCTCTTTCACACCCTTATGTGTGCAATTTCGAAAAATTCCTTCTTAAACGGTGCCCACAGTATAAGAGCAATACCCTCTACAAATCTCAAATTCTTATACCTACTGGTTTGGTCCAGGTAATAATGAGTCTGTGAGTCAGTCAGTTGGGACATTGCCTTTTACAGATGCAGATTGAGTAATAAAGTAGAAAAAATTCTTGTCTGTTTGGAAAATTTAGAGAGGCCTGGAAACGTGAACATCCTGTGCCTGTCAGAGCACCACATAATAACAGGGTTACATAAATAACACATTATAAACGTTTACACTCTGGCAGCTTACTCATGCAGAACTAATATGAGAAATGGAGTTACCTTGCATATGTTAAGACCGGACACAAGTTTAAAACATCGAGACAAGTAGATTTTGTAGTGATCAGCACATAGAAGTTTGCGCTTGTGAATTAATACTGAAAAATAGTTCACTTTTAATTGTAACTGTATATAGATTCCCATTGGAAAATTTTCAAATTAACTTCCGAATGCTAGTGATTAAAGACAGTAGAACTCTAACTGATACTGTTTTCTTTGGTAATACTCAAAGCAAGAAAATAACTGTTTACCCAGTAATAAATGCTCTCACTGATCACGGTGGACAGTTAGTAAGGATGAATAACATGGTATCTTACAGTATGGATACTCTTCAGTGGAAGGCAGTTAGAGCAATTAATGACTCCAAGATAAATGTCTTTAAGAGTGATGACCTCAATGAAATTTATAATGAACCAAATGCTAACATAAAATTTAATCTGTTCCATGATAAATTCATATTATTATTCGAAAATAGCTTTCCGTATAATCCAATTAGAAAGGACACTAAACAGCTAAATAAAAAACCATGGATATCTAAGGGGATTAAAGTATCTTGTGAAGGGAAAAGGTAGAGATCCTGCACTAGCTGCACACTACAAAAACTACTCAAACTTATTACTAAAGGTTATTAAAAAATCAAGGAACATAGCCATAATGCCAGATATCAGTGCTTTTGACAATAGACTTAAAGGTATATGAAATGTAGCGAAACAAGAGATAGGACAACCAGGCACAGAAGAGGATAACATCATCACTGAACTGAATGGAAGGGCTATGAATGATGAGTCATCGGTAACAAATGTATTTAATAATCATTTCTTAAATATAGTAGAAAGCATAGGGACAAACAGTTCAAGAGAAAAATCATAGCAGTATGTCGAAAAAGTAACTCTCATAAAATTCAGTCATATGAATGGATCACCAACTTCTCCTGATGTTAAGAAAATTTTACATTCCCTCAAAAACAAAAACTTATCTGGTTTAATGGTGTTTCTGATAGAGTACTGAAGATTCTTTCCCTTATAATAAGCCCAAACTTATCAAAATGTGTAATGCATCACTAACTGAAGGCATTTTGCCAGAGAGACTGAAATATGCCGTTGTTAAACCCCTCTTAAGGAAGGTGATAAAAGAAATGTCAGTAACTACTAGCCTGTTTCACTGCTGACATCATTTTCCAAGGGTTACATGTTCAATTATGAAATTTTACAAGCACTGAGTAATAAAACAGCACTGGTTGCTATTTTCTGTGAGCTATCTAACGCATTTCACTGGGTGAATCACTTTTTCTCATAGATAAATTTAAGTTTTATGGAATTGATGGTACAGCCAACCAATGGAAAATTTCATATCTAATCAAAGAAATACAGAAAGTTGTTCTCAGTAATTCAGCCAATATAGTCCAGAGACGTTGTTCTGACTGAGGAGAAATCGCATTTGGGATTCACCCAGACCTAGTTTTAGATCCACTATTGTTCCCTATATATGTAAACAATCTTCTGTATAATGTACAACAAGCAAAATTAGTTCTTTTTGCAGACAGCATTAGTATTCATATAGAAATAGAAGAAATGATAAACAATTTTCTTAAAAATTTCATTGACTTGTTTTCTGTGAATGGTTCCACTCGCAATTTTAAAAAGACAACAAATTCAGTTCTGCACACCTAAGGGCAGTACACCAATGATAAGTGTAACACATGGTCACAAAATAATAAATAGGGTGAAAACTTCAAAATTTTTTGGTGTCCATATTGATAAGAATTTAAACTTAGCATTCAGATGCATTGCAAGTCTTGGGAAGAGACAAATCAGTAAGATGACATATTTTTCTTATTTTCATTAAATAATGCCATATGGAATAATGTTCTGGGCTAACTAATCTTTAAAAAGCAAGTCTTCATTGCTAAGAAATGTGCTGTAAGAATTATATATGGTGTTTCTGTGGTGTATGATCATCTAGTAGATACCTGTTCAAAGAGTTGGGCATTCTGACTACTGTTTCACAGCACAGTCATTCCCTCATTAAGTTTGTTCTAAATAACCCACTGTCTTTCAAAAGGAACAGTGGTATACGATGTCAGAAGGAAGAACGACATTCATTACTCCATATTATGGTTGCCTCTAGCACAAAAAAGGGTGCACAAGGCTGCAACTAAAATTTTTGATAACTTACCGATGGACATAAAATATCTGAGATCTGAAAACAAACTGAAAAGGATTGTACAAAACAAACTATAGAACATGATACAAGCTAATTGATTAACATAACCACATAGATAAACAACGAAACGCACGCTCCCATGGCCACGACATGACTAAGAAGGGTGAGGTCAGAGTGGCTCCGACTTCGGTGGATTCCCACGACGATCGACATCGACTGAAGACGGCCGATGGTTTCAAATTAGTATCCCAGTACGTGAGCAGTCACAATGCAGCCGATCTCAACGACCGAACGTACCGATTTCGGACGACAATCAGTGAAATTCAAATCAGTTTTTTTTTCTTCGGTAGAATTGGCCGACGTTCACACACACAAATCATAGACTATGAGGACCTAATAAGTATTGTTCAAGAAAGAAGGAGTTTGTGGAACCCTGAGGATGAAAAATATCATAATCGGGTTTTATCCGGGAATCTATGGACTGAAATTACAGTTTTATTTGAAACAACAAGTAAGCAAAATCTTAATCGGAAATTTTAGGCGTAAATTATAGCCTCAAAAAATAATTAGTACAAGTTGTTTCTAGTAAATAAACAATCTTTTGGGCTGTGATAGGTGGCCAGTTTATCTGTGTACGTATTGTTAATGCTACTATCGAAAATTGTAGGCCTAAATTATAAGCATAAGAAATTAAATGTTCAAGTGAGAACGGTGGCGTAGCGTATGTTTACAGTTACCGTCATGGATCTATTTTGGAGGTATTTTGTGGCCATTTTAGCTGTATACGAATTATTATTGTTACTCACTGGTGTTTCTATTGAAGTAGGCTGGTGATTCTGTTATATGAAGTGGTTTGCAAACGTGGGTCATGTTCTTCAGCGTATCAGGGCTGTAACTATAAAAGTTACGCATCTCTGTCACGTATTCCGAATGACTGTCACTGCAAGTAAACTGACATATGCCTGCTTTGCTGAATTTATTAGAAGTTATACCAACTGTTCGCGATTTTCTCGTAAAAGTTATGTAGTGGACACCTTTTTACATTTTTCGTCGTTTTTGTGCAATATAATATGCATCAAAATATCATTATCTAACAAAGGTGTATACATTCTGAATATATCTTGTAGTTTTAAGTTTGATGACGAAAAGTGTTTTAAATATGAGAAAGTGTGTCTTTAACATGGTATGAACTTACACAGGATGCACTACAGGTCAATCTGTCACCAAAGCCTTTTATTCGAAATTCACGTTCGTTTTCTTTGCCAAACATAACCAGATTATCACCTACCAACCTAGACATTGGGCTATGCTAGAGATCAGTGTATCACCATAACTAAGATATTTAGAAGGGGGGGGGGAGATCCAATAGCACAACCTAGCCATCTCCTCTGTAATATGTCGTCTATTCCGCATGCCACTTGCATTCCTTGTTTTCTCAGGACGTTTCACACTCAGTGGATTAGTTTGTTATCAAATATCAGTGTGTGTCATGTGTTCCTGTTATATGAGGCATCCCAATCTTGGTATACTTTCTTTGATCTTTTCTGCTGTG
Source organism: Schistocerca piceifrons (assembly GCF_021461385.2). Lineage (NCBI taxonomy): Eukaryota > Metazoa > Arthropoda > Insecta > Orthoptera > Acrididae > Schistocerca > Schistocerca piceifrons. The sequence goes on from NC_060149.1 coordinate 801,569,471, forward strand.
TGCTTGTTACTGTTGCATTTCTCTTGTGTGTTTTCTTTCTGTTCGTTTATATTACATGTCTCAGTTGTAGACATTTTCTATGGGGACTTTTGGCTGGTTTAGTTCCTGTAAGTAGCTGTATTTATTCATTGGGACTCTGTTTAGTCTGTCAAGGAGATATTTAGAGAACTGGTATTGGTGGTTTCCAGGATATAGTGTGATGTTTGTCTGCCAAAAAGTGTGCATGTGTCTGGCTAAATGTTATGCTAGTGCGGTTCTAAAATTCATCACTGTTGTGAGTAGCACATTCTGTTTGTGAGTCCTTGGTTAATTATATACGTCAATATTTTGTCATGACTTATAAATAAAGACCCACTGATGATGCCACAACAGAGGTTAAATCTATTTAGGTGAAAACAAAGTAAATTGTCTTCTCGCTAGGAGATAGACTCCATTAATCCTCATTATTTTCTGCAATAACGGAAATGGAATATATTATGATAACACTTAAAAATTTGTTAGATACATACATATACAAACATTTTACATAATGTTGTTCAGAAATGTGTAACAGCCATTTAAACTGAATTATTTTGTTGAGCTATAACCCTACTGAGGAAATATTGCTTAAATGCTTCACGTACATTTTATGCTCTCTGTGAAGACCAATTAAAATGCCCTGTGCATGTGTCAGAGTCATTATCTTTCTTGTACATGTTAGAGTTGGTGTCCACTGACAGAGGCTCACTCTCACTTATACCTTCCATATCAATGACAATATTGTGTAGTAGTCAAACACATTTTACAAGAGTATCAACATTAAGAGGCTGTAACTGAAGCTCCATCTAAAGGCACCTCCATTTGCTTGTCAGGATACCAAACGCACATCCAGCTGCTTGTCTGGCCCTAAACAGGTGGTAACTGAAGATCTTCTTTTGGTGATCCATATTGTGTCCAGTGGGGTATTATCTAATCAAATATTTCTTCAGGGAGTGTCCTTGATCACCCAGCAGTACATTAGGTACAGTAACTTCTGTTCCTGGTAGTAGTTTATTGGGTGGTACATTTAATGAATTACTTTCCATGCAGTGATAGACGCAGTATCTACAAAGACACGCCTGTCGCTCTGTCTCCCATATGTACCTACATCTGCTGTGATAAATCTGTACCTGGCGTCTGCAGTACCTTGAGGGTGAATAGAGAAGTGCTTTTCGTAATTAAATTACATAGATACCGATTTAGGAGGACTTTTTACGCGAGTGTGTTTGCCATCTGTGCTGTCTATACAATTGGGAAAATTCCACAAACACTCATAATCATTCGCAATTTTGCGAAAATCTTCCATAATTTGCAATTTTACCCAGATGGCTTCACACATTTCATAAACAATGATTTGAAAGCTATTCCTGTAAAAAGAAACCTGAAACAACATTTTATTTATTTGACTATGTATCTTAGGTGAAAGTGCAGATGGGTGAAGAGGCAGGCATACAGTGAATGTTATGTTGGCAAAGTATACAGTTGTACTGTGCTCCGATTGGCTGTCTCAAACCTTACTGATTCTTTACCAACATCTGCTCACAAACTCAGTAAAGCCACAACACTTTTATAACCCATTTGCACTTTATCTGTCTCGTTTTGTTGTGTTATCATTTTACGAATATTTGTGTGAGCGGTTCGATAGAAACTGATTTATCGTATGTGTGTTTTTAGCTTCCAATGTGAAAGCAAAATGGCAGAATTTAAGAGATACATATTGACGGGAACGTCTTAACGTTCCAAAACCCCACAAATTCGACACATCAGACTTAGTGTTTGGCGATACAGATGTACAAGTTGCATCATACGATGAAGAAACACAACTTCAGGATTCATTTTCAGAACAAGTTGATCACGAAGGAACACACTCTTTAACTCAGGATGAAGGTAATACTTCCGAAAAGCTATGAAAATGGGTAGAGAAAAAGTGTCGAAAAAAACAGATCCAATTTATGATCTAATAGAACTGGAGAAAGCTAAGAAGCTATGAGTTCCAAGAATAAAACGTGGAAGAGTGTGATGAAGACTATTTCCTTCTCATAAGTTTATTGCTACATTTACATGCCATACCACAGCTCATGAAATTAATCACCAGAGTTAAATTCCAGCAGGTCTTAATTGAAAATCTGACTACATGTCAACTATACCCACACTCATTTCATGGTTCATCACACACTACTACCACCTCATAAAGTCCGTCAGGCTCAGAACACTTGACATACATCAGTATTTGTGATGCTGAGGACCATCAAAATTCAGGAACAGTACTTGCATTATATCAACTAGAAAATTCTGGCTCATACGATGTCACACATTTCTTGGATGTGACCCAGTGAGGAATATCAATTGAGTGATTGCATAAATCTAAGGCTGCCGATGATTTGCGAGCAAATTCAGTTGAATAATTCTATTCTGGTCATATTAGTATTTTACCAGGCTTAATGTTAGATGCTCTCAGATACAAGCAACTTCAATTGTTTGAACTTAGTATTACATAGTATGAGTCAAAAGAGTTAATGTGTGGTTAAAGCTCGCCTCTCTTCTGCTGAAATGCATTTCCTGAAATTGGATTGCTTTCCAATATCCCCGTGAATTATCTTTAGTACATAAGAGAATATTTCTCTCTCTTCATTCTCATATACTCATAAAATTTTCCCGATTGTTCTAGCAACTGAAGGAAGAGTTTATGGTATTTGCCATGTTCTTCCCAAGACTGATTTAACTCATTTACATGCATTCTGTGTCGATCCAAGAACAAAACCCAGAATGCAGGATTCGTCTCTAAACACAGAAGCGTTGTGGGAGCCATCCCGCCAAAAACTGTCGAAGGAGATCGGACGCATTGTACCAAACTGTCGGCCGATGTTATCGTGTTACCTCTGTCGACGGCCTCTGACGACCGTTGTCCGAGTCACTCCGACCGCAGCCTAACGCATACGTTACTGCACGTGATATTTACAGGTCTTACGCGGTTACAGCGACCGTGTCCAGCGGTCAGCGAGTTACTACTTGAGACCACTTTACTACTACGTATCTACGTATTTAAATAGACTCTCGATAATATACGACAATGTTAAGGAATTTATTGGGTACCTTTTCACTGACTGACTCACTACACATACATGCGACACATCTTCCGAAAGACGAAAACGAATTCCCTAACTGTTTTTCGCTGTCGTGTTTATATGTTCAAGTCCAAAGCGGATTTGCTTGCCCATTTAAATATGGCGCCTGAAAAACAGCTGTTGCAGTTTCTGATGTCAGCACAATCGCTGTTTCTCTTCAACTAGACGAGGTGTAAACAGACGAAAATTTCTAAAAATAAGATGAAACCTGACAGCTAAGGCACGTTTCAAAACCGGTTGCGTTTACATAGGAGCAACAGTCGATTGCAGAATTGGAAAACCGGCGACCAGAAGCGGGTTTCCAGAACCGATTTTGAAGTGTTTACATGTCCACCGAGAAGTGGTATTGGGGAATCGGTCTACGAAATGCGGTTTTGGAAGCCCCACGTAAACAAGGTGCATGACCACTCAGAAGTGGTATTGCGAAATCGGTTTACGAAATCCGGTTTTGGGGACCACATGTAACCGGGGTGACTGATTTCCCGTCAACTAAGTTCAACATTGAGCTCGGTTACTCCCTTGATTTCTGGTCAGCATTTTGACATAACGAAATCAGTTACCGAAAAGGTTTTGTAATTGGTTATCATTTTGGGATCCACATTAAAGACAATTATTTATGTTTTAAATTTGAGACAAATAATAGTTGTTTTTTTTTTAATTTCCCAAAGCAAGTAAACGTCACAGCTTTTGAAGTCTCAAGTCAGTGAATGATAGCACAATAGTCCATCACTAGATGTTTCGAACGGATAATTTTAAATTGTCAAAACTTTTAGATTTTGATTGCTGTTTCACTCCCAATAGCGAGATTTTCGTCAGAAACCACGGTAAAACATCTTCAAAGTAAAGCCATGCTACAGTGCGATTAACGCTGTGGAATATCTTCCGCGTAGCTTCATGCCAGTCAAACACTAACAAGTTGCACAGCTGATTGATATGACAAAATGGTTGGCTGGCCTCGGTGGGGTGTTGGAAAAGTTTGTCATCAAAAACCTTGACTGGAAAAATGGATGGCCCAACTACACAAATAATGGCCACAGAAAATCATGACGCCGTTAGAGACATCAAATGTGAGCTTGACAACGAACTGGAGCAAAAAGAAGTTGGGTCGCAATATGTCATCGGAGGCAGCGGTGGATCTAGTGCCAGATATTCAGAAGCTAACGGGGATACGTCAAATGACAGTTGTGCCAGAATATCTAACAGTGTCCATGGTAATAATCATGGTAGTGACGGTATCTCACACAGTCATCCAGATAGTTCAAACTCTTTTGGTGATACGTTAAACACAAGTGGCCTTGACAGTACTACTCTCAAGTTAAAGGAAATCATAGAAGACACAATCAGGTATGACTTTCAGTGACATTGTTTGGTTTGGCAATGTTTCTTATTAGCAAGCTAATCCCTTTCGTTTACTTTTTCATTTTTGCATGTTTGTTTAAAGTGTGGATTGAAACAGAAATGAAGAATCCATAATTTATTAGTCCAATGCACTTTTACTGCAGATAGATTTATTTGTGACATATTATTTATTTAGTAAATATTATCGGTATTTGTTTATTATTTATGTTTGTAAACAATCTCTGCCTTGTGAAAAATCACAAAACTAAATAACCACCTGTAATACATTCACATTAAGAGAAATTTATGACTCCACTACGTATTTCTCCATTAATTTTATTCACTTTTAGTATGTGAACGTGTTGGCAAACTCTTTCTTAACTTTATAATCCCTGGTTTGTTTCTTAAGGAACGTAATTTGTATTGTAATGTATGTACAGTGCAGTAATTGCTTTATATCATGCAGGTGCTTAGTGTAGGGTTTAAAAAATTTGAATTTTGTAATTGGTTTCTGTTCTCCACATCCGTTTATCTCCCTTGAGATTAAATATTTTACATCAGAACACGAGAGAAACTTTGATGGTGATTGTATTGTCTGTGGTGTTAGTACATTATTTGTTAAAAGTAACAAAATAAGCGTGAATAATTGTAATATTTCCGATAATCATTTTGGACCCACCCTTCTTTTAGATTCTTTAGTGCTTCATCCTAATCCTAGCCATTTGTTTTCTGACATTTAGCTCTTCTGGTTCCTTTTCTCGTCCAGTGAATTACTTTTCCACAAGGATCTGTGTGTGAAATTCGAACATATCTGTGGTGATGATACTGTAAGCTGCTTACCTTCCAGTAGGTAGCAGTTTTCAAGCATTTATGTTCTATATCTTGGTTCTAATACGTCGTTTTTTTACATATTCAGAACAGTCCTGCAATGCATTATGTTGTTTCTTTATGACTTCATGCCATCCCTGAATAATATTGTTGTTATACAGTGTTGTTAATGAAAGCTCTTGTGTTGCGTCATTTATTGGAAATGAAAGATTTTGGGTCCTAAGGAGTAACACTGTAACTGTATAGCACTGGACTTGTATCTGTTGAATACTGGAATGATCCTGCTCAATAAATTGCATCTTATTTTATTTCCCATCATTGTGTAATGGTGAAAGTACTCTATCTGTTATATGCTGTGGACAGGAAATTGAAGTTTAAATTTTCTAGTGAAGGGGATAGTGGTACAAGGCAGAGACGTTGGACTCAAATTTGTGTGCATGGTGGTTCAAATCATCTGAGCACCCAGATTTAGGTTGTCAGTTGTTTCCCCAAGTTGCGTACAATGTGCACCAAGATGGTTTTGGATAGTGCAGATTTCCCTCACCAAGCTAAACTCGTGTCACGTCTCTCATGACGTCATTGTCTGAACTTTAAACCTAGATATTATTCCTCCTCTTCTTTTTTTCTTTTTATAAACTTTCCTTACATTGTTTTGTAATTGAGTATAAAATGTTACTGAATGGCATCAGGTAACCTGAAAACACCTTGCACCATTTCTTACAAAAAATAAGAATAATAATAGTAATGTAGTTTGGGTCATTGTGGAATAGTGAGAAGGGACAGAGCAGTGAGCAGCAGCAGTTATCTCAGATGAGAAGGAATTGAATTAGGTATTAATAAGCCTATTTTTATTATTTTTTGTTTCACAATTTTAATTCTAATGTTAGTTACGTGTAAAATATACTGTTATTGTTTTATGCAGAAACAAAATTTGAAGCTATAAGAATGACTAACTGGGGTACAGTATGGTGCCTCGTAATATGCACACATGCGGTTTTCAGTTAATGTTTGGTAGTGGTTCCCCTTTCAAGTGTGGTGTTGCCCAGTGTCTAGGGTAAGTTGAAAGATGACAATCAGTCTGATGGTTGACAAAGTGAGAGAGTATGAACAAGAAATAGGGTCTGTAGTAACAGATTGATCTGTAGTGTAGCCGAAGATCTATACAACTCACTTATTCATTACGAATAATTCAAATGTGGAAAGATAAATTCAGAAAAGCTGTGTTAAATAATAGACAAATCTCTGACAGCTATAGTTTTCATGTATCTCGCATAAACAAAAATTGTCTGTGTAGAACGAGGCACTATGTAACTCTTATCCTGTTTTATGTTTAGTAAGACAATAGGGAAGTATGAAAACTGATTATGTAACCCAGTTGACTTGATAATGCGAACAACTTACAAAGTTGCCAGATCTCCAAAATATGTGTAATTTTATATAGTAAACTATTCTGCTCTTGTTGTTAATCTTTTAATTGCTTTTAGCATGGATGAAATACCAATGTTATAAATTATTTTCGTACACTTGAATGATTCACAACAATTTTAAGTGATTTGTAGCAATTTGTAGAAAATTACAGGCAATAAAAAGATACACATCAGTTTATGATTCATGAAGATGTGTGTTAAATGCTGGGCAGGATAATATTGTGAAATTCTGAGTATCAAGTAACAGAGCTACCATAACGTACACTAAGTCTGTTCAATTCAGGCACTAAAAGCACATACAGAATGGGGAGAATATTGGTGAACTAATAAAAGTCTCTAGACTGAACAAAACAGTTTGGTTTTACATGAAACCAGGAAAGATGCAGGTGGAATATTAAAAGAAGGCAACTACAAAATATGAAAAAAGTATTAATTCTGTTTTGTACGGGACACAAAATAATGATCAACTGAACCTACCGATACTGGGTGTTGACTTCATCCCGTAACATAATGATGGTGTGGCTTATGAAGTCATACATTCACAAACAGAAAGAAAGCAGAATATTGACAATATTCCCTTTGCATCTGTAGGCCTATTACTTTTTTTATGTTTTGTTGACTATCTGATCTCTAGCATAGCTTGAGGAATGGATTAGTATGGAAAAAGACAGTTCGATGGTGAGCTGGTGAAGGCAGTGAATGTGAATATGAAGTCTTAGCTGTGATGACATACTGATTTGTAGCATAGCCTGAGGTCTAGGGTAGGTGGTAAGGTGTCAATGTGGTTGTGAGTTGGCAAATTGATTTCAGTATCTTAAAATTGATTCCTAAATCAGTCTAATTGGATGGTGTATATTAAGCAGTCAGCTGTGAGGTTGGTCTGAATGCTGTAGTCCTTTACTAGACTTGCAGTTATTAAACACCAAAATATCGTTGTCTGCATTTAACTTTTGAGATGACCAGACATGTTATTTCTCGACCTCGACCTACAATAACATGAAATTTTTCAAATGTATAAAATATTGACATTGAAATGTAAAGCCATCCATTTGCTGCACTGCTTATGAGACTCAAATAGAGGTAAAAACCACATAAAGTGGCAAAATATCTTATAACCATGTGTTGGCTGAACTTGAAACCTTTGGTAAGTATCCTAACAACAGCACTGTCAGTAAAACATGTGACCATTGTGGTTGAAAATAATTTCAGGAAATTATCGCGGGAGTTGGATAAGTTTATCTGGGTGGGATCTAGTTGTTAACCACATCTCTCAAGTTTTAAACCAAGGTGTGTGTTGGATTGCTACAAGTATAACAATAGTTTAAAATTGGGAATGTAAGAATTTACTTTTCAAGATTGAGAAAATTTTGAGTACTACAAGTGGCCCACATTTTGCTTATAACTGATAAATGCAAAATACTATCACCATCGAAGCTCAACAAAGAGGAAGATTTAAGATGATGATGCTGCAGTTGGGAGGGAAAATTCAGTATGTAGCTGTAATCAGTGAACTCAGAGAGATAGGTCTTTATAAATATCCAGCGTTAATTATCTTTTGCACACTTTTATATGTAATTTGTTGTTCGCTTACTCTCTGTATATGTATTGGCAACTTCTTAAAATCATGTTGGCACTATTTGGAAAGTTGCATTTAACACTATCAAACTACATTTAAATTTAATTGAATTCAATTACTTTTTGTTTCTGTCTCTCTGTATTTGACAAATTTTCTTGTTTTATTTTGTGTTTGCACTCTGTAGTATATAAAAGTATATTTATAGCATGTAAAAAAAGCTTTGGAGTACATGCAATACATACGCTTACAGTTAAACTTGATTAGTTGCTGAGCATAGTTTGACTCAGTGATTTACTGTACATAATATTGTGCTGAAATTAGATGCTATTGCTGTTCTCTGCTGTAGATGATGTTTTTGTCAAATAAAGAAAAATCAGTTGGCAAAATCTCAGATGCCCATAAAGAGAATATTATGAAATTCTGGACATCAAGTAACAGTGTGAGCCAACAAAACATAAATAAGCCTGATGGATTCAGACATTAACACAGCTTTGCAGAAGTGGATGCTGAATGTGTATACTGTTGGTGCATTGGTAAAGACCATTATCAGAACAACATTTAACTGTACATAAGACCAAGAAAGATCAGAAGAGATGTGAAGAAAATGTAGTTGCCAAATTTGAAAAATTATGGTGCAAATAAGCTCTTCTATAAATACAATGATGATTTACCCAAAGTAGAACAGGGCTGTTAGCCGGATTAAAAACTAATGGGGTCTGGCATGCCGGCCACTGTGCATGTGGATTGTAGATGCCTTTTACCATTCATGTAGGCAATTTCTGAGCAGGATCTATATTTTCAAATCAGATTAGTAGTGCACTAACTATTAATTACAGCCTACTCTCACAAATGGCGTCCATTGTGTTATGATGTAATTTCTGATGGAAAATCGTGAGACATATGGAGGCAGTCTTGATAGTGTAGCATAAAATGAGAAAACTGGGTCCCTAAGCAGATGGGATATTAATGTATCCTAGACATATTTAACCACACCTGCAAATCAGTAGTCTGGCACATATGGCTAGGGAGGTACCAGGTAATTTATAGCAAGATTTAATGTGTATTAACTGCTAGTTATTTCACTTGATTTTTTTGGGTTGGTTGTCCATATTGTTAGATATTTAGAATATGACCTAAGAAAATTAGTTCTCCCATGGAATGGCAGTTTCAGTAAATGAAGAGGAAAAGTTTGTTTTTCACACCTTTCATTCTTGATTGCATTCTCAAAGTTAATGTACTGATTGATTTGAGAACTGTTGGCAGTATTTGTGTTCGATACATTGCTCTTTTCCTCCATGTACCCCATTCATTTACTGAGCTAAAGACATACTTTCATACTCTTTTTGCAGTTTCTACGTTTTCTGATGTTGTCGTCGTCTGTTGTTTATTCATTAAATTCGTGTTGTCATGGCAATAAAAATTGTACAGCACTTCACTTTTGACCCACCTGTTCAGTGAGTTGTCCTGACAGGATTACTGGTATTGAATAGTGTCTTTTGTTGGTAGCAGAGTCATTCAAAGTTTCTCTAGATTTCTAGAGTTTCTCTAGATTTGACACCTTTAGAAGAATATGCATTGTCTTAACTTCTTGTATTGCACGAGTCTTTGTATGATACCATATTCGCAAGCTCAGAGTATCTATTTGTACAGTAATCAAAATGTCCTGGGTTCATTCCCAGCCACTGCTTAAAATTAGAATAAAAATCAGCACCAGTGGCAGCAAAACACTCCCAGTACAATGAGTCAGCCTTGTTCTGAGAATGTGAGGGCGGAGGAGCGTGTAAAGTTTCAGAGCAGCTTCTTCCTCTTCAGGTGGAAAACTGCCACTAAAAGGCAATCGGCAGTGTGACCTTAAGAAATTAGCACAGTCAGAATATTGTAATGAACTGCAGGAAGGCCTGCAGAGAATTAATGAATGGTGTAGGGTCTGACAGTTGATCTTGGATGTAAATAAATCTACGTTTACATATGTACTCTACAAGCCACCATATGGTGTGTGGCGGAGGGCACCCTGTACCTCTACTAGTCATCTCCATGTCTGTTCCACTCGCAAATAGTGAGAGGAGAAAACGACTGTCTATACGCCTCCGCATGAGCCCTAATTTCTTGTATCATAACTTCATGATGCATGTGGTGAAATGTATGTTGGCAGCAGTAGAATCATTCTGCAGTCAGATTCAAATGCTGGTTCTCTGAATTTTCTCAGTAGTGTTCCTTGAATAGAACACTGCCTTACCCCCAGGGATTCACATTTGAATTCCTGAAATGCCTCCATGACACTTGCATGTAGTTTAGATCTACTGGCAAAAAATCTACCAGCTCGCCTCTTGAGTTGCTTCAATCTGACCTGGTATGGATCCCAAACAGTCAAATGGTACTCAAGAATAGGTCGCACTAGAGACCTTCCACTCACATAAAAAACAAAGGACCCCAATAAACTTTGGGACAGTGTTGCAAATTGCGAGCTCTGCTTGTATTCCATGTTTGAGGTGAGCAGCTTTCACCATCTCTGCCTGCTGCCTGTGTGAACTGACAACGGCCTCAGAACCCATGTGACAGGTGTCATTGGTGCCAATGAGAGCCACAACTTGCAGACAACTGCATCCCACACACTTGATAGCCACAGGCAAGGACACCTCCATGTCTTGGATGAAGGAGTTTATGGCCCCCACCTTGGATTAGGTCCCCATGGCAGACGTTCTGAGGGAACATTGCCTTTCTTTCCAGCCGTGAATGCTGTTTTCCTAAGGGGCTCCATAATGCAAATAATGTTGGAGCTCTTGATAACTAACAAACCCCTATCCACGTGTGCCTGCTCCGAGCCTGCTGAAGAAAAAGCTACCTGTTCACTCACAGGACAGATAGGTGAGGCCACACGGCCAACCTCCACATTGGCCTTCTGCCTTGAGCGATGTGAACATGTTACCACCAATCACTCGCCCCACAGAGAGGGTGGATCCACCATATCAGGTAAACTAGGAGGTGCCTTGGAAGCAGAACCCACGGGCGAGATAAGTGACACCTGGGATTTCCCATGCAATGCTCCAGGTTCTCTGCCACCACTACACCCTGAGCCAGCATCCTGAAGGTGGCTGACCATAGACAAAAGAGCATTCTGCTGTTTGGGTAGTGTGGCCAGTTCCCCCCTGCATCTGCACACTGTGTGCACATATCCTACCAATGCTAGCAAGACTAACTGAAGACATAAACTATAAAAGTGGACAGAAACCTAGATATGTGACTTGCTACCCTCCTGATGTGTCACCAATGGATGCAGATGCCTTAATGAGCTAGATAGCTGGCTGTTCAGAAGACATGAAAACTGTGCTACAGCCTCTTAAATAGAAAAACACCCACAATATTTAAGAAATATACTATGAGGAAAACACAGCAAAAGATAAATACATAACTTGCCACTCCGGAGGTGGGGCCTGAAATGTAATGTATTGCACACTCATAGGAGAACAGATACACTACCATGCAGTTAAACTGTTGGCAACAAGTCACAGTAAACAATAACTCCCATAAACATCTACATCTGTACTCCATAAGCCACCTTGCTTAGTGTGGCGGAGAGTACAGGGTGTCCCACTGAAACCTCCCTGATTTCAAAGACCCAGGGGGAAAAAAACACAGTAGATAAGACAATGAAAAATGCACCTCATTGTAGAGCATCTCGAAGACTTTATTTATTTATCATCAGTACACCTGTACATGTGAACCATTTGTAGCACGAAGAATATCGAGTCTCTATTCAATTTCTTGCCAAGTTCTGTGTAACATTTCTTCTGTTATTGTTGCAATCGCATTAGCGATGTTGCAATGTAGGAGTATAGTCCACTTTGGTCGCATACGTGCGGTCCTTCACGAATCCCCATATGAAGAAATCAAGCAGGGTAATGTCAGGTGAATGTGGTGGCCAGGCAATGAGTCCTCCACGTCCGATCCAACAATTGGGAAATTTCCTATCCAGGAACTTGCAAACAGCCATTGACCCATGTGGCGGAGCTCCATCTTGTTGAAAAATGATGTTGGGTTGCAAGTCTAGTATGTGAGGGTACACAAACTGCTCCAACATGTCCAGATACACTGACCCATTCATTGTTTGTTCTGCTAAGAAGACCGGTCCAACAGTCCTGTCGTGCATTAACCCGCACCAGTCATTTAGTTTAGGGATATCACGAACATGTTCAATGACGACGTGCAGATTTTGCGAACCCCAAATCCGAACATTATGCCTATTAATCCTTCGTGATAGATGAAAGGTTGCCTTATCTGAGAATAAACATCTTTCCAGGAAGCTGGCATCCATATCAGTAGGCTGCAGCATATCCGCAGCAAATTGTTGTTGGTGTGGTTTGACGTTCGGCATCAGATGTTGCAGAATTTGCACTTTGTAGGCACATGTACGAAGACACTGGTGAACTACATGATGCAATGTTGATCGAGGTACATCAGATGGCCTAGATACTTGAATTGACTTGCGTGGACTTCTGAGAAACGTTTGTCTGATGTCCTCCACTGTTTCTTCTGAAACTCTATAACGTGCACCACCAGAATGTTTCAGAACACTTCCTGTTGCCAGAAACTTCCTATACCAGTCCTTAATTGTTTTCACATCAGGTGGATCACATTCATATACACAACGATAATTTCTTTGCACAGTAATCGCCTATTTTGTTTATGCACTGCACTGCTGTGGAGTTGCCATTTTCACTTCATGTGACCATGCTGCAATACATTACATTTCAGGCCCCATCTGTTGGCTGATGCACACCTCCGGAGTGGGAAGTTACGTATTTATCTTTTGCTGTGTTTTCCTCATAGTATATTTCTTAAATATCGTGGGTGTTTTTCTATGTAAGTGGCGGGGGGTATGCCCTCATCGCATATTCCACTTTGGGGGCCTCCAGCTGCTCCGTGGATGGGGCACTTTGCCTGCCTTTCTTCCTCTCCTCCCTTTCTGCCTTGTTCCTTTTTCTAGGCTTTGTTGACCTTCGGTAGACCTTGGGGTTTTCTTACCTTGGGTTCCGCACACTAGTCCCTTCTTTGATGTGTGGTTTTGTTCACTTGCTTGTTCCAGGTAGGAAGAACCTGTGGCCTTGTAGTTCAGTCCCTTTAATCATTAAACCGACTGACCAACCAACCAACCAACACTTAAATCCTTCAGCATAACAGTAACAGACCACACACAAGCACTGTTACATCTGCAACAATTCGACACCTTTGGTTCACTGTCATCAGTCATTCTCCATATGGTCCTGACCTGACCCCATCCAATTTTCATCTATTTACAGAAGTTAAAGAACACCTTAGAGGACTTCACTCTGATAGTGATAAGCAGTGATGGAGGTTGTGACTCTGTCAGCAAAATGAAACATTGTACAGTGACAGTATCAACAAATTGGTCTCTCATTTGGAGAAATGTGTTCATTACCAGAGTGACTGTTAAGAAATAATTACGTAGACATGAAGAATAAAGATGTAGAATATCAATAATGTTTATTTTATTTAAAATGCTTTAAAGAGTTTTCACACAAAGAATTTGGAGGCATTACTTTTCATGAGGTCCTCGTACATGTAAAAGTCAAGTATGAAATAAGGGGAAAGATGGGGATGATTTTGTTGGTGTTAGACCTGTTCCCTTTTTGCTTTTCTCTGGATTTTAAATTGAATTTTAGAGTTCAGTTTCTTGCTTTAACATAGAGCTGTACATACATACATCTTTTATTGTAATAAACATTGTAACATATTTTTGAATGATGTTAGACGTTTTGCATGGTGCATTACTCAGTTATGTTCATAGGCAGTATGAGATACCATGATGTGACTGAATTTCGAAACTGCATCTAGTCTTGATGGATATAGACCGTAGATTTCTTGATGTCATCCATTTTGTTATTATTTATGGTCAGTACAGCTATGTAGACTGTCTTTGAAAGGAGTTTCAAAGATTGCACTACTTTTCTCAGCCTCAAAGTGTCCATAATCAAGTCAGTAATATTCATGTTGTGTGTAATGCAATGCCAATTTTCAACTGAAAATGTCATCTCACTGTATTTTGAGATAGTGAGAGCCCTTTTTCAGGTGTCTAGGGATGACTTTACCGTACAAATCATTGTTTAGACAGCTTCTTCTATAGGATGTAGACCACCATGACCTCTAGTCTGTAAAAGAATCCACCTTCATTTGAAAAATGGAAAACTGGTAATTTTTCAAGGGTGTTTTACGAGTTCAGCAACATCATTCACTAAAGTGTCTTCCCTCTTCCTTCACATTCCTTCTAATTATCCCCAAATCCCAATCATTCAGCATGAACAAGTAGCCTCTAATGCAAAAAATAGCTTTAATGTCAGTGAACCTTTTGATCTTGCACATCACCACAGTCATCCTAACCAGAGTATTGTTTTTGTTCTGGCCCACACAATTGACCCCTAACATGTATAAAATTTTTATTTCTTTATCAGTCGTATTTTCAGTGGCAATTCAACTTGAGCCCTGTCCTCTCTCATCTTCATGGTAGATGAAAAATTGGCATTTCCCATGAAGGTAGGTTATGCACACTGAAAACATTCACAGTAAGTTGTCCCAAGTATGAGGTGAGGTGCCCTCAACACAAATGCAAGGTAGAGAGATGCCAGTGAAGTCAATACAGATTTCAACATGTCCCGGACTACTTCCCTGTCTGCAGTAAATAGAAAATTGAAGCTGTTGCAAGACTCTCGTTATCATGCAAAAAGGTTTCCTTTTTGTGGTAAACAACAGACTGATCCTCTCAGAACCATAATTATCAAAAAATAGAAATTTATAAATTTCGGACGAGTTGCCTTTCTGCAGTAAGCAAGTCATATACAGGGTGTAGACAAACATATGGAAACATCAAAAACAAAACACATCACCATGCCTAATATGGTGTACAAAACCATTGACATTCAACAAAACTGCTTTCAGTCATCTCAGAATTGATAAATACTGGTCCTATTTGGTTTTAGGGGACTCTTGTACCATTCTCTCTTCAAAATAGTGGTGAGTTGAGGTAATGATGATGGAGGTAGATAGTGATCATGCACCCCTCTACATTCATATGATTTATCAACCTAGAAAAAGCATTTTACAAAGTAAAATGGTGCAAGATTTTCTAAATTAGGGGTGAACTAGAAGTCAGATATAGGAAAAGATGGATAATATACAAATATACTAAGAGGAATCAATGAGAGTGGAAGACAAAGAAGGAAGTGCTCTGATTACAATGGGTGTAAGACAGGGATGTAGTCTTTCAACTACTGGTCAGCCTCTATAAACATTGAAGAAGCAGTGATGGAAATAGAAGAAAGTTTCAAATGTGGGATTGAAATTTAAGGGAAAGGATGTCAATGATAAGATCTGCTGGTAACATAGCTATCCTCAATGGAAGTGGAGAAGAATTGCAGGACCTGTTGAATGGAATGAATAGTGGAACGGGTACGGAATAGGAACTGAGAGTAAATTGAAGAAACACTGAAGTATTGAAGAGTAGCAGAAATGAGATTAGCAATAAACTTATCATCAAAACTGACAACCACAAAGTAAATGAAGTTAAGGAATTCTGCTACCTTTGAAGCAAAATAACACATTACGAACAAAGCGAAGAGGATATAAAAAGCAAGCTAGCACAGGCAAAGAGGGCATTCCTGGCCAAAAGAAGCCTACTGATATCAGACATAGGCCTTAATTTGAGGAAAAAATTCTGAGACTGTATGTTTGAGCACAGCATTGTATAGTAGCAAATCCTGGACTGTGGGAAAACAGGAAAAGGAAAGAATCAAAGCATTTGAGATATGGTGCTGTAGAAGGATATTAAAAATTGGCTGGCCTTGTAAGATGAGGCATGAGGAGAGTCTATATAGAATCAGCAAAGAAAGGAACATGTGGAAAACATTGACAAGAAAAAGGGGCAGGCTCATAGGACATGTGTTAAGACGTCAGGGAGTAATTTCCACCGCACTAGAGGAAACCTTAGACAGTAAAAACTATATTGGAAGACAGAGATTGGATTACATCCAACAAATACTTTAAGATGTTGAGTACAAGTGCTACTCTGAGATGAAGGACCATATCAAACCAATAAGACATCTGATGGCTTGAAAATATATGTTAGATATATGATGGTTTCATTGTTATGTAGATCCATTTTTCTTGTGATTTAAATTTACTTTCTGTGACATTCTGTATCTGTCAGAATTTTTTACTCAGATATTAGCTACCATATTTTTTGTTCTTGGTTTCCACTTTTTCCATAGTAGCTATCTGATTAAAATGTATTTTCTGTCATCCCGTGTTTCTGTGAGCTGATCTGGTATTATTAATAAAGGAAACAAATTGCAATAACTTCTCTTTTTTCCGCATTGTATTCTTATTTTGAAGTATCTGATTATGATAGTTGATGCAACGTGCAATTGAATGAATTATGTGACCAAGATAGAAGTCATTAAATAATAGATTGTGCATTATATTACCATGCTCTAAATCATAAAAAGTATTAGTTTCATAATATACAACACAGAGTTTGTTTGTTGCAATTTTACACACCACTTTTACATGAGTGCACTGTGTATTTGTTTTTGTGACAAACGTACCTAAAAATAGTATATGCAATCTACCATGAGATATTTGCACTGGTCACAGATAAGTTTAGAACCGGTCGTCTCCTCTTTCTTTGCACAGAAGTGTAACACATTACTTATGATGAAGTAGAAGTTCATCACTGTACGATTAGTATACAAAATGTAACATTTTATTTGCACACCACAATTCTATACTATTACTTGAGTGGCTCAGAAATGTTTCACATGTGATACAGTAAAAGAAATATGTTCTTCCATTTGTAACAGAGTTACATGCAGTCCTGAAGGACTAGAGCAGATTGTGCTTGATTGAGAGAACTTTTTATTTATTCTTGTTCCCTAAATGCTTTAAAGTATCTCAACTGATGGCTTGCTACGTGGTTGAGCAAGTATGTGTTAGACTACAAAGCTAGAGAGTCAAGGTTTGATTGATGTTTTGTACTAGATCTTTTTTACTGTCATTTATAATTTTCACTTCGTAGTACTCTGGGTGTGTAAAAACTGTCAAGTGACACCTTGATTTAAATTCTTTATTAAGTTCCATACCCAACCATAAATAATTGGATGATTTTATTTAGTAATTAGTCAAAAACAAGGGGCAGCACCTCTAATGGAACAATGCTAAGTAAAGTGCAGTGGTGATCATACCAAATTTCAGGTTATTGATTGCTGTACATTTATTCAGTGGAGAATTTGTTCAAACAATTGAGGACTTCCTTCTCGTGAGTGAAAGTAGGGGCATGTGTATAACTGTCCAGTCTGTCATACAATTCTGAATCCAGGTAAGCACACTGGTAGGCTTGGCAACCAAGCAAATTAATAGACACACTGTGGCTAATTTGTCATTTGCATGCAACCCATTGACTCATTGTTGAATCGAAGAGATGGGTACAATTCAGCTGCACTCATTGTTTTAGAGAACATTGCCTCAAGATTTATTTTAGAGAACATTCTTTTCAAGATTGTGGCCATTTACTTTACTGGGAGGATGCAGATGTATCCTGACAGAATTATATTTGAATTTGAATGTTGCTTAGAAACTGAACAGTGCTACCATGGAGTGTATACAGCACTATCAGGGAACCTGGTCTTGGATGTCTTCTGAACTCTGGCTACCATTGCTCCAGATACTGATTGCTGAGGGCTGCAGATTTTCATAGGCAACATTTCAGTCCTGTATGTTTTAGTTAATACCTCCAGAAATTCTGTAATGTTCTAATATGTAGTCAGTAAACTGTCATGGAATAATCTAATTTTTTTAAACAGTGGAAACTCCAGGTCAGAATATCAACAATGTAATGAAAGGATAGATTGCTGCTTACCATAAAAATGACACTTTACGTTGCAGACAGGCACAATTAAGACACTTACACACTAGCTTTTGACCACAGCCTTAATCAGAAAATGAAAGGGAGACACACACACACACACACACACACACACACACACACACACACACACACACACACACACACACACACACGACTGCCATCTCCTGCATCTCGGACCAGAATGCTGTGTTTCAGCAACTGTCATAATAACACACTTTAAAATTAAAATAAAATCTGGATAAAGAAGAGAATTTATTACAGTTTGTTTCCTTTATTAATAATACCAGATCACCTTATAACAACAAGGGACAAGAAAAATACATTTTAATCATATAGCTACTACGGAAAGTGTGTAAACCAAGAACAAACAATATGGGAGCTTGGCATTCTGGTCAGAGCTGCCAGAATGGGTGGTCATTTGCACATCTTCCCTAGACGACTGAAAAATGTGGTTTGGTCAGGTGAGTCCCGATTTCGGTTGGTAAGAGCTGATGGGCCCTTGTTGTCAAGGCACTGTGAAAGCTGGTGTGGACTGCATTTATGTGGAATGGACAGGGACCTCTGGTCCAGCTGAACTGTTCATTCCAGAATGAGATTTTCACTCTGCAGCGGAGTGTGCGCTGATATGAAACTTCCTGGCAGATTAAAACTGTGTGCCAGACCCGAGACTCGAATTCGGGGACCTTTGCCTTTCGCGGGCAAGTGCTCTACCAACTGAGCTACCCAAGCACGACTCATGCCCCATCCTCACAGCTTTACTTCTGCCAGTATCTCGTCTCCTACCTTCCAAACTTTACAGAAGCTCTCCTGCGAACCCTGCAGTACTAGCACTTCTGAAAGAAAGGATATTGCGGAGACATGGCTTAGCCACAGCCTGGGGGATGTTTCCAGAATGAGATTTTCACTCGGGACTGTTCATTGATTGGAAATGGTTGCATTTGACTACTTGGAGACCATTTGCTGCCATTCATGGACTTCATGTCCCCAAACAACAATGGAATTTTTATGGATAACAGTGCACCATGTCTCCAGTCCACAGTTGTTTGCAGTTGGTTTGAAGACCACCCTAGACAGTTCGCATGAATGATTTGGCCACCCAGGCTGTCCAACATGAATCCTGCACTTTGGTGGTATAGCAACCTGACTGTTGCCCACAGTACAGCCCGACAACTAGGAGTGATGGTCTGAGGTGCCATTTCTTTTCATTTGGCTGTCATCCTCGGCACCCTTACAGCACACTGGTATGTCGTCAACATTCTACAACCCCTTTTGTTACCCTTCGTGGCATATCATCTTGGGTTTACATTTCAGCAAGGTAATGTCCACCCAGACATGGTAAGAGTTTGTACTGCTTGTCTTCACGCTTGTCATACTCAGCCTTGGCCAGTAAGGTCGAATCTCTCCCCAGTTGAGAATTTTTGGAGTGTTGTGGGGAGAGCCCTCCAACCATCTCAGAACTTTGACAATCTAATGCGCCAATTGGACAGAATTTAGCACAATATCCCTCGGGAGGACATCCAACAACTCTATCGATCAATGCCAAGCTGAATAACTGCTTGTGTAAGGGCCAGATATGGACCAACACATTATTGACTTGCTCAAATTATGAAGCTCTCTCTCCTGAATAAATCATCAATTTTTTTCTGAAATTGTAATCGTTTATTTGCCTGTACATGTACATGACATCTACAACTTTCTGTCCCATTTGGATTGAAAGTAGTAGGAAAGTGTTCCAGCATTTATTTCCATATTTTGAAGCACCCGATTATCCTGTGCTAAGAGGCGGGGCTACAGATGGTGTGGCTATAATGGAAAACTGGTACATATCACACCATGTCTTCCTATACTACATGAACATATGTAGTTAAGGTTGCAATTTCTGCACTCATGAAGATCAACTCATACTCTGCATACTTAGAATTAAATGATATTATAGATGATGTGCCTCTCAGTGCCTGCTCTTAACCTGATATTATATTTAGAGATATGTCTTCTAAATTCAAGGCAGATTACACAAACTGCACAGCAGTAATGGCATTCTGTGCTAGACAAGAAACTGAACTGAAACTGGAGGAATGGTTGCTCAAAAAGGCAAACTAGATTTGATACACCCAAATAGTGTGTTTTATTTACAAGGTAGTATTCACTATATAATAATTGCCATCATTTTCATTTATCAAGCCACTTTTGCATCCATATAAAGGTGATGCAGTTCTTGAGTGAGTGAGATGTTTCACTTGGTAGTCAGACCACATGAGTGGCTAATCAGGGAGCCTGGTGTAGCTCCTATGCAGAGACTCTCACAGCCTTTCATTTTCCAAAGCAGTGGTGTGAATGGCATCATAAATGAGTTCAAGAAGAAATGTTGAGAGTTGATTGCTAACAGAACAAGTAATGGATGCGAATGAGCACCCCTGGAGACAAAAATTAGGAAATTAAAGTAGTTTTTGTAGAACCAGATCGGACAGTGAAGTCTTAACTGTAATGTGATGGTTATTTCCAACAATGAGGAAATATATATTCATTCCTCCTCCTTCTGGAAATTGAAAACAGTCCTGTTTTGGTTTGCAGTGTGTCATTAACCAGATACAGTTAGACAATCTGTATCAACTTTGTCCTGAAGTGAAAGATTTCCATCTTGATTGTTTTATTTAAATTGGCCTGACAGCATTCTCCTTATAGCAGGAAAAGGAATCAATAATTACGTGATGATTGCATAATTTCAAAGCCAGGAAAGGAGTTCACCACTCCGTGTAGTTAGCATGATGTTAACTTAACCAGCCGTGTAGGAAAGTCTGTTAAACAGATGATGAACTACCACGTTTTATGAATTTTCTAGTCTGAAAAACCTTGATTCACTTTCAGTAAGGTTGGAATTGATGCAGTTTGACTTTTGACTACCTGATCCTGCTGGTGGCATGTGTACAGGAGTCTTAAGAACAATATCTTACCACTTCAATTATTTTTATCTGAAGAGGGCCTGGATTACTTGCTACTAGTATCCTTCAACAGCTTATATCCTTTTACAGGGTAAGAAGTACTCCTGTTCCTCTTATATTTGTTGGATAACAGTAGTTCTGCTTTTGAGTCGGTCACATCATGTCAATTATGTACATCACATCTATCGATTTTCATCCTGTTTTACTTTGTGGTGCATATTTATGTATTTATTTATTTTGTAGAATGTATTTAGAAGTCAGTCTATCTTCCTCAAGAGCCTTTTGCCATTCAAATAAATATTTTTAAATGTTACCTACTGAACAGTAGTCATTTTGTGTTAAGTATTCTCTGGTTGTGGATGAGTTTTCAGGTTTCTGAACTTGACCCAGTCTTGCAGCTAACTATTTAAAGATTTAAAAAATGAACGGGAAACATTGGTCCCAGTTTTATGTATTTTCAAAAAACCAGTTAGTACAGATTTTAAATGTTCATATCATTGTTTTAACATGCTTGAGCTACAAAAGCCCCTCATTCAAAAAACTGTTACTTACAGGCCTAATTTTTACTGAAAAATTAAGATCGTTACCACACCTGAGACACTTAGGAGCAAGGTGAACACTTTGAAGTGCCAAAGCCGATGTATGGGAGAATCTGACAGGTTATTTCTGCTAAATTTTTCAGTGTGTGTTTTGATATATTTTAATTAACTGTATTTATCTTACCAACATATTTACCAGAGCTGCCAGTGTAGTTCTGTCTGTGTGATGATATGATAGTGGCATGGTGAAAGGCACACTGTTACCGTGCCATTTAAGTATACTAGGCCCTTTTAGCTTACTGCACTTCAGCTCATCATTGCATTATATAATTAGTTTTGTATCTTCATGTACATCTATACTTTGTTAACACTCATGTGGTATTTGATGGAGCATACATAACATACCAGAATCATTTTCTGCATTTTTTGTTCCATTTATAGGTGATGTTACAGAAGAAATATTGTTTGTACTCCTCTGTATATACACTAATTTGTCTAATTTCACACTCCTGGTCATTACATGAGAATCTCATTGCAGGGTGTAATATACATCATAACTCATATTAGAATGTGGGCTCTTGGAATTGGTAATTTAAGAAAGTATTCATTGGTTTATATAAGGAAACATTAAGGATTTTTGCCAGAAGTGCATGCACTACTGAACTCTGTGAGCTTGACAGAAACTCAATATTACTATTCCTCATTGGCTATAAAAGTTTTTGAGTGCTGCAAAATCATCGGAAACCTTAAATGAGAGTGACTTTGTGAATAAATGCTTGCTCAATGCCATAGAAACTGTATGATGGGCATATGCAGATCAACTTTTAAATAATAAATTATCTCAGGTTACAGTTACTCATTGTTTGTCATTGCAGAAAGTGCGTGGAACTACTGTATGTAAAAATGCATTTGTTTGCTTTTCGTTGTGCATTTATGAATTAAATGGAATTTTAGGCATGACAGTTTATGCTAATTTTGTGAAGATTTTGATTACTTTTTTCCTAATGGATAAGCTGAAAGATATGACAAAAATATTGTGATATGCAGGTGTGAAAATGTTTACTATTTGTGTAGTTTGTTTGCAGTTGGGGTGTGTGCTATGCAATGTACCTTTTTTTTTTTCATTTATAGTAGCTAAGTTGGATAGTAGAATGAAAAGGTGATGCAAACATTGCATTATATCGAAGTTTTCCCGGCGTATTGACTGGTCCATCATATTTCGGGCTTGCAGCCGGATCACGTTCACATCTTGGCACGATATTTCGGCTAACAAACATGCAGCCATCTTCAGGTGAGTACGAGACTGAAGATTACTGGTGCGCGTCGTTCTATGTATACCGAAAATTGGCGCAGCGGCGCCTGCGCAGTGGAGAAGGCTAATACCGCGCCCCCTATCTAATTTGGCGCGCTCTGCAGCAGGAGCGGGCTGCGCATGCGTAGTAGTGTACCTACATTTGCGCTATCTGTCGTAAAGCGCCTTCGCGCAGCTGAGACGCGGTAGTCGAAAGTATAAAATCAATTTTCGTCAGCCGTCGCACTAGATGCAGACCCATGTCTCTGTGAAGCGATTAAAGAAATTACAAGATCCCATGCTTTATCCATCTGAAAGCCGCCGTCTCTATTAATAAGATCTTTTGCCAATCGTATCTCCACGGACACCTTGATAATGGATTCCCAAAAAGATCTAGTTGTCGCTAAAATTTTTGTTCCACAATAATCCATGGAGTGTCCCGTCGAAATACAGTGTTCTGCTATGGCTGATTTGTTGGGCTGTAGTAGACGTGTGTGGCGATCATGCTCCACGCATCTTACCCGTACTGTGAGAGTAGTTTGGCCAATGTAGGATTTGCCACATTGACAAGGGATCTTATAAATACCCGCCTTCCTCAGACCCAGATCGTCCTTCACAGAGCCAAGCAAAGCCGATATTTTCGTAGGTGGTCGGAAGATCACTTTAACACAATGCTTCTTTAAAATCCTTCCTATTTTAGAGGAGAGGTTACCCACATACGGAAGAAACGCCCTGGACCTGACCACCTCTTTGTCTTCTTCTTCTTGTTTCTCTTTACATTTCTTCTTTGTTACAGCTGTGCGGATTTGGCATGTAGAATATCCATTCTCCCTGAAGACGGATTGCAAATGTTCTAATTCTTTAGGAAGGCTGTCCTTATCAGATACCACATGTGCCAGGTGCACCAGAGTATGCAGCAAACCCATGGTTTGTGCAGGGTGGTGGCAGCTTGTCGCCTGCAAATACAGATCTGTGTGTGTGGGCTTCCGGTAGACGGAGTGCCCCAAAGATCCATCGGTTCTACGATTGACAAGGACATCCAGAAATGGCAGACATCTATCTTTTTCTACCTCCATGGTAAACTGAATATTCTTGTGAATGGAATTCAGATGTTTTAAGAATCCTGCCAGTTTTTCTTCTCCATGGGGCCAAACTACAAATGTGTCATCCACATAACGCCAGAAGACTTTCGGTTTAAATTCAGCCGACTCGAGTGCCTTCTCCTCAAAGTCCTCCATAAAAAGGTTTGCTACCAGAGGGGACAATGGACTGCCCATGGCAACACCGTCAACTTGTTCAAAATATTCATTATTGAATAAGAAATAAGTTGAGGACAGGCAATGATGAAATAATGCTGTTATGTCAGCTTTGAACCTTCTGCTAATGAGTACCAGTGAATCCATCAGTGGAACCTTAGTAAATAAAGAGACGACATCAAAACTCACTAATAAGTCAGAATTGTGGAGTTGGAGCGACTCCAGTCTACTAATAAATCTGATATGGACAGCCTTCCTAAAGAATTAGAACATTTGCAATCCGTCTTCAGGGAGAATGGATATTCTACACGCCTAATCCGCACAGCTGTAACAAAGAAGAAATGTAAAGAGAAACAAGAAGAAGAAGACAAAGAGGTGGTCAGGTCCAGGGCGTTTCTTCCGTATGTGGGTAACCTCTCCTCTAAAATAGGAAGGATTTTAAAGAAGCATTGTGTTAAAGTGATCTTCCGACCACCTACGAAAATATCGGCTTTGCTTGGCTCTGTGAAGGACGATCTGGGTCTGAGGAAGGCGGGTATTTATAAGATCCCTTGTCAATGTGGCAAATCCTACATTGGCCAAACTACTCGCACAGTACGGGAAAGATGCGTGGAGCATGAGCGCCACACACATCTACTACATCCCAACAAATCAGCCATAACAGAACACTGTATTTCGACGGGACACTCCATGGATTATTGTGGAACAAAAATTTTAGCGACAACTAGATCTTTTTGGGAATCCATTATCAAGGAGTCCGTGGAGATACGATTGGCAAAAGATCTTATTAATCGAGACGGCAGCTTTCAGATGGATAAAGCATGGGATCCTGTAATTTCTTTAATCGCTTCACAGAGACATGGGTCTGCATCTAGTGCGACGGCTGACAAAAATTGATTTTATACTTTCGACTACCGCGTCTCAGCTGCGCGAAGGCGCTTTACGACAGATAGCGCAAATGTAGGTACACTACTACGCATGCGCAGCCCGCTCCTGCTGCAGAGCGCGCCAAATTAGATAGGGGGCGCGGTATTAGCCTTCTCCACTGCGCAGGCGCCGCTGCGCCAATTTTCGGTATACATAGAACGACGCGCGCCAGTAATCTTCAGTCTCGTACTCACCTGAAGATGGCTT
This sequence comes from Schistocerca piceifrons, assembly GCF_021461385.2. Taxonomy (NCBI): domain Eukaryota; kingdom Metazoa; phylum Arthropoda; class Insecta; order Orthoptera; family Acrididae; genus Schistocerca; species Schistocerca piceifrons. The sequence goes on from NC_060149.1 coordinate 801,594,876, forward strand.
CATGTTTGTTAGCCGAAATATCGTGCCAAGATGTGAACGTGATCCGGCTGCAAGCCCGAAATATGATGGACCATTGCATTATATCTTTTACTAGGAGATATGTTGTTCAAATATTTCAAAAATCACCAATATAGTGAAGCAGGTATCCACATAGTAAAATTTCATAAACAGTCATAAAATCTTCCTTAGATTGTACTCCGTAGCTATAGTAAGGTATTTTATCTATGTGGTATTAGGTTGAAACTAGCTTCTCATCAACATCTATGAGATCTGTCAGATGATGATTTAAATTGTTGAAACTAGTTTCAGCATAATAAAGATTTTAGCACCATTTTGGTGGTATATATAAAAATGTCTTTCTGTAATTCCACCCCCCTATGGGTCTAGGGTTTGGAATAGGCTCAAGGTATTCCTGCCTGTCGTAAGAGGCGACTAAAAGGAGTCTCACGCTTTTCGGCCATATGAGTTCAGGTCCCATTCTATGGCTTGACCTGCCACTTTCAAAATTCTAGAGAAATGCAGGCCATATGGGGAAGGACACCTTATGTGGTGCATGAGTTATCCATTGTGCCCTCAGATTCGATCTCCAGAATCTCTTGTCATGGCTTTGCATCTCCACCTGTGATTCAACTATTTGGGCGAGGACACTTTCCGGGGTATGCCATCTCCTTCCATTGTCTCCTGTCCTCTTTCGTCCATATGACAATATTGGACTTCTCTGCGCCTAGTATCCAGCACGGTAGCCAGTCTGCTGTGGTGGGGCCGTCATGTACCCATTTGGTGGTAGCCCCCTGAGAACAGAGGGATTGCACTGTTGATGCCTGAGCTGTAAACTCCCCACATATGCCAAGGAGTAGATGCCTGTCTTCCTGGGGCATCAGCACTCCCGGCAATAGCCGTCATGCCAGTTGGCCTTTGCTGTGGCTGGGTGGCGCTCATGGGGAGAGCCCCTGATTGGAGTGGGTGACATCAGGGTGGGTGACCCGCAATGAAGCAGACTAAGTCATCTCTTGCTGGTGATCGTATGGCACCAGCAGTCTCTAAGAAGGGCAAGGTCAAATACAATGCCGACAGGTCTGAACCTAAATCATTTCCCTCTCTCGCTACACCATGGGAGGAATGTAGTCTTGATTCAGACAGCATCCCCAGCCCAATCCCAAGTGTTACTCACCTGTGACAAGCTGGGTGATATTCCTGTTTCCATCACTCCTCATAAAAGCCTCAACATGGTCCAGGGGACCATTTTCCATCGCGATCTCCTCTTGCAGTCTGACGATGAGCTCCACACCAATTTAGAATGGCGGGGTGTTCATTTCATCCGACACATTTACAGGGAACCCAAAGACAACAGGGTTGCTACCAGTGCCTTCATCTTGGCCTTTGATGGTGGTTCATTGCCTGAAAAGGTCGAGGTCATGGTTTATCGCTGTGATGTTACACCATACGTCCCTCCCCCTATGTGGTGCGTTAAGTGCTGGAAGTTCAGGCACATGTCGTTCCGCTGCACTTCCAGCACCACATATCGAGACTGCGGACATCCACTGCTCCCAGATACTCCATGTGCTGTGGAGAGCACCACTCCCCCTGCTCTCCAGACTGCCCAGTACTCAAAAAGGAGTGGAAAATCATGGAGTACAAGGCCCTGGACCGGTTGACTTACAGAGAGGCTAAACGTAAATTTGAAATATTACACCCCATTCAGTTGACGTTGACATATGCTGCAGCTACGTCACCATTGCCATCCCAAGTGCCAGTGGTTCTTCATTCCGTGCCACAAACAGTGAGCCCTCCTGGCCACCAGAATACATCCACCTCCTTGGTGGTAGGTGGCAAATCTTCCTTCGTTGCTCCCAAAGCACTTACTTTTGGAGCAAGGAACCCCCCCCCCCCCCCCCCAAATGCAGGGGACATCGGTCCCCTCCCCCCTGCAGGAGAAGCAAAAGCCTCCTTCGGCTCCTCTCTTGCGGAAGGGGTCCCTTGGGGCCCTCTCTTCCGAGGTCTCTACTAATGCCACGGCGAACACTCACCAGTGGCTCAAGGAGCCAAAAGCTGCTGGACAAACAGCTTCACGGTCTTCCTCCGTGCCTGAAGCTGCTTCGGAAAAATCTTCTCAGCAAGCCCCTAAAGAGAAGCGAGAGAGCAAGCAAACTAAGAAGAAGTCTGCTGACAAATAGGACTCTCCAGTGGCCCCAACACCACCATTCCCTATCAATTCTGCATCTGAGGTCGCGGTGGAGATCTTAGCATCTCCTTCCTGCCCACCTGGATCACACTGATGCCTCATCCACCATAGAAATGGCTGCAAATACTCAGTCGGTGGTAGCAGGTGACCCTGAGGCATAACCTGCATCCTTGCACGCTTCATGCCTTCCCAGCCTCACGATAACGTCATCCTCCAGTGGAATTGCAGCGGTTTTTTCCACCACCTGGCTGAGCTGCGGCAACTCTTAAGCTTTACACCTGATTTCTGCATTGCCCTTCAGGAAACCTGGTTCCTGGAAATGCAGACCCCTGCCCTCCACGGCTATAGGGGATATTATAAGAACTATAGTGACTATAATAGTGTGTCAGGTGGAGTTTGTGTCTATGTCCTGAACTCAGTATGCAGTGAGCCTGTGCCCCTCCAAACCCCTCCTGAAGCTGTGGCTGTCAGGATAAAGACGATGCAGGAAATAACTGCCTACAACATATATCTTCCTCCAGATGGTGAAGTACCCCTGAACGTGTTGGCTGCACTGATTGATCAACTCCCTAAACCTCTCCTACTTTCAGGAGATTTTAATGCTCAAAACCCCTTGTGGGGTGGCACCGTGCTTACTAGCTGAGGCAGAGATGTTGAAACTTTACTTTCTTAGTTCGACCTCTGCCTCTTAAATAAAGGTGCCCCCACACATTTCAGTGTGGCACGCGGCACATATTCGGCCATTGATCTCTCGGTTTGCAGTCCTGGCCTTCTCCCGGGTATCCACTGGAGAGCACATGATGACCTGTGTAGTAGTCGCCATTTCCCGGCGTCAGGCCCACGGACACCTGCCCAGATGACCTTTAAACAAGGCAGAATCGGACGCTTTCACCTCTGCTGTCACCATTGAATCTCCCCCACATTGTAACATCGATGTGGTGGTTGAGCAGGTAACTACAACGATCATATCTGCGGCGGAAAACACAGTCCCTCATTCCTTAGGGTTCCCCCAGTGGAAGGTAGTTCCTTGGTGGTTGCCAGAAGTCACTGAGGCAATTAAGGAGTGTCAGTGAGCTCTACAGTGGCATAAGTGGCACCCTTCCCTGTAGCACCTCATAGCCTTTAAACGGCTCTGTGCCTATGTTTGCCAGCTTATCAAAAGACAGAAACAGGAGTGTTGGGAGTGATACGTCTCAACCATTTTGTGTCATACGTCACCTTCCCAAGTCTTGGCAAAGATCAAACAAGTTTTTGGGTACCAGATCCCAACAGGTGTTCCCGGTGTTAACATAAATGGCTTGTTATCTACTGACGCAAACGCGATTGCTGAGCACTATGTTCGTGCCTCTGCATCGGAGAATTACCCTTTCGCACTCTCAAACAGCGGATGGAAGGGACAGTCCTCTCATTCACTACACACCACAGTGAACCTTATAACGCCCCATTTACAGAGTGGGAGCTCCTCAGTGCCCTTGCACATTGCCCCGACACAGCTCCTGGGCCAGATCGGATCCACAGTCAGATGATAAAACATCTCTCGTCTGACTACAAGCGGCATCTCCTCATGGTCTTCAACTGGTTCTGGTGCGATGGCGTCTTTCCATTGCGCTGGAGGGAGAGCACCATCATACCAGTGCTCAAACTTGGCAAAAAGCCACTTGATGTGGATAGCTATCAGCCCATCAGCCTCACAAATGTTCTTTGTAAGCTGCTGCAACATATGGTGTGTCGGCGGTTTGGTTTAGTCCTGGAGTCACGTGGCCTACTGGCTCTGTTCCGGGCCAGTTTCCACCTGGTTCGCTCTACTGCTGATAGTCTTGTGCCGCTCAAGTCTGCCATCTGAACAACCTTTACCATACACCAACACCTTGTTACCATCTTTTTTGATGTACGAAAAGCATATAACACCACCTGGCGACGTCATATCCTTGCCACATTATACGAATGCGGTCTCTGAGGCCTGCTCCTGATTTTTATCCAGAATTTCCTGTTGCTTCGTACTTTCTGTGTCCAAGTTGGTGCCTCCCATAGTTCCCCCCCCAACCCCCCCCCCCCCCCCACCCCGCCCACCCAAATCGCATATCCAGGAGAATAGAGTCCCACAGGGCTCTGTATTGAGTGTATCTCTATTTTTAGTGGCCATTAATGGTCTAGCAGCAGCTGTACAGCCATCCGTCTCACCCTCTCTGTATGTTACTGAGCGGCACCTACAGGGAGCGATCCACAACGCGCAGTCATGGGCTCTAGCCCACGACTTCCAGTTTTCGGTCGCAAAGTCATGTGTTATGCACTTCTGTCGGTGTCGTACCGTTCATCCAGAACCAGAACTTTGCCTTATTGACGAGCCCCTCACTGTAGCGGAGACATATTGATTCTTAGGACTGGTTTTTGACACTCGATTGACTTGACTTCCTCACCTTCGTCAGCTTAAGCGGAAGTGCTGGCAGCACCTCAATCCTCTTCGCTGCCTGAGCAACACCAACTGGGGTGCAGATTGCTCTATGCTGTTGCAGCTCTATAGAGCCCTTGTTCAATCCCGCCTTGACTATTGGAGTCTGGTTTATGGTTCGGCTGCGCCCTCAGTGTTGCATTTACTCAACCCAGTGCTTTTAGGGTGAGTCCGGTGACCAGTGTCCTGGCAGAGACTGGAGTCCCTCCATTGCAGGTCAGGTGTGTGCAACTGCTTGCCAGTTACGTCGCACACGTTCATAGTTCTCATGTGCATCCAGATTACCGTCTCCTTTTCCCACCCACAATGGTTCATCTCAAACATTTGTGGTTCAGGTCAGGGCCTACAATTGCAGTTCATGTCCTGTCCCTTCTATCTAAACCGGAGTCCTTGCCTTTACCACCTGTACTCAAGGTCCATTCGCATACACCTCCATGGTGTACACCTAGGCCACGGCTTCAACTGGACCTTTCACATAGCCCAAAGGACTCAGTTCACCCCACGGCTCTCCGGTGTCATTTCCTCTCGATCCTTGACATGTACAGAGGCCATGAAGTGGTTACACTGACAGCTTGATGGCTGATGGTCACGTCAGCTTCGCATATGTCCATGGAGGACATACTGAACAGCATTCCTTGCCCGATGGCTGCAGTGTTTTAACTGCAGAGCTGGTTGCTGTATCTCGTGCTCTTGAGCACATCCGTTCATGCCCCGGGGAGTCGTTTCTTCTGTCTACTGACTCCGTAAGCAGCCTACAAGCTATCAACCAGTGCTACCCTTGTCATCCTGTGGTAGTGACCATCCAGGAGTCCATCTATGCCCTGGAACGGTCTGGTTGTTGAGTAGTTTTTGTGTGGACACGTCAGAATCCCAGGCAACGAACTTGCTGACAGGCTGTCCAAACAGGCTACATGGAAACCGCATACGGAGATCGGCATTCCAATAACTGACCTGTGTTTGTTTTTATGCTGCCAGGTTTTTTGGCTTTGGGAGACGGAATGGCATAGTCTCAGTATGCACAAAAAACTGCATGCCATTAAGGACACTATGAATGTGTGGCAGCCCTCCATGCAGGCCTCTCGCAGGGACTCTGTGGTTCTCTGCTGGCTCTGCATTGGCCACACAACCCACAGCTACCTCCTGTGCCGTGAAGACCTACCTCAGTGTTGATGCAGCACCCGGTTTACAGTGGCCCATATTCTGGTGCACTGTCCCTCTTTGACTGCCCCGTGATGAAATATTTGGTTACTGGACTCGTTGCCGCCAATTTTATCTGACAGCATCTCATCGGCTGATTTAGTTTTACGTTTTATTCTTGATGGTGGGTTTTATCATTTGATTTAAGTTTTAACGCATGTCCTTCGTTCCTCTGTGTCCTCCACTACAGTGCTTTTAGGTTGGAAGTTTTAATGTGTTGCAGAGTGGCTAGCTTCTACTTTTTATTCTCGTGGTCAGCCAACTATGGTAATCTGTTTTGTCGTTTTAATCTCTTCTACCTGTTTCTTGCGTTTCTGTGGTTTTCTACTCCCCTTTTGTCAATTTAAGTGTTTGTTGCCCTTCCGTCGTTCTTGTGGTTTTTCCTCTCTCTCTGTCTTGTGTTGTCAGTCTCTCTCTCTCTCTCTCTCTCTCTCTCTCTCTCTCTCTCTCTCTCTCTCTCTCTCTCTCTCTCTCTCTCTCTCTCTCTCTCTCTCACCCTCATGGCATTGTTTTATTTGGAACAAGGGACCAATGTACTAGCAGTTTGGTCCCTTTCCTCCTCTTTTAAACCAACCAACCTTCTGCAATTACACTGCCTCAGTTGCTGTCAGTTCAAATATTATAATATACACTGACAAGCCAAAACATGATGACCACTGCCCACCACAATGTTGAAAGCCACCTGGTATTGTTGCGGGCAAATGATGTATTAACAAAGGCATGTAAGTGGAGTAGACAGAGCCAGGGGATCACTCTAGTGAAGATATGGGCTTCAGATTGGGAAATCCTCTGAGATAAGCAGCTTTGAAAAAGGCAGATTATAATACGCAGAGCCGGTGAAGGAGTATCTCAAAAATGACAAACCTGGTTGAATGTTCACGTGGTACTGTCATGAGCATCTACAGAAAGAGACAGGAGGACAGTGAAACTATCACTAGGCACTAAATTATTGGATGTCCAGGAGTCTTCACAGAAATTGGGTTCAGAGGCTTGTCTGTTCTGCAAAGTAGGATAGATGGTGATCTGCAATGTCTGTGCTGAATGAGCCCAGTGCTGCTGCATGCACAAGTGTTTAGGAGCACACCGTTCATCATACATTGTTGAACTCGGAGCTCTGCAGGAGACCATCCGTACGTGTTCACATGTTGACCAAATGACATTGTCAATCATAATTGTAATGGGCAGTTAACCATTGTGATTCGACCATTGATCAATGGGAACATGTCAGCTCTTAGAGTGAATCACATTTTTGCTATACTAGGTTACTGGTCGTATCCACAGATGCCGTCATTGAGTTGAACGGCAGCTCAAAACATGAAGTGCCACGGACTCAGGCTGTTGGGAGCAGTATTGTGCTCTGGGAAACATTCTCCTGCATTTGCATGGGATCTGTGGTAGTAATTGAAGACACGCTGACAGATGCAAACTACCCGCGTCCCTTCATGATTAATGTTGTCCCCGATGGCGATGTCATCATTCAGCAGTATAATTGTCCATGTCTCGGAGCCAGAACCATGCTACACGGGTTTGTGGAGCATCATAGTGAACTAACGTTGATGTCTCAGTGATCAAATTTGCCTGATGTAAATCCTATGGAACCCATCTGTGTCGCTATCGGGCACCATCACTGCATACGCATATCAGTGGCCCATTATTTATGCAAGTTACATAACCTTTGCATAGACGTATAATGCCACATATCTCCTCAAAACCTACCAACAAGTTATTAGGCAGGTGATCATAATGTGCTCATCAGTGTGTGAATGGTGTCTGTTCTTTTAGATATTGATGTTTGAAGGAACAGACACCATCTGTATATAATATGTACACCATATGGCATCAAATCTAATGATAAAAGGTCAAATTGTAAAAATTATAAGAAAGGACCACTAACAAAAAGAGCAAACCACAAAACAGCTCTTAGCTTGAAGTCCTAATCTTAATACAGAACAACAGTGACGACTGATAGTATATGGAAGTAAGTACTAAATATGATTAACCAAAATTATAATAAAATAAAAATGCTATGTAACTTATGCAGGTGGTCTGAAGACGACAACCTGTCTGAAATGGCTCCGTCACAATAATACATCATCAAACTACTGTAACAGCAATCTACATTTTATTACATAATTTCTCAATAATGTCTCACAAAAAGAATGCCATCTTCCCTCCACAGATTCCCATTTGAGTTTACAGAGCATCTCTGTAACCCTCCCATGTTGACTGAACCTACCAGTAACAAATCTAGCAGTTCGTCTCCGAGTTGCTTCAAAGTCTTCCTTTAATACGATCTGGTGGCGATCCTAACCACATGAACAGCACTCAAAGAATGGGTCCCACTAGTCTTCTATATGTGATCTTCTTTATAAATGTGCTACACTCTCCAAAAAGTTTTCTAATAAACTGAAGTCAGCCATTTGCCTTCCCTTACATGCTAGTTTCATTTCAAATTGCTTCGCAATGTTACACCTGCATATTTAATCCACATCTCTGTGTCAAGCAGCTCGCTACCAATCCTGTATTCGAACATCATGGGATTGTTCCTCCTGTTCATCTGCATTAATTTACATTTTTCTACATTTAGAGCAATCTGCCTTTCGTCACGTTGTTGTTGTTGTGGTCTTCAGTCCTGAGACTGGTTTGATGCAGCTCTCCATGCTACTCTATCCTGTGCAAGCTTTTTCATCTCCCAGTACCTACTGCAACCTACATCCTTCTGAATCTGCTTAGTGTATTCATCTCTTGGTCTCCCTCTACGATTTTTACCCTCCACGCTGCCCTCCAGTACTAAATTGGTGATCCCTTGATGCCTCAGAACATGTCCTACCAACCGATTCCTTCTTCTGGTCAAGTTGTGCCACAAACTTCTCTTCTCCCCAATCCTATTCAATACTTCCTCATTAGTTATGTGATCTACCCATCTAATCTTCTGCATTCTTCTGTAGCACCACATTTCGAAAGCTTCTATTCTCTTCTTGTCCAAACTATTTATCGTCCATGTTTCACTTCCATACATGGCTACACTCCATACGAATACTTTCAGAAATGACTTCCTGACACTTAAATCAATACTGGATGTTAACAAATTTCTCTTCTTCAGAAACGCTTTCTTTGCCATTGCCAGCCTACATTTTATATCCTCTCTATTTCGACCATCATCAGTTATTTTGCTCCCCAAATAGCAAAACTCCTTTACTACTTTAAGTGCCTCATTTCCTAATCTAATTCCCTCAGCATCACCCGACTTAATTAGACTACATTCCATTATCCTTGTTTTGCTTTTGTTGATGTTCATCTTATATCCTCCTTTCAAGACACTGTCCATTCCATTCAACTGCTCTTCCAAGTCCTTTGCTGTCTCTGACAGAATTACAATGTCATCGGCGAACCTCAAAGTTTTTATTTCTTCTCCATGAATTTTAATACCTACTCTGAATTTTTCTTTTGTTTCCTTTACTGCTTGCTCAATATACAGATTGAACAACATTGGGGAGAGGCTACAACCCTGTCTTACTCCCTTCCCAGCCACTGCTTCCCTTTCATGTCCCTCGAGTCTTATAACTGCTATCTGGTTTCTGTACAAATTGTAAATAGCCTTTCGCTCCCTGTATTTTACCCCTGCCACCTTTAGAATTTGAAAGAGAGTATTCCAGTCAACATTGTCAAAAGCTTTCTCTAAGTCTACAAATGCTAGAAACGTAGGTTTGCCTTTCCTTAATCTTTCTTCTAAGATAAGTCGTAAGGTCAGTATTGCTTCACGTGTTCCAGTGTTTCTACGGAATCCAAACTGATCTTCCCCGAGGTTGGCTTCTACTAGTTTTTCCATTCGTCTGTAAAGAATTCGTGTTAGTATTTGGCAGCTGTGACTTATTAAGCTGATAGTTCGGTAATTTTCACATCTGTCAACACCTGCTTTCTTTGGGATTGGAATTATTATATTCTTCTTGAAGTCTGAGGGTATTTCGCCTGTTTCATACATCTTGCTCACCAGATGGTAGAGTTTTGTCAGGACTGGCTCTCCCAAGGCCGTCAGTAGTTCCAATGGAATATTGTCTACTCCGGGGGCCTTGTTTCGACTCAGGTCTTTCAGTGCTCTGTCAAACTCTTCACGCAGTATCGTATCTCCCATTTCATCTTCATCTACATCCTCTTCCATTTCCATAATATTGTCCTCAAGTACATTGCCCTTGTATAGACCCTCTATATACTCCTTCCACCTTTCTGCATTCCCTTCTTTGCTTAGAACTGGGTTTCCATCTGAGCTCTTGATATTCATACAAGTCGTTCTCTTATCTCCAAAGGTCTCTTTAATTTTCCTGTAGGCGGTATCTATCTTACCCCTAGTGAGATAGGCCTCTACATCCTTACATTTGTCCTCTAGCCATCCCTGCTTAGCCATTTTGCACTTCCTGTCGATCTCATTTTTGAGACGTTTGTATTCCTTTTTGCCTGTTTCACTTACTGCATTTTTATATTTTCTCCTTTCATCAATTAAATTCAATATTTCTTCTGTTACCCAAGGATTTCTACTAGCCCTCGTCTTTTTACCTACTTGATCCTCTGCTGCCTTCACTACTTCATCCCTGAAAGCTACCCATTCTTCTTCTACTGTATTTATTTCCCCCATTCCTGTCAATTGCTCCCTTATGCTCTCCCTGAATCTCTGTACAACCTCTGGTTCTTTTAGTTTATCCAGGTCCCATCTCCTTAAATTCCCACCTTTTTGCAGTTTCTTCAGTTTTAATCTACAGGTCATAACCAATAGATTGTGGTCAGAGTCCACATCTGCCCCTGGAAATGTCTTACAATTTAAAACCTGGTTCCTAAATCTCTGTCTTACCATTATATAATCTATCTGATACCTTTTAGTATCTCCAGGGTTCTTCCATGTATACAACCTTCTTTCATGATTCTTAAACCAAGTGTTAGTTATGATTATGTTGTGCTCTGTGCAAAATTCTACAAGGCGGCTTCCTCTTTCATTTCTGTCCCCCAATCCATATTCACCTACAATGTTTCCTTCTCTCCCTTTTCCTACACTCGAATTCCAGTCACCCATGACTATTAAATTTTCGTCTCCCTTCACAATCTGAATAATTTCTTTTATTTCATCATACATTTCTTCAATTTCTTCGTCATCTGCAGAGCTAGTTGGCATATAAACTTGTACTACTGTAGTAGGTGTGGGCTTCGTATCTATCTTGGCCACAATAATGCGTTCACTATGCTGTTTGTAGTAGCTTACCCACATACCTATTTTCCTATTCATCATTAAACCTACTCCTGCATTACCCCTATTTGATTTTGTGTTTATAACCCTGTAGTCACCTGACCAGAAGTCTTGTTCCTCCTGCCACGGAACTTCACTAATTCCCACTATATCTAACTTCAACCTATCCATTTCCCTTTTTAAATTTTCTAACCTACCTGCCCGATTAAGGGATCTGACATTCCATGCTCCGATCCGTAGAACGCCAGTTTTCTTTCTCCTGATAACGACATCCTCTTGAGTAGTCCCCGCCCGGAGATCCGAATGGGGGACTATTTTACCACCGGAATATTTTACCCAAGAGGACGCCATCATCATGTTATCATACAGTAAAGCTGCATGCCCTCGGGAAAAATTACGGCTGTAGTTTCCCCTTGCTTTCAGCCGTTCGCAGTACCAGCTCAGCAAGGCCATTTTGGTTATTGTTACAAGGCCAGATCAGTCAATCATCCAGACTGTTGCCCTTGCAACTACTGAAAAGGCTGCTGCCCCTCTTCAGGAACCACACGTTTGTCTGGCCTCTCAACAGATACCCCTCCGTTGTGGTTGCACCTATGGTACGGCTATCTGTATCGCTGAGGCACGCAAGCCTCCCCACCAACGGCAAGGTCCATGGTTCATCAGCTAGAAATTTTGTCTGAGTCTTCTTTTATCCTCCTACAGTCATTCAGCAACAACACCTTCCATTATACCACAGCATAATCAGCAAACAACCTGTAAATTGCTGCTAATCCTGTCCATAAGATCATTTACATGTATAGAGTGTAATAGCAGTCATAGTGCACTTACTTGGAATTCTAATGCCATTGTGTGTTTCTGCAGACTGGCTAGTATCAAATTCTATTGTATTAGATTCCCATTTACTAAATGCATGTTACAATGGTTGTATAAGCTTTTATTTATTTTATTGATTGTTGTTTTGGAAATATTACATTGGTTAACATAACCAGCTTTCACACAGTGAGTTTACATATTGAAACCAACTTGAAAATCAGGAGATGAATATATAGCATTGCTGTATAATAGTGGATCAAGCATAGTTTTCAATTTACCATGCACCTATCAATAAGAGAACAATAATATTTATTATATTACTGTTCACCTGATTAAACATGTACTGAATATCCTGAAAGAACTTTATCTTCTTGCAGTTCTAGCTCAAAACAGACTGTGATGAAAATTTTGGACCAAGTTAACCAACTTTCTACTGCTGAAAAGCTTTTTCTATACCTTAAACTGCCTACGGGGAAGAATGAAAATGTGGACCCATTAAGACAGTAAGTTTATGTGATTTTTTGCTGTCAGTAACTTAGTTATATTAATATTTATGCTATTGATAGTGAAGGGTTGTGTTTAAGTTGCAAAATATTCAGTACTCCACAAACTACATGACATGTGTTTGGTTTCTTACATTTCACGTAATTTATTCACTGTTTCTGCTCAGTATCCAGAAGTTGTCAGCTGAGACCAGATACAACACATTTTCTAGTATTTGTAGAAAATAATAATGTGTTATTCTGCTCTAGACATCAACAGCATGGCTGTATATTTGTGTGCTTCTCCAGTGCAAAATTTTGAAGTTGTAGTTGCTATAAACAAGATAGAGTAATATTTGAGAAGCTTGAGTGTTGAAAGTCATTTGTAATGTGACTTCTGACCCAACATACACTCAGATTTTCACCATCACGTTTTTATTATTGGCTGTCACTCACTCACTCACTCACTCACTCATTCATTCATTGTAAAGTGAACTGTCAGATGTCAATGAAATAAATGTTAGAAATTGTGTTAATAAACTTTTGTGAAACTGCTTACTCCAACCAAATTTAACAACATGAACTGAACAGAGAAGAAATTACTTTGAGTAAAACTGCCACATCCTCTGGTATATTGAACCATTGCTGTTTATCTCATATTTATAGGTTATTATCAAATTTGTCACATTAATATTCATCATTGAACAACAGTTATCTATAAACTGTAAAACCAGTGACAAGTGTACATTAATTATCGTTACTCCATGTGTAGCTGTAAAGACTCCTCAGTCCACGAATGTAGATGAGTGAAGAAAGAGTTTCTGCTAATAAAGTATTTTTGGAAATTTCTTTTACATTCATGAGGTTTCTCCTCTTTATTGCTTTTTGTCAGATAGGAGCGTGCTATTTGAAGAGCAGATAGGAAGGCCAAGTCAACTTGGAAATATAGTATCAGTAGCAAATATATAATTAAGGAGTGAATGTATTAAGAAATTCGGTGCAAGATTTTCAAGACTTTTGAAGAGGTCTATGCAAGATGTGTGCTTATCTATTTCATTTCTTCGTTCTAACAGCTCATATTTGATGGAATTCTCTATTTGATTTAAGTGCCTGTAAACTGATGGGAAATAATTAAATAGAGCTCAAAGGAACTTATCATAAAGTATTAAACTCTATATTGTATTTATGAGTGATATTGATGTATACTTCAGTCATTTTGCCCGTAGTGGTGTATACTGGTGTGCCACATAATGTGTGTACCAAGTGAGGTGGCACAGTTGGGTTCAATCTTTATCTGGATGTCGGTATTTAGATTTTCTGTGATTGCCACAGAACTCTTAAAGCAAATGCTGGAGTGCTTATTTAAACTAGATCTACTCCAATTAGATACTTATTTCGTTGTTTAACCACATATCTTATGAAATTTATGCTGACTGGATGGTGGTCCCGAAATTTAGGTAGATACTTGTTAAGTAACCTGCAGCAAATTTAAAATGAGTTTGATTTGTAAAAGTAAGTAATAATTGTGTAAAAACTAATTAGTACATGAGAACTGTGTACAACTTACGCCATCTGGCTTTTTCGCTGTTAAATGGCCATAGTGCAGAAAAAGTTTGCCATTTAAAGTATCAAATTATAATTATAACATTAAGAATATGTTTGATATTTTGTAAAGATGAAATAAAAGAGAGAATCCTGGAGTGGCTATGAGTGACATAACAGGGGTGCGAGTAGTTCCATTTACTTTAGTGGTTTGAAAACCACAGACAAATACACACAAATGACTTTGGTGAATAGATGAGAGTCTGCAGTCAGATTACTTAGTGTGGGGTATGATTGAACAGAGTGTAAGGTTTAGAAGAGGAAAAAATTACAGTATTTGCTTTCTTGAAAACGAAATGCTGTTTAATTGCAAATCCTAATTGGGTAATGAGTGTAAGGTCAGTAGTATTTTGAAATTAAGTGCAAGGCGTTGTAGTGTCCCTAGTAACTTAGTCCTGTGGAAATCCTCATTGTAAAACACCATATAATAAATTTGAGGTACAGGCAGTGACTAGAAATAAGATTATTTCAATAACATTCTGAGCCTGCATAAGACATGACTGTAATTTCTTTTTTAGGTTTTGGTGTTTCATGGTTAAGTCTTTCACTTGTCGATGAAAGTGGAATGCGACACAGATGCAATTCACAAATATCTCATCTCCCTTTGATTGACCATATAGAATGTGATATGTTTCTACATGCAGATGGTAAACGGGTATTTGTGTGGCTTATCACTGAGTAATTAACTGTAATAATCACTTCCTGGAAGTAGCTCAGATGACTGGTGTGGACAGTTCAAGGGATAAAGCAATAGAATACATGTAAGAAACAATACCAGTGTGACATGCATAAAATCTGCTCACAGTTACTCAACCTCTGACAAGGAAATTATGAATTTAATTAACTCTCTTTAAACATAATGTGCCATAGGGGTTAATAATACATCAGGTAAATTACTGAAGTCCTGTTCTTCCCATCTATTCAGTATATTCAGTTATTTATGCAGTACATCATTATCACAGTGCATCTTTTTCAACAAGCTGAGATTCCTTTACAAGAAAGGTAATGAGATGTTAATAATTACTGACTGGTCTCAATGCTTACCACTTCCGTGAACGTACTGGAAAATATTATGCGTGCAAGAACAATAACACACCTGTTCTAAAATAAGATACATATCTAGTATTAATTTGGATTTCAAAATGGTCTCTCCACATAAAATACCAATTTTTAATTCACAAATTATAAAAAAAAATGATGGAAAGGTTCATGAGGAATGAAATGATAATTTTTCCAAGATTTCATTCATTATTATTCATATCATGTAAAATAACTGTTATTGCTAATGAAAAAAGAATGTTAACTTTAGGATACAGCTCTATGTCATTAGCTGTAATTTTGTATTAGGGAGTTAATTTACAAAGTTCTGACGTTTCTTCAGTAGTCGAATGAGGTGTTCATTAGTCTCTGGCATGTTCGGCAGATCATTATTGCGACCTCCCTCTCCCTCCCTCCCCCTCCTCCTCCTTCCCTAACCCCTCCCTCCCCCTCCTTCCCTCCCTCCCCCTCCCTACCCCTCCCTCCCTCCCCCTCCCTCCCTCCCCCTCCCCTCACCCTCCCCCTCCCCTCACCATCTCCCCCTCCCCTCTCGCCCTCCCCTCCCCTGACCTCCCCATCACCCTGACCTCCCCTCCCCCCCCTCCCCCACCCCTCCCTCTCTTCCCCTCCACCCTGTCCCTCCCATCCCACTCCCCTCCCCTCCCTCTCCCCCGCCCCCTCTCACGTCCCCCTCTCACGTCCCCCTCTCACGTCCCCCTCTCACGTCCCCCCCTCTCCCCTCCCCCCTCCCCTCTCCCCTCCCCTATCCCCCCTCCCCTCCCCCTGCCCCTCTACCGCTCCCCCCCTACCCCTCCCCCCTACCCCTCCCCCTCCCCCTCTCCCCCTCTCCCCTCCCCTCCCCTCCCCCTCTCCCCTCCCCCTCTCCCCCTCCCCCTCTCCCCTCCCCCTCTCCCCTCCCCCTCTCCCCTCTCCCCCTCTCCCCTCCCCGTCCCCCTCTCCCCTCCCCCTCTCCCATCTCCCAATCTCCCCTCTCCCAATCTCCCCTCCCCTCTCCCCTCTGCCAATCTCCCCTCCACCACCCCACTACCCTCCCCCTCTCCCGTCACCCTCCCCCTCCCCTCCCCGTCCCCTCCACCCTCCCCCTCCCCTCCTCCCTCCCCCTCCACTCTCCCCTCCCCTCCCCCCTCCCCTCCCCTCTCCCCCCTCCACCTCTCCCCTCGCCCTCCCCCTCGCCCTCCCCCTCGCCCTCCCCCTCGCCCTCCCCCTCGCCCTCCCCCTCGCCCTTCCCTTCCCCCTCCCCCTCCCCTTCCCCCTCGCCCTCTCCCCTCGCCCTCTCCCAATCTCCCAATCTCCCCCTCCCCTCTCCCATCTCCCAATCTCCCCTCTCCCCTCCCCCTCCTGTCCCCCCTCCCCCTCCTGTCCCCCCTCCCCCTCCCATCCCCCCTCCCGTCCCCCCTCCCGCCCCCCTCCCATCCCCCTCCCCCTCCCGTCCCCCCTCCCGTCCCCCTCCCCCTCCCATCACCCCTCCCGTCCCCCCTCCCGTCCCCCCTCCCGTCCCCCCTCCCGTCCCCCCTCCCGTCCCCCCTCCCGTCCCCCCTCCCCCCTCTCCCCTCTCCCCTCCCCCTCTCCCCTCCACCTCTTCCCTCCCCTCCACCTCTTCCCTCTCCCCTCCACCTCTTCCCTCTCCCCTCCACCTCTTCCCTCTCCCCTCCACCTCTCCCCTCCACCTCTCCCCTCCACCTCTCCCCTCTCCCCTCCACCTCTCCCCTCCCCCCTCCACCTCTCCCCTCTCCCCTCCACCTCTCCCCTCCCCCCTCCACCTCTCCCCTCCCCCCTCCACCTCTCCCCTCCCCCCTCCACCTCTCCCCTCCCCCCTCCACCTCTCCCCTCCCCCCTCCCCCTCCCCCCTCTCCCCCCTCTCCCCTCCACCTCTCCCCTCCCCCTCCCCCCTCTCCCCTCCACCTCTCCCCTCCCCCCTCTCCCCTCCACCTCCCCCCTCTCCCCTCCACCTCCCCCCTCTCCCCTCCACCTCTCCCCTCCACCTCTCCCCTCGCCCTCTCCCCTCCCCCTCGCCCTCGCCCTCTCCCCTCGCCCTCGCCCTCTCCCCTCGCCCTCTCCCCTCGCCCTCTCCCCTCGCCCTCTCCCCCTCGCCCCTCTCCCCTCGCCCTCTCCCCCTCGCCCTCTCCCCTCGCCCTCTCCCCTCGCCCTCTCCCCTCGCCCTCTCCCCTCGCCCTCTCCCCTCGCCCTCGCCCTCTCCCCTCGCCCTCGCCCTCTCCCCTCGCCCTCGCCCTCTCCCTCGCCCCTCGCCCTCTCCCCTCGCCCTCGCCCTCGCCCTCGCCCTCTCCCTCGCCCTCGCCCTCGCCCTCTCCCCTCGCCCTCTCCCCCTCTCCCCCTCTGCCCTCTCCCCCTCTGCCCTCTCCCCCTCTGCCCTCTCCCCCTCTGCCCTCTCCCCCTCTGCCCTCTCCCCCTCTGCCCTCTCCCCCTCTGCCCTCTCCCCCCTCTGCCCTCTCCCCCTCTGCCCTCTCCCCCTCTGCCCTCTCCCCCTCTGCCCTCTCCCCCCTCTGCCCTCTCCCCCTCTGCCCTCTCCCCCTCTGCCCTCTCCCCCCTCTGCCCTCTCCCCCTCTGCCCTCTCCCCCTCTCCCCTCGCCCCCTCTGCCCTCGCCCCCTCTGCCCTCTCCCCCTCTGCCCTCTCCCCCTCTGCCCTCTCCCCCTCTGCCCTCTCCCCCTCTGCCCTCTCCCCCTCTGCCCTCTCCCCCTCTGCCCTCTCCCCCTCTGCCCTCTCCCCCTCTGCCCTCTCCCCCTCTGCCCTCTCCCCCTCTGCCCTCTCCCCCTCTGCCCTCTCCCCCTCTGCCCTCTCCCCCTCTCCCCTCGCCCTCTCTCCCCCTCTCCCCTCTCCCCCTCTGCCCTCTCCCCCTCTGCCCTCGCCCTCTCTCCCCTCTGCCCTCTCCCCTCTGCCCTCTCCCCTCTGCCCTCTCCCCCTCTCCCCTCGCCCTCTCCCCTCGCCCTCTCCCCTCGCCCTCTCCCCTCGCCCTCTCCCCTCTGCCCTCTCCCCTCGCCCTCTCCCCTCTGCCCTCTCCCCTCTGCCCTCTCCCCTCTGCCCTCTCCCCTCTGCCCTCTCCCCCTCTGCCCTCTCCCCCTCTCCCCTCTCCCCCTCTCCCCTCTCCCCCTCTCCCCTCGCCCTCTCCCCTCTCCCCTCTCCCCTCTGCCCTCTCCCCTCTGCCCTCTGCCCTCTCCCCTCTGCCCTCTCCCCTCGCCCTCTCCCCTCGCCCTCTCCCCTCGCCCTCTCCCCTCGCCCTCTCCCCTCTGCCCTCTGCCCTCTCCCCTCTGCCCTCTCCCCTCGCCCTCTCCCCTCGCCCTCTCCCCTCGCCCTCTCCCCTCGCCCTCTCCCCTCGCCCTCGCCCCTCGCCCTCGCCCCTCGCCCTCTCCCCTCGCCCTCTCCCCTCGCCCTCTCCCCTCGCCCTCTCCCCTCGCCCTCTCCCCTCGCCCTCTCCCCTCGCCCTCTCCCCTCGCCCTCTCCCCTCGCCCTCTCCCCTCGCCCTCTCCCCTCGCCCTCTCCCCTCGCCCTCTCCCCTCGCCCTCTCCCCTCGCCCTCTCCCCTCGCCCTCTCCCCTCGCCCTCTCCCCTCGCCCTCTCCCCTCGCCCTCTCCCCTCGCCCTCTCCCCTCGCCCTCTCCCCTCGCCCTCTCCCCTCGCCCTCTCCCCTCGCCCTCTCCCCTCGCCCTCGCCCTCTCCCCTCGCCCTCTCCCCTCGCCCTCTCCCCTCGCCCTCGCCCTCTCCCCTCGCCCTCGCCCTCTCCCCTCGCCCTCGCCCTCTCCCCTCGCCCTCGCCCTCTCCCCTCGCCCTCGCCCTCTCCCCTCGCCCTCGCCCTCTCCCCTCGCCCTCGCCCTCTCCCCTCGCCCTCGCCCTCTCCCTCGCCCTCGCCCTCTCCCCTCGCCCTCGCCCTCTCCCCTCGCCCTCGCCCTCTCCCCTCGCCCTCGCCCTCTCCCCTCGCCCTCGCCCTCTCCCCTCTCCCCTCGCCCTCGCCCTCTCCCCTCGCCCTCGCCCTCTCCCCTCGCCCTCGCCCTCGCCCTCTCCCCTCGCCCTCGCCCTCGCCCTCTCCCCTCGCCCTCGCCCTCGCCCTCTCCCCTCGCCCTCGCCCTCGCCCTCTCCCCTCGCCCTCTCCCCTCGCCCTCGCCCTCTCCCCTCGCCCTCGCCCTCTCCCCTCGCCCTCGCCCTCGCCCTCTCCCCTCGCCCTCGCCCTCTCCCCTCGCCCTCGCCCTCTCCCCTCGCCCTCGCCCTCTCCCCTCGCCCTCTCCCCTCTGCCCTCTGCCCTCGCCCTCTGCCCTCTGCCCTCGCCCTCTGCCCTCTGCCCTCGCCCTCTGCCCTCTGCCCTCGCCCTCTGCCCTCACCCTCTCCCCTCTCCCTCTCCCCTCTCCCCTCTGCCCTCGCCCTCTGCCCTCGCCCTCTCCCTCTCCCCTCTGCCCTCGCCCTCTCCCTCTCCCTCTCCCCTCTGCCCTCGCCCTCTCCCCTCTGCCCTCGCCCTCTCCCCTCGCCCTCTCCCCTCCCTCACACACACACACACACACACACACACACACACACACACCACGCCTTACCATAAACACCAACTATTATGCATTCAAAATTGCTTCTGCAAAGTAGAAAAGTTGTCTAGACGACATGATTCCAGTTTGTCTGAAGTTGATTTTGTAACAATTAAATTCCTTACATCGCACAGTAGGTGGTCAAAGTTTCTGAATACCTCACTCATTTCTGTACCACACTAAGACTGAGTGAAGGGTAGCAAATGCAGAATTGGGCTGTAGATATCACAAGATGTGGGGAGTATTGTGTTGTTAGTAGAGAAGCAGCAATAGTAAAGTGAGTCGGCCAGGAGAGCTCAGAGACTTCTACATGGACCTATCAGTGGATTTCAAGTGAGGAACAGATTCATGAGGGTCATATCAATCCTTCTGAAGCTGCCCATTAGGACTGTTGGTGATGTCATTATAAAATGGAAATATGAAGGAACAACCACAGTTAAACCAGGACCAGGCAGACCTCATGTTCCGATGGACAGAAACAGTCAATCATTGAGGAGGGTAGTTCAGCCAGGTGGTGGAAGGTTTCTTGAGGAATGGCAGCCCATTCTTCATGGAGTGGTATCTATTTTGGTCGGTGAGACCTGCCATGAAGTCAGCATTCCAAAACATCCCAAAGGTGTCCTATAGGATTCAGGTCAGGACTCTCTGCAGGCCAGTCCATTATAGGGATGTTATTGTCATGTAACCACTCCGCCACAGGCCATGCATTATGAACAGGTGCTCGATCATGTTGAAAGGTGCAATCACCATTCCCGAATTGCTCTTCAACACTGGGAAGCAAGAAGGTGCTTAAAACATCAATGTAGGCCTGTGCTATGATAGTGCAATGCAAAACAAGAAGTGGTGCAAGCCCCCTCCATGAAAAACATGACCACACAATAACACCACCACCTCCGAATTTTACTGTTGGCACTATACACGCTGGCAGATGACGTTCACTGGGCATTCGCCATACTGTTGACGGTCTCTGTCAGTCAACAGATGAGGTCGGCCTGTGCACTTTTGTGCTGTACGTGTCCCTTCACGTTTCCACTTCACTGTCACATCGAAAACAGTGGACCTAGGGACATTTAGGAGTGTAGAAATCTCACATACAGACGTATGACACAAGTAACACCCAACCACTTGGCCACGTTCGAAGCCTGTGAGTTCCCCGGAGCACCCCATTCTGCTCTCTCACAATGTCTAATGACTACTGAGGCTGCTGATATGGAGTACCTGGCAGTAGGTGGCAGCACAATGCACCTAATATGAAAAAAGTGTGTTTTTTGGGATGTCCGGATACTTTTGATCACATAGTGTATGTGAAAACAGGATTTTACTTGAGATATTCATAACTCTGGGTTTTTGGTTTTGAGGGAGTTAGTTAATTATGTTCTTTATTTCTTTGGCAGATAAATTTGCTTGTGTACAAGGTGTTCCAGGAGGAACAGTCAATATTCAGGGATTTGACAGGAACGATAATTTGAGGTGAAGAAGTCCAATAAAGACGGGCTCTAAAATGCATCCCTTAAGAGTTTTGTCTTTGATACTGTGAAACAAATATCTTCTACTGCATGCTCTTTGTTTTCCATATTTCGAGAGCTTGAAATATGGACAAAAACAAGAGCAAAAAGTCCAGTAACAATGGGCAATTAAAGTGCATATATTAAGCTCTATGAGCATTTTGTCATCTTTGGCACTGTGAAACACATCTCTTCTACTGAACTAGTACGCATAGCTCTTAAGGTATGCTCTTTTGGGCCCATGTTTACTATTCAATTTTTTTTGTGTTTTTGGTCTATTCTACCTCCTCCAAAAATATAGAAAGCAAAGAGCCAGCTGTATGTGAGATTTGTTTCATAGCATCAAAGATGAAGAAATGTTCATAGCTCTGAAGGTATGAATTGTATAGTCCATGTTTATTAAACGTTTTTGCAATAATGATGGAACCTTCCATCATTATTGCAGGTAAAGATGAGACTTAAATGTCTCAGGGAAAACTTTGACTATAAGATCTATAAACTTTTTTTTGCTTCGAATAATCATTCCTGTTATATCGCTGAATATTGACCGTTCCTCTTGGGACACACTGTATACAAGGCATTGGTTCTTGCATATATTCTATGGCTTTATCCCTTGAACTGTCCATATCAATCTTCTGAGCTATTTCAAAGAAGTAATTATTAAATACATTGACTACCTGATTGCTATCATTTATTATTTGGCTGTTTTCTTTAATAACAAATGTTGTCACATTCCTTAACTGATTTCCCAGTTTCTCTCTTAACTATTGTCCATATAAATTTAATTTTATTATCTGAATTATTTATTTCACATATTATTTTGACTTTTTTTTATTTTTAATCACTTTTCTTAATAAAGTACAGTATTTCTTGCAGTATGTAATCAGTTCTACTTTTCTGTTTGCTTTAACCATTTCAAACATTTTCTTTTTCCTTGCACATGATATTATGACTAATAAATGTATGTTATGAGATGAAAAAATCACTGTTCACTATATATAGTAGAGTGAGTGTTTTGGCATGGAGACACAGAGGACAGAACATTGACTAGATGAAAATCTGTTAATACTGGTTGCTGTTCTTTGTTAGGGTATGTTCCAACTGGTGGTGATATTAAGGCACAGCTGTTGTCTTGCATGCAGCTAGGATACAGCTAAAGTGTAACATATTAATAAATTTGTAATTCCATTTTCAGACCTTTAAATCCTCTTGGGAGCCGTTTTGAAATCCATCAGACAATAACATGGATTAAAACTCATTTAGAAGAGGATCAAGATGTTTCCTTACCAAAGCAAGATGTCTATGATGAGTACATGTAAGTATTTTAGTTAGTGCATCCAATTTCCTATAGTATATTTAAAAATATTGTTTCACTCAAAGTAGTAAAGAAAATCATGATTTATAATTTTGCTTTATGCATCTGGTAATTTGTAGGCAGCAAAACATTCATGCTTTCCTTCCCAAAATAAATAAAAGACTAAAACAGTGAGAGTAGTCAACCACTCACCTGCAGCTGATTAATATGTGGTACATGTATGTAACAGCACAAAAAATTTCACCTAGCTTTCAAGCTGCTGCTTTTTTTTCTGTTTAAGTGCAAATTCAGACTGCGAAATGCAAACACTGAGGTTAAGCTAACTTTTAGTGATGTATGTCTGTGCTTAAACTGGAAAAAGAGTGGGAGCTCAAAAGACAGTGCATCTTTCAATGCCATTGTGTGTGTAAGGTGGGAGGGGGGCATTTACATCACCACTAATCAGCAACAGTTAAGTGCATACATGCCCTAAGTTTTGTTTATTGTTTCCATACTGGAATTTTCATTATTGTAATAAACAGTCAGCCACTGCATCTTAAGAAAAATTCTCTCAAAAAGGGAGGAAGGCTAATACTCTGAAGTATTTATCTAGTTACTTATCAAAAGTATTCCTTCAGTGGTTGGAACAGAGATAATTATGGAATGTTTTATGAAATTGTCTCATTTAAAACATTACCTGTATGTTAAAATTTTAGAATGCTAATAAATGTGACTTACCAAAATCTGGGAAGGTATTTCTGAAGGAAACTGTTAAGGTACAATGACATGTACCATTGTAACTGTAACTAATTATTCAGCTCCCCCAAAGAGCAATTAAAGATGTTGTGTAATGAAGTTTACTTCTCAAGGTAGATCATTTTCTATAGACATTCATGATAGGTTAAAACTGAGTGCCAGGGCAACACTCTTAATTTGGATACCTGTCCTGGAAGGAGAGTTGTATTGATAATTGTTGTATGGTGTGAGACACTTAGATGTTGTACAAGGAATATGCAGATGGTATAATTGGAAGAGATTTGTCTTAAGTGGCAGCTGCAGGTATCTGGGTTTTGAGCCATGGTCCTACATTCAGTTTTAACGTGGAACAAATGGTGAAAACATTATTTCTCAAGTAGTGCATCTTTTGATATGGAATTTCTTAATACACATTGACATTAGCAATTTAAATTTTATTTCAATGACTTTGCAGCATAAATGTGTATTTAAAAAATGTTGCCAGTCATCGTACAGGTAAGTTGAGTAGCTGTCTCTCGTGTGTAGTAAATGGGCCGTTGACTCTGGAGTTAGTATTTACAGAACTGAATGCTAACAGTACATTGCATTATATAATAACTAATTGTATAATTTTTGAAGTCATATAAGTATGGCAGTTACATTTTTTAATTCCCCATTTGAACTCAACAAATAAGTGTGAGCTGAAGTCTGCTTGGCCTTTTCTGAGGACTGTAGTGACAAGAGATAAATACAACCAGTGCGTGTTAGCAGGATGCCTTATGAAGTTAAAATTTTTCAAAATATTTTGATCTGTTTTTAGTGTGTGTCAGCATTTATATCACAGTTTAATCATGTATCATTTTCATTTAATGTTACGTCGTAATTGAAGTACTGAGGCACAAGGAAGATAGATTAATATAGGTGTACAGTGATGGATATTAGTTTTTAACATTTACTTTATTATTGTAAGAAAGGTTTCTTGGTTCATTTAGGGTGCAGATTTGAAGATAGTTGATTAATAATACATCACCAGAATTTTTTATATGATAAGTAGAAAATTTCAGTTACAGAACAGGTATCTGTTACTTCATGAACTGATAATGTAAATGGAATAAAAAATTTGTCTGTGAGGTAAAGTTAGAGCTATTCAAAGTAATCTTCCTGTTGCATATTTGATGTTACTGTAACTTTACTGCTCTACTTTATGGAGTTAATTTTCTTTTAAAGGTTGTAATGTATGTACATCTGGTTTGGTGAGGTAACGAGGCAACCCACTTTTTGAAGTTACTAAGCTGAGCTCATTAGAAAGATATTAGTTGTCATTTATTGCAAATATGAGCATCAATACGTGTTAAAAATTATGTTGTGCCGTGTATGAGCAGTAAAATACACCAAATTATGAATTTTTAGAGTCAAGTTAGTGGCAGATCTAAAGTTACATAAGGCATCCCTGTGTAACATGCTGCAAGTGAAATTTAGTAATATGTAAATTTTAAAATATAGTGCTTTCCATACCTAACCTTTTACTTTGCACTTCCCACATGCGCATGGATCTTTGGAAAGGCGTACATCACGCTGTCATTTGTAGTAGGCACTCGTGATGCCATAAACTGCAAGGCCAGTAATTTAAAGTAAAATCCTCTTTTTACTGTCTAGAACAAGAATTTTATGTTTTTAGTACAGTTTGCTGCATGCTTAGATTTATCATGCTGCCCAGACTTTTTGTTGTAATACACAGTCTCTAATTATCATATGCAACTGGCAGAATATAAATAGTAAAATGTACACCTACCAGAAAAGTTGTGGTAGGAAAAGAAATGTTTAAAAATACACAATGAAAATAAAATCTGAAGCCAATATATCAGAACATAAAAGTCATTCATTGGGTTCAGGGGAGAAATTTTTGTTACACACACGTAAGAAAAAATTGTCCTTTGTATTTTCTTTTGATAGTTTTGAAGTAGCTGTAATCAATATATATTCTGGAAAACAAAGTGCAGGCTCATAAGAAAGCTACAAAGATAGTCTTTTGTGTCCACTGTAACGAAAAGATATTAAAAACACTTTATCCATAGATAATTGTATATTAATTGAACCCCATATTTTCATTTAATGTTACTTACACACACACACACACACACACACACACACACACACACACACACACACACTTGCTCTTGACTTTCTTGTGTACATTTGCCAAACAATGGTTACTGTGTCCATTTTAATTATATAAGGTTGTTGGTGGAATAATGTTGTTTTTCATGAAACCAGAGTGGAAGGGTGTTATGATGAATGACTAGTTATCTTTCTGATAAATATACCCTGTGTTTATATAGATAATATTTTTATTGGGTCAAAATGTGAGGTGTAACCATTATTCTCAGTAACAGTAACAACTGACAAATTTGGTAGCCTGAATTATTCATTTAATCAGTAGCATCAAATGAATTGAATAGTATACAGATATTTCTAATTTTTCAATATTTCTTTTAAAGATTTTTTCTTCTTCCTACTGTTGCATGTGTGCCTGATTTAATGCATGAAATTTCTGTGTAGTTAAATAGGAGTATAAGTATAAAAATTCGCATGTATGTAAATGAAATTGTTGTTATGAAATATGTGAACACTCAAATTTGAATACTATTGTCTGCAGTCAACTGGATATAGAACTGCAAAATCAAAAGCGTTACAGTACAACAGAAACACTGATAAAGAGCAAATACTTTGGTAAAAGAACTTACAAATTTTTACCAAACATATCTCAGATTTATTGATATTCTATAACAGACATTATTCATTGAGTATTTCATTTAGATATCAAGACCAATTCACAGTGTTTCTGTCAGTGATGGAGCATGGCCAGCTCCTTGTGCCCAAGTCCTTAAAGATGGATGTGCTGTATTGCAGAATCAGACTTACCTCACAGATATCAAATTTTGTAAATGACATGATGATCACCTTTTGACTTAAATTTTACAATCAAAAGATGACCATGGTCTCATTTACGAAGTTTTACTCTAGGTATGAGAAATTAAACAATTTTCTTTGTTTCCGCAACTGTATAGCTGCTTCACAACTCCTGCCATCTTAGTCGCCCTCGAACATCAACTTTTCTAAATTGAATCCTTCAATTCTTCTTCAGTCAGTCTCGTACCATCCCTTGTTCTTTTCCACTCAAACTTAGCTTTCATATTTCTTCCTTTCGTTATCTTTTTCTTATGCTGTGTATCTTTCATATTTCCATTGGACTGTTTTTAGTAGTGGCTTCTATCCCCCTCCCCTGCCCCATGCCTTCCTTTGAAACAGCCTGCATCCTCCCCTGCAGATACCGAAATATACCAAACTGGCAGGATTTGCCCTCATTAACCAAGCGAGGTGGCGCAGTGGTTAGTACACTGGACTCGCATTCGGGAGGGCGACAGTTCAGTCCCGCATCCGGCCATCCTGATTTAGGTTTTCCGTGATTTCCCTAAATCGCTCTAGGCAAATGCCGGGATGGTCCCTTTCAAAGGGCACGGCCGACTTCCTTCCCCGTCCTTCCCTAATCCGATGAGACCGATGACCTCGCTGTTTGGTCTCTTCCCCAAAACAACCCAACCCAACCCTTGCCCTCATTAATTCTCTCCCCCCCCCCTCCGCCCCCTCTTCCACCAGTGTCATTCCTTCCTTTCCTTAACCCACACCTCTTTTGTGTCCCCACCACCCAGTCCAGCCAAAGTCACAAGATAATTATATAACCCAGTAAGGCTGCAGCATTGAGGAGGTAGGTGGTTGTGGGGGGAAGAACAGTGTGCTTCTGTGATCTCTTCAGCACACTTATGTACCAACTATAATTCATCTGTAAGTGATAGGATTCCAGATTTTCCATTGTCATAATATCCTCTTACAGTTACTTAGAATTGTTGTAATAGTGCAGACGTGGCTACATGTTCTCCTTGGTAATACTAAATGGTGTACATGTGAAGGAGCTTGGATAACTTGGTGAGCAATGTCTGGCTTTGTGTTAGATGCCAACCTTGCAAGCTAACCCCTTCTACTCTGATTGAAGTGGGGTTGTGTAGATCAGAGAGACCATTCACACTGCAATCGGTGGATCAGTTGTGCAACCACTTTTTAAATGTTTATGGCTTGCGTGTCGTGGGGTTGCATTTACACTAGCCACTTTCTGGTCCTGACAGTATTCACTACACCTCCAATGCAGCTAAGGTTCTTATTAGGCCAATATTTGGGCAACTATTGCTGCCAATGGAAGACGCTGTACAATAAATTAAATATTTACTGACTGTCAGCAAAAATTGTACACTGATGTACAAGTACAAGCACTAATATGATGACAGTATGCTTATAGCATTTATGTATCAGCACTGCATCTACCACAGTCTCAAAGTCCAGTGATTTCACGTGTGTCCCCCATTAGTGAATAAATCACTACAAAATTTACTACAGTGGGCACAAGTGCTCACTCAAAAGTCATTACACCAACTGTTCCTGCCGTACAAGCAACATCAGTGCAATAACTATAGTGGCAGTGAATAAAAACATAAGTTTTTCATATTGGGTGCATTGTGCTGCCGCATACTGCCAGGTACTCCATATCAGCAACCTCAGTAGCCATTGAACATCATGAGTGAGCAGAATGGGGCACTCCATGGAACGCACGGGCTTCAAATGTGGTCAGTTGATTGGGTGTTACTTGTGTCATACGTCTGTAAGCGAGATTTCCACACTCCTAAACATCCCTAGGTCCACTGTTTCTGATGTGATAGTGAAGTGGAAACGTGAAGGGACACATACAGCACAAAAGCATACTGGCGGACCTCATCTGTCGACTGACAGGGATTGCCAACAGTTGAAGAGGGTTGTAATCTGTAATAGACAGACATATATCCTGACCGTTAGACAGGAATTCCAAACTGCATCAGGATCCACTGCAAGTACCATGACAGTTAGGCGGGAAGTGAGAAAACTTGGGTTTCGTGGTCGAGCGGCTGCTCATAAGCCACACATCATGTTGGTAAATGCCAAACGATGCCTCGCTTGGTGTAAGGAGTGTAAACATTGAACGTATGCCTGTGAGAGTGGAAGCTGTCATCAAGGCTAAGGGTGGGCCAACACCATATTGAATTCCAGCATTACCGATGGAGGTTGCCATGACATTGTAAGCCTTTTCAGCCAGGTGACCAGATACTTTTGATCACATAGTGTAAGATCCTAGAGTGCACTGGTCCACACCACCATTAGAACTGGGAACTTGGGTCCCCCTTGCATCACAAGACATCCTTGGAACCACTGAGCTAGTGAACTTTAATTATGCATATGTCATGTAGCTCTAAATATACTGAGAAACATGCATTTGACCACAAATACATAAATATAGGGTGTACCACAGGGTAGTGTGCTAGGTCCAGTATTGTTCCTAACTTAAATTAATGATTTCCAACAAAGTATCGAGCATGGGTAAACAATAATGCTAGCAGATGATACCAATGTACTGGTTACTCACAGCTCACCAGAAGCACTAAGAGAGAAAGCTGAAGAAACACGTAGCAGTGTATATAAGTGGGCAATAAATTATGAAGTCACATTTCATATAAAGAAAACACACACTATGGACTTCTGCATAAACAAACCCCCAGGGGGCTCACCGCTCTTTGGTGAATACGTGCTTGGTGACCATGGGGCCCCAGCCCTCACAGCACCACTTCTCTTTCAGTGCTGCTTGTCTCCTCTTCTTCTGTCCTTTTCCCCTATATTGGGGAGATGTCTCATGCTTCCATGGGCTCTTGAAGCTCATTTGTCTTGGCTTACTTGTAGGTCTCTTCTCTCTTGCACTGCTCTTTCCCTATACTGTTCTTTCCCTGTGTCACTCTTTCCCTACACTGCTCTTTCCCTACACTGCTCTTTCCCTACACTGCTCTTTCCCTACACTGCTCTTTCCCTACACTGCTCTTTCCCTACACTGCTCTTTCCCTACACTGCTCTTTCCCTACACTGCTCTTTCCCTACACTGCTCTTTCCCTACACTGCTCTTTCCCTACACTGCTCTTTCCCTACACTGCTCTTTCCCTACACTGCTCTTTCCCTACACTGCTCTTTCCCTACACTGCTCTTTCCCTACACTGCTCTTTCCCTACACTGCTCTTTCCCTACACTGCTCTTTCCCTACACTGCTCTTTCCCTACACTGCTCTTTCCCTACACTGCTCTTTCCCTACACTGCTCTTTCCGTACACTGCTCTTTCCCTACACTGCTCTTTCCCTACACTGCTCTTTCCCTACACTGCTCTTTCCCTACACTGCTCTTTCCCTACACTGCTCTTTCCCTACACTGCTCTTTCCCTACACTGCTCTTTCCCTACACTGCTCTTTCCCTACACTGCTCTTTCCCTACACTGCTCTTTCCCTACACTGCTCTTTCCCTACACTGCTCTTTCCCTACACTGCTCTTTCCCTACACTGCTCTTTCCCTACACTGCTCTTTCCCTACACTGCTCTTTCCCTACACTCCTCTTTCCCCTGCCCCGCTCTTTCCCCTGCCCCGCTCTTTCCCCTGCCCCGCTCTTTCCCCTGCCCCGCTCTTTCCCCTGCCCCGCTCTTTCCCCTGCCCCGCTCTTTCCCCTGCCCCGCTCTTTCCCCTGCCCCGCTCTTTCCCCTGCCCCGCTCTTTCCCCTGCCCCGCTCTTTCCCCTGCCCCGCTCTTTCCCCTGCCCCGCTCTTTCCCCTGCCCCGCTCTTTCCCCTGCCCCGCTCTTTCCCCTGCCCCGCTCTTTCCCCTGCCCCGCTCTTTCCCCTGCCCCGCTCTTTCCCCTGCCCCGCTCTTTCCCCTGCCCCGCTCTTTCCCCTGCCCCGCTCTTTCCCCTGCCCCGCTCTTTCCCCTGCCCCGCTCTTTCCCCTGCCCCGCTCTTTCCCCTGCGCCGCTCTTTCCCCTGCCCCGCTCTTTCCCCTGCGCCGCTCTTTCCCCTGCGCCGCTCTTTCCCCTGCGCCGCTCTTTCCCCTGCCCCGCTCTTTCCCCTGCCCCGCTCTTTCCCCTGCCCCGCTCTTTCCCCTGCCCCGCTCTTTCCCCTGCCCCGCTCTTTCCCCTGCGCCGCTCTGTCCCCTGCGCCGCTCTGTCCCCTGCGCCGCTCTGTCCCCTGCGCCGCTCCTTCCCCTGCGCCGCTCCTTCCCCTGCGCCGCTCCTTCCCCTGCGCCGCCCTTTCCTTTTCCTGCGCCGCCCTTTCCTTTTCCTGCGCCGCCCTTTCCTTTTCCTGCGCCGCCCCGTTTCCACTTTCCCCTTTCCCCGTTTCCACTTTCCCCTTTCCCCGTTTCCACTTTCCCCTTTCCCCGTTTCCACTTTCCCCTTTCCCCGTTTCCCCTTTCCCCTTTCCCCGTTTCCCCGTTTCCACTTTCCCCGTTTCCACTTTCCCCGTTTCCACTTTCCCCGTTTCCACTTTCCCCGTTTCCACTTTCCCCGTTTCCACTTTCCCCGTTTCCACTTTCCCCGTTTCCACTTTCCCCGTTTCCACTTTCCCCGTTTCCACTTTCCCCGTTTCCACTTTCCCCGTTTCCACTTTCCCCGTTTCCACTTTCCCCGTTTCCACTTTCCCCGTTTCCACTTTCCCCGTTTCCACTTTCCCCGTTTCCACTTTCCCCGTTCCTTTCTTTCCTCGTTCTGCTCCCCTTTTTCTCCGCTGTGGCATTTGAGGGCATCCTTCCTTTTCTTCCTTTCCTTCTTATCTTCTCTTCTCCTCCCTGTATGTGCTTGACGGCCAACCACGGGTTTGACGCGTAGCAGGAGACTGGGTAACGGGTAATTCCCAGCCCCAGGTTGGCATGTAGGTCCCACACGTACCCCCTGGTACCGGCTAGGCCCAGGGAGGGGTGATTGCCTGAGCTGTTACCTTCCTCCTCTTCCGATTGGCTATACAAACTTGTGTCTTACTGTTCAGTTTTATGGTGGCAAAGTTGCCTTGCCTTCAGGCTGACACTGCTTCTCCCACTTCCCGGGCAGTAGATTCTGCTACTCATTCTCCTCGCGCTCAGCGGCGAAGACAGTTGCAGCGCAGCCAGCGAACCATCAATTCAAAAAGGATTATTCCCGTGAAGATTTCTTGTGTACCTTGAGTTTGCAACTGTGTGGATCTTCTGCCAGTCACGAACAGCCAAAACAATCATCCAAAGGCAAACAGTCTTCCGCCTCTCCAACTCGTGGTCCCCCTTCGACTCGTCGGTCCCTTCCAACTGACCGACACTGGGGAAGCTCCGTTGATCCCGCTGAGTTGATGGACGAAGATCGTCCACCTGTGGAGTCCAGTGGTCGTCTTCCCTCGACAGCTCGCCCTAAGTGGTTGTCGAGGTGAGTTTCTCCTTCATTCTCTGGTGTTCCTAAATTTTATGGCCCTTTTACAATCGATCGCAATGTCCGCTCGTCGTCTGTCTCCAAGAAACCAAGCTACGTCCTCAAGACCATTTTGGTCTCTCTCATTTTACTTTGCTCCGGATGGACCTCCCACTTAGGGTGGGGATTCCTGCTCATGGTGGGGTCATACTGCTTCTACGAGATGATGTTTGTCATTGTCCTATCCCCTTGCACACCCACCTGCAAGCAGTTGCTGCCCATGATTTCCTTCCCGAATTTACCTTTTCCCTCTGCACTATTTATATCCCTTCATCTTCTGCTGTCACTAGGACAGACCTGATGCAGCTTGTTGCACACAGTTTCCTCCACCCTTTCTGATCCTCGGTGACACCAGTGCTCATCATCCTCTTTGGGGCTCGCCTGTCACCTGCCCGAGAGGTTCTCTTTTGGCGGATCTTCTTAATCATCTTAATATTGTGTGCCTTAACACTGGCAAAGCCACATTTCTCTCTGATTCCACGCACACTTATTCCCACTTAGACCTGTCGATCTGCTCTGCCCAGCTCACTCGATGTCTCGAGTGGTGTGCTCTTTCCGATACTTACTCGAGTGACCACTTCCCTTTTGTGACTCGCCTGTACAGTCATACCCCACCTCAGCGGCCCACTCATTGGAAATTCTCTCTTGCTGACTGGAGGCTATATTCCTCCTTGGCAGTCTTCGATGAACGGCCGTTTCCCAGCTGCGATGATCAGATTGAGCACCTCGTGGACGTTATTCTCTTGGCTGTCGAATCCTCTATCCCTTGTACTACTACTTCTCCCCATCAGGTCCTGGTCCCTTGGTGGACTGTGGAGTGCGGCAATGTGATTCGTGCCCGACGACGTGCGCTTCACGTCTTTCACCGTCATTCTATGTTACCGAACTGCATCCGCTACAAGCAACTACGTGCGCAATGCCGCCGCACTATTAAGGAAAGCAAGAAAGCATGCTGGGTCTCCTTCATCAGCTTGTTCAACAGTTTTACTCCATCCTCTCTCGTTTGGGGAACTACTGCCCACTCCCCAATCCCTGGTCTGACTGTGGCGGGAAACGTCATAGTCGACGTCATAGTTGACCCTGTAGATGTTTCGAACGCTTTGAGCCAGTACTTTGCGGAGGTTTCAAGCTCGACCCATTGCCATCCTGCCTTCCTTCCTCGGAAACAGGCAGAGGAGGCTCATGCAATCTCTTTTTCTCTCTTTGAATCGCGAATGCTACAATACTCCTTTTACTGTGAGGGAGCTCGGACGTGCTCTCTCCTCATCCAAGTCTTATGCTCCTGGACCTGATACAGTCCACGTCCTCATGCTGCAGAATCTTCCTCCTGCAGGAAAAAACTTTCTCCTCGATACGTACAACCGTATTTGGACTGACGGTGTATTTCCCACACTTTGGCGTGAAGCTATTATTGTTTGTCTACCTAAGCCTGGTAAAGATAAATCCCTTCCTTCCAGCTGTCGTCCAGTTTCCCTTACCAGCAGCCCAGCAGCGTTTGTAAGGTGATCGAACGCATGATCAATGGTTGATTGGTGTGGTGGCTGGAGTCACACCATCTTCTCACTAATGTTCAGTGTGGGTTCCAAAAGGGTCGCTCAGCGGTTAATCATCTCGTCACCCTGTCGACGTTCATCATGAATAATTTTCTGCAGAAGCAACAAACAGTGGCCATTTTCTTTGATTTGGAGAAAGCCTATGATACCTGTTGACGGACAGGCATTCTACGTACTATGCACGCATGGGGCCTTCGTGGTCATCTTCCCACTTTCATTTGGGAATTTTTAACAGATAGAGTTTTTTGGGTATGTGTGGGTTCCTCCTTATCCAACACCTTTTCACAGGAGAATGGGGTGCGTCAGAGCTCCATACTGAGTGTCGTCCTCTTCGTCATAGCCATCAACCCCATTATGGACTGCCTTCCAGCTGGCGTTTCCGGTTCTCTTTTCTTTGACGACTTTGCTATTTATTGCAGCTCCCAGTGGACATGTCTCCTGCAACACTGTCTTCAGCGTTGTCTGGACCATCTCTATTCATGGAGTGTCACAAATGGCTTTCGCTTTTCTGCTACCAAATCCATTGGCGTCAATATCTGGCGGTACAAGGAATTTCTTCCACCGTCCTTGTGACTGGGCCAAAATGCTCTCCTGTTCGTGGATCAATAGGAAACTCAGTTGGTCTCCCAACATGTCCTACCTGGCTGCACCTGCTCCCTAAATGTCCTTCACGTATTGAGTAGTACCTCTTGGGGAGCTGACCGGACTGTCCTCCTCTGCCTCTATCGATCTCTTGTCCACTCCAAGTTGGATTTTGCTGGTGCGACATACTACTCAGTAGGTATGCGTGTTGGCTTTCTTTCATACCAGGCCACCCAACCTTTGACTCTTTTTGCCACCAGTACGAGACGTACGTTTCTTCTCTGTGGCCTCCTGGCATCTGCTTTCATCACCTGCTTGAGCAGCTGCAGTTCACACTTCCTGCCACTTTCCAAATGGGGGAGAGCCCTTCACCACCTTGTCTTCAGACACAGGTTTGTGTTCATTTTGACCTCAGCTCATTCCCGAAAGATTCGACTCCCGAGCTGACCTATCACTGCAACTTTATCAAACTTCGCTCACAACTTCCCAATAGCATATTTTTGTACACTGATGGTTCCAAGTCCACCCACGGTGTTGGCTGTGCTTTTGTCATCGGGGCTGATAAGTTTCAATACTGGCTTCTCGATCAGCACACAATTTTTACAGCAGAGCTTTTTGCCCTCTATCAGACTGTTCACTATGTTTGGAGGCACCAGCTCACTCACTGTGTGATCTGCTACAACTCCCTCAGTGCCCTTCATAGTCTAGATGATCCCAATCCAGTCCATCCCATCGTTCGACGGATCCAGTACTGCTTCCATTTGTCCCCAGATGGGGGAGCCGAAGTGATGTTCATGTGGGTTCCTGGCCATGTTGGTGTGCCGGGGAATGACACTGCCGATGCTGCAGCCAAGGCCGCAGTCCATCTTGGTCAGCCCGCCTCGTACTCTGTTCCCTCGCAAGACATTTGTACTTTTTCTCTATCGGCATATCATGTCACTTTAGCATGACCATTGATGGTCCCTTGATGGAAACAAACTCAGAAAAGTCAGACCTCTCCAAACAGCCTGGTCGACTTCCTCCCGGCCATCTTGCCGTGAAGAAGTAATGTTTGCTCAGTTGCGAATAGGGCACTGCCGCTTTAGTCACTGCCACGTGTTGAGTGGCGACCCTGCACCCAGCTGTCCTTTCTGTAGCCAGCCATTAATGGTCAGACATTTCCTGATCCTCTGCCCCTATTTTAGCCACTTAAGTCTCAGGGTCGGGCTGCTGCCTGCTTTGCTGGACATTTTAGTGGATGACATGCAAGCTGTGGCTTGCGTTTTAAGTTTTTTTAAAAGCAGTAATATGGCAAAAGAGATTTGATTTCTACTTGGTGACTCTGGTGTCTTGTCAACATCTTTCAGATACTCTTCTGTAACGTCTTGATGTTTTATAAACCAGATTCCAGTAACCTGAAAATAGCATAACATCCAAACCCACCAAAAATAAACAAAAATTACATCTAGTTAAAAAAGCAGATAAAAATTCCCTTGATGCCTTTCTAAGAGACAGTTTCCACTCCTTCCAATCTGAATATGTAAGCTTAGACAAGATGGGGGTTTAAATTTAAAGAAATAGTATCGATGGCAATTGAGAGATATATACCAAATAATGTATTAAGACATGGTACTGATCCCCCACGGTACACAATAACAGGTCAGAACATTATTGCAGAAGCAACCAAAAAAGCATGAAAAATTTAAAAGAATCCAGAATCTCCAAGATTGGTAAAGTTTTACAGAAGCTTGAAATTTAGCGTGAACTTAAAAGAAAATTGCTTTTAATAGCTTCCACAATGAAAAACTGTCTTGAAATCTGGCGGAAAACCCAAAGAGATTCTGGTTGTATGTGAAGTATACCAGCAGAAAGACAAAATAAATACTTTCGCAGTGCAATAACAATGGTGATGTAACAGATGACTGTGCCACTAAAGCAGAGTTACTAAACACAATTTTCTGAAACTGCTTCATGAAAGATGACAAAGTAAGTATTCCAGAATTGAATCTAGAACAACTGCCAATGTGGGTAACTTAAAAGTATATATCCTCAGTGTAGCGAAGCAGCTTAAGTCACTTAATAAAGGAAAGGCCTCCAGTCCAGATTGTATACGAGTCGGGTTCCTTTCAGAGTACGCTGATAAAATAGCTCTGCCCTTGGCAATCATATACATCTGCTCGCTCTTTGAAATATCCGTACCTAAAGACTGGAAAGTTGCACAATTCACACCAATACCAAAGAAAGGAAATAGGAGTAATCCCCTGAATTAAATACACATATCACTAATGTCAATTTGCAGTAGGATTTTGGAACATTTACTGTGTTTAAACATTGTCAATTATCTCGAAGAAAATTATTTATTGACAGGTAGTTAGCACAGATTCAGAAAATATTGTTCTTGTAAAACGCAGTTAGCTCTTTATTCCCATAAAGTAATGAGTACAATCAACTGGGGATGTCAAATTGCATCCATATTTTTAGATTTCCAGAACGCTTTCGACAGCGTTCCTCACAAGCAACTTCTAATTAAATTGCATGCCTGTGGAGAATCATCTCCGCTATGTGATTAGATTCATGATTTCCTGTCAGAAAGGTCACAGTTCATAGTAACTGACAGAAAGCCATAAAATAAAATAGAAGTGATATCTGGCTTTCACCAAGGAAGTGTTGTAGGCCATCTGCTGTTCGTTATCTACATAAACAACATAGGAGACAATCTGAGCAGCCCTCTTAGATTGTTTGCATATGACACAGTCATTTTTCATCTAGCAAAGTCATCAGATGATTGCAAATGCTTTAGGAAAGATATTTGTATGGTGCAAAAAGTGGCAGTTGACTCTAAATAATGAGAAGTATGAAGTCATCCACAAGTACTAAAAGAAAGCCACCAAATTTCAATTACATGGTAAATTAAACAAATCTAAAGGTTGTAAATTTTATTAAATACTTAGGGATTGAAATTATGAATAACGTAAGTTGGGATAATCACGTGGGTAATGCCATGGATAAAGCAAACCAAAGACTGCAATTTATTCACAAAACATGTAGAAAGTCCAACAATTTTGCTAAAGAAACTGTGTGCATCCTTTTCTGAAGTATTGATTTGCAATGTGGGATCCGTATCAATTGGGATTGACAGAGGACATCGGAAAAGTTCAAAGAACGGCAGCTTGTTTTGTATTATCACAAAATAGGGGAGAGTGTGCCATGGACATGATACGTGAATTGGGATGCGATCATTAAAACAAATATGTTTTTCATTGAGGCAGGATATTCTCATGAAATTTCAGTCACCCACTTTCTTATCCAACTGCGAAAATATTCTGTTGGTGCCTGCCTACATAGGGAGAAATGATCATCATGATATAATAAGAGAAAACAGAGCTTGCACAGAAAGATTTAAATGCTAGTTTTTCCTGTGTGCTGTTTGAGAGGGGAACGGTAGAGAAATAACTTGAAGATGGTAGGATGAGCCCTCTGTCTGGCACTTAATTGTGGAATTTACAGAGAAATCGTGTAGACGAATGAATTTACACAATGTGTGGAAAGCACAAAATTTCTAGGAATGCATGTTCACTGTCATATAATGTGGGAAGTGTGTTAAAAATACTTAGTAACAGAATCTCTACAGCATTCCATGTGCTCAAATGCTGTATTTCGTGTTTCAGATCAGTATATTTTGCTTATATTTATTCTGTTATTAGTTAATGCATAAATTTTTGGGTAGTGAATAGGAAAAATATTCAAGCTATGTGTGTATGATGACCAAGTGTGACGACATTGTTCACTGCCTCAAACTTTTTAAAATGCTGGAAATATTAACTGTACTAGCAAATATATTTTTCAGTGTGTTATGTATGTAAAAAAAATATCGACTACAGTGTTAAAAATTGCTTAATAAATGGTTACAAAACTAGAAACAGCAGTAATTGGCATCTTGTCTGAAAAAATAAAGTTAAAAGTCAGCAGAGTTTATTGTAAAATGCCATCAAGTTAAATAATAAATTACCACAATGTGTAAAGGACATAGATACTATTTGCTCTTTCTAAACCAAACTCAAAGATTATGTACAAAATAAAAGTTTTATACAGTAATGGGGAAACTGAATTAAAATGGATTACCTAATTTAATAAGTACTGTGTGTGTGTGTGTGTGTGTGTGTGTGTGTGTGTGTGTGTGTGTGTGTGTGTGTGTGTGTGTGTGTACATAAATGGTAATTAATGAAGACAAAAAAAACAAAAGTAATTACATCAAAAGAAATTTGATTGACAACTGCACTTTGTAAGAAATTAATTTTAAGCTGTTGATTTTTCAGCGTTTGAATGATGAAATATATGCAGTGTAAATTATTTTACAGATTAGTAAAGAAATCAATCAATAAATCAGTGTGTTGCCACACGTGAGGATTATGGGATTATGTAGCATAAGTCCTAGAGGTAGAAAGGGAATGCCAAGTTAATGTAGCACAACAAAATGGCCTTACAACTATCTCTGTTTAAGGCGTTCAATTATATTTAATGTAGAATTTCTCATTTTTGAAGCGTTCCAGTATGGCCAGGGCTATTAACACCAGCATTATATAATTTCAGTGCAGGGATAGCAAAGCTAGTGATATCAGTTTGTGATCATGCAGGATCAACATGTGAAATATTGAGGTACATAATTTTTCATCTCAATTACAATTTTCTGAAAATACAAATAAGTAAAACAGACTTTGATAGTTTACAGTGAAAACTTATTAGGTCTACAATGGTTATTCACACTTTTTTTAAAAAAATGTTTGAGGCTTCATTGTCAGAAAACTATAAAAAATTTATGATTCAGAGTATTGGCCATTACTGGCCACTACTTTCACCCATCTTCTGGATAGCATAGAAATCCTACATTGAAAAGATTGATGTCTTTTGAGGAGGTCCATAAATTAATCCAATTTTTCACTTGTTCATATGACCAGAATTGCTGATCAGCCAGGCCTTATGTCATTGATCAAAAAAGGTGGTAGTCAGAGGGATCAGTGGCTGGAGAACACAGCGGGTGGAATAGGACTTCCAATTTCAATGTTTCCAAGTATGTTTTGATGGGCTTTGCAACATGGGTTCAATCATTGTCATGCTGCAAAATCACTTTTTCCTGTCTATCACTGTATGGTGGCTATTTGTCTTTCAGTGTTCAGCTCAAACATGTCAGTTGCTTTCAATAACAATCTCCTGTGATTGTTTCCATCTGGTTTAGTAGCTTCAAAAACTCTCTCTTCCACTGCCACATTTGCCTTAGACTTCAAAATCACCATTCTTGGAATGTTGAAACCATTCTCTGCACTTTCTTTCACTAATAGGTTCCTCACCATTGGTCTTACCCATCATTTTATGAGCCTCAGCCACATAGTTCTTCATGTTAAAGCAGAAAATTAGAACTTCCTACAAATGATGAGAACGGGGCTCATAAGTTGACATATTCAGTCGACAATAATTTTGTGATGTAATCACAGATTGACTAATATTTTGAGAGTGTTATATGCACAAATACCTAAGCTTATTGGGTGAAAAAAAGGTTTTAGGTATACAAGCTTTTGGACCCAGTGGCTCCTTCTTCTGACAGAAGAGTTGAAGGGGAAGGAAGAGGGTGAAGGAAAAGGCTGGAGAGGTTTAGGAAAGGGATAGAGTTCAGAAAAGTCGCCCAGAACCCCGGGTCAGTGGAGACTTACTAGATGCATGAGAAGAAATACTTATTGTTGGGGACTGCACCAGACAAGATTGGAAAATCTGAGAGCTTAAATGTGGAAGACAGGGATACAAGACAGAGATTACTGGTAAAACATCATGAATGAGTTAATATGAGTGAAATGCTAAGCGCATTGTACGTAATAGAGTTGGAAGGGGTCAGCAAAAAATAGTCAAGTCAGAAAATGAAAGATATAGAAAGCTAAAATGGAGTGAAGAAAGGAGTAGTTACTGTGAAGAAATGCTAAGACGGAAGAAATTAACATAAATTAAGGCCAGGTGGGAAGCAAGAAACAAGGACATGGTGCAGCACTAGTTCCCACATGTGGAGTCCTGAGAAACTGGTGTATGGGGGAAGAATCCAGATGGCACGCATGGTGAAACAGTCACTGAGGTCATGACTGTCATGTTGTAGAGCGTGATCTGCATCACGATGTTGTGTGTTGCCAGTAGACACCCTCTGCCTATGCCCATTCATCCTAACCGATAACTTGGTGGTAGTCATGCTGATGTAAAAGGCCGAAAAGTGTTTACATAACAGCGGATATATGACATGTTGTTTCACAGGTGGCTGACCCTTTGATAATATATGTTTTGTCAGTTACTGGACTGGTGTAGGTAGTGGTAGGACGGTGCATAGGGCAAGTCATGCAGTGGAGGCAGTCACAAGGGTAGGAGCCAAAGGGTAGGGAGATGGGTGCAGAATGAACATAGGATCTGACAAGGATATTGGCTGATTGGGAGGCTGACAAAAAGCTATTCTATGTGTGGTGGGCAAAATCTTACAATTGATCTCATTCCAGGCCCTAAAATGAGATCCATTCTGTCTGAGATTTTGCACACCACACCTAGAATAGCCTTTCATCACCCTCCTAATCTATGCAATATCCTTTCAGACCTTATGCTCCTCCTGCACTCATCTCCCTACTTTTCGGCCTTTTACATCAGCATGACTACCACCAAGTTATCAGTTAGGATGAATGGGCATAGGCAGGGGTGTCTTCTGGCAACGCACAACATCCCGATGCAGATCACGCTCTACAACATGACAGTCATGACCTCAGTGACTGTTTCACCATGCGTGCCATCTGGATTCTTACCCCAGACACCAGTTTCTCAGAACTCCACATGTGGGAACTAGTGCTGCAACATATTCTTGTTTCTCACCACCCACCTGGCCTTAATTTATGTTAATTTCTTCCATCTCAGCATTTCTTCACAGTAACTACTCCTTTCTTCACTCCATTTTCGCTTTTGACATCTTTCAATTTCTGACCTGTCTATTTTTTGCTGCCCCCTCTCATCTCTATTGCATACAATGCACTTAGCATTTTATATCTGTGTTCTCCTGCCACCAATTAGTGAGTAGATTTTTTATATATCCAATTACATTATATTGTCAAAGATTGATTATTTCCATCATTATAAGCTTATTGTACGAGATGTATGACCTACCATATGCACCACAACTTGCTGCAACTGCTGTCTATTGCAAAACAGCAGAAGCACAGCTATAGACATAATATTTCAATGGAATAAAACATAACTGGAAATCGACCTTGCCCCACACACCTTGAAACAGTAAGATATCAGATACTTTGCACCTCAAAATTTACTGTGTCTATGTGCAGTGTTGTGCCACACACGAATAGAATTTCACGACTACCGTAAGAATGCAGAAGTATGTTGGTTTGGATGGAAGCGAGAAAAATGCAGTTAATTAATTATGTAGTGCTACACAATAATCAATTCATTTGAGGATACAGAACAGAAGAAACTGAAAATTATATTGATTAACATGTAAACTAATCTGCAAATGATATACGTATATGCAGACTAAAGCGATGAATGAAAATTTGCACCAAGACAGGAATACTCACTAGGCACATATGCCTAGTTAGCAGGAGACTTGGTTTCAGATCCTGGTCTTGGTACAAATTTTCGTTCATTGCTTCACTCTGCATATATACATCATAGATGCTTGAGACTTGAAAAGTTCTCTGGAACCAATTTCATTTGATTAAACTGTAGATATGGGTCATATGCATTGCTCCCTCTTCACATGCTTTCCACCTTGAGATCTATAAATACAATGCATACTCCATACTCTGTAAATCACATTTAAGCACCTGACGGAGGGTTCATCGAACCACCTTCACAATTCTCTATTATTCCAATCTCGTATTGCACGCAAAAAAAAACCCTATATCTTTCCGTACAAACTCTGATTTCCCTTATTTTATCATGGTGATCATTTCTCCCTATGTAGGTCAGTGTCAACAAAATATTTTTGCATTCAGGGGAGAAAGTTGGTGATTGGAATTTCATGAGAAGATTCCTCGGCAATGAAAAACGCCTTTGTTTTAATGATGTCCATCGCCCCTATTTCATCATAATACAAAATGTGCTGCCCTTCTTTGAACTTTCTCAATGTTCTCCATCAATCCTATCTGGTTAGGATCCCACACCACACAGCAATATTTTAAAAGAGGTCGGACAAGCATAGTGTAGCAAGTGTGGTGTAAGCAGTCTCCTTATTAGATCTTTTACGTTTTCTAAGTGTCCTGCCAATAAAATGCAGTTTTCGGTTAGCCTTCTCTACAATATTTTGTATGTGTTCCTTCCAATTTAAGTTACTCGTAATTGTAATTCATAGGTATTTGTTGAATTTATGGCCATTAGATTTGACTGATTTACCATGTAACCAATGTTTAATGGATTTCTTTTAGCACTCATGTGAATGACCTCACATTTTTCTTTATTTAGGGTCAATTGCCAATTTTTGCTTACATACAGATATCTTTTCTTAATAGTTTTGCAATTTCTTTTGATCTTCTGATGACTTCATTAGTCGATAAACGACAGTGTCACCTGCAAACAACTGAAGACAGCTGCTCATATTGTCTCCCAAATCGTTTATATAGGTATAGAACAGCAAAGGGCCTATAACACTACCTTGGGAAACACCCGAAATTACTTCTGTTGCACTCAATGACTTTCCGTTAATTACTACAAACTGTGACCTCTCTGACAAGAAATCACAAATCCAGTCACACAATTGAGATGATATTCCATAAGCACGCAATTTCATTAGAAGTTGCTTCTATGGTACAGTTTCGAAAGGCTTCCGGAAATCCATAAATACAGAATCAATCTGAAACCCTTGTCAATAGCACTCAACACTTCATGCCAGTAAAGAGCTAGTTGTGTTTCACAAGAACGGTGTTTTCTAAATCCATGTTGACTGTGTGTCAATAGACCTTTTTCTTTGAGGTAATTCATAGTGTTCAAACACAATATATGTTCCAAAATCCTGCTGCATATCAACGTTAATAATATGGGTCTGTAATTTGCTGGATTACTCCTACTACTGGTGTGACCTGTACGACTTTCCAGTCTTTGGGTACGGATCTTTCGCCGAGCGAACAGTTGTATATGATTGTTAAGGATGGAGCTATTGCATCAGCATACTCTGAAAGGAACATAATTGGTATACAGTCTGGACCAGAAGACTTGCTTGTATTAAGTGATTTAAGTTACTTCACTACTCCAAGGATATTTACGTCTACGTTACTCATGTTGACAGCTGTTGTTGATTTGAATTGTGGAATACTTACTTCATCTTATTTGTGAAGGCATTTCGAAAGGCTGTGTTTAGTAGCCCTGCTTTGGCAGCACTGTCTTCAATAGTATCTCCATTGCCATCACACAGAGAAGGCCTGTTCATTGCTTTCATAATGTTCCATTCTTGTTTGATCCCTAAATGATGGAAAGAGTCCATATCCATATCACTGATTGTTCTTTCGAATCTTTCCAGTGACTTCTTTTGTGTGTTGTTGCTTAGTACACTCCTGAAGCAGACCACTGTGCCTGCTCGCATGAGGTGTTGGATCGTGGTTACAATAAGGCTTATGAATTCTATTTGAAACTAAATGTCACAAGTTAAACACCCTTTTTATTACCTGGACTTTCCATGTTAGTTTACGTATCTATGTAAATAAAAGCAAGAAGAAACTGTACAAGGGTAATCTGTGTAGCTGTGTTAGCCGCAGTGCCAGGGTGGCAGAGCTGGTAGTGCATCAGCCTACTGAGCAGGAGACTTGGATTCAAACCCTGGCATTGGTACATATTT
Source organism: Schistocerca piceifrons (assembly GCF_021461385.2). Lineage (NCBI taxonomy): Eukaryota > Metazoa > Arthropoda > Insecta > Orthoptera > Acrididae > Schistocerca > Schistocerca piceifrons. The sequence goes on from NC_060149.1 coordinate 801,638,290, forward strand.
TAATTCATTGCTTCAGCCTGTATTCATTATACAAGGTGATTATAATTAAAGTTAAACTTTGAAACCACTGTAAAAATAACGCCGGTGGTCAGAATGGCGTCAAATTGCAGTGAAATATTGTTTGAGAAGGGGGAAAAGTAAGGTAGAAGAAAAATAAATAGTTACAAAATGTAGCAATATATGGTGCTGTAAGCATCATAATTTAATAGAGGTCGACTACAAATGGCAACTGAATCATACAACAATGCCTAAGGTGTACGTTTGATGTTAAACAAACTGTACCACTCAGTGTGCATGGGTGTACAGGTGTGATATTGTTAGTTACGTAAGTACACCCACCACGGCAAGGTCATGTCATTTTGGATGGAAAAAATTGTTTTTTAATTGTCCCAAGGCCAAAAACCACATCAATCAAAATCGAATCGGGTTATTAATTTCCATGTCACTGTCGCAGAACATGTTCAATATGCTGTACACTGTTTTCTGCAACAAGATGAAATTGAAAAACAGCATGTTCCACAACTGATCGAAGTGTTTCCAGGGTCACATTTCAGAATGTGTTGCACAATGTGTGCCTTCAATTCAGCTAAGTTTGCAATCAGAACACTGAACAGAACTTCTTTCAGATAGCCCCACAGCCAGAAGTCATACTGATTAAGACCAGGTGATTGGGATGGCCAGGCTGTAGGGAAATGGCAGCTGATAATTCTAGCGTTTTGGAAATGATACTTCAGCAGCTGCTTAACAGGATTTGCAATGTGCGGAGGATTGCCATTTTGCGTGAAAATGATCCCGTCCACACATCCACACTGTTGGAGAGCTCGAATGACATGGTTGTGCAAAAGACGCTCATAGTGCTTACTAGTGACGGTACATGTAACATGACCGGGAGCACCTGTCTCTTCGAAAAAATATGGCCGTATGATATATGATGCCATAAACCCGCACCACGGTGTGAGCTTTCCAGGATGAAGTGGTAGTGGTTGATTTGTGTGTGGATTTTCCATTGCCCATATTGGACAATTCTGTGTATTTACATATCCTGTTAGATGGAAGGGGGCTTTGTCTGTCCACAAAATCTTCTACGGCCAATCGTTGTCCACTTTCATGTGAGCAAGAAATTCTAAAGCAAAGGTCTCTCTTGTTGGCAGGTCAACAGTAAGCAACTTGTGTACATGGGTAATTTTGAATGGATAGCAAAGAAGGATGTTTTATAGGATTTTATGCACCATGCTCATGGGTATGTCCAGTGTTCGGGCAATTCTCCGTGCACTACACGTTTGCACACCACCACTCGTCCTCTCTTGCATTACTGTGACCACTGCTTCCACTGGCATTGAATTAATTCATTTCCTCACTCTACCAGGTTGCACACCTAAAGAACTCATCTTTTCGAATTTCCGAATCATTTTCTCCAGACCCACGGCAGTCATCGGACCAGCGCCTTTTTTCAAACCCTTCAGTGTCTAGAACTTCTGCAAAGTGACATATGCACAGTCATCATTCTTGTAATACAGCTTTACAAGCAGAGTGGAATGCTGCGTTGAGACTGTCGTAGCGAATGTCACAGACGTGAAGGGAGGAAAAGCCGTGTACCCGGCTTGTTTATACCAATTTCAATGGGTCCTGCGCATGACAGGTGTTTTCATTTACGTATTCTGACACATACTGCGCCATCTATTGATGAATTTTCACACTACTTTTCATTTCTTCTTCTGTACGTTTTTCCCCTTCTCCAATAATATTCCATTGCAATTTGACATCATTCTGACCAGTGGTGCTATTTCTGCAGTGTTTTGAATGTTTAACTGTAATTATAATCATCCTGTACATTGGCATAACTCATTCGGACACCAGCATGTTATGAAACATTGGCTTCTGTGTACATGTGTAGCACTATAACCAGCAGCTAAGACAATGGTAAACTGTGGGCATGGTCATAAATTTGTAGTTATCTGTAGCGGTAGCAGAGTTCATACCTCATGTGCAGCTTTTGAATAATATACTGTGATGAATGGATTTATCTGCCGTTACAGTGTGAAATCAACACAAATTGTTGCAGTGTTCTGCCTGTGTCACCGACCTCCAGTTGTCTTCTTTTTTTATTGGGCTTTTCATATTGCCCTGGAAGCATGATGCCAAGGTAACTGTGTGTAGTCTGCATTGCGCAACATCCAACATTCCCTTCTTCCAGGTTCACTGATCATTTGCATTGGTACCAAATACGGGTAAGAACATTATTGTGAGTGAAGGAATAAGATTAATAATAGTAACAATAAGGAACTGATTATAATAAATTTTATTGCATTACAGAAAAAGGCTGATGATTAAAAATAAAAATAGGCTAATCTTCAGTTGGCGCGATGAAAATTTTTTTTAGCATTTTGTTGCTTAATTCCATTCTGATTATTGACAGGGGGGAAAAAAAGCAAGCAATGCACCTCTGTAGTCCAGTGAGATCAGAATGAGCAACTACTCTTCGCTTAGATTGAGACGAGCATGGCACCTCGGTGGAAACGTAACACTGCTTTGTTTACCTATGTGCAGTTGCTATGGTGGTAGTGAATGCAGACAGTTCACAACATGAAATAGAAAACCGATTGAAATTTAAGCGTAGAATTACCTTCCTAGGGTTGAAAAATTAAATTTACAATCTTGATTTTACACAAATGTAATGACTATTCAGATTACCTCGTCAGTATGAAATGAAAATGTTACAGAACAAGCAGGATCACTCGGCACCAATCCTGAAAGCAGGTGATCGATCACGAGGTGCCAAATGTCATCAGCAACAGTGCCAAGTCTCATCTGTATGAACAATATGAAGAACTGCATGGACAGCTCAATTTCCTCGCTGCTATCCATAGCCTGCTCCAGCCAGCCCTCCATTGAGCTCCGCTACCAGACACTGATCTAAGGGACAGCTTCAAACCAGCAGCAGATTACACCATTGAAAAATACAAATGAGTTCCAGACTTATCCCATTCAGCCTGCGGTGAAAACTTATTTTAACAAAACTGAAAATGTGTGCAAAATGACCTTGCCCAAATTGTCAAGGAACGTAAGATACTACACACTTGTTGACATCAGACAGACTGTATATACATTCGGTCTTGTCTCATACACAACTAGAATATCAGGAATATCACCAAAATGTGAAGATTGAGAAATGACTAACACATTGATGCAACAGAGTAATAAAACGGGTTTTGGATTCACAGGCAGAAATTGAATGGATGACTACTGAAGCAGAAATAAAATATCTACCATAGGTAATGCATATTAACAAGCTTGTTTATTGTTTCCATAACTTTTTTCATCTTCTTTGATTCCCAAGATGATGAAAAAATACAGATTATTGTCACTGAGAGTTGCTTTGAATCTGTTGAGAGACTTTCTCTTGTTTTGTTGGTGATGTAACATGGTATTTGGTAAGTAGGCAACTATGGTTACTGCTGTGAGATTGCAAGAATACATATGACACGGAGTGTTAAGATCCGTTATGTAACTTGTGACAGCAGCTCAGTTAAATTAGTATTGAAAGGAACTGGTTAAGATACGTCTTTTGCAGAAAATATTGGAACTGATTTCAAAAGAAGCTCCCATTCCAGAAATTGAGCACTTCACAACTATGTGGACAAGGCACTGCTGCTGTAAATACTCTCTCAGTGCTGTAATTGAAGCCAAGGTAGATAGCTCACAATGTGAGTGATGAAAATAGGAGTAGCTTATGCATGGGACGATCTTCATTTACCAATCATTGTGCAGAGCAACTAGCAGCTGATACCATTTAATGCTCTACAACAGTGAAGAGCTATATGCACTTAGTTCTGCTTGGCATACAACAAAACACTTTATGAAATCAATGAGGCAGGTAACAGTGGGAGAAGTTCAGAAAACATTCAGTACATCATCAAGAGATGGGCTGATAGTAAGTTTAGACACACATTGAATATTATCTAATGTAGCAAGGTATTTTAACGATTACACCTCAACAGGAATTCAAAGTACTGCACCAACCCCGCCTACGTTCAAGATGGTAAACCTCTTGCTCTTATTTTGTTTATTTCAGTCTAAAGTGTATTGCAAAGTGAAAAGCTCATTCACCAGATGCTGTTTGCATTTATTGACATTGTTTCCTTAGTGACCACACAGTAAACATTACAGTTTTGCTATGTAAGCAGCAAAGTAGCCGATGATGGCAGAAGTAAAATGAATATAAAATGTAGACAGGTAAAAGCGAGAACAACTTTTCTCAAGAGATAAACATGCTAACATCAAAGATATTTGAGTGGTATCATGTCTTTACTGAAAATATTTGTCAGCCTTCCTGTTGTTATTTAATTATGTATGTTTTTGTCAGTACACACAAACATTATCCGTAGATAAGCATTACCCGTGATCAGAGTCACAGAAATGGGAAAAACTCTCGTTGGAATATTATTCTGTTTTATACTCTCTTTAGACAGCTTGCCACACCAACATATCTGAAATCTGGGGAGCAGTGGCTCCCAATAAATTACATCTCTGGATCCAGTCATGCACAATTCCAGTGACGAAAACGAATTCCTCTTGCCACTAGTGTACTCGAGAGTCTGAAATGTCACAGGCATTGTTTGACAACTCTGTTGTCACAATAGTGATTTGCGGATGTGGGACCGATTGATCCTACTAAATTTGCTTGAATTTTGCTTCTCATCTTGATGAAATTTTCTTACTAATTCCTACTGAAGGTATCACATTGTGTTAGTAATGCAAACTGTTTTACTTCCAAAAAGGTCATTTCATGCAGAAACTTCCCCTACTCTCATCTTTCACATCGCATGCTAACTCCTCAGCTTCCATTATGGCAAAGAAGGAGTGTTTTTTTTTTATTTTATTTAATTTAATTTCATTTCATGTTTCGTAGATCCTGGTAGTGAGTGAATCGCAAGGATATGGAACGTGTCAGATTCTACATAGTTCAAATATAACTTGTATAAATAGAATAAAAAGATACAGTGTAAATAAAAATCAACTAACCAACAGCACAATCAGTTAGCAGAAAATTGTGTTTTACATGTTAAGGATGAGTAATATATTTATGATATGGAATGTGTCAGATTGTACACAGTTGAAATATATCTTACATAAATAAAGGTACAATGTAAATCAGATATCAGCTGTTACTGCAGCAGTGCCTTGTCTGCTAAGCTCTGTAGCACTCAGTTTCTGAAATGGTAACTGCTTTCGAAATCAGTTCCAGTTTTCCTGCAAAAGCTGTATCTTGTCAGTACCTGTTGATATACTTGCATTGAGCTGCTATCATAAATAAGTGACAAATCTTAAACACAGGTCTCCTGGCAACCTCACAGGAGGAGCTATAGTCACCTGTTCTGTGACTACTAAGTTAAATTACCAACAAAACAAGAGAAAGTCTCTGAAGAGATTCAAAGCAACTGTCAGTGACATGAAAATGTGTTTTGTTCATCACCTTGGGACTCAAAAAAGATGGGAAAAATTATGGAAACCATGAATAAACTTGTCGGTATGCATTGCCTATGGTAGAACTGGAGGCAAAAATCATACGAAAATGCACAACTGCATATTTGCCTAGTTCTTCTGTTTTATTTCTGCTTCAGTAGTCATCCCTTCAGTTTTTCCCTGTGAATCCATATGTGGCATCAGTGTAATAGTCCTCTCTCAATCTCCACATTTTGGAGGTATTCCTGATATTCTTGTTGTGTATGAGATAAGACCAGATGTAGATACATTCCATTTGTTAACAGTGTGTAGTTTCTTACTGTTTCTTGACATTTTTGGACTAGGTTATTTTGCACACATTTTCAGTTTTGTTAAGAGAAGCTTTAACCGCAGGCCAAAGAGGAAAAGTATGCAACTCATTTGTATTTTTCAGTGGTGCAATCTGCTGTTGGTTTGAAGCAATCCCTTAGATTGGCATCTGGTAGTGCAGCTCTACAGAGGGCTGGCTGGAGCAGGCTGTGGACAACAGTGAGGACATTTTTATTTTTAATTATCAATGTTCATCTGTAATGCAATAAACTTAATTTATGATTAATTTGTTATTGTTGCTATTATTATTTATATACATTGTGTTTGTTCTTTTGCTAAGGAATCAATCAAGACACAAATGAATGAATGACATTAGCTGCCAGTGGGCATTAATTTAAAGCAATGGAGAAAGGTGAAAATTTGTGCCAGACCAGGATTTGAACCCAGGTCTCCTGCTTCTTAGGCAAATGCACCGACCACTGTGCCATGCAGACAGAATGGTCATCCCAACTGCACAGATTACCCTAGCATACCAGGTCCGAACCAACAGACACCACATATATAATAAAGTGAGGACAACCAGTTGATCACTTCAGTGCCAATCCACACAACGCTTGAGCTCTTATGGGAATTGGCGAAATGGCATGAGTAATGAAGATAATGGACATGGGGCAATACAGCAGTAGTGTGTGGATAAGTTGAGAATTTTGGGTCTGATGGGAGGCATGCAGTTGTACTTGCAATTGTGATCATCACAGTGTCCAGATGGCTCTGTGATCAGTGTATCTGCCTAGTAAGCTGGAAATCTGGGTTCGAGTCCTGGTGCAGTAGTTGTACTTGCAGTTGTTATCATCACAGTGTCCAGATGGCTCTGTGATCAGTGTATCTGCCTAGTAAGCTGGAAATCTGGGTTCGAGTCCTGGTGCAGCACAAATTTCCAACTTCCCCCATTGATTCAAATCAGTGTCCATTGGATGCTAACGTCATTCATTCCTTTGTGCCTTGGCTACATTATCATTATTGCTTCACTTGAAAGAGCTTTTATATGTCTATTTGGTTCTGATGCACATGACCATTGAACCGGGAAGAAAGGAATGTTGGATGTTTCGCTTACAGAATGCACGCATTTACCTCGGCATCATTTTCCCAGGGCAGTAGGAAAAGCTCAGTAAGAAAATACTATAATGGGAGGCCGATGACACAAGCAGAATGCTGCATCTGTTTCTGTTGATTTAACACTGTGACGACAGATAAATCTGTGTCATAGTATATTACTCAACAGTTAAATATGTAGTACGGACTCTTCCACTACTACAGATAGCTACAAATTTGTGAGCACCCCCAATGTTTACAGTTGGCTTGGCTACTGGTTGTAGTGTTAAAACAGAAAATGGAAGACTATGTGTGATAATTTTGTTCTGCTGTTCGAATGAAATATTCCAATAGATAAATAATGGTTTCTTCTTGCTTTTATTCACACAGTTAATGTGGAAATTCTGGGTAATCAAGTGTATGTTCCACCTGTGACATTATATTTGGAATAGAGTTCATAAGCCTTTTGGCAACCTCAATGCAATATCTCATGTGACCGGGCATGGTGGTCCGCTTTGGGAGTACCAGCAGCAACACACAAAAAAGTCACTGGAAAGTTTTGAAGAAACCATCAGTGACTTGGACATGGTTCCTTTTCATCCTTTAGAGGCCAGATAAGAAGGGAACATTACAAAAGCAATGAACAGGCTAGTTACTATGCATTGCATGTGCAGACCTAAAATTGAAAAGAATATACAATACAGTGCGCATTGCCAACATTTATCATTGAGTTTCTGTGTTAATCAACATAATTTTCAGTTTCCTCTTTCCTGAGTCCTCAGATGAATTGCTTACTTTGTGGCATCAAATAACTAGTTAACTGCATTTCTTCTTGCTTGCATCCCAATTAGCATTCTTGTGGTAGCTGTGGAATTCATTTTGTATGTGGCAGAAGAGTGCACCTAAACTCAGTCGATGTCAAGGGGAAAATGTTTGATATCTTATACTTCATGATGTGTGGAGCAAGGTTGATTTCCATTTACTTCTTATTCCATTGAAATAAATTTGCTTTGTAAACTATCGAAGTAAGTGCTTTATTCCTTTGTATTTTGGGAAAATTGTGGTCCTGATGGAAAATCATATACCTCAATATTTCACGGCTGCAGGCCACACGAGCAGATACTGATATTACTAGCTTTTCTATCCGTACACTGAAATTATATAACACTGGAGTTAACAGCCCCTTTTGTGCTGGAATGCTTCAAAAATGAGAAATTCTAGATTAAATCTAATTGGATGCCTTAAATAGAGATAGCCGCAAGGTGAAGTTAGAAAGTATAAGGAGATATTGCTGCATAAAAACCAAATATGCTCGCACCTTCCCTCTGAGAAGCCATGCAAGAGGAGCACCACAAGCCCTTCACCACATAGCTGCCCATAGCACAGCTAGGAATTGGCACCATCATTGCAAATATTTTGAAACACTGTGACAGTGTATTTACTTCTGCATATGGTCCTGAATTGTTCCATTAAATTCACTTGGCATTCTGTTTCCACTTCGATGACTGATGTGACGTAATCTTCATGTAATATGAGACACTGAGACAAAAAACTTAATTTTTAGACTCTGTGTATCTTGTTCTTAACATAAGTAACAACTGTTTTTATTGTTAACATTGCATTACGAGGCTCAGCAACCAGTATTGCAATTAGAAAACTGCCTCCAAGCAGTGTCTCATTAGCTCAGTGTTTCCACGTCTTGTGATGCAAGGGTGATACGAGTTCTCAGTTCTCTTTGTGGTGTGGACCAGGGCACTCTAGGTTTTTATTTTCTGTTTTATTTAATGGAGCTGCAAATTGCTAGAAGAAATTCTTTAACAAAATTTTAACCTTTACCCATCAACTCTTCTCATGGTCTTTACTCGGTAAGCTGTGTGAATTGTCATAGGTGCCTGGTTTGTGAATGTCAAGCTCCTTCACTATACAAACATCTCTGAAGATCTTAGACTCAGACATCAGCAGTACAAATTTGAGTTTTGTTCCTCATGTAGGACTCATCTATTGGGGAAGTATTTATGAAATAAATATGAAATAAATATAGTTTCTTTGTGCTAAATCTGTGTAATAGCAATCAGGCGCCCCTGTAGACATTTGCTGACACCAACTTCCGCTATATGGTATCTGTTCTTTTCGACATGTCTGAAAGAACAGATACCATTGGTGACAATGCTGCTCATTAGAATGAAATTACAATGAAATGAACACCCTTAGCTGCTTACAGGCGTTGACATACGTCAATGGGGACAGATGAAAATGTGTGCCGCGACCGGGACTCGAACCCGGGATCTCCTGCTTACGTGGCAGATGCTCTATCCATCTGAGGCTCACCTTCTTCTTCTGTGCAAATGCACAAACAGTGCCCGAACTCTTACGGGAATCGGCAATGCACCACGAGTAATGAGTATAATGGGGAGTGGGGGGCACTACGAATGTAGTGCGGGACAATATGTTGAAAATGTGGGTTTCGCGGGAGGCGTGCCAGAGATAAATCCCTGCAGTCACGCTATCCTCTGTGTCCTCGGTGGCTCAGATGGATAGAGCGTCTGCCATGTAAGTAGGAGATCCCGGGTTCGAGTCCCGGTCGGGGCACACATTTTCATCTGTTTCATCTGTCCCCGTTGATGTATGTCAACGCCTGTTCATTTCATTGTAACCAACTTCCTCCACTTTTGATAACTTAAAAAATGACAAATTTTGTGGACCTCAAAATGTGTAGTGTGCTTACACTGCTACAGAGCATTCACTGCAAGGTATTCAGACAGTTTATTGCATACATTTACTGTAAGATATGAAACAACAACAATAATAAAACTCTCGACACCAACTTTCCTCACTGTGACTTGACAAAACCATACAAATTCCTGACAAAAAAATAGATGAAAGATCACTACTAAAGGAAAAGAAATGAGACATAAAACATTAACAACAACATTAAACAATGTAGTGAGGTGTTCTGGTTGCATCACAAACTACACCAAGCAAGGGGGCACAGTGGTTAGCACACTGGGCTCACATTTGGGAGGATGATGGTTCAAACCGGCATGCGGCAATCCTGATTTAGGTTTTCTGTGATTTCCCCAAATCGCTTCAGGCAGATGCCTGGAGGGTTCCTTTGACAGGGCATATCTTATTTCCTTCCTCATCCTTCCCTTATCTGATGGGACTGATGGCCTCACCGTTTTGTCCCCTTCCCCAGATCGACCAACCAAATCACAAACTGCAAAACTAATTGTAAGCCATACTCATGTCTCGCATATTAGTGCAATACAATATTCAACATATAAAAATGGATCATCTGCCTTCATTTCTACCAAACGTGAAATAAAATAGTAGACTTTTCTGTGGAGCATCACTCAACAAAAGTAAAGCATTGTATACACTCCAAAGCAGTGAGTGGTAGGTGGCACTTGCATCACAGATTGAGGGAGCGCAACACCATCGCCGCAGCCACTGCCAGATACCAGCAAGTGGGCCCCAGAGAGCTCTGCATGTGCATCATTCATAGACAACCAGTCTTTCAAGAAATTTTCTGCAAAAATTTTGGTGGATGGGACTGTCATGCAGTGTGTCAATACATTGCAGCTGTTCACCATTACTCTCAGGACTTAGCATTCAAACGAAAGACGGTATAAAAAATTTAGGCATTGAGTTGCTTCGAATGCAAAGTGATGCATTCAGACAATGCGCTGTTTACTGCTAGACCACATTTGTACACATAGCATAACAGCTCGAACAGAAGACAGGGTCTCACGTGTAGAGTTGCCAGATTGTGCAGATAGCTGGACTTAAAGAATTTCAGTGTGACCATGTTATTTGTTCCACCTTGCGATTGGTGTGAAAATAGGCTCGTTGGCGGCTGGCTGACGATCAGGTTTTATGTCAATGAATATAAATACATGGCTATATGCACCACACTGAGTTTTATAATTTTGATTTTTGATAATTTCAGTATATTGAATATATGAGCTGTAATTAATTTTGTTCTAAGTGGCCATTACATGTTGTTGTTGTTGTTGTTGTGGTCTTCAGTCCTGAGACTGGTTTGATGCAGCTCTCCATGCTACTCTATCCTGTGCAAGCTTTTTCATCTCCCAGTACCTACTGCAACCTACATCCTTCTGAATCTGCTTAGTGTATTCATCTCTTGGTCTCCCTCTACGATTTTTACCCTCCACGCTGCCCTCCAATACTAAATTGGTGATCCCTTGATGCCTCAGAACATGTCCTACCAACCGATCCCTTCTTCTGGTCAAGTTGTGCCACAGACTTCTCTTCTCCCCAATCCTATTCAATACTTCCTCATTACTTATGTGGTCTACCCATCTAATTTTCAGCATTCTTCTGTAGCACCACATTTCGAAAGCTTCTATTCTCTTCTTGTCCAAACTATTTATCGTCCATGTTTCACTTCCATACATGGCTACACTCCATACAAATACTTTCAGAAATGACTTCCTGACACTTAAATCAATACTGGATGTTAACAAATTTCTCTTCTTCAGAAACGCTTTCCTTGCCATTGCCAGCCTACATTTTATATCCTCTCTACTTCGACCATCATCAGTTATTTTGCTCCCCAAATAGCAAAACTCCTTTACTACTTTAAGTGCCTCATTTCCTAACCTAATTCCTTCAGCATCACCTGACTTAATTAGACTACATTCCATTATCCTTGTTTTGCTTTTGTTGATGTTCATCTTATATCCTCCTTTCAAGACACTGTCCATTCCATTCAACTGCTCTTCCAAGTCCTTTGCTGTCTCTGACAGAATTACAATGTCATCGGCGAACCTCAAAGTTTTTACTTCTTCTCCATGAATTTTAATACCTACTCCGAATTTTTCTTTTGTTTCCTTTACTGCTTGCTCAATATACAGATTGAACAACATTGGGGAGAGGCTACAACCCTGTCTTACTCCCTTCCCAACCACTGCTTCCCTTTCATGTCCCTCGACTCTTATAACTGCCATCTGGTTTCTGTACAAATTGTAAATAGCCTTTCGCTCCCTGTATTACATAGTGTTTCCCTAAATAATATTCATATTGTTGTTGTTGTTGTTGTTGTTGTGGTCTTCAGTCCTGAGACTGGTTTGATGCAGCTCTTCATGCTACTCTATCCTGTGCAAGCTTCTTCATCTCCCAGTACCTACTGCAGCCTACATCCTTCTGAATCTGCTTAGTGTATTCATCTCTTGGTCTTCCTCTACGATTTTTACCCTCCACGCTGCCCTCCGATACTAAATTGGTGATCCCTTGATGTCTCAGAACATGTCCTACCAACCGATCCCTTCTTCTAGTCAAGTTGTGCCACAAGCTCCTCTTCTCCCCAATTCTATTCATTTATATATTCATATTAGTCATACAGATATGTTCAGATTATCACTATGTTTCATGTGTTTCATTCTTTCCACTGGTGTGTATGGTTTCTCCGTACCTTACTCAGGAAGCTGCATTACAAACAGGTATTCAAAACATGTGTAGGAGTAATTGGCTGTGTACCACATCTTAAAATTGCAGCACAAAGAAACTTTCTGTAGTGGGTACTTTTACCAGGACCATGCAGTTGCTCAGCACCTACCTGCCTTGCGTGAGCCTCAGCCTGCACACCTGCTGACAGCTCTGAATGGTGGCGCTCTGCCACTCTCCTGGGGAGCATCTCATCCATCGACTCACATTTTTCACTTGAGGTTGACGTACATGTTGTTGGAATAAATGAGTTGAATTGTGACTGAAGTGGGGGAGCTGTGTGGAAGGAGTGGCACGTTTCATCCTAATTGTATCAGGCTGGCTCAAACATGAGGTCCTGGCTGGTTTGATTTGTCTACCCTTCCCCTCTGCCCCTCTTCTCCACAGCTTCTTGTAGGGGCTGAATGGGACCCATTGGTTAGTTTTTAAAACACTTCCTGTGACTAGGATTGAAAACTATTGAATAAAATAAATAAACCTCATGTAGCACTACAGCTTGGTGCAAGTCTTTCAATTGGACACTGCTTTGCTGACTTACGTGTCCTTAAACCAACAGCACTCGGTTTTCCTCGAACAGTCACCCATCCAAGTACAAGCTGGGCCCAAACATTGCTTAACTCCAGTGATCGGGTGGGAACCAAGAGAGGATAGTGCTTTTAAACACAATACCACAAAGAGAAAAAGCAAGAAACAGTTTGTTTCCCCCCCACCCCCCTCTCTATATGGCCAGCATCAAGTAGTTGCTGAACATATGTGTAGGGCATGTAATGCAGTATGGAGATTTTTAATCATGTCACTGAAGATTTCCTTCAGTTTTTCAAGTTCAATAAAGCATATATCTACCTCTAAAGTCTGCAAATATTGAGGAGAAAATTGGTTGCAGAGCACACTTAACTTAGGACAGACCCACTAATGGGGCTTTTGGAGACCTCCTCCCACATCCATATGGTCATTGCTTTTGCAACATTGAGTCAATTGTGTCCTGTCAGATTACTCTACTTCAAGTTCCTTTACATTGCTAAACATTATTTTACCATCTTTTGAAAGCCCCATCCAGTACTCTCCTTGTAGATAATTTCCTGTGCTGCCTCTAGCCTTGTTATTGCAATACATCAGTTGAAACAGGTGTTTGGATGATTGGAGAAATGAGCATTGGCAATTACCTAATTTTTTTAATAAAACTGTACATATTAATTTAAGCAAATCTAATCATATTTGAACCTACCTGAATATGTTTGTAGATACGTGAAGCTAAATTGTAATAATTAAGTTAAGTTTTTAACATCACTTATTATGAACATTTAGTGTGGTTGCTGCATTTGAAGGTTTTAAATGTTGAGAAACTATAGATACTGAATATCATTACGTACCTTATAGTATAATTACAGAGCATGGGGAGCAGACACAGAATGCGTGATCCACTTCTACAAGGATTCTTCATGACCTTAGATTGGTTAAATTTTCATATTTATGATTCAGTGAGATATACCTTCCCCTAAAATGTGACCTGCTGAGCAACACGAGGGTATAAGGCTGGTTAAAAGCACTTGTGTCTTGGTTGCTTCACAATCACAAGCATTCTGTACCATTCCATGCCTGGCAAAGCAGCAAATTGTCAGGTACCATATGCGAAGAGTGAGGCCATTCAGAATAACACAAAGAAATGGATTTTAATGTTGACCAAGTCACTATCCTTAACTGTTGGTGGAATCTTTCTACATTGAGAATTATTATGAATCCCATAAAGTTCTTGATAAGGAATTGCATGCTATCCTGAAGGCAAAAGGAATATAATTAAACCATAAAATTTCCCCTTCCTCAGGTTGCCATTGTCCTCTTCAAACAATCCACTGCACATTTCTATCAGACAAATTGATACGAGACATGAAGGACTCCTTTTTCCAGTTAGGGGTATGTAAAGAAGGTAGCATTCTGCTGGATATTAGGCCAAATGGGAATTTGGGAAAATGAGCTCAGAGGTGCAGTAGCTAAGGGTATTACTTGGGGCAAATATTTTCCATTCTCTTTCATGCTGCTGTTCCACTGTTGAAGCGTAGCAATGGTTGGAGGATGTGTGGCTGGAGATTAGTGAAAAGAAGTTGCTACTGGTAAAATCCATCACCATTCTATGGCATACCACATTTTAACTGCTCAGGATTGACCAAGTAACTTACAGACTGCCTCTAAATAGGGCACTAGCTTATGATAAAAGAGCTCCTCCTCTGGTGAGTAATGGTTGGGCCACAAAACTTTCAGTAAATCACATTTTAATTAACATATTTTGTATATTTACAAGATCACAGTGATTGCTTTATATGATGATCTGCGGGCTTCTTCAGGGAATGAGGGAAAAGCAAAACTTTTGCAAAGCTTGTAAGTAAATTGTTTGGCCTTACATTTAAATCGGTGAAAGTCACAGGTTGCCAACTGCAGTGAATTGACTGAATGTTAAACCACTTTGTACTTCAGTTGACTAAGTTTTCCTGTGTAAGATTGCCTTTGTGGATAGGTGCATTATTTGGTTGAAAGATTATTTTCAGCCATTTTCTATTCATTTACAAAATTTGTTTCTTGGCTTGTTGACCCAAAAGACTTGGCTTTACCAGTTATTGTCTGACACTTTATATGACAGTCAGTAAGATTTTTCCATACTGAGTATGGGAAGTTGTGTGTGCAATTTTACAAGTATTCTGTTTTATCAATATCTGTATTTTGGATAAGCTTATCATGCAAATTTTATCCTTCTCCTACCAGTAACAGCCACCTTTGGCTTGATAACAACTCTGACAACATTAAGATCTGGATGTAGAAGATATCAGCACCCCAAAATTCGTGCCTCAACAAAATAACTGCTTGTTCAAGTAGTGTGGATTCTGTCTCTGACATATGGTGCATAGTTATGGTTGCTCCTATAGGCTTTAGATGGTGCTCAAATCTGGGTATTTGACAGGTCACTCAACATGTGTTCCTCATGTCGTGCAGCCTTGATAGCCCAGTGGACATGAAAATGATGATATTAGAAGAATGGGCTTTTTGAGACACAATCTTCTTTCAGTGAATGGCAAAATATCGTTGTTCAGAACCTCATTGTAGCTTCCTGAGATGTGAGATCAACATGACTGTGTATTGTCCATGTACTGACATGAGTAGAATTTGTCTGCCCATATGAAACATTTCCAGTCTACCATTGTCCACTTTTGAAACCTATTCAGCCAGTATAGGCAGGTATATTTGAGAGTAGGAGTAGGCAAGGGTCTCTTGCATGCAGTTCTGATCCAGATATCTAAGTGAAGCAGTGCTTGTCAAGGAATCATTCAGAAACAGGTCCAGAAGGACCAGTGTAGACATTCTGCAGCAATTGGTGCATGCCTTATACTTTTTAGGTACAAACCATGACAATTGCCCATAGCTGTGCTCCAATTTGTATTTTTGTTAAATTCTCGTAGACTGCAATGTTTTCCACTGCTAATAAACACAAAGGACTGAACATGGTGATGTGAAATTCGCCAGTTACTTAGCTCTGTTTGTCTTTCTCAACCTTTACCCCCCCACCCCCCACCCCCAACCCATTATTCCAGGGCACTCTCAACTCTTTTGTGAGTATGTGCTTGGCACACACGGGGCCGCTGCCCTTGCAGTACCCCTTCCTTTTTCATGCAGCATTCCTATCCTCCTCTTATTCTTTCTCTCTTCCCTTGGGGACCATGTCTCATACAAAATCAGGGAACTGAAACTTGTGAAAGTGTTGGAAGACCTAGGTGGTTTTATTTTTGTCTTTCTCTCTTTTCTTGTTTTGACTTCTCCTACCTTTGCTCTGCTTTGGTGTTTGAGGTCTCCCTTTTTGTCTCTCTTCTTCCCTGTGCATGCCTGAATGCTGGCTCACACATTTGACGTATAAAGAGCAACAGGGTAATGAGCAGCTATGAGCACCTGGCTTGAGAGACAGAGCTCGTGCATACTCCGTGGTAAAGGCCAGGCCCAAGGAGGGGCGACTGCCTGAGGCACTATTTGCCTTCCTATTTGCCGACTGATCTCTCTGTCTGGAGTTAGGGAGTTGTGACCTAATGTGCAAACTGTAACCTAAGGTAGGTGTGCTTCCCTCTGTGGGGACTCACAGAAGTAAGGAGCGTGCCATTGGAGATTCTTGCAGTTATGGGGGATTCACTCATGATGAGTACATCAACTCCCTTGATGCAACCTCTGTCTAATAAGTGGAAATGGAATGAGGCCAAAGAGACAACAAATGTTCCAGTTGCACCTCATTATCTCGTGGTGTCATGCACAGGAGTAGGTCAGAACTTTTCCACAGTGAACCCGTTCATCATTCAGAAAGGTGTGGAAACAGTTGCGGGCCCACTAAGTCATGCACTCACTTACACAATGTAACTTTGCTTGTAGAGATGGACAGTGCCTATCAGGCCCAAAAAGTGCTTAAAGCTACACTCCTCCACGGATACCCTGTTTGTGTAGAGGCTCATCAAACATCAAATTCCTCACGTGGTATCATATGCACTCAGCTGCTTGATGGTATGACTGAGGGAGGTATATTACATTATCTCTCTGATCAGGGCATAATTGCTGTTCATCAGGTTACAAAGGAGGTTTCTGCTGAATTTGCACTTTTTTCTTCACATTTGATAGGGTGGAGGTTCCATTGAAGATCAAGGCAGGCTATGAAGTCATCAATGTCAGACTCTAAATACGAAATCCAATGCATTGCTGCTGATGTCAGCGCTTTAACCATACTTGTATGTCCTGTAAAAATGCGGCCAAATGTATAACTTTGGCAGGGATGTTCATGACAGAAATTGCCCACCTCTTTCTCCCTGATGCATTAACGGCACTGGCAATCATACCACTTCATCCCATGAATGCCGTCGTGTGTACTTCGATGAGTGAGCCTTTCAGGATATGCGGGTGAAGGAAAAGGTACCCTTCAATGTTGCTCGCAAAATGTTAGCTAGTAGAAAGTCTTGCATACCACTATCCAGCAGTTAAAGTACCACCATCGCATTTGGGGCTCTCTGAGAACCTGCCCGAGAAGCTCTCTCCTGGCAAACATTCTCAGCAATCTCACTCTCATTTCTCTGGTGAACACTGGTGAACCCACATTTCTTTCTGATTCCAGACACACTTCCTCGCACCTGGATCTCTTTTTCTGTAGTGCACAGTTTACGCACTGTCTAGAGTGGTCAGTCCTCTCAGACACATACTTAAGCGACTATTTCCCATGTGTAATTCATACACTAACTCATGTCCCCCCTGTGTGCGAGGTCAACTGGCAGCTTTCTACAGCTGACTGGAGGCTCTGCTCTCCACAGACAAACTTCAGCAAACATCATTTCCACAGCAGTGATGATTAGGTAGACTACAAATGTTATCCTTACCATCGCAAAGTGTTCCATCTACTGAACCTGTTCCCTACGGTGATGTGTCCCTGTCTGCTGGTGGACTGAGGAATGCCATGGTCAGGGAATACTTTCCAGATATCTAAAACTTTGCCAATTACCATCCCGCCGTGCTACCTCAGAAATGAGCGAAGGCAGCTCAGGAGATATCTTTCCCCCCTCAGAATCGTGAATGCTATAATAACATTTTTACTATGAGGGAACTTGAACAGGCTCTTACCTCATCACAATCCTCTGCTCCAGGACCAGACGATATTCTCATATAGATGTTGCAGCACCTATCTCCTGATGGCAAGCTCTTCCTGCTTTGTACGTATAATCATGTCGGGACAGATGCCACATTTACCAGACATTGGTATGAAGTCACTGTAATCCCCATACCCAAGCCTGGTAAGGACAAAACATTGTCCATCCAGCTACCACTCAATTTCCCTCACCAGAAGTGTCTGCAAGGTGATGGAATGCGTGCTCAGTGGTCAGTTGGTATGGTGGTTTGAGTGAGTCTTGGAATCCGCTAACAAATGCACAGCATGGATTTCGTAAACACGGTTCTGCAGTTGATCATCTTGTCACCCTGTCAACCCATATTGTGATCAATTTTCTGAGGAAATGCCATACTGTAGCTGTTTCTTTTCCTTCTCATTTTATTCAAGGTACATGCGAGTTTGACTTTGTCAAACACTTTTATTCAGGGGAACACGGTGCCTCATGCTCTGTGCTGAGCATACCCCTATTTGTCATAGCAATTAACCTTATCATGGTCTGTCTCACGCAAGGCATCTCGTGCTTACTTTTTGTTGATGACTTTGCTATCTACTGCAGGTCTCTGTGGACTTGTTTACTTGAGCAACGACTTCAACAATGTCTTGACATTCTTTACTCATGAAGCATCAACAACGGATTCCACTTTTCCATGTAAAAACTACCTGTGAGAACTTTGGTGGCATAAGGAGTTACTTCCACCATCCTCACACCTCGGTCCTGTTGCTCTTCCACTTCTCGAAAACACAAAGTTCTTGGGGCTCACACTCAATAGGAAACTGTTGGTCCTCCCACATATCTTATCTGGCAGCATGCTGTACCCAGTCTCTAAATATTCTGTGTGTTTTTAACAGTACTTCATCTGGAGCAGATTGGAAAATCCTCCTCCACTTGTACCGATCCCTTGTCCAATTGTAATTGTTCTCATATATTCATGTCCAAGACCATCTGTTTTATGCCTCTGAACACCGTCTATCATTGAGGCATATATTTGGCTACTGGAGCTTTCTAAACTAGTCCAGTTATAAGTCTCTATGCAGATGCTGCCGAACAATTGCTGTCGCATCAGCATAATATTCTCGTCAGCAGATATGCATACTGCCTGTTCT
This sequence comes from Schistocerca piceifrons, assembly GCF_021461385.2. Taxonomy (NCBI): domain Eukaryota; kingdom Metazoa; phylum Arthropoda; class Insecta; order Orthoptera; family Acrididae; genus Schistocerca; species Schistocerca piceifrons. The sequence goes on from NC_060149.1 coordinate 801,657,398, forward strand.
CTATACCCAGCCATCCATCCTGTGTCCTTTTTTTGATGAATCCTATGACTGCCAATACAGATAAAGCACAATTTCTTTACTGCCTCCCAGAGTTTGCTTTCATATACTACTTTGGAAATGTAAACTTACATTCCCTGCCCATAGATGAGAGGCCTTTACTGCCTCGGCTTCACGCAGAGATCCATGTTCATCTTGGACTTAGTTAGTTTCCCAAGGACACTACTCTACATTTGACCTATTGTTGTAAGTTTTTTGAACATGGCTCACGGCAGCACCCTTATCTATACTGATGACTCTTAAGACCAACCATAGTGTCGATGCACCTTTGTCATTGGCAACAAACATTTTAGATATCGGCTTCTAGGACAGTGCTCAATTTTTACAGCAGAGCTTTCCACACACTAGCAGGCTGCCCAGTAGATCCGATGACACAGGCTTCTCAATTGTTTATTATTTTCTGATTCACTTAGTGCCCTCCGAGCCTCTGTGTGCTGTACGTGTACCACCCCATAGAACAACGAATCTGAGAATGCCTCCGTTCACTCACTTGCTGACGATGGAGCCAACATGGTGTTCATGTGGGCACCTGGTCATGTCAGGCTGTCAGGGAATGAAACTGCCAATGCTGCTGCCAAGGCTGTAGTCCAACTATTTAGGCGTTTTAGCAGTCCTGTCCTTATAATGATCTCTGTGTTGCTGCATGCAGGAACATTGTGTCTCTCCGGCATGTACACTGGCCTTCTCTATGTGGGTACAAACTCCCAACATGTGGACGATTGCCTCTTGCGCCTCTCATCATGAGGAGATACTTTTAGCTAGGCTGCCTACTAGGTGCTATCGTTTCAGTCACCACACTATGCTTATTGCAGCCAACCATTGACAATGCAGCATTTTCTGACCCAGTGCCAATTTTATAACTGTTTACCTTTTAATTTATGTTTTCCATTTGAATTATCGAATATTTTAGCAGATACAGTATGAGCTGTAGATTGCGTTTTACCTTTTATTCATTGTAGTAATGTGGCAAAGGAAATTTAATTTTCAACCATTTGAGCAATGTCCTCAAATGGGAGGGGATCATTTTTCACTACCCCTTTACTCCAGTCTCTGACTACTATCCACTTCAAATTCATTCAGTAATTGACCATTTTAAGTTATGAAATGGGCACTTATGACGTGCAGCAGTTTTTCGCCCTAAAGCACCAACAAACAAACTCAACCTGTACAATATAGTGAGTCCTTCTCAACTTTTACAATCCAGTGCCGCCTTTCTGTTTTAGAGTGATAGCCAATGCTCACCACCCCACCCCACCCCACCCCACCCCAGTCTTTCTTTCCTTACCTGTTGGAACCAAACAAAGAACTTCATTTGTCCGTCTGCCACTTATTAATCTGGCTACATGTTCACCCACCACAGTTTCATTATCATTCCAATAACAGGTACATTTTCCTCTCCAGTTTATTATCCAGTATCTTGTTTTGCTATCTGCCTCAGTAATTTTGAAAATGTAAGTGTCCATTGGTTTATAAGTGAGTCAGTTTTTGAATGATTTTCACATTAAAAGTCCCTGTTTCCTCCCCTACCCAGCCATCCAAATTTAGGTTTTTCTGTGGTCTCCCTTAATTGCATAAGGCAAATGCTGGTATTGTTCCTTTCAAAAAGACACATTTGATCATTACTTGCAGGTAGCTGTTAAACACTGATCCTGGAAGTGTAAGATGAAAGCAGTAACCTTAAGGAAGGCATAATTCTCCATTGATTGGGTGATATAGATGAGGAAAGAAGAAGACTAGATTACAGTAAGAGAGATAGTAAATGAGATAGAAAGTTGCTGAGTTTTTCATGGCCACTTGCTGTCATATTGCCTGTGAGCTTCTGTCTTTGGTTCTTCTTCCAACATTTGTTTAACATTAAGCAGAATTGGTCAAAGATCCGGAGGCAGAAGCCACCAAGCAATATGTCAGCTGAGATATTGTCAGTCATTTAAATCTAACAGATGGAGGGTAGGGGGATGTTGTGAGCACTATTTGATACTGAGAGAGGTGAAATAGGGAGCTGTCACCAGTGTTATTACAGATGATGGAATGAGGATAGTAAAGAGTCATGAGGGGAGGACAAAGAGGGGCCAATTGGATTACCTGACCTTTGCAGACATTTTAGTGTTATGGAAGAAGGGTCAAAGGAACAGTTTGGGAACCTGAGAAAAATAGCCAGAAGGTTAAAACTAAGGATGGCTGATGACAGGACAGAAACACTGAACACTGCTGGAGATAAGAAAACACAGGAAAACTCTGTACAAAAGGTGAACAAATTTAAGTATCAGAGATAGTACATAACAAGAAGAGAAAATAATAGTGAGTGGATGAAAGAGAGGGCATAAACGATAATTATAGTCCACTGTGTGACCAGAGGAGTTTATTATAGAAAGAATATATCAACTAACATGAAAGATCAGGCAAAACAGGACAAAAAGGAGAAAACATATAATTCAAGACTGATGTTATTACACTAGACAGACATGGTACCAAACCAAAACAATATAAAAAGAGAAAAATCCTTAGGAAGAGTGAGAGAGAGATTGGGGCTAAAATGGACAAAAATACTGTACTGAGACTTGAAGACAATTCAGAAGAAATCAGACCCAGTAGTCCAAGATTTGCTGGACATATATTAAGGATAGGCTGGGATAAAATGATTGGTGAAATGGGGGAGTGTGTGTAGAGTCACAGGAAAGACATAAACCAAGTGGTTAGTTCAACTTGGGAAGAAATGTAATGAGATGATGATCAAAATGGAAGGGCAGGACAACTGGAGAAAACTGTACATAATTATGAACTAGTCACTATGTTAGCAATAAACTAATTAACAAAATAATTATCTAGGAACAGGATAGATGGCTATGAAGTGAGTGGCTTAGGACACTGAAGATCTCAGAATATGGATAGGATGGAAGGGAAAGGATTAACTTTTGGGAGGAGAAGAGGAAAACCTTATCCATGAAGGGGTCCACAGAGAGAAAGACGGCAGTGGTGGTGGTGGTGGTGGTGGTGGTGGTAGTAGTAGTAGTAGTAGTAGTAGTAGTAATCAGAAGCAATGTACACAGTTCATTTCATGGAAATTAGAAGAGATATGACATACTTTGAAGAAGTATAGGCATTCAAGAGGTTATTAAGCAGCTAATGTGTGTTTTAAAGTGGGTGATAAATGAAATCCATGATTGTCAGATATGTATTAGAGAGATTTATTCCATTTGGGTGGACATGGAAATATCACATAGATAATGTACTCATAAAAGTGTAAAACTTATACTAATAAAGGAATAACTTGAGATTTTAGTAGTTTGAAAATGGGCAGCTAGTGTAAGAAATTTTTGGGGTGGTTAGGCTTCTGGAACTCTTGTACAGGCAGTACGTAGTCAGCAGAAACAAAAGTAATATTAGCGGTGTCCCAAGGAAGCACAATAGGACAATTAATATGTTCAATAGGCATAAATGATTTAGCTGAGAATATGGTTAGTGGCAGTATAAGACTGTTTGCTGACAATGCTATTTTCTATATTAAGTATAATTGCTGGATCATAATAATGAATGACTTGGACTGAATTTCTTGTTGGTCAAATGAATGACAGCTCTCTGTAAATGTACGTAAATGCAAAGTAATACCCACAACAATGTGGAAGGACCTTATAGTATCCTATTACAAGATTGATGTAAACACTTGGGCCTCTCAGAGCATTTAAATGTTTAAGGTTAATGCTAAGAAACAACATGAAATGTAATAAGTACACAAAGTCAGTAGTAGGGGAGGCAAATGGAAAACTTACGCTTTTTAGAAGGGTTGGGGGAAGGTGCAATGCATCTGGGAAGGAAACCGCACACAGTACTCCATTAAGACTCTCACTATACTGCTATTCTAACATTTTTAGTCCTGAAGAAGTAGGTGTGGTGTTATGATGTGCTGCAGAATTCTAGCAACTCAATATAGCTCATACGATAGTGTAACTGTAATGGTCAGGGAACTTATTTGGTAACCTTTGTAGAAAGTGTAACATTTTTCCTGTGAAACCTTTGTGGGTAAATTTGATATTTGAGGAAGGCTGTATGCAACTGTATTACCTTTACCATATTCTCTCATGAGAATAACATAACCAAGATTAGGGCACATCCCAAAATTATAGATATTTTTCCATCCCTCAAATCGTGACTGAAATAGGACAGAAAATCACTGATATTGGTAAGAAATACCCTCTACTGTAATATGTACATTGGCTTGCAGAGTTTAATATATATGTAGAGCATTTCTGTACACCCTCTATCATGAGTGTACACTTTCACTTAAATGGCTGCAGAAAGCTGGGTTAACAGCACAGCTCACCTCAAGGTTTGCAACAGACCTTGACTTCTATATTCCTTCCAAACTTGAATCTCAATACAGTTTAATGATCAGTGATAAAATGGAAATAATTTTGTGTGAGGCCATCTATCCATTGGTGCAGTATCAGACATGAAACCCATATGTAGTACGTTTGTTTAATCACTGCCTGATATATAGGTGTTGCACTTTCTTTCCAAAAATAGTGAGGTTCAAGGGTGTTTCCTGCATGAAATACTGTAATTCAAGTTTGATTTGTCATTTTTTAAGAACTGGCCACATATTGATATAACATTATCTATTTTCCTGCTGTGAATATAAATTATCTCTTGTTTTGATGTTGTTGTTGTTGCTGCTGCTGCTGCTGCTGCCACTGCCGCCGCTGCTGCTGCTAATGCTAATAAACTAGTACTAGCAATGTTAAATGAATGATGTTCAGATTATTCAATAAGTTCACATATAAAACCATTCTATTCCCATGCTGAACCATTTGCCGATTTGTTAGTGACTTCTTGAGAGTAGTTAATGTCACTGTTATTTTTTTGATAGTTTATATTTCATATTTGTACTTCTCTCACAATGCAAAGTTACAAGACTTAATAATAACTTTGCCCATTATTTCAAAATTATTTGGACGTAATGTAGTATCAGATTCATGTTGTGATGATACATATATATCTTAATTTTTTTTAAAAATATCACTTGATTGCGTCACTAAAAGTGGTATGCCAATAAGAGGCGTAATACTATCTATGATAATAGCAACTGATATCTTTCTAAGAGAAGAAAGATGATAAGTTAGAATCAAAAGTATTCCAATTATTCTTAAGGGTTCCTTACATTAATATGACTGACGGTTAAAATACATAAAGGAAAGCTGTGCTGTGCTCAGTTGAATTTCCAGTGTTTCAAATTTGGGCATGTTCACTATAGTCTGATTAAAATTACTTGTTAATTGACACTTCACAGGCTGGAGCTGCTTTCCTTCAACCAGAGCACTCTATGTCATGCCCAAACCATTCGCCATTGCCAAACTGCCACGACAATTTGTTAGCTCAGCTTGTCCAGCTTTCTGTCTTCTAGTGTTTGGATCCCAAATCCTGGATCTGGCCCTTTAATTTCGTATTTCATCACACGTGATAAACAGAAATACACGCGCCTGCGTCCGCCCCCCTTCGTAGTGTTGTAGCGCAGTGGTTAGCACATTAACGTGTCATGTGTAAGGTCATATCAAAACTCATGAAGCACAGTCATTAATTTTTTTAATCTAATCAAAAAACTTTTATTACTGTTTTTTCATTTAACTGATTTAAATGTGACATCTTGGGTTGTCGGGTGTTCTGCCGGATATCAGCGTCGTACTTGCACGATATTTCGGTCACGTAGCTCATAACCTTCATCAGGTGCGACCTGAGACTGCTCCTCGAGTGGACCTGGTCCAGTATTTATGCCTATGGCCTTCCCCCTCCACCAACGGCAATTCATGTAGCCAGTGTGAGGATAATTTCAGGTAACCAGTGAGTGATAGGAAGAAATTACAGTTAGTTTTTTGTGCTGAAACTGAAATTTTTCTGTCTAAGTTTGCTCGTCGAGGTTAGCTTTAATTACTGTGAACAAAGCAATCGTGACTTTAGATCTGCTGTCATTTTCTCGGTTACATTGCAAATCACAAGCTTCTGGTTAGCCAAGGGCATGAGTTAATTCAGGGCTACAAAACGAGACATCTGCAGCAGTTCAGTCATTCCTCACTTAAAATCAGCTGTCAGCAGAGCAGAGACTACTTTCAACATTGCTCCACATTACACGTTAAGCGTTTGTGAAGTGACCTGCCGTGTTGGTGTGTCACTATGACCGAGCAGTAACCAGCAGATGATGTGACAACACTGTAGCAGCAAGTGACAGGTATTAACTATCAAGTGATTTTAATTGGACTATAGTAGTTGTAATATTTGTTTGTAGAACAGTAGCTGTTAAATTAGCCCAAAAAAGCAATATTTTAGAGCCTCTAAACAAATCTTTGTATGTCAGTAGACCAATTTGTGGACATAGCATTGCAGCTTACACCAGGTACTGTGTATTTTGTAAATTTCTGTGAGCAGTTGAGTATGTTGTTTTAAAATATTCCATAGACTTTCTCTTATTAAATCATATAACTTACCATTCAGGTAGTAAGTCCTATTATTTTAAATGACATCGTGTATTTGGAGATTAAGTAAACCGCAAAGTAACACACTATTATAGTCAACCTGTGCTGCTTTGGATAACATACAATTTTCTTATTGTTATTGCATATCATATCAGTAATTAATAAGATTTTTAATAGTTGATTGCATTCATATCAACAGGACACTATAAACTACTTTTTTGCAATTAGCTCTACATATTGTAATAGCTATGTGTACAGCTCTTAACTAGAAATCTAGAAATTAGTGTAAATCACAAAATTGTCCCATAGAAAATTTGTTTTGTAGCCAGTAGAAATACAAAAACCCAAAGGGTCTTTTTTTGGGGGGGAGGGGGGGGGGTATTTCTGGAAACTCTTGGTCAGGTATGTTCAAATGGCGCAGAAGAGGAGAGAGTCCAAATAAAGACCAGAAAAGGAAATTTTTTATAACCCATTAGGTTTAACTGAGCTGTGATGTAGCCCTAAATGTCAGGGAAACCAGATATGTGTTGAGAGCCAAGAAAGATCATTATGACATCATTATATGAAATGAAAGTAAGAATTATGAAAAGTAATTAAAAATGCAAATAATAAAATGTGGATGAAAAATGTACTTATATGAAACCAGTGTAACTTCGTTTTATTCTTAAGTCACAGGAGACTGAAAAAAATTGCAGGGGGGACAGAAGGCAGATAGTATCAAACGGAGTAAATGATGGACAATGAAAAATTATTAAAATTGGGATTTTTTCACAAAGAATAAGGGATTTGGGGACAGTAGAAGAAAAATTAAAAGTAAGTGAAGACAATGGAAGGATACTGGCAGCAGCCATTGCCTTTTATGGAAGGGAATGAGACAAAACCACGTTACCTGAAGTAGCACAATAACAGCCAGAATTTTTGTATAAAGAAGAGAGTCAGGAGTAAGGTTATGAGTCTGTCAGGAGGAAGAATAATATGTAACAGGAGGAATGTACACATTTTATGCTACCCTCAAGCTTCAGAGTTCTTAAGTGGTGATGATATTTGAAACACTGGAGTTACTGAACACTGATGGAATGTTGTGTCCCTTCAGAAGTTGGCTAATCCTGCCCGACACTGTGCCACAGAAAGGCAAAAACACAAGTTTCTCGCCCTTTTCTTCAATGGTGTTTTTCTTGCACGTCTCACTGGGGGTAGCCTGTGATGCCTGATGGTGATTGTACCCATTTTTCTGGAACACTCTTCAGAGGCAGCTTAGTTCTGGTGGTAGGTTTTCGGTATCTGAGATGGCTTAAGCATGACGAATGAGGGTGTTTACAATGCCACCTTTTTTGTGCCGGATGATGACGGCTGAGAGTGTGCAGATACTGATCCGTGCCTGTAGGTTTCCTTTAGATATTGTGGCTGAGGTGCCCAATGGTTTTTTGCCAAACAAGAACATCAGGGAAGGGTAGTGCAAATCTCTCCCTACTTCAGTAGTAAGCCTTATGTGGCTGTGAATGCCAGACAGCTGTCTCAAGAAATCTCCCAGTTTCTCACTTCCATGGGACAGATAGTAAATGTGTCATCGAGATAACATTAAAAGCAACTTGGCTTAGTTGGAGCCATGTCCAAGGCAATATCTTCAAAATCCTCCATAAAAGCATTGGCTGTAGATTGGGCTAATGAGCATCCCACCACCATGCCATTTCACCAGTGAACATACTAGCTGCCATATAGGACGTATGATGGTGTCAACCTGTGCTTAATCAATTCCATAATTGTACTATCAGATAACCGAGAGAGGGGACTATGCAGTCTTTAACAGAAACATGCATAAATAGGAGACCACATCAAAGCTGACCATTATGTCAGCTTCCCCAAGATATAGATGCTTAATTAAGCTGATGAAACTGTCTGTGTTCTTTACATGATTCCTACAGTGACCTGCATGCAGTTTAAGGAGGCTGGCCACATGTTTTGTCAGTCTGTAAGTTTGTGACCCAGTGGTGTTCATAGTGGGGCAGAGAGATGAATACACTATATGGGTCTTTAGTACTCAAAGCATAGCAGTAAATAGAGTGGCCTTTGGGTTGCATGAGATGTGCTAGGCTTTCCTTTCCCTCTGGGTATCCACAGCCAACTTGTATTGTATGATAAATGGGGAATGAAATTTCAAGTAATCTGATTTGCCTAAAAAAAACTGTTTTATGTAGTTGGTTTATCAGTAAAACTTTTAATTTTCATATCAAAAATAATAAAAAAGAACACTGTTTTGGGGTTCCTGCATGATCTCTGCTATGCATTCAATTTCGGGGAAACTGTTTGGGAAGAAAAAATTATTTTTCCATATTTTATAACCACACATTGCAGGTTGATAATGGACTCATTTTCTATGGCCATAATTATTGCAATACTTTAAAGTAAAGTACATCATCCCACATATTTTGAAAAGTTTGCAGTGCAAAATGTAGTTGCTGACCAGTTTAAGTTTAGCGCATTTTATGCCATACGTTACTGTGTACACAACATAGCTAACATATTGAAATTGTTTTAATGGTGGGAGGAGAGTCATATCTCTTTCCATTTCTGAGAAAATAAATAAGATAAGTTGGAGATTGCCCTTGACAAGGTTGGCAGCTATGCGACACATGCACGACTATTGCCACTTGCTATTTGGAGTGCAGAGTTGCCTCACGTTTCTCTTCTTCATATTCTGCTGATACAGACTGAAGCTGGAAATGAAAGAAAGACTTCATGAAATGAAGACACCCGGAGTCATCATCTCATGATACTGACTGTATGTTTTTTCAGTCTGTGCTGTCTGGTTTCAGGGAATAATGTTACCTATATTATCTTATTAACAATGTTACCTATGTTATTGAATTTATTCACTGATTTATGTATACCATGTTCACTTTACAATTGCCATTTTAGCTGTGTGAGCTATGACCTGTTGACATGTTCTGCTATTGCTTGTTTCAAATGACGACTGAGTGATACAATCGTGCTCAGTGAAAATGTATCTTAGTTCATGAAGTGTACTTGGTAGCGTGCAGCAGAAAAAAAAAACAAATATACATTCTGTTAACACATTCTTCTATAGAAAATCGGTTGAAATGAAACAGTGGGGAGATGAAACTTGTTTTATGATTTTTCAACAGAACTAAACTACATTATTTATCAACACTTTTTCATCTGAATGCACTCTTCAATAACATATATTTGCTCGATGAGTATCCATTTCGGCAGACCTAAGAACACACAGTAGTAGTGTAGGAGACAATGGTACTTATACGCTTAATATATTCTTATACGGGAAAGCACAGGAAATAATAAAATAAAATTGTTGTGTTTCTGTCTGATAACTAAAGTGAATGTGTAATATGTGTGCCATTGATACTTTTCCTATAGAGACGTATATGAAATTAAAATAAATCTTTGTGTTACAACCTAATAACTGGAGTTGGGGTTCAGATCACAGTTGTAGGTCTCTCCGCACCTTTCTTGTTTTATCTCATTCTTCTAAGAAAGTGGGCATGCCATACTTCAGTGTCGTCCCTCTCAACAAGAAATGTTCTATTTTCAATTTATTTTTTTAAAATGAAGCTAACCTTTCCATTTTTCTTCTCAACAGGCAACACTTTTCTGTCTGAGCACACTCTTTGACAGTGTACATTTTCGTGATGACTACCCATTTCAGCAGACTGTAAGAATACACAGAAGTATGAACTTTAACGTGACTGCACAATGCCGAACTGTGCCTCAGTCATGTACTGTTGAGCGGTGTCAGACACCTTTCGTCGTGTATGCGTGTAAACAAAGTTTAGTTCCACTTTCTACCATTGACAATTGTAAAATGAAGAGGTTATAATTAACTTGAAAACCAACAAGTCTAATGCAAACCCTAAAGAAAGTAGATGAGGTAGTGAGTAAACAAGTGCACACAGGGAAAACAGCAGTAACATTTGTGCTGCTGCACTAGGTACAGAGGGGGCGGGAGGGGGACAGGGCACACGCCCTCTCATTCTTCTCCACAGGAAAGCACTTCCGTGCTCTGTTCTGTAGTAGCCCACTATAAGACGTAGGTGTTCTTGGCGAGTGAGGCAGGAGATACACTTGTGCTATCCTGAAAAATCAGCCATGGTAGAATGCACTTTAGAAAATAAACACTGAATTATATTCCATGAAACTTCTGTCATTGTGAGAATGAACAGGTGTTGAGATAAAAGAAGCTCTAGAAATAAAAATATATGAAAATACCATGAATAAGGATGGTGGTTTGCAGCTCAGCGCAGCCTGGGATGCAGCCACTACAAGGTTGAAGTGGACACGATGGACACAGAACAGAAATATTACAGTATTTGGCAAGCAAGCAAGCACCAGTGATCTCACAGGAAGCGGCATGGCTATACACCTGTGAGCCACAGTGACATGGCAGTCATTTACCACTTGACAGTGGCTAAGGAGAGTTCAGTTGAAGCTTGTGGGATTTTAACCACTTATTGCAGCTGGATGCCTGAGAAAATTTTACTAATTAGTGTCGCCTTGAGCCCTTACATTCATGTGAAATAGATACTATTTCAGTGGAAGCCTTCGTAATGATTTTTAAGGAAACATTTAATTCAAATGTACTTTCGTTTCTTTTTCACAATGCTAAAGGTCTTGGCAGAATGTGGCTGTAGTAAATAGTAATTTGTGGTTGCAGAACACAGATTGCCTATAGATAATTGTTAAACTGTTAAGAACCACATGATTTCGCCACTATTTTAAAAAATTGCTGTGCAACTTACGTGCTCCAAGGATGCGATGCATAATTTTTAGACACAATTTCATAACATTTGTAACCGATAGCCTTAAATTGTGCCATTCTGTGACTGTTAGCAGATATGAGACCAACAAAGAAGGAATATCACATTCTTGATGTATTTAGGTTAGGATTTTTTGTTGTATAAAAGGTAAAAGTGAGCTAGGAAGTCTTGTTTGAACTGAATTTTGTGTTATCAATGGGATTCAAATGCACTGCTAAAATTGATAATGTTTTTGCTGTCAACACACGCAGTCTTCTCTTTCTTTGTAAGCCCACCATATTCTTTGGTATTGTAACTTACACTTCTCCTCTTCCTTCACCCTTGTCTATCAATGTTCTAGTTATCGTCTATCAGTGTTCTAGTTACCTGTAGTTCTTAATCTCTATGTAGCTACTCTTTAACTATTGTCTTCCTTCCACCTCTCCATGTGTGTTATGAACTTAGTTACTGGCTCCAGACAGGATTTTTTCAAACATTGATGTAGCTGCCTTGTAGCCAAGTTCACTAATGCTTAGTAGCACAAGGCTTGATGGTTGAAAAAATTTCATCATCAGTGCTTAGCTGGGAAGGAGAGGAGATAAGACATGAAGCTCCTGATGCCCAAACCTTGCACCAATGTCCTGAATTAACTCTTCAAACTCTGTAGAGTCTCTCATGGTTGAAGGCGAACAGTCCATTAGGTTTTTTGAGCATGGTAGAAGTCTGGGCTGTGTGTCACCTCAGAGTTTCACCCTGGTACAGATACATACTCAACACTTCGTACAAGTTGAAGAAAGGAATTCGCAGATTACTTCCCGTAGAACCATCGCCTGTAGCAGCGGTGAATAAGAAACTCCCACTGTAGCTATATTTATGATTTTATCAGTATAAGACAGGTTTCAAAGATACTTATTCTCTCTATGTAGCTATCTTCTACAGGTACGTGTTAGAAAAGTGGCTTCAACTAACCATAAATAGGCAACTGCTTTATTTCATTCCAAATGCCTGACGGAACCATTTTTCGCGTATGCTGCAAACTAGTTTGATTCATTTATTTATTTGCTGTGCAATTGAATACAGTCTAGGTAATACAATTTATGAGTTTTTCTAATCTTATCATTAAGATTCTACCCAAAAATGTAACAAATTAATAAAAAATATTATTATTATATTACTATCATTATTAAGAGAAATCAGAATACTGTTGCCTATGTCTGATTATGAATTGGTATAACATGTTTATTTGTATCTCAAAAAAGATGGTTACTGTAATAAACTATCTGAATTCAAATTTTTCAGTGCTTACTGCAACAGTAATATGATGAAACCTCTCTCTACTGCTGATTTTGGAAAAGTTATGAAACAAGTATTTCCTCATGTACGACCACGACGACTGGGAACAAGAGGCAATTCACGGTACTGTTATGCCGGTATGCGGAAAAGGGTTAAATTGGAGACACCACTTCTGCCTGATGTTGGGGAACCAAAGAAGGTATGTCCATGTGCAAGAAATATTATTTTAAACTCACTGTCCCTCCCTCCCTCCCTCCCTCCCTCCCTCCCTCCCTCCCTCCCTGCATCTACGTTGTGCCGGTCAGACACACAGTGCCAGGACTGCAGTTTGGCAGGTGGACGGGGGTGGGGGTTGTGTTGGGTGGGATGGGTAGAGGGAGAAAGAGGTGGGAAATGAGAGGATATCCCTTATTTCCAGGCCTGATAATAGATAATCAAAGCTCTGACAAAGGATTTGGTTTAGTTCTTCCAGTCTGGGAAGATGTTGGGGTGACAAGGGTCACACTCCTTTGCAGCTGATTCTTGGCACTGGTATGAGCATTGTGTGTGTATGAGGATATGGCACGGGGACTCTGTTTTCAGAATTGCTTTGGGGACTACTGTCTGTATGTGAAGGCCTTTGTGGGAACTGCAGTATACTGGGCAAGGGAATTCTCGCCATTGCCGATATAGTGTCCACAGGTAGCCAGATTGTATGGGAGTTATTTTTTGGTGTGGAAGGGATGAGTTGTCAAAAGGCGGGTAGATACTGTAGGTGATTAGTGGGATTAATATGGACAGAGGTGTAGATGGGGCTTTCTGAGAGGTGGTGGTCAATGTACAAGAGGTTCACACAGTGTGTTGACAATGATCTAATGAAGCAGTTGGGCAGAGCTGGTATTGAGGTTGTGGAGGAATAAGGATAGGATGTGTTGGCTTGGAGTCGAGATCATGAAGATATCATCAGTGAATCTGAACCAGACAATGGGTTTAGGCTTTTGGGAGGCTAGGATGGTTTCCTCTAGATGGCCTGTAAAGAGATGGTCATGGGAGGGTGCTATATGTGTGCCAGTGGTTGTGCTGTGGGTTGTTTGATTCCTGTCAAAGGAGTAGCTGTGTGAGAGCTTTTTTGAGTTATTTAAATGGTAGTAATCCTTGCAACACATCCTTCACTCCCATAATCTTCCCAGTCTCAGTCTCCACAAACCCACTGTCCCCTATCCATTCCCTATTCCTCTGCTCTGTCACCTCTCCTAGTCCATATGTCCACATCATATTCATTGTGCACCATACCTCACCCACTTTGAAACCCATGTGTCACGTGCATAGCTCGTACACTTGCCACCCCTCCCTCCAACATTCCTATCCTGCACATGCCGCCTCCGTCTGAGCTGCTAGCTACCCATCCCCAACACTATTCCTATTCCCCACCTCTTTCTCCCTCCACTCCTTCTGCACACAACCCCTGCTCCAATCCACATGCTGAACTGCAGTTCCAGCATTGTGTGTCCAGCTGGCACCTTCTGCTGTTCAAGGAGTGGTCTCCTTTACTCCTAAATTATTCATTCTGAAGGACTTAGACTAATAGCTGAATGTTTCGAGAATTGTTTTTCATTGTCCCAACACATGACTTAGTGCCTCCTCTGTGACAATAACTAATTTATCCTTCCATATTTTTGTTATCCAAGCCTATATGTTCCATTGTTAGATACGTCAAATGGAAACTTACAGTTGTCAGTCACCAGATCATGTAAGGTAAGGTTCCGGACTAATTGTGTCATTACTGTATGCAATGCCCATCTAATACTGGCAAAGAAACTGTTTAAAGCTGCAAAGTAGTGTCAAAATGTTAAACTCTGACTTAAGTATACGCAAGAAAGGTTGAATAAACTTACTGATGTGAATGTCGGTGCTGGATGGGAAAAAATGTATGTGAAAGTTAGAATTGAGGGTTGCCAAAAATCTGAAACTCATCGCTACCATTGCCCATCTGAATCATCTAGCAACATGTGAGTGTATGTAATAAAAAATATGGAGTCATTGCACATAAATTTCCCAATCCCACCATAGTTACAGTAGATGACTTCAGTTCCCCATAGTTGCCTGAGAGAAGTAAGCATTTAATAATTAATGCAAAGAAAAATTCTTAATACGTGTATGTGCTCCCAAAAATGTTTACTACTTAGTTTGAAAATCCACTCGCAAGGACAATACTTCAATCTTTTGACATCAAAAAGCCCACATGTTTGTGCCCTATGTAGCTGAGCAGATAATATAAGTGAACCTAAAGATGTTGTAACATCAGTATTTACCGGTGGCTGAGAGAAACAAAGGTTAGTAGCAAGTAACTGATTGATAATTTCATATGTAGGGTTCAGCAGTCTTTCATCATCATCATCATCATCATCATCTATTGGGCTAAAACTGTGCACTTCTGTCACTCAACATCAAGACAAACAAGTCAGATATGGACTATGGGCCGTGGTAAAGATCCACTGTAACTTAACAACAAAATGGGGGGGGGGGGGAATCCTGCTAGTTTGCAGATTTAAAAGAAGCCATAGTTTTCTGACACCTATACACTGGAAAAAAATCAAAAAGGATGAATAGACAGCTGTAAGAGAAGCATGCTTGTACCAAATTGTCAGAAATCTCAGGAAGTGTTTGTTGTGTGAAAGTTAGTCTACAGATGAAAATTATCTGTCCAGACATCTGTTGACCCAACAAACAGTGAAGGCAAAGGTGCCAAAATAAAGGCAGAGTCTCTGCATAGGAAGATCTAACTGCCATAGGTACTTGATGAAGCCTGGATGTTTGTAGTTAGCTGTAAACCTGTTTCATAACATACTGCTGCCAACTGTCCTGCATGCAATGTGGAATAGCAGTTAGTGTCACTGGCTGGCATGCTACGGGTTGCCAGTTCAAATCTGATTACCAGCAAATATTTATGTATTATTTATCATTTCCAGAAGGTTTCTGAAATTTCTTGTTTGTAATATTTGTGTATTCTGGAAAATTAAATGTTTGTATAATTAGCAGTATTTTCCATACAGGAGGCAGTTCTGTTTAGTCTATGTTGATATCTAAAACAAGCTCTCTGTGCTAAGTGTTGTATGTCATTGATTACTTCACTTTCAGATTTGGGTTTATTGCGGTTATGACATGTCTTTTTGGTATAGATACTGTGTATTGACTCATGTACCTCTCCATTACAAAAAGCTACTCAGATTTGTAAAAGAAATCTACATACATGTGATTATCGTAAGCATTGAAGATGGACAAAGATAACTTTGGATCACAAATTGTGAGCCATAACTCATCCCTAAAAGTATGTGCGTAGCAACAGCTGGACTAGTTTAGAATGGGCAGGTCAGTTCCACTGACAAAGAATAATGCTCCATTACCATTATGACAATGCAGTGGAGGAAGCTGCTGTGGCTGCCAATAGGATCTGGTCTGATCGAGTAACAATGTCAGCGAGTGTTAATGGTCTTTGTGAAGGGGGAGGATGATGCACATTATTTCTGCATTAACCACTGACAACTCAACAAAATCATTATAAAAGAGGTCTCCCACTGCCACGTATTGATGACATCATACACTGCTTAAAGAAGCAAAGTATTTCTCTACTATAGACATGGAGAAGGGCTACTGGCAACTAGAGGTTGATGAAGCTGACCAGGATAAGACTGCATTCATAACTCCTGATGGTCTGTGTGAGTTCAAAGTTATGTGGTTTGGATTACGTAACTCTCCACCCACATTCAAACATGTGCTGTACAACATGCTTAGACACCCTAAATGGACAGCGTATTTTTGCTATTTGGGTGACATTGCATTTTTTTAAAGACATTTGAAAAACATCTCAGATGCCTGACAACCATGTTGAAGTATGTTCAGCCTGCAGGTGTCATCGTGAAGCCTAAGAATTGCATGTGCGTCATCCAAGAAATAAAAATGGTGGGGCACCTAGTTAGCAGTGGTGGAGTCTGTCATGATCAAAGGAAAATAAGAGCAGTCCCAAATCCTATGGCTCCTTGGCACATTCGTGATGTGAAAAATTTTCTGGGAATGTGTTCAAACTACCAGTGATTCATAAAGAACATCTGCATTAAGGGACATCCCTTGCAAGTGCTACTACTGGAAAATGCCAAATTTTCCTGAAACAAGGTGCAAGAAAGATATTTCCTTGTCCTTAAAGAGACAATAGTATCATATCCAGCCCTAGCATTATATGACAAGAATGCTGAGACAGAACTTCGCTCCAGGACATGGGTGACCCATTGTTAAGGACCACAGGGAGCAGGGCCCTCCAGAAATTTTTTTTATATAATTTTATTCTGTGTATTTTTTCAGTGTTAAACAGTTTGAGTTTAAGTATGATATGATTTTGGTGTAGTATAAGTGACAGAGACCAGAAGTAATAAGGTCCTGTTTCCACTGCTCCATTGCAGAGACCTGGTGTCACTCAGAGCTGCCAGTAGCTGGGCAAGATCTTTCTACCACTCCTACCCCCGCCCCCCCCCCCCCCCCCCCTCCCCAAGCACATCCTTCCACAGTGACAAACATCTTCTCCTCTCTCCACCCAATGCTGAGGACCAGCGTGACAGTCACAGTGACATGACCAAGCTGTTTCTCTTTCTACACATCATCTCTCGCCATAGCACTGCTTAGGGCTATCTCGGGTGAACCTACTGGACAGACCAGCTCATGCCTACCCCTCCCTCCTTTTCGCACACCCCAGCAGACTCTGCTGTCTCTCTCCATCCCTTGGCTGTCTTTGAGTCTCCACAGTGTTTGGTGAAAGACGCCTGGGGCCCATGGGCAGAAATGCCAAAGCTGCGCTCCCACCACCCCACACCCCCAGAAAAAAGTACCATTCTGCAATTTTTTTCTATACAGATACAGGAAATTTTGTAATTTGTAAGGTAGGTTTAATAATAATGAATTATTATTGAAAAATATTAGTTATTTGAGCTATCTAAACAAAAAATATTTCACACAACAAATTAAAGGTATCATTTGTTGTATATAAATTACCAGTAGTAAAGTGTTATCTAAAAAAATGGAATTTAAAACAAAATCTCTGTCATATTTGTGGCAGCTACTGTAAACTGATTTTATCATGTTGTATAATGAGGAAAAGATTTTATTTGCTCCTTTTAAATTATCAACATTATGTGAATCATTAATAGGAAGTTGAATCGTGTTCTTATTATAATTTTACATTCTGTTTCCTTGCTTTGAGTCCAGCAAGGTCATTGACAATGTAATTGAAGTCAAATTTAGCAGCCGTGTGATATTCTGTCGACAAACTAGCTGAATTTGAC
Organism: Schistocerca piceifrons; assembly: GCF_021461385.2. Taxonomy (NCBI): domain Eukaryota; kingdom Metazoa; phylum Arthropoda; class Insecta; order Orthoptera; family Acrididae; genus Schistocerca; species Schistocerca piceifrons. Next base: position 801,675,287 of record NC_060149.1, read on the forward strand.
AGTCTACTTCATCTGTACTTTGTCATAAATATCCTCAAAGCGAGTGCTTGATTTGTGACTGTACACTCTGGTATGCCATACCGACACCTGACAAAAAAGAGCATTAAAATAAATTTTCAAGATGTTTAGATTTTAAAAAAGCAACCCCCTCCCCTCTTCAGAAGGTCACAGTACTGGAACTTATTTTTTACAAATCGAGCACTGCTCTAAGCTATTTTGATATTTGGCTAAGCACCTCGTAACCCCTACTTCAGAGAAAAAAAAAAAAAAAAAAAAAAGTAAGAGATTCAGTATATCTAAATGGGAATCTCTGTCAGTGCTCTTCATCAGCTCTTTCTACTGGAATTTGATTGCAACTATTTTGTTAACTATTCTGTTATATTTAACACCATAATCTGCTGCATAGTTTTCAAAATAAGGCACAAACCTCTCACTTAATGCTTTCCTAGCATGAAATTAAAGTGAGATGAAATGATATGTTATATGTGAGATTTATTTCCCATTTTACTTATTCGTCTGTCAAATATTTTGAAGCAGTTTAGCATAAACAGTTTCACTCCAGTCCTCAGTTGACAGAAATCAGCAAAAATTGGAAGCTTTCAGTTAAATAGAATGTATTTGCTTCAAGACTTGCGGCCAATCTTTGAGTTCCTACAAAACTGCAGCGAAGTAGTAACTAAAATGCCATTCTTGGCTATGAACTATCTGTGGAGGTGGCAGCCATATGAACCAAGTGCACTGTTTATACATAACCCAAGTGACACACGTTTGGTAGTAGTCATTTCTTTATGTGATACTTGAACAAAATGGCACTGTGAGAACAGTGTGCATACCAAAGGAAAGTCTTCTTCTCACAAGCAGAGGATAGGAAAAAGTGAGGCAGGAGAACTCGAGTGCTCCACCTGGTTGGTTCTTAAATTTTCTTTCTCATCGTCTTAATTGTCTTTGTGTCCTGTCTGTGCCTGTGCCCTTTGCTGGGGCCTAACTCATTGTGGCCTCAGTACGGCCATCCCTATAGCTCAGATTTTCATTATTGAGTGCCTTACTGCATCTGCCACCCCCGTGACCCTCCCCCCCCCCCCCTCCCCTTACTGCCATTCATCAATGGGAAGTGTCACTAATAGCAAATGGGGCCACCTCTCAGTAGTGTATACTTACATGGATATGGTGTCTGTTCTTTAGGACATGTCTGAAAAAAACAGACACCATTTATGACCTGCAGCCATCTAGAACGAAATTAGAATTATATATTAATTCCTTCAGCTGCTGACGGGCGTTGATATATATCAACGGGGACAGGTGAAAATGTGTGCCCCGACCACGAATGAAACCCGGGATCTTGTGCTTACATGGCAGATGCTCTATCCATCTGAACCACCGAGGGCACAGAGGATAGTTCGACTGCAGGGACTACCTCACGCACACCTCCTGCGAGACCCACATTCTCAACTTATATGTCCACGCACTACATTCGTAGTGTCCCTACCCAACACACTCATTACTCGTGGAAGACATTCTTACCAAGTCCCATAAGAGTTCGGGTATTATGTGTGCATCTGCACAGAAGAGGAAGGTCATGGCCGGTATTGCCAGAACTATATACTTATATGGATATGGTGTCTGTTCTTTCGGACATGTTACGAGTGTGTTGGATAGGGACACTACGAATGTAGTGTGTGGACATATAAGGTGAGAATATGGGTCTCGCAGGAGGCGTGTGGGAGGTAGTCCCTGCAGTTGAACTACCCTGTGTGCCCTCGGTGGCTCAGATGGATAGAGCGTCTGCCATCTAAGCAGGAGATCCCGGGTTCGAGTCCCAGTCAGGGCACACATTTTCACCTGTCCCCGTTGATATATATCAATGCCCGTCAGCAGCTGAAGGTATTAATATATAATTCTAATTTCATCTCAGTAGTGCAGTTGAAACTTGAGCATTCTTACAAACCACCATTTGATTTATTGAATATGGAAAAGAAACTATAAATCAAGCGGTTAAACGCACTGCAACCAATTACAATGTTACACACAAAACTCCAAAAAAATTGTAGGATTCACTTCTGTATATACTTTATTAGCTACAGTATTTCATGGATTAGATTTATGTTTGTAATTGTATAATTACTATATTTACGATGTTTCTAGTGCTTTTTAAGCAGTATGACATAAATGAAGGGTATATAAGAAACAGTTCGGAACAATTCCATTATGAAGTTTATTGACTTTTTATCTCTGTTCCAACAACAGAAATGAGCACAAGCCGCTTCTTCACTGATGGTAGTCATTACAGGATAGATGTAGTTCTAGTGCAAATTCAGGAAAGTGCTGATAAGGTGATAGCTTGTGTGTTCAGAGTACTCTCTAACTCCAAGATGAACTAGTCTACAACCAAAAAAAAAGAATGTCTTGAAGTTGTTTGGTCCATTAACAGTTTATGGCCATATTTAGTTGACAAACCATTCACCCTTGTGACAACCATCCTCTGTGCTGGCTGATGAGCTTGAAGAATCCATTGAGTTGACTAGCGAGGTGGGCGCTGAGACTTCAGGAGTGCGATGTCACAGTGGTACACTAAAGCAGATCCAAACACCAGGACACTGTCATTTGAGGAATTCTTTGATGGAAAAGGACATTGTGGATGATATCTCCAGCATCATTGCATTAAATGATATTTCTGCTGAACAGAGGGAAGATCCAACACTGCTGAGAAGAATAGAGACCTTAAAGTAGGAAAAACTGACCAAAGGAGAATTTCACTTAGACAGAACACTGTAGAAGATAAATTGTAATCCAGTGGGGTGGAAATGGCTGCTCATCATCCCAGCTCATCTACAGCCAACTGTCATGAAGTATTTCCATGATGCTTCAACATCGATCTGTTTGTGAGCCTCATTAAGAAACACCAACAATGGAAGCGTGTGCCATAGTTACCTCCGGGCATCTGATACCCATTCCACCTGGTGCAGAACCATTGCACCAGATTGGAATTGACATCCTGGAGAGGTTATTGAAGTCAACAAATGAGAATCAATGGATAATAGTTGGCACTTACTGTCTCACTTACTATATTGTCACCAATGCTGTGCTGACTGTTGGAGCTCTGGAAATTGCAGGGTCCCTTGTAGAAGACATCCTTCTGAAGTACAGAGCACCCTGTGTAATGACCTCTCGTCATGGAAAAGTTTTCCAGTTGAGACTAGTATGAGGTAATTTCATGTTGCCACATTACTCACAGGATGACAATTGCCTTCTATTCACAGATGAGTGACCTCACAGAATGCCTGGCAGATATTATCTTAATGCACATTGATGTATTTCATGACATTCACACATAATACAGTGAAGCAAGACACTACAGACTTCACACCGTTCTTTTTGTTCTGTGGTCATGTGGGCAAAACAACAAGGGATACACTATTCTCATTTCAATTGGATGATATTCAGGGTGACTGCATGAAGCACCTTTTCACCAGGATTGAAGACAACTGGGTCACATATGGTTCGTGGATGCTCAGAAGTACCGAGAGCACTATAATTCCAAGCACTAACAAGTGAGATACAGCCTAGTAGACTTGGTATGGATATTTATGCCAGTTTAGGAAGTAGGACTATCAGAGGAATTGCTAAAATGCTACTTTTGGCCATATCGTATCCTTTGTTGCTTGCTGGACATTACATACAAATTCAAGTATTATGCCCCTTCATCACAAAGACAAAAGCTCTGAAGATGTTTTCCCTGTTTGCATGTGAAGCCCTACTACAGTCCTGAGATGGAGATCGATGGTGGGGACTTTTTATTCAAAGAAACCAAAGCTCCACTTCGTGATTGTGAAGCTTCGAAGGGAAGCACTATCTTCATTGATCGTCATAGTGAAGAGGGTGTGACGAGACAACCTGAATGCGAGGATCCTCCAATACATCCATGCAAAGGACCACTGTCAAGATCTAGATCTATAGATTGAGAATGATGTAGTCAGCTCCAGTGAGAACTGAAACACATGTTCGCTGTTTCTCCAGGAGAGGGAGCAATGTCGCAAGCAGTGCTGCGTGCAGTGTGTAGTACCAGATAGTTGATGGTTGGTGTGCTGCGGGTCGCCAATTCAAATCCAGTCACCGGCAAATCTTTGTTATTTATTATTTCTAGAAGATTCTTGAAATGTCAAGTTTGTAAAGTTTACATATTTTGTAATGTTTCATATTTTTATAAAAAGCAGCACCCTCTGTCTAGGAGATAATTCTGTTATGTCTGCATTGACGTCTGTAATAAATGGACTTTGAGTAATAAGTTCTGTACTTCACTGATAACACTGCTTGTAGATTTGGACTTGATAGGAATGACGACATAACAATATGAATTGCTGAACAGAACTGGCCACGTTGTTACCAACAAAGTCACTGGAGCAAGATCTCACGCAGTCCAGCTTTTGGTCACTTCCGCATTTTTTGGTAAAGGAGAAGGCGTACCTTAACATACCTGTCCATTGTAACTATCATTCTAACCCTGAGTGTGTCTGTGATGCTGTGTAAACTTGTGGTAATGAAAGATACATAATTCTCTTGTCAACAGTTCATGGTAAGATTGACAAGTGTAATTTGGGAGTTGTTTTTCTGTCAAATTGATACAAATGCATGTTGTTCTCCGTTACAATAGCAAACATTGGCTTTGACTTGATGGGTAACTGTATCTGACATGACGACTCTCATGTAAGGTCTTAAAGAAAACTGCTTTATTAATTGCAGTAGTACACTGGAAGAGCTAATGTATATGAGTGCCTTCAGTCATTTTCTGAACATGAAATACATGAAGCATTGGAGGAGGATAATCTTTCAATCCCATCTGTAGTTGTTCATAGCACTCAAGTTCACTTTGAAATGATAAAGTGTTTCATACTGAAAGTTCCTATTTCCACTCACTGCTGATTTGTCTTGGAAATGTGACAACAGCCCAGAAGCTGATCATTCTTGAGACCTCCAGTGTAACGACCACACCATGTACTTAATTTCATTGTTTTTTACCTTCTTTATTATATCAGAGCTTGAAAATACCGATTCAGTTGTAAAGTTCTTTTATTATCACACAACCGGTTTTGGGCTCTTATAAGCCCATTTTCAGGTGTCATACTGTAAATAGCAAAAGACAGAAGATAATTTTCACACGCAACAACATACACAAAAATGACAATGGTTTTTTTCATAAAAAAGTTTTCAAAAACATTTAAAAACCACCAGTCGAACTAGGTGCTGTGAAACCTATGTCAATGCAAAAGTGACGCCAGACAGTACTATGGACAGCTGCCTGGGTAGGGAAATATACAAATAATACCAGGACACTTACACTTGGTGGTGTGGCCTCCAAGCGCTGCTGTGGACGTGTACTAGGCGTGATGTGCTACCTATGAGCACAGAACAGGGAGTAGTGGATGCAAATGAGGAAGCAAAGTGGTAAACCAGAGTGGCAAAAGTACTGCCATCTGTTGACAGAGAGAAGAATGTGGGGCCACTAAAGAATGTGGGGCCACTAACCCAGCTGTTCACAATTTGAATTAGTGGTTTACAATTAAAATGAAGAAAAAAACAAAAAAAAAATACACAAAAAATGAACAAAATAAGTTAAAAGTGCATTATGCATAGTAAATGAGCATATTGAGCAAGTCAGTACACAACTGTGGTGAAACTGAGTGGAAGCTGCAATATAAAATTATTATATAAACCGTAAAGCGCAATGAAACTTTCTTTTACATGAGTGACAAACAAGTTTTTAATTTAGTGGGGATATATAAGTGGCAACGTGGAACAACGCGCCAGTCATCAGTTAAAAGAATATACACATGTGCCACTCTACAAACACTTATTTCTGATCAACAGGGAAAGTAGCGAAACCTTACAGTCTATACTGTCAAGAAGTAATATGCCAATTAATAGCTAGCAGCAATAGCCCTAAAAGGACACATTAAAAGTTGGGTCAATTTAAAACCTGCTAACCAACAGTCGACAACTAATCGAGGCTTACATGAGATAAGACCTGAGACGCATTTTACATCATGAAAGACAGGCAAATTTTTAACTAGTGATGGCACAGATAATTTCAGAGCACAACAATGTGCCATAGTCATAGAATAAAATGAAAAACATGCAAACATTTTTTAATAGAGGGCAATTTTACAGCTATGTAAAATGAACTGGGTGGACCTTGCAGACCTCACTATTATTAAGTTTATATTTGGATTATACACTCTTCTTTGCAGCAGCATTACAAGATAACTCTGCCTGACTACATATGTGCAAATTCATCATAAATACTGCAGATACCTACATTGGGCCAGGTCGGAGATTTTCTTCACTTGGGAGTGGATTTTGTGTTGTCCTTACGTTCATATTGTCATAACTGACATTCTATTTTTGAGATGGCTCCTCCTGAAAGCCAATAAATGGAAATATGTGCATCGAATAATTGTGTGAGGCATCAGTAGTTGAGAATATACACTATTCAAAAGAATTGGGGGAACATCACATTGGGTGATTTTCATACTCCACTGAGTAATAATTGAGGTCTAGATATGTTACCAAATTATAGCTTTATCTTTCACAAATTAAGGACATAACCAGAACTGGAATGGCCGAAAGGTGTTGAAAATGAAGTGCAAACAATCTTTCATCCCGTCTTATGGGATGCATCTCATTGGACTTCATTAATGAGTATGCCCTCCATGAGCATTTATCAGCGCCTGACATCTACGTCAAGTTACCTTCCCTTAGGAAAGTGGAATGGCTCAACCACTGTGATATGACTTTCAAAATGATGGCGAGCAGCAATCAATCATTGTTTCCTTTCTAGCTTTAAGTTAGGAAGGAAATGCGAACTGGTTTCTGCTCTCCATCGTTTTGAATGACACCTATGTGACATGCTCTATATAAATCTAAGGAGGTCACCCTGTGGTAACTATTCCCATTTTCAGTGAGAGTCCTTAGGAGTTCTGGAGAGACTGTGATGGAACTGGATGACTATGAATGCATCTATCAAGCATGTCCCACACATACCCAGTGGAGTTTAGCTTGAGATTCACCATAGACCATTCCATTGCTTCAGTGTCCAGACTTCGCAATACACCTCTGGTGATGCCTGCCACATGAGCCTGAGCATTATTGGGTGTGCAAAGGAATTCAGGGCCACCACTGTGTGTAGTTGCCACTACATGGTCCAACAGGATCTGTTCACTGTACTACCCGGCGGTAAGGCAACCATGGACACTGACAAGATCTGTACGGCTGGTACCACTGATGCCTCTCCAAACCATCACAGAACCTTGACCGAATCTGTAGCTTTCCTGGACAACATGTGGCAGGTACCGCTCACCACAGTGTCTGCACACGCTAACAGGGCCATCATCTTGTGCCATGGAAATCTAGACTCGTCTGTGAATAACACATTTTGCTAATGATAAAGTTGCCAGTTGACATGGAAACTGAACCTAAGGTCAGCTGGAGATGTTGTAATGTGAAGAGGGATACTCTAACACAACATCTGGGGGCGAAGATCCTTTCTTGTAAGCTGTTCCTTAGTTTGAACAGATATAGTTGCTCCACTTACTCTTATGAGACCGTCTTGCAGTGCTCTGGCTCCAGCCGCATGATGCCACAATGCAGAGATGGGCAGATCTCATCTCCAGGTGGGGTTTCAATGCATTGGTGACCTTGTCGAACTTTCCTTGTGTACTGACTTTTCTCACTGTAGTGTGTCCACAATCTGTGTATGACATATGGAGAGAGATTGGCATCTGCAGCAACAGGACTGAAAGTCCATTCTTCTGGATCAGACAGACAGCTCTTGCAACCTGCATTACATTACATTTTCACATTGCATGTGCTTGGTTGAATTCAATATCCACAAATGACAGCTGCTACCTATGTACCTCACTAGAGAATATTGGGACATCAGTGCTCACTTCCCCTGAAGGGCCAGGTGGTACTGTAATGCATAACACAGCTGATAGATGGCGATTGACTTTAGTTGTTGTGTACATTGAAACTGAAGATCCCAGGCTTTGCATTAAGCCCATAGGTACCACCTTTATTGAAATAGATTTAACGTATTGCACATTGATACACAAGTTCCTCTAATTCCTTTGAGCAGTGTATTTTGTTGTATGAGCCTGTGATTATATTCGAATTTTATCTTTGCTAATATCTTGAAAACTATTAAACAGTCAGAGTTTACACTGCATTACCACAATTTTGTGTTTCTGAACTTTCCCCATAACTTGTATCATACATGATGTGGTCATATGTTGTAACATATATTTGTTGCATTCACTCATCTTCACCAATACAGAACTGTGCAGTATATGCTAATATGCCCCCGCCACCGTCTCCTCTCTCCCCCCCCCCCCCCGCCACCGTCACCTCTCCCCCCCCCCGCCACCGTCACCTCTCCCCCCCCCGCCACCGTCGCCTCCCCCCCCCGCCACCGTCACCTCTCCCCCCCCCGCCACCGTCGCCTCCCCCCCCCCGCCACCGCCGCCTCCCCCCCCCCGCCACCGCCGCCTCCCCCCCCCCGCCACCGTCGCCTCCCCCCCCCCGCCACCGTCGCCTCCCCCCCCCCGCCACCGTCGCCTCCCCCCCCCGCCACCGTCGCCTCTCCCCCCCCGCCACCGTCGCCTCTCCCCCCCCCGCCACCGTCGCCTCTCCCCCCCCCGCCACCGTCGCCTCTCCCCCCCCCGCCACCGTCGCCTCTCCCCCCCCCGCCACCGTCGCCTCTCCCCCCCCCGCCACCGTCGCCTCTCCCCCCTTCGCCACCGTCGCCTCTCCCCCCCCCCCCCGCCACAGTCGCCTCTCCCCCCCTGCCGCCACAGTCGCCTCTCCCCCCCCCCGCCGCCACCGTCGCCTCTCCCCCCCCCCGCCGCCACCGTCGCCTCTCCCCCCCCCCCGCCGCCACCGTCGCCTCTCCCCCCCCCCCGCCGCCACCGTCGCCCCTCCCCCCCCCGCCGCCACCGTCGCCCCTCCCCCCCCCGCCGCCACCGTCGCCTCTCCCCCCCCCCCGCCGCCACCGTCGCCTCCCCCCCCCCCCGCCGCCACCGTCGCCTCCCCCCCCCCCCCCGCCGCCACCGTCGCCTCTCCCCCCCCCCCCGCCGCCACCGTCGCCTCTCCCCCCCCCCCCACCGCTGCCACCGTCGCCTCTCCCCCCCCCCCCCCACCACCGCTGCCACCGTCGCCTCTCCCCCCCCCCCGCCGCCACCGTCGCCTCTCCCCCCCCCCCCCCGCCGCCACCGTCGCCTCTCCCCCCCCCCCGCCGCCACCGTCGCCTCTCCCCCCCCGCCGCCACCGTCGCCTCTCCCCCCCCGCCGCCACCGTCGCCTCTCCCCCCCCGCCACCACCGTCGCCTCTCCCCCCCCCGCCGCCACCGTCGCCTCTCCCCCCCCGCCGCCACCGTCGCCTCTCCCCCCCCGCCGCCACCGTCGCCTCTCCCCCCCCCGCCGTCACCGTCGCCTCTCCCCCCCCCGCCGTCACCGTCGCCTCTCCCCCCCCCCGCCGCCACCGTCGCCTCTCCCGCCCCCCCGCCGCCACCGTCGCCTCTCCCGCCCCCCGCCGCCACCGTCGCCTCTCCCGCCCCCCGCCGCCACCGTCGCCTCTCCCGCCCCCCCCCGCCACCGTCGCCTCCGCCCCCGCCGCCGCCACCGTCGCCTCCGCCCCCCCGCCGCCGCCACCGTCGCCTCCGCCCCCCCCCGCCGCCACAGTCGCCTCCGCCCCCCCCCCGCCGCCACAGTCGCCTCCGCCCCCCCCCCCCGCCGCCACCGTCGCCTCCGCCCCCCCCCCCGCCGCCACCGTCGCCTCCGCCCCCCCCCGCCGCCACCGTCGCCTCTCCGCCCACCCCCCGCCGCCACCGTCGCCTCTCCCCCCCCCCCGCCGCCACCGTCGCCTCTCCCCCCCCCCCGCCGCCACCGTCGCCTCTCTCCCCCCCCCCGCCGCCACCGTCGCCTCTCTCCCCCCCCCCCGCCGCCACCGTCGCCTCTCTCCCCCCCCCCGCCGCCACCGTCGCCTCTCCCCCCCCCGCCGCCACCGTCGCCTCTCCCCCCCGCCACCGTCGCCTCTCCCGCCCCCCCCCGCCACCGTCGCCTCTACGCCCCCCCCCGCCACCGTCGCTCCCCCCCCCCGCCCCCGTAGCTTCCCCCCCCCCGCCGCCGTCGCCTCCGCCCCCCCACGCCGCCGTCGCCTCCGCCCCCCCAGGCCGCCGTCGCCTCCGCCCCCCCCGGCCGCCGTCGCCTCCCCCCCCCCCGGCCGCCGTCGCCTCCCCGTCCCCCGCCGCCGTCACCTCCCCGCCCCCCGCCGCCGTCACCTCCCCGCCCCCCGCCGCCGTCGCCTCCCCGCCCCCCGCCGCCGTCGCCTCCCCGCCCCCCGCCGCCGTCGCCTCCCCGCCCCCCGCCGCCGTCGCCTCCCCGCCCCCCGCCGCCGTCGCCTCCCCGCCCCCGCCGCCGTCGCCTCCCCGCCCGCGCCGCCCTCGCCTCCCCGCCCCCGCCGCCCTCACCTCTCCCTCCCCCCCTCGCCTCTCCCTCCCCCCCCTCGCCTCTCCTCCCCCCCTCGCCTCTCCTCCCCCCTCGCCTCTCCTCCCCCCCTCGCCTCTCCTCCCCCCCTTTCACCTGCTCAGTTCCCTCATATTTGTTATAAGAAATATAGTTCATACCTCATTCTTTTTCAGATGAGATTGTGTTTCAGCTGATATCAAATTTTAATATTTGTGCATAATTACTGCTAGATTAGCTTCTCATCCGATGTACAATAATTTCTAAGGACTCTGATGCCTGGTAGTTATCCACTGAAATTTACTACAGGTTTGTGACTGTATCAGTCAAAGAAAGTTTAACGTCTGATGTTTGGCTGCAGGGAATACTCAGTTGTACAACCCCAATTTCTAAAGGGCAAGCCTTCATCCCCTAGCCCCACTCTGACTCCTACTCCCCTACTGAGCAGCATGTATACTTTCATTGGCATAATATGTTCTCCTCCTGCCAGACCATATTACCAATACAGGATGTTGCAAAGCCCAAGAATATAAAAAAAATTGTTAATGTAACGTTTACAGCGATGGACAGTTGTTGGAAAATCATAAATTACTAGTTACAGCATCATTTGATTTAATAGAGAAGGTACTAACCTTACATTTTACATTCCTTCATTTATGGTGTGATTTAATAAAGACTCATAATTGTTATGCTTATGTTGGTGGTTATTGTATAATCATTACCTGTCCAGAGACCTGAAAAAGTATGTTTTAATTCTGAAATGTCCCTTTTTTACATACATCAACATCTGTATACAGTAACAAATAATCTACATGAAAAATATCCCTTTTTTTGGAGACAACAACAGTGAATTCTAAAAGAATTGAGGTTTGAATTGTGTTGCAGGTATTGAAAATGTTTTAACTTCATTATAATGCTGAAGATTTTATGTGAATCAATTGTGATAGAAATCAACATGAATGAGCAGACAACTGAAGACTGAAAGTCAAATAGACAGGAAAATAACAGTAAGTCAAGAGACACTAATGTTTACAAACATCCTCAAACTTCCACCAGTGTAGTGTCAAGTTTGATAGGAATTGGAAATGTGAGTTTAGAGCAGCTAGTAATTGTTAACTTTCCTTCTGTTGCAGACTCCAGTCCATTGCTCTGAGGGTGAAGTTATGTCAGCTGCATCATGCTTAATTCGTGAGTGGGCCGAAAAACTTCTTGGCGTCCGTTTTGATAATCTGCGAGATCTTGCCTGTCACTTGGTGGAAAAGATGTGTGTGGACTCGCGATCTGTAGCTGCATTCACTCTTCTTTCAACATCTGGTCATCTGCAAAAGCGTGACAACAAAGGTGATATACTTTTCCAGAACTTCCTGTGTGTAGTTATTGCATTTAAATTCTGAACAATATATGATAAAATTCAGATCCTGCCATCTGCAAGCATAATTTTAGTGTTTTCTATACATATGCTCACAAGATAAAAGAGATTCTCATTTAGCTAATTAAAAATATTTGCATTTTGAAATTATATTAAGGTATATTATTGTAGCTGTATTATTTTGTAGCTGTGTTATTTTAATATTCTATTTAATATTAAAGTATATGGATATTTTTTACATTGGATACAAATTCTCATTTTTGCTAAAGACGGTAAACTTTCCTTACTATCATTTTATAACTCTTTATTTGCATAGTTATGTTCTTATTTAACCATGATTTATAAGAAAGATAAATTATAGTTCATGAATCACCAGTTACAAAGACACTAAACTGGCCTAATAAATAAAACTAGATTTGCTGAAGACACGCATTTCATAATGATACAGCATCAAAACTACTGTAAAGTTCTGACAAATATGAAGGGAACCCAAAAATATGACTCTATCTTTGTACACAGAGGGATAGTACTGATGTGTTCTGCTGGGTGTCTCTTTGAATCTAAATCTACATTTCATCTACATACATTATCCACAAGCCACCGTATGGTGTGTGGCGGAGGCTACCTTGCACCAGCACTAGTAATTTCTTTTACTGTCCCACTTGCAAATAGAGCAAGGGAAAAACAACTATCTGTATGCTTCTGTAGGAACCCTGATTTCTTGTATTTTATCATTGTGGTCCCTATGCAGAATGTATGTTGGAAGCAGTAGAATCATTCTGCAGTCCGCCTCAAATTCTGAAGAATAGGTTGCACTAGCATCCTATATGCGGTCTCCCTTACAGATGAGATAAACTTTCCTATGATCCTCCCAATAAACCAAAGTTGACCATTCCCCTTCCCTACCACAATCCTCACATGCTTGTTCCATTTCGTATCTCTTTGCAACATTACACCCAGATTCTGATGATCCCTCGATGAACACTCAATATCCTTTCCCAAGAATTGGTCGATGTCCATAAAATAATTCCCATTCAGGAACAACAAGTTTTCAAGTAGAGTTAACAGCTTTTCTCGTAGTGGCTTGCCTTAATCTTAGTCATATAATGACATTTATGTTGACTACATGCTAAACTCCATCCTTCCTTTCTTTCCACTGCAGTGGTTAGCACAGTGGACTCGCATTTGGGACAATGACAGTTCAAATCGCTGTCCAGCCATCCAGATTTAGATTTTCTGTGATTTCTCTAAATTTGTTCCAGAAAAATTCCACAATGGTCCCTTTGAAAAGGGCACATCCAGTTTCCTTTCTCCATCCTTTCGTAATCAGAGCTTGTGCTCCATCTCTAGTGACCATAGTTGACAGAATGTTAAATCGTAATCTTTCTTCCTTTTTCTTTCTAACTAACAACATTTTCATATTTTCAGCCCTGAAGATAGCTATTGGGACTATCAGTGTTAATTGTTGAAGCTCCTTTTTGGGAAGCGCATTCAGTGAACACAGGACAGTGTTCCTCTTTGTGTTTTTAGTCCGTCCTTAGTTACTGTTCAAACAAAGAACATGATCCATGGCATGTGACTCATTCTTACCACCCACTCTACAACATAAATTTGCAGCAGACTTCCACAAAGTGTTAGAGTCAAACAGCAGATTTTCAAACAGAAGTTAACAGCTTTTCTCCTTTTCTGCCCTGCTTGAATAATTTAGTGGCATACATGTTTGTCATGTATCTTCATTGCAAAGGTACTTAAGGTTCAGAATACAATCTGCTGTAGAAGACTGAATGCAGTATAAAATGCAGTTGTAATATCCAGTAATGTGATCTGTCTCTGAAGGTGTTTGAAGTTGCTTAGCTGTTTCTGCTTTTACTGTCATTATCTTTAGTTTCAATGGGGTAGTCTTAATCTTACTCATAGGATTTTGAGATTCCTTACATTAATTTGTGTTTTTTATTCCTGTATACTTTTGTTCACTTCCCCATTATTGACTCACATCCCCCATTATTGATGGTTTTACTTCTGTAGCCACTGATAACTATCATTATTGCTATTTTATTATTGTATGAACTTATTCTACTAACAGTCAATTACTTCTCATTTATAAATTCTTTTCCTTTTGTGTAGCCTTTTTTTACCGGAACTGCTTTTTTTCAATTTTTGTTAAGTTTCTTATGAAACTTCATGTAATTGCTATATCAAGATCCTGTTCTAAAGCTATTGACTCAGTGTAGCAATCCCCCTCCCCATAACTAAACGTATGTGAGGCATGAAACTATGAGTAATTCCTAAATTGTCAGATATGGTTCTCTTTAGCAAGTTTGAATTTTTTTATCTTGAACAGAGACAACACCACCACTGGGGCTGGCAGTACAGTACACCAGCAAACACAAAGAAGCTCAGCTGCAGCTACAAAGAAAGCTTCAGGAGCGGGAGGTCATCCGAGAACAGAAAAGGAAACTACAGGTTAGTGAATGACTGTTTTACTTGCGTGTTCTTCTTTTCTGTCATTCAGGTCAGCGTGTGAACCTTACAGCTTCATCTGACTGAGTAACTTATAAAAGTTGCATTTTATTGATCAGCTTCCTTAAGCCTCAGCAGGTGTCTTCTTCATGTTACTTATTACAAGATGTAATTCAGTAACCAAGCCATAGAAGAGAATATATGAGGGTAAGTCAATTATTATCTGCAAAGTAGTTATAAAATTTTATTGTAATCAAATAGGAAACTGAAACTTGCGAGAACATAATTTTTTGACATAGTCTCCTTGCGTTTCAATGCACTTGGTCTGTCGTTGTACAGGCTTCCTGATGCCCTCATAAAAGAATGTTCTTGGTTGAGCTGCAAGCCAGGAACGCACTGCTTCTGTCACTGCTTTGTCCGAGGCAAATCGACGGCCCCTTAATACCTGTTTGAGTGGACCAAACAAGTGATAGTCAGAAGGGGCAAGATTGGGACTATATTGAGGATGATCCAGTACTTCAAATTTGAGTTTCTGGAGTGTTTCAGCAGTGTGGGCAGCAGTATGTGGACAGGCATTGTCGTGCAACAACACAACACCTTTTGACAGCAATCCGCGGTGTTTGCTTTGAATTGCAGGCTTTAGCCTGTCAGTAATCATCTCACTGTAACATACACTGTTTATTTTTGTGCCCCTTTCCTGATAATGTCCCAGTACTGGACCTTGTGCCTCCCAAAAAACCATAAGCATCAGTTTTCCTGCAGACAGTTGGATCTTGAATATCTGGCTCATAATGATGGATCCATGTTTCGTCACCAGTAATGATACTGTCTAAGAAGTTGTCCCCTTCATTACCATAGTGATCCAAATGTTTTTTGCAGATGTCTAAGTGTGTTTGTTTATGCAACTGTGCAAATTGTTTTGGGACCCATCTTGCACAAACTTTATGAAACCAAAGTCTGTTGTGGATGATTTCGTGGGCAAAAAGTCTTCGATGAATTTCGGCCCCTGATACGCCTTCCAAGCACAAAAAATGGATCACTGAATGTTGCTCTTCTTTGGTGTAAATAAACAGCAGAGCAGCCATGATTTACAGCACGGCAGCGATGACGAAACTAACCTAGCAGCTTGAAAATTTCAAAGATGTAACAACAAATAAACAAAAGCATGTGTCATCAACATAAAATGACAGTACTACCAAAGTAAACAAAAATATAACTAATTGGCAGATAATAATTGACTTACCCTCGTAACTGGACTGCTTCATAGTTAGATACATGTACATATTTGCTTTTCAAGCCCTACAGTGTGTGATGAAGGGTGCTTTTGATAACATTGTCTTCCCGGTTCCATTTGCAAATGGCACATGGGAAGAATGGGCTGTAATTACTCTGTCTTCCTTGCCATGGTCATTTCACAGTTTTTATATGGGAGATAGCAATATGTTGCCAGGCTGTTCCTAAATGTACAGACTCTAAATTTCAATAGTAAACTTCTCCATAATGCCTCCGTGCCTACTCAACAATGTCATGACAAAATACATCATTTTTATTGGCTCTCTTTTATTAATGAAACATGGTATACTTCCCAGACTGGTGAGCAGTACTTGAGAATCGACCAAAAAAAGTCTTTTGTACGCCGTTTCTTTTTTGGATGAATTACATTTCCATAAGAATTACCCATTGTATCTTAGTCTGGCATCTGGATGGTTACTCCTAGGTGCTTATGGTTTTTACTGTTTCCACTGATTTTTCACCAGTAGTCCAGTCGAACAGTAGTGCACCGCTTTGCCTATTTATGCTCAATACATTACATTTATTTACATTTAGGTTCAAGTGACAGTACATGCGACAAACATTGAACCTCTCCTATAGATAACAAGATTGTCCTCATATAGCTTCACAGAGGTCCCACCTTTATCCCCTTGATGATTAATATTATTATATATTGTAAACAATAATGACTGTCACACTTTCTTGGAGTATTCCTGAAATTGCCTTCACGTATATCAATTTCCTTCACATACAGGCAATGTGTTGATTCCTGTCTGCAAGGAAGCCCTGAATCCAATCACAAATGTGATCTGATACTCCACAAACTGGTATTTTGTTCAATAATTGACAATGTGGAATGGTATCAGATACCTTCCTGAACTCAAAGAACATGGCTTCAGCCTGGGTGCCATTGCCTATGGTACTCTTGGTCACAAGGACAAACAGAGTGACCTGAATGGCAAGAATTCTCTGTTTGTGGGAGATTTTTGCACTCTTAAAATTAAACTTCAAAATGCGTGGCCATAAAACGTGTACCACAGTTATATGACAGCGATATCAGCCTATGTTTGTATGCATTGTCTGATAGCTCTTCTTGAAAAGGGGAATGACATTCACTTTTTTCCAATCATAATGTACTCTCCATTGCTCTAGTGACATACAATAAACCACTGTTAGAAGTGAGGCAAGTTCTTTTGCATAATCTCTGTAGAATCTTACAGGGATCATATCTGTTCCAGGTGAATTAGTTGAATTTCTGTTGTATGGTGACTTATCTTAATATCTGCCACTTTTTCTTTCACACTGCCTGTTCAGTATACACCTTTGACCACCGGATAATTGTTTACTACTCTGTTTGTGTCTGCATGTGGGGGTCATCTATCCTCCTTCCAGTAGTAGGCTCCCAGGTAGTTAAGAATTTTACTCATTTTCACTTTGAAAAGGCTTTCCCCCTCAATAAATTTTACGTTTTGAATATTCTTAATCATATATTTGAGTGTCACTAACTTTGTTATTACACAGTCAACTATAGTCTTCAGTTGCAGCAGTTGGAGTACAGATGTGTGTACATTTCAAGCACACCTCCAGGCATCTTAAGTTGACGATTTTGTGTGACATGTGTGCTGCAAGTACATATGGTTGTTTATAGAGGTTAATTTGATTTGTAATTCATTTTCCTAGTGTTTCACTATCATCCTTTCCTTTCCTTTTTAACAAACCATCTGTTAATGACTTCATAGAAAGTCAAACCTGGTAATGATATTACTTGTGACCAAATGTTGAAATATTAAGAAGACTTCTAAACCACTTCGAGCAGAGATTGTTAAGACATTCCAGAGACAAAGCTAAATGCACAATCTAGTGCAAAATATTTGTATCACATATGCGAAAGGCAAAATTCACATCAACATACAGAACCATCTGACAGGAATGGCCGGTACTAACTGATGAAGATTGCTCTAAAATAAACTAGATCCAATTTTTCCATTCACTGTCAGACATATTGCCAAAAAAGAAACAGGATGAAAGAAAATCCTTTCTGATTAATACTGTAATGAAATGTGAACAGTTGAAGAAAGTGTGGAAAAAGTAAAGCTTTTAACACAGGATAGGCCTTTGTGCTTCTGTATATAAGAAACACATTTCTAACTCTGTGTGTGAAGGGTGCACCGTCCACATAATACACATGGTGAGAGGGCTAAGGATGTAGTTTGTCTAAGATACATGTTGTTCTGTGCCTGTTACCCTCACCACTCACCTTCAAGCAATAGAGTTTGAGATTTCAGCTCTGTTAGGAATAACTGTGTGCTCCCCAGTTTTCACATGCCATAAACCTATGGGAAAAGAGATCCTACAAAACCTCATCTTTCAACTGTCTGATCCCTTTCTCCTCCTCAGAGACTTCAGTGTGCCTCATATTCAGTGGGGCTTTACGTACACTTGTCCCAGGAGAGGGGCAAGTATTGGAGAGGTTCCTCTTGTCGAATGATGTGTGCCTCCTACGTTCAAGGAAAGTGACACACCTCTTTACTGCAAACAGATTTTCCTCAGTAATTTATATAATTTAACTGTCACTTCGCTCTCCTACACTAGCTGATGCTATCCTTCAAAAAGTGACAGGAGACTTTGACTAGTGACCACTTGCCTGTATGGATCCACCTGCCAGATACATCAGCATCAAGCCATTTAAATAAATTTTTAACTAAACCAGCTGGATGCTTTACAGCATGGATCGTCAACCTTTTTTACCTACCGCCCACTTTTGTGTCTCTGTTAGTAGTAAACTCTCCTAACCACCCAGTGGTTCCACAGTAATCATAACTTGTAAAGTAAGGAAGTAACATTGCTTTATAAAATTTATAAAGCAGAGTTACAGTAAGTTAAAGCATATATATCACAGATGTAGTTGGAGGAGGTCTGAAGATACCAGTTATGACATGACAGCTCTGAAGGCTAGGTGTGGACTAGGATTCTATGTCGAGGATGGACATTGTGCAGCTGAAGAAAGACCAATGATAGTTACAATGGATCCTCCCATCATGCTCTCGGGACAGCAACCAAGTATGAGGCTGCCCCTGGTGTCCAGATGCTTAGGTGGCAGGCAGGGGTTCATGTTCCAGTTGAGACAGAAGTGTCTGCACCATTGGCATGGTTCAGAATAGTGCAGACTTGAAGTCACATTGCCGCCCTGCTGTTTGATGATGACGAGCTGGTTCGCACAGTTCTTAAATACTGCTTCTCCATACTGATGTCGTGGTAAAATCGATGTTAGTGGCTCACACAGCACACAGGAGTTAAAATACAAACTATCTATGACTCTCAGTATGACACCATGGCCAAAGTGCATAGTGAAATTTGAATATTAAGTTCAAGAACTACTTCCTTATATAATTTAATTTTGGAGGCAACTAATCATGATCCATCTCATAAAATGTGAGAAGGATCACACCAATCCAACTAGCACTTACCAGTTGTATAGGGTTGGATTGAAAGATCGGCAGCTGTTTAATATGGACTCTAGAATCTGGAAAACATCTTTCACCTTCCTTAGGTACCATTCTACACTCGGCAATCTAATACTCCTGGAGGCAGCAATACAAGAGGCCTGTCTTGAGACAGCAGTTTTGCAGGAATGTTTTTCGATATTGAAAAGGCCCTTTACACCATGTGGCAATGCAATATCACCTGACAACTGTACAATCCCAACACCTAACCTCTCTGCTTAGGATGACGAATGGCCTTAAACAGTATGAAGGAAGTTCTTCATGGTGTGACATGCATATAGGCTCCAGTCAATCCCACGGTCACCAGCATTTAAGTCTTCTTGTTTGACCATCAGCAGAGCATGCACTCATGAATTTCAAAACAGCAACAAAACTATTTGGGATTAGAGCAAAGGAGTAACCTGAAGAGCTTGATATGGTGGGCTCAAATGTTTTAATGCAGCATTAGAGCTAATATCCTCCTTTGTTATTAATGAGGCCTAAGGTGTTTTTTTAAAATCTGAGAAAATACAAGAAATATTGTTCACCAGATTTTATTTTTAAACAATCATTTTACAAAGTGGTTAGAAATGGAGAAGATATCCTTAACCTGCTTCAGTGGCAAAGGAAGTAAGTATCATTCTGCAAATGGTCAAGCCAGTTGGGAATCCAAGGAAATGAACAAGCTGGCACAGCAGCAGGGGACACTTGCAACACAAACAATTTGCTACTCCATGCTGTACTCTCAGGTGCTTTACTTCATTGTTGAGGGGGAGAAGTATTTCTCAGTGGGGCAGTGGGAGTCTATAAGTACAAAATAACAAAATTAAGACTTGTGAAACCAACATTCTTGCCATGGCAAAAATTCCTTTACTCACACAGATAGAATTGACTTCAACATGATGGATAATAGGGCACTGACACACAGACACCACCTCAGGTGAGAGGACCCGCTAGTGATCAGTGCTTGTGCCATACTAGTACATGTGTCACATTTTACTACACTGAAGAGCCAAAGAATCTGGTACACCTACCTAATATCATGTAGGGTCCTCGCAAGCATGTGGAGGTGCCACAACACGACGTGGCATGGACACGACTAATGTCTGAAGTAGTGCTGGAGGGAATTGATACCATGAATCCTGTAGGACTGTACATATATCCGTAAGAGTACAACAGGGTGGAGATCTCTTCTGAACAGCACATTGCGAGGCATCACAGATATGCTCAATAATGTTCATGTATGGGGAGTCTGGTGGCCAGTGAAAGTGTTAAACTCAGAAGAGTGTTCCTGGAGCCACTCTGTAGCAATTCTTGATGTATGGGGTGTCATATTGTCCTGCTGGAATTGCCCAAGTCCGTCGGAATGCACAATGCACATGAATGGTTGCAGGTGATCAGACAGGATGCTTATGTACATGCCACCTGTCTGAGTAGTGTCTAGATGTATCAGGGGTACCATATCACTTCAGCTGCACACACCCCACACCATTACACAGCCTCCATCAGCTTGAACAGTCCCCTGCTGACATGCAGGGTCCATGGATTTATGAGGTTGCCTCCATTTCCGTACAAGTCCCTCTACTCGGTACAATTTGAAATGAGATTTTTCCAACCAGGCATCATGTTTCCAGTCATCAACAGTCCAATGTTGGTGTTGACGGGCCCTGGTGAGGTGTAAGGCTGTGTGTCGTGCAGTCATCGAGGGTACACAAGTGGGCCTTCGGCTCTGAAAGACCATACCAATGATGTTTTGTTGAATGGTTCGCATGCTGACACTTGTTGCTGGCCCAGCATTGAAATCTACAGCAATTTGCAGAAGGGTTGCACTTCTGTCGCATTGAACGATTCTCTTCAGTCATCATTGGTCCTTGTCTTGTCTTGGACGGTCTTCTACCGGCCACAGCGACATCAGAGATTTGGTGTTTTGCACCGGTTTCCTGATATTCGTAGTACACTAATGAAATGGTCGTACGGGAAAATCCCCACTTCATCAGAGATGCTGTGCCCCATTGCTCTTGTGCCAACTATAACACTACATTCAAACTCACTTAAATCTTGATACCCTGCCATTGTAGCAGCAGTAAACACTATAACAACTGCGCTAGACACTTGTTGACTTATATAGGCGTTGCCGGCCGCAGTGCCGTATTCTCCCTGTTTACACATCTCTGTATTTGAATACGCATTCCTATATCAGTTTCTTTGGTGCTTCAGTCTATATTGCATTTTATATTCTGACAAGATGGCAGCAGTCTCTGCCGGTCGCGGTGGCCAAGCAGTTCTATTCGCTTCAGTTCGGAACCGCACGACTGTACGGTCGCAGGTTTGAATCCTGTCTCGGGCATGGATGTGTGTGATGTCCTTAGGTTTAAGTAGTTCTAAGTTTTAGGGGACTGATGACCTCAACTGTTAAGTCCCATAGTGCTCAGAGCCATTTTCAGCAGCAGTTTCTCTTGATAATGAATTATATGGCGTTTTAAATAACAATAGAACAATTGTGGAAAAGGCCTTAAGGTTTTCTGTTGCATCTCTACATCCATACTCTGCAAACCAGTGTGAAGTGCAACACATTATGTTTATTTCCCATTCCTTTTGCGAATTTAGCCTGAGAAGAATTGTTGCTTAAATACATCTGTGTGCAAAGTGACTATACCTAATCATGTCTTTGTGGTCCCTATGGACAGAACTATTACTCTACTGTCACTTGTTCTCAAAGTGATATGTTCTTCATTGTGTATTACATGTGTTAAGTCGGTCGCACACGTGTGAAGGTGGTGGCCAATTTTAATAGATTCGTATGCAATATTTGTCTGTGTTGTCATTGTTACATAATCGTTCAAGTCTCTGATATGTGCCCATGATCCATTATTTCGGGAAGATATCTTACAAGGAAAATCTTTCTCTCACTAAATGCATACTTTCATACTCAGAAAAGGCGCTGATAACTGTGTGTTTTGAGTGTCATGAAATGATCATCAAAGTCATTGAGTGACTTTCGACCATCCATTAGGCAAGTACAGCAGTATATGTGTATTTTCCTTTATCTGGGAATTAACTGAATCACACTGGATTCTGCATGACCTTTTTACGAAAACTGCATGATCAGTATTGCGCAACTCGGATATCCTTGCACTGGGCAATATGCATAGAAACAAATGTTTTGCTTCTATCTATTTGACAGTATCCATAGTTGTTTAATACATTCCAGTACCATGACATAGTTTGTACACACATTTTGCTCTTTCATTGACTCTCTTTTACCATCTGTCTCATTCCACAAGTAAGAAGTGTTGAGTTCCCCGGTTGCTTATGATCAAATTATGCATTGCCAGTTTTCTTGTGTATAATACTTGGCCTCAGCATCTTTTTATAACGTTCAACAGAGCCTATAGATCAAACTTGCCAGCCACAGCGCTTGAATCCATATACATGCTAAAATTTTGTCTTCTCTGTAAATGTCTGCCATTATCTTGATGCCTCATCAGCCTCTCCTCCTCCTGTTTGTGAATTAAATCCAGAACATTCATGACAGAGACCTCTGAGTAGTAAAAGGATCGTAAATTGCACTTGTGTAATATTTACCTGTATTTTGGGAGAGACGCCAGCTTGCAGTTAAGCTCACATATGGCTTTAGCGTCGTTAGACATTAGTGTAATATTCAGATTTGAATCCAGGTACTTTTTTTATTATTCTAACAGTAGTATGATTTTAAGATCAATGTTTGGTATGTTTGCCGTGCTCAACAGTGCTGTCACACCATTCTGAGAGAGCACTTATCATCATAGCCTACCCCAGTTTAAGTTGACTAGAAAAAAATGTGGAAATATTTTTTTCTCCTTCTCTTGTGAGGAAATAGAATTGAAATGCCTTTAGGTATTGTGTATATTCCTTGTAGTTCATCTTTCAGCTTCATTGGGTATGATATGCAGTTAACTGGTGTTGTTGGTCTGAGTTTTCCACACTCTTGATTTGTTGACTCACAACTACTAACATAAGAAATCTTGATTTGGTGGCCAATGGCAACTAACATGAAATATGTTTGTACCAGTTGTTGTCTTCCTCTAAACTCGGTGTAGAGTCCTCCTTAGTGAATTTAGTTTCATCAAGGTTTTTGTCCATTATTTTCATTCTTTCAGTAAAAAACAGGAAATATGTTTGACAGTGTGTAAACAATTTGCAACTGTGAACAGCACATTCAGATTTTGTGATGAAAATCATAATGATGTAGCTCAGGTGTGTTAATACAGAAGTTTGCATTCCCTTGTTGTTCTACACTTTTACGTAGGTTCCGTTTTTCCTGACTGTGAGCATCTGTACAGAGAGAGAGGGAGAGAGGGGGAGGGGGGGAGGGGGGTGCTAAGTATGTTGATGTAATGTTTAGCTATCAAAGTTGTTTTTTATACCTAATAGAGAAAATAAATTAAAACTTACCATACGGTTCATCAGATAAAGAGCTATTTCTTGAGTTTAGTGCTTCTTCTTCTTCTCAAAATGTTGCAAACGTACATCCTGAGCCATCCTAGGAATTCTTCTCATGCTTTTCATTTCAGATGTGCAAACTGCTTAATATTTTTTCCTCCTCATATATCGTTTTGTTCATTATGATTCACGTGTTTTTTTTTTTTTTTCTCATTAGACTTTTTTACCTTGTCCTCATCATGTTGAATATATGTGTATATGTAATATTTCTTGTGCCTTTACTCATGATGTACAGTGACAGTACCGAGCGAGGTGGCGCAGTGGTTAGCACACTGGACTCGCATTCGGGAGGACGACGGTTCAATCCCGTCTCCAGCCATCCTGATTTAGGTTTTCCGTGATTTCCCTAAATCGTTTCAGGCAAATGCCGGGATGGTTCCTTTGAAAGGGCACGGCCGATTTCCTTCCCCATCCTTCCCTAACCCGAGCTTGTGCTCCGTCTCTAATGACCTCGTTGTCGACGGGACGTTAAAACGACACTAACCTAACCAACCTACAGTGACAGTGCTCACCACTGAAACATAGCAAATAACATGCAGCCTTTTCTCTGACTACACTGTTGTCGAGCAATAGTGCTATCAATAATTAACTGACCAGACAAATTATTGTTGCTTGTGAAGTGATTTAAATAATACAAAAATACATGATTGCTTGTAATTGTACGTCAGAAAATTTGTCAGAAATTTAATCAATGTACATAACACATTCATGCTCATACAATGATCTGTAGGTAATAAAGAGAGTCCCAAAAGCATGATTGTGCTGTCACTGTGCTGTATTTCAGTGTGCATCATTTAAACTTTCATAATAATATACCTTGCATTTTCTCCCACACTATCATAGAGACATGTTCTGTATCCTGCCTTAACAAAGAAAAGGGAAAATTAAACATACCAATACACACATGTCAAAATTGCCATTTTTGCAAATTTGTGGTAAAACCACGTGAAAGGGGCAGTGTATTTAAGATCATATGACAGTATCAGTCTTGTACTTTTTCTGTTCTTCATGCTGCCCTTCTTCAATAAATCAGTGACGACTTTGTTTGCAATCTCTGTGTATCAACACTTTTCTTTGCAATATGTTGAGCACTATATGGGCATTGCTGATCAATCCCTCAAATTGTACTGAAGTTGTTTCTACTGTATATGATTGCAGTTGTTTTATAGTTTCTTCAGTTTATGTACTGCTGTGTCAATATCCAGTCAAACTATCTGCCTGTAGATTACCAAAGTAATGCGGCTCATGTGCTGTAGTGGTGTTTTAGCCTCTCTAGTTCAATAGTGTGTCAGTGTGTCCTTGAAACTCCTGTAACACCTGTATTTCATTTCATTTTGCTTCATTATTGGGATAATGAACTAATGGTATAGATTTGTTACCAATCCTTCTATTTTTATGATACTGTATACTAATTTTTTATTCTTGTCTTGCTTTATTCTTAAAGTTAGCTCTTATTCATGATTATCCTTTGCAACTGCAACTACTGAACCAGTAATTTCCTCTGTCTGTAAAAAATATTTTTTCATCAGTTTTAGTTCAATTTCTGTGCGTTCTTACTCGATACAAGGTTCTTTTTGCACGTTTTCTATCACTGACAATTTTTTTTTTATATCCTCGTTCAGCCATGCTGTATTTGTAGGTTATCATATTCAGCTCTGTTATCCTTGTACTTCATGCATTGAGCGTACTATAGCCATTTTTATTGCATCTCATTCTCAACCTACCAATTTCAAATCTTCTCTCAACTACATCTTTCAAAATTTTTCTGTGATTGGTAGTTCAGTCAATCACCCAATTTTTGTTTTTAGGATTATTTGTTACTGATTCTCAGGGGTCTTTTCTCATCTAAATCTAGAACCAATAGTTTATGATCTGAAGGGGTGAGAATGACATAATCCAAAGCCACAAAATGTAAATTTTTCAGGGGAGCATTTTAAAATTTCAAATAAATCCATAAATCGTATTTCAACTTTTCGGGTTTTTTGACAAAACTAGTTTATTTCTCTAATGTGTTAATATACATGTTTGCATAGTTATATTGTGAACAAAGTTAAACATTATTAATAAAAAAATATTTTATCCCTGGGTGACACAACATTGGGCTTTGGCCTGGTTTACAAAAATTTGTACATCAATATGCAACATAACTTACAATGATAGCCACTACAGTGTTTCACACAATATAGCCAATATCTATCACCTCTGTTTCATTTTCATCACTTTGTTCCTTTGATTCACTCAGGCTGTTGAAGTATCCCTTCGAAACATTTGGTATGTATGGCATTAATGGCATACGTAACATCTTTGAGTTTTTTGTCACAAATTGGAATGGGCTTTTAAGTATTTCCTTGAGAGCTGGAACGGATTACTCTCCTGATGTGCTCGTCATTTTTAGTGATATTTACAGTTCTGAATTCTTCAAATTCAGTGTACTGATACTTCACTTTTAAATGTGATGGCATTCCTTCATCAAAACGAAAAGCTGTCGCTTCAGAAAATTGGAACCGAGATCCATCATCACGTTTGTCCTTTTTTGAAATATATATCTGCTGGGGTGTCAGATCTATAAAGTGCTTGCTTCATTTTAACGACTGAAAATGGCTTATTCTTGCACGATTTTTTAATGACTGTAACCCAATCATGAGAGGTGTACACAGTGGGGTATCTGTTCTTAACATGCTTCTCAATTCGACTGAAATCTCAGTCACAGGGCAGTCGTGTGTGTCCAACTTGTGGAAACCAATGTTCAGTGGCCTTAAATTTTCCTGAACACACTAGTGATCTCTCTAGTGCAACAATTGCCCAGTTTTTGCCTTGGCGTCTGCAATTATCACCAATAATGTGAAGAATGTTTGCCTGAGACTTTTGTATTTCTGAGAATTTTATCAGACAGCTTCCTATCTCATCGGATCCACGCTTTGCTTCATCTTCACTCCACACGAACATATGTTCCTTTTCAGACCGGCAATCATGAATACCAAAATTGTAAGTCCTCTTATAGAATGCAGGCCCAGATGTAAGCCTTGGAGTTGGAAAGGTTTGTTGTAGATCAAAGGCTGTTGTAAGATATTCCCCAGGATTTTCCCTAGCTAATTTGGAAAGCTGTGTAATCATATTTTGTCCAGCAGATGCTTTGGCATGATGTAGGTCCCTTTCAATTTTTAATCTTCTAATAATATCTTCAGAGTTGGTCAACTGTGCATTTTTTATTTGAATTTGAAATTCGTCACGTGCATGACGTGTCTGAACGAGGCAATTTAAAACGAATATTAAAATCTTCATTAAATACATCTCAAAATTTCGAAACTTTTACTTGTGATGCGTTATTTTCTTCACAATATTTCAAATAATTTTCTTGATGTAATGAATAAATTGACATGTCATGGTCAAAGTACACTTTATTGGGGCTCTGTGAGCAGCTGTAATGACTGGCATACTTAGGTATATTATTTATGAAATTGTGAACTGTCTGAACTGCTTCTTGTGAAATTTTCCTTGATGGGTTCCCTTTTTTCCCTGGAAACAAAGAAAAAGAAAAAGTGATTTTAAAGGTAAATGCCCAGGTCAGACAAATTTAGTGAATTTGTGTCTGAATATGATATGTAAAGGAAAACACTGGATAAATAAGTACAACAGAACAAAATTATGGTTTTTCTTGGAAGCAACATTATAATTTAATCGTTAAATACCTCTTCTGTCTTTTTGGAGAAGTGGAGTGTCCATCACACAAGTATTTTTGTGAGTTCTTAAGATGTCCTTGATTGTTCTGAAGCCCATGTGCACTTAAAAATGCTTCTCAGCATACCAAAATATTACAGGCATTAACCTTAACCTGGTACAAAAAAGTGACCATTCGCCGTGAAATTGTGCTTTTCCTTTTCTTTGGGTACCTTAAAAAGTGAAATATATTAATCAAAATAATAATATTTTATTTATAAAAAGTATGTGACATAAAAATCAATTTCAAATTATAATTAATCATAGTTACCTCCTTTGCACTTGTTGCATCTTAATATTGCTCAGAAGGTAATTATTTTGACGATTGAAATCACCATATTCCAAAAAGAATTGAATATCTGCTCTACAAATTCATGAATTTTGCTCCAACACTTGTTTTTACATTTACATCCAGGACCAAGAATTTTAGCATCAACAATTTGTCCTGTTTTATCAGATATGTACTCTCTGCCATAATTTCTACGACATTTACATTTTCCCCTTTTCCAGTTGCTCATATTTCTCCTATTTTTTCTGCCTTTAGGTTCTTTAGCAGGTGATACTTCAGGAGACCGTTCACATTCATCAGCATCCTAAGCCAAATAAAGTATTCATAATGAGAAAGACCAAAGCCACTTAAACCATATACCAAACATTAATATATTATACAAATAGGCTTATAATATTTAAATTATTACCAATAATGCAGTAATTAATAGGAGAAGTAAAATTTGTTCATGATTCACATGTACATATTTTAATTAGCGAGTTTATAACAGTAATAATCACGCAATAATATTTCACTGTGATACAGACCTAAGCTTCAATGTTTTAAATGTTTAAAAAAGTAAGTATGTTAGATTTACCATGTCATTTTCAGACGAAAATTCATCAGAGGGACAATAACTGCTGCCATTGGATGAAAAATTGTCTTCAGAACTAGCCATTTCTGTATCTGAATCTTCTTTTTCGCTTATGCATGGAAGTAGCCTCTTCTTTGGAGGCGCCGTTGTACTGTGGCTTTGGATTGTTTCAGACGCAAAAAAGACTACTTCCTCTCAGTATGAGAACAACAAGTGTGAACTGCTCTGCCATCTAGTGAGGAAAAGTTAAAATATTTATGCAGTAGCTTCGTCTGTTGAGTAGAAGTTGAACTAACACAAAAAACATATTTTGAGAAAAGTGTGGCTTTGAACTATATCATTCTTGCTCCTTCATCTCTATCCAGAAATTTGCTTGGAATTACTTTGATGTAATTAACATTTTCATAAATCTTATGATCTGTCAGTATATAATTATTACTAAGGCACTGTTAAAAAGCCTAGCAGTACCAAGTGTTAGGGGCTTGCCTACTCTGGAACCAATGATTGGTATCAGATTGTTTCTTATACGTAGATTTACTAAATATATTCCTCTGCATCTCTTCTTCACATCCTGTGAGAAGATTATTGTTTGAATTCATGTCCAGTGTTGGCAACAAATCTGTGCATTAAGGTCTACTATTACAATTAAATTTTCATAATCTGTATCTTCTTACTAATGTGGTAGTTGTTGTTCATGAGCACCTGGAAATTATTCTGGGTGCCAATGAAATGCCAGGAGACTCACACCAGAGATACCGAAGGTATATCTTGAGTAGTGTACTCTTCAATGGATGCTGTCTGCCATGCAGGAAGTGCAGTGCTGCCTGCCCACTTGAGTGTGAGTGGTGTGGAAGTAGTAATACAGAATGCTTTGTACAGGGGAGGCCGGGACTGAGGGCAACTCACAGTATTACACCCATCCCCCAACCAACAAGTCTGATTTGCTGTTCTTCCTCTAAAACCAACCTTAGCCAGTGAGAGAGATCACATGTTGAGAAACCTGGTGTGTCTTACAACAAGAAGAGGCAAACACAAAAGTGGAGGGATCAGTTAATCATTGGGAGTTCAAATGTGCATTGAATAATGGTACCCCCTTAGGGGAATGGCAGGAAAAGGTGGGAGAGATCACCGTGTTCACTCTGTGTATTTGTAGCATTATCCTCAGAGCTGATCAAGTGAAACACTTGAATCAGAGACTTAAAAGTTTCTATGAAAAGCTAGGCTGTGACTTTATGGACTTGCGCTATAGGATCGAGAGTTTTAGGATCCTCCTAAATGTGCTAGGGGTGTACTACACGTCAGAGGCTGCTAGCTAGGTGGCTGGCTGTGTGTGAAGTGCACACAAGGTTTATTTTAAGTTAGGCGACGCTCCATCCATTCAAGATAATGATAGCTGTAAGAGACCGAGAAGTACTACTGTAGCATTATGAGAAATGGTCCCCGCAGGTGAAACGATAAAAATTCCTAGTGAAATACAGCTGAAGCATTTGCAACAAAGTCCAAGAGTTTGGAGCAGTCTTAAATAGCAGTGAAACGTGTACAACAATAGGTACGGAAATTGACAGCATTGAGATTTTCAGAGAAAATCTAAATGTATATTGAAAGGATATGGAAACAGGAAATAAAAATGGTGCATTTGTTGTAGTAGACAAGAAACTTAAATCTACCAAGATAGAAATTCAAGCTGTGTGCAAGATTGTTTGGACAAGATTCAATATCAAGGTTGAGCATAAACTTGTAATTAAGTCCTTCTGTCAACCACTGAACTCACCCCCAGATGTAACTGAAAGTGTAAGAGAAAACACAGTTCACTAGTACAAATGTTCCCCAACCATCAGTTAGGAAATTATAGTTATATAAGTGGAGAGCATGACAAAACATCCTGCAATACATTACTAAATCCCTTCTCTGTGATAATGAGGCAGTTGGTTACTACAGTACAAAGAGCAGCTAAAGTGGTTAGAAAATTTACACATTTAGTAAGTTAGATAAAGTGGTGGTAGTGTCACATCTCAAAGAGGAAGTCAAAACGTTTACCTCTGGGCAGGAGCACGTGGCCCAAGCTCAAAAGAATAGTTGACCATACACTAGATAGATATATATGTAGTAGAACAGTTTTTGATGGAAGGGACTCTCCATGGTGTACAGTCATTGTAGAGAAACCTCTAAAGAAACAGCAACTTTTGCATAATGTATGTAAAAGTGTAGGGCCATAAATAGAGAGATTGTAAATGAAATTCATTTGTCTGTCAAGTGAGCAATATGCGTAATTTTCAGTGAATACCGTAGCATAATCTTATGGAAAGATCCTTTACAAATGCAAAGAAATTATGGTCATGACTAAAAGTTGTCAAATGCACCAAAGTTAGTATCCGGACAATCATAGGTGGTACAGGAACTGAAATTCTGGGTAGCAAAATGAAAGCAGACATACTGAACTTCGTTTTCAAATATTCCTTTACTGTGCAATGTACTGATGCACTGCCCTGCTTTACTTTTCACACCACTAGAGAGATGAGTGATATAGATGATAATGTCAATGGCATTGAGAAGTAACTACAATAGCTAAAATTACGCAAGACTCCAGGACCTGATGAAATTCCTGTCAGTTTCTATATAGAATTTACATCTTAGTCAGCTCTCACATTAATCGTAATACATCATAAATTCATTGAACAAGAAGTTGTGTCCAGTGACTGGAAAAAATCACATCACATCAGTCTACAAGAAGGGTAATGGAAGTGAACCACAAATGTAGCATCCAATCTCACTGACTTCCATCTGGTGTAGAATCGTAGGACATATTCTGGGCTCAAACATAATGAGATATCTCCTCCTTGCCAACTAGCATGGATTCTGAAAACATTGATCATGCAAAACCCAACTTGCAGTTTTCTCACATGACGTCCTGAAAGTCACGGGCCAAGGAAATCGTGTAGATCCATTACTTCTTGACTTTGAAAAGTATTTGACTTCATATCATACCAATGTTTAATAACACAAGTGTGATTATATGGATTATCAAACAAAATTTCTGACTAGATTGAGATTTTTTTTTGGTTAGCAGGATGCAGAATGTTATCTTGGCTGGAGAGTTATCAGTAAAAGTTGAAATAACTTCATGTGTGCCCCAGGAAAGTGTGTAGGGGCCCTTGTTGTTCATGTTGTGTATTAATGACCTGGTAGACAATATTAGCAGAAACCTCAGACTTTCTGCACATAATTCAGTTAACTGTGATGAAAGAATTGTCTGAAAAAAAGCTGCAAATACATTAAATCAGATCTTGATAAGATTTGAAAATGGTGCAAAGATTGAGAACTTGCTTCAGATGTACAGACATTCAATTATTGGTTTTTCAGAATTCAAAAACAGTGCCCAATGAGTACAATCTCAATTAATAACAATTAGAATCAGCCAACTCATACAAATACCTGTGTGTAACAATTTGTGGAGGTATGAAGTGGAATGTTCGAATAGGTAAGTCAGGTGGTAAACTTACATTCATTGGTCAAATACTCGAAAGATGTAGTCGCTCTACAAAGGAAATAAGTACTTGTGCACCTAATCTTAGAACATTGCTCAAGTTTATCGGACCTGTATCTGAGAGGACTAACACTGTATGTTGAACATATATGACGGAGGACAGCATGAATGGTCACAGGTTTGTTTGACTGATAGGAGAGTGCCACAGAAATGTTGGAAAACCTAAATTTGCAGACTGTTGAAGATAGGCATACATTATCCCATGAAAGCTTACTTCCAAAATTTTAAGGACTGGTTTTAATTGAAGAATCCAGGGACATTCTTCAGATCCCTCTGTATCATCCTGTAGGGACTGTAAAGAAGAAAATTACACAGTATGGATTTAAGCAGTCATTTTCCCTCCCAGTCCATATGTGATTGGAATGCAAAGAAATCTTAGCACATTATACCATGTGCTTTAATTTAATTTGAATTCAAGCTGCGACAGGTTGAAGGATGATTAACGCCTATTATGGCTCTCAAGATCCACCGAACAAGGTGGCGCAGTGGTTAGTGCACTGGACTTGCATTCAGGAGAACAATAGTTCAAATTCCCCTTCATCCATCCAGATTTAGGTTTTCAGTCTGAATCTCAGAATAGATCAATTCCGATGGAGAAGACTCTGTCCATTTTCATCATAACACTTAAACTCATAATCAGCTCAGTGTTGAAAAGGCAGAATCTACATCACAATAGTAATGGTTGAAGTTCAAAACCTTATTGCTACTCTCATAATCAGGTTAATAAATTAGGTGTACAGGACTGTTTTTGTGTGTGATTCCATATCTACTTTTGTGTTCCAAGTGTACCAATATGCTTTCAACTTATTGGTTAACCTTCCAGAAACACACGCGCGCGTGCGCGCACACACACACACACACACACACACACACACACACACACACACACACACACACACACGCGCGTGCGGATGTATTCACATATTATTGATTACAGCTGTTCATGTCTTTTAGATTAAAAAATCTGAAAAAAAGTAGCCAGAAACTGTTGCAATGTCCTCATTTATTTTTCTTGATTAGATCAGTATGTCAATGGAAGTGCTAGTTTTGCTTCAGTTTTACAACATTCATAGCTACTCTTGTACTGCACTGTGAAAAATTTAACAATTTAACATCACTTGTGAGGCTCTAATAAAAATATTTATGCTGATAAAGATGTAAATAGTGATTACACTTCACTTGTTACTGGATCTTTTTTGAAAAAAAAAATTGCTTTAATTGGTTATGTAGCTGAGTTTTTGATCTATTGTGAGGGTTGGCAACTGCCTCTTAATGTAAAGAGATGAGAAATTTTGTACTTCAAAGTGTGGGAAAAATGGTACCCATGTGCTACAGGGTCAACAAGGCTCAGTCATAGCTAATCATGTAAAAATCCGTGAAACATGCCAGTGAAGACATAGGTTCAATTATGATGAAGTATGTGTTGAACTTTGATTTAATTTTTTCACACTGAGAAACTTCAGTTTGTGTGCCAGAGAGATCTATACAGTTATATAATTTAAAGTCCCCGCCCCCCATCCCACTACTTTTTTCTGTCTGTACATGAAGGCTAGTATCAAGAACTACTGTAGGGATTTTGATGTGGTTTTCATTAATTGATAGACTAATTCACAAGGAAGGTTTATCTATATAATTTATTACTTCTATGCCAGGCAAGTCCCCTGTCTGTAGACGCTTTGTGCTACTGATGTGAAGCTGGTGTGGGTCAGTAGAAGCTTATACAAAGCTTTTATGACCTTTTCTTGGAGGTTGATAGAGTAGGGGGATCCACATAGGCTTGGATGTATGACAGCGTGTTTACGAAATGGTCACTCATTGACAGGGAACCCGGAAAGGGCACTGTGTTAAAGTTCTGGCAGTTCATCAGGAATTTGTCCCAGATTTCATATTAGGAAATGTTGTTTCATTACGGCTCAGTGAACATTTTGTAAGAATCTGAAGTTGACATTTTATGTAAGATTTGTATAGGGAATAAATTCTCAAATTATTGGAAGGAAACATGGACATATATAAACAAAATTGTCTCTGACAGATATAGCATGATGACAGAAGGAGGAAAAGCAGACAGTATCACACACATGAAATGTATTTTGAATGTGTTTAGTGGATATGAAGTGCATACAGTAAATATAATCTCTTGTTTGTCAAGTAATGGGTGAGTAGTGACTGACATTCTCTTCATTCTTACCTCAGTTATAACATTTTGTATGTGGTCATTGAATGCCTTTTCACATTAGTGCAGAGAATAAATATTCAAATCTGATTATCACTTATCATACAAAACTTACTATAGAGAAAAAAATGTGCCAAAGAAATATAGACAGTATATGATGAAGCATAATTAAGCAGCCACCCACAAACTATGAGAAATGCTAACAATATGGGCAGCAGTGGTATGTTTAAGTTTAAACTATTTATATTGTCTTTAAATTTTGTAATCTATTACAGTACTGCCATTACTACTCTCACATTTTTTTCTGTTTTGTTCCTAAATCTTTCTTGTCTGTTGAATTTTACTTTGTTTGTGTCATTTGTGAGTAGTATAATGTTGACGTATACTGATGAGCCAAAATATTATAATAAACTGTTCATTAACATGCTGGTCCACTTTTGGAAAGCAGTGCTGCAGCAATTCTGAATGGCATACATTCAACAACTGAAATGTGACACTAGATAATAGAAAAAAAAAAAAAAAAAATACCCCACGTGATGCAATACCTGTAGATTATGGGTTGGTGGTTTGTGGATGTGGAATTAGTGCCTGATAGCATCCCAGATGTGTTCCATTGAGTTCATATCAGGCAAACTTGGTGACCAAGACATTGCGAGTTCACTATTGTGCTTCTCAAACCACTGTATCACAATTGTGGACTTAGGACATGGACAGTTATCCTGCAAGAAGTTGCCATCACCGTCAGGAAAGAAATTGAGCATGAAGGGATGCAGGTCGTCCACAATTATGTTCATTTAGTCCATAGTTGTCATAGTGTATTAGGTTACTAATACAAGTCCCATGGAAACCGAAATCAATATTCCCTTGTAGTATAATACCACCTCCACCAGCCAGCATACGTGGTGTGGTGCAAGTCTCGAGCATCTGCTTGCGTGCACGATGCTGTACCCAGACAAGAGTATCAACCTGGTGTAACAAGAAAAGTGATTCATCAAATTAGGTGACACGTTCCATCGCTCTGTGGTCCAACCTTGATGATCCTGTGCACAGTGCAATCATAATTAAGTGTCATTGGGTCATTCAACAGTGTAATTTGCCATAGATTACCAACTATTCTGCTTTACAAGGTGGATAAGGTTATGACCTCCATGTTCTGTGATGATGAGGCTTGGATGTCCAACAACTTGGTGCCTGCTCATGGATGCTTATAACAGTAGCATGTGAACAGTTGACCAGATCTGCTGTTTCTGAGATGCTTGTTCCTATCTACTGGGCTTGAAAGTGTGCCCTTTGTCAAAGTTGCTTATGTCAATAGTTCTCCCCATTTGCTGATTGTCTATGTGCCTATGCTCCACATACATACTTTTCTTACCATGTCACATGCCTGCAATGCCACTGAGTGATATTCAGTCTCTTGATGGGGAGTTTTCATAATGTTTAGGCCCATCAGTGTATATAGTAAGGCAGAATTTTGGTGTCATTGTGCGCTCAGCATTTTGAGATAATAGATATCCTAAATTTGTCCCATGCTCCATCTTGATGAAATGAAACGTAGTGGGAGGACAGTTTGTGGAGGTGACAACATAAAGATTGTGCCCCTGTTCTGTACATACATTTTCATAACACTGCACATATACATTTGTTATTAGTGTCTTTTCTTGTAGATATGTTTTCTTACTTGCTATCCCTCTTTCAGGATCATCAGCAGACAACAGCTATCCTGAAGAACCTCTCATCTGAAAGACTGAAGTCGAAAAGAGCTAAAATATCTCAGCACAACAGCATGAACAATCTGCATAGTTCGAAAGGCCTTGTGCACATTAAGGATTTAAATACTACACTTACGAATACATATACTCAGGGAAAGCGTTCACCACCGATGGCAATAGAAACACCTATTTCGTCGGAAGTTGTTCATTCTGTCTGTGATAAAACTCTTACTTCCGTGCCTAGCTCACTTGGTAATTGTACATCATCTTCCATGGTGTTCAAAAGTGACACAACAGATAACAGTAGGGGTCTCTCGAATGAAGTCAACTCTACCAGTGCTTTTCTTAGTCTGAAGGAAGACTCCACTAATGCTGGAAACTGTGTGCCAAGTGAAAAGGTGCATTTGTTGAGTGTAATAAGCAGAAAAAGTGATATTGAAGGTATGAGTGATAGTACTGTTCCAGTTAAGGACACAGTAATGTATGAGAGCGAGAATGCTGCTGCTGTAGCTGGTAAGTCTGACCAGACAAACTATAATGCGAACTTTCAAACTAGAGCCAGAAGTGTTGACTTCAGTATTGCCAACTCTTCAGATGATGCATTGTCTACAGCAGAAGGTATGGCAGTTAAGCCTGTGAGTGAGTGTGGCTTAGACATAAATATGCAGCTTAACTTAGGAACTCCTCTTGACAGTACTAATAAACATAATGTAAATAATCTAAATAACTTGAGTACAAATAAATGTTTATCTGCCTTCTCTCCTGTCCAGGACTTAACTCCTGGAACGATTATTAATGATGTCAAAACTAAAACTTCTGAAATAGTTTGTCATGATGCTTCTCAGCAGGATACATCCAGTAGCAAAATGCAAAAGCTTCCAATTCCTAGGATAAATAACATGAAGGTTAAAAAGGCAACTAATCTGATAATATTTCCCTCATCAGTGTCTTCATATCGGCAGACAGCAAAAAGGTATAAACACATACAACCAAAACCAGAAATAGGAGGCACTGGCAAATTGAAATCGGAAATTGAATCTAGTCAAGAAGACAATCAAGAATTCATAAATTCTGGTGTCAGCTTAGGTGTGATTTCTGGTG
The DNA here is from genome assembly GCF_021461385.2 of Schistocerca piceifrons. NCBI lineage: Eukaryota > Metazoa > Arthropoda > Insecta > Orthoptera > Acrididae > Schistocerca > Schistocerca piceifrons. The sequence continues at coordinate 801,711,970 of NC_060149.1, forward strand.
AAAGGGCCAAGTTCGACTGCAGTTCATTGAAAAACTCTCATTTTACAACAATAAAAAATGTCCCAGCTGCCTCAGAAAGCAATAAAAGTGACACGTCAGAGAATGTAAATGTGCGTGAAGTAAGTATAGAACATCTAGAGAAAGATGCATTCAGAGAATATTATCATGATGGAAATAATTCACAAGAGCAGGAGGAAGAACTGATGAAGTATTTCCAAAACCAAGACAGCTCACCTGCCAATGAAGAAGCCACAACACATGCTCCTATTCGAAGGCATTCATCTGCAGAAGTTCAGAGCAATACGTTATTTTCTGAATCAGCTGGAAGTAAATCGGATAAACTTTCACAGCTACGGCTGCTCCTAGAGCGTAATCTAAATCCTGCAACTTCCTGTAGTAGGTCAAAGTTCTTAAAATCAGAAGATCAAGTGCAGATATCTGATAGTGTGTCAGATTCCTCCGTAATGCAGCCATCATGCCTGTCAGCAGATAGTATAGCAAGCAGCAGGAACACTTGTGATGAAGAATTTTTTATGAGGAAATCTGCATTCCCTTTTGGAGGCAGTTCTTCAGCATCAGAAAGTCTTGTACTTTTATCACAACGAAGCCAACAGTTAAATAGTCCTAAGAAGCCTTCTGCCCTTTTGCCTTCTCTTCTGAATAACTGCGTGTCTGGTCTCAGTGCTAGAAGGAGAGTCAGTTTTGAAACACCAGCCGTGGAAGACAGTCATGAAAGCACGCGCCATATTGCTGTACCTCCTAGTCCCAATACAAGGCGACGTATTTTTAGTTTCACACCAATATCTCCTGGTCCCCATTCCCCAAACAACACACAACAGAAGTCATCAAAGCCATCCAGTGCAAATGCTAGCCCATTTGTGTCCCCACGAAACACCCCTATTCCACGTTCAAGGCAAAACATTAGCCATGTAAGTGCACAGTTGTGTTTGAACAGTAATATTCTGAACATGTCAAATCAAAATAATCTCTATGCATCATCATCTAGTCATCCTAAGCAATCAGCAAACGCTGCAAGAATAGTGCGTTCGAATTCTGTTAATAGCAGTTCTCCTTCAACCCAAGTTCATTACCCAGCTCCAAGACCACGAGCCCTTTCCACAACTACTTCTTTCCTTCATGCAACTGTTCAGTGTGATGCACCTGCAACAGGAGATAAGCACAGTGAAACCAATAGCCATTTCAATGCTGGCAGCAGTGCTGGGACCAGTGAAAATGAAAGGATAACTCTGAATTGTAGTAACAATATCACTAGTATTAGCTGTAGCAGTAGTAATAGTAGTAGTGGTAATAATAATAATAATAATAATAATAATAATAATAATAGTGAACTTGATAGTAGTGGAATACGTAGTGGTGAAGATCTTGAACTGAATAACTTCTGTGATACACAAATGAAGACTTGTAATGACCCTGCTGCATTATTTGCTATGCCAGGGGAAGCATTGCAGAAAGAGGCACATTCAAATGTTGTACTTCCTTTGTCTCCTGTTTCAGTTTCTGCTCCCCATTCACCGATGTTGAACATTCCAGCTGCAAAACGTGTAGAATGTGGTGTCAGGAACACAGTAAGCACCATAGATATTGGTACAAATTCTGTGAGGAAAAATAAAGATATTCTAGACTTTGAACCCAGTAACACTCTAAAATGTGAGAAGACACGGAGTGTAAGACCTAGTAGGAGGTCTGATGTTAGATCTTTGAGCACTATTAGTGGTGAAGGGCCTTCTGGAACACCTCTGTTGACAAATGGCAATGTGGTTGATCCACTGGCACATGAAGTCAGTCAGTTCTTTTCAGATGAGCAGCATTTTGTTCGGATGCTAGGAAATTCTCAAGTTCAGTCCAGGTCACAGTCTGTACCTCTGCATTGCCCAAATTCTGACAATACTGCCATTTCTTCAATATCAGCACAGCCTTCACCATTGTATCTAGGACAGCACAATACATTCTCCTTTAGTAATTTTGGATCATCAGCTACAAGTTCCGTCACTCCCACACCTGTCCCAAGTGAGTTTACTGATTTTGCTGTTACAGAAAGTTCAGCACAGTCTTCGAGCCTTTTAATAGTTGATGATGAGCACAATTCTGATACCGTTACAGGAGATTTGAACAGTGAAAATTTGAACCGCATCTTTAATATGTTGGATGATGCTCAAAATGATCATGAAAATAGACATTCAGCAATGGGAATATCCATCAGTAATGAAATAAGTGAATGTGATCTAGAATCAGCTTGTCAGAGAGCTCTGCAAAAACCATCACGTTCTTACCCCAATACACCTGTACCTTACAAAACTGCAGGAATAAGGGACCCTGTTGTGACATCTTTCAGTACCACTGCCAGTGCTTTTGAATCGCACTCAAACTTAACTTCGAGGTCATACCCGTCAACTCCACTGATAGGTATGCCAGTCTTTGGTACTTCAGATGATGCACGTCTCCAAAATGTAAACAGTGGTGAAGATTCTGTCAATCAGTTTACATTAAGCTTGTGTCAAGAACAAAGCACAGCAACTTGTTTTGCAGAAAGAAGGAATATGAGTCCTTTGTTAGACCAGAGCACATTTACTGTAGGAAATGATTTGGAGTTGGATACCCTGGAGGTTTTAGCAGACTGTGACTCAATTACACAACTTGTTCAGGATGTAAGCAATGTTAATGCATCGTCATCATCATCATGTGATATATAAGGACAATTTTGTTAAATAATTAATGTGTAGCACAACTTAGTTTCTTTTTGTTGTGTGGCTTCAGCACCATGTACTATTGGGGGATGGAAGGGAGGGGGGGGGGCAGAGAGAGAGAGAGAGAGAGAGAGAGAGAGAGAGAGAGAGAGAGAGAGCGTTTGTTCCCAGCAGAGCAGCCATAATCGATCCCAGTGAACTGAGAAATAATATTACCTATTTCTGTATACATGATTAATGAAAGAGCTGTTAGCACTGTTGTTCTTTGATCGTGTTATAAATGCAACCTTTTGAGCATGCACACGTACATGCCGCTGCATACCCCTCGCTCCCTCCCCCACCCCCACCCTCCCTACCCACACACACACACACACACACACACACACACACACACACACAAAAAAATTAGTTATATGTATGTGTGTTGTTTGCCAACATTGCTGAATGAGTGATTAGTATGACAGTTTCTCACACACTGAGTTAGGTGTGTCAACAAGTCTTACACAGTCTGAAATTCATGAAATTTTGTTATCGAAAACAAATATTAATATCCTTATAGTCTTCTGCAACAGCATACATGATGTGAGACCAAATAGTCATGATAATGCAGTCAGTGATAGCTGGTTCAGTGTGGCACAGCTAGAAAAACAGGATTTTACTTAAATTAAATTTAACAACTTTTCTGTTAACTCCTTTTCAGTTCTGAAAAAGTCCACACTTTATTCTGTAGTCACGATTTATGTATTTTGCCAGTAGCCAAAATAAATAAATTGTGTCTATAGAATAAAATATAAACTTTTTCAGTATTATATTGTTCACTATTCAACGTGCAGTTTGTTGGGAATACGTCCCGTTCAGTTGTTCAAGTGGGCTGCAGAAATTGGCGTGCAGTACCATATCGCAGGGCGTGCATTGAAGAACTTTGTAATAGTTATTTAATTACAAGACGAGGGAAACTGGAATTATATAAGAGACAGATAAAATAGTGATATGTATTTTAAAGGTGATACTATACCAAACTAGGAAGCATTTCTAAGTGCAAATTTTGGTCTTTCAGATCTAGAGTTTCATTGTATATGAGAGAAAAAAGGAGCTGCAAAAATGGAAGAAACATTAATATGGGGATGAAGTCAATTATCGTTAGGAACTGGAAAAACTAGCATTTTGCAGTAAATGGCAAAGAGATGGGAATTCTGCCTCTGAATGAAAAAATGCAAAATTGCTTAATAGACTCTATTTCATCGAATTGAATCCAGATGAACTATTTTATCATAGGTAGTTTGAAATAGCTTTATTTAACCAGTTTTCAGTGACTGGTGTTGTACATCATCTGGCAAAACCCAATTTGGAAAGATAAAGTGCATATCATCTGTGTTTGAAATAAAAAGTGTAAGACCACAAAAATGTATCAATGCACTCGGTGATCTTGTACCATACCAGTTATGAGCACTTGAATGGGTTGTCTAAAATAGACACCATGCAAAGTAACTCAATGCCCAGCCATGGGACCTATGACAAAGAAATGCCTATCTTTGTTCGTTAGCTAAAGCTCAAAAAAATGGTATAATGTGGACACTTTTAACATGGAAAATTAGGTGGTGGACATTTTGAACGGTGGTTGCATTGAATACCGCTAGATGTTGGGCCTGAACTACGTCATTAACAGTACACTGCTAACGTCAGCAAGCAGTTGTGGAATAGCTGCCGCTGAATGCTTTGTGTTGTGCATTGTATTGTATGTTAACCGGGGACCTAGAAACAACGGATAGGTTCCTTCCCCGCCGCAGCCGCAGTGGTCCACAACCCCACGACAACCACTGCAGTCCACTTCACCCCTCCGTCGCCCCACACCGAACCCAGGCCTATAGTGCGGTTCAGCCCCTGGTGGACCCCCCAGGGAATGTCTTGCACCAGACGAGTGTAACCCCTATGTTTGTGTGGTAGAGTAATGGTGGTGTACACGTACGTGGAGGACTTGTTTGCGCAGCAATCGCCGACATAGTGTAACTGAGGCGGAATAAGGGGAACCAGCCCACATTTGCCAAGGCAGATGGAAAACCACCTGAAAACCATCCACAGTCTGGCCGGTTCACTGGCCATTGACACAAATCCGCCAGGCAGATTCGTGCTGGGGACCAGGCGCTCTTTCCCGCCCGGAAAGCCGTGCGTTAGACCACACGGCCAACAGGGCGGGTGTGTTGTGCATTGCTTGTTGTTTTGTTATTTTGAAGATAAGTGAAACGAGTAATCCCGGCTGACCCAGATTTGATTACATCCCATACAACACCTGGCAATCCTTTTGATAATGTGTCAGTTCTGCTATAAGCTGCTGCCCTGCGAAAGAGAGGCGAGGCTTGTTTTCCTCCCAACCCACTTCTCTCTCTACTGGCAGTCCAAATTCTAATTTGTTAACACTTGTGGCCATCTGTTACTGTAGCCTAAACAGCCAGCACTGTGCACTATAGCGATTGCAAAACAAAATCTGTAACGTTTTTTTTACTCTACTGAAATTCTTAAGGGCCCCACACACCGGCGATGGATCGCAGCAATCCGTCACTGGCAATACTGTGTGCAGTCGGTCCCTCGCCTTGACACCACACACGAGCAGTTTGCTAAGCAACTTCAGTCAGTATTATAAATGCCACTGTGTTGATAAGTGCTGCTACGGAAAGTGAACTTCTATGTTTAGCAGCAGTTCCAGGAGTTTTCAGTGTCACCATGAATACTTGCAAAACATAAATTGAAAATGAACAAGAATTATAATTTATTAAACTTGCTTTGAAACGTTTTTCCTGGGAACTGCAGATTATTATACAGAATATATTACATTTTTCGTCGGCACCAAATGGGTTGATTACATCTTTCCTGTGTGGTAATATAATTCATTTTACATTTATTAGTCATCAATTCATTTTTTTATTTATTATCTTATATTTTATCTTCAAGTATTTACACAATATAGGCACATCGAGTACAATGTGGCTATAGAGAGGTTGTCAGTAGCAGCATTACTGATTACTCTAACCCTTGTTCTAATTTCGTACGAAGGAGAGTTAGGTTATATGAAATGACAAGGGCGTATGTAACTGTGTAATAGATTTGCCCTGAACATTTAATTTATAATGTGTTCTTAACATTACAGTAGGTACATACTGGTATGTCATTCTGTTTAGAAGTTAAAAACTTTAACTATGCGAATAATTACTTCATAAATAACTCGAAATCATAAGAGGGAGCCCATCGTATTGTGCCTATTACCATGAACTTCCCATCAATACTACTCCTGTAGCACAAGCTTCAAAATACTAATTACTGCAAAAATCAGAGGGTGTATTTTGTATTACTTCTTAATATAAATTGCAACTCCGGCTCACACTTCACTTCTTAGTGTAGTTCGTAGCTCCTGGATAACCGTAAATTCAAACGTAAATTTCTTACACAACATGGGCAAAGCAAAATGAAACAAAACTGTACAACCACTCTTAATAAATAGAGAATCAAGTCGCAGCCATATTGCCAAAGGTTGCTGCTCACTAGCTAGATAGCCATATTGCGTACATGATTTACATGCAATCTATCAGATTGTGTGGGATTTCCAGCAATCAGTGGCTGATCGCTGTGATTTGCCCATATATGTGCAATCTATGAAGCAATAGGTCACCCACGCGATGGACCGCTGCAGTCCGTTGCTCGTGTGTGGGGCCCTTTACTCCAACATTAAAATAGAATTACTGTACATTCAGTTCCACTTCTACACTAAGTGCTTTGTCAGTTTTGTCTGTAGTGTTATAAACCTTGGGTCGCATGACTATGAATTCCCAAGAAAGGTAGAAATCAATACTCTGCAGATTTTGTAATCACCGAAGTGGGCAAGAAAAGACAAATAATTTTAGAAACCCCTTAAATCAGCAATGCATTCAGTTCACCGGTGGAAAAATGCTGCTACTTCTCAAGAGAACAGTCATTTTTAAAAGCTTAAATACAACCAAACAAAGGCCATTTCAGAAGAAAATGGTGAAGTTTTTGCAGTTGCAAACATTCCAGTTAAAGGTTCCTGATCACCACTTTCTTTTAACAGTCAGTTTCAAAGAACTAAGACTTTGCTTGTTTTCACTTATGACAACCTTTTAAATTTGTGTGTCTAATCATTTACAAACAAAAATAGATCTCAATTATGACAAAAATAGACACAAATTTTGCAAAAAATATAAGCAAATTTTGCCAAAAATAGATGCTACATTTTCCAGTTCCTAATTATCGTCTTGTGTAAAGATATTGATATATATGTAAGTCAAGTAGTGAAGTACAACACACAGAATTTAACCAGGGACATTGGCTCCAGGTCTAGTATCGCAACTGTTTCCCTTTCAGATACAAACGGCCAAGGTGGTACTGTGGTTGGGACAGTGTACTCATATACTGGAACAGTGAGATTCCAATCTTCAATCGGCCTGAGACACATACCGTTGTGACTCTTTACATAAAGCCATAGACAATTTCCTTCCACATCATTGCTCCGTCTGAGTTTGAGTTCCAATTCTAATCATTTTGACGTTGGCAGAACATTAATATTGAACCTTCGTGCCATCACAGTCATTCAAACCAGTTGTATTCACAAGCACCACCGTAAACTACAGTTCTTAACTACTGACCTGGGTTGGTTTCAAAAATTCCTACATTCTGTAATAGAATGAGACCATTAGACATTGCTAATTCTCATAAGAAAGATATCAACTCAGAATTCAGATAAAATAATACAACAGAGACCACAATATGTGAGAAGCAGGGGTAGAAAAATTAAGAGAAGGAAAGAAACATAGTTAATAATTGAACAGCTGGAAGTGTGTTAATACAACAATAAAGAAAAATTTCTCAGTAGACACAGCAGCTTTGAGTCTGACTGTGAGACTTGCTTGTAAAGGCATTCCATTATATGAATGCATGGTGTCTGTTCTTTTGGACGTATCCAAAAGAACAGACACCATGCAGAATCCACAACTGTGATATATATTATGTAAACAGAAGGTGGAGGGCAGAAGAAAGGGAAGGGGCTGTTGATGTCAGCTGCATTAGGAATTTATGCAGAATCAGTGACAAGTGGAAATGTGTGCCAACTGGGATTCGAAATCTGGACCCCTTCTTGCTAGACAGTTTCATTAACCACTTAGTGAACCAGACACAGTGTTTATCACAAATGTGTGGACTCTCCTGTTACAAACAGAAACAACGCATTGATATAACTGATTTGCCTGGAGGGGCAATGAATCCTCCACACTCAGTGTGGATGCACAATTATGTCTGACCTCCTTTGGGAATATCAAAGTAGTGAGCATGGAGGACATGGACAGGGATTGTGGACAGGAGGCACTAGGGAGGAATGTGGGTTGGCTGAGAGGTGTACCGAGGTAGTCCGAATAGTTGCGATAAACATTATGTCTGGGTGGAGCTGTTGTTAACACAACTGCCTAGTAAACAGGAGGTCCCAGTTTCGAATCCCGGTCTAGCACACATTTTCACCCATTGCCACTAATTCTGCATAAAGTCCTGATGCAGCTGACATCAGTAGCTCCTTCCCTTCCCTTCTTTTCATTTCCTTTCTCCCCCCTCTCCACCTTCCATTTACGTAATTCACATGAAAGACAAAGGTTATAGCATACAGTTTTATTATGTCAGATAGATTCAGTTCAGCACATCTTTGCTGCAGAGTCAAAGGCTTAGAACCAACCTTCTTGAATGTGGCTGACTCTTTTTGCATTTCATTCTTGTTCCCTACACTATTACACTTGTGTGCTAATCTAAAGACCTTTCGAGGAAGAGAATTGTTAAAGAAATTCCAAAACTTTGAATTAGCCTGAAAAAGTACCTTAATCTCTAGTTGGTAGGTCATTGCAAATGCAAGACAGATAATAGTTTTAATATGTAGTGAAGATTTAGACAAGGTCATCTTTTGTAAGCTCTTTTTTTTTAAATTAAAAGCAGCCGACTCTGTAAACAACCTAGTTCTGACTAGCCTCATTTACGGTTTCGGTGATTTATTCTCTTTCTCCTGCCATTGGACATCCAACCTACATTTGATTGGGCAGTTGCAGCAACTGCAGACATCTTTTCATTAATAAAATTATTGTTGTGTCTAGGTTTCACTTTCCAGTATAGTTCTCCAGTCACAACTTATATGAAGTTACAGCCAGTCACTGCTTAAGAAAAATTGTCTACCCCTTTGTTAAGTTTTATAGTGTGTCATCTCTGTCCTTGTCACACACCTCTGTCACCATTTATCCAACCACTTCCCCAAATCTTGCAAGCTAACCTAGCTGTTCTCTTCATAGTTCTGATATTACTAACAAGTGAGGTGATGCAGTGGTAAAAGAATGGACTCATATCTGTGAGGATGGCATTTCTTATCAGTGTCAGGCTATTCAGATTTAGATTTGGAATGCTGGCACATTAACTCCTTGTAGAGCACATGTTATCCAGCATGTGCTAACAAAAAAGGCAAGGTTATGTTATTTTCCAACCACTCTGTATAAAATGTACTCCTACTTGAATCCTATTTAGCAAACAAATCTGATACAGTAGTGATTCTCTTACATCTACATTTCAAATATACTCCACAAACCACCGTATGGTACATGGCGGAGGGTGCCTTGTACCGCTACCAGTCATTTCCTTTCCTGTTCCACTCCCAAGTAGAGCAAGGAAAAAAAGACTGTCTATATGCCTCCATAGAAGCCACAATTTCACTTATCGAATCTTTGTGGTCTTTACACTGAATGTATATTGGTGACAGTAGAGTCATTCCCCAGTCAGCTGCAGATACCAGTTCTCTAAATTTTCTCAGTACTGTTTCATAAAAAAAAAGTCGTCTTTCCTCCAGGGATTCCCATTTTAGTTCACAAAGTATCTCCGTAATGCTTGCGTGTTGACCAAACCTACCAGTAACAAATGTAGCAACCTGCCTCTAAATTGCTTCAATTTCTCCCTTTAATTCAGCGTGGTGGGGATCCCAAACACTCGTGCAGTACTCAAGAATAGGTTGCTCTAGTGCTCTATACATGGCCTCCTTCACAGATGAGCTACACTTTCCCAAAATTCTCCCAATGAACTGAAGTTGACCTTCACCTTCCCTACCACCATCCATATGTACCCATTCGATTTCATATCTCTTTACAATGTTATGCATGGATATTTAATCGACGAGATGGTGTCAAGCAGCTCACTGCTAATATTGTATTCAAACACCTGAACTCCTGCTCCATTGAAATCACCACTGCAAAACATCTTGCAATCACACCATCTATATTGTCAGCAGATAGATAATTCATACTCTTTCTCCATACGCAGACATAATACATGCAGGCTGTAACTTTAGAATAGAGTTCAGTACTGTGTAAGTCTGAAAACCATTAATCTGTTTCTCAGTTTTGGTTATTGTTGATGCTTTTAACTAAGGACTGCTCTGTTTATTATAGTTGGAAAAGTTTTTTTTTTTTTTTTAATTTTCATAATAATACATAGTAGTAACCACACAATTGAAGTAGTTAATCATTCCAGTTTCCCCTCCACTCATCTTGTCACTACTTGCTGCTGACGAGTTTAGTCATTCAGGAAGGTGAATGGAAGGTATCTAGTGTGAGGATGGGAGCCAAAAAGCACATATAAGGGCTCTCATGGTAAGCAAGCTCCCATGCAGACTATGCTTAGCTTACCATATTAGCATTGGCCAAGTTTATTGTAGAAATTGATGGGTTCATTTTGCAGATTATGGTTCACAACATAGTGTTGGAACCCCAGGTGACTGTTTTACTGCTTGAGCCATGCTGAAGCCTCCTGTAGTCTTACAATTTGCTATCCAGTGCTTACTTTTTGTATGCCTGCATTATTGTCATGACATAAGTTAACGTTTTTCCTTGCACCATGTAACTGTGTTTATTCCATTCACTTCCAGTTCCCACCAGTGTTACCTTGTTCTGTTAGGTAGTCTGCTTTTCTTCTCCACTTTCTTTCACTTCAGTTGTTTCTTCTTAACATTCTTGTGTCTTTTGCCATGTTCCTGTCACATTTTATTGATGTGCTAATGGTACTCCTGTAAAAGCCAGGAAGAATGTCTAACTTTATTTTAAAAACTGAAAAACAATGAGAAAATCATGAGTGTCCAAATAAAATACAGTTAGAACTTTCAGATGCACAACATGTATCATCAGGAGTGTAAGATGATATAAACTATGAAGAGATGAAAAGTGAACTGTCATGAGGACAACATGAGCTGTAAGCTTGGGATGCTGAACAATAATTCTCTGCTGGCCTTTATATCAAATCCTTGTATGCTCACAGAACATTGGCTTCCTCCTATTATTACTTGTTTTTCCTCCTATTATTACTTGTTTCATGTAATACGTCACTTGTGTGGCCATAGTATCTATAGCTGTTTAGCAGCTATTAAAGGGATTTCAGTCTGTCTATGCAGCTACTAGAACATGTGTATTTATAACACTGTTATTATTTCATTCTGTTGGTATAAAACATCATTGGTGGTAGCATTTTATGTTTGATTTTTGTTGTCTGGTTGCACATTTATGAGGTGTGCCAAATGAAGGAGTACCACAAAAATGGGCAAGCAGAGATACTTCCTAATACCAGGGAACATCTGAGGTAAAATACCACCACTGGTGATGTTTCATAGCAGTAAAACAAAACATGTATGGTGGTATAAATATTCATTTTCTTGTAGTTGCTAGTATGAATTTAAGTACCTTTCATAGTTATTCCACAAACTTTATATGTCTTTTCTATCTACTGAATACCTTTATTTTAACTTCTCAAGAAGATAAATCAGACATGTTTCACTGCAGTGTCTGACTTCCTGTGCAATTTCTGTTAAACTGAATGCAAGCCCTCTTGTTTGGTTCTCTCTCACACAACCTCCTTGTCCCTGTCCTTTATTTTCTTACAGAAAAAGGATATTAAAATGTTTTTTTAGTTAGTATAGTTCTTTTATAAGTCGTTAATGTTGTTTCACATGTTACTTGCTTAGCTGTCAATAGACAGTAATTGAAAGTCAAGTAAATATGAAGCGGTGTCGTAAGTCATTCACCATAATGTGTTTTCTTCAGGGAGTATTAGTTCAGGAAAATGTATAGGAGAACTTCTGAGGAGTTGGGAAGATAGGAGAGATGTACTGGCAGTCGAAAGCTACAAGGCAGCTTGTGTGCCCGAGCTCAGCCAGTATAAATATTGCTCTCAAAAGGTACAGGTTGGGTTTCTGTTTGCACACAGTTTTTGTGTGTGAGAATATTTCAGTTATCAAATAAATGTGAAAAACAGACTGAACACATTGATCTCATTTCAAAGTTAGGGTAGATTTCAAACTTCACATGACACTTTTTAAGATTTGGAACCAATAAGAAAATCAGTTCAAGAAATTAAATTCTGAATTTTAGTTGAGCCTGTGTCAGGTATTTTCAGTAGTTAATGATGTTGCCATGTGCGGTGGATGAGCAAGAGGAACACTTCGGAATAGTTATTGTCTTTCATTGTTGCAGATTGTTTCTGATAACACAACTTTTTTTTTTCCTTCAATTAATTGCTGCGCTTGATTCAAATGTAACTGGTCCAGAACTTTCCTGTGGAAACTTATTCATGACAATTCACTGCGCGTGGGCGCGCGCGCGCGCGCGCGCGCGCACACACACACACACACACACACACACACACACACACACACACAAAGGAGAGGTTGGTGACTGCTGTACTTGGTGATGCTCATGTTTGATACAGAAAGCATGCAGCCCATTAATTACTTTCACACAGTCAAGAATGAGTACAGTGAAACCTCTTTATAACATTCCTCCATATAATGTTTTCCTCTTTGTTAAATCTGTTTTTTTCGGTCCCGACTAAAAGCCCATATAAACAATGTTAAATTTTCCTCTTTACTGCGTTTCCTCTATATTACAAATTCCTCCATGTAACACTCATATTTTTGGAACCCTGGTCAATTATTTACCTCTTTATAATGTTTAAATGACTGGATGTAGACGCATCGTTTTCCGTTCTGTGGATTCACAGTTTGCATCGGCTCGGAAAGCCCACGCTCAGCGTATTTCATATGTCAGTGGCAGAACCTGGTCACGTGACGTGACGCATATTCTGCTTGCGATCTTTTTGGCACCATTTACTTTCACCCATCCACCTATCGGGCCCTATGTTTTAATTACAAAAAACTAATCATTTGATACATTGATCATTTCCAATGAATATCATATTACAGTGTTGTGAAAATTTAAAATGCCAACTATGGCACCATTTGCCAAAGCTGATTAGTGGTATCCCAATCTTCAGTAATGCCCTATAATTACTATTTGGAAGCCTTTCTCTTTATAGTGTTTTCCTCTATACAGTGTTCAGAGTTTGTGGCCCCTTGAAAAACGTTATATAGAGGTTTCACTGTATATGTTCATTACTCCTTTAGAGGGTATATCACAGTTATGCCTACAGGTTCTGCTAGATCATCAGACATGTTAATAATAATTGCAGTGAAAAAGAAAATATAATGATTCAGGCCTGTATAGCACCTCTCATTACAAAGAAATTAAATGTTATGTTGATAATTTGACCCTACTGTGGAGATGAAATTGCCGGTGCGATAAAGATTGCACTGAATGGAGGTAGTATCAATGTCTATTAGATGTTCGAAAGTGGTTAAGGGAAAATGCACGTGATATTCTTAAGTCCGCCAATAATTAGTGGCTGTCTTTTGGTTTCTGTAAAGGGACTAGTTCAATGTTTCCCAAAGTGATTGTTTTCCATCTATCTCATTGAAAGGACCCATCGTAAATTTATGCATTGTGCCTAGTCGTTTCCCTGTGAGGAATACTTTGTTTTCTTGAAGTAATATTTAAAACAATCTCCAGATGAGTGTAGTTCTCAGTAGCCCATAGACACCGATTGTAGTGAGTAAATCTGAGATTATTGCCTGTCAGAATTGCTCATTTAGTCTATATGCCCGATTCAAAATACACAAAAGTGGTTTGCTGTGTATAGGGAAAATAGCTACATCATGTATTGTTCTCTTAATTACATAGTCATCTAGTGCTCTTACAAGAGTAGGCAATGTGTATGTAGTTTTTTCTCTTACTCTCTTAATGATTTTACCATGAGCCTGCTATTTATATTACTTACATAACTTGGAACTGTACTTGTTCATATTTCCATTTTCTGCTGCCCTTCCTTTCATTTGATCAACTATTTACCATTATTGCTATGATTTTTCTGTGAATTAAATGGTATAGTTTGTGATGGAGAAGAGTTCATCTAATGTAAGCAAAACAAAATCAATGAACTTACCTACCCAAGTAGTTGAATATTGTATGATTATCACCTGTCAGCAATGATGTGCTTACTGGATTGATTATGTGCCATCAGCATATTTCAGTCAGACTCCACCAGATGGTATCAGAGGATGAAATTAAGTTCTTTAGTTTCTGCATTCCATTCCCTACTTGACCAACTCAACGGCACCGACGACAAAAGGTTCAAACTTAATCAATTACTCATTACTGATAGCAATACCATTGTAACTTAAGTTTATTTTTCTCTCCAAGAACTTGGAGGAGTACATTGCCAAAATCTTCCTTCCACTATATTATACAATGTCTTCATAGATAAAGTGTAGTTCAAGTTCCCAACATACATTTGTATCTTGTTTGTTACTTCATGGATGGGCTGCAGCTTGCTGGCAGAAACTTTTTCACAAAGCCCTTGTAAATAGCTTATCTGTTTTCTAAAAATTTAACCTGCCAAACAGACCTTACACTTCAGAAACAGTCTCCCATGATGTATGCAATTGTTCTGATGGCATGTGCTTGGGTATCTGTCATTTTTGTTGAGTACAGAAGTTTATTCTGGAGATGGGACCTCAGTAAACATTGTAAGTGATGGTGATTATTATTGCTCTTCTGTTGAACTTTTATTCATCAAACCTTCCTTCCTCTTCCTCACCTTCACCCTCCCGTGATTCCTCTCTTCTGCATGATACTAACATTTTATCAGTGTTCATATATGAATTCTGGCAGAAACTGGCAAACTAACTGCTCATCTACCAGCGCATCCAACTACTCAGTGGGCAAGTTTTAAACAAAGTGGAATGTCCTCATACAGAAGCAAGCAATAAAATCCAAAAAAGGGTAAATAAGAAGTGGCTCAAGAATGTTTGCTTTTATACCTGATATTGACCTGGGAGAAGGTGCATTGGTTCTCAGTAACATCTTTTATTGTATTGTTGATGTGTTGCAGAAGACATTTGATACCTGATGACAGGCAGTTTCATAACAATCTTCTGGCATACTTTTTGCCTTATTTAGTTTCTGTTCCTGCATAGTTACAGTATATTGTTGACTCAACACAGAATTTTAGGGAAAATTCATAAGCATCTTCAAGTGAAAAAAAAAACTGGATAAAGAATTGGCTTAAAGTAAGGTGTAATGAAAAAATATGATTTACTTCAATACACTATCAAATGCTGAATTGTTGCTGTTGAAAATCAGCGTCCCCAGAAGCAATTTATCACTGTAGTATGCACTAGAGTCAACAAGTAGAATAGTATAAAGACATATTAAACCTCTTGTAAAAAAATTGTCACAAAAGAAGAGATAATTGATCTTATAAAATTTATCTGTATGCAAGACCAAACATCTTTAGGTTTGGGTTTCACTAGTCGATGCATCAAAATAAACGAGTATGATTAATACCTTTAAAATTCTAAAGTGAATCTGCTCCTGAATATTGTTGCAGTATATACGAGCTTGTCAGTTGTGAACTTTCTGGTGTCTCAAACACAAATAATGAATGAACTGTGATAATCAGTAAACTGTGATTACAAATTTCCTCACGACGCCTTTATATTGCAGCTATTCTATTGACAAACTGCTGTAAACTTACCGCACAAATAAATACATCACATGGAAACTTGGTGTGAAGGATTTCAAAGCAAGAGTCTACAATGAAAGTTTATTATGATTCCATTAGTAGAACTGTATATCACATTTCGCCTTTTATTGCACTTTAATCCATACAATTAATCATATAGTGTCAGGTTTCCAATGTACCTACTTTTGTAACTCAATCCAGAATAAGTAACTTCAGAATCGGTACCTTCATTAGGATTAGGATTACACCATTTACTTTTAAATGTATGTTAGTATTGTGATAACGTTCTGCTAACATTATACATTTTTTTTATTTTTCATTTTTAAGTAATGGTGACTCTGTTAACTCTGTCTCGCACATTCAAAGAATGTCATCAAGAATTTCTTCCAGAAAACAGGTACTGCTGGTAATAATAATTTATTTCTTGTAACACCAAATGGGATCATACAAATGTGGATTTTTGCAGGATAGTTGCAACAAGACCACTACAGATTCCTGTGTATCATTGGTACTTTCTGTTCACAAGAGACATTAGACTCACATTTGGGAAGACCAGGGTTTAAATCTCCACTAGACCAACCAGATTTAAGTTTTCTGTAGTTCCCCTAAAAGGGCTAGGATGGTTCCTATGAAAAGGATATGGATTATTTTCTTCCTCAATTGTAGCTTGTGCTATATATTTTATGGCCTTGTCATTAACAGAATGTAAAACTGTTAAGTCTTTCTTTTTTTATGTAGTTCACTTGATACAAGTAAATTTTAGTAAAAGATGGACAATGTTCACAAACATGTAATTTCCCTGGTAATACTGCATTCTCAGTGAATACCAGGGAGGATAGTTGGGTTAATATTTTAAAACATTTTTATGGCAGTAAAATTCTTACAAGAAATGAAAATCTTCTAGGTCTGACAATCATAAAGGAAAAGCTTATGAAAATTATTTGTTAGAAGCATATAATCTGGCAACTTTCAAGGGGTAAAAATTAAATGTTCATTCATTACATAATCAAACAGTTACAGTGTAAGGGAAGTTAAACAAGCATAAAGTGCAATTGTTTAGCTATTACCTTGTGAAATATTACATTAAACTGTGCTCCTGTCTATAGAAGTGTAAGTCTTGATCAATTTATCATTCATTACAGTTTTATTATTGCTGAATAAAAACAGAAAATAATCATCATTTGAATCACTTTAAAATTAGGGATTTTTGTTTTGCAGAGAACAATATTATGTGGAGAT
Organism: Schistocerca piceifrons; assembly: GCF_021461385.2. NCBI lineage: Eukaryota > Metazoa > Arthropoda > Insecta > Orthoptera > Acrididae > Schistocerca > Schistocerca piceifrons. Next base: position 801,728,838 of record NC_060149.1, read on the forward strand.
GATAACTTTTACTATTGGGAAAACGGCCAATAGCTGTGTACCTGTAGCAATCCTTTCTACTTTGCCTTTATCCTTTATGGTTCACTGTGCAGCATTAGCACTGGAAGTTAGTGGCTCTTACATTAATCATGTTTTTGTATACTTTATTACAACACTGAGCTTAATATTTTCTAAATTAAAGACAGCTGACAAGATGTTACTATATGGAGAGAGATGATTTAAATATTGTCAGTTTCCTTTTCTGTATAAGGTGCTAGCTGAAGCGACTTCTGAAGCAATGTAGCACAATAAAATTTTAGGCAGCTTTGTTTCCTCCAGAAAATGTATTAACTTTTTTTTGTTTCCATATAAATGAAGTGAGCCAATATATGCAAGAAGCCATCCTGGTTTTATTTGTTTCCCTGGTCATCCTAATTGCTGTAAACTGTATCAACCTGTGTGTGTTTTTTGGCTAGTGGTACATGTGCTTCAGTTCCGTTATCTACATGTTAATTGGTACCGTCATGTAAGGAACCAGTTTAGTTGCTGGTACAATATGAGGGGTTTTACAAGTTGTTGATTCTGTGCCCAGCAGATTTTAGAAATATGTGAAGACACATTGTTTGTTGAAGTTATTTTATACTCTCTAGTCTGCTGGTGTATACTTGTGTAAGTAGAAAAAATAAAACTTGGAACTATTTTGAGAGACATTTTGTAAATAAAGCCACGGTTATTCAATCGTGGAAGTATGTAAGCAGGGTACTATTAAAAAAAAACCACATTTTAACGCTTTGATATTGGAACTTTTGTAGTATATTTCTGAGTCTATCTGCTAGAGGACCAATAATTAATTAAAAGTTACACTTTTGTGATTAGGTGTGGTATAGCACTTCTAAAGTGCTGCAGTAAGTGAATATGCAGTTTGGTTTTGTGAAGCTTGGATGACTTCAACAGATATACTTCATTTGTAGATTTTATTAAACTTCTGTATACCATGTAATATGACCTTAAAAATACTAAATAATTGACACAGGCCCTGAGAGTCACCATGTAGTATATAGTATAGGATGTTCATTACTGCTGTTATTAGTTAGCTTCACAGATGGAAGCATATGATACTGTTAGGTGAACTAAATAATGCACAATACCATTTCAAAACCCAAAAGCTTTTAGCCACCCTCTAATCTGTATACCTTGTTGAATGTGCTTGTGTGAGTCTGAAATAACCTTAGCAGTTGTTGATACTATTGTTTGCTGACATTAACCCCTTGATCTGTCTACAGTTGGCCTCTGGAATAGTGCTTCCACAGGTCCAGTACTGTCAGGTCTGGCAGTTGAGGTACCATGGTCATCTGTTCTCTTCCTAAATTACCTTCTTTCCTCTACTAGAGGAAGTACAGAAAGAAAGCAGTGAGAATTGTGATCCAACCGGTGTAATTGTTTGTTTGATAGTTTTCTTAAATCATCTTATATGATTGTGAGGATAATTTCCCAATGTGCTACATATCACTGCAATGTTAGTGAGCATTGTATTTACAAATTTAATTCCACAAGACAGTTAAAGACAAATAGAAAGAAAGTCTCCTCCGCCTCCTACTCCTCCTTTTTATTCTTCTTTACTATTTTTATTTGTTTCTTATTATTTCATCTTCTGTGTTCCTTACTTTTGCTGTTACACTGAAATTTTTTAATTTCCATGAATTGCTTTTGTTTTCGTAATGCACCTCCTTAACATAATACACAAGAAACTTAAATAAAAACTTGAGGATGACAAAAAAATGAGGTTGGTAGCTCAGGTACGGCTCTTTAAAATTTTTTCAATAATAAGTTAGCCTGTATTAACGGTGTGTTAAGATTCATGAAGGGATTCAGAAAGAAAGGTTTCTTATTCATTACTCTAATATAGATGATGTTGGTACATTGGTGAAAGAATTTGGAAGCCAAATCATCCCAGCACTTCAACGCGTCAGTAAATTTTTAATAGGAACTGCAGAGAGTAGGAAGTGCAAGGAATTTTCATCACACTTCCACGAAGTGTTTTTGAAACCTATCATACTAGAAAGATAAATTTGTGGGCACTACAGGTTGTAGGTCTCGATTTTGTGTGATGTTGCTGATAAACAGAGGAGGTTCTTATATAGTAAAAACAGAAAGAAGAAAAACTGAAAAGATTCTTTTTGCACCAAATGCATTGCCTCTAAGACCAGTCACAGCTTTCACAAGAACTGTTTGCTAGCTTTTCATCCCCCTCCCCCGTCCTGATCCCCTAAAAAATTTACATACACGGAATTCCACATCTATATTTTAAAGATTAAATTTGGCAGTTGACAGAAAGCAAATAGATTACAGAGAATGCATTTTTAGGTTTTGAAATTTTTGTGTAGTTTAATGATTGATGTATATAGGATCACGATTTATGATCTCTCTTGTGTAGTAGTTTTATATTTATTCACAGCATCAAATTCTCATTGTGACTGTGAATTAAAATTCCACATAAACGTATCAGTTGAGTGTAGGTTGATTTCAAGTTTATTATTTATTACAGAATTATTTTGAGGAACGTTGCATAGTATGGGAATTTTTGCCTGTAAAAATGTGTAATCTTGTATACGTGACTGTTGGACGGACCTTGTCATCATTATTCATGGAAATCATTCATTTTGAGGTAAAAGATGTTTCCACTCGTGTTGGCAGTACTTAATCAAAGAGTGCTTTCGTAAATGCTACGTATGCAATCTGTTTTGTTTATAGTACTTTTTTAACCTTCATGCACTTGTTTTGTTGTTATAGTTGTTTATGTTCATTGTCTTATAAATAAGAATATGAAAGTGACACTTGATCTTTGAAAACTATATGGAAAAGTTTACTTTGCTAACAGCCTCCATTTCAATGTAGATTTTGCTAAAAGATATTTGTATGACTTGTACAGCTGAATGCCTGGTTGATGAACCACTACAGTTTCATTGGACAAATATTTATTTAATGTTCAAGTTAAGTGTCTTCTATTATGTACCAAATTTGGGTTAAATCTGTCTGTCATTTGGAACACTGATGTTCAGAATTACTGTTATTGTCATTTTTATTTACTTCTTGTGTGCCTCCTATAGTGAATGTCAGTTCAAAGAGTTGGGGGGGGGGGGGGGGGGGGGGGAGGAGAGAGAGAGAGAGAGAGAGAGAGAGAGAGAGAAAGGGGGCTGTTATGCATGTGGTGTAAAAAGGAAACTGCTGTAAAAATCAGTTCTGTAAATATTGCAGCATATGGTTCTAGCTAACTTAATGTTCTCTACAATATGAAATTCAAATGTAGTTGTATTATAAAGTGGCATCTGACTAGCTACCTTTTCCTTTGCTTTTCTCATTTAGAAATCTTTTAAAGTTTGTTTCATTTAAACACTCTTCGCCTTGTGATACACTGTCCTTGTTGAATATTCTTTTTGTGCAATCAGCTGCTTGCACTTGATATTGTTTACATTCCTGCCAGGAAGGGTACTATCATCATGAAAATTCATTTCTGTTCTTCAGTAAATGTAGCTCCTTTCTGACTTCTAATGTAGATATATTTCATTGCAGTTTCTTCCTGTTCACAGTGTATTTCTTTTAGTGCCTTGTGTAGAAAAAGCAAGGGATGTTTTTGTTTATATTTGTTTATACTTGTTTATGTGTTTGTATCTGAAATGTTGTGCTCTGCTACACTCAAATGTTATTGTGTACAATGCCATATACAATTGTTTTATTATACAGAGTGCAGCACACTTCAGTTTTTTTGACCAACATGTATGTTCTTAAATAATTTACTGTAACATAGGAGACATCATTCATAAATCACTGTAATGATACATGAAATATGCACTCTATAATGTCAGTTGTTTACAGAAATGTCTGCAGATGCCATGCAGGAGTAAATGCCGTGAGAATCATGTAGTTATTGGAATTCTAGTTAAATGTACTTAATACAAAAGTCTAGTAAAGAATGCTAAATGCTTCCTTTCTCTAATACTGGGAGTATGAAAATTATGTTTTAACTACACTAAATTTCTTTAAAAGGAGCTTTCTTTTAGACTGCTGTAGCAAAGTTGCACAGAAAATTTGGTGAAGAACTTGCTCATATAAATTTCTAGCATGTTGTAAAGTTGTTAGAACTCACATACTGTATTTGAGGAATTGTGGAATGCTGTATTCCAAGTGTGTGTGTGTGTGTGTGTGTGTGTGTGTGTGTGTGTGTGTGTGTGCGCAGAGTAGGGGACGGGTTACAGTGTGTTAAAAAAAAAAAAAAAAAAAAAAAAAAAAAAAAAAAAAAAAAAAAAAAAAAAAGGTTAATAAGTTTGGAATGGTCAAAGAGAAAAAGAAATGTATGTGTAGATAGGTAGTTGAAATTTTATTAAAGAAATTGCTAGATTTTGGTGAAATAACTTTCTCATTTTAAATTTCTATTGTGCTGCATTATGACTGATACCGCTTCATATTCAGTGTTCCAAAAGTTCTGTTAACACTTTTTCTTACATTTAACACTGATAAATCTTGTATGATATAGATGCTTAATGCACATGTAATTAAGTTAACTGTGATTACTCGAGAATTCTGGGCTTCGCTTTTAAATAGACACCAAGGTTACTATGCTGGTATGTAAATTTGTAACTGTTTTAGGTGAACATGATATTAGTGATAAAATTGCCATTTATATTAAAGTAAATTATATTTTGATACTTTATTTTTCTTTTTTGGAGATACTAATACATGTTTTATATTCTGCCATGGACGTAAGGCAAACTCTATTTTTAAGCATGGTTGTACCTTTAAGATTTATGAATGTCATATTTTAATTTCTTGCTGCTTGTAGATCATTGTACTTCTGTTGTTCCTATATTCTTCCAGTTCTTTATTCAGTTGTACAGCACTTTATAAAAGATTTGTAAGTTTGTGAAAAACTTCATATTTCACATTGCTATGCAATTTCTGCACTAGGGAAGAAGTTACAGGGATGCTAAACAGACCCACTTGTCTTCCATTTTAGTGTGTGTAAAAGCTGCAAGATCTGTGCAGTGATAGATAATAGAAGCGGTGCAGGAACTGCAGAGTGACCCTGTAGCTTTAAAAATTTGAAAATAATATGAAAAGTTACTTAGTTTCAGGTAATTATTCTTTTCTTTTATGGGGATAAATGTGTGCTACACCATAAATACTTGTTATTAATAGAAATTTTATGTTGTATGGTTTTTAAATTGTGATCTAACTTTTCACATGTTATTTTTGTGATAGTTAGCCACAATGTCAGAATTTTATAAAATATGTGGTATGCATTTTCTTGTTATCTTTTTCAAAGTTTAACATGTTTATGCAAATGACACATTTCTTTAAGAAAGTGTATTTGCACATTGTGAGGCACTGATTTTAAATATTTTATAATTTTAAATTCATTGTAAGCAATTCTGTTGAAATTTCATATTCTAATTTAGAGCACAAATATGAACTGGCATTTAGTAGATGTTAACCTATGCTTCCTTTCTCTCCCCATACCTAATTAATTGTACTGTATTACCTAAAACTACAATGAACTTTAGTGAAATTAGTGTATATCTATCATTTCTGTGATTCATAAGTTTTCATGATGATACTTATGGCATTCTTAAGAAAACTATAATTTTTGTATTTTTTGTCAAGGTTGAGGTGAGTTTTAATGGCACAGGCTTGTTGAAAAGTGCCACCAGTCATTTTAGTACTCTATATCAGATTGATATATCTGCAAATGAAATGGTACAAAATTTTAGAGGTGTAAAAACTGGAGTTGATTGTAATGTAAATGTTATTTGCTAGTCTTGGTAAAACTGAATTGTCTTTCTATGATACTTTTGTGTATCTGGGGTAAAGCATTTTTACTATTTTATAAATCACAAATGTTAGATTATATATAATCCCTAGCAAAATATATGGCACCTTCAGTAAGAGATGATTATATCTGTGAGCTTCAAAAAAACAGTTTTGTATACTGAATTGAATTGTCCAAGAGCTGACACATTTGTCACAGTGAACTGTATCATCGAACTTTCAGATACTGAATTTGTATGTCTCCTTTTTCAAAATACAAAATGAAATTTACAAATAAGACACTGATTGTGATGAACATGTCTGTCTGTTCTTTCAAAATACCTAGCTGCCCACTGTAGTCCTGATATTGTGCTTTTCCTGTTTAATAGTTTTCATTGACCAAATACTTTTATTTCATTTTATCTCTAATTTTTAAAAAATCTTTTATGCTGTTTCAGCCAGACACCAGAAAGAACCTTAATGAGGTATTTCAATTCCATTGACATAGAGTAGTAGGTGCTTTGCAATGTGATTATTTGACTTGCCAGTTCAGGGAACAAGTAAGAGGAGGAGGAGGAGGAGATGGAAGGGCAGTTATGAGTTTAGCTCCCCACAAGTGTCAAGCACTAGTGCATAAGGGTGTGTGTGTGTGTGTGTGTGTGTGTGTGTGTGTGTGTGTGTGTAATTGCTTGCACTGTTCAGTGAGATGTTGTCTTTGCTCCTCAGATTATTCACATTCCACCAGAACTTTTGATTACTATATTTAGTTAGAAATGTAGTATGTGAATGAGTTACTCAATGTGTTGAGATGATTCATCGATAATAATTCTTAAAGGCAGTGTTGGGTGCACATAAGGTTGCCAGAACCTTTCCAGAGGTTACAGTCTGTGTATAGTATTTAGAGAGATAAGAGCTTTATTTTGTGTTGATTCAAGGGATGGAAAGCAAATGCTACAAACATATGCCAAACTATAAGCCCTTGCATATTTGATTCCATCATTTATTTTATGCTTCAGCTGTGTTTTTCCTGTACCTTTTTATTCTGTTTATTTTCACCCTCAGTATCTCACTATCTGCTGCAAATGTATGCTGTATAACAACTATTCGTTACAGTGCCTATCCCAGAGTTCTTATAGGTCTTATTTCTTAACAACCATGTACACAGCTTCTTAAGTGTGGATATTTAGATACACTCGCTTACCATTCTTTTCACGTCGCGCACCTGCCCGTATTCATTTTATTAACTGTAAGTTTCTTACAGCAACAGTCAGTCATTTCTGAATTTATTTTCCATTTTGTTTTGATCATTATTGATCATAGCCAAACGAAGTACACAATTAACCTTGTTGTATAGTTCCAAAATCCCTCCAGCCATGATCCTTCTTCCTTCCTCCTCTTTTCACCCCTTGGTAAGCTTTCCACATAACTTTTCTGTCCTCCTCCTTCCCCAGATACCTCCCCAGTGAGTCACGTATAAAGTATATTGACTACCTGAAAACCAATCCTGATTTTACAATTCTTTCTGCTGAGTAGTGTTCACTTTGGTCACAGCTTGCTGTGACTACTTGACTGTGGGTCTCTGCCAGTGTCCCTGAATATCTGTTTAGTGATCTTATCACTGTGATGTAATCCCAGAAGTCTGTCATGACCTTTGTCAGACCTTCAAAATATATGGTCTATCCAGGAACTTCTCACCTAAATCTATCTCCTTCCCTACACCAGCACCTTTCCATAGGCAATCCATTTATCTGCTCCCATAGCTCCACAGATATTGCTCCCCTGGTTTCTTATTGATTGCCCCATTGTGGTTCATGACAATGCTCCAACATAAATATCCACTTCTTTGGTCGACTAACAGACCCAACCAATCGATCATGGTGTCCAATTCTAGATCGAAGAGACTAAGTAGTTTCTCCTACACCTTTCCACAGATTATGTTCTATTATTACCAGGTGTTTGTCGCTGTGGGTGCTATGTCACTGTACACTAACATAGTTGTTTTCATGGCCTTGCTGTCATGGGATGCTACCTTCTCTGTGTCTTCTTTCCATCTCTCCAATCTCTTCCTCTTCAGCTATTTTGGACTACCACATTTGGAAGAATAGTTATTTTTCCTTTGAAGGCCAACTCAACAGAACTGTCATGGGCACGTGTGTGACACCCTCGTGTGTTTTCATGTTTACAGACCACCTAGTAGAATCCTTCCTAACTGTTCACATTGCTAAAACCCATGTCAGATACAATGAAGACATATTCACTCTTTTTCACAAGCTATGTTCCTGGATGATGTCCACCTCTCTGATGACTGCATAAATACATCTACACATATAAGATGCGCTGTCTGCCAACAATAACTTTGTTGTGACAGCTGTCATTCATTTATCGTTAAAAGGTCCCGCCCCTACCACTGTGGCACACATGGCCACCACATCTGCAAGATTTGTCAAAATATGCTTACAACTTTAGAGAATCTTTTTAGGATGCTAATAGCCTGCCAAACTAGTCCAGAACAGATTTCCCATATTTCATCTTGTCTCACAGAATAACCCTTTGCCAGTGACAAACAGTCACCAACCATTACTACTGTTGTCACCTAGACCTTGAAATGTTGTCATTCACCAGGGTTTTACTAATTGTTTTTGGCATTTCACGCCCAAAATGTTGCCATCATACTTAAAAATAGCATTCTCATTGCCCACACAACTCGTACAATACCTGAGGCCATCCTTGTGCCACTCTTGCTACCAATACTGTACTCCACATATCATTCTCCTGTAGACGATAAAGGTCAGGATGTTTCACACACTGACCCACCACCTCTTCCTGCAGTCCAGTAACAGACAATTTGTATACTGTGTACACACCAGTTCCTGTGTAGCATCTCTCTTGGATGTGACATCTCACTGGCTGCTCACCTACATGGGTGGTCACCATCAAGTTATGGCTAACCAGAAACATGACTACCCAGTTTCTGATACTGCACTCCACTAGATCTATGCTTTCAACAACAGCTTTCAATAACTTACCAATTAGCACTCTCTCTCTCTCTCTCTCTCTCTCTCTCTCTCTCTATCGGTATGATAGTTTAATTATCACCTCAAAAAATTGAGTTGCATAATTAGTTTTTTTTCATTTGTTTGCAAATACGTCTGCAAGCCTGTTACACATTGCTGGCCCCATGTCACAATGCTAGAGGAGCCAAACCGAAATGGCACAACTCATCTCCACTGATATCAATGGGGTTTCTGTCCACCCCTGATACAAATACATAATCTTTAAACAAAGCCAAAGTTGTCGTGAACTGTTCACTGAATAGAAACTGATAGTGTGGACAAGGAAGTCAATATCCGTAGCATCATCATCGTCCATATGGGAACAAGGCTTGACTGGTGGTAACTCATGCAATGTACTATATAACATGACTGGTAGTAACTCGTGCAACGTTCTATACAAGACTGAACTAACAGCTGCTTGTGCGGCCTCATTCCCCGTGTGAACAACCCCTGTCCAACTACTCTTATTTAGTTGTCCTGTGATTACTCTAAATGTGTTACAGTTTGTACTAGGATAATTCTTTCAGTAAAATCACACCTGGTACCTTTCTTCAGCCTTATCCATCTATGCTAAAAAAAAAAAAATGGGCGATTATTTTGCAGTTTCACCAATAAATATTCAAGCCTAGAACATTCTTGAAATTCTGTAGAAAATGTTTGTCAATATGATACAGTCAGCCTGGAGTGTGAGTACCACCACCAAGCAATATGATACGTACAATGATGTGTGATGCACATAATAATAAATATAAACTAAACTGGAAATTAATTGAGTTCTTTCAGAGCTACTGTAAGCACCAAAGAATCTTGGGAGAATGACTGTGAGTAGTAACATTTCACTTAAGAGCATTAGACACCTCATATGGAATTCGGGTTGGAAGATCCAGCTGGCTACTCATTACACTTGCTGTTCAAGATATTTATGCGTGAGAAGTTTGCTGTGTTGTTGAATGCTGTCATCTTGTAAGATGAAATTATCACTTATTGCTCCAGCATGAGGACATAGTTAAGAATTTAGGATGTCATACCCTTGACCTGTTTCACATAGAAGTCAGCCAGCCCACTTACAGATGTACCACCCCACACACTGACATTGATTTATCCAAATGCATTTCACTGACAGATATTTGATTGATTATAAAGGGCTCCAGCTGCTTGCCAAATCATAAATATGTGATGTTATTTTGCAAACTACACTTAGAAGTCGCCTTGTGAAAAGAACAGTCTTCATTGGTCCTCAGTGAATTGTAGATGGCAACATGCCAGCTGCACACACACTCTCCTGTGATTAGTGGTGAGCATTATACACATAGGTCTTCTTGCCAGAAATATACAATTGTTTGCTTTGTTGAGTGACAGAAGTGGATTGCAGTGCAACTGGTCTGTATAGGCTTCCACACCCTCTTCTGTTTCGACCTTGTGCTTCATTTCTAATGTCTCGACATCAGCAGAACATGAGAACTGAAACTCAAGTACTTCTTTCTCACTTTCAGAGCACTGATTGCTGTCCGTGTCTGAAATACATGGTTGTGTGCCATGTTCAGTAACAAAAATGGGTTTGCAAAGTCAAAATTTCAAGCTATTTAATGTTTCTTTTTTATTTTCTACGATTTATGCAAGCAGTATGGTTTGATCAGGGGCACTTAAAAGCAAGTGACTTAGATGCACAGTAAACTTGGCAATAACTTCTTCTAGCACTGAGACATGTTTGATTTGTTGGTCATGTGAACAATGTATCAAAAAGGTTTGTAGAGTCATTCAGTTTTTGGGTAGGCCGCATTAAAACACTTGTTGTCCAATCTGCTCTAGAAATGTCGATCAGAACTGCCGTAGAATTCTCCAAATTTATTTTAGTTTGCATTTTCTCAAGCATTCCTGTGCCATTCAACCACTTTATTTGCTGGTAACAAAACTTTGATACCCACTGGTATACTTGCCAGTTAAACATTGTGCACCCTAATTAGTTGTGAGATTTGACAACAAATGGCTCTGGGGGCACATACTAGTAGGAAATGTGAGTTACATGATCTTTCTTCAAATGGTTATGTCTGTCTTGCTGGCAGGATGCAAACTCAGTTTGCAGAATTTTTTTATTATTTTTATTTTTTTTCCCCCCCATGCTGGGGTGTGTGGGCAGTTGCCCGCTGCCCTCACCACCCCCCTCTTCACTGCATATCCCCTTGAATATAAACAAAGTTGTTGTAACATTTACATTAATAGTAGTGTGTTCTGTCCCTTTCTTGCTCAAATTGTTTAGGCCGTTTTTGCAACAATTCTTTGGAGCTCTTAAACATTGATATTAATGTTTAGTCCAAATTGTAGAAGGTGAAAATTTGAAGACAATTGCATTTTTGTATTTGGTGACAAACTACAGTTAAAGTACCGAAATTTATTCCTGAAATTCAAGTTAACTCAAATAGGTATAGATGTACTACATAAAGCAACATATGAACATTTGTTTGTACCAGGACTTTAACCCAAATTTCCTGCTTATCTGGAAATCGGGGTTTAAGTCCCAGTCCAGCACAAATATTCACATGTCACTTTAGGCGGTACATCTATACCTATTACAGTTAAGTTAAATTTCAGGAATAAATTTCAATAACATAATTATTTGATATTCTGTAGCATTACAATGTACTGAATTGATTACACACATTAGACTTCCATTTCCTGATTAACTATCTGAAAGATAAATTAAGGTGTCATTTCACTGGGTCCACTGCAAGATGTCTGGGTAGAAAGTAAATTTTTCTACACATTTGAAGGCTAATTTACTAATCAGGAGGCGCGACAAACAGTATTTCACATTTATTCAACATGCAAAATTCTGCATAACATTTGACATATTTTTGTGCCATCCTTTTAAATTCCCAAATGTTTTTCTGTGAAATGAAACAAGGATGTGTGCATCATTTCATTTTTAATAGCAACATTTCTTAGAGTTACTTTACAAGATGAAAAGTATCTATATACCATCTGAGAAGAGAATTTTAGACACACCTGACACTCCATACTACAAACATCACTTATATAAGATATCCAATTTCAGTGCAAACAATGCAAGACTACAAAATGGGCTATTTTGAGGCAATCACAAATTTTTGGTATTTCCAGGTACAGTAGAACTACAGTTATCCAAACTCTGACTATCCAGATCACCAGTTACTCAGATTGCTTTGAGGGAAAAGAAATTTGTTTTGTATGACTAAACTTGCTGGTTTTTTCAATAGCCATTAAAGTATACAGTATGTTTCTTTATCGCCGTAAAATCAGACTGTAGTGAATGTATCAAAAGACAAAATCTACCAGTCAGCAATGAATACAGTAGGTGCATTGTTGTGTGTGTGGTGCCTACGATTCAGTGCAGCCTACATCAGTCTGCATAGTGATCTGATTTTTCACTATATGTTCGGTTCTGCCTTCTGTGTCTTTTATTTTGTTTTGTGCATCTGTTTTAATTTACTATGTGGAATATACCTTCCAAAAGAAAATGTCTTGTCTTATCATAGGCAGATGAAAGAAAAGTCCGTAAATGATGAGACAAAGGTTTGAGTAGTAAGCATTTAGCTGAGATGTTCAGCATGGGAACCAGTGGCTGATTTAAAAATTTTGCGCCGCCACTCGGCACGCCATATTATACGCCCCCCCCCCCCCCCCCAAAAAAAAAAACATGTTTTAAACAACTACTACCCGATCACTTCACAGTTGCCCTTTTGGGTGGGAGCGCTGTGAGCTGTTTCCGCACTCTGCTATTCGTTGTTATGAAGGACGCGTCAGCGATCTAGTCGCTCTGAATCAAAATGTTATATGGTTCCTGACCTGTATTTGTTGTACGGCAGCGGATAAAACAAACTTAAAACTGCATTGTGTTAACACATTCTTCTGTCGAAAGACAACAGAAACGAACACAAGGAAAATAACTTTTCTTTTATGGCCTGAACATTCAGCAGAGCGTGTAGGCGACAACGGATTTATTGTTATACATTCACTTTCAATATGTTCTTTTACACGAAACGGTTGAAAATAAAAATGAAAAAGTTGTCTTACGATCTAAAAATTGAAGCGAACATGTCCTACATTAAAGATTAATGCGTACTTTTACTGAGATGCGTTCAAAATTAAAATTAAACTGTCGTTTTACGATCTCATAACTTGAATGTGTACCACATAAAAAGACACGTTCGATATAATACGTGAATCTATAGGAAAGCGTAAGAAATAAAAATGTAATAGAGATATCGGTGCACGAAGTAATAACTATACCCGGGCCGCTGAAACATTGCACTTGACGTTTGCGCATGAAGTTGGCAGCGTAACAGAGTAACAAATGAACGATAGGCGCTAGGCGTTCAGCGTGGGGCGCCAGCCAATCACAGCGCAGTGAGCACTGCTGTTACTCACGTGCTGTGACGTCAAAGTTCCCGCGTTGCCGGATTTGTTTAGTGAATGTGTATATAACGCAGTGGTGCCAATTTAGCGACTTTGTCGCTAGAAATGGCGACTTTTGCCCTCGTCTTAGCGACAAAAAAAAAAAAAAAAAACTTTTTAGCGACAAAAATTATTTAGCGACTATTCTTGCGACTTTTGGAGTACTGACGACTTTTGAAGCACAAATCAAAACTATTTTGGGCCAGTACTTTCATTAACAAAACTAAGATTTTAACGATATAATGGGTACTACACTGACTTTGTTCTAGATTTACTAAGTTAAATTAAGTTCTTAGCAGATCATGTAGCATTGTTCAGCATTTAGTAAACCCGAATGTGGGAATTGCCTACAGAGTAAGAAAACCTTGACTATAGAACAATTCATTATTCATTACCCATTAGCCTGTTATCGTCGATAGCGTATCGATCTATAATTCTTCAACTTTTGAACTCCATTTATTTTTCGAATTGACGAAAAACATACGTTATATTGAGTACAATAAAATACATTTCTGTCCAGCAAACTCAATTTTTCTAAATGTTAACTCGCAGTCAAATTATTACCACATGCACAGTGGTAACGCAAGAATAATTCGGTGGGGGTATCTCGGACATTATTACGTTTTAAACAATGAACAATAGGACTGATATCGAGTTACCGAGTGAGTAGATTGTTTCTTGACCTCTAGTTCGCCTGAGTTTTAATGTATTTTCAGTGATTATAAATTGGTGAAACCTATGTTGTGGTGGCTTACATAATGGATTTACCGCAGAAGAAGAAGCAGTACGCTCAAAAATATCGGGATGCGTGGGAAGCAGAACCTGAATTCAATGGATGGCTGAAACCAGTCGTTGGAGACATATCCAAGGCAAGATGTCAAGTATGAGCAACAGAGTTTTACGCTAAATTGTGTGATATTAGAAAGCATTCGAAAACTATTATGCATAAAAAAATTGATTTAAAAAGAAACACAAACCACCTTACCTGTGAAAATTGTTCCGAAAACTACAGTTAGAATAGCAAGCAGGGCGGAAGGCGCCCTTTCTTTATTTATTGCTGAAAATCGTTCTATTTTAGCTGTAGATCATTTAGGAATACGGTGCAAGAAGGTGTTTTCTGGTGATGACGGCGCTAAAAACATGCAATTACATCATACAAAGTGCACTAACAGTATAACTTAAGTTTTGGCTCCCTATTTTACAGAATTATTGGTTGAAGATATAGGTAACCAAAAATACAGTGTACTAATAGATGAATCCACAGATGCATCAATATCTAAAATTCTAGGTATCGTTATACGGTACTATATTGTAAACAACCAAACCATTAGATCAGCATTTCTCAAACTCGCTGTAGTAGAAACTGCAGATGCAAGAAATCTGGTTGCTGTTCTTGTGAATTCTTTGAAAGATCTCAAACTTCCAGTCGCTAATATGGTAGGAATTGGCACAGATAATGCTTCTGCAATGGTTGGAATAAACAATGGGCTTTTCGAACAATTCAAGAGAGAACACGGTTTGAAGCATTTGGTATTGATCCGTTGCATTTGTCAATTTTCAGCTTGCAGTTTCGCACGCCTCAGTGAATACCATACCTAGAAACATAGTTTCTTGTACGGGAAACCTACAATTGGTTCTCCATTTCACCCAAAAGACAAGAGGAATATAAAAAGGTTTATGAGACAATAAATTGTGGAAAACAGCCACTAAAAATTTTGAAGGTCTGCGCAAATTGTTGGCTTTCAATTGAACCAGCAATACGAAGAATTCTGGAGCAGTGGGAAGAACTAAGGCTACATTTATCACTTGCCATGGTTCAAGACAATTGTTACACTGCCGATCTTTTGTACAAGATGTATTGTGATGACTCAAATCATCTTTACATGATTTACCTTAAACATGCTTTAAAAGACGTACAAATAGCAATAAAAGCTTTTGAAGGAGAAGACAATGACCCCACTAAATTACTAGATACACTTGTATTTCTCATGCAGTCACTCGGACAAAACATAATTTTTTCAACTGTTGATTTGTTGACAACACCAGTTTCAAGCGAATGTATGTACGCAAACCCGAACCTTGGCTTTATGTTTGAACAGAAATTGTCTGAGTCAAGTTTGTCTGAAGAAAACAAAGTTTATTTGAAGAAGAGATGCATTCAGTTTAGTCTGAAACTCATAAAAGAAATTCAACAAAGACTGCCAAGTAACGTTACGATCCTGAAAAAAAGTCAATGCTGAATGTTGAAGAAACACTAAAAGTGAATAAAAATAATGATGTAGCGGATGAAGCCAAAGAATTGGCTTTTAGTGGCGATTTCATAGACAGTATGCTGCAAGAATGGCATAATATCAACTTCATTATGTGGAATAACACTACTAACACTGTTCGATTTTGGAGTGAGGTTGTGCAGTATAAAAATGCCGCAGGGGAGAATCCCTTTTCTTTGATTTCACAGCTAGCAATGACTGTTCTATGCCGACCGCATTCAAATGCAGAAGTGGAAAGAATATTCAGGTCTATGAACATTATAAAAACTAAACAACGTAACAGATTATCGTTAAAGACAATTAATGCTTGATCATATTGAGAGACCAGCTGAAGAAACAAAATAAAGATTGTGCATCTTTTGACATACCGTCAGACGTATTGGAGCCTATTGGAACGAACAAAAGTTATTCTTTTGCGACAAAACCAGTCGAACTGCAACATCATCTTTTGAGCGACGTTCAACCCTCTACATGAACTACAGTTCTGTCAGAGCATGAAACAGAAGAGTCATTCGATCTTCTGAGTGACGACGATGAATAGCACACATACCTGTATGTATATATTTTGTAACCTAATTGGAGTTCTTGCTTTCTTTTGTTACAAATATAGGTGTATATTTCTAGTATATTTGACTAATGTGATTGCAACAACAATTTAGGTATTGTGTCAGTTATGATAACATGTTTAATTAAACGTTAACGTATTTTATATGTATGTTGTTGCAAGCGATGCGTCATTTAATTAAGACAATATAGCAATTACGTATGAGAATTTTTATTAATATTTTATTATCCCCCCCCCCCCCCCCACTGGCTTATTGCACCATTCACAGCACGAAATTTTCAGCACACCCCTAGTAAAACCAGTTTTAGCGACTTTTGATATTGAACCTAGCGACACGGGTTTTTTAGAGTTGGCAACACTGGTACAACGTGAATTGTAAGTTGTTTACCGCGTGTTTTCGTTGTACTGTGTGCTATATCGTTGTGACTTTTGTTACGTTGTGAGTGTACATACTTGGAAAATGCCACCGAAAAGACTTCGTTCACTTAGTGACAATCCTTTGCGTCGAAGGGTGCCGCTAAACAGCCAGGCACTGGAGTTATTACGCAGAACTCGTGAGTTTTACGAGCAGGAGAAAAACTACGTAAGCATTCATGGACAGCCATCAATTCCTGCCGACAAAGTGGTGGAACGTACGTCGAAAACTCTTGGCATTAGTGCAAGAACGGTAGTAAGTAAGGGAGTATTACTACAAAACTTGGAAGATACTGAAGTGAGCCGTAATGATTCCGAGCTGTCTGGATCAAATAATACATTTTTATCAACCCCGGGAAAGAAGAAAAAGCGGCCTAAAAATTGTGCTAAAAAATATGGGTTTCCGTTACAAAACGCTAGACGGACGCAAAGTACTGTTAGAGAGGGCACATATTGTTACCGCTCGTAGCATTTTCTTGCACAAACTTGTGGGCAGAGACATTCATTCCATAATTTGGCTAGACGAAACGTGGGTTAATGCCGGGGAAGCTGTCAGTAAATGTTGGACGGATAACACACCCAGCAGTAGCGGCCATCAGCCGACGGGAAGAGGAGCTAGATTTATTGTGGTTCATGCAGGCTCCTCCAGTGGTTTTGTCCCTGACGCACTTTTAGTTTTTAGATCGAAAAAGACTGGTGATTACCATGAAGATATGGATCATACACGATTTGTTGAGTGGTTCAGGAACCTTTTAAAACAGTTTCCTGTCCCTACAACAATTGTAATGGACAATGCTCCATATCATTCGGTGATACAGAACAAAGCCCCAACCACAAATGATCGGAAAGAAGTTATAGGTGCAGTGGTTACAGGCTCGAAATATTGCAGCGCATAAGAGTATGACAAAGGTTCTGTTGTATTCTCTTGTTAAAGAAAATAAGCCTACGACACCTACATATGTAGTAGACGAAATTGCCAAGGAGCAGGGTCATACTGTAATAAGGCTGCCACCATATCACTGCCATTTCAACCCTACTGAGTTAATATGGAGTGATGTAAAAATGTATGTAAGGAACAACAACAAGTCCTTTACAATAACAGAGGTGGAAAAGCTGTTGCGTGAAGCTCTTGTGACTGTGGATGCAGCCTCATGGAGAAAAAAAATAGAGCACGCCGAGAAGCTTATACGAGCAGCACAGACAATAGAAGGAATTATCAGTGGCCATGAACAATTAATGATTTGCCTTGCTGATGATGACGATGAAGACGGTTTTGGCGATGAGTCGGACAATAGTGACGATGGCGAGCTGGATGGAATTGCGCCATTATCGCTGTAAATTCGTGAGTGAAAAATTACTAATATTGGTTATTTATTGCAATCTCGGTTATTATTTATTTTGTAAACTACGTACATTATTGATTTGAAAGTGCCAGTCGTCAGATGCTTGTTTTTTTGTATTTCTTTGCTCCGTTATCGAAAGGGTGCGCATTGTTATGCTTTTACATCCATTGCTATACGGTTGTTTACTTCCTGTCATTGTAGTACAACTAAAAACGAGTTTTTATATACACTGTAATTGCTCAATCGCTTGCATTTACGAGACTGGACGGAAAACTGTATCGTCTGCTGTGTGTATAGAGGCTGCTGTTGCAACATCGCTATTACAGTGTAGCCAACCTAAATAAACAAAAAGCGAACTGTCAAGTGCAATGTTTCGCCGGCGGGGGTATAAATGCAGACGAACATACACAGAACTGGATTTGCGATTACATAATTTTGCAGACTAGTGTGGAAAAATCAAATTTGTTTTATAATCTAATAGTTAACGTGTAAAGCATTAGGGTCTGTGTAGCTAGATGCTGCATAATAAGTGTACCTTTCACGTATTTACGTTATTTAACACTTTTTCATTTGAGTGTACTCTCCGATAACGTATATTTCCGCGATAACTATACATTTCAGCAGACGCCGAGAATACGCATCAGTTGTGATATCCTTCAGTATCAGTATGACTTGACTGTACAGCTCCAAGCGGCCTGGGTCATTCGAGTATTGTTTAGTATTGCCAGGCGCCTTGTGTCACATCGGCACGTATACAGGTTTAGTCCCGCGTTCTTCCATCAGCTGTTGTAAAACAAACAGGTAATACGAAGTTTGTAAATCCAACGAATGTGCTCTAAGTTATAATAAAAATCACATTATAATCTTAAATTTTTGAAACTAATGTGAATAAACAAACAAACTCGCCAGTCAGAAAAGTTTGCGCCTGGCTTCGACGGTAGAAAACTCGTTGACCATATCTTCATAGTTCAAACGGTTATCAGTTAGGAGGTCGGTACCTTCGATATGAAGAATGGACAAGGCGTTCAATCTCTCCTCAGACAACGTACGACGTAGGTACGATTTCAGTCTTTTAAG
The DNA here is from genome assembly GCF_021461385.2 of Schistocerca piceifrons. Taxonomy (NCBI): domain Eukaryota; kingdom Metazoa; phylum Arthropoda; class Insecta; order Orthoptera; family Acrididae; genus Schistocerca; species Schistocerca piceifrons. The sequence goes on from NC_060149.1 coordinate 801,747,772, forward strand.
ACCCGAAAACGTGCGTTCTGCTGAACAATTTGTAAGTGCCATACATAGAAATATTCTAAGAGCAATGTCAACGTTCGAAAACACGGACTGTAACATTTCTTTTCGTAAAAATTTACTCATTTCGACTGGTAGATCACTAATCTTAAAAGATTTCAAAAGTTCCGCGAAATGTACACATCCAGTTGGGAAGGAGGGCTCTAAATCTGTGTCATATGACCCTTGGAGTTTTGCTGCACGTTCAGCAATATCGTCAGTCACAATCTCGATGGATTTATTTTCATAATAGTCGAACATGCCACGATTAGATGCAATAAATCCTACAAGTGATTCACGTAATTCATGCACTATTTTAGTATCAATATTTACACTTTGCAATTTCAGATTTACACTATTAAATCTCCGGAGTATGTCCTTCCAAACTGTCATCACCAATACTGTTAACAGTCTGCTGAGTTGATTCAATACAGCTGAAGCCTCATGTCACACAAGTGGTTTTTCAAACGTATTATTGGCATATGTGTGAGGACATTGATAACGCCCTCCCACTTTTCATATAGACTTACGCTTCCTTTCTCGCTGACCGACGTGTTTTTGATAAGCTTTTTACCGTTGTACTCCCTGGTTTCGTGAAAGAAAGAAGTTTATCCCAGCGCTGTGTAGAACCAGAGAAAAGAATTATAAAGGTTTTGGACCACATTGAAAAATGAACATGCTTCCCGACAACAGCTTGCAGTACTAGTGGCGACTAAATTCAAAGAATGTGCTGCACAAGGTACATAATGCGCTTTCGGATTTCATTCTTCAATGTGTGCCTGCAAACCAGTGTAGGTTCCTGACATATTGCTTGCGTTGTCAAATGATTGGCGTCTACAGCCAGTAATATCAATGGAATTTGTAGACAGGACTTGTACCACGGCCTCAGCTAAGTTTTCGGACTTGTGTCCCGGGTTTCGTAAAAACAGAGGGAAACGCTCAACAGGTTCACCATTCTCGTTTACATATCTTAATATGAAAGATAATTGATCAATATGTGAAATGTCCGCAGTAGAATCTACTATTATAGAGAAATATTTGGCCTGTTTTATTCCACTTATGATAATTCTTTTTATTCGTTCATAAAGAAGCTCTGTTATTTCATCACAGATTATTGGAGAAAGATAACTTGTATGTATCTGCCCTGGATTTCCATATCATTCAATCTGCTCGACGAGAAAAGGATCGAACTCGGCTGTAAGTTCAAGAGACATAATAAATTGACTATTATGTAATGAATGGAATGTTTCAACGTGTCCTAGTAGGGAAAGTCCACGATATGTTAGCTTCTTCACTTTTGCAAACGCTCTTTTCAATACTCTGAGCCAGTACATTTTTTCTGTCTCAACATATGACTAGAAATGGTTATTTATTGTTCCAAATGACTTTTTTCTTGTTAAGAGTGATAACTCAGAATTTTTGTGTTCAAATGAATTCTCATGATGAGATAAAATCTTAGAAATATTTTTCCAATCTGCAATACCATTGGTAGCAATGGTGGCCTTACCTCCGAACAATTTACATGGTGCACAAAAAACGGCACCGGTGCTAGAAAATCACGCAGAGTTGATTCACCATTTAAAAGTTTACGGTAAAATACATTTTTGTTCAGGTATCTGGTTTTATCGCCTATTGATCTTCTAGAATTAGAAATATCACCGTTTCAATTTTGATTAATGTCACGTTGTAAGAGAATGTCGATTGTTGATTCATTGACACACCACTCTGCACGATCATCACTAACCAGGTTATTTTTTTTTTTTGTAATGTCTGACTCGACACTTCGTTTTCGTGAAACTCGAAATCAGGAGCAATTTACTTTTTTTCATTTTTAACTTGTGTTGCGTCTGTATTTACTTCTTTTACAACAGCTGCAATGCCATAAGTATCATCCGCATTTCTTGAACTCGAAGTCGAACCAGCAAAATTCTTTGCCAAAAAATTATCTACTCTGCCAAGCGTTTTTAGAACATAGCTTCTCTTTCTGGCCTTTCCTACGATAATTTCCGAAACGCCGCCCCACTTAATTTTGCACGTTTGCTGTTTTCACTGACATTCATGTTAAGCCACTTACAAAATTGTCATTCAACAGTCTAAACAAACGAAAAAAATTGTAAAAGGAAAGGAAGAAAGAAAGACTGTATCCAGTTCCAATCGTACTATATCACACATGAGAGCAAAGCTTTTTACTTTAAACACGGCACACGAGCACAAAGATTTTTCCTTTAAACACGGAACGATGAACTGACCAACTCGGATTACTCGACGCAACTGTGCTATGAAAGAACGACAATGCAGAATAATTTAATTTCATTGCCGTCTGTTTCTCTTTTGTCAGTGAACAGTAGAAGCACACCTACCGGCTGGAATTCGTCTCGTAAAAAAAACGGGGCAGTCTCTTTTTTGGTTTCTGTTACCCGCGTCGCCGGAATTTTAACTGGTACGCAAATATGTTCTGAATATTCTTGACACTGTCTTTCTAATTTAAAAAGCAAATAATTTTTGCAATTTATTGCAGTGAGGTGTGCTGGATCGACTATTATCCCACTTATTCTTATAACATTTTAGCGGTTTCTGTGGGCAGAGAAGATGATGATGATGATGATTTCCTCGAGCACGTATGTTTTATGTATTAGACGCTTCAGAAAGATGTGCGCTACAAAATGGATATATTTTTGAAAATCTGATTTTTTAAATTTCTAGCGTCCTAGCACAAACGCTCGAGGGGGGGTGGGGCGCCACTATCTACTATTGCCCTGGTTCGGAAATATCGTAGATCCGGGGCTGATGCACAGAGCAGTCTGAGTTGTAATGGGGATGTCGGTAGTCTCCACGTGAGCCGTATTTACATTTGGTGATCTTCGTTTATTGTTCTCACGTCAAATGAAAACAAAATGGATTTCTGTGGACGGGAGCTATCAAGTGACCTCAAATACATTCACGTAATTACGGAATGCAAAAATATGATATTAGTTTCAGATTTTATTCTATTTCCACCATTCTGACAGTCAAGCATTAATCGCCTTGCAGAACAATGAAGTTATTTTTGTCGGTTTACTAAAGGACTCTGGCTTTTATTAATTTTTTCCGCTGATGTAGTCAATTTATTGAAACGAAGTGTTTAATTCCACACTACTGGCTAGTTTCAACTTTCGCTGCATTTCAAGTGCATGTTTTCATCTTCTAGCACGTATGGCATTATGACAATAATAAAGAACAAAACATGAGATATACAGTACTGGTACTCCAAGAAAATGTACTTCCGAATCTGGACGTACGAATGTGCACTTTGAGCTGAATTATGCGTTCTGGTATGGTTTACTAAATTACGATGCTCCTGGAATATCCTCCAATGTCTTGTTTCTTTTATGACGTAATGTAAGATCTTTTATCGTTTTACACGTACGAACATACATGCTTCCTGCGTCATCGTAGCTGCGCAAGCGCGGTGACGCCTGTTATCTGGCGCTATCTGGCAACTGCTGAAACCAACCTGTTTCTAAAACGTCGCTGGACAGTATTGCAAATGGTTGTTTGAATAGCGTTACTTTCAAAGTAAATTCTCTTTTACGCAATGTGAACTATGTGCGAGAATGTGCGATGAATTTCTTAAATCACACAGCATTTAACTCTCATTTAAAAATCAACTCTTTGAGAACGATCGTTTGGAAGAATTTCGAGCCCAGAAGATCAGACATTTATGAGTTGTTAAAAATTTTACTGTCACATTTGCCTGATGTGTCTTAAGAGTGTAACACGCGCAAAAAAATATCAACATTATATGTGAAAGCTTAGCTTCTCTTGCAGCTTATTAATCTTCGAGACCAATATTACACGTAAAAGTTTTCTTTTCTTGTAGCAACACTATGTATATTAATTTAAACCATTAACTTTTCCTATTTGTGTGTTCGCTCTACTTAACAATGATGTTGCTATTGGCTGACTACAACGCGTGCCCTATGCTCTGAATATCCGCTGTCATCGGCTGGCGAGATATCATGTGACATGAACTATGATTGGCTTACAAAAGCGCATCGCAATCTCGATTTCAATGCTTCAGAAAGTAACATGCGATGTTTGGTGGAATACCTTTGCAATACGAAAATATGTAGTATACATGTTGTTGCACATCAAAGATCATTGTGCGACCCCTCCCACTGGAGGTTCCAGTCCTCCCTCGGGCATGATGTGTGTGTTGTTCTTAGCATAAGTTAGTTTAAGTAGTGTATAAATCTAGGGACCGATGACCTCACCAGTTTGGTGGTTTCACGCACATTTGAACATCAAAAATCTTTCCAAAACGTGTTTTTTTCCCCTGAGTTTCGTTTTCTAAAGTGCCAGGTTTAATAATGAATAGGAATATAGGAATGCTGGTAAGCTACTACAAACAGCATAGTGAATGCATTATTGTGGCCAAGATAGATACGAAGCCCACGCCTACCACAGTAGTACAAGTTTATATGCCAACTAGCTCCGCAAATGACGAAGAGATTGATGGAATGTATGATGAGATAAAAGACATTATTCAGATAGTGAAGGGAGGCGAAAATTTAATAGTCATGGGTGACTGGAATTCGATTGTAGGAAAAGGGAGAGAAGGAAACGTAGTAAGTGAATATTGATTGGGGGGGAAGAAATGAAAGAGGAAGCCACCTGGTAGAATTTTGCACAGAGCACAACTTAATCATAACTAACACTTGGTTTAAGAATCATGATAGAAGGTTGTATACATGGAAGAACCCTGGAGATACTAAAAGGCATCAGATAGATTATATAATGGTAAGACAGAGATTTAGGAACCAGGTTTTACATTGTAAGACATTTCCAGGTGCAGATGTGGACTCTGACCACAATCTATTGGTTATGACCTGTAGATTAAAACTGAAGAAACTACAAAAAAGTGGGAAATTGAGGAGATGGGACCTGGATAAACTGAAAGAACCAGAGGTTGTAGAGAGCTTCAGGGAGAGCATTAGGAAACAACTGACAAGAATGGGGGAAAGAAATACAGTAGAAGAAGAATGGGTAGCTTTGAGGGATGAAGTAGTGAAGGCAGCAGAGGATCAAGTAGGTAAAAAGACGAGGGCTAGTAGAAATCCTTGGGTAACGGAAGAGATATTGAATTTAATTGATGAAAGGAGAAAATATAAAAATGCAGTAAATGAAGCAGGCTAAAAGGAATACAAACGTCTCAAAAATGAGATCGACAGAAAATGGAAAATGGCTAAGCAGGGATGGCTAGAGGACAAATGTAAGGATGTAGAGGCTCATATCACTAGGGGTAAGATAGGTGCTGCCTACAGGAAGAAACTTCCTGGCAGATTAAAACTGTGTGCCCGACCGAGACTCGAACTCGGGACCTTTGCCCGCGAAAGGCAAAGGTCCCGAGTTCGAGTCTCGGTCGGGCACACAGTTTTAATCTGCCAGGAAGTTTCATATCAGCGCACACTCCGCTGCAGAGTGAAAATCTCATTCTGGAAACATCCCCCAGGCTGTGGCTAAGCCATGTCTCCGCAATATCCTTTCTTTCAGGAGTGCTAGTTCTGCATGTTTCGCAGGAGAGCTTCTGTAAAGTTTGGAAGGTAGGAGACGAGGTACTGGCAGAAGTAAAGCTGTGAGTACCGGACGTGAGTCGTGCTTCGGTAGCTCAGTTGGTAGAGCACTTGCCCGCGAAAGGCAAAGGTCCCGAGTTCGAGTCTCGGTCGGGCACACAGTTTTAATCTGCCAGGTAGTTTCATATCAGCGCACACTCCGCTGCAGAGTGAAAATCTCATTCTGCCTACAGGAAAATTAAAGAGGCCTTTGGAGAAAAGGGAACCACTTGTATCAATATCAAAAGCTCAGATGGAAACCCAGTTCTAAGCAAAGAAGGGAAAGCAGAAAGGTGGAAGGAGTATATAGAGGGTCTATACAAGGGCGATGTACGTGAAGACAATATTATGGAAATGGAAGAGGATGTAGATGAAGATGAAATGGGAGATACGATACTACGTGAAGAATTTGACAGAGCACTGAAAGACCTGAGTCGAAACAAGGCCCCCAGAGTAGACAACATTCCATTGGAACTATTGACAGCCTTGGGAGAGCAAGTCCTGACAAAACTCTACCATCTGGTGAGCAAGATGTATGAAACAGGCGAAATACCCTCAGACTTCAAGAAGAATATAATAATTCCAATCCCAAAGAAAGCAGGTGTTGACAGATGTGAAAATTACCGAACTATCAGTTTAATAAGCCATGACTGCAAAATACTAACACGAATTCTTTACAGACGAATGGAAAAACTGGTAGAAGCCGACCTCGGGGAAGATCAGTTTGGATTCCGTAGAAATGTTGAAACACATGAGGCAATACCGACCCTACGACTTATCTCAGGAAATAGATTAAGGAAAGGCAAACCTACGTTTCTAGCATTTGTAGACTTAGAGAAAGCTTTTGACAATGTTGACTGGAATACTCTCTTTCAAATTCTAAAGGTGGCTGGGGTAAAATACAGGGAGCAAAAGGCTATTTACTATTTGTACAGAAACCAGATGGCAGTTATAAGATTCGAGGGGCACGAAAGGGAAGCAGTGGTTGGGAAGGGATAGAGACAGGGTTTTAGCCTTTCCCCGATGTTATTCAATCTATATATTGAACAAGCAGTAAAGGAAACAAAAGAAAAATTCGGAGTTGGAATAAATATCCATGGAGAAGAAATAAAAACTTTGAGGTTCGCCGATGACATTGTAATTCTATCAGAGACAGCAAAGGACCTGGAAGAGCAGCTGAACGGAATGGACAGTGTCTGGAAAGGAGGATATAAGATGAACATCAACAAAAGCAAAACGAGGATAATGGAATGTGGTCGAATTAAATCGGGCGATGCTGAGGGAATTAGATTAAGAAATGAGACACTTAAAGTAGTAAAGGAGTTTTACTATTTGGGGAGCAAAATAACTGATGATGGTCGAAGTAGAGAGGATATAAAAAGCAGACTGGCAATGGCAAGGAAAGCGTTTCTGAAGAAGAGAAATTTGTTAACATCGAGTATAGATTTAAGTGTCAGGAAGTTGTTTCTGAAAGTATTTGTATGGAGTGTAGCCATGTATGGAGGTGGAACATGGACGAGAAAATAGTTTAAGACAAGAAGAGAATAGAAGTTTTCGAAATGTGGTGCTACAGAAGAATGCTGAAGATTAGATGAGTAGATCACATAACTAATGAGGAGGTATTGAATAGAATTGCAGAGAAGAGAAATTTGTGGCACAACTTGACTAGAAGAAGGGATCGGTTGGTAGGGCATATTCTGAGGCATCAAGGGATCACCAATTTAGTATTGGTAGGCAGCATGGAGGGAAAAAACGTAGAGGGAGACCAAGAGATGAATACACTAAACAGATTCAGAAGAATGCAGGTTGCAGTAGGTACTGGGAAATGAAGAAGTTTGCACAGGATAGAGTAGCATGGAGAGCTGCATGTAACCAGTCTCAGGACTGAAGACCACAACAACAACAGCAATTCATTGTTTATATGCAATTAATTGCTTTAAATTTAATGTATTTTTTATTTCTACTTCTTTGTAACATCGTTTCAACTATTGTAGTGATGTTTCATCTGTCTTCAGTTTTTTTTCCTGTCATTATTCTCTATCTTGGAAACTTTGTACAAGTGACCTGGATTATTTTATTTGTGTGTCATAGTTTTGAAACATTTGAAATTGGCAATCTATTTGTTAAAAACTAAAGTACATATAATGCAATCTCCTGATGTCCACAGAGAATCACTGCATCAATGATAGGTTCTATGCGTTCTCTATTTCTGCCACTTGTTTCTCTAAGCTTTGTTCCAGGCAATATTTCGTATTGGTATCTTTTGTCTTGTTCATGATATTGTGAACAAAATTGTCACGAATGATTACAGCAGCTTTATAGTAAGTGTTGCTCCCATGGATTTTGAAATATTCAAGAGCAAGCTTCCACTTCGAAAACTTGGAGCTTGCCATGGCTCCAGCATTTTGATGACTACCTTTACACAAACCTGTCTTAACAAAAAATGCACCGTACTTACAGAAGGCACCTTCCTCTTTGGGAGAGTATACAGTCCAAAATATTTTCCATCCAAGTCAGGCTGAACTTACTATATTGGCCACTTTGCAAAGTGAGGGGAAATTTGTAAGTTGCAAGGGGCACAAAAAGGTTTTGGAAATGTTGTAGCTGCATGTGGTCATCAAGTTTTCTGTTATTTGGTAGCGAGCAATTAGATGTCATACTTACAGTCTGTTGGTGGAGTGCCAGAGCTTGATGTGCAAAAGAAAGATGTTGATTATGCTTCAGGACCATACAAAGGTGAATTTGAATTGACAATAACACTTCTATTGTTTGAAAATGGCAGTGGCAGCAACTGTGGTGGATCATCCATTTTCCCAGCCTGAGAGGACAGAGTTTATTCTACTCGTAGTGTTTTGGAGAAGCATTTCAAAATACTTCCACTTTTTGTTTTGTGATGTTTTGTCTTAGCTCTCAAAATTAAGATTTCACTATACTAGCCACATAACCACAGATTTTTGCAACCCTGTCATATCAACAATTTATCAACTGGTAACACGGAGAATCATGTACAAAACATACTAGAACATTTTCCAGTCAGCACATGCTCTGGTATTGTGTCCACCACCTCTATAATGGCATTGTTTCTGTATTCATTAACATTCATTTACAGGTACTGTAAATGCTGAGACTGAGCTTGTACATTTTGTATTTAATTCACCATTGATATTAAATTGATATATGTTAGTAAAAGAAAACTGAATACATGTAATGTTACTATGTAATAGAGCATATTGTTTAAATAAATAAGCTTTAATGCTTGAAAAACTCTATTTATTATCAACCAGTCACAATGTACAATCATGCCAGGTATTAGTGATCCTCTTTTGTGCAGAGATTGATTCAGAAACAGTCATATTGTAGCATCATGCAACCCACTTCTTCACATACGGAAGCAGAGGTTTCGTTAATCGTTTTCTAACCCAACATATTGCAGTATTGTGTGCAGGTGGGTGAGTAAGGAAAACATGCCTATAATTTCACATTTCCTTCTTAAACATGCCACTGAATAATTCCACCTATAAAAGTAAATAGAGTGTGGTCATTTTGGTACAGCTAGTTGAGAATGGAATGAATGTGAAATGAATTGAATTTGAAAATCAGTGTTAGTTAAAGAATAATTCTGTCTGTCAACAAAAGAGTGTGTGATCGTTGTGGTACAGCTATACGATTATCTATGGTTATGAATCCAGTATGAATCTGCTACCTTACTGAACTTGCCATGGGCCCCACTGTTTGATTCTGTGGGATGAATGCATTATACTACAACAAGCACGAGTACTCTAGCCAACTGAGCCACATATACCATACATCCTTAAGAACTATTATAGTGCATTTACATATAAATGATACCCTTATAACAGACTTTGGTACCAGGCTCAATCGTGCTATAGTGGTTTGAAGAGCACTCGCATTGAATTCTTAGCCATCAAATTCGTCTGCTCCGAATGCATCTGGAACACAATTGGACATCAGCACTGTACCCATAATGTATGGGCGTTGTTTGGAAACATATGAGTCCAGATATGTCAGGAGGATACAGCTGCAGAACTGACTTATCTGTGTTAAGCTGGTCAAACCTATTTAAATGATATGGGGTTAACTACGTTTATGTATCTTTGACTGAGTTTTACATCTTTGTCCCTATATGCTGTTCACAGTTGTTCTCAGTTCGTTTACTTGTGTGTGTAAGCTAACATGTAGCGAAGTGTACCAGTGTGAACCGTTACAATAAATTATATAATGTGCACAAGTTTATCATGTTCTCAGTATCCACGGAACCTCAACAGGTTATGGGCCCAGATATACAGATAACCGATCGTTAAAAGTATCAGGAATCGCTGTTTAATACCCACGTGTCGAGATTCAAAGTCCAGTGTGCTGTTGTTCACAAAGAAGAATCATTCGAGTCGACAAATATGGCGACGAATTACCTAATTAATGTGCCGAAGCTAAATAGACGTGAGAACTACGGAGATTGGGCGTTCGCTATCGAAAATGTGCTTATTCTCGAAGGATTAGCGAAGTGTGCCTCATAAGTAGTTTCATCAGAAGATTCGAAGGCCAAAGCGAAGATAATTCTTATGATTGATCGATTTTTATATGTGCACATAAGAGAAGCGAAAACGACAGTGGACTTGTGGAAGAAACTGAAATCAATGTTTGATGACTCTGGTTTTGCGAGAAGAATAAATTTATTGAGAACACTGATATCAACACGTCTAGAAAAATGTAATTCAATGACGAAATATATGAACCAGATAGTAGATAATGGTCAGAAATTACGTGGAACAGGTTTTGCAATTAATGATGAATGGATTGGTTCGTTATTGCAAGTAGGATTGCCAGAAAAATATTCTCCCAATTGAGCACCCAGGAATACCAGTCACAACGGACGCAAGCTTCTTCACATAGAAGAAGAGGTCACCACGAGTGGTAGTGCTCTTAGGGCCAAAAGTTGACAAAGTAAACCGAAGGTTTCTCACCAAAATGGATATACAGTGTAAAACCAAAACAGGAAGGACATTGTTTGCTATAAATGAAAGAAACCAGGACATTTTAAAAGTAAGTGCCCTAAAAGTGAAAATGATTCAAGACAAAACTACAGATAGTCTCAGTGCAGTATTTATAAGTGACTCTTTTGGCAGAAGTCACTGGTATGTTGATTCAGGTGCTAGTGTGCATGTCACAGCAAATGAAGAATGGATAAAACTCGAAGTGAATGATGTTGACATTCAAAAGATGATGGCTGCAAATCAGACAGATACCCCAGTGTTGTGCTCTGGAGAAGTTGATTTAACACCAGTGATCGGGAAGAACTTTTTTGATATTATTGTAAGAAATGTTATGTGAGCTCCAGATCTAACTACAGATTTGCTCTCTGTAAGCAGGTTGATTGAACAAGGAAATTTTGTTAAATTTAATAGTGATCCATGCAATATTTATAACAAGCATAAGGAACTGGTTGCAACTGCAAATCTGATTAATTGTGTGTACAAGCTAAACGTTGACAGAAGAAGTGATTGTTTGGGAATGATCACAGCATCTGATTGGCATAGAAGATTAGGTCGCATAAATGCAAAGGATCTTATTAAAATGAAAAATGGTGCTGTACCACGAATGGTATGTGAAGACATCAACATAAACATTAGCAAGTAAAACTGCGTAGTATACAATGAAGGCAAAAAAACAAGACAGCCTTTTCCACTTGGAGGCACTGGAGCCTCTAAACCACTTGAAGTAGTACATGCAGACCTGTGTGGACCAATGGCTGTTATGTCATTAGGTGGTGCAAAGTATTTTTTGATTTTGGAAGATGATTACACCCAAATGGGATTTGTGTATTTTCTGAAGACAAAAAATGGGACTTCAGAAATTTTTCAAGAATTTCAGAAAATGGTGGAGAATCAGCAAGAAAGGAAAATGGAAACAGTAAGAACAGATAATGGAAAAGAATTCTGTTGTGTGAATTTTGACAGTTTGTTGATAAAACATGGTATTATACATCATTTATCCAACAGCTATACACCAGAACAAAATGGTTTGGCAGAAAGGTTAAACAGAACTGTTGTAGAAAAGGCAAGATTTTTACTATTTGATGGCAAACTTGAAAAAAGATTTTGGGCTGAAGGAGTTAATAGCGCAGTATACTTGCGAGACAGGTCAGTGAGTTCAAGTTTAGGGAATAAAACACCTTATGAACTATGGACCGCCAAGAAATCCAACGTTGGTCATCTCAGAATAATTGGAAACAAGGTCATGATGTATATTCCCAAAATCAAGGGATCAAAGGCAAAATAAATGACATTAGTGGGATACAGCAATACTACAAAAGGCTGTAGACTCTATGACCCAGACGCAAATGATATTGTGATGAGCCAAGATGTGACTGTAATGGAAAATGCAAGCGATGCAGAAACCGAAATAAAGAATTGTAAAGAAATTACCACTTCAGTGGGGGATACTGTATGAAGAGAGGACTTACATGATGTCTCAAAAGAAGCAGTCATATCAGAGAAAGAAGCTGAAGATAAAAAAGTGTTACGCAAGAAGATAAAGTGAAAAATATCAGAAGATCACAAAGGCAACCCAAACCAAAGATTTGATGACTATGAGGTTTATTTTTCTGCTGGAACTTAAGATCAGCTCGAGGATCCAACAACTGTGTAAGAGGCCCTTAGCAGACCTGATGCAGAAGAATGGAAACGTGCTATACATAAAGAGATACAGAGGTTTGAAGACAACAATGCCTGGGAAGTAGTAAACATTCCACAAAGTGCAAGTGCTGTGCAGTATAAGAGGATGTTTAAGAAAAAAATGAACAGTGAACGTTAAGTACAGCATCTCGCTAGACTAGTGGCAAAAGGATTCACTCAGAAACCTGGCATTGATTATGATGAGACCTTTTCTCCTGTGGTAAGGCGTTCAAGACTTAGACTTATAATGGCCTTATCTGTTGAACTGGATTTGAACATTACACATCTTGATGTTAAAGCTGCTTTTTAAAATGGTGTTCTCAAAGAGGATTTTTTTACAACAACCTGTAGGATTAAATCTTTGTAATGACAAAAGAAAGGTTTTGAAGTTAAAAAGGGCTATGTATGGTTTAAAACAATCATCCAGAGTATGAAATGAGCTGTCTAGGTTACAAAAGATCTGATTTAGAACATTGCTTGTTTACAAAACATAAAGATAAATGGTTAGTTAGTATGGTAGCTTTATATGTGGATGACTTCTATATTTTTTTTCAAATGACACAAGTGAGACTGAAATTTTGAAAAATAAGTTAAGTTCAGAGTTCAAAGTAGAGGATTTAGGAATGGCTAAAAGTTGTTTGAGGATGGAAATCAAATATGATAAAGCCAATGGAGTATTAGCTTTAAGTCAAGAGAACTATATTGATCAGTTACTGAAAAAGTTCAACATGATAGATTATAAAACTGTAAAGAGTCCTGTTTTTCTAAATGAAAAGGAAACTAAAACTAGTACATGCCTTATCAAGCCCTAATTGGTAGCTTAATATATTTATCAGTACTTAAAAGACCTGACATCTCTTTCAGTGTGAGTTACTTAAGCCAGTTCAATAATTCTTATATTGAAAAACATTGGATATGTGTTAATCGAATTTTGAAATATCTGAAGGAAACTAAGAATTATGGTCTAAAGTTTAGGAATGGAGATTCTGAATTATGTGGTTATGTAGATGCAGATTGGGCCAATTGTCCTTTAGACAGAAAATCATACACTGGTTTTATTTTCAAACTATGTGAGTCTGTTGTGTTATGACAGAGTGCTAAGCAAAAAACTGTTGCTCTTTCTAGCACAGAAGCTGAATATATGGCTCTTTCAGAAGCTTGTCAGGAGGCTATTTATTTAAGGAACTTGTTACATGAACTGACAAGCTATAATAAGTATGTCACATTATTCAATGATAATCAGAGTGCACTGAACTTATCTGTAAATACTTCCAATCATAAAAGGTCGAAGCATATTGATGTTTGACATCATTTTGTAAGGGAAGCTGTGTCTAATAAAGTTGTAAAAACTGTTTACTTACAAACAGTTGATATGCTTGCTGACATAATGAAAAAGGGTATTATTATTTCTTAAGAAAATTATTTAAATATTTTGAAGTGGGGTGTTAATCTGGTCAAACCTGTTTAAATGATATCGATGTGTGGTGAACTATGTATATGTATCTTTGACTGTGTTTTACATCTTTGTCCCTACATGCTGTTCCCAGTCGTTCCCAGTTCGTTTACTTGTGTGTGTAAGCTAACATGTAGTGTACCAATGTGAACCGTTGCAATAAATTATATAATGTGCATAAGTTTATCATGTTCTCAATATCCACGGAACCTCAACAGCCTACTTGCTCTATCTGCCAGTAATTGAAAGCTTGCATGTGAAATGTAGTATAAATAGTAACAACAAACCTCTTCATCGTGGCCGCCCACAACATTGGCGAGCAAAAGGCTTCCAACACAAGTGTGTTGCTGAAGGAATCGCACCGAAATTCATCAGAAATAATTTATAAACCCTATACAAATATGTGATGTGTGTGTCCAATAATTAACTCATTGTACAATTTCTGTGACATTTCTGAGATTTACTTTGCCGCCATCTGTCTTTGTTTGCAAACCTGTAACGCTTCTCATTGTTCATCTTGTATGCAACAAGACGAGGCTCACTGATTGAAAGGGACATGTCTAGAGCTATTTGCAGCACTTGTGGATACAAGACTTTCATACTGCTTTTGTTCACCAACAAAGTGTGATCTTACAAATATTGAGTGACTGAAATCACAGACAGTAGACCTCCATTTGAGCAAGACAATACCACAGATTCACCCTGGCAAGGTCAGTCCATAGAGTACCTATATCGCCTCCCTTACGATGACAATGAGCTGCAGGTGCACCTGATGTTAAACCTCAGAAGTACCATTATAAATCTGCTAGAGATGTTGGATATTCTATGTACAATGTAAAACACTTGTAATTTATGTGAGAAATCGCTCAAAAATTGCAATACTAGCTTGATTGCTTTCTGATTATTGGAGGGGTGACTGAATTTTCATGAACTTTTAAAAATATTAAATTATTGAGTTATTTTAAACTAAAGACTTTCACGTCGCTCTCACTAAGCCGCAAACATTAGAAAAGCAATTAGGTATACTCTGCATGCTTTCGCAGTGAGTATATAATATATTACTACTAACCATTCCCTTACATTTCCACTCACAAATGAAGTGATGGGAAACGATTATGTACTTCCGTACGTTAAGTGTTCTTTGTCAAGTGGCCTCATATGTGTTGTGAGGAAAACGTCTGGTGTGTATACAGGTGTAACAAATATACGGGCAGATAATTTTATTGGTGGCTGAGACAATGTACTGAACAACAATACATCAGTAATTACTTCATTTGCTGACTAGTAATTATGGCAATTAGAGGCAGCAGGTTTTTAGGCTGGTTGGTACCTTCAGGTATATGAGACAAGAGCAAGCCATTAATGCTTATTTTGCGCTAGGCAGCAGGTCAGATTCTGAAGTGTGGAGGCAGGTGTAATCCACTTAGAGGTGCACTTACGACCATGCAGAAAACATCAGGTAATAAATTATGTGATGTGTCTGTGGAAAGACTGTTTGATGCAGAGAAAAAACGAGCACACTGATGTTTGTACATGTTAAGGTACCACATATAAACATATCTGCACTTATACCCATTTCACCATGTATATACATCTACAGCAGATGTGTGTGTAGTACTCTCTGGCTGATTTTACTTTAAAATATGGACCTAAGGACTGCTGAATGGCGTTGAATTATCATTTCATTCACATTGGCATTGTGAGTTCTGCATTTTCGTCTTGTGTGCATACATTGCATTCAACAGAAAACGTTTTCATTTGAATGTATTTCAGATAAGAATGAGCTACTGTTTCAAAAATCATGTTTCAGTACCTTTCGACCTGTCAGGGGCTTATCCAATTAATGTAACACAGAAATCATTCTCGAGACTTCCAGAAAATTCAAAGGTATATCACTAGCCAACTATGTAAACATAATGCAGTTGAGAGATGAAGTACCACCAAACATGTGAAATTGCGAAAAAAAACGTATCATACCATTATGATTACGCTCATGAAAACCTTTCGCCATTAAAGAGGAATAGGTTTTTGACTTTGTAAAGTTCAATTCTTATTAGAAAATATCGTGCTTTACATGGTGGGTTCTACGTTTTGTGTGCAATTCGAGATGTAGCAAAATCATCAACAACATTTTAGTACTTTATATCACAGAATCAGCACTGTAGTTTTTACAGACACGCTATTAAGCAATCGTTCCTGTTTTCAGGAACTGGTATTGAATGTTGCATGTTTTCGGATTTCAGTACAAACGGGAAAGTGGTCTCACCTGTGGCCTCAGCCACCAAGTAACGGTACTGTAGCGAGGGGAGAACGAGTGTATACTTCCCTGCAGTAAGTATTCTCTATCAAGTGGCTTCGTCTATGTTGAGACAAAAATACCTGATACCTCTACATCACTAATACAGGGTGAGTCACCTAACGTTACCGCTGGATATATTTCGTAAACCACATCAAATACTGACGAACCGATTCCACAGACCGAACGTGAGGAGAGGGGCTAGTGTAATTGTTTAATACAAACCATACAAAAATGCACGGAAGTATGTTTTTTAACACAAACCTACGTTTTTTTAAAACGGAACCACGTTAGTTTTGTTAGCACATCTGAACATATAAACAAATACGTAATCAGTGCCGTTTGTTGCATTGTAAAATGTTAATTACATCCGGAGATATTGTAACCTAAAGTTGACGCTTGAAACCTCCGCCGTTCAGTTGCGTGTTGTAACAAACACGGACACGGTCGGCGAGCAGCATCTGCAGGCACATGTTTACGATGACGACCGTGTTTACGAGTCTGGCTGTAGGGCACTGTTGTGGTTGGGTCTAGCTGTCGCAGTGTCCGCATGTAGCGCTTGCTGCTAATGTTATTCTGCATTCGTCTCCGCACGCAGACCAACTGTAGTACACCGTGTTACCACACGTCTGTGATAGTGTAGTGTTGTAGGAACTGTGACCATGGTGTATTCGAACTCTGAAAAGGTGGAGATGATACTCATCTATGGCGAGTGTCGACGAAATGCAGCTGAAGCCTGCAGGGTGTATGCAGAACGGTACCCGGACAGAAAGCATCCAACGTGCCGCACATTGCAAAACATCTACCGCCAACTGTATGCAACAGGTATGGTCGTAGCACGCAAACGGGTCCGTAACAGGCCCGTCACAGGAGAAGCGGGTGCAGTTGGTGTGTTAGCTGCTGTTGCCATGAACCCACACATGAGTACACGGGACATTGCGAGAGCCGGTGGACTGAGTCAAAGTAGTGTCATGCGCATACTGCATCGTCACCGCTTTCACCCGTTTCATGTGTCGCTACATCAGCAATTACATGGTGATGACTTTAATCATCGAGTGCAACTCTGTCAATGGGCATTAACAGAGAATGCGTTGCAGTTCTACCTGTTTACCGATGAAGCGGGTTTCACAAACCACGGGGCAGTGAATCTACGGAACATGCATTACTGGTCATTGGACAATCCTCGCTGGCTCAGACAGGTAGAGCGACAGCGACCGTGGACTGTAAATGTATGGTGCGGAATCATTGGCGACCACCTCATTGGTCCTCACTTCATTGCAGGGGCCCAAACAGCTGCAACATACATCGCGTTTCTACAGAATGATCTGCCAACGTTGCTCGAAAATGTCCCACTGGAAACGCGTCGACGTATGTGGTATCAGCATGATGGTGCACCTGCACATTCCGCAATTAACACTAGGCTGACCCTTGACAGGATGTTCGACGGGCGTTTCATAGGACGTGAAGGACGCATAAATTGGCCAGCCCGTTCTCCTGATCTTAAACCTCTGGACTTCTTTCTGTGGGTAGGTTAAAGGAGAATGTGTACCGTGATGTGCCTACAACCCCAGAGGATATGAAACAACGTATTGTGGCAGCCTGCGGCGACATTACACCAGATGTACTGCGGCGTGTACGACATTCATTACGCCAGAGATTGCAATTGTGTGCAGCAAATGATGGCCACTACATTGAACATCTATCTATTGGCCTGACATGTCGGGACACACTCTATTCCACTCCGTAATTGGAAACGGAAACCACGTGTGTACGTGTACCTAAACCTCGTGGTAATGTACATGTGCGTCAGAGAAAAAGACCAATAAAAAGGTGTTAGCATGTGGACGTAATGTGCTGTTCCAGTCTCTTCTGTACCTAAGGTCCATCACCGTTCCCTTTGGATCCCTACGTAATTCGGTGTTCTCCGATACATACGATCGAACAGCGGAGGAGTGATACTCAAGCGTCAACTTTAGGTTACAATATCTCCGGATGTAATTAACATTTTAAAATGCAACAAACGGCACTGATTACGTAGTTGTTTATATGTTCAGATGTGCTAACAAAACTAACGTGGTTCCATTTAAAAAAACGTAGGTTTGTGTTAAAAAACATACTTCCGTGCATATTTTTATGGTTTGTATTAACCAATTACACTAGCCCCTCTCCTCACGTTCGGTCTGTGGAATCGATTCGTCAGTATTTGATGTGGTTTACGAAATATATCCAGCGGTAATGTTAGGTGACTCACCCTGTATATGTGTGCATCTCCAACAGATCTGTGCTGAAGTTTCTGTCTGATTTAGCTTTAAACTATGGATTTAAGGACTGTAGGATTGTGTTAAATCATCGTTGAAACTGTACATTATGTAAACATTTGCATTAATGTTTCGTGGAAAAAACGTCCATACCCCCAGCCACATGGGTCGGCTACTTGTCAGTGCACGGCCATAACTGTTGATCAGTTATCGCAGCATCGTAATGTGCCGCTCAGTTTTAAAATTCAAGTGTGATTTAGGCCTTAGGAATGAATCTGTATAAGTACCTGGTAAGTGGGGTCCTATTTTGGAATGTATTGTATGACCCAACACAACTGGGATATACATCATGACGTTATTATGGCTCAAATGGCTCGGAGCACTATGGGACTTAACTGCTGTGGTCATCAGTCCCCTAGAACTTAGAACTACTTAAACCTAACTAACCTAAGGACATCACACACATCCATGCCCGAGGCAGGATTCGAACCTGCGACCGGAGCGGTCACGCAGTTCCAGACTGAAGCGCCTAGACCGCACAGCCACACCGGCCGGCTGACGTTATTATACTGAGTGACCATGGGTGGAGACGGGATTACTGTACAAGGACTGCAATTGCATCAGTTGTAGTGGTCCAGGATGCGGCACAACAAGATGCTGTAGAGTTATTAAGTGCAAATAATGTAGCCAACTGTGGTAGAGGAGCTGTACCTGTATAGTACAAAAGCTGTTAACCTGCATTGCAAACACATTAGTGTAGCTAGCCTGTGGCCAGTTGGGCGAGTACGCGATCACCATCTGACATCACATTAGGCTCCTGCAGTCTTCTGCCAATCTGTGGAGCGCCCAGTGACTAGTTATTTGGGGGGGGGGGGGGGGGGGGAGGGAGCGACGGTCTCCGAGCGGCGCCGACTCTATGTGGACTGGGCAGCTGACAGAATTGGTGTGATGTAAAGTGAGTTCTACAAATCATTCCGCAAGGTACAGTATGGTGTTTATATCATGACAGGAGTGCTTACCTCTCCCTGTGCTATCCGACTACACATGACAGTGACAATAGTGTGACAACTATACATGTTGCACCTGGGAACTATAATGTTTTAAGGTTAGGAGAAGTGGTGTACTGCTACAACCGGAGGGCTTCCTGTAATTCCAGAATTAAGGTGAGTGAGCTTCTCACCATTTTTAACGTAGAATAACTGAATTTTAAATTTTGTACTATTTAAAACTTAGGAGAAGCGAGGGGCTTGCTACATTTTAAAGTTAGGTCAAGTGAGCTGTAACATAATAGAAGTGGGTAAAACCAACGACCTTTGAATTTCCCGTCATTTAATACCTAAGACTGGATTCTATGCTATAAATGAATAGCCGTGCAGATACTTACATGTCTGAGTGAATAAAAGCTTGTTGAAAACATGTTAAGTGATTTTTTATTTTGCTGCAAGGAAGTCAGAATGCAAGTTCAGACTGGTTACTACTTACGAAGTTTGTCCGGAAAATACGTATAAAAGTTGAATAATAACTTTATTTTACAATTATTCAGGTATTACAATATGGTCTCCTTCAAAGTACTTGCCCTGAGACGCGATACACTTCTGCAAACGCCGTTTCCACTGTTGATAAAATTGCTGAAAGTCGTCAGTTGTGATGTTGTTCAGTTGCCGTGTCGTTTCCGCCTTGATGGCTTCCACATCTCCCAAGTGCCGCACCCGAAGCACCATTTTGCATTTCGGGAACATGAAGAAGTCACACGGGTCTAAATCGGGTGAATAAGGCGGGTGGTCTGTCACGGTGATTGAGCTTCGGGCCAAAAACTCGCGCACAACGAGCGACGTGTGAGCGGGCGCATTGTCGTGATAATGGATCCACCTGCCCCCTTTTGCCAACTCCGGTCGATCTCGGGCCACACGAGCTCTGAGACGTTCACTCTCTGGCCGGGAGGGACAAATTCCTTGTGAACAATGCCCCTAGAATCAAAGAAAACAATCAACATTGTCTTCACATTGGACCTTGATTTTCGTGACTTTTATGTTCTCGGTTCTCCTGCTGGTTTCCATTCCTTGATTTGAGATTTGAGCTCCACATCGAATTCGTAAAACCAGGACTCGTCTCCAGTGATCACTCGGTTGAGAAAGTCCCCTCGTTCCTCTGCTCCCAACCAATCCTCACAGCACTCAACCCTCTTTGCTTTCTGTTCTGGCGTCAAGAGCTTCGGTACGATTCTCGCACACAATTTCTTCATTTCAAGTTTTTGTGTCAGGATTTCGTGAACGATTGTTTTGGGGATTGACAGCTCGTCAGCAATCATTCTGACTGTCAATCTACGGTCTTTAAGAACACAAGCCCGAATTCGTTCACCATTTGCATAGGAACTCGAAGTCGACGAGCGTCCTGGGCGAGGGTCATCGTTCACTTCTTCTCGGCCATCCCGGAACCTTTTTAACCACTTGTTCACGATTGGTTCCTTCAGAGAATTGTCTCCGTAAACCTGGTTCAAACACTCAAAAATCTCACGACCATTCTTGCCTAGCTTTGCAAGAAACTTGATGTTGACGCGCTGTTCCTCAATCAGAGAGAGCACCATGCCGACGGCAGGTGAAAAAGGGTAACTGTCAACAAGCTGCTGCACACTCCCACCTTCACGCAGAGTGCTCTGGCTCGAACTGAGCGTTGATGGGACTGATGGTTCAAATGGCTCTGAGCACTATGGGACTTAACTGCTGTGGTCATCAGTCCCCTAGAACTTAGAACTACTTAAACCTAACTAACCTAAGGACATCACACACATCCATGCCCGAGGCAGGATTCGAACCTGCGACCGTAGCGGTCGCGCGGTTCCAGACTGTAGCGCCTAGAATCGCACGGCCACTCCGGCCGGCGATGGGATTGATTACAGCAGTAGCCCCTCCTGGCGGTGACTGCAACTCGTAACATAAAGACATTATTCAACTTTTATACGTATTTTCCGGACAAACCTCGTATAGAGATTATAATGTTTACTCGTTCTTGAAACAGCCAATTGGCTCAGATTGGCAGCTGAAGAACATCTTTTTTCTAGCAGCTAAACTTGTATCTGTAGGAACAACAAACACCTTTTGTACTGGCTGTGAGTAGCAGCCCTTGCTGGTTCAGACTGGCATGAGAGCTGTGGAAAACACAGGAAATCTGGCAACGGATCGTATGAAATCCAGCTCGCGCGCTATTCGTCCACGAGGCTCAGAGGGCCGTAGACACGGGTTCCCAGGTAGTGCCGTGTTTCTTGACTTCCGCAAGGCGTTTGATACGCTTCCTCACAGTCGTTTAATGAACAAAGTAAGAGTATATGGACTATCAGACCAATTGTGTGATTGGATTGAAGAGTTCCTAGATAATAGAACGCAGCATGTCATTCTCAATGGAGAGAATTCTTCCGAAGTAAAGATGATTTCAGGTGTGCCGCAGGGGAGTGTCGTAGGACCGTTGCTATTCACAATATATATAAATGAACTTGTGGATAACATCGAAAGTTCACTGAGGCTTTTTGCGGATGATGCTGAAGTATATCGAGAGGTTGTAACAATGGAAAATTGTACTGAAATGCAGGAGGATCTGTAACGAATTGACGCATGGTGCAGGGAATGGCAATTGAATCTCAGTGTAGACAAGTGTAATGTGCTGCGAATACATAAAAAGAAAGATCCTTTTTCATTTAGCTACAATATAGCAGGTCAGCAACTGGAAGCAGTTAATTGCACAAATTATCTGGGAGTAGGCATTAGGAGTGATTTAAAATGGAATGGCCATATAAAATTAATTGTCGGTAAAGCAGATGCCAGACTGAGATTCATTGGAATAATCCTAAGGAAATGCAATACGAAAACAAACGAAGTAGGTTACAGTACATTTGTTTGCCCACTGCTTGAATATTGCTCACCAATGTGGGATCCGTACCAGGTGGGGTTGACAGAGGAGACAGAGAAGATGCAACGGAGAGCAGCGCGCTTCGTTACAGGATCATTTAGTAATCGCGAAAGCGTTACGGAGATGATAGATAAACTCCAGTGGAAGACTCTGCAAGAGAGACTCTCAGTAGCTCGGCAGGGGCTTTTGTTGAAGTTTCGAGAACATACCTTCACCGAGGAGTCAAGCACTATATTGCTCCCTCCTACGTATATCTCGCGAAGAGACCATGAGGATAAAATCAGAGAGATTAGAGCCCACACAGAGGCATACCGACAATCTTTCTTTCCACGAACAATACGAGACTGGAATAGAAGGGAGAACCGATAGAGGTACTCAAGGTACCCTCCGCCACACACCGTCAGGTGGCTTGCGGAGTATGGATGTAGATGTAGATGTAGATGTAGATGTAGATATGCAGACTATGCCAGTATCCCTGGTCAGCCATCTTGGATCACCCTCTTGAATTTTTTGAATTTGAAACCAACATGACAACAGTCCATCTTGAACTTTTGAATTTCCTGCCAATTCACACTTAGGTCAACAACCCTACTTCCATACTGATGTCATAGCAGTGGGGAAAACCTTGTTGCACAACTGGGCTATTTTGAATTTCCCACCATTTTTTGTAGTTCCTGCTATTGTATACATAGGGCAGTTGGCCGTGTCAGAAGGAGTGGGGGAGGGAAAAAAAGACGCACCACGAAGGAATTATCTGAATGGGATACTCTTCGGTAGATATGATGTGATTGCAAAGTCAGAAAAATTGGATGATTTATTCAAGAGAAAGAGCTTCACAAATTGAGCAAGTCGAGTCTTAATCTTTAACCATTTCTTTGTCTGTACATGTACTTCACATCTACCGATTTCCGTCCAATTAGGATGGTTTCTTTGTGGTGCATCCTATTCTTTATTTTTTAGTGTATTTCATGTTTGGAAAGAATAATTGGAGAGACGTTCCACAAATGTAAGACACAGTTTACTTATTTTTGTTTCATCAGTAAAACAAAAATTAACTGTGCCTTGCATAAAGTGGAAATTATCTCCAGTAAGGTCATTTGCCACTTTCACACTCCTGTGATGGTCAAATTGCACTACTATGCCGCTACAAACCGGCGCAGACCAGTAGTACTGAACAAAATAGTACGCAGTATGAAAAATAAGAAAATAAAACGGCTCCAGGGTCATTTATACAGCGATTAACACTAAAATGAATCCCAACGACTCCGTTCAGTTGCTTCAGTTACCACCTACGAATGTCTCAGAGTTCAAATCACCCCTTCCCATACTCAGGCACTGTGTGGTGGGGAATAATGTAAGGATCCCGTATTATTCTTCTGGGTAAGATCGTAGTGGGGGTGGTTTGCCGTTGCCTGGTTGGGATTTGTTATGGAACGCCAACTGTGTATTTGTAATGTATGTGTGACTAATGTTTGAACAGTGTGTTTTGTGTTGTTCGAGGCGAAAGCCGGGCGACTCTGTGGTTAAGGCGGGATGTAATTGATTTTGGTCCAAAAACTCGATTTTTCGATAACATTATTTTCTTAATCTACACAGTTTAATCAATGTTGTGTGTGAATTTTATCGTGATAGCAGCTTTATAAATGCCTTTAAATTGCTAAACTGATTAACTCTACACCGGCGGCCACTCGCACCCTTCCCGACATTTGGGAAACTGCTTGCTTCAGTGGTATTTTTGGTAGTGTGAAGGCTATTTTCTTTCGATATCGTTGGCTGACGTCTATATCTCTGGCTGAAAACTTTCTTGTATTTGGTTCATTTACGCTTTGACAATACTAACACGTATTTGTTGGTGGAAGGTTGAATTCGCAAACCTTTACGTGGAAGTCAACATTTATACATCATGAGTGGTGCAAAAACCATGTTCAGGAAACGTAGTTTTCATGGAAATCGGTTTACCAACAAAAAAGAGGAAGCAGCGCGAAATGAAGAACGTAAGCTCTCATCTTCAGCATCGAAACTTGGGACAGGAGAATTGTACACGTGCGTGAATGATGTTGATGTGGATTCTACTGGATTCAGACGTATTGATTTAGAGCTTCTCTGCCAGGCTCTAAAGTTCTCATGTTCATGTGTTAGCTGTAAAAATACGGAATGCATGATTAATGTTGAAGAAAGAAGAGTGGGAATAGCTTGTGATTTTAAATTAATTTGTAATTCGTGTGGCTATGAATTTTCATTTTCCTTCTCCAAAAAAAACTGACATTGGTACCTATGAAAGCAATTTTAGGTTAGCATATGTTCTGAGATGCCTTGGACAGGGCAGGGAAGGATGTAATTTATTCTGTGGTTTTCTGAGCATGCCTCCACCTTGTGCAAGGTTTGAAAAAATAAATATAGAAATGTCTCAAATCACTTAATGAAAGCAAGTCTTCTGGTCCAGACTGTATACCAATTAGGTTCCATTCGGAGTATGCTGATGCATTAGCTCCATATTTAACAATCATATGCAACCGTTCGCTCGACGAAAGATCCGTACCCAAAGCCTGGAAAGTTGCGCAGGTCACACCATCATCCAAGAAAGGTAGTAGGAGTAATCCACTAAATTACAGGCCCATATTGTTAACGTCGATATGCAGCAGGATTTTAGAACATATATTGTGTTCGAACATTATGAATTACTTCGAAGGAAACGGTCTAGTGACAAGTAGTCAACATAGGTTTAGAAAACATCGTTCCTGCAAAACACAACTAGCTCTTTATTCACATGAAGTGCTGAGTGCTATTGACAAGGGATTTCAGATCGATTCCGTATTCCTGGATTTCCGGAAGGCTTTTGACACTGTACCACACAAGCGGCTCGTAGTACAATTGGGTGCTTATGGAATATCGTCTCAGTTAATGTGGCTGGATTTGCGATTTCCTGTCAGAGAGGTCACAGTTCGTAGTAATTGACGGAAAGTCATCGAGTAAAACAGAAGTGACTTCAGGCGTTCCCCAAGGTAGTGTTATAGGCCCTTTGATGTTCCTTATCTACGAGGGCTATCCACAAAGTACATTACGTTTTCGTTTGTGTCCGTTAGGGGCGGGGCTAGCGCGGCCATCTTGGTGTCATGGCATTCCGCCGCTCAGTCGGCATCCTGCCGTGCTAGTGAGAGGTTCGTGCTGTACTCCGTTGAGTTACTGTGACAGTTTGAAATGTCAGCGTTAATTGAAAATGCCGCGAAGTGTGAAGTGCGTGCTGTAATAAGGTTTCTGACTGCAAAAAACTGTACACCAATAGAAATCTATCGGCAGCTTTGTGAAGTGTGTGGGGACAACGTAATCACTGAAGGTGGAGTGGGTCAATGGGTCATAAAATTTAAAAATGGCCGAACTAACGTTCACGACGAAGAGCGAAGCGGAAGACCCAGCATAGTGACTGCCGAACTTGTCGAAAAAGTCGATGCCGCGGTCCGTGAAAACCGTAATTTCACAATAATGAAACTATATGAGTTTTCCACACATTTCACGAAGTTTGTTGCACGAAATCATTACCGAAAAGCTTGGTTACCATTGCAAGATGGATACCAAAAATCTTGACAGAGATTCACAAAAATCAGCGAATGGCTGCAGCATTAACGTTTTTGGACGCTTACGAGAAAGATGGCGACTCATTACTCGATCGTATCGGTACTGGTGACGAAACATGGGTTAAGCATGTGAAGTGCGAGACAAAATTGCAGTCAATGCAGTGGGGGCACACAAATTCCCCCCGAAAACCCAAGAAATGCATGCAGACAATGTCGGCAAGGAAGGTGATGGCGGTCGTGCGGTAGCGTTCTCGCTTCCCACGCCCGGGTTCGATTCCCGGCGGGGTCAGGGATTTTCTCTGCCTCGTGATGGCTGGGTGTTGTGTGCTGTCCTTAGGTTAGTTAGGTTTAAGTAGTTCTAAGTTCTAGGGGACTGATGACCATAGATGTTAAGTCCCATAGTGCTCAGAGCCATTTGAACCATTTGAAGGTGATGGCGACTGTCTTTTGGGACAGAAAAGGTATGATTTTTGTGGATTTCCTGGAAAGAGGCACTACAATAAACTCTCACAGGTATTGCCAAACTCTGCACAACCTCAGAAGAGCAATACAAAACAAGCGCAGGGGAAAGTTGGGCTCAAAGATCTTGCTGATTCACGACAACGCCTCGGCCCACACGGCAAATGCCACTCGTGAAGTTCTCGAATCTTTTAAGTGGGAGTTGTTTCCTCATCCGCCGTACAGGCCCGACCTGGCACCGAGCGACTACACTACGCTTG
Source organism: Schistocerca piceifrons (assembly GCF_021461385.2). Classification (NCBI taxonomy): domain Eukaryota; kingdom Metazoa; phylum Arthropoda; class Insecta; order Orthoptera; family Acrididae; genus Schistocerca; species Schistocerca piceifrons. The sequence goes on from NC_060149.1 coordinate 801,774,286, forward strand.
TACGGCCTCTTTTAGAATACTGCTGCGTGGTGCGGGATCCTTACCAGGTGGGACTGACGGAGTACATCGTAAAAGTTCAAAGAAAGGCAACACGTTTTGTATTATCGCGAAATTTGGGAGAGAGTGTCACAGAAATGATACGGGATTTGGGCTGGGAATCATTAGAAGAAAGGCGTTTTTCGTTACGACGGAATCTTCTCACGGAATTCCAATCACCAACGTTCTACTCCGAATGCGAATGTATTTTGTTGACACCGACCTACATAGGGCGGAACGCTCACCACGATAAAATAAGGGAAATCAGAGCTCGTACGGAAAGATATAGGTGTTCATTCTTTCCGCGCGCTATACGAGATTGGGATAATAGAGAATTGTGAAACTGGTTCGGTGAACCCTCTGCCAGGTACTTAAATGTGATTTGCAGAGTATCCATGTAGATGTAGATGTCTGATGCTGTATGCGATACTGCGAAAGTTTCTATGAAGAAAGCAGGGGAGGAATTGGTGGAAATAAACCAAAAAGAAATAGACCCTGGCGGAGATACTCATGACAGTGAATCTCCTACAAATTTTATTGACATGTGTGTGTTTGTAGATGGGACCTGGATGAAAAGGGGTCACACATCTCGGTATGGAGTTGCATCTGTTATTGGTATTGACTCAGGTGAAGTTTTTGATGTAGAAATTATGCCTAAATACTGCGACCAGTGTGCAACAAGGAAAATGTCCAACAATGAAGACAGTGAGAAACTGCGGCAAGAAAATCATGCAGTAGCATGCTCTAAAAATTATAGTGGCTCAAGTGGGGGCATGGAGGTTGCTGCAGTTGTGAGGATGTTCTCCAGGTCTGAGGACCAGTATGGTGTCAGACATACTAACCTTGGTGATGGGGCCCCTCTTCGTTCAAAGCTGTAACACATAAAAATCGGTATAATACAACATTATAAACGTTGGAATGTGTTCGACACACCCAAAAGAGGCTTGGTGGTAGGCTTCGTCACTTGCTGAAAGAGATGAAAGATGAAGTTCTTAGGATGGAAAACCACTAGGAGGAAAAGACAGGGTTACTCTGAAAGAAATTTATTCTCTTCATTTATATTATGGGAGAGCTATCAGGAAAAACAAACGTAATTTAGAAGCGATGAGGCGTGCTGTGTGGGCAAGTTTTTTCCAGAAACTATCCACTGACCAAATGCCAATGCACAGTCTGTGTCGGAAAGACAATTGGTGTAAGTTCAACAACAGACGTGAGAAGTATACACATAAACACTCATTACCAGAACCTGTTATGAATGCAATTAAGCCGACATTCAGGTTTCTTGCAGACCCTGGTTTATTGAGGAAGTGTCTTCACGGAAAGACACAAAGTGCAAATGAACGCCTTAATAATTTAATTTGGATTTGATGCTCAAAAAGGACATTCTGTGGACTTAAGGTACTCCAAATAGGTGTCTATGATGCAATAACGGATGTTAGGTGTCTATGATGCAATAACGGAAATAATGGCAGAATTGAAGTGCTGAAGAGAGTTGGTATGGGTCCTGGTGTGTTTACAACAAAAGCATTTTACACCATTGACGAGAGTAGGCTCAAGAAAGCTAACAGATCAGATGCAAATACAGGCCAGGCGGATTCGAAGAGGAGAGAAGAGAAACCTAGAGGATGAGGAGTATCAGAATGGAGGATTTTAAAGTTTAGGTAAGCTTATTACATGTAGAAGTATGAGAAGATAATCTTTGAACCTCATTTTCTCTGTTTTACATTTTTTATGTTATTAGAAGCATTTTCTCAAAAAGTATTTGCTCTGATGCTATGAAATTTTCAGGAACTGTTCGAAACGTGTTGCTGTCTCCCTGGGATTAAAAAATACGAAATCCTGCAATTACATTCCGATTTTTAGATGATTGTATGTAGAAAAAAAGTTAATTTTGGATATGCAAAATCAAAAACTCTATTAATGATACAATGTGTACTATAAATTAATAACTGCAGTTCAGTGGTCTTATAACCTTCTGAGGACACTACAGTAAAATTTTCAGATTAATTGCATGATTAAAATTCGAGTTATGACTTTTTATAAAAAAGACAATAAAAATTAAAAATTCAACTTTCTTTCAACATATTAATCCTGCATATTTTATTGTATTTTTCTGTTAACACACAGCTCTTTTGCTTTACACATGCAAAATTTTAGATATGTACATTTATAAATATGGCTGTAATTAATTTTTACATAAATGTTTACATTTTCCGTTACATCCCCCCTTAAGATCTGGATTCAGGAGGGCTCAAGTTCGTATTTGAGTCGACTATGAAAATTTAGAGTTTCATTTCGCTAGAATACTGGAATGGTTGTTGCATAAGGGACGAGGCTGATTTTCAGCCTCATCTTTGTAAAATTTAAGCTTGTGGTTCGTATTTACTTATGTAGAAGTCAACGAGACGTTAAATCTTACTCTTCCTTACTCTCGAATATGACCAACAGGGTGACGGAGCTTAACGTATGCATCTGACGAACTAATCTTTTTCAGAAGTGTCACATGCTTTCATTCCTCACGAAACTGCAGAGAGTTGTGGGATTGAAAGGACGCTTGCGTAAGGTCTGGTGATATGAAACTCCAAGCTACGACTACTTTTCCCTTGCTGGTGGAAACTGTTCCACCACCAGCATTCGAACTGATAACGTCGGCGACTAAGGCTCCCACATTGCGAAACCGCTTTCGTCTTCGAATGCGGATAAAGAGACATGTGTGACAAGCAAAAATGTAACAAAGTTTCGAAACCCACACCCTATGATACTGATGATTGTAACATCTCAGCACAAGGTTTGCAACAATCATATTGTAACCTGTCTTTTGTACTTACTTCTGTGATCTAGAGTCTTTTATGCAATAGTTTACTCGTTGTGTAACTTTATACTGCCGTCTCATATTTTAGCGCTGCCTCTCAATCGCCAAGAAGATTATGTTTAAAGGCAGTCAAAACGTGTATGTAGCGTTCTGATACCCCAACGAGTTTCAGTTTCCGGCTGTATCTGACTTTGGAAAATAAAGGCCCCTTACACAGACATTCAATTAGTGCACCTGTCGCTAAAATGTCTGAAACTCGTAATGAAACACTAATTAGCAACGCCGTCATATGTAATCTGAGAAGCCCTCTCAACTTCTAGTGTTTTAGGTGGGAAGCTGTGCTCTTCAGACGAAAAGATACATAGCGCCTAAATTGATACTCTTATTATTTTTAGAAATGTCATATTTCTGATGTAATCTGTGGGGTTTTTCTTATAAAATACTGTTCCAGAAAGCAGAGATTAATTTACTAATCCGTACTACGAGGGTTTCTTGTCATCTTGGCACTATACAGCAACTTCAGAATATTGGATATAGCTACACTTAATCATGTATATCTCACATCAAATGATTTTTTCTGTGGAACCTATATTCCAAATTAATTTCTATGCATTGAATGTTAGCGACCACTTAACGTACAGCGAAATTCTGATACACTTTTCCATTACAGAAACATTTGTTATAGTCATATCTAGTGTGAAGTAAATAGCACTACAGATGTCATTGAATCATACCGTTCTTCTTTTATAGCACTAGTAACAGCTATGTTCCAGATAGTACTGTATATCGCTGGAAATTCTGTTACATAAGAAGGTTGGTTGAAGGGTGGCATAGTACAATAATGCAAGTTTTGATTCTTTAATTTATTTGTGCATTTGTGAATTATTTCAGATTACATTGTACATAGATAGTGAGTAAATATGGTGCAAATACGTTTCTTGGTCCAGTGACTGTCCTAGTTTAGACCACCAGATGGCTTCTTGCTGAAAAAGAAAGATGTGTTTTAGGATTAACAGGGTACTTGAGTTTAAAGCGAGTGGCACATTTCACAGCAATATTTTAAATATCTACGAGCTGGTATTGGAATAAAAGAACAAAAGATTACAGTCGCAGTTATTTCTATTACTCTTAAGTAATGGAAAGTTACGCCGTATAATTCACTATTTTTCTCCCAATTAAGGTGGAGCTCTTAACAGGGATTAGCATTTTACGCCAGATGTATTGTGCTGATTAGTAAGAAAAGGCATCATCAGTGACCTGATACAACATTTTACCCTTGAGCAGTGTTCTGTACTTTTTTATATTTTCCGTTATGTACATATGTGACTTTATGCTGCGAACTGTGTCGAACATTTCTTCTACGCTGGTAGTGTCACGGTGGTGTGGTGTAGACAGATCAAAAGGAGAAGGGACAAATATAATGAATTGCTGTACTCATGAACGTAAAGGTTGTTGCATGAGTAAACATAAAAATATCAACAATCCATCAAATGCCTGCCAAAACGTGACGCCACATTCTGTGAACGTACACTTGTCCACATCACATTTTGTTTTTAACAACAGATCGAAAAGGAACAGACTTGCTAGCAGTAATTCGAAAACAGAAACGATAATTTTCTTAAAAATTAACAGAGGAACCTAATTGCTTTAAATCTCCTAATTGCTACAGACGTAAGCAACACGAAGTTAAAGAAAACTGCAGAACATTAATCATAGTTGAAACGTATTACCATGTGAGCGAGCACGCTTTTGTGAAACAGGTCATAATGATGCCGCTCCTTTGTTCACTTGCATGCCAGACGAGAGTAAATAATGTCACTGTAAATGAGTAGTACCAAATTCATACCGTACTTACCGTACTGAAACGTGAAGGTATTTTTCTGTGTTCAGTGTCTATTCTGTACATCACAACGGAGCAAGAAATGTCGAAAATCAGAGCATAAGACGTCAACTAGAAAAGTGCTAAAATTTTGTTGTTTGTATGTTGGTACCTGTTGGGCACAATGTAAGCCAAATGTCACCTTGATCTGCGGATTAATTTTGATAACAGGACTTTGGGAAGCAGTAAGAGAGATAGAGAGAGAGTGTGTGTTCAAACGATTCAACAAGAAATTCCGTGTCATAAATTGTATGCTGGACCACCAGATAAAAATAATTCTGGAACATAACAGACCTTCCATCACAGTTCAGTTATTATCTGAAAGATTGGCTTATAGCCCCTAAGTAATATCCATTAGAAGTGCCCATGAAATCACACCCAAAACTGTTAATGTAAAACACCAGCCCAAAAAGGAGCCTTAGCAATGGGAAAACTGTGTAATCTGAAGCACTAATTTTTGGAATTTTCACAATACTTGGCAACGTATGATTTCTAGATCTTCCTATACATATCTAACTTTGTGGGTAGAAATTGTTTTGAGTTCAGTGAAGTTACAACTACTGTAGATAGGTATTTTTTAAGACATTTCAGAAACGCGCTTCAGAGATTCAGTCTACTCACTGAAAAATTTAAGGAGGAAATTCATCAACTTAAAATTGGACGCTTTCGAAAAATAAGCACAGTTTCATCGAACCAACACAGTCATTCACAGCCAGGGTGAGAAACCACCTCCACAGCCTCTTAATAATATAATGCTATGTTGACATAGTTCAAAATCTAGTAATTGTTTGCTGATGAGGAGGACTACATTCTAAAAAGCCATGTATCGTGGAGCAGATATCTAACATGGTTTAAGAACCCGAAAAGCTTAAATAAATGGAACGCTAGATCAGTAATCAACTACGAACTTCGACAGTTCTCAGGATGTAATGCACCGTAATATTTCAGTAGCTGAACATTGCTCCATACTACACTCCTGGAAATGGAAAAAAGAACACATTGACACCGGTGTGTCAGACCCACCATACTTGCTCCGGACACTGCGAGAGGGCTGTACAAGCAATGATCACACGCACGGCACAGCGGACACACCAGGAACCGCGGTGTTGGCCGTCGAATGGCGCTAGCTGCGCAGCATTTGTGCACCGCCGCCGTCAGTGTCAGCCAGTTTGCCGTGGCATACGGAGCTCCATCGCAGTCTTTAACACTGGTAGCATGCCGCGACAGCGTGGACGTGAACCGTATGTGCAGTTGACGGACTTTGAGCGAGGGCGTATAGTGGGCATGCGGGAGGCCGGGTGGACGTACCGCCGAATTGCTCAACACGTGGGGCGTGAGGTCTCCACAGTACATCGATGTTGTCGCCAGTGGTCGGCGGAAGGTGCACGTGCCCGTCGACCTGGGACCGGACCGCAGCGACGCACGGATGCACGCCAAGACCGTAGGATCCTACGCAGTGCCGTAGGGGACCGCACCGCCACTTCCCAGCAAATTAGGGACACTGTTGCTCCTGGGGTATCGGCGAGGACCATTCGCAACCGTCTCCATGAAGCTGGGCTACGGTCCCGCACACCGTTAGGCCGTCTTCCGCTCACGCCCCAACATCGTGCAGCCCGCCTCCAGTGGTGTCGCGACAGGCGTGAATGGAGGGACGAATGGAGACGTGTCGTCTTCAGCGATGAGAGTCGCTTCTGCCTTGGTGCCAATGATGGTGGTATGCGTGTTTGGCGCCGTGCAGGTGAGCGCCACAATCAGGACTGCATACGACCGAAGGCACACAGGGCCAACACCCGGCATCATGGTGTGGGGAGCGATCTCCTACACTGGCCATACACCACTGGTGATCGTCGAGGGGACACTGAATAGTGCACGGTACATCCAAACCGTCATCGAACCCATCGTTCTACCATTCCTAGACCGGCAAGGGAACTTGCTGTTCCAACAGGACAATGCACGTCCGCATGTATCCCGTGCCACCCAACGTGCTCTAGAAGGTGTACGTCAACTACCCTGGCCAGCAAGATCTCCGGATCTGTCCCCCATTGAGCATGTTTGGGACTGGATGAAGCGTCGTCTCACGCGGTCTGCACGTCCAGCACGAACGCTGGTCCAGCTGAGGCGCCAGGTGGAAATGGCATGGCAAGCCGTTCCACAGGACTACATCCAGCATCTCTACGATCGTCTCCATGGGAGAATAGCAGCCTGCATTGCTGCGAAAGGTGGATATACACTGTACTAGTGCCGACATTGTGCATGCTCTGTTGCCTGTGTCTATGTGCCTGTGGTTCTGTCAGTGTGATCATGTGATGTATCTGACCCCAGGAATGTGTCAATAAAGTTTCCCCTTCCTGGGACAATGAATTCACGGTGTTCTTATTTCAATTTCCAGGAGTGTATTTGCGGGTGTGTAGCGTTTCTGTCATGATTTGGATTAAATTTTTCAGTATTTAAATTACTTGATAATGCGTAACGTCACTTAATTTTGTGCTAAGATGAACGTATTCTAAGATGTTATGCATAATTAGCAGAAATGCAGGGGAGAGCTTCACTTAGCCCAAAGAAGAAATGGGTCACTGGTGGGGACATTAGAAGGACAACGTAAACTTTCGAATTGTTTATCAACATTCCATAAATTGTTGAGCAAAAATAGATAGGATAGTAGTAATACAACAAAAACAATAAATTGTATGAGCATGAAGCAGCTAAAGAAAATGAGCAGTGCATAAAAGAAACAATCATAACGCTTTTTAGAGGATTGTGGTGGTGGTGGAACTAACGCTGCAGAAATATTTCTTTTCGGTCACTGGCGGTTGTTGAACGAGACCAGGGAAGGAGCGTGGCATCTGCGGTGGTGGGGGGTGGGGGGAGAGAACAACACAGCGGTAAAGTCTCGAGGAGAATCATGGCTGCCGTTCATACAAGAACGTAGTTGAAGTCTACCGACACCATCTGTAAAGTCACCCTAGTTCGTCAAAGATACTAATTTTAGAAGGGGCGTTTTAACTGTGTAGTGATGGTTAATTGTTCCGGTAATGTTGAAAGGCGCCAGTCAATCCACCATCCGTGTGATTTTGTAGTTTTATGAAGTTCTGCACAGTGCCGTTTCTCTGCTTGTGTTTTCTCATGTTTGTAGCATGCGAGGAGAGAAGATGACTCCGGGAACAGAACTGATTGAGTTCTGTTATCATTTTTATTACGTGTGATATTCAGCACTCTATGCGCCTCTGTTAAATGTACATGGATGATCCTAAAGATAGACGACTGCTAGTTTGTATGAATGTGGGGGTAATTGCAAACGTATACACATTGGTGAATTCAGGTGGACGTTTTTAGTTCTGCTTTGTAACAGGGCCTGCGAATGGTCGTCTAATTTAATTTTACGAAGGTGGCTCGGAAGGCCTGACTGGGAGGGGGGGGAGGGGGGGAGCGTTTATCTGCCCGGACATTCTACACAGAGAACGCGAAAGAACTTGCCCCCTTCTAACAGCCGTGTACCGCAAGTCTCTAGAGGAACGGAAGGTTCCAAATGATTGGAAAAGAGCACAGGTAGTCCCAGTCTTCAAGAAGGGTCGTCGAGCAGATGCGCAAAACTATAGACCTATATTTTTGACGTCGATCTGTTGTAGAATTTTAGAACATGTTTTTTGCTCGCGTATCATGTCATTTCTGGAAACCCAGAATCTACTCTGTAGGAATCAACATGGATTCCGGAAACAGCGATCGTGTGAGACCCAACTCGCTCTATTTGTTCATGAGACCCATAAAATATTAGATACAGGCTCCCAGGTAGATGCCATTTTCCTTGACTTCCGGAAGGCGTTCGATACAGTTCCGCACTGTCGCCTGATAAACAAAATAAGAGCCTACGGAATATCAGACCAGCTGTGTGACTGGATTGAAGAGTTTTTAGCAAACAGAACACAGCATGTTGATCTCAATGGAGACACGTCTACAGACGTTAAAGTAGCCTCTGGCGTACCACAGGGGAGTGTTATGGGACCATTGCTTTTCACAATCTATATAAATGACCCAGCTTTTCGCGGATGATGCTGTAGTATACAGAGAAGTTGCAGCATTAGAAAATTGTAGTGAAATGCAGGAAGATCTGCAGCGGATAGGCATTTGGTGCAGGGAGTGGCAACTGACCCTTAACATAGACAAATGTAACGTATTGCGAATACATAGAAAGAAGGATCCTTTATTGTATGATTATATGATAGCGGAACAAACACTGGTAGCAGTTACTTCTGTAAAATATCTGGGAGTATGCGTGCAGAACGATTTGAAGTGGAATGATCATATAAAATTAATTGTTGGTAATGCGGGTGCCAGGTTGAGATTCATTGGGAAAGTCCTTAGAAAATGTAGTCCATAAACAAAGGAGGTGGCTTACAAAACACTCGTTCGACCTATACTTGAGTATTGTTCATCAATGTGGGATCCGTACCAGGTCGGGTTGACAGAGGAGATAGAGAAGATCCAAAGAAGAGCGGCGCGTTTCGTCACAGGATTATTTGGTAAGCGTGATAGCGTTACGGAGATGTTTAGCAAACTCAAGTGGCAGACTCTGCAAGAGAGGCCGTCTGCATCGCAGTGTAGCTTGCTGTCCAGGTTTCGAGAGGGTGTGTTTCTGGATGAGGTATCGAATATATTGCTCCCCCTACTTATACCTCCCGAGGAGATCACGAATGTAAAATTAGAGAGATTCGAGCATGCACGGAAGCTTTCCGGCAGTCGTTCTTCCCGCGAACCATACGCGACTGGAACAGGAAAGGGAGATAATGACAGTGGCACGCAAAGTGCCCTCCGCCACACACCGTTGGGTGGCTTGCGGAGTATAAATGTAGATGTAGAAGTAGATGTAGACATTCTTAATCGTATGACCACGCGATTTGTCTCCTCAGATGCATGCGCAAGGCAAGAGCTTGCTCAAATTTTACATGTTGAGCCTATGGAAAATTTTGAGCGAAGGAACCAGGCATTGCTTCTCCCACCTTCTGTTTGGAGTAGACACCTGTTACTGCTGAAAAATCCGTTGTGTCGAGAGGTCAGTTCAGCCCCTCCCAGTTTCTTTCTGTCTCTGTACACGAAGGTTAAGCAGACTGGATTTTGTGCACAGTAGTATCCGCTGTGCTGGTGTCTGATGAGTATCTCGTGCCACTTATATGTACACTTAGAAGGTGATTTTGGATGGGAGTTCAGTTTTTTCGTTTTAGGAATTTTCTACAATTTTTAAAGCCTTGTCTCAGAAGTACATGGTGTTTGAAAAAGAACTCCCTAGTTTTAATTTAATGGGCAAATTAATGAAAAATTACATCAATGAGTACATATCATGAAAGAGAATTCTTTCAAGTTTTGTTTAATGTTAGTAGACTGCAACGTGGGATCCATGTGTAGTCCTGCACACGTCGAGACGATATTCCATTTCTCGCTACGTGTTCACCAACATTTCAGGTGTAACTGTCTATTTGGGGAAAGACGTACTCTGTCAACATTTCACAGTAAACATCCCCGTCTGTTACTTTTTCTACAAAAATGAAAGGACCAATCACACAATCATCCATCATAGTGCACCAGACATTGATTTTGGGAGAGTCATATTGAATAACTTCATGTGGATGCTCTGCCCCCCCCCCCCCCCCCCCAATTCTGCAGTTATTAAGATTAACAGCTCCACTGACATGAAATGAGCCTGATCATAAAAGAGAATCTCTTTTAAAAAAAATTGACATCAACATGAATTCTGTGTGGAAAATCAACAGCAAACTCATACCTTTTGATTTTATCAGTGGGTTTTATTTCATGTAACAATTCAATTTGTAGGTGTGCAACGTGTAAGTCTTTTACTCGCAACATCATACACAGTACCTTTAGGCACTCCTAATTGTACGAGGGTTGTTTTTTAAGTAAGGGCCGTTTTTGTTTTTAAAAAAACTTTTATTTTCTGATTCTACACACTTTTACCTATTTTTCTACATAGTTGCCTTGTTTATTTAAGCACTTGTCATACCGTACAACTAAGTTTTTAATTCCTTCTTCAAAGAATTCGGCCGCTTGCTCTGACAGCCAAGAGTTCACGGCCGCTTTCACTTCATCGTCGTCAATGAAGTGCTGCCCACCAAGATGGTGTTTCAGGTACCGGAAAAGGTGAAAATCGCTAGGGGCAAGGTCGGGGCTGTATGGTGCATGGTCCAAAACTTCCCAGCCAAAAGAATCAATCAAATCCCGAGTCTTTTGAGAGGTGTGATGCCTAGCGTTATCGTGCAGGAGCAAAACTCCTTTTGTCAGCATGCCGCGCCTTTTGTTTTGAATTGCTCTGCGGAGCTTCTTTAGAGTTGTACAGTAGGCATCTGAGTTGATTGTCATTCCTCGTGGCATAAAGTCCACTAGCAAAACACCGCGCCGGTCCCAGAACACAGTTGTCATAATCTTGCGCTTAGACAGCGTCTGTTTGGCTTTGACCTTGACGGGTGAGGTTGTGTGTCGCCATTCCATCGATTGTCGCTTGCTTTCGGGAGTGATATGGGATACCCATGTTTCATCTCCAGTGACAATTTGACTCAACATGTCATCCCCTTCTTCCTCGTAAAGAATCAAAAAGTCCAATGAAGTGGCAAATCTCTTCCCTTTTGGTCCTCTGTGAAGAGTCTGGGTACCCACCGAGAACACAGTTTCTTAAAGTTTAGGTTTTCAGATACAATTTTGTACAAAACCGATCTTGAAACTTGTGGAAATTCCAAAGAAAGAGTGGAAATTGTGAATCTTCTGTCCTCATGAATCTTTGTTTCGACTGCAGCCACCAAATCATCAGTGATCACAGATGGCCGGCCTGAGCGTTCTTCGTCATGGACGTTTTGACGGCCATTTTTAAACTCTCTAACCCATTGACGCACTTTACCTTCACTCACTGCATTCAAGCCATAAACATCTGTTAACTGACGATGAATTTCTGCACCTGAGAGGCTTCCCGCAGTCAAAAAACGTATCCCTGACCGTATCTCACACGCGGCGGGCGATTCAATAATCGTAAACATTATAAAGTAGCACAGCGATGCGTACACGTCAGCTACAGAGCTGCAACTTGCATCAGTGTGAACGGGAAGGATGCCGGCAAGTGGCGCGGTGACTTGTTGCGGCGTCCGCGCGAACTACGGGACTATACGCGCGATCGGCCCTTACTTAAAAAACAACCCTCGTAGATTACGTCTGGTAAAGACTTCTTCGGGCACCGAACACACGAAATACGGATTTCTTCAACAATATCTTCACAAGTTCTCAGTCTACCTGGTGATTTTGAAATTAAAACACTACCAGTTTCCTTGAAAGCCTTTAGCCAATAACGGATAGTATTTGCTGTAGTGGTTCACCACCATGCTGACGTCTAAAATTACATTGCACTGTTATAACCGACTCAGTTTTCACAACCCAGACAACACACTTCGCTTTCTGTTGCGGAGTACACATTGTTGCTGAGTTGCTCTGCACTGCACTGTACTCACGCCTGGACTGAACTGAGGGAACAGAGGAAAACAACAGCAGTGCTGCCGTCTCAAGGTCAAGCAGACCTGCCAACTACAGGGAAGCCACCAAACTTGGAGAGTTGATGAATCAAACACTACAAACTAGAATAGTGTATGTCAATTTGTACAGATTCTAGGATACATTAAAATTAGGGAGCTCTTTTTCAAACACACTGTGTTATGGGGTTCTCATGAGTGATAATTTTTCTGTCGCTTGACTAGATTCAGATGGGGGCGGCTTTGTTCTTTATCCATTCATGATTCACCTCATGCGTCATGATCCCGATGGAGTATTGTGGTATTCGCTGGAAGTCACATGCTAGTTTTGATTACTCAACCTTTACTGAAAAATGGTGAATCTTTGTGTGTGAGCACATGCGCGTCCACGTTGGGTTCTTTTGAGTAATGATGATTAATACAGAGGGGTCCAAAAAAATGTATCCACTGTTTAAAAGTCGATAACTGGCAAACTAATTGACGGAGTTGTCTCATCTTTGGTAGTGTAATAGTTTGTAGTTCCGGCAATCGCCACACAAGCGTTACATTGCGTTGTTTTGTTTTGTCAGATGACAGTCGCCACATAGTCAGTGTTTTGTTCTTAGTTGCACCTAGTTACTCGAGTAAACATGGCTGGTGCAAGGCTTACATTCGATGAAAGGAAGTCAGTTTTGAAGTGGTATTTTAAATACGAAAACATTAATGAGGTTCAACGGCAATGGCGAAATGAGTATCAACAGAGCCACCGACACGTTTAACTATTCGTCGCTTTCGAGACAAATTTGAAGCCGAAGGCTGTGTTAAAGATGTACACAAACAACGATCTGGACGACCTGTAACAGTAACAAGTCCAGTTAACTCCCGACGTGTGTTACAACAATTCACTCGCTCACCACAGCAGTCTGTGAGACAGTATACCTGTGAAACTGGAGTGAGTCGCTCAAGTGTTCGGCGAATTTTGAAGACAGCAAAGTGGAAGTGCTACATCCCACGACTGCTACACGCAATGAACGAGGACGACCCAGATCGTAGAATGGGGTACTGCGAGTAGTTTACTAACATGTTGCGCAACGATGAAGAGTTTGCAGAGACGATTGTGTGGTCTGATGAGGCACAGTTCAAACTCAATGGTACAGTAAATCGCCACAGTTTCATCCACTGGGCCGCCGAAAATCCGAACGACCATGTAGACAAAGCCGTGAATTTGCCAGGAGTAAATGTGTGGTGTGGGTTGTCTTACCGGGGCTTGATTAGGCCATTCTTCTTTGACGGCACAGTTACCGGTGAGGTGTACCTTCAGAAGCTTCAGACATCCATTTCACCTGCCATCTGAGACTTGTATGGAGACGGAAGAGTTTACTTTCAACAATATGGTGCCCCAGCCCACTATAAAATCGTGTTAGGGCATATCTCGACGAAAATCTACCAGGAAGATGGATAGGCAGTAAAGGTGCTGTGGAGTACCCACCACGTTCCCCAGACCTAACTCCTCTGGACTTTTACCTGTGGGGAACTTTAAAGGACGTCGTTATCGACAAAAGCCACGCACATTGGATGAACTTCGAGAATCCATCGTACATTTATGTGCAAATATCCAACTGAACACGTTGCAGTCAGTAGTTAGTGCTGCAGTTCGGCGGCATCGGTTGTGTGTGGATGTTAATGGTGACCATTTCGAACACCTACAGTGATATCTTTAAGTTGGAGTTTAAGCTACACTTTCACCAAAAATGAGACAACTCCGTCAATTAGTTTGCAACTTATGGACTTTTAAATAGTGGATATACTTTTTTGGCCCCCCTGTGTGACAAACGGCTTCCCCTTACAGAAATATAGTGTTAGGATTTTTTAATGTTAACTGTTATCTGAAGTTGAAGAGTCTACTCCAGTTTTTAAATAAATGTCAATTTGGAATCAACCAAGTTCGTTAAACTTATCCCCAATGCGCAAATGTTATATACCTCCTGTGGTGATTAACCTCATTTATCCTGTATTAGGAAGCATTTATTGAAGCTCATTACCTGATCGGCTGATGTGAAGTCCTGTAGTTAAATTTCCGTCACGCCATTTTTTTGTAATAGAATACAGGGCGAATTATTAGGTTGGTTCATAAGCTCGTAGCGTGTTTCCTTAAGTTTAATGAAAGCAACAGGTACACATAACAAAGACATTAGTCATCGGTAGTACCGGGTGATCAAAAAGTCAGTATAAATTTGAAAACGGAATAAATCACGGAATAATATAGATAGAGAGGTACAAATTGACACACACGCTCGGAATGACATGGGGTTTTATTAGAACCAAAAAAAAAATACAAAAGTAGACAAAATGTTCGCCAGATGGCGCTTCATCTGATGAGAATAGCAATAATTAGCATAACAAAGTAAAACAAAGCAAAGATGATGTTCTTTACAGGAAATGCTCAATATGTCCACCATCATTCCTCAACAATAGCTGTAGTCGGGGAATAATGTTGTGAACAGCACTGTAAAGCATGTCCGGAGTTATGGTGAGGCATTGGCGTCGGATGTTGTCTTTCAGCATCCCTAGAGATGTCGGTCGATCACGATACACTTGCGACTTCAAGTAACGCCAAAGCCAATAATCGCACGGACTGAGTTCTTGAGGTCTGGGGACCTGGGAGGCCAAGCATGACGAAAGTGGAGGCTGAGCACACGATCATCACCAAACGACGCGCATCTGTCGGACATTTTGTGAACTTTTTTTTGGTTCTAATAAAACCCCATGTTACTCCAAGCATGTGTGTCAATTTTTACCTCTCTATCTACATTATTCCGTGGTTTATTAAGTTTTCATATTTATACTGACTTTTTGATCACCCGGTATATTCTCCTTCACTATTTACAAGTCTGCGAACGCTGGGGTAACTTTTCGATTCGGCGAATGTAGAAATCACGTGGTTTTGAGGCGAAGAACTCGTCGAGCCATTTTCGGAGCTCATTTTCATCCGGAAAGAAAGTTCCATGAAGGTTGTTCGATAGCGAGCGGAAAATGTGAAGATGAGAGAGCGCATGATCAGGTGGCTCAGGTGGGTGTGGAATGACATCCCAACTTAACTCCAGTAGAGTGTTTTTGTCAGTCTAGAAGAATGCGGGCGGGAGGTTATCGTGGAGTAGCATCACTTCACGGTCTTCCTGGTCATTCTTTATGGATTGCGTCTGCAAGACGTTTCAGTTGTTGACAATAAATGTCAGCAGTGATGGTTATACCTCGGGGAAGCAATTCATACTACACCAGATGCATAACCTTATCGTTCGTGGATGCGAGCAGACCCTTGTACGTGGATTTGCTCCTTTGTTTAGGCTCAACCATTCCTTTCTTGTCCTTATGTTAGCATAAAGACACCATTTTTCGTCGCCAGTAACGATACAGGTGTCGGAGTTATTCACGAGCCAACTGATGACTAGCAAGCAGAGATGCACATACAGGGAGTTACAAAAAGGTAGGCCAAACTTTCAGGAAACATTCCTCACACACAAAGAAAGAAAATATGTTACGTGGACATGTGTCTGGAAACGCTTACTTTCCATGTTAGAGCTCATTTTATTACTTCTCTTCAAATCACATTAATCATGGAATGGAAACACACAGCAACAGAACGTACCAGCGTGACTTCAAACACTATGTTACAGGAAATGTTCAAAATGTCCTCCGTTAGCGAGGATACACGCATCCACCCTCCGTCGCATGGAATCCCTGATGCTCTGATGCAGCCCTGGAGAATGGTATATTGTATCACAGACGTCCATAATACGAGCACGAAGAGTCTCTACATTTGGTACCGGGGTTGCGTAGACAAGAGCTTTCAAATGCCCCCATAAAAGAAAGTCAAGAGGGTTGAGGTCAGGAGAGCGTGGAGGCCATGGAATTGGTCCGCCTCTACCAATCCATCGGTCACCGAATCTGTTGTTGAGAAGCGTACGAACACTTCGACTGAAATGTGCAGGAGCTCCATCGTGCATGAACCACATGTTGTGTCGTACTTGTAAAGGCACATGTTCTAGCAGCACAGGTAGAGTATCCCGTATGAAATCATGATAACGTGCTCCATTGAGCGTAGGTGGAAGAACGTGGGGCCCAATCAAGACATAACGAACAATGCCTGCCCAAACGTTCACAGAAAATCTGTGTTGATGACGTGATTGCACAATTGCGTGCGGATTCTTGTCAGCCCACACATGTTGATTGTGAAAATTTACAATTTGATCACGTTGGAATGAAGCCTCATCCGTAAAGAGAACATTTGCACTGAAATGAGAATTGACACATTGTTGGATGAACTATTCGCAGAAGTGTACCCGTGGAGGCCAATCAGCTGCTGATAGTGCCTGCACACGCTGTACATGGTACGGAAACAACTGGTTCTCCCGTAGCACTCTCCATACAGTGACGTGGTCAACGTTCCCTTGTACAGCAGCAACTTCTCTGACGCTGACATTAGGGTTATCGTCAACTGCACGAAGAATTGCCTCGTCCATTGCAGGTGTCCTCGTCGTTCTAGGTCTTCACCAGTCGCGAGTCGTAGGCTGGAATGTTCCGTGCTCTCTAAGACGCCGTTCAATTACTTCGAACGTCTTCCTGTCGGGACACCTTCGTTCTGGAAATCTGTGTCGATACAAACGTACCGCGCCACGGCTATTGCCCCGTGCTAATCCATACATCAAATGGGCATCTGCCAACTCCGCATTTGTAAACGTTGCACTGACTGCAAAACCACGTTCGTGATAAACACTAACCTGTTGATGCTACGTACTGATGTGCTTGGTGCTAGTACTGTAGAGCAATGGGTCGCATGTCAACACAAGCACCGAAGTCAACATTACCTTCCTTCAATTGGGCCAACTGGCGGTGAATCGAGGAAGTACAGTACATACTGACGAAATTAAATGAGCTCTAACATGGAAATTAAGCGTTTCCGGACACATGTCCACATAACATCTTTTCTTTATTTGTGTGTGAGGAATGTTTCCTGAAAGTTTTGCCGTACCTTTTTGTAACACCCTGTATATCCACCCGCTGGTTTTTGTGATTTTGGCTTAGAGCTTGCAGTACCCACAAATTCGATTTCTGAATCTTTCCCATTGAATGAAAATGTCGCACGATGGTAGAATGATCACAGTTCATCACCCTTGCCAGTTCTCGTGTACGCTGACATGGATCATTGTGGATTAATGCGTTTAAACGTCCTTCACCAAACCCCAAAGGTCTTTCTGAACGTGGAGAGTCACTAATGTCAAAACGATCCTCGTTAAAACGAGAAAATCGTTTTCTTGCTGTTCTCTGTCTAATGGCAGTATCCCCATACATGGGGCAAATGGTTCTGGTTGTCTCTGCTGCTGCCACTCCTCTATTGAACTCAAGCAGAAGGATATGTCGGAAATGTTCCGATTTCTCCACATGACACTCCATTTTCTAGCGTCCACAGCTCCAGTCACTATCTCCAAATGACGATATGTAAACTCAAATAGGAACAGTGAACTACAAATAAAAATGACAATCGATAAATAAACCCATAGCAACCAGAATACCAACATGCGGAACAAAAACGCTACGAACTTACGCACTAACCTAATGAATTAATGGTAATGTGACTTCAGACGGCTTGGCATTCAGTGGGAGTTAACAAATGGCAAGCACTGTCTTGTTCAATACGAATTTCTTAGATACAAAATATCCATGTTATGTGGCAATAGTTCGTCCCACCGAAGCGCCTATTACCGATATTTAGACACTGTCAATACACAGTGAGCTACTTTACTGTTAGCGTATTTTCTTGAATGCAGTTGGCTCTGAGCACTATGGGACTTAACATCTGAGGTCATCAGTCCCCTAGAACTTAGAACTACTTAAACCTAACTAACCTAAGGACAGCACACAACACCCAGTCATCACGAGGCAGAGAAAATCCCTGACCCCGCCGGGAATCGAACCCGGGAACCCGGGGGTGGGAAGCGAGAACGCTACCGCACGATCACGAGCTGCGGACTTGATTGTAGTTGACTTCGCGCATAGAAATACAAGCGAGTCTTAATTTACGTCTTTATTCCCTACTGCAAATGCTGAAAGCACTGTGTCCACTCTTTTCCGAACTCTTTTTTCAGAAGGAATTAACTGGTGCCGAGCAGTTAGGAAGTTAGCAGGTAGCATACCTGCTGGAGTCGACTCGCCTAACACAGCACTGAAATGACATCGTGAAGTTGATGAACTGTTAACACCATCACAGTACTACCTTTCTTGATTATATAACTCTGCCATACTAACTGTTAGTTCACTGCTGGTACACACATTAGTAAATATTTTCTTTTTCTTTCAGTAACTTTAATTTGGACTAAACTTCTTCTAAGCAGTTGAGAATTGATTTTCGTAGTTAATGGTGGATGTGTTCTTAGTGGTCGATTGAGCTGATGTAGACTGGTAACATGTGTATCAAATATTTCCATTATGAAGATACCACGTTTTACGTCATTGTCAGCTGCAAGCAGTGAATTATAGTCCCCTTTTTTAACGTCTAACAGACCTGGTAGGGAATACTGCAAAATGACACTAACTGTCGGTATTGTATATCCTGTCGCAGAGCAAACGATCAGTAGCACCTCGTCTCATTGACACACCCACTTCCTAACTCTAAATATGCGTTCTGTTTACTTTAATATTGATTGGTGCAAATCGCATGCTAATCCCACCTGTGGACCGGTAGACATTTGAATTTTAATTGACTGAATACATCAGAATTCTCTGGAGTGTGTGACACACACACCCGACCATTGTAGCGCTGAGAGCCGCCGAGCACCTGGTAAAAATGCGTCTCCTGTGGTGGGGCAGAAGCAAAGCTTAACATGGTTCTGTGGTTGCGGCGGAAGTGATACTAACAGAAACTGTCTGGATGATGTTGATTCCGCAGCTGTTGTTCAATTTATAAATTGCCATTCCAGTTGCTTTTTTAAAATTTTATGAATTTCACACAACCGATTTCGGCGTGTACATCGGGGCTCCGTTCGAAGCGGGTGTCATCGTTGAAGAGAATTCTACTCCAGTCAATGAGGTTGCTGATCGAAGACTTGTCTGGAGACGCCCCGGACAGTGGTGGGATACCAGTACGACTGTCGCTTGCCATATGACCAGAAAACCACGAGCGATGATCTGGGATGCCATTTATTTTCATAGCAGGATCCCTTTTGTTGTCATCTGCGGCAGCCCTACAGCACAGCGGTAAGTCGGCGATATTCTACACTACTGACCATTAAAACTGCTACACCAAGAAGAAATGCAGATGATAAGCGGGTATTCATTGGACAAATATATTATACTAGAACTGACATGTGATTACATTGTCGTGCAATTTGGGTGCATAGAGCCTGAGAAATCAGTACCCAGAACAACCACCTCTAGCCGTAATAACGGCATTGATACGCCTGGGCATTGAGTCAAACAGAGCTTGGATGGCGTGTACAGGTACAGCTGCCCATGCAGCTTCGTCACGATACCACAGTTCATCAAGAGTAGTGACTGGCGTGTTGTGACGAGCCAGTTGCTCGGCCACCATTGAACAGACATTTTCAATTGGTGAGAGATCTGGAGAATGTGCTGGGCAGTGCAGCAGTTGAACATTTTCTGTATCCAGAAAGGCCCGTACAGGACCTGCAACATGCGGTCGTGCATTATCCTGCTGAAATGTAGGGTTTCACAGGGATCGAATGAGGGGTAGAGCATCTGAAATGTAACTCCATTGTTCAAAGTGTCGTCAATGCGAACAAGAGGTGGCCGAAACAGAACCTTGATTCATCCGAAAAAATGACGCTTTGCCATTCGTGCACCCAGGTTCGTCGTTGAGTACACCATCGCAGGCGCTCTTGTCTGTGATGCAGCGTCAAGGGTAACCGCAGCCATGGTCTCCGAGCTAATAGCCCATGCTGCTGCAAACGTCGTCGAACTGTTCGTGCAGATGGTTGTTGTCTTGCAAACGTCCCCATCTGTTGACTCAGGGATCGAGACGTGGCTGCTCGATCCGTTACAGCCGTGCGGATAAGATGCCTGTCATCTCGACTGCTAGTGATACGAGGCCGTTGGGATCCAGCACGGCGTTCCGTATTACCCTCCTGAACCCACCTATTCCATATTGTGCTACCAGTCATTGGATCTCTACCAACGCGAGCAGCAATGTCACGAAACGATAAACCGCAATCGCGATAAGCTACAATCCGACCTTTATCAAAGTCGGAAACGTGATGGTACGCATTTCTCCTCCTTACACGAGGCATCACAACAACGTTTCACCAGGCAACGCCGGTCAACTGCTGTTTGTGTATGAGAAATCGGTTGGAAACGTTCCTCATGTCAGCACGCTGTAGGTGTCGCCAACGGCGCCAATTTTGTGTGAATGTTCTGAAAAGCTAATCATTTGCATATCACAGCATCTTCTTCTTGTCGGTTAAATTTCGCGTCTGTAGCACGTCATCTTCGTGGTGTAGCAATTTTAATGGCCAGTAGTGTACGTCCTGTTTTCTTGTCAGTCATGGCAAACTATCCTCGGCTTATATTTTGAGCAAGATAGTGCCCGCCCATACACGACGAGAGTTTCTACTGCTAGTCTTTGCACTTGCCAAGCCCTACCTTGGCCAGCAAGGTCGCCGGATCTCTCCCCAGTTAAGAATGTTTGGGGCATTAGGGGCAAGCCCTACCAACCATCTCTGGATTTTGACGATCTAATGTGGCAGTTGGACAGAATTTGGCACGATGTCCCTCAAGAGAACATCCAAAAGTCTATCAATTAATGCCAAGCCGTATAACTGCTTGCATAAGAGCCAGAGGTAGGCCAACGCGCTATAGACTTGCTCAGTTTGTGAAGATCTTTCTCTTGAATAGTCCGCCCCGATAGCTGAGTGGTCAGCGTGACGGATTGCCGTCCTACGGGCCCGGGTTCGATTCCCGGCTGGGTCGGAGATTTCCGCTCAGGGACTGGGTGTTGTGTTGTCTTCATCATAATTTCATCCCCATCCGGCGCGCAGGTCACCCAAAGTGGCGTCGAATGTAGTAATACCTGCACCAAGGCGAATGTGGCGTCGAATATAATAAGACCTGCGCCAAGGCGGCCGGACCTGCCCCGCAAGGGGCCTCCCGGCCAATGACGACAAACGCTCATTTCCATTTCTTGAATAAATCCTCCAATTTTTCTGAAACTATGATCGTTTGTTTGTCTGTACATGTACATCACAACTACAGATTTCTGTCCCATTCGGATAATTCCTTCATGGTGCGTCTTTTTCTTCTTTTTCTTCTTCTTCTTCTTAGAGCGTATGTCTTAACATTGGGCATATTCAGGTACACTTGATATTGGCCTAATATAAAGGCCGAAACAGGTTGTGTGAGCTTCATAAAGTACTAAAAAAGCAACTGTAGCGGCTTTTCCTTGACCACCAGAAAAAATTAAAAGTAAGACACAGTGTGTGGGGGCAGACACCCTTTAGCAATAGGCGGTTGGACTCGTCTCAGGCGTTGAAAGTTGGGAGAAACAAAAGTAGTCCACATGTTTGTGAAGAGATAGCACGCTCGTAAAATTATTTGAAGAATCGACACTAGAGAGTGGGTACTGTAGGAATCAGTGTGTAGTGCTATGGTAGCAATATTGTATGTGTTAGGGTAAGTGACGGGTCTGCGGTCACAAAGCCGCTAAAATGTGCTAAACAGGAGTCGTAGGCTTCGAGGTGTTTCGAGGCTGAACGCATTGACAGAGGACGGACCTACAGCTGACTACAGTTCTACCTCAGTGGCAGAATAAGCTTTTTTATCGTTCATCTTATGTTGGCAAAGATAAAATCTGAACAGTCGCATAGGAAGCGACTTTAATTGGTGTTTTTAAGTCGTATTTTTGACTGTGAAAGTACCTGCTACGTTAGACATTGGTAGCTTATACGAACAAAATTTATGTTGCGTCATTGCGTCATCTCTCGCCTTGCTGATCGTAAGTAGGACTATGCTTATTATCTGGTTGTGAACTTCTTCAGTGTTGTGTTGAGTAATCGCTGGTGACCATTTCGGTCGTGGCTGTGGGTGTCAGTTTTTATCGGCTTGGGGAATATTGTGGGTTCTTTGCCAAGCAGATCCAGACCTATTCTGGCGTTTCGTTTTCTAAGTCCCGTGCGGTAGCAGTATTATTGTAATCACCAACGGGAGTCGCCTGGAAGTTAAATTCAAAAATGTTCCGCGTCAGTCGGAGTTAGAAACTGCCATATATGCCACGGGAATTGTAGCGCGTGGCAATCTATTTTTGCATTTTTTAAATTCTCCTTCTCTCTCTCTCCGTCCTTACAGGCCTCGGAAGGCCCTAAGGTACTGATCGACTTGTCTGTTCGTCGAGCAATAAATTGGATTCACATCCTTCTACAGTATGGAGAGGGGAAATCGTACTAGTTCGATTGAGACTAGGAAAATTGCGCGAGACAAAAGTCCAGTACATACGGTACAAACTATGTTTAATTTCCTGAGGAGGGGGCAGTAGCAACAATTACCGTGTCTGAAACCCAGGGAAGCAAACAGATTTATGACCAGAGTGAAAGTGATCAAGCTGACGAAAGCGAAACGGACATTATGCCGAATAGTTCGATTTCTGGAACTGTGGGAGACATTCCACTGTGAGTTAAATAATGGCTAAAGAGAACGGAAGAAAGTGACGCAAAAGCAGAAGCAGTAGGCGTCGGGCTGAAGCAGATAGAGCAAATGCTAAAGTAGATAGAGCAAGAGCTGATGCAGAGAGGGAAAAAGCGAAGAAAGAAAGAAAGCAGTTGTGGGAGAAGATTGCAGAGTTAGAACGGAGAAGTATTCACCTCTCTCGGGGATGCCCAAGGTAGGCTACTCCAAGCCGAGACCAAAGAGACGCAAACGACTGAAGGCACGTGTGAAGAACTTGTACAAGGTGTACAAAGTCTCGAGGAACGGCCAGTTTCGGTAGCGACCGAGCTAGTGCAATTCGTTGGAATGGAAGAATTTGTTTAAATGAAACACAATATGGAAAATTTGAAAAGAGGAACTAAGCGACCGCAAGTGGCGGAGGTGCTTGTAAAAGTAGCAGATACAGGGTGGCGCACGAAATGTGTTACCATTTTGTTTTTGAATATAAACTTTATTGTCAATACAATCTGAAAGGAACATATACTACAATGAAGAGCCGTCCATGGAGATTTGTTCTAACTGAGCACATGCTCAATATGTCCACCATTTCGTTTCCTAACTTCCTTCAAACGAACAATGAAGTTAGTGATTACCCTACAGCACATATCTTCCGTAATTTCACTGCAAGCTTGAAGACTAAGTCTTCTGAGCTCCATTAAATCACGTGGACGTTTTGGGAAATTTGTTTCCTTTAGGTACCCCGAAAGAAAAAAGTCACATGGATTGAGGTCTGGACTATGGGGGGACCAATTTTGTCCGTCATTAAAGCGACCTGGAAACCTGAGTGAAATGACCCGCATGTCGAAATGCTCGTGTAATAACTCCAACACAGTGTTTGCAGTATGTGGCCTTGCTCCATCTTGCATGAACCACTGCGTGTTGAAGCGCAAGGCAGTAGCAAGAAGCTGTGGAATGAAGCTATTGCGAAGCATGCTCAAATAACACTCGCTGTTCAGTTTCTTCAAAGAAAAAGTGTCCGATAAGTCCGTGACTGGAAATTGCTGCCCACGCTGTAATCCTCAGGGCATAATGTTGTCGTTCATGAAGCACTTGTGGGTTTTCAGTGGCCCAAAAGCGTACATTTTGTTTGTTAACCACACCGTCTAATTGCAAATGCGCCTCATCTGAAAACCAAACGTTGTTGAGAGTTTCTTCCCTATCCTCCTCCCACTGAGCAAACAGTAGTCTCTGCTGCTTGTGTTCTTCAGTGAGCTTCTGTGCACAGGTCATCATGTATGGGTACATATGGAGGTCACTTTCAAGAATGCGTTGAACGGAGCGTCCCAGTTGCACTGCTGCCTTTCTATACGATTTCCCGGGACTTCTCGGTACAGCAACTCGTACCGCTTCAATATTCTCCGGCGAACAAACAAGCTTAGGCCGAGGTCGCTTCGCTTCCAATACTGTTCCTTCCTGTACAAATTTATCGTACAACCTGTGGATGGTCTTCTTGCAAGGGACCCATCGTGTGTTAAACTGTTGTCGAAAACGCCTCTGAGTCACAACAAGGCTTTTCGTTTCGTGAAAAAGTAACACAATTGCCGCTCGTTGCTGTGTCGTCCGTCTTCCATTGTCAGCCATTGCTGCTTACTAGTCTCCTAGCGGCAGTATCGTGAATTACACGTCATTTCGTAGCTCATTTGTTTTTCCAAGCTCTGCTGGTACTGCTGTAGAGATCCCAGAGGGATATCTAGTGTGCGTCGTAAATTGTGAAAGAAAAAATTGGTAACACATTTTGTGCGCTACCCTGTAGTAGGAATATTGTGGGCAAGAATTCACAGTCTGATAGGGTGGCACTATCCGGTACGGAAACGCTAGAAAGCACGAATAAAGATCCTGCACAAGGAGTGCAAAATCTGGGGGAACGGCCAAGTTCGGAAACGACAGAGCGCAAACAATGAGATTTTGAAAATTAGGAAAGAGAAACTGAGCGACCGTGAAAGGCGGAGCCGCTTTTAAAAGTATCTGAGAGTGTGAATATTGTGTGCAATGATTCACAGTCTAGTAGAGCAGCACAGTCTAGTAGAGCAGCACGTGCGTGGCCAGATTTAAAAATAACCTGGTCTATCCGAGTGCAACTAAATTTTATTGGTAGCCACTTCAGTGGCGAAGTTATTGTTGGGGTGCTGCCAGTAATACCAAACTGCGCAACGAGCGTCAGCTTTGAGTCCGAAACAACGAGGTGATATGATTTGGCGGCGGAACACAACGGCTTGAGCATTGTTAAAACACCATCCCTTGCAGCGACGAGTTTCCAGTCGCGCAATATGTATGTCGAGAAAATTTGTAGAAACAACCGAGGTGTGGGTCATCCGCATAACAGCGGTGAGCAGAGCCGGTTATTATTTATATTATAATCGGAGTCCACAGAGTAAAAATGAACGCTTATTGTTATACAAACGAACGTTGAGGCTTTCAGATTAATTGTGTTTGACCTGGGAGTTTCCAAGCGTGAGGAGAAGAGAGAGGGTGTTGCGTACGACACGTGCCAATACGAAAACGGTTGGAGTAGCGAGCGTGAGGAAACGAATGTAGAGGAACATTGTAAAGGCAATAGAAGCCATACTTCAAAGGTGAAGTGGTGTAGCAGAAAGCCACAGCAGTTTGAGGAAGAGACATCTCAGAAGTGACGGACTGCTAGCGCCGCCGATGGAGTGAGAAAACGGAGCCGTTGGTAATAATACACTACAGGCCATTGAAATTGCTACACCAAGAAGAAATGCAGATGATAAACGGGTATTCATTGGACAAATATATTATAATAGAACTAACGTGTGATTACATTTTCACGCGATTTGGGTGCATAGATCCTGAGAAATCAGTACCCAGAACAATCACCCCAGGCCATAGTAACGGCCATGATACGCCTGGGCATTGAGTCAAACAGAGCTTGGATGGCATGTACACGTACAGCTGCTCATGCAGCTTCAACACGATACCACAGTTCATCAAGAGTAGTGACTGGCGTATTGTCACGAGTCAGTTGCTCGGCCACCATTGACCAGACGTTTTCAATTGCTGAGAGATCTGGAGAATGTGTTGGGCAGGACAGCAGTCGAACATTTTCTGTATCCAGAAAGGCCCGTACAGGACCTGCAACATGCGGTCGTGCATTATCCTACTGAAAAGTAGGGTTTCGCAGGGATCGAATGAAGGATAGAGCCACAGGTCGTTACACATCTGAAATGTCCATTGTTCAAAGTGCCGTCAATGCGAAGAAGAGGTGACCCAGATGTGTAACCAATGGCACCCCATACCATCACGCCGGGTGATACGCCAGTATGGCGATGACGAATACACGCTTCCAATGTGCGTTCACCGCGATGTCGCCAAACACGGATGCGACCATCAAGATGCTGTAAACAGAACCTGGATTCATCCGAAAAAATGACGTTTTGCCATTCGTGCACATAGGTTCGTCGTTGAGTACACCATCGCAGGCGCTCCTGTCCGTGATGCAGCGTCAAGGGTAACCGCAGCACGGTCTCCGAGCTGATAGTCCATGCTGCTGAAAACGTCGTCGAACTGTTCGTGCAGATGGTTGTTGTCTTGCAAACGTCCCCATCTGTTGACTCAGGGATCGAGACGTGGCTATACGATCCGTTACAGCCATGCGGATAAGATGCCTATCAACTCGACTGCTAGTGATACGAGGCCGTTGGGATCCAGCACGGCGTTCCGTATTGCCTTCCTGAACCCACTGATTCCATATTGTGCTAACAGTCATTGGATCTCGACCAACGCGAGCAGCAATGTCGCGATACAATAAACCGCAATCGCGACAGGCTACAATCCGACCTTTATCAAAGTCGGAAACGTGATGCTACACGTTACTCCTCCTTACACGAGGCATCACAACAACGTTTCACCAGGCAACGTCGGTCAACTGCTGTTTGTGTATGAGAAATCGGTTGGAAACGTTCCTCATGTCAGCACGATGTAGGTGCCACCACCAGCGCCAACCTTGTGTGAATGCTCTGAAAAGCTAATCATTTGCATATCACAGCATCTTCTTCCTGTCGGTTAAATTTCGCGTCTGTAGCACGTCATCTTCGTAGTGTAGCAATTTTAATGACCAGTAGTGTAGAATTACGTGTACCTACTCCAGACCGCAGCCTGCAGTCCTGATTTCATAGTAAACCAGATAACGCATGCAGACGAAGGCCACGTTTGCGTTTTAAACATACTGAAATATGGTTGAAGTCAGAAATGACTTCTTCGCCGAGATGGCCAATGTCGAAGGGACGGTGTGCCCAATCATAGAGAAACCAGTAAGTGTTTACAAAATGAGATTTTCACTATGCAGCGGAGTGTGCGTTGTAATGAAAATTCCTGGCAGATTAAAAATGTGAGCCGGACCGATACTCGAAGTCGGGACCTTGCCTTTCGCGGGCAAGTGTTCAGCCGACTGAGCTACCCAAGCACGACTCACGACCTCTCCTCACAGCTTCAATTCTGCCAGTACCTCGTCTCCTACCTTTCAAACTTCGCAGAAGCCCTTCTGCAAACCTTGCAGATCTAGCACTCCTGGAAGAAAGGATATTGCGGAGACATGGCTTAGCCACAGCCTGGGAAAGATTTGCAGAATGAAGTTTTCACTCTGCAGCGGAGTGTGCCTTTCGCAGGCAAGGTCCCGAGTTCGAGTTTCGGTCCGGCACACAGTTTTAATCTGCCACGAAGTTTCAGTAAATGTTTACTTTAGTATGTCTTCCATGTAGTGTTTTTCTTGTCTTTGCAGGTTAAGATACGCGATTAGTTGCTTTTCTGGGGGAATATTTTGCCCTCTTCGCTTGTGGTTTGGGAGAATTCGTGTGTGTCCGTGTACACATGCGTTGTTGTGTTAATTGCTTGTCCCGTTTGATGCAGATCCTTTCATTGTCTGAAAGCTAATGCATGTTGCGGACTGTTGTACACTGAAGAACCAAAGAAACTGGTACACCTGCCTAATATCGTTTAGGGCCCCCGCGAGCACGCAGAACTGCCGCAACACGACGCGGCATGACTCGACTAATGTCTAAAGTAGTGCCGGAGGGAATCGACATCGTGAATTCTGAACGGCTGTCCATAAATCCGTGAGAGTTGCAAGGCATCCCAGATATGCTCAATAATGTTCGCGTCTGGGGAGTTTGGTGGCCAGCGGAAGTGTTTAAACTCAGAAGAGTGTTTCTGGAGCCACTCTGTAGCAATTCTGGACGTGTGGGGTGTCGCATTGTCCTGCTGGAATTGCCCAAGTCCATCGGAATGCACAATGGACATGAATGGATGCAGGTGATCAGACAGGATGCTTACGTACATGTCACTTGTCAGAGTCGTATCTAGACGTATCAGGGGTCCCGTATCACCCCAACTGCACACGACTCACACCATTACAGAGCCCCCACGAGCTTGAACAGTACCCTGAAGACATGCAGGGTCCATGGATTCATGAGGTTATCTCCATACCCATAGATGTCCATCCGCTCGATTCAGTTTGAAATGAGACTCGTCCGACCAGGCAATATGTTTCCATTCATCAACAGTCCGATGTCGGGGTTGACGGGCACAGGCGGAGGCGAAAGCTTTGTGTTGTGCAGTTATCAAGGGTACACGTGTGGACCTTCGGCTCCGAAAGCCCATATCAATGATGTTTCGTTGAATTTTTCACACGCTGACACTTGTTGATGGTTCAGCATTGAAATCTGCAGCAATTTGCGGAAGGGTTGCACTTCTGTCGCATTGAACGATTCTCTTCAGTCACTGTTGGTCCTGTCCTTGCAGGATGTTTTTCCGGCCGTAGCGATGTCGGAGATTTGATGTTTTACCGGATTCCTGATATTCACCGTACACTTCAAATGGTTCAAATGGCTCTGAGCAGTGTGGGACTTAACATCTGAGGGCATCAGTCCCCCAGAACTTATAACTACTTAAACCTAACTATCCTAAGGACATCACACACATCCATGCACGAGGCAGGATTCGAACCTGCGACCGGAGCGGTCGTGCGGTTCCAGACTGAAGCACCTAGAACCTCTCGGCCACACCGGCCGGCCACAGTACACTCGTGAAATAGTCGTAACAGGAAAATCCCCACTTCATCGCTGCCTCGGAGATGCTGTGTCCCATCGCTTGTGCGCCAACTATAACACCACGTTCAAACTCACTTAAATCTTGATAACTTGACATTGTAGTTGCAGTAACCGATCTAACAGCTGCTCCAGACACTTGTTGTCTTATATAGGCGTTGCCGATCGTAGCGCCGTATTCTGCCTGTTTACACATATCTGTATTTGAATACGCAAGCCCATACCAGTTTCTTTGGCGCTCCTGTGTAGATGATGCAATGCAGCGGCGAGCTTCGAGAACCGTCATTTGTTTCAGAAGCTTCAACAGCGAGGGGTAATAAAATGTCATGTGTCTTTCCGTCACTTTCTTAATTTCTCTGTATTATCTTGTACGGTGCCTCATTCTTTGATGTTTGATTGGCTGTTCCGAGTATAAAAAGCAGTGCTTTGTTATTATGAGTATTCGGGAGTAGTCTGTTTCGGGAGATCGTTAATCTCGGCCACTAATAGAGGTCGGAAGGGTATGGCCTTTATGCATTATTGACGGGAGAGGGCTCTTTGACGTGATGTTGCGAAAGTGTACTTGGGATTTCCAGCGGCTGCGAGTGTACGCCCTGGGGAAACAGCCAGCCGTCTGTGTTTCTTAGTGATTTTCCTTGCCAGCCGCAAGTTGAGGCAATGAGAGGGCTGAGTCAAGTAGACTAGATGTTTATGTTGAGATCGTGTATGTATAGGCTCTTACCGTCACCTTAGCGAATTGTTTCGTAAATGTAGCAAACAGACTTAGTCACCCTTGCGGAACCAATCATATAGAAACTCTAGTTCATATTTGCCTGTTACGAAGACTGATATAAAATGAGAATACCAACTGTAATTTTAGATGTAATTTTTTTTGGGTATAACCATGAGTTATTCGTCTTTCTTTCATTACCCAAAATAATTTGACATCCATCTTTTACGCTGTCTGTTTTCGGATTGGAAACAGTGCTTGTTTTCTTTTTCTTCTTTTTATGCAGATCGTTTCAAACAGTAAAAGTAACGCCACGGTACCGCTTTCACTTAAGTGTAAATGTCAGGATCGGCTGATGGATTTGTAAAGAAGGAGAAAAGCAAGATTTCTTAGGCTCACAGGGGTCTTCGAATGTTTCAGGAACGGTAGTGCCGTCGGTCCTGAAGACAACAGGTGTCCCAAAAGAATGCTGGACATTTGCCACGCCGGACCTTTGCCACACCTGCCCCTTCGGCAGGTAGCTTGATTAGCGATCCCGCAGGTAAGGGACGCCCTTCCTCGTACTTCTTCTGTCCGCTTTCAAACCGCCGTCTCCACATCTTTCTCGATACAACCAGTACGTAAGGGACCTTCTTCTTCGACATCTTGTCGAAATACAGAGTTTATTTCCCAGAAATATTTATAACTTTTAGGAAACGAAAGCAATACCGACGATAATGTCAGTACATAATTAGTTCTGCCAAGTATAAATATATATCCCTCTGTCTGTACGGTAGCTTCCTTTCACGCTTACTGATTGCGATAGAAACAGTCCATTGCCATGGGAGCAACAAGAAAGGAACGATGTAAAGAGAATGCGAATGTACGCTAATCATTTCTTTTTGATCATTGCATTTGTGCCTACTTTAATTACTACAACTGCACGCACAAAAGACAATAAGGAAAGAAGAAATGGGTATGTGAATGTTTGAAAACAAGAACGACATACTCCATATTAATTTATCCTCTAAAATCCGATATCCCTTGCGGCGAAACATTAGTTAATAAGGTGTAGCGGGACAATGTTCAAAACATGACTGAAAATACGTTCACTGAGTAGAGATAAGAACATCTTTGATTGACATGTCATCTAAAGTCGACGTACAGTTTTAAAATGTTAGAAATAAGGAAATGAAGTAATACAGAATGCTGCGCTTGTAACGTACGTTGTTGTTCTACATTGTTTAGCTCTGGTATTTATAGGGTCACAGAGAAGGCATCCTAGGTTTTGGAGGGAAAAGCCGTAATTGTAATGATCTGCACAACAGAAATAAGAAGCACAACTTAAGGAAAAATAATGTAATGTGGGTTCCAGCTCACATGCGACATTGAAGCAGATAATTCCTGTGACTTAGTATTGGCAGAGTTTATATTCGACAACCGGAATAAATTAATAGCTGGGTCCATTTACCGCCCCCGGTCTCAGATGAAACAGTTACTGAACAGTTCACAGAAAACTTGAGTCTCATCACAAATAGGTACCCTACTCATACAATTATAGTTGGCAGTGACTTCAATCTACCTTCCGTATGTTGACAAAAATACTTTTTCAGACACTATTGTAGATATAAAACAATTCCGTAATTGTTCTAAATGCTTTTTTAAAAGTTATTTTGAACAATTAGTTCACGAGGCCATTCAAATTGTAAATGGTTACGAAAACACACTTGACCTCTTAGCCACAAATAATCCTGAGCATAACGACTGACACAGGTATTAGTGGACACACAGTCGTAGTGAGGCTCAATTCCGTAACAAAGAAATTCACCAAAACTAAACGCGAAATATATCTGTTTATAAAAGTAGCTAAAAATTCGGTTGGCGCCTTTCTAAGAGACAGTCTCCAATCCTTCCAAACTATGTAAGTGAAGACCATATGTGGCTTAATTTCAAAGAAATAGTATCACCGCACTCGAGAGATTCATACAAAATAAATTATTAAGATACGGAACTGATTCCCCACGGCACACAAAACACGACAGAAAGCTGCTGCAGGAGCACCGAAAAAGGCACGTATAATTTAGACGAGCGCAAAACCTCCAAGATTGGCGAAGTTTTACTGAGGCTCGAAATTTGGTGCGGATATCAGTGCGAGATGTATTTAATAGTTTCCACAACGGAATGTGGCGGAAAATCCAAAGAGATTCTGGTCCTATGTTAAGTAAACCAACGGAAAGGCTCAGTAAGTACTTTACTGCGCGACTGCGACGGTAATGTTACTGATGACAGTGCCACTAAAGTGAAGTTACTAAATGCAGTTCCATGGGCGGGCGGCGGGTGAGGAGGAGGAGGGGGAAACAAGGGGCCCAACCCTTCGGAGCAGGTAAAATCGTGGCAGATGTCCGGCGTGGCAAATGTCCGGCGTGGCAAATGTCCGCACACCGTCCCAAAAGGGTAGCGTCGAGGATAGAGAGAGGGGACGAGTGCACCGCTTACCTTACACTAATCCCCGAAAAGGCGGCAGGTCGCGTGCCTCTTGTCTCGGCGTGCCTCGGCCTGCTCGCCGTTTGGGTTGCCCCTCTGGCATTCCCAGCTAGGGCGAATGATGTACCCACACCGAGCTACCAATTTGTATAGAATTAGCCCACACAAATACTTATGCATAAATACTTGTTTCTATTGTTTTATTAACGACTGGACATGCACAACGCTACACACTGAGACATTATAATAACAAGTAAGGCACTAGCCAACATTTACAAGAGTTGATCACGCTCCAATGATTTAACGCTTAAATTTTATTTGTTTATTTTAGTTTATGCATGTGTCTGGCCAAATGCATCAGCCAATAAACTTGTGCTGGTTAATGGGAGAAATATTATTTCATTTTTTATAAACGTTCACATGTTCAAATAATTTGAAACACTGGGGATGTAGCCAGATAATGTTATTAATTCTTTTTACCCATTATTACAACCCTGCAATCAAAAATCCATTCTAAAGATGCAGTTGTACTAATTTTTCGTTGATTCAAGGATGAAGTTTCCCTTAGTTCAAATTTTTTGCTTTTCCTCTTATCATTGGATAGAAGATTGCCGGGAGTTTTGGGCCTTTTCGATTTCTGGTGATTAATTTGGATTACAATTCGTTTCTCTTGTTCTCTTGTGAAGCCATTAATCAGAGACGATCGGAGATCGCCATCCAGGGAGTTTTATTCTTTCAAGAATATGAGGTAATGGGGTGATGTGACAGTACTGTCACGAATATCGGTATACGATAATAAGTAAAATTGGCATCTTAATGTTCTCAACTATGCTGGACGGAAATACACCGATTACGGCTTCTGGTGTAAGATTTGCAAATTTCTCTTTGCTGAGGCAGGCCTGTACGGTACAGTGACGGACTTTGGTCGGTAGCATCGCTATGAATCAGGAATGGCTCAAGGTTTCCCCTGCTCAGCTGCTGGTTCACAGAAATGTTGTGGCCACACACTGGGCGGTTTCCGTTCGCCACAAGGGGTCACGGTCTTGGAAGATTAGCATACCGCACATCCCTTGAGCATTTCTGGTGCGACGAATCTGCGTTTCCTGTCAGAAGTTGCAGATATGCGACACCAAAATTGTGCCGTGTTCAGTGTGGGAAAATTCCAAAATCTAACTACCCAGACGATGTCAGCCGATTAGAAGGATCATCGGCATTGACGCTATTTGGGACCAAAGTTGTGTCACCAATGACATAATCTAAGACGTCATTAATCAGTCATGGAATTTCCCCACCCCTCTCCTTCCCCCCCTCACAGAGGTCGAATGTCCTACGTATAAAATCCCCATAATTGAGTAACAATACTTCAGCAAGGCGCTTACATGAGATGTGGATCGTTCTGTTGTCTGTCTCACTTCTAGATTCTGTAAAGTATAGCATTAAGGTTTCGCGAAATAATTGTCCACACGCCTCTGAATTGAGTCATCATAAACACAGTCTTGTGGAATTTCTTCTCCACCACATGCAGCGGGATCCCAAACAAAGCATCGAACACAACTGCACTACAGTTCTTTGTATTCCCGCCAGGGATTCATCTTAACGTGATAATTCAAATTATTTTTACTGTTTTCAACGTCAAATTCCGTATTGTCGATATGAAATTTTAAAAGCATAAGACTATAACTTCTTTAGGTGGGAATTTCACTGATTTAGATACGTTATTCGTTGATTTCATCATAAAACTGACGCGAAAATTCAGTTACTTGCTGTATGTGTACCACCTGTCACCATTTGTAAATCCTATGGAGACGTCTGATGTTAAGTATGCACTGTAAAGCACATAGTGAGATGGACTCTTAGATGCTAAATTCTGTTACAATATTGCTGTCATGTGTATCTTCTAGGTGATAATTACATTTAATTCTTAGATGTATATGTCCATACGTAGGATGGAGATTGATTTGACGCAGAAATTCTCAGATTTATGTGGAAAATTTATTATCTTGTAGTATATTCGCTGATTTCAATGTGTTAAATACTGCTCCGAGATGTTACAACATGAACAAAATACGAGATGATTACAAAGGAGTTATTATTGAATTCATGAGTTCGTAGCAATGGATATTTCCTGTTTTCAACGCTGAGTTCAGCCCTCAAACTTTAATGAAATGACAATTAAATCAATACCATTAGCTGCTGACGGGCGTTGATATACATCAACAGAGACAGTTGAAAATGTGTGCCCCAACCGGGACTCGAACCCGGGATCTCCTGCTTACATGGCATCCGCTCTATCCATCTTAGCCGCCGAGGGCACAGAGGATAGTGCGATTGCAGGGATTTGTCGCCGGCACGCTCCCCGTGAGACCCACATTCTCAACTTAATAGTCCACAAGTGTGTGCCCCTGCCACTATACCCATTACTCGCGGCAGACAGTCAACCGAGTCCCGTAAGAGTTCAGGCAAATCGTGTGCAGCCGCACTGAAGAAGGTCATCAGCCGGTTAGCCTTAAACTATATGAAGATGGTATCTGTTCTTTCGGACGGGACTCGGTGGATTGTCTGCCGCGAGTAATGGCCATAATGACAGGGGCACTACGACTGTAGTGTGTGGACTATAAGTTTAGAATTGTGTGTCTCAAGGGGACCGTGCCGGCGATAAATCCCTGCATTCGCACTATCCTCTGTGCCCTCGGTGGCTCAGATGGATAGAGCGTCTACCATGTAAGCAGGAGATCCCGGGTTCGAGTCCCGGTCCGGGCACACATTTTCAACTGTCGCCGTTGATGTATATCAACGCCCGTCAGCAGCTAATGGTGTTGATTTAATTGTAATTTCATTATAGAAAGCTGCACGGTTCTTTCGGACATGTCCGAAAGAACAGATGCCATCTTCATATCATACTCAGACTTTAAGGTCGGATGGCAGATGCTCTAGACCCGCCTCGTGTAGGAGAAAGCGGGCACACCGTGGTTTGTTGCTTTCGTGGAACCGTGTGACGTCGTGCAGGGCGTGGCGAGGTCCGAGCAAGCAGTCTGCAGGACCACGTAGACGAGACGTGATCTCTTGCATTCCTCACTGTATGACGTGCCTCCTGCTGCTCTATACTTGCAGGTGAAAGCTGGCGAGTCCGTAGCAGTGCATCGTACGCCCTGCAGCATTTGGTGCCTGGATTTGGCAACGGTTTGAAGACAGCCTTGAAGTGTTACACAGCGCTGCGTGGTCTTTGGTGGAGGTGTCCAGCGCTGCCTGATGCGCGCGGAAGATACCCTACCCGTGTGGTTGTTTCTTTTTTTTTAATGCAGAAGTATGTGGATACCTCTCCCAAGCCTACTAAACGTGATATTGTTGTCATACAGGCTGCATCAGTGTGGTAATAAGTTTTTAAGTTAGAACGAGTGCTCTGTAGTTTAACAGTCAGCAGACTTCTCATAATTTTAAACTGGGGTAAATGGATTTTCTTAACATTTTGAACTTTTGGTAGCTGCTGTGGAGGAGTGAATTGTTTGAATTGCAATGTCAGAGTGGGGTTGGAGGTTATTTAAGCTTAGCACCAGTGGACATGGGACGTGCCCTTAGTGCTAGGATTTCACCCGGAACAAGTCCCGCCTATTCATCCCCCTCCACGCCTATCCGTAGTGTAAGGCCCTCCCCTAAACAGCCGCCAGTTCTGCAAACTGGATCTACATCAAAGTTGTTATCGCCACAGTCCAACACATGTTACACTGTGATGAAATTCAGTAATGATAAGAAATTTAAGTTTTTCTGGATAGTAATATAGTATGAATGTGTATTATTAAAGAAATAAATATATTTATAGAGAATTGAAAGCATCGCCAGCAATAGAAAAGAAAAAAATAACGTGATGTTCTTTAAGGGCAATAAGGACAAATTTTCATTAACTAATTCACTTATTATAATACGTTTATTTGAGGGTAACAGCAAACATACAATGCGAAAACAATGGTCTTGAATCTGTCATGTCGGTTGTAAAGCCACGGAGTCAGTGGAATAACTCCGTTGTCTAAAATCAACGTTTTGTAGAAATAAGTCAAAGTCGTTTTGTTTATGTAGGCCCTCATAGCAGCTCACGAAAATTAAAGAATATACGAATCCCATAAAGTAGAAATGCCTAATGAAAGCAGTAAGATATTTGCTTAAATTACATATTTCGTTAGTATTTGCACGGGTAATGGGTGAATTTTAACTAATAAATTCTTCCAGTGCCATCCCTGCACATTATAAACGAGGTTATAAAGAAATGTGGCTGTTTCTGTGTGATTAGTGTCCTATATGCTGTTGCAAACGTCTCAGGAAAATAATCTGTCGTTATTCTTTGTCCTGTCTGTTTTTTAACCAAAAGAATTATTAATTTCGTAAATGTCATTCAAACCATTTTTTAAAAATAATAATGATGATGTGTATGTTTGTCACAGAGCAGTTACGGAGGAAATAAATGCTCCAGTGTTTCACAGCTGTAAAACGTCCTTCATGCTTTGCTAGCTCTTCTTCC
The DNA here is from genome assembly GCF_021461385.2 of Schistocerca piceifrons. NCBI lineage: Eukaryota > Metazoa > Arthropoda > Insecta > Orthoptera > Acrididae > Schistocerca > Schistocerca piceifrons. Next base: position 801,810,960 of record NC_060149.1, read on the forward strand.
ATCCCTAAAACTTTTCAGCAAAGCTATTCAGTGAATAACACGCAAAAACAGCTTGAATCGATCTAGCAAGAACAAAGTAATTTTGATGCCCTCTGGAAGTATGGTGAACATTGGTGCTTGTTTCACATATACTGTCTGAGTTCTGAAACTCAAGTGTCAAGTATACTGTGGTTCCTCTTTCTCCAAGCAAATTATTCTTTGAGGGTAGGTTTTTCCTGTTTTAGCTTTGGGTGCTTTTTCTCACTTAGAAGTACGTTTCTTCATAGGCTATTCATCTGAATACTGAGTTATCGTATTTAAATAATTCAGTGTTAAATTTTTTTCTCTTATGTTTGCTGTGGAAGTACCTGGCACAACTGAGGCCAATTGTGCACGTTTTTTGTAACGTGTCTTTTAACTATCTGGCAAAATTTAAGAGCTAGCAAGATATTAATTTAACATTCACTCTAAGTGCAGCCGAACGCGGTAAACCGCGTGGGTCAACTGAAACGATGCCCAGGCGCCGAACAAAGACCGGGAAAACCGGGGGTGACTGCGCGGGACTTGTTCCCGGTGAAATCCTAGCGCTAACGATTCCTGGACATGGGGGAAGTGGCCCAGCTCAGCGTAAAGCACAGCCGGGCATCTTGCCACGTTTCGCGCGGCTCTCCCCGTCGGAGGTTCGAGCCCTCCCTCGGGCAAAGGTGAGTGTTGTCCTTAGCGTAAGTTAGTTTAAGTTAGATTAATTAGTAGGTACGCGTAGGAACCGATGGCCGCAGCAGCTTTTTCCCACAGGAACTCACCACAAACTTCCAAGCGGTACGTACGCTTACAGATGGTGGAGGCGGGAAGAGCCTTTTCCTTCTCCCAGTGTTTGTTTAAATAAAGATGCAAGTGGACAGAGCCAAACTTCGAGTTATGAGTCGCAGTGACCAAAGATCGCTGTGTGAATAGCAGGTTGGAGTAGTATGTCAAGCAGATCAACAGATAGGCCTATGCTGTATGACATTCCAAAGTTAAATTTAGGGTGACACTTGCTTAAATGTTTATGTTATAGTAGGACTGGGCCAGTGCCTCAAGTCTTGGACAGTACGCCAGAATTCCACGCAGTTATTACAGTTATTAACAGCCCAACAGATACGAGCTGGATTGAGACGTCGTAGTTGGACTGTCCTCATATTCCAGCTCTTGGGTAGTTTACCAGAGTTCTACACTGTTATAAGTAGTCCGTCAGGTCTGAAATGCATTGTGATGTCATAGAGCCTGTCCCAGAATTCCAGGTTAGCCAGCGTGACAATGCACCATTTTGAATTTCCCAGCGATTTGGATTATGTCATCATAGAGCCAGAGCCAGTATTCCAGCCTCAGACAGTATACCAGAATCTTATGCTGGTATAAACAACCCAACAGGTCAGAGCTGGATTGTGACATCATAGAGTCAGGGTCTATATTCCAGGCCAGCCAGCATGACAACGCGCAATTTTGTATTTCCTGCCAATTTATACTTAGGACAGCAACCCTGATTCCGTACAAAACACACTAATGCAGGTAGTCTACTTTTTGAATTTACTGCCATTTTTGAATTTCACACCAAAATTTGAATTTCTTGTCATTTTATACATAAGGCAATTGGCCTTTGTCAAAGGGGGTAGGGGATGGGAAAAGCCCATGACTCATTGATGACGTCATCAGTGACACACTTTTGGGTCCGAATGCCCCTAGAATCCCCACTACCAATGAGTGGCAACACAGCATACACAGTGTACCAGCCTCTGGGCAGTTGATGGATATACTGTAAGCGGTAGTGATCGTCACTGTAGTGAATGTTCTGAATCCTCTCCTCCGAGCCGTGGAGGAGGCTGTGTGGTGACGCGTGGGAGAGAGGACACGTTGAGAGAGAGAGAGGTGCGTGGTCGCGGCCTGGTGCAGTTTTCGCTGAATCGAACGAGTAAGTGTCGCTATTTTGGCGCTGCTGCTACTTTTGCCCTGGGCATATCACAATTTGCGTGAGTAGTTCCACAACTTTTCATTGTCTTTACTTATTTGGCTCTCGGATTCGATTTTAACTTGTTTTTGGAATCTGAACAGATTTTGAAAAGCCATTCGTGGTTCCATAGCAATCTTCTGTTTATTTAAAGGTTTCCGCCATTTGTCAAGAGGACAGTGTGTCCCAAGGGAGCTTCACTCAAGCAATCATTTATTGTACTTTTGAGCACATCAACGTGCATGTCATTGTGAAAAACACTACTGGCCATTAAAATTGCTACACCAAGAAGAAATGCAGATGATAAACGGGTATTCATTGGACAAATATATTATACTAGAACTGATATGCGATTACATTTTCACGTAATTTGGGTGCATAGATCCTGAGAAATCAGTACCCAGAACAACCACCTCTGGCTGTAATAACGGCCTTGATACACCTGGCCATTGAGTCAACCAGAGCTTGGATGGCGCGTATAGGTACAGCAGCCCATGCAGCTTCAACACGATACCACAGTTCATCAAGAGTAGTGACTGGCGTATTGTGACGAGCCAGTTGCTCGGACACCATTGACCAGACGTTTCCAATTGGTGAGATATCTGGAGAACGTGCTGGCCAGTGCAGCAGTCGAACATTTTCTGTATCCAGAAAGGACCGTACAGGACCTGCAACATGCGGTCGTACATTATCCCGCTGAAATGTAGGGTTTCGCAGGGATCGAATGAATGGTAGAGTCACGGGTCGTAACATATCTGAAATGTAACGTCCACTGTTCAAAGTGCCGTCAATGAGAACAAGAGGTGACCGAGACGTGTAACCAATGGCACCCCATACCATCACGCCGGGTGATACGCCAGTATGGCAATGACGAATACACCCTTCCAATGTGCGTTCACCGCGATGTCGCTAAACACGGATGCAACCATCATGATGCTGTAAACGGAACCTGGATTCATCCGAAAAAATGACGTTTTGCCATTCGTGCACCCAGGTTCGTCGTTGAGTACACCATCGCAGGCGCTCCAGTCTGTGACGCAGCGTCAAGGGTAACCGCAGGCATGGTCTCCGAGCTGATGGTCCATGCTGCTACAAACGTCGTCGAACTGTTCGTGCAGATGGTTGTTGTCTTGCAAACGTCCCCATCTGTTGACTCAGGGATCGAGACGTGGCTGCACGATCCGTTACAGCCATGCGGATTAGATGCCTGTCAACTCGACTGTTAGTGATACGAGGCCGTTGGGATCCAGCACGGCGTTCCGTATTACCCTCCTGAACCCACCTATTCCATATTGTGCTAACAGTCATTGGATCTCGACCAACGCGAGCAGCAATGTCGCGATACAATAAACCGCAATCGCGATAGGCTACAATCCGACCTTTATCAAAGTCGGAAACGTGATGGTACGCATTTCTCCTCCTTACACGAGGCGTTACAACAACGTTTCACCAGGCAACGCCGGTCAACTGCTGTTTGTGTATGAGAAATCGGTTGGAAACTTTCCTCATGTCAGCATGTTGTAGGTGTCGCCACCGGCGCCAACCTTGTGTGAATGCTCTGAAAAGCTAATCATTTGCATATCACAGCATCTTCTTCCTGTCGGTTAAATTTCGCGTCTGTAGCACGTCATCTTCGTGGTGTAGCAATTTTAATGGCCAGTAGTGTATAATCTGTTAGATTTTTTCAGAATTTACTGCTATTTCATTAAGGTTCAAATTGGCAAGCATTTTCGTCTCAATCGCATATAAATATTCATTTTAATTGTGAAGCAATTTGGAGGAAATAAATCCAGTGTTTAAAAGAATTGATTTGTTTCCCCGTTCCCCCCTTTTTATTGTCCAACATTTCATTTCATGTGACCCTCGCTAAATTATAAAGATGACCCTTTTTTTTGCATAGCAGAGTTGTGTCCTTAATGTGACGGCGTTCCACTGTAAATCAGGTGCCCCTGCATGGAACGATATATTTGTGGCTGGATATGTGATTAATTTGTGTGACAATGAACTAATGAGAACTGCTCTTATTTTCATTCAGTGCAGTTTTGAGGTCACAGAACTTACTGAATTACTATGATTCGCAATTTGCTGGGTTAAGGGAATAGAAGGCTGACACCAGTTTCGTTGTTGTTTGTGTGTTGAGCCCATAATCGTGGCAGGCATATAGCACATTCCACTGCTGGGCTTCTGCATGCCACGCTCACATCAACGATCTCTACAAGTTGCGTATTTCATGATCATCTGTCATTTTCTTCAACTACCTGCCACATTTTCTGTGGCTACGCGTTATGTGTCTTTAATGCAGTGGTTTCCATTGGATTCTGCACCCCATGCCGTTGATCGTGGCTGATTCTTCCGCCTTTAGGGGCATTTCCCACCCCAAGTCCTAGAGGTTGTCCTGTAATTCTTGCCCTCTCTTTGAAAAAGTTCTTTTGCTAGGGTGAGTGCGACTGTTTATACCGGGAGTCTTCTGTCACATTTTTATTCAAATCTAAGCAGTGACTGGGAAAAACCTGGGACCCAGCAATCTTGGGTCAAAGACACAACCCAGAGATCATGGTGATGCATAGAGGAAATTGTGATGGGACGCATCAAAAAAATCTCACATACGCTAGCATAGAAATTACATTCATTCTTCTGGAACTTATGCTGTCAAATAAGATGTCACAGAAATGGCCAAAAACTCACCAGGAACACAAACAGTTGTCAAGAAAGACGACGTAATTTGCCACCGACTGACGGTCCTCGCTGTCAGAGTTGTCTGCATCTCTGGTGGCAACGTTCATGGTTCCATCGTCTGCGTTCCCTGAGACAGAAAAAGAAAAACACTCTCAGCATACATACCTTGGTTCGCTACACCGGATGTCAACCATGTAACCGAGAAAATGTGAAGAAAAGGTTTGAAATTTGTCGGAAGTCGCTAAGGGCTGTCATTCTCAAACGCTGGCGAAGTAAATCGTGGCTAATTTGCTCTCCATTTTAAGCAAAAGCTAGATTTTCACGCATCTCAGCGTTTATGAAGTCGAATATTCTGAACTACGTGTCGCATATTATTATAATTTTGCAGCTCCATTCTGTGACATACACTATGTGATCAAAAGTATCCGGACATCCGCAAAAATATACGTTTTTCATGTTAGGTGCATTGTGCTGCCACCTACTGCCAGATACTCCGTAACAGCGACCTCAGTAGTCATTAGACATTGTGAAAGCAGAATGGGACGCTCTGCGGAACTCACGGACTTCGAACGTGGTTGGGTGATTGGGTGTAACTTGTGTCATACGTCTGTACGCGAGACTTTCACACTCCTAAACATCCCTAGGTACACTGTTTCCGATGTGATAGTGAAGTGGAAACGTAAAGGTACACGTACAACACAAAAGCGTACAGGCCGACTTCGTCTGTCGACTGATAGAAAAAAATGGGTCAAATGGCTCTGAGCACTATGGGACTTAACATCTGTGGTCATCAGTCCCGTAGAACTTAGAACTACTTAAACCTAACTAACCTAAGGACATCACACACAGCCATGCCCGAGGTAGGATTCGAACCTGCGACCGTAATGGTTACAGACTGAAGCGCCTAGAATCGCACGGCCACACAGGCCGGCTGACTGACAGAGACCGCCGATAGTTGAAGAGGTTCGTAATGTGTAATAGGCAGACATTTATCCAGACCATCACACAATAATTCCAAACTGCATCAGGATCCACTGCAAGTACTATGACAGTTAGGCGGGAGTTGAGAAAACTTGGTTTTGATGGTCGAGCGGCTGCTCATGAGCCACACATCACGCCGGTAATGCTAAACGACGCCTCGCTTGGTGTAAGGAGCGGAAACATTGGTCGATTGAACATAGGAAAAACGTTGTGTGGAGTGACGAATCACGGTACACAATGTGGCGATCCGATGGCAGGCTGTGGGTATGGCGAATGCCCGGTGAACGTCATCTGCCAGCGTGTGTAGAGTCAGAAGTAAAATTTGGAGGCGGTGGTGTTATAGTGTAGTCATGTTTTTCATGGGGGTGGGGGGGGGGGGGGGGGGGGGCTTGCACCCCTTGTTGTTTTGCGTGGTACTATCACAGCACAGGCCTACATTGATTTATAAGCACTTTCTTGCTTCCCACTGTTGAAGAGCAATGCGGGGATGGCGATTGCATCTTTCAACACGATCGAGCACCTGTTCATAATGCATGGTCTGTGGTGGAGTGGTTACACGACAATAACATACCTGTAATGGACTGGCCTGCACAGAGTCCTTACCGGAATCCTACAGAATACCTTTGGGATGTTTTGGAACGCCTATTTCGTGCCAGGCCTCACCGACCAACATCGATACCTCTTCTCAGTGCAGCACTCCGTGAAGAATGGGCTGCCGTACTCCAAGAAACCTTCCAGCACCTGACTGAACGTATGCCTGCGAGAGTGGAAGCTGTCATCAAGGCTAAGAGTAGGCCAAAACCATACTGAATTCGAGCATTACTGATGGCGGGCTCCACGAACTTGTAAGTCATTTTCAGCCAGGTGTCAGGATACTTTTGATTACATAATGTATATGGATACTGTCTGCAAAATGTGTTGCGAATGGAGCTCGTAGTAAAGAAGTAGTAAGTTAAAAAGTCGTGGCTGATGTTGAAGATTTACTACTCGAACAATGAAAAAGTGGTGAGCGATAAACTTTTTCCTTTCATTATTTTGTGCGGGACGTCAACGGGAATATATTGCGTAAGTTTGAAATTATACGCAGTGTTTGTTGGAAGGCGCTAAGTTCTCTCATTCTCAAATAGTGGGAACCCCGGCCCAGAAACAACAGAGTCGAAAGTTACAAGCGAAACTCGTTGTGATACCTCTGACAGAGGATCACATGTACCGGCACTGTTGTTGCTGAGATTGTAGGATGGACAACTTTCAGAGATGGTAGTATGGACCAAAACAAGACAAAAATTTCTAGTAAACACGGTCTGTAAAATATATACCTTAAGAGCTATGAACACTTGTTCAGTAGAAGAGATGTGTTCCACAGTAGCGGAGATGAACAAGTGCTCATATCGCTTAAGGTTTGCATTTTAGAGCCCTGGTCATTTTTTCCTTCTTTTGTTCCATACTACCACCTCCAAAAATATGGAAACCAAAGAGTTTGTAGTGGATGAGATGTTTTTCGCAGTATCGAAGATGAACAAGTCCTCATAGCCCTTAAGGAATGCATTTTAGAGTCCATGTTTACTAGACAGTTTTTTTCTTGCATTGGTCCATGCTACCACCTCTGAAAATTTCCTGTGCTATAATCTTAGCAACGACAGTACCGGTACATGAACTCGTATTCCACTTTGACAAAACAATTTTCGCTTATAACTTTCGATTCACTCGTTTCCGGACCAGGATCTCTTAGTTAAAACTGGTAGATTTACCCTCTCCACCAGCGCCGAAAGTTTGTAGTATCATTGCAGAATCATCCTGCATACACACTTTCTAACACTAAAACTCGTCTTACTTAAACCTCTTAATGAGTAGATGATGACAACATTTTAAACGTTCAGATTTGGACAATAAATGTATGAAATATTGAAAACTAAATTTTTGTTCCTCTGGAAGCCGCTAGACAGGCAATCTGCGGATGTAATCGGGTTACCGCGCACTGGTTTACTAGGAAACTCCCCATCGCATTCCCCTCAGATTTACTGGTAAGATGTACCAGTGGAAAGCCCGTCAAAAACTGAACACAGATCAAGCATGAAAACAGGAGGAAGGTGTACTGGACTGTGAAGAAAACAAGCAAAATCGAACAGGTAACGGTCCAAACTCAAGGTGTGCAACATCGAGCAAATTTAAAAACCACGTCGTCTTGATTGTGTGGTGACGGTGTTAGACTGCGAAGGGGGAAATTTTTTCTTTTCTTTTTTTTTTACTGAATTATGAACTGTCCGTTCGGTCATTGATGTGTCTATTCGCTGTATTTAAACCTGTGTCTGTGTCGTGGTGTAACGACCGTCTGCAACAGCGAGGTGTAAGGAAGAGACCTCTAGAGGTACGTACTACGTACCTCTCGTTTGTTCTACACAAGTATCCCACGTTATGGCTCTTGCATTCCGTTTTGGAAGTTTTGACTCTTCAGTTCCTTTGTTGTAACATAGTTCACACCTGTTTATTTGTTGTTTTCATTTCTGTGAGAGGTCTATGCAGCATATCGCCTGCTCTCACTATCCATCACATTTAATTATGACGGTAATATATTCTTACCACATGACTCATATTCTATAACCAATATATAGCATGACGATTGCCGAGACTACAGAAGCAAAGACACATCGATCACCGGACGGAAAGTTCATAATTTTGTGAAAAAAAAAAGAATGAGGCACGAGGGAGATTTGAGTCCAACGTTATGACCATACAACCATGAGGCCGTGATTCTTACAGTGCGCTTGGTGTTGCACATTTTGAGCCTGAACCGTTCGCTGTTTCTATTTTGCTTCTTTTTTCACAGTTCAGTACACCTTCTTCCGGTTTTCTTGCCTGATCTGTGTTCAGTTTTTGACGGGTTATCCAATGGGTCATTTTACCATTGAATCTGAGGGCGTTGCGATTGGGACTTTCCCTCGTCAGTCGTCTAGTACTATGGATCTGAAATTTGGGTTTTGCAATGTTTGGATGGGGTCAACCCAAATAAGTAATGCTCATCGCATGTTTCACATTGTAAAATAAATTTCAGAAAAGTAGAAGTTCATGTACCCTTGCGATAGAACGGTGCCATGTTAGTGTAGTACTGTATTCGGTTGAACGATATGTATTAATAGGGGCTGCAAAACACGGAGGATAACCTGCGTTCCATGAATGTCTTGAGTTGTACTGCAAGACGGCACAGCGTAGACCGACATGCGTGAAGGGGCAACCTGGGCGAGGTATACGTATACAGATATAAGCGCTTAAACTGAATGTAGTCTTAGTCTAATTTGGGACCACTCTTTGGAACGAACACCTAAAATTCTGGAAGAAAGTTTTCTTTCCTACGCGCTGGTGTTTTCCGTTGACACCTGGCGTCGCGCGAGATACTTACTGAGATGATTGTCTACATATTGCAAACGCTTAAATTGTAAGCACGTGCCGAAACACTAGAGAAAATGCACCTGGGCAGGGACACCTGATATACTCCTTACTGCCACTGAACTAGCATTCGGGTGGTGCAGGTTTCAATGCCCCTTCCGGCAGGCCATATTTTGGTTTCCCTTGTTTACACTTTTACAATATTGGCTGAAAATAGTTTATTTCTTGTTGTTTTTACATGGGTTCAAGACAAGCTTGTTTCGGCAGCCATTTTCAGGCTTTCGTCTATATGGAGTGACGTCCATAAAACATCTTGGAAACGTAATTTCCTTTATTTACTGGGTTGTTAATATAAGTCATGTATTTAGCCTCTACAGAAATTTTGTGTTACTCTTTGACAGTAGTCAAATGATAGATCGTTCCATTGATGCATTATCTGTCATTTGACAACTGCCAAAGAGTAACACGACTTTTCTGTACAAGGTAAATACATAACCCGTAGTAACAACACAGTAAATAACAGAAATTACGTTCCAAGATGTTTTATGGACATCACTCCATCTAGACGAATACAACAAGAAATATACTATTTGCAGCAAATTTCGTATTGGTATAAGGAAGATGTCATATTATAACCTTATGAAACATTTCTTTCCTTATCCTTGTCTTGCCGAGCTTGTGCTCCGTCTCTAATCTTGACGTCGACGGGACATTAAACATTAATCTCCTTTTCTTTTTTCCCTAACTAATAAGGTTATGCTTGCTGCAGTAAGGCGGGCATTGAATATCTATTTCTGAATAGCTACTTTTTCTATCTTTTATGTCACAAGGTATCATTTATGTCAGTAAGTAATAAATTAATTACGTAGTTTTCTTATTTGGTGTTCCAATAAGATGATTACCTGGTGCATTCACATTTTTCAGTGTGTTGTAAGTAATTATAAATAACGCATCTGTTTGCATTATTAGTATGGTATGACCATAATCTGAGCAGAATTCGGTAAGGGCAAACAGTGACCACCTATTTGTTTTTCGTTTTGAGTAAACGGAATATTAATATTTTTCCCGCACAACGACACTTAATTCGATTAGACTGTGTTCAACCAGTGAAATAAATCACAGGAAACAGTTTGTAGCTGAAGGTGTAGAAAGCTCAACTAAAACCTACGAAATTATACACAGTTCTTGAATATATTGACTTCCCTACGGATAAGGTATCTTACACTTTCCTGTAATCGAGCAACAACCCATGCATACGTAGAAAAACTGAAAATAACGATTTAATGGACAGTGAAAAAAATATCCAGTAGACAGAAAAGATTTGGATTTCATTATGGAGATCGTATGAGGTTAAGCTGGTTACCATTGTGCTTAAAGCTGAATCTTTAGATCATGTGTTTAATGTAATTTTAGCATTTGACAATGATCTGTGGACTTGAAATACACAAACCTTATAAAAAAATTTAAGAGTTTCCCAAATGGCATCGAAAGGAAATTGTTGGACGCAGCTGTAAGGGGCCGGAAGAAAAATAAGTCTAAAGTTGATGCTACCACAGTGTCTGTTACGAAATGGAAATGTTAATCGACTAGGCATATAGTTAGACGAACTGAGGGAGAATGCAGTAGGAAAATTCTTCGTAGGCTTCTTCTCGATACAAAACGATCTAGACAACGATTCATTTCAATTGGCTACAGGAAGCAAGAAGGGGAAAATACTGAATGTGTTAAGCTCATGACTGAGACATGTAGATGAGTCTAGAAGGAACCCATATCTACACTGGATGAAAAATGGCTGATGATTTGTAGTACGGAGGATCCATCGCACCATTACTTCAGAGCTCCATTTCCTGTTGCACTTGTGTATGCATCTTACGTGAAACGTGTTTACAAAGTAGGCAGAAGAATTTTTCTAAGGTTGGTTTGAAATACTAATGCTCTAAATTCGCTTGAGAAGAACTTCGACTTTCTTTCACTTAAGGTTCAGAATTCCTTTGACTTGTTTCTTCACCTCAACTTTTGGACACTTGACATTTGAATATACTCAAGAGTGGATCTCAGAGGATCTTGCGTACGGTTTCCATTGAAGATGTGATATATTCTTCCAGAATTCTTCTAACAAGTGAAAGTCTTAGATTCGCGTTCCCTACAAATTAATTTACGCATCCGTCCTCCTTCATACCACTGCATAAATTTGCCTATGGTTATTTAACCCATCCAATTTGTTCCAACAATTTATTATTTGTATTGTCTTTGGGCACTAAGTGAATTTTTTCCCTATTGATGGGCGTTCACTTGCACTTATCATCCTGTATTAGTCATTTTACTTCAGACAATAAACAATGAGGGGCGAAAGCACAACTTTCACCTTAAAGTGGAAAAATAATACTGTTACTTAAATTTAAATGAATTCCACACATTGTCGGCCGTGGTGGTCTCGCGGTTCTAGGCGCGCAGTCCGGAACCGCGCGACTGCTACGGTCGCAGGTTCGAATCCTGCCTCGGGCATGGATGTGTGTGATGTCCTTAGGTTAGTTAGGTTTAAGTAGTTCTAAGTTCTAGGGGACTGATGACCACAGCTGTTAAGTCCCATAGTGCTCAGAGCCATTTGAACCAATTCCACACATTCTATTAAAACCACATTTTTAAGGTTGACGCGAAATGAACACAAAAATACTAGCAGAAGAAAGCCATCAGCATGGTACGCTCTTCAAGCAACATATAATTGCCAGTGCACTATAGTTACATACTACACCCATTTACATCCAAATCTAAAAAAACGAGCTCGAGTATGAAAGAAACAAAAAAGTTACGAGAGTATCTCTTAGCTGAAGCATGGTGTGCTTTAATAGTCGAGCCAGGAGTTGTTTCTACCGGTAGACAGTTGCATCTTTTTAACATTCTACATATACATCTTCACACATAAGCCACGAGTCATTATACAGAGCATGCCGGAGGGTAGGGTAAATTGTTATAAATTGTATCGCCTTTAAAATATACCACTAACATATCTAGCATACTATCTGCAAGGTGATGCCGCATGTTGGACAGAAAATGTATTACGTTGTATTCTGCTGTTGTACTTGAACAATTCTACAGACAGTTGATTACTTTGGCGTGGAGTGGTTAAAGTATATTTTGTGCTCTGAGACAGTAAATGTTCGTTTGTGAAGCTAACCACTCATAGACCACAGACACTAGACATTGCATTTTTAAGCCACTTGCAGCTTATTACAATCACAGATTATTACAACCACAAAGATGAAAGATGGCACAAATCCTGACAGCAATATTAGTCAGATAAGTATTTCTCAGTTGTTAGGAGAGTTATATGGCAGGGCTGCGACCGCGCAAAATGCTATCAGTGACTTCTCCAGAACTGTAATCTGGCCATCGTATTTACGTTTTTCCTTGATTCGGACCTCGTGGCGACTAAATTCAACCCATAAGCAGAAGCTAGAAATGAAGAAGAAGAACTGAGTGAACAGGCAATTCAAGAATTCCCAGGTAAATCAAGACAAACTAACAGAATTTGAGTGTTCCTGAATCTTTCAACTCCCACAAAATAAATCTGTAGTAGAAGAGTGTCAGAAGGCTCACAAGATATCTCCCCTACTCCAATTCTACAAACAAAGAGTAAGAGGCAGAATAACATCACCTGCTGTCGAGCTCATCGGTAGTCGTTACAACAGGCTCCTCCTTCACAAAGAATATGAGAAAACGAAAGTAGGTCTACTAAAACTAAAACTGGCGGAAGCAAAAGTGGCAATACGTCTTCAAGTTGGTTCTGAGAGGTCTGCGAAATTGACCAGCAGAAAGAGATTAGGTTCCTCAAATACTATGTAAGGCTCCATAACCGGTGTGTGAAAGTAAGTGATTAGCTGCAAACTTGTACGCGTAGCTAAGGTTGAAATTATTCAGTGTCCAAAAGTAACATAATATTTTAGATGATGATCCTATATTGAGTTGCGCTCTACCAAAACTACAGTTATATAGTTTTGATAAAATACATAAATGAACCCCCCCCCCCCCCCCCCCCCCCATGAACCATGGACCTTGCTGTTGGTGGGGAGGCTTGTGTGCCTCAGCGATACAGATAGCCGTACCGTAGGTACAACCACAACGGAGGGGTATCTGTTGAGAGACCAGACAAACGTGTGGTTCCTGAAGAGGGGCAGCAGCCTTTTCAGTAGTTGCAAGGGTAACAGTCTGGATGATTGACTGATCTGGCCTTGTAACAATAACCAAAACGGCCTTGCTGTGCTGGTACTGTGAACGGCTGAAAGCAAGGGGAAACTACAGCCGTAATTTTTCCCGAGGGCATGCAGCTTTACTGTACGATTAAGTGATGATGGCGTCCTCTTGGGTAAAATATTCCGGAGGTAAAATAGTCCCCAATTCGGATCTCCGGGCGGGGACTACCCAAGAGGATGTCGTTATCAGGAGAAAGAAATCTGGCGTTCTACGGACCGGAGCGTGGAATGTCAGATCCCTTAATCGGGCAGGTAGGTTAGCAAATTTAAAAAGGGAAATGGATAGGTTAAACTTAGATATAGTGGGAATTAGTGAAGTTCGGTGGCAGGAGGAACAAGACTTCTGGTCAGGTGACTACTGGGTTATAAACACAAAATCAAATAGGGGTAATGCAGGAGTAGGTTTAATAATCAATAGGAAAATAGGAATGCGGGTAAGCTACTACAAACAGCATAGTGAACGCATTCTTGTGGCCAAGATAGATACGAAGCCCACACCTACTACAGTAGTACAAGTTTATATGCCAACTAGCTCTGCAGATGACGAAGAAATTGAAGAAATGTATGATGAAATCAAAGAAATTATTCAGATAGTGAAGGGAGACGAAAATTTAATAGTCATTCGTGACTGGAATTCGAGTGTAGGAAAAGGGAGAGAAGGAAACGTAGTAGGTGAATATTGATTGGGGGGGAAGAAATGAAAGAGGAAGCCGCCTGGTAGAATTTTGCACAGAGCACAACTTAATCATAACTAACACTTGGTTTAAGAATCATGAAAGAAGGTTGTATACATGGAAGAACCCTGGAGATACTAAAAGGTATCAGATAGATTATATAATGGTAAGACAGAGATTTAGGAACCAGGTTTTAAATTGTAAGACATTTCCAGGGGCAGATGTGGACTCTGACCACAATCTATTGGTTATGACCTGTAGATTAAAACTGAAGAAACTGCAAAAAGGTGGGAACTTAAGGAGATGGGACCTGGACAAACTGAAAGAACCAGAGGTTGTACAGAGTTTCAGGGAGAGCATAAGGGAACAATTGACAGGAATGCAGGAAAGAAATACAGTAGAAGAAGAATGGGTAGCTTTGAGGGATGAAGTAGTGAAGGCAGTAGAGGATCAAGTAGGTAAAAAGAAGAGGGCTAGTAGAAATCCTTGGGTAACAGAAGAAATATTGAATTTAATTGATGAAAGGAGAAAATATAAAAATGCAGTAAATGAAGCAGGCTAAAAGGAATACAAACGTCTCAAAAATGAGATCGACAGGAAGTGCAAAATGGCTAAGCAGGTATGGCTAGAGGACAAATGTAAGGATGTAGAGGCTTATCTCACGAGGGGTAAGATAGATACTGCCTACAGGAAAATTAAAGAGACCTTTGGAGATAAGAGAACCACTTGTACGAACATCAAGAGCTCAGATGGAAACCCAGTTCTAAGCAAAGAAGGGAAAGCAGAAAGGTGGAAGGAGTATATAGAGGGTCTATACAAGGGCGATGTACTTGAAGACAATATTATGGAAATGGAAGAGGATGTAGATGAAGATGAAATGGGAGATACGATACTGCGTGAAGAATTTGACAGAGCACTGAAAGACCTGAGTCGAAACAAGGCCCCCGGAGTAGACAACATTCCATTGGAACTACTGACGGCCTTGGGAGAGCAAGTCCTGACAAAACTCTACCATCTGGTGAGCAAGATGTATGAAACAGGCGAAATACCCTCAGACTTCAAGAAGAATATAATAATTCTAATCCCAAAGAAAGCAGGTGTTGACAGATGTGAAAATTACCGAACTATCAGTTTAATAAGCCATGACTGCAAAATACTAACACGAATTCTTTACAGACGAATGGAAAAACTACTAGAAGCCGACCTCGGGGAAGATCAGTTTGGATTCCGTAGAAATACTGGAACACGTGAGGCAATACTGACCTTACGACTTATCTTAGAAGAAAGATTAAGGAAAGGCAAACCTACGTTTTTAGCATTTGTAGACTTAGAGAAAGCTTTTGACAATGTTGACTGGAATACTCTCTTTCAAATTCTAAAGGTGGCAGGGGTAAAATACAGGGAGCGAAAGGCTATTTACGATTTGTACAGAAACCAGATGGCAGTTATAAGAGTCGAGGGACATGAAAGGGAAGCAGTGGTTGGGAAGGGAGTGAGACAGGGTTGTAGCCTCTCCCCGATTTTATTCAATCTGTATATTGAGCAAGCAGTAAAGGAAACAAAAGAAAAATTCGGAGTAGGTATTAAAATCCATGTAGAAGAAATAAAAACTTTGAGGTTCGCCGATGACATTGTAATTCTGTCAGAGACAGCAAAAGACTTGGAAGAGCAGTTGAATGGAATGGACAGTGTCTTGAAAGGAGGATATAAGATGAACATCAACAAAAGCAAAACGAGGATAATGGATTGTAGTCGAATTAAGTCGGGTGATGCTGAGGGAATTAGATTAGGAAATGAGACACTTAAAGCAGTAAAGGAGTTTTGCTATTTGGGGAGCAAAATAACTGATGATGGTCGAAGTAGAGAGGATATAAAATGTAGACTGGCAATGGCAAGGAAATCGTTTCTGTAGAAGAGAAATTTGTTAATATTGAGTATAGGTTTAAGTGTCAGGAAATCGTTTCTGAAGGTGTTTGTGTGGATTGTGGCCATGTATGGAAGTGAAACATGGACGATAAATAGTTTGGATAAGAAGAGAATAGAAGCTTTCGAAATGTGGTGCTACAGAAGAATGATGAAGATTAGATGGGTAGATCACATAACTAATGAGGAAGTATTGAATAGGATTGGGGAGAAGAGACGTTTGTGGCACAACTTGACCAGAAGAAGGAATCGGTTGGTAGGACATGTTCTGAGGCATCAAGGGATCACCAATTTAGTACTGGAGGGCAGCGTGGAGGGTAAAAATCGTAGAGGGAGACCAAGAGATGAATACACTAAGCAGAATCAGAAGGATGTAGGTTGCAGTAGGTACTGGGAGATGAAGAACCTTGCACAGGATAGATTAGCATGGAGAGCTGCATGTAAGCAGTCTCAGGACTGAAGACTACAACAACAACAACAACATAAATGATTTAGTAAATGGTAACATTGCTTGTAGCACTGGTAGGGAAAGAAACATAATTCAGTGTTTAATAGAGATACTGGGAGTCGACGACTACTCTTTGTTTTTTGTTTGTTTGTACATTACGTATTTTATATCTGTACAAAATATAAATTGCGTTTTGTAAGTAATATAAATTAGTTGGTCGCATAACTTCTACGCTTTTATGTAACCAAAGCAGTTACTTTTGATGCAAGTACAGCTTACATGCACAAATATAAAAAAAGTATAATTATTGTTGATATTTTGTACTCAATAAAACGTTGTTCATCATGATCAAAGGCAAAAGTTTCCTGTTATCATTGATAAGTGTGAAAGCTGTTTACGAGTAACAGAAACATATTTTATATAATCTCGACGAAGTATTGAGGCGATATCTGATATGTATTCGTTTCACTTTTTTTTTAAATTTACCTTTTATTTCAAGAATTTGCCCCTTCTAGCACTGTATGATAAATCTATATATATTTTTTATTTTTATTACAACATGCCTATGTTTCGCGTAACAAATAGACAATTTCCATATGATACCTGAATTAAACACTGATAATTTAAATTCTTCTATAAATACTGTCTATTTTTAAGTAACAGACAGGAGGACAACTCTGTAGAATGAAAATGTTCTGTAGGTTACACAGGCCTTTATGCACTATGTGATCAAAATTATCTAGACACCTGGCTGAAAATGACTTACAAATTCGTGGCGCTCTCCATCGGTAATGCTGGAATTCAGTACGGTGTTGGCCCAGCCTTAGCCTTGATGACAGCTTCCACTCTCGCAGGCATATGTTCAATCAGGTGCTGGAAGTTTTCTTGGGGAATTAACGCCCATTCTTCACGGAGTCCTGCACTGAGGATAGGTATCGATGTCGATCGGTGAGGCCTCACACGAAGTTGGCGTTCCGAAACATCCCAAAGGTGTTCTATAGGATTTAGGTGAGGATCTGTGCAGAACAGTCCCTTACAGGGATGATATTGTCGTGTAATCACTCCGCCACAGTCCGTGCATTATGAACAGGTGCTCGATCGTGTTGAAAGATGCAATCGCCAACCCGAATTGCTCTTCAACAGTGGGAAGCAAGAAGGTGCTTAAAAATCAATGTAGGCCTGTTCTGTGATAGTGCCACGCAAAATAACAGCCTGCCATCGGATCGCCACATTGTATACCGTGATTCGTCACTCCACACAATGTTTTTCCACTGTTCAATCGACCAATGTTTACGTTCCTTACACAAAGCGAGGCGTCGTTTGGCATTTACCAACGAGATGTGTGGCTTACGAGCAGCCGCTCGACCATGAAATCTAAGTTTTCTCACTTCACGCCTAACTGTCATAGTACTTGCAGTGGATCCTGATCCAGTCTGGAATTCCTGTGTGATGTTCTGTATAGATGTCTTCTTATTACACATTACGAACCTCTTCAACTGTCGGCGGTCTCTGTCAGTCAACAGACGAGGCTGGCCTGTACGCTTTTGTGCTGTACGTGTCCCTTCACGTTTCCGCTTCACTATCACATCGGAAACAGTGTACCTAATGATGTTTATGAGTGTGGAAATCTCGTGTACAGACGTATGACACAAGTGACACGCAATCACCTAACCAAATTCAAAGTCTGTGAATTCTTCAGCGCGCCCTATTCTGCTCCCTCACGATGTCTAATGACTACTGAGGTCGCTGATATGGAGTACCTGGCAGTATGTGCCAGCACAATACACTTAATATGAAAAACGTATGTTTTTGGAGATGTTCGGATAGCTTTGATCACATAGTATATACCCTCACTTAGTTTCTGGATGGTTCACCGCTTCACATTTCTAGAGGAATCTCGTAAGACATCGATCGAATACGCAACAAAGCGATCGAAATGAAGTAACGCCCAATAGGTATGTAACACATTTAACGCACAGAAAACGCAGTTACGATCTTATCTGACCAATTCTACTAGGAAAACTACCTAGCCTATACTCACTTAAGATAGTCTACAGTAGCCTACGGTAGTTTTATAATTCTAATTAAGTGTTAAGATTCCAAATTTGTCTGTTGCTGGCTTACAAGTTAAAATAAATATTGGTCATACTCAACAAATTTCTGTGTTTCTTGCCTTAGTAGAAAAAAATGTAGTGGTACACTTTATAATACCAGTGGTACAATTTAGAGCATCTACTTATAAATTGTAGCACTTTGCACCTATCCATTTATTGCGTTATATCTCCCAAACTGTGAAAAAGCTTGCTTGAAACTTTAGGCATATGTGTTTGAGAGAATGGGCTACAGATTATTGGTATTAAATTTAGATAATGTATGTTATATTTCATTGTGTTTCCTGTCCCACTCATAAATGGAAGGAAGGAAAGGTTATTGCCCATCCGTCTCTGTACGACCCTTAAAATAACTTATCTTGTCCTTACATTCCTTCTGCGAGATATAGGTGTCAGACAGTAGACGCGCCTTGCAGCCAGTATCAAATATTGGTTCTCTAAAGGTTCTCATTAATGTTTCGCTACTCCTGGTACTGCTGTACAACATCAAGACTGACGTATCAGTTTGTGGAGGCTCCGAGGAGATCGAAAGTTTCCGGACTGCATCTGTCATTGTCACAGGGACCCATCACCTGGAGTCATAGCAAGGGGTGTTATCGGGTGCATAACACCATCATCTCTGGTTCGCAATGCCGGTAATTTCGACAACAGGTGCTGATATGAAACTACAGGTGCTACTTCTCTGAAGTGTTAAGGCAGGTGACGTGCCTTCTCTTCGAGGTGTCCGTGCATTATTTTTCCACATGGTAAAACAAGACCCCAATGTTGCCCTACTGTTATGTCCTGCTTCAATACAAAGAATGATCGACTGTTACCCTAGGCAGCATGTTGTCCAGATCTTTCATCCTTTTGAAAACATTCGGTCGTGAGCTGTCACGAGACAGGCACAATACCAGTCGTCAGCCACTATCATTAATTAACTCCGGCACAGAGCTGAAGCAGCGTAGAATGACGTAAAGTATCTGTCATCAAAGGTCAGTTCGAATCGATCCCCAGCCGGACTGAACCATGACTGCAGCCAGAGGGGGACCATTCTGTATACAGAATTCCCAAGCTGTATACTCCCAAAACTGTCTCAAAGAGGAAGATCGCACTGTAGTTCCTTCTTGAAATCGTCGTACGAATGACGAAATGACAGATTTCGAAATAAGTGACCGAGGGATAGAAAAGCAACTGAAATCCCACAACAGAGCAAAAGGCCTCTGGGGCAGACGGGACATCAGTTCCATTCTACTCAGAGTACACTAAAGAACTTGCCCCTCTTCTAGCAGCTCCTCTCTAGAGGAGCGAAGAGTTCTTAATGATTGGAAAAAAGCACAGGCCATTCCCCTTTGCAAGAAGGGTCGTCGGACAGCCGCAAAAAACTATAACGGTATATCGCTGCTGTCGCTCTGTTGTAGAATTTTGGAACATGTTTTATGCTCGCGTATTATGATATTCCTGGAGACCGAATGTCTGCTTTGTAGGAATGAACGTGGGTTCCGAAAACAACGATCGTGTGAAACTCAGCTCGCTCTGTTCGTCCACGAGGCCCAGAAAGCAGTATGTACCGCCGTCCAGGAAGATGCAGTTTTCTCTGACTTCCGGAAGGCTTTCAGTACAGTTCCGCATTGCTGCCTAATGAACAAAACGCGAACGCACGGAATATCAGACCCACGGCGCGACTGGACTGAAGAGTTTCTAGCAAGCAGAACACAGCATGTCATTCTAAACGGAGAGAGGTCTTCAGACGTAAAAGTAGCTTCGAGCGTGTCTCAACAGCGGAGTGTCATAGGACTATTACTTTAACGCTAGAAAATTGTAGCAGAGTGCAAGAAAGCCTGCAGAGGGTTGACGCTTGGTGGAAGGATTGGCTGTTGACACTCAACATAAACAAGTGTAGTGCATTGGAATTCATAGAGAGAAAGATCCTTTACTGTATGACTACACGACTGCAAAACAATCATTGGAAGCAGCTACTCCCTACTGAGTGATTTAAAGTGGAATGACCACACAAAATTAAACAACGGTAAGGCAGATGCCACACTGAGATTCATGGGAAAATTCCTCAGGAAATATAGTCAATCAACAAAGGAAGTAGCGTACAGAGCACTCGTTCGACCAATACTTGAATATTGCTCGTCAGATAGGATCGGTAGAAGAAATAGAAAAGATCCAAAGAAGACCAGCACGTTCCGTTACAAGTTCATTTCGTAAGTGCGAAAACATCACGGAGATGCTAAGTGAACTCCAGCGACAGCCACTGCAAAAGAGGCGCTCTGCGTTATGGTGTGATCTATTTTTAAAATTCCAAGTGTATACATTCCAAGAAAAGCCAACCAATAAATTGCTTCCTCCTGTGCATATCTCGTGAAAAGGCCATGCAGATAAAATTAGAGAGATTCAAGTCCACACGAAGGTTTACGAACAAACGTTCTTCCCGCGAACCCTACACGGCTGGAAAAAGAAAAGGGGGAAGTGACAATCGTGCACAAAGTAACCTTCGTCACACAACGCAAGGTGGCTTGTGGAGTATAGATGTAGAGGGAGATTGCCTAAAAATTCAGCACCATGTTCTTCGTGATATACACTATACGCACAATAAGTAAAATTTCGTGATTTACTATCCTTCCTGGTGTTACAGTTTAGTGGCCACCAGCATACCTGTATGTATATGAAGATCATAACGATCCTTTCTGATGTACACTCGCCGTCCAGGACAACGCACTGGGTTCTATAACTCAAAAATTATCGAAACATTCTCCTATTTGAGAGTCAATTCTGAATGCCCAGACAGTTGTTATCAGTCTGCAGTGTGATACAGTGTCGAGCGTTTTCTGGAAATCTGGGAATACGAAATCTGCTTGTTGGCTTCCATTCATGGCTCAGAGGACGTCGTCTGAAGAAAGGGCGAGCTGTGTCTTACACAAGCGATACTTTCTAAATCCTCTCTGATTTATGGACAGAAAGTTTAGAAAAAAAATGGTTCAAATGGCTCTGGGCACTATGGGACTTCTGAGGTCATCAGTCCCTAGAACTTAGAACTACTTAAACCTAACTAACCTGAGGACATCACATACATCCATGCCGCAGGCAGGATTCGAACCTGCGACCGTAGCAGTGGCACGGTTTCGGACTGAAGCGCCTAGAACCGCTCGGCCACACAAGAAAGACATTCATGGCCACCGATTTACTTCGGAAGAATAGGTGCACGACTGGGTACAATCATGATTTCGTAGGCAACCACAAGCATTTTAACATGAAGGCACTGACCGTCTTGTGTCAGAGTGCGATAAATGTATTAACAGTTGTGGAGATTACTTTTGAAATAATAAAGTGTCTACTCACTTTTTTCATCTGTCTCGTTTTGACTTTACTGGCCCTTATGTCTAGAATTCTGCGCTTTTTAGCGTAACATACATACTAAGACAAAAAAAAAAAGAACGCACGAGATGGGACGGAAATCGGTAGATGTGAAGAAATGGCAATCCAGACAATCACTCCTTGATTCGTGTCGTATGGAGGACGACAGTCACGTTAGTATCCTACCATGTTTTCGGCTTGGAATTTCATTGACTGGATTAGAATTGTCTTCAGTGATGTGTGCCACTTCCAACTGAGTCTCGATGACCAGTGACGACGTGTCTGGAGGCGCCCAAGACAATGGTGGAATACCAATCTGACTGTCGCCCGCAATACGGCACGACAACAAGAGCGATAGTCTGGGGTGTCATTTCGTTTCATTGCAGGACCCCTTTGATTGTCATCTGCGGCATCCTTACAGCCCAGTGGCACGTCGACGATATTCTACTTTCCGTTTTGGTATCCTTCGTGACACGCCATCCGGGGCTTACATTTCACAAGATCACATCCGCCTACACATGGCAAGAGTTTCTGCTGCTTGTCTTCGTGCTTGCCAAACCCTACCTTGGTCAGCAAGACCGCCGGATGTCTCCTGAACTGAGAACGTTCGGAGCATTATGGGCAGGGTCCTCCAACCAGTTATGGATTTCGACGGTTTAACGCTCCAGTTGGGCACAATTTGGCACGATACAAGTCAGGCGAACATCCAACAACTCTGTCAATGAATGTCAAGCCCAATAACTACTTGCGTACGGTCCTGAGGTGGACAACTCGTTATTGACTTACTCAGTTTCTCAAGCTCTTTCTCTTGAATAAATTATCCAATTTTCCGATACTGAAATCATTTGTTTGTCTGTACGTGTACGTCATATCTACTGATTTCCGTCCCACTCGGATAATTCTACATCTACATCCACGTACATACTCCGCAATCCACCATACGGTGCGTGGCGGAGGGTACCTCGTACCACAACTAGCATCTTCTCTCCCTGTTCCACTCCCAAACAGAACGATGGGAAAACGACTGCCTTTATGCCTCTGTACGATCCCTAATCTCTTATCTTATCTTTGTGGTCTTTCCGCGAAATATAAGTTGGCGGCAGTAAAATTGTACTGCAGTCAGCCTCAAATGCTAGTTCTCTAAATTTCCTCAGTAGCGATTCACGAAAAGAACGCCTCTTTTCCTCCAGAGACTCCCACCCGAGCATTTCCGTAACACTCGCGTGATGATCAAACCTACCAGTGACAAATCTAGCAGCTCGCCTCTAAATTGCTTCTATGTCCTCCCTCAATCCGACCTGATAGGGATCCCAAACGCTCGAGCAGTACTCAAGAATAGGTCGTATTAGTGTTTTATAAGCGGTCTCCTTTACAGATGAGCCACATCTTCCTAAAATTCTACCAATGAACCGAAGACGACTATCCGCCTTCCCCACAACTGCCATTACATGCTTGTCCCACTTCATATCACTCTGCAATGTTACGCCCAAATATTTAATCGACGTGACTGTGTCAAGCGCTACACTACTAATGGAGTATTCAAACATTACAGGATTCTTTTTCCTATTCATCTGCATTCATTTACATTTATCTATATTTAGAGTTAGCTGCCATTCTTTACACCAATCACAAATCCTGTCCAAGTCATCTTGTATCCTCCTACAGTCACTCAACGACGACACCTTCCCGTACACCACAGCATCATCAGCAAACAGCCGCACATTGCTATCCACCCTATCCAAAAGATCATTTATGTAGATAGAAAACAACAGCGGACCTACCACACTTCCCTGGGGCACTCCAGATGATAC
This sequence comes from Schistocerca piceifrons, assembly GCF_021461385.2. NCBI lineage: Eukaryota > Metazoa > Arthropoda > Insecta > Orthoptera > Acrididae > Schistocerca > Schistocerca piceifrons. The sequence continues at coordinate 801,834,520 of NC_060149.1, forward strand.
CCTCACCTCCGATGAACACTCATCATCGAGGACAACGTACTAGGTTCTATTACTTAAGAATTTCTTCGTGGTGCGTCGTTTTTTGTCTTAGGGTGTATATTAGCAGTGGTGAATCAGGTTAAGTGCCCACACCCTCTACGCTCGTCTGTGATTGGCTGCGGTCTTATGGCCGTAGAGTCACAAAGGTATGTTTCCGACCTATGGCTACCAGGCAGATTTTGATCATCCGACGCGCCCTACCTCGCATTCTGCATACTAGCGTTTGTGAAAATTGCAACACCGGATATAAACGCCCAAATGAACACAAACTCGGAGGATGTGTAGAGCAGAGTAACAGGAATGAGTGATTAAGACTGCAGAGAGTTAAACGTTCCTTTCGGTGCCTCCGCGCCGTAGAGTTAAATTGCGTTCGCGGTTGCACCCACAATCAACGCACTCCTGTCGATGTGCGGTGTTCGAGGCAAGTAACGCGCTCCGCAGAGTTAATTGGAAAAGTTTACTTGCGAACCCGAATCAGTTCTCTGTGATGCTAAATTAAAAACTAATCTGTCTAAATAAGTGTTGCCAATCTCGCTTTGACTCGTAAGATGCGATTAAACTTCGCCAATATCAATAATTAAAGCTCTTTAGCAATATAACTACTTTCAGGAAGATTCTGAAATCCAGCCGCTGGACTGGAATACGTACTCCCCTGACAGTTTATACACTCCTGGAAATGGAAAAAAGAACACATTGACACCGGTGTGTCAGACCCACCATACTTGCTCCGGACACTGCGAGAGGGCTGTACAAGCAATGATCACACGCACGGTACAGCGGACACACCAGGAACCGCGGTGTTGGCCGTCGAATGGCGCTAGCTGCGCAGCATTTGTGCACCGCCGCCGTCAGTGTCAGCCAGTTTGCCGTGGCATACGGAGCTCCATCGCAGTCTTTAACACTGGTAGCATGCCGCGACAGCGTGGACGTGAACCGTATGTGCAGTTGACGGACTTTGAGCGAGGGCGTATAGTGGGCATGCGGGAGGCCGGGTGGACGTACCGCCGAATTGCTCAACACGTGGGGCGTGAGGTCTCCACAGTACATCGATGTTGTCGCCAGTGGTCGGCGGAAGGTGCACGTGCCCGTCGACCTGGGACCGGACCGCAGCGACGCACGGATGCACGCCAAGACCGTAGGATCCTACGCAGTGCCGTAGGGGACCGCACCGCCACTTCCCAGCAAATTAGGGACACTGTTGCTCCTGGGGTATCGGCGAGGACCATTCGCAACCGTCTCCATGAAGCTGGGCTACGGTCCCGCACACCGTTAGGCCGTCTTCCGCTCACGCCCCAACATCGTGCAGCCCGCCTCCAGTGGTGTCGCGACAGGCGTGAATGGAGGGACGAATGGAGACGTGTCGTCTTCAGCGATGAGAGTCGCTTCTGCCTTGGTGCCAATGATGGTCGTATGCGTGTTTGGCGCCGTGCAGATGAGCGCCACAATCAGGACTGCATACGACCGAGGCACACAGGGCCAACCCCCGGCATCATGGTGTGGGGAGCGATCTCCTACACTGGCCGTACACCACTGGTGATCGTCGAGGGGACACTGAATAGTGCACGGTACATCCAAACCGTCATCGAACCCATCGTTCTACCATTCCTACACTGGCAAGGGAACTTGCTGTTCCAACAGGACAATGCACGTCCGCATGTATCCCGTGCCACCCAACGTGCTCTAGAAGGTGTAAGTCAACTACCCTGGCCAGCAAGATCTCCGGATCTGTCCCCCATTGAGCATGTTTGGGACTGGATGACGCGTCGTCTCACGCGGTCTGCACGTCCAGCACGAACGCTGGTCCAACTGAGGCGCCAGGTGGAAATGGCATGGCAAGCCGTTCCACAGGACTACATCCATCATCTCTACGATCGTCTCCATGGGAGAATAGCAGCCTGCATTGCTGCGAAAGGTGGATATACACTGTACTAGTGCCGACATTGTGCATGCTCTGTTGCCTGTGTCTATGTGTCTGTGGTTCTGTCAGTGTGATCATGTGATGTATCTGACCCCAGGAATGTGTCAATAAAGTTTCCCCTTCCTGGGACAATGAATTCACGGTGTTCTTATTTCAATTTCCAGGAGTGTATATCGCCTCCAACTGGCAGCTAAAAGCTTCCGCAGATACTGCCCTCATAGCAAAAAAAATTTGAAACAAGTTCAAATGATCTTCCAGTTGACGTATGTAAAAGGAAGAAATAACATAGATTAGAGAAACATTTGACGCGCATTTGATGCTTAAAATCATGTAAAGCACGTGAGGTACGCCAAATGTTTCTCTACTCAGTTTTATTTCTTACTTTTAGACAAATCATTTCACAAAACATTTGACCGTTATTTTTTTCAGTTTTTGTCTTTATTTTCAAGTTTTTTTCAGAAAGCATGAAATATCAATATCGATCGATATTCTATAATTATTAAGAGTATATAGATCAAGAGAAGGCAGAGAAGTTTCAAATAATTTTGTAATTTGATATTTATTTTATTTTTCTGACATGAAACAAAGGCCATGGAGGTGGACATTCCTAGCAGAGTTGTAAAAACCTCATCATACATGTGCATCCTTACTTAGGAAACTGACGGTAGTTGGTCAATCAGTGTAAACTCCATAACACGTTTTAAAATCATCGTTTCGTCACGAATGAGTTTATCGCCACACAGTCAGCCGACTTGACATTGACTACTGGCCATTAAAATTGCTACACCAAGAAGAAATGCAGATGATAAACGGGTACTCATTGGACAAATATATTATACTAGAACTAACATGTGATTACATTTTCACGCAATTTGGGTGCATAGATCCTGAGAACTCAGTGCCCGGAACAACCACCTCTAGCCGTAATAACGGCCTTGATACGCCTGGACATTGAGTCAAACAGAGCTTGGATGGCGTGTACAGGTACAGCTGCCCATGCAGCTTCAGCACGATACAACAGTTCATCAAGAGTAGTGACTGGCGTATTGTGACGAGCCAATTGCTCGGCCACCATTGACCAGACGTTTTCAATTGGTGAGAGATCTGGAGAATGTGTTGGCCAGGGCAGCAGTCGAACATTTTCTGTATCCAGAAAGGCCCGTACAGGACCTGCAACATGCGGTCGTGCATTATCCTGCTGAAATGTAGGGTTTCGCAGGGATCGAATGAATGGTAGAGCCACGGGTCGTAACACATCTGAAATGTAACGTCCACTGTTCAAAGTGCCGTCAATGTGAACAAGAGGTGACCGAGACGTGTAACTAATGACACTCCATACCATCACGCCGGGTGATACGCCAGTATGGCAATGACGAATACACGCTTCCAATGTGCGTTCACCGCGATGTCGCCAAACACGAATGCGACCATCATGATGCTGTAAACAGAACCTGGATTCATGAGAAAATATGACGTTTTGCCATTCGTGCACCCAGGTTCGTCGTTGAGTACACCATCGCAGGCACTCCTGTCTGTGATGCAGCGTCAAGGGTAGCCGCAGCTATTGTCTCCGAGCTGATAGTCCATGCTGCTGAAAACGTCGTCGAACTGTTCGTGCAGATGGTTGTTGTCTTGCAAACGTCCCAGTCTGTTGACTCAGGGATCGAGAGGTGGCTGCACGATCCGTTACAGCCATGCGGGTAAGATGCCTGTCGTCTCGACTGCTAGTGATACGAGGCCGTTGGGATCCAGCATGGCGTTCCGTATTACCATCATGAACCCACCGATTCCATATTCTGCTAACAGTCATTGGATCTCGACCAACGCGAGCAGCAATGTCGCGAAACGATAAACCGCAATCGCGATAAGCTACAATCCGACCTTTATCAAAGTCGGAAACGTGATGGTACGCATTTCTCCTCCTTACACGAGGCATCACAACAACGTTTAACCAGGCAACGCCGGTCAACTGCTGTTTGTATATGAGATATCGGTTGGAAACTTTCTTCATGTCAGCACGTTGTAGGTGTCGCCACCGGCGCCAACCTTGTGTGAATGCTCTGAAAAGCTAATCATTTGCATATCACAGCATCTTCTTCCTGTCGGTTAAATTTCGCGTCTGTATCACGTCATCTTCGTGGTGTAGCAATTTTAATGGCCAGTAGTGTAATTGACTCCCTTAGCAGACGACCATCGAAGGTTGGCAACTAACACACAGACCGCGCTCCACAGTTTGGGACACCTTTACATCCTCCGCGCAAAACAGGAAATATGTGATACGACTTAAATCTTCTTTTTTTATATTACTGCAGTTTGTATTGCATAGTATTCGCTAATCCTCTCTCGCTGTAACACATAACCTTTATGAATAATAACAACAGTTTCAAGTAGACACTGAGCGATCCGTAACCGGGCAGAGACACCTACCTTCGCATGTAAGGTGCCATAAATTACGTTAAATTAATACCCAATTGGCTCTTTCTTCGTAGTTCTACTAACAAGGGAAACTCCCGATAGCATCCCTCTCAGATTTTGTAATAAGAGGGGCCAGTGGACAACCCGTCAAATCCAGAACACAGGTCAAGCAAGAAAACAGGAAGGTGTACTGAACTGTGAAATAAAAGCAAAATAGACACAGTGAGCGGTCCAAGGACAAGAAGTGCAATATAGAGCAGCCTGAAACAGCTGTCGTGATTAAGTGGTCCACCTCCCTCGTGCCAATACTTTTTTTCATTCTATGTACGCTCTATTCAAATTTGTGCCTGGGCCGTGACGTAACGTCAGTTTGAAGAGAGAGATGTGAGGAAGGGACCTATAATGACAATAGATTCTGCACAACTATTCTGTTAGCAGCCGAGAGGAAGTGGCTTTCGAATGGGAACCGCAAAATTTTGATGACAAGGCAACAATTCAACCGAATCGTGCTCAGTGAGCAAAAACGAAGCTACGTAGTTTTTTAGGCAGAATACAAGAACACGAAAAGATCATTTGACAGTCAAGGATTCTACATTTAAGCCGGATTTCACATTTCCTAAATCGTTCCCTTATCTATCTAAGATGATGTCTCCTTACCCTTTTCTTCTCCGATCTTGGCTCTGTTTCTTCTTCATCGTTGATGGAATGTAAAATTCTAATCTTTCAATTTTCAGAGGAATATTTGACACGTATGCAAATGCTAATAGTTCACACTTGCACAAAATTGAGACGGGAATCGTGGTCTTACGCAAATTCGGCGCAAAGAATCTTAGCAACTGCTGTTCTCTTGTGAAATAAGATCGTGGTATCAATGAACATTACTTATAGTTCGAGCACAGGAGGACAGACAATGTCCCAGAGCGACATCTAACGCAGCTTGTACCTGATACCACAATAAACAGAAATTCTTATTTTAACTTGCTATAACTTTAGGAGATAATTGAAATTAGCGTTCTTGATTTATAATTTTAATCTGATTATTTGTATCTTATTTAGTAACATACACTGATGGAAAAAATCGCAACACCAACATATTATTAATGTAGAGAAATGACTGGAATACATTTGTGTAGGTAACATGTTTAAGTGATTAACACCCAAGATCACAGGTTTATGTAAGCGCGAGATAAGCCATTGCAAATGTGAAATGCTGGCACATTAATAACTCGTGTAACCACAAGATTGTTGAATGCAAGCATGCAAACGTGCAAGTATTGTGTTGTACAGCTGCCGGATGTCAGTTTGTTGGATGGAGTTCCCTGCTTGTCACACTTGGTCGCTCAACAAATGGACGGTTAACGCTGGTTCAGGATGACGCTGGAGTTGTAGATTGATGATGTTCCATATGTGCTGGATCGGAGACATATCTGGTGATCGAATAGGCCAAAGTAACATGTCGACACTCTGCAGAGCATGTTGGGTTGCAATAGCGTTGTGGGCGAGCGTTATCCTGTTGGAAAAAAACCCCTGTTCGTGAACGGCACTACAACAGGTCGAACCAACAGATTGACGTACAATTTTGCAGTCACAGTGCTTGGGATAACCACTAGAGTGTTCCTGCTGTCATACGAAATCGCACCCCGGACCAAAACTCGATGTGTAGGTCCAGTGTGTCTAGCACGCAGACAGACTGGTTGGGGGCCCTCAACTACCGCCTTCTAATCATTACACGGCCATCACTGGCACTGAGGCAAGAACCATCTTTCATCAGAGAACATACCAGACATCCACCCTGCCCTCCAATGAGCTCTCGCTTGACACCACTGAAGTCGTAAATGGTGGTGATTTGGGGTTATTGGAATGCACGATACAAGGCGTCTGGCTCAGAGCTGACCAACTGGTGCTCAGACCGCTGCTGCAGATGCAGTACGATGCGCCAGAGCCATACGCCGAACACGATGGTCTTCCCTTTCGGTAGTGCCACGTCGCCATACAGGGATTGGTCTTCTTGCGATCGTACATTATCGTGACTACCATTGCCAGAAGTCATGTACGGTAGCTACATTCTTGCCAAGTCTTTCTGCAGGAACATCCAGCTTCTGGTAGCCCTACTACAGGACCCCGTCCAAACTGGGTGACGTGTTGATAATGGCATCTTTGTCACCTTGACTAACATCAACTCACCACGTCCAATCCAAAACGTATCTACATCTACATCCATACTCCACAAGCCACCTGACGGTGTGTGGCGGAGGGTACTTTGAGTACCTCTATCGGTCCTCCCTTCTATTCCAGTCTCGTATTGTTCGTGGAAAGAAAGATTGGCGGTATGCCTCTGTGTGGGCTCTAATCTCTCTGATTTTATCCTCATGGTCTCTTCGCGAGATATACGTAGGAGGGAGCAATATACTGCTTGACTCCTCGGTGAAGGTATGTTCTCGAAACTTCAACAAAAGCCCGTACCGAGCTACTGAGTGTCTCTCCTGCAGAGCTTTCCACTGGAGTTTATCTATCATCTCCGTAACGCTTTCGCGATTACTAAATGATCCTGTGACGAAGCGCGCTGCTCTCCGTTGGATTTTCTCTATCTCCTCTATCAACCCCACCTGGTACGGATCCCACACTGGTGAGCAATATTCAAGCAGTGGGCGAACAAGTGTTCTGTAACCTACTTCCTTTGTTTTCGGGTTGCATTTCATTAGGATTATTCCAATGAATCTCAGTCTGGCATCTGCTTTACCGACGATCAACTTTATATGATCATTCCATTTTAAATCACTCCTAATGCTTACTCCCTGATAAGTTATGGAATTAACTGCTTCCAGTTACTGACCTGCTATATTGTAGTTAATGATATAGGATCTTTCTTTCAATGTATTCGCAGCACATTACACTTGTCTACATTGAGATTCAATTGCCATTCCCTGCACCATGCGTCAATTCGTTGCAGATCCTCCTGCATTTCAGTACAATTTTCCATTGTTACAACCTCTCGATATACTACAGCATCATCCGCAAAAAGCCTCAGTGAACTTCAGATGTTATCCACAAGGTCATTTATGTATATTGTGAATAGCAACGGTCCTACGACACTTCCCTGCGGCACACTGAAATCGCTCTTACTTCGGAAGAATTCTCTCCATTGAGAATGACATGCTGCGTTGTGTTATCTAGGAACTCTTCAGTCCAACCACACGTCCACGACCGTTTCAGCGTGTATTCAAAGCAATCCTGATTTGCGTCCTCATAGTGTTACTATTAGCGCCACACTTACCGAGTGGAGCGAAATTTGAATAGACATCATCTTTCAGATGTAGAAACACGGGTACCAATTTTCGTTTATGTCGTACAACGCTATGGTGCTACGATTTTTTGTCAATGTATTGATAGGTCCTGCATTTTACCTTTCCACGTTGGCCTGCATGAAGTTAAATTTTAATGCATAAACCACCATGAGTGTATGGAATAGGACAACTGCGAGAGATTTGTTATTTCGTATGGAATACGGAGGAAGAAAAACTATGGTGATTCTGTTAAGGTTACAATAGAGGACTCTTTTAGTCGATCATTGGAGTAAACAGGACAGGATAAATTTATAACGGGATAAATTTAGTTGCGGTACTGGCATGACCCAGGTCCCACGAGGTCCTAAATCCTGGCTGTCTGGAAGACGTTGAACAAGGCTATTGATGGTTACATACAAATGTTAACTCACCATTTCAGGTATTTTTCCCCGGGATGTTACAAACCTGGTGACCAAATAAAGGAACGTCATTTAAATCTCCTTTTCGCAAGAAGGAGTGGTATGGTGAGAAGCGAGAGGCAGTGTCACTGAGTGGGAGATAATATTTCGAATTACGTATATACCATATTGATGGAAAATATGTTCAGATATTAACGATAAAGCAGCGCAGTACCAATTTAATTTATGCATTATAGTGTGGGTGGTGTTGCTCGCGATATTAGATTCCGGAACATATGAACAGAGGCTGTGAGTACCTCAAAAATAGACACAGTGCAGGAAGGAAATAATTGATTGAGGTAGCTGTGCACTCAGCTGCTAATTAAATGGCACATCACATGTGAGTGCACTAAATAACGAACTCTTTGAAAAGCCAACACGGCAGGCGGCTAATATGCGGAATGCGATGTGAGTGTCTCTCCAGCCGAAGTGGTCAGTCACGTGCTGCGATAGAAATTGTCCACGTGCATTAATCAAATTTCACGTTCTTCAATCCTTTCGAGTTGCAGGGGAACAGAAACTGCTCATCTAATCAGCGGTTTCAGCTACTTCTTACAGGACTACCATTTTATTCTTCCATGTTCCAGGTGACGTTAACTCATACATAAATTTCAGATAACTGTTTTTTAATCACTTTCATTACCTTTTGGTACAGTTGGATCTGTTATTGAATTATAAATAAAAAAGTTTCAGTACTGACAACAAGTTCCGCTTGGGCTATTATTGGATTCGTTTATCTCACAGTCACGATTTCTGGGAGTGCGTCATTTTCAAATGTTACCTGTGACAATATAAAATTACGCATATCATTTAAATAATGAAAATAATAAAAATTCGTCCTTTACAACTGAATGTTTAGTTTTTTTTACAAAATACAGAATTTTTCTTATCTTCATGATAAACATAAATGAAGTAACAACTGTGGAGGAATGGCTGTAAATATTAACAGCATTGTAATGTACATTGCGATAAAAACCAATATGAAGTGCATCAATAAATGTATACTGTAGGACTATGGGCGTAAGTAAACAGAAAATAATCAAGGTATGTTTGTCAGTAACGCAGAGAGGTGTTTATTAAAGTGGATATTCATGAACAAAGAGTAAGTCTTGACGTATTGTTAGCTATTCGTACGTATGCAAAAAATTATCTTTGTTGACGGAGAGCAGGTTAAGCTGTTCGGTACAGTCAGGTGCACAATTTATTGTATGTCTCGCAATTTAAATCAACTGTGCTAAAATTTCGTGAAAGACGCGGGTGCTGTTGCATGTTTTGCATGAGAATTAATGAAGAGTTTTAATTTTTAGCAGTTACGATTTACGTTCGTAACATTAATCGGTTCCCTTTCTCCTGTATCTCGAACCACGGACCTTGCCGCTGTAGGGCTGCTTACGTACCTCAGTGAAACTTATATCCGTGCCAAAGGTGCAACCACATCGGGAAAAGGAATTAAAGTTTTGGGAGAACAAGCAAAGACTTTAAGGTTTGCCAGTGACGTTGTAATTCTTCCAGAAACAGCAAATGATTTGTAAGGTTACTTGAACGGAATGGATAGTGTCATGATAAGGGATTATAAGACGAAGATTAACAAAAATAAAAGAAGGGTGCTGGAGTGTAATCAAATTAAACAGGCGATGCTGAATTAGGTTAGAATATGAGACATTAAAAGTAGTAGATGACTTTTGCTATTTGGGCGTAAAAAATGGCAATGGCCGCAGTAGAGTGGGTGGTGGGGGGGGGGGGGGGCGATATAAAACGCAGACCGGCAATAACAGGAAAAGCATTTCCGGAAACGAGAAGTATAATATCTGCAACAAATTTATGTGTCAGATCACTTTTCTGAATTTGTTTATATGAAGTGTAGTCACGTACTGATGTGACACACGGACGTTCAACAGTATATATGAAAAGAAAATGGAAGCTTTTTAAATCTGGTGCTACAGAAAAATTCTGAAGGTTAGCCGGGTGCTTAGGATAACTATTGACAACGTACTGAGTAAAATTGGGGAAAGAAGAAACTGAGACACAATTTGACGAAAAGAAGATATCTACTGATAGGACACATCCTTACATAAGAAGGTATTGTCATTGTTATTTTTGGATTCTTCCTTTATTTCTTGGTAGAAAAATTCCATATTTAAGGTTGAATAACGAGTACACTGTTTTTGCTCTAATAGAACAAACACAGTGTACTTGTTATTCAGCCTTAAAAAGGAACTGTCAATTTGGTACGGAAGGGAAGAGTGTGTGTGTGTGTGTGTGTGTGTGTGTGTGTGGGTGGGTTGGTGGGTAGGAGGGTTTGTCAAGGGAGTAGCGTGGGAGGGGAGATAATTGAAGAGGGAGACAAAAGCTTGAAGACCTAAACAGGTTCAGTTGGCTGAAGACTGAAATAGTTATGCAGAGATGAAGTAGTTCTCACAGGATAGACTAATGTGGAGAGGCCGTGCGGTTAAAGGCGCTGCAGTCTGGAACCGCAGGACCGCTACGGTCGCAGGTTCGAATCCTGCCTCGGGTATGTATGTTTGTGATGTCCTTCGGTTAGTTAGGTTTAACTAGTTCTAAGTTCTAGGGGTAATGACCTCAGCAGTTGAGTCCCATAGTGCTCAGAGCCATTTGAACCATTTTTTTTTTTTTAATGTGGAGAGCTGTATTAAACTAGTCTTCGGACTGAAGACAATAACAAGAACAACGACAACAGTAGTCGACGTCACGGGATATAGTAGCAATTTACAAGGGTCAGAAAAAAGGCAATTTAGGCTCTCGGGTTAGTGTGACAGTATTTGTCAAACAAGGTAATATGAGAATGATTTACCGTGCTCCTATGGCCCAATGTATCAGGTGACAATATGTGTGGCTCCACTGCTAACAACCTAGCGGAAACTTGGGCAAGACACAGCACAAACATAAGGGTGAACGATGGGTAAGAGGGAGCGTGAAGCCCGACTGACACAAAGCAGTGGAACTCACCGTTGAAATGGACCAGGAGAAATAGGACACAAGCCTTACTGCGTATGGAACACGCAATCGAAGATAATGGCACCCAGCCTACGCTGAATAAGTTGCGTTGGTAAAAAAGTCTCAGATTTCCACAATAGTTTCGGAATGGTGTTTCTGCTTTTCAGTGATGTATTGCCTTGTACGTTCAGTTGCGTTTTCTCGTATCGGAAAAGAAGCACTCATTCCACGAGGAACAGAGTGAATAACAAGTCATTAGTGGAAGAACCTGCTTGATAACATCAACGATACAGTCTGTCCAGGTTTCATGGCGTTCTTTGAGACCACTAATATCGAGTCTCGGTCGGCAGAAGTAAAGCTGTGAGTACCGGGCGTGAGTCGTGCTTCGGTAGCTCAGTTGGTAGAGCACTTGCCCGCGAAAGGCAAAGGTCCCGAGTTCGAGTCTCGGTCGGGCACACAGTTTTAATCTGCCAGGAAGTTTCATATCAGCGAACACTCCGCTGCAGAGTGAAAATCTCATTCTGGAAACATACCCCAGGCTGTGGCTAAGCCATGTCTCCGCAATATCCTTTCTTTTAGGAGTGCTAGTTCTGCAAGGTTCGCAGGAGAGCTTCTGTAAAGTTTGGAAGGTAGGAGACGAGGTACTGGCAGAAGTAAAGCTGTGAGTACCGGGCGTGAGTCGTGCTTCGGTAGCTCAGTTGGTAGAGCACTTGCCCGCGAAAGGCAAAGGTCCCGAGTTCGAGTCTCGGTCGGGCACACAGTTTTAATCTGCCAGGAAGTTTCATATCAGCGCACACTCCGCTGCAGAGTGAAAATCTCATTCTGGAGGTTTATAACAGCTACCTGAAGAAATCACCTCATGCCTTTTTCGCTTTACCCATCATGTTACATCATGTTTTAATGGCTTGGTTCAAATGGCTCTGAGCACTATGGGACTCAACTTCTGAGGTCATTAGTCCCCTAGAACTTAGAACTAGTTAATCCTAACTAACCTAAGGACATCACATATATCCATGCCCGAGGAAGGATTCGAACCTGTGACCATAGCGGTCTCGCGGTTCTAGACTGCAGCGCCTAGAACCGCACGGCCCCTTCGACCGGCAATGTTTTAATGCTTCGGCATTAATAACAATCGAAGGCTATTCGAAAAGTAGGGAACAGTCGGTCCCGAAATGGAAACCACAATGAAAGTTCGGTGAAGCTTTGCACAGATGTGTTGGGCACTGTCTCTAGTACGCCCGTAGATAGCGTCACGACGCTATTGTCAGTTTTGGGCATACAGTGTGTACTTAAGGATAATTAGAAAACAGTGTCTCCCGCCAAGTACGGGTACATGTTGAGGGATTTCGTCTGATTTGATGTAACCCCACATAACGTAACTGTCATGCTTTTCCTTCTTAGTGACGCTTCTCAGTTGCATACTGCAGAGACGGTAAGAACGCTCCTGCAACGTTTACGGTGGGATGTGTTTGATCACTCGCCATAGACTCAGGTGCGAAAGTCATGGGATATCTCCTAATATCGTGTCGGACCACCTTTTGCCCAGGGTAGTTCAGCAACTCGACGTGGCATAGACTCAAGAAATCGTTGGAAGTCTCCTGCATAAATATTGAGCAATGATGCGTCTATAGCCGTCCATAATTGCGAAAGTGTTGGCAGTGCAGGATTTTGTGTACGAACTGACCTCTCGATTGTGTCCCGTCTCCGGTGATCTGGGCGGCCAGATCATTCGCTCGAACTGTTCAGAATATTCTTCAAAGCAGTCAAGAAAATTGTGCCCCATTTATATGGCGCACTGTCAGCCATAAAAATTCCATCGTTGTTTGGAAATATGACGTGCATGAATGGCTGCAAATGGTCACCAAGTAGCCGAACATAACCATTTCCAGTCAATGATCGTGTCAGTTGGACCAGAGGACCGAGTCATAACACGTAAACACAGCTCATATCATTATGAAGCCACTACCAGCTTGCACACTGCCTTGTTGACAACTTAGGTCATTGGATTCGTGGAACTGCTCCACACTCGAACCCTACCATTAGCTCCCGCGTCGGTCGTCTGCTGCCATAGCCAACCACATTTAGACGCAGTGTCCTAACAGATATGCTGGTCGTACGTCCCACATTGATTTATGTGGTTATTTCACGCTGTGTTGCTTGTCTGTACGCGCTGACAACTCACACATACGCCGCTGCTGCCGGTCGTTAAGTGAAGGCCTTCGGCCGCTGCGTTGTACGTGGTGAGCTGATCAGTGGAAACGCGTCATATGGTCCGACGAGTCAACGTTTTCGTTATTTCCGACATCGGACCGGGTTTACGTCTGGAGAACACCAAAAGAAGCCTACAATCCTGAGTGCTTGATTCTAACGGTTAAGCATGGAGGTGGAAGTGTGACGGTGTGAGCAGCCATATCATGGTATTCTGCTGATCCCATCATTGCTCTCAAAGGCCGTGTTACAGCCAACGATTATGTGAACATTTTAGGTAATCAGATGCACCCCAATGATTCAAATGTTGTTTCCCAACAATGATGCCATATTTCGGGACGTAATGCACCCATCCACACGGCCAGGACAGTACAATCGTGGTATGAGGAGCATGAAACTGAACTGTAGCGTCTTCCCTGGCCAGCACAGTCCCGGTTTTGAACATTATCGAACCTTAGCGGGCGGTATTGGAGTGCAGGCTGCGGAGCAGATTTCCGCCTCCCTCGTCACTACGAGAGTTAGAAGAGGTTGTAATCGAAGAGTGGCATAACATTCCACTGGAGACTATACAATCATTATATGCCAGTATTCCAAGAAGAATCTCAGCTGTATTACGGGCAATAATAAACCATTCCCAAGTAAGTACAGGTGTGCCCGACCGGCTAGCCACGCAGTCTCACGCGCTGCTTCCCGAGCAGGAAGGCGTGCCGGTTCCCGGCACGAATCCGCCCGGCGAATTAGTGTCGAGGTACTGTATGCTGGCCAGCCTGTGGATGGTTTTTAAGGCTGTTTTCCATCTACCTCGACGAATGCGGGCTGGTTCCGCTAATTCCATCTCATTTACACTGCGTGGGCGATTGCTGCACAAACACTGGCTCCACACATGCTTACACCATAATTACTCTACCACGCAAATATTTGGGGTTACAGTCGTCTGGTATGAGAGGTTCCCTGCGAGAGGGGGGGAGGGGGTGGTTCCGCTGGTGGCCGAACCGTACAATAGCCCTGGGTTCGGTGGGGGGGGCACACAATACACAAGTACAGGAGTTCACATTATTTTGCCTATCCCCTGTAAATGCGAGGGAATAGTCACAGTTCAACGAATACCAGGCAGACCTCATATACTGATGAACGGAGACTGTCGAGCATTGACGGGGGAAGTTGGAAAAAAAAGGCCATGACCTCAGTGGAAGGAATCACTTGTGTGTTCCACAGTGCCATCAGCAGTCTGCACAATTACTTTACGTAAGGAGTTAAAATATGGGATACAATGGACAAGCAGCTCTTCATAAGCCACAAATTACTGTAGTCAATGGCAAGTGACACTTGAGGTGGTGTAAAGAGTGACGCCACTGGACAGTAGATGACTGGAAACTAATAATTTGCAATGATGAATGGCGCTATACCCAGTGACAGTCTGATGGAAGGGTTTGGATTTTGGCGAATGTGTGGAAAACGTTACATGCTGTCATGTCTAGTGCCAACACTGAAGTACAGATGAGCTTATGTTATAGTATGAGCGTGTTTTTCGTGGTTACAGTGTAGTCCCCTTATTGCACTTAAGAAAACGCTAAATGTCCAAGGATACGAACACATTTTGCAGCAATGGTTCAAATGGTTCAAATGGCTCTGAGCACTATGGGACTCAACTGCTGAGGTCATTAGTCCCCTAGAACTTAGAACTAGTTAAACCTAACTAACCTAAGGACATCACAAACATCCATGCCCGAGGCAGGATTCGAACCTGCGACCGTAGCGGTCTTGCGGTTCCAGACTGCAGCGCCTTTAACCGCACGGCCACTTCGGCCGGCTTGCAGAAATGTGTGAACTGCGTACAGTAGAGGAACAGTTCGGAGAGCTGATTGTATCAGCTTGACAATGCACTCTGTCATTAAACTGATCTGTGAAGCAATGGTTTGTGAACAAGAATATTCCTAAAATGGACTGGCCTGTCCAGTGTCCTGACCTGAGCCGAGTGGAACACCTTTGGGCTGAGTCAGAAGGTCGACTTCGCTCCAGACCTCAGCGTCAACCTTACTACCCTGTCTGTTTTCGGCTCTTGAGAGAGGTGGGGTGCTATTCCTCCACAAACATTCAGATGCCCCAATGAAAGTGTCCCCAACAAAGTTCAAGCCGTCATAGATGCGAATTGTCGACTCACCGTATATTAATGTCCACTATATGTGTCTGGCTACTTTGCATCCGAAGGAAAATTCAAACTTGCGACTCCCCTTTACGTAGCAGCGACGCTACCACGCGACCACGGAGGTCAGCTACCGAAAAATGTTTCTCAGTATTCTTATCTCGTGGAAATCATTCACAATGGTTTTGTTAACTACCTTTTGGAGAATTAAGTCGATTTTACTTTCACAACCGTCATCTCTCCCCACAGTTACGTTAAACAACGATAATAGTTTCGCAACCACCCCAGATGCTGCTGGACTAATTTCTGTAATAAAGCAGATCTTAACCGTATGAAGAGGTGAACTAGCTACGACTTTTAAAGAACAACAACAAAAGCATAAAAAGCAACTCTATGCGACTGATATAGTCATACACTATGTGATCAAAAACATCCGGACACCCCCAAAAACATAGGGTTTCCGTATTTGGTGCATTGTGCTGCCACCTGCTGCCAAGTACTCCATATCATCGACCTCAGTGGTCATTAGACATCGTGAGAGAGCAGAATGGGGCGCTCCGCGGAATTCACGGACTTCGAACGTGGTCAGGTGACTGAGTGTCACTTGTGTCATACGTCTGCACGCGAGATTTCCACACCCCTAAACATCCCTAGGTCCACTGTTTCCGATGTGACAGTGAAGTGGAAACGTGAGGGGACACGTACATCACAAAAGAATACAGGCCGGCCTCGTCTGTTGACTGACAGAGACCGCCGACGGATGAAGAGGGTCGTAATGAGTAATACGCAGACATTTATCCAGACCATCACATAGGAATTCCAAACTGCGTCAGGATCCACTGCAAGTACTATGATAGGCGGGAGGCGAGAAAACTTAGATTTCATGGTCGAGCGGCTGCTCATAAGCCACACATCACGCCGGTATATGCGAAACGACACCTCGCTTGGTGTAAGGAGCTTAAACATTGGTCGATTGATCAGTGAAAGAACTTTGTGTGGAGTGACGAATCACGGTACACAATGTGGCGATCCGATGGCAGGGCATGGGTATGGCGAATGCCTAGTGAAGGTCATGTGCCAGCGTGTGTAGTGCCAACAGTAAAATGCGGAGGCGGTGATTCCTGTAATGGATTGGCCTGCACAGAGTCCTGACCTGAGTCCTATAAAACACTTTTGGAATGTTTTGGAATGCCGATTTCATGCCAGGCCTCGCTGACCGACATCGATACCTCTCCTCCGGGCAGCACTCCGTGAAGAATGGGCTGCCATTCCCCAAGAAACCTTCCAGCACCTGATTGAACGTATGCCTGCGAGATTGGAAGCTGTCATCAAGGCTAAGGGTGTACCAACATCATATGGAATTCAAGCATTACCGATGGAGGGCGCCACGTACTTGTAAGTCATTTTCAGCCAGGTGTCCGGATACTTTTGATCACATAGTGTATCTAATACTGCAGCGTACAATCGCGGAGTTCAGTTTAAATCCATAATGGCTTAAGAGTAATGAACTGTAATGCATGGCGACGGCAATGCAGCTTGAAAGTTGCGCAACTTGATGAGACGTACACAGACGGGTAGAGGAGAGATATAGCTGTATAGCAGGTATGTAATAGCGGACGTGACCGAAGCGGTAAATCATTATTGCAGAGACTGGACAACGGAGTCTTACCGTTTCTCTTGCCGTAGCGACTTCCGAGTGCGAACGACTCGGGCTGAGCGACGGCTTGGACGCCTCCCGTCAGCTGGCGCCCACCTGCACCCAAACCACACACACCATTACGAAGCACATTCCATGCCGCACAGCACCATCAGAGCTGAGTTCCGCTGCCATTCTCCTTACATGTATTGCGTTGGTATAAACCTAATTATAAGTTCCGCGTTCTGTATCACAGTTTTATTAGAATGTACCAGTAGCAAAAATTTGTCAGCCTACCACGGACCAAACGTCCACCCATATCACTGTCCATATCGTACTGTTGAACATAGGAAGTATGTAAGAATGTCGTACTTTAAACTCTCTGTGGGCAAATGACGTTAAGAACTCCAGGTAGACAATGGATTACACAAATTATTTGAAATGTGCTACTCACGGAAAACGATATAATCAAAACTAAAACAATTATAGGGGAACTCGGGGTAGAACGGGATAGCGGTGCACACTGGGAAATTGCTCTTTTCTAGACTGGACAGTGTTGCAACCTGTTGTATGGGCATGTAACTATTTCTCCGAATGGAAGGGAAGTGAGGGCAGCCATTTTGATTTAGTTTGAAGTGCGAGATCTAAGTGAGTTGTTGTCCGTCACGTTACCGCTTGCGTTGTTCTAACGTTTGGTGAATTTCAACGCCAGGTAAGTTGTTAATTGTTAATTGTATACCATAAAATGACACATTCCCTTAAAGTGCATGGCATTTGTTATACTTTAGTTATTTAATGCGTTTAAATACGTCAGTTATTACACTCCATAAAAGTTGTTAATCTCAAAAGTGCTCTTAGGGCGGAACGGGACGGGGCAGAATGGGATAGTGTCCCGTTCTGCCCTGTCATATTTTGATGCAAGTAGAAATCAAACCGAGCCTGGATGTTCATCTATGCCAGACTCTCCCAACCAGTTATGTTCGCCGAACAACTCAGCTTTCCAGATATCGCCCAAGGCTGTCATTCCAGTCCCACTAATCTATCAAAATACTCGACGGACTACAAGAACGAAAAGGAAAAGCCGTCGTATTAACAGATTCTCCTTATAAGAAGGAACTGCAGAATGCTTTCGCACGTAAAGTAGGCCTACAGAAAGGAGGAGGGTGCACAAATATAAACAATGTCAGGACAGAGACGTCAGGTGCAATGCAACTTAAGGCAAAAATATCAAACTGTATACCCAAAAAAACCAAAACAGAGGACATCAAAGACCTTAAGAAAAATAAAAGGAAGAAGATGATGGAGAAGAGAGAATCAGAGAGAGAGAGGATGCCGAGTGTCTCTACTGTGGGGACTTCGTTTCTAATGAGGGCTGTGTCGCATGCCAGAGTGGGCACACAATTCATGTGCTGGCATAGACAGTGAAGATGAAGAGGAAATACTGATTTGTGACTACTGTCGAAAGGACTAGTAGTTAGTGGTTTGGTGGTTATTAAGCATTCTCCATTTTTCAGAATGTCATTAAAATATTTTCTTATTTTGAAGAATGACTTTTTAATTGTTTAAATTACACATTCATTAGTCTGTATTGCCTGTTATACAACATTTTGTCATAGTTTAATACGATATTCGTAATTCAAATTCAACGTTTATGCAATAATTTAACAAAATACCCTTCTACCATTCTGCCCCGTGGGTGGGGCGGAACGGGAAATGTGCAAGACTTTTATTGCAAAATTGTAAAAAATGCTAAATGTGTTGTTTTAAGTGATTTTAAAATAAGGTACATTAGGTTACACTACAAGGTGTTTTTTTATCACTTTAAGAAGTGTTTCCCTGTGTTCCCTTATTTTAAATAAATTGTTAAACATTAAGTATCCCGTTCCGCCCCGAGTTCCCTTATACACTGACGGAAAAAAAATCACCACACCAAAAAATAATTAATACAGAGTGATAGAGTGATAATATTTCGGGAATATATTTGCCTAGATAGTATGTTCAAGTGATTAACATTGCAAGATCACATATTAGCGCAAGCGTGAGATAAGCCATTGCAAAAGTGAAATGCTCGTTCGTCAATAATCAGTGTAACCACTACAATGTCGAATGCAAGCATGGAAACGTGCATGCATTTTGTTGTACAGGTGCCTAATGTCAGTTTGTGGGATGGATTTCCATGCCTGTTGCACTCGGTACGTCAGTACAGGGACGGTTAAAGCTGTCTGCGGATGACGCTGGAATTGTCGCATCTGATGACGTCTCACATGTGCTCGATTGGAGACAGATTTCGTGATTGAGCAGGCCAAGGCAACATGTCGACACTCTATAGAGCATGTTGGGTTACAACAGCAATATGTGTGCGATATTTGTCTTGTTACAAAACACCCCTGGAACGCTGTTCATGAATGGTAGCACAACAGGTCGATCACCAGATTGTCGTACCATTTTGCAGTCACAGTGCGTGGGACAGCCATGGGAGCGCTCCTGCTGTCATACGAATTCGCATCCCAGACCGTAACTCGATGTGTGGGTCCAGTGTGTCTATCACGCAGACAGGTTAGTTGTAGGTTCTCAGGTGGCTTCCTTCCTACGGCCATCAGTGGCACCGAGACAGAAATACTTTTCATCAGAAAACGCTACAGACCTCCACTCTGCCCTCCAATGAGCTCTCGCTTCACTCCACTGCAGTCCCGAATGATGATGGTTTGGGGTTAATGGAATGCACGATACCGGGCGTCTGTCTCGGAGCTGTCCTTGAGGTAACCGATTTGTAACAGTTTGTTGTGTCACTGTGGTGCCAACTGGTGCTCAGACCGCTACTGCAGATGCAGTACGGCCGGCCGCGGTGGTCTCGCGGTTCTAGGCGCGCAGTCCGGAACCGTGCGACTGCTACGGTCGCAGGTTCGAATCCTGCCTCGGGCATGGATGTGTGTGATGTCCTTAGGTTAGTTTTTAAGTAGTTCTAAGTTCTAGGGGACTGATGACCACAGCTGTTAAGTCCCATAGTGCTCAGAGCCATTCGAACCATTCGATGCAGTACGATGCGCCAGAGCCATACGCCGAACACGATGGTCTTCCCTTTCGGTAGTGCCACGCGGCCGTCTAGAGTCCAGTCTTCTTGCGACCGTACATTCTTGTGACCGCCAGTGCCAGAAATCATGTACTGTCGCTACATTCCTGATAAGTCTTTCTGCAGTACAGCAAATGGAGCATCGAGATTCTTGTAGCGCCGTTAATAATGCCGTTGATAATGGCATCTTTGTGACTTAAAAGGAATTCATGACCAACATCAACTCTCCACGTTCAATCCAAAAGATATCTAACGCATATTACCATTTCAGCGTGTGTTTAAAGCAGACCTGATTTGCATAGTGGCGCTGCTAACGCCACTCTTACGCGACTGGTACGAAATTTGAATACACATCATCTTTCAGATGTAGAAACACGCCTACCAACTTTCGTTAATGTCGCACAACTCCTGTTACAATTTTTCTGTCACTGTATTTATTTATAAAAGTCATTGTACGTATGTAAGTATGAATGTACGTTGCACATTTCCTAAATCACAGTAACGATATCAGTCAAACTTGATAAACGTATCACTTGCAATATGTAAAGAAGCACTGTTGGGGTAAAAGGACATACTTCTTGTAGAGGTAGGGGTGAAAAAATGGGTGAAAAAAAGAGTAATACAGAAGCGTAACCCAGGAAGTGTGGAGCGATTTCTAACAAATTCCATATACACACATCAAAAAATGTTTTGCATCGCCTTGGTTCCCAGAACTCCTGAAGATAGACGTTGACAGTGAATACTGTATCACAGACACAGTTCCTTTGACTGTTCAGAGATGTCACTAAATCCGCCCAGAGATTTAAACAACAATGCACGAGCAGCGCCTATTAGACGGAGGGGGTCCGACAGCCGATCAGTTCCAGTCATTCCACCAGGAAGGAGGTACACGGCTCGTGTTGTCTGTAGTTCAACCATGCCTAGTCCGTCAATACCGCGGTTCGATCACGTCCGCATTGTTACTTTGTGCTAGGAAGGGCTTTGAACAGGGGAAGTGTCCAGTCGCCTCGGAGTGAACCATAGCGACGTTGTTCGGACGTGGAGGAGATACAGAGAGACAGGAACTGTCGATGACATGCTTCGCTCAGGCCACCCAAGGGCTACTACTGCAGTGGATGACCGCTACCTACGGGTTATGGCTCGGAGGAACCCTGACAGCAACGCTACGATTTGAATAATGCTTTTTGTGCAGACACAGGACTTCGTGTTACGACTCAAACTGCGCGCAATAGGCTGCATGATGCGCAACTTCACTCCCGACGTCCATGGCGAGGTGCATTTTTGCAACCGCGATACAATGCAGCGCGGTACAGTGGGGCCCAACGACATGCCGAATGGACCGCTCAGGATTGGCGTCACATTCTCTTCACCGATGATTGTCGCGTATGCCTTCAACCAGACAATCGTCGGAGACGTGTTAGGAGGCAACCCGGTCAGGCTGAACGCCTTATACACGCTGTCCATGGACTGCAGCAAGCTGGAGGTTCCATGTTGTTTTGGGGTGGCATAATTTGGGCCACGTACGCCGCTGGTGGTTATGGAAGGCACCGTAACGGCTGTACGATACGTGAATGCCATCCTCCAGCCGATAGTGCAACCATATCGGCAGCATATTGGCGAGGCATTCGTCTTCATGGATAACAATTCGCGATCACATTGTGCACTTCTTGTGAATGGCTGCCTTGAGGATAACGACATCGCTCGACTAGAGTGACCAGCATGTTCTCCAGACATGAACCCTATCTAACATGCCTGGGGTAGATTGAAAATGGCTGTTTAAGGACGACGTGACCCACCAACCACTCTGAGGGATCTACGCCGAATCGCCGTTGAGGAGTGGGACAATCTGGACCATCAGTGTCTTGATGAACTTGTGGATAGTATGCCACGACGAATACAGGCATGCATCAACGCAAGAGGACGTGCTACTGGGTATTAGAGGTACCGGTGTGTGCAGAAATCTGGGCCACCAGCTCTGAAGGTCTCGCTTTATGGTGGTACAACATGCAATGTGTGGTTTTCATGAGCGATAAAAAGGGCAGAAATGATGTTTATGTTGATCTCTATTCCAATTTGCTGTACAGGTTCCGGAACTCTCGGAACCGAGGTGATGCAAGACTTTTTTTTGAGGTATGTATAACTTTACACTGAAATGAATACCCCTAGCAGCACACATGCGTTGATATAAGTCAACGGGGACAGTTGAAAATGTGTGCCCCGACCGGGACTCGAACCCGGAATCTCTTGCTTACAGCCGGCCGGTGTGGCCAAGCGGTTCTCGGCGCTTCAGTCTGGAACCGTGCGACCGCTACGGTCGCAGGTTCGAATCCTGCCTCGGGCATGGATGTGTGTGATGTCCGTAGGTTAGTTAGGTTTAAGTAGTTCTAAGTTCTAAGGGACTGATGACCTCAGATGTTTAGTCCCATAGTGCTAAGAGCCATTTGAACCATTCTTGCCTACATGGCAAACGCTCTATCCATGTGAGTCACCGAGGACACAGAGGTTTGTGCGACTGCAGGGACTTATCTCTGGCACGTCTCCAGTGAGACCCACATTGCCACATTGACAACTTATTGTTCCGCACTATATTCATAGTGCCCCTGCCCATTATACCCATTACTCGCGACTTTACCGCCGATTCCCGTAAGAGTTCAGGCACTGTTTGTGCATTCGCACAGAAGAAGATGGTCAAATGGCCGGTGAGCCTTAATTATATATATATATATATATATATATATATATATATATATATATATATATATATATATATAACTTATTATTTCTATTATTTGTATAAATATAAGGGGATATAAGCTTCCGTTTGAGGGCGTTGCTGCAGCGTATATGCAGCGTAGCGTGACTCCGTTGCGGGTATATAAGCACCAGCATGCTGACACGGGATTAGTGTGGCATATATCTATCTGTGTGTGTGTGTGTGTGTGTGTGAATGCAGTATGTACTGTATATTATATTAGAAATTAGCTGTAGTGTTGCAGTGTACTGAATTAATACCTTCTTTGTGCTTTGTAAAGTTTAGAAGAAAGCTTTTTCAATCAACAAAATTATACATAAATGTCATTTTAGAAAACAAAAATCTATTATGATGAAAAACCTTTGTATCTGACGTACGGATAAATACCGCAGGTGTTTCTAATTTGCAAAAAATAAAATTTTGTTACCTTCAAAAATTATGTTGAAATCCAGTAATGTTTATGAGAGTTTGAATCTTCCCTGAAAACAAATTATCCAGTGAGCTTGACTGATACTGCGCCAGGAGATTAAACAACTTCAAAGCATAGCTGCATATTGCCAACAGCTTTGCCGCAGTGGTAACACCGTTTCCCGTCAGAGCACCGAAGTTAAGCGTTGTCGGGCGTGGCTAGCACATTGGCAATCAGAGTGTATTCAGCCCCTTGTTAGGCCAATTGAGGAGCTACTTGATTGAGAAGTGCGGTTTGGGTCACTAAAGCTCACAGCGAGCGGGAGGGCGGTGTGCTGACCACATGCCCCTCCATATCCGCATCCAGTGACGACACGGAGGTCGGTCGGTATCGTTGTGCCTTCCGAGGCCTGATTGGATGGAGGGAGATATCTGTATACTGCCACGTAAGCAGAGTGCCACTTGAAAGTTCTCCATCGATTAGAACGATTAGAAACACTGTCTGTTTATTTGTATATTCAACTAGCCTTTACCCGCTCGCATATCAGTAGTATTATTATGATGAATAAATATCGGAGAAGCACAGCTCGCGATGAGTGCCTCCTCTGCTGCTCCATCGCACGAAGTCGGCTGTTGTAAGTTTAACGTTTTTCTGTCTGCCATCACAGCTCTAGTAAGAATACATTTATTTCAGTGCAGTTTTTTTATATATTTGAATGCCAATGTAGTCAGAATAGTCGCACATGTGATTGATGGAAGTTTGTTCTGCCGTTTAAAGGTAATCTGTTACATAAATTAAAGAGTTTTCTAGCCGCAACCCGCTGCCTAATAAATATATGCTACATAACTGGGTGTCATACTGAAACATAGATCTCAAAAATATCTACAAAATTCAGCGAGAACTTATGTTCATCTCTGACGGTTCACCCACAATCACCATTTTTCTCATTCGGATTCGCTACGTCAGGCCTAATGAAAAACAAAATCAATGATTATGAGTGTACCGCAAAAAATAAGCATATGCTCTCGTGGAATTTTGTGTAGATACACTCCTGGAAATTGAAATAAGAACACCGTGAATTCATTGTCCCAGGAAGGGGAAACTTTATTGACACATTCCTGGGGTCAGATACATCACATGATCACACTGACAGAACCACAGGCACATAGACACAGGCAACAGAGCATGCACAATGTCGGCACTAGTACAGTGTATATCCACCTCTCGCAGCAATGCAGGCTGCTATTCTCCCATGGAGACGATCGTAGATATGCTGGATGTAGTCCTGTGGAACGGCTTGCCATGCCATTTCCACCTGGCGCCTCAGTTGGACCAGCGTTCGTGCTGGACGTGCAGACCGTGTGAGACGACGCTTCATCCAGTCCCAAACATGCTCAATGGGGGACAGATCCGGAGATCTTGCTGGCCAGGGTAGTTGACTTACACCTTCTAGAGCACGTTGGGTGGCACGGGATACATGCGGACGTGCATTGTCCTGTTGGAACAGCAAGTTCCCTTGCCGGTCTAGGAATGGTAGAACGATGGGTTCGATGACGGTTTGGATGTACCGTGCACTATTCAGTGTCCCCTCGACGATCACCAGTGGTGTACGGCCAGTGTAGGAGATCGCTCCCCACACCATGATGCCGGGTGTTGGCCCTGTGTGCCTCGGTCGTATGCAGTCCTGATTGTGGCGCTCACCTGCACGGCGCCAAACACGCATACGACCATCATTGGCACCAAGGCAGAAGCGACTCTCATCGCTGAAGACGACACGTCTCCATTCGTCCCTCCATTCACGCCTGTCGCGACACCACTGGAGGCGGGCTGCACGATGTTGGGGCGTAAGCGGAAGACGGCCTAACGGTGTGCGGGACCGTAGCCCAGCTTCATGGAGACGGTTGCGAATGGTCCTCGCCGATACCCCAGGAGCAACAGTGTCCCTAATTTGCTGGGAAGTGGCGGTGCGGTCCCCTACGGCACTGCGTAGGATCCTACGGTCTTGGCGTGCATCCGTGCGTCGCTGCGGTCCGGTCCCAGGTCGACGGGCACGTGCACCTTCCGCCGACCACTGGCGACAACATCGATGTACTGTGGAGACCTCACGCCCCACGTGTTGAGCAATTCGGCGGTACGTCCACCCGGCCTCCCGCATGCCCACTATACGCCCTCGCTCAAAGTCCGTCAACTGCACATATGGTTCACGTCCACGCTGTCGCGGCATGCTACCAGTGTTAAAGACTGCGGTGGAGCTCCGTATGCCACGGCAAACTGGCTGTCACTGACGGCGGCGGTGCACAAATGCTGCGCAGCTAGCGCCATTCGACGGCCAACACCGCGGTTCCTGGTGTGTCCGCTGTGCCGTGCGTGTGATCATTGCTTGTACAGCCCTCTCGCAGTGTCCGGAGCAAGTATGGTGGGTCTGACACACCGGTGTCAATGTGTTCTTTTTTCCATTTCCAGGAGTGTATTTTTGAAATCTGCAATTTAATACTTTCCAGTTTGACGTAGCTCTTATTGCCAGCGCAACTTATTGCAAAAGAGTAGATTGCCAACAAACTTTTTGCTGCTTTGATTCACTATTATCGACTACTATCGGCTCTACGTATTCGTTTAATGTTTTTAAGTAGCTCACCTTCTTTCTGAGGGTTCAGGCTATCTCTATACCAAATTCCATCAAATTCTATTCAGTTGTCCAGCCTTAAAAAGGTGACACACAGAGTTACTTCCGCGGTTGTAATATTGGTACCTTACTGATTACTACAACGTATCGAATTTTTCTCTCAACAACATATAGATATTTTGTGGAGATCCAACTGCATATTACTGCAAATTTTACTAGATATAATTTGGTCACAGACAAGTGCATCATCTGCGCAAAGTATGAGACTGAAATTAAGGTCTTCTGCTAAGTCAGTAATACGGAACAATCTACAGCGCTATTACATTCCTTTGGGGCACATCAGATATTACTCAGTGTGTGTAGACTCTCCAACAGGATAACGCGCTGCGTACGAAATTGTCAGGATGTTTTGGATCCGGTCATTAACTTTGTCAGATATCGAGCTTTTCGTAAGTGACTGTCTACAGCTGTTAGATAATTTTAAAAAAAAAGCATTTTTGTGCCAAAAGCTGTACAATTGCATATTTATTCTCTACCGGTTTTGAATGTTACCATCATCTTCACAGGAGAAAAACAGTGTAGATCAATGGATCGAACATACATTTTCATCATATATGAGCCAACAAAATGTAAAAGATATATAATTGTCAAATAGTCTGTCTTAACACAGATATAAACGGGCTGTGCCTATATGCACACAAAGCGCCGTCAACTAATGCGAACTGATTGCTACACAGGCAGCTGAAGGAATGAGAGATATTTGAATGGAACCGTCTTAGGTAAAGGCACGTCAGTGTTGCTGTGAATTCCCATCAGCGACCCTGTGTGTGAACGATCAGTTGGATACACTAGGGGTTCTCAAACAATTTTCGAAGCGCCCCCCCCCTTCTGAAACACAAATCCCCCATTTGTCTTTCCTTCCTCAGCACTTCACATGCCTGCCACAAAAACTGCCCACGCTGCTCACTTCTGTCTAATCATTGCAACTGTCAATTATTTATTTATTTATTGCTTATTTAGCCTGACAAGGTTAGGGCCTTAAGGTCTTCTCTTACATCTGACCAGGGACAACACATACAAAAAAATATTACATAATGCTCACAATATTAATAATTTGCAATATTAATGAAAATTATAATTAGTAATACTAATAATAATAATAATAATAATAATAATAATAATAACCTCAATAATGAAGATAAAATAATGGAGGAATTAAGAATCTTTTACTTAGTTGTTACATAACAACACAATAATAATAATTTGCATCATTAACAAAATTAATAATTTGCAATACCAATAATAGTAATAATAGTAACACTAATAGTAATAATAAAATAATGGAGGCATTAAGAATGATATTGATTAGATTAGCATTTTTGAAGTGAAGGAACTGATAATGAAAGAGGGAAGGACTGAAATGAAAGTGATAATGGCTTTTAGGAAAGAAGATAATTTCAATAGAAAACTCTGTAGACAAGAGGAGATAAAACTGGTGGGGAGGCAAGTTCCAGGATGGTTCCTTTGAAAGGGCATGGCCAACTTCCTTCCCCATCCTCCCCTAATACAATGGGACTGATGACCACACAGTTTGGTCCCCTCCCCCAAATCAACCAATGAACCAACCAACAAACCAAACAACCATAATCAAGTACAGGAAATATTAGTGACTCTACAAGTTTCTTTTTTAGCTTGAGAGGAAATACTTCTTTATATTTTTTTACTGAACGAAGCGATGCTGACACCTTCTTACATACTGCAGCTATGTGTTCAGTCCAGACTAAGTGCTGGCCCACAGTTATCCCCAAATTCCTTGCACAAGAAGAAAAGGTTTCTTTCAGTGCTTTTTAGGATTAAGAATGGAAGAGATTCTCTGAACTGAGGAGTAATAAATCTTTTGTGAGCGACTTAGATAACAATAAAAATAATTAGTTGAACATATGAGAGTCAAAGATTTTTAAAAATTATCACAAATTTGTAATATTAAAAAACGATGGAAGTTAATAATCACAACTAGTTTATAAATAACCACAGCTGTGTGTGCAGTTATTTGAACTGAACAAGTATGTGTATTCTACTACGTATGGATTTCTTTATAAATTAGTTCCCAAAGTAGTTAGTTAAAGTTTAACTGTTCCATCTATATTTCTTTTAATCCATTTGGAATATTTTAATATTTGAAAGATCAGGATGTACGAATGATGACAGAACATAGGCAACATTTAAATACCAATTTAAAAACTGTTATATCGAAACTGATCATTCAGAAAGAAAATAAACAAGAGTAAAAATACACACGGTTCAAAAGTGTGGAATTTTCTAATGTCTGCACTTTTAGTGTGATGTGTGTGCTCGAATTTCTGAAGAAAGCAGACCCAATCTTGGTTGGATCTTTGAGACAGTAACTTGCAGTTTCCCTTCCAGCTGCTGTTGAAACTATGTTTGTGCTCAGATGACAGTTTTGTCCGGCTGGAAACCCGACAAAAATTTGATATACTAATACGCTAGGAAAGTCTACATAGTCACGTGTTTCATCCTGATTAATGCCTTTACAGGAAGTGATGACTCATATAAGTACGTTGATGCAAAGGATAATAACACATCCACTGCCCTCCTTGTTAAATTGGGATGTTCATTTTGAGGCTGCACTCAAAAATTTTCAAAAGTCTTCGATTTAAATTCGTTTCGAAGTGTTCTGTCGCCTGAGAGTTCTGTTAGTTCCACCTGTTCTACTGTTGGCAAGTGGTCTGTTATGATCCATCAAATATATCCATGGATTGTTGAAGAAGGCTGCCACAATCTACTATGCCAATTCCAATAATTTTACCTACATCTGTCTCATGTTCCTTCATGAAATCATTGAGTAGAAATAATTTGTAGGTTCAGACTCATTATACTCTAAGAAAAAAATTACACAAATCGATATATATGTATATAATAAAAAGTAATAATATTTAATGAATGTGGTTCTAGGAACAGATCACGCTCAAAAGAAATATTTAATCTCAAGTCAGTAATTCGCCACAGATTATTTAATTCAAAGGACATTGAGTAACATTTCTTGATTTGAAAATGGCTTTTGAGTCTGTTGACAAAGAAACTATAATAATTCGAGAATTTAGCGTAAATTTTAAACTGGCAAACCGAATCTGTGAAACACTTACAGATGCTGTCTGAAAGTAAAATTTATGGGGGGAATTTCACAGCCTTTCAAAATAAAAAGAGATGAACGACAAGGTGATGGCCCATCCCCAGTTGTTTTTAATAGTGTGTTAGAGAAAACAGTGAGAAATTAGAATGAAAAACTTATTGAACTCAACATTTCACCTATAAGGTAAGGAAGAGAAAGCAAAAAGATCGAAATCGACTGTCTTGCATTTACAGGTGATTTTCCTATATTTTCCGAAAATGTGGTATCTGCTATAACAAATAAATTTGCTGGAAGAAATAGCCAGCAGAATTGGCTTAAGAATTTCTGCAGAATAAACAAAATTTTTAACAAACGTTAAGGTTTCCTCAAAACTTTTGAAAACAAATATTGGTCCAATAGAAAGGGTAAAAAACTTCAAATATCAAGGAGAAATAATCCAAGGTAATTCTTTGGAAAAATCTTCAATAGATGAAAGGTTGCATGAAATGGGGGAGCATATGGTATCACCAAAAACCTTTACAATAAAATGTGCCTCGAAATCCAAAAATAAGGCATTACAACACAATAGTGAAGCCAGAATACAAATGTGGAAGCGAATGCCTGGCATTAAATCATAATTTAGATAAACTAAAAGTACTAGAAAGGCGAATTATAAAGAAAATATTAGAACCACAAAACACAGTAAGGCTGGAAATTATGAAGTAATTCTGAAATATACCAAAATATGGAAAATATTTCAAACATAATGAGAAAAAGAAGACTCATGTTTTTTGGACATTTATTTTGAATGCAAGACAGTAGACTAACTAAGAAGATTTTCGAATACCTGTGGTGTAAGGAGTTCACAACAAGCTGGGTCAATGAATTAAAAAAAGATTTAGTAAGAAGGAATGCAAAAACAGTAGATATAAACAACAGAGAAGCCTTTCTCAAAAAAGTATTGAAAATAGAAAGATTCGAAAGCAGGGTAGCTAAAAAGACTGGTTCAAAATGGTCTGAAGAGAGAAAGAAGATACATAGTAAACAGATGAAAGCATACTGGAATACAATAAAGAGCAAAGAATGAAAAACTGAAAATGAATGTGGTCCTCAGATGTCCTATTCAAAGTAAAAAGAAAAGAAAAAAATTATATTTCTGTTAAACTGAAAATTCCAAATCATGAAATTCAGTATTATTGTTTTCCTTTTTTCTTAAACCATTATATCTGAATTTAACCTTTTCATCTTCAAAAAATTAATTATTAATTTCAAATATCTCTCTGCAAAAGCTCCATACAAATTCTGTTTCCATATCTGGTATTAAAATATTCACATCCAGTATGTATGTAAAATCTGATTTGTTTCCTGTAGACAAAAATGCAGGTAAAGTTACAAAATATAAAAATGTTGGTCTTGATACTGATTAAAAACCTGAAAATTTGAAATGTCTATAATGGTTGATAACAGTCCAAAAACTCAGACCAAAATAATGTATCTATTAATGTTTAATCATTTGACAAAACATATCAAGTGTATCTATTAAACGCTATGAAATGTAAGAAATAGAAACATATAAATTTGCTTTATTTGAAAAATGGTGGAAATTAGCACCATTGTTATATTAAAAATTTATCTAGGCTTGTTTCAAGTCAAATTACAAAACATGAAGAATTAAAGTTTGTTTGTGATATGTGTTTACTCTACTTCAACGGTAAGGAAAAATTAAATGGTCACATGTCAGTTTGCTTAGTTAACAAACCATTAAAAGCAGATTTACTAGAGAAAGATTCTTCTGCAAGCTTTAAAAATTATCATTATACATAGAAAGTTATATTCATTAGTTATGCCAAGTTTGAAAGTTTGCTATTAAAAACGCCTAATTATCAACAAAATTCAAATATAATAAAAATATAAAATTAATTAAAAACATCCTGTATTAATAGAGTTCAGCATTTTACTGACTTCCGGTTGTACTGTTTTAGAAGCCAATGCTCCCCTGTGTATCATGCAGTTTGTGAATTTTACAGAATTAGAAACAGCACACACTCTTGCCATGAGCCCCCTTTGAGTTCCAGTAAATGCCTTCGCCCTATCTGTAATATGCCAACACAGTTTGTTGCTGACAGATTTTTACAAACAGAAAACGAATTTACAAGAATAAAAATATCTTCTCCTGTACTCGCCCCTTCCACAGATTTAAAAAAAATAGCTGGTCCAGCCGGTCTTCGTGAATTTCATTTTCGTAACACTACCATTTAAAAACATGAAGCTGGAAAAGATTTCCGATATCAGTACTGTCACCAAGTTGTCAGACAAATTTTGGGCTATCATGAAGACGTGGTAGTAATTGATTTTTCATCATCTGAGAGCAGTATTGATTTCAGACTCAGGGCAAAGCTTTCTCCATGTGTGATTCCGCACGTTTTGACAGCTGCGTGAAGAATTTTCACCAATAATGTGTGGTCATTGGATTTTGCAATAGGATACCTTCAGAAATGCTCTTTGGGCTGTCTTTTAGGAACTGATTCCTGTTTTTTGAGGAATCTGACATTTTCTTTTAGTTGTCGCTCATGAGGCTTAGAAAACGCGATGGGTTCACTTACATGCCCTGGATGTTTGGTCTACAGGTGTCTGTTCAGTTTTGTAGACTTCAGGCTATTGTTGGCTAAAATCTCCAAACAAAGAACACACTGCTGTCGTTCCTCATTATTCAGAAGAATGCTGAAAAGCCTAACGTCAGACAATCAACATGACATTTATGCACTTCGGTTTTGCGTTTAGAACTAACATTTGCTGATCGCAAAGGAGAAAGATGCGAAAGAAGAAAATATTTCGTTTAAATTCGGATCTATTTCCTTATTAGAACTGTATACTTTCGAAGGAGAAGAGACATTAGGTGAATCGCCTCCATGGTATCTCTTGTTACCACAGTGAATCAGCCACTTATTCATTAGAATGGCAGAACTCATATCACGTTATTTTATGTCCGGTCAACTATCTCCACTGAACACGCATTAGAATTCAACTTCTAGCTAACTCAGTACCCTCGAAATGACTTCGGAAGCCTGGCAGACATCGAGTGTACATTCACAGTGGCTGTGGTTAACGATGTGTTTTTGTAGTCAGTCGTGCAAGAAAGTGGCGGTACATTGTCAAGCAGCTTATTGTCAATTACGGTTGATAAATGTTTGGTAAGCAGGTAACCCTGCTGGTGATAGGTGACGGGGGTTGTGTGATGACATATTATTCGCGACGTTTCTCAGCATTCCCACTGACAGGCTCTCCTGGTCAGTTCTTGTGAAATAAGACAGCAAATCAACGATGGAGGAGTTTCCTTGGTTCACGGAAATAAGAATCTGACGCTAGTAATATTTGTTCGCAGGAAGTATTAACTTACGTAATACGAAATATAAATACTGCATTGCAAGCCTGCCGACGCTCCCCTTCTATTACTCTCTGCTCTGCCCGTCTCCCAAAGGGAGCGCCAACACTCCCCAGGTACACAACAGAGGCGCTTAGTCTTTACACGTTTACACTTCCTTTATTATGAGTACAGGGGTATGATATAATATTCGGAACGAAATAACTGTTTGAACAGCAAATCCGTAAGTGTGATAGGTGATCGAAAACTTTCGAGCGGTAGTGTACATTGCCTGTGATGGTAGCTTAGAATCACGTTCGGTCGTGTTTAGCAGTCTCAGTTTGGGGCTCGATGCACTCCCGCCGGCTTTGTTAAGTAAAACAAGCAGTCTGGGTGTTGTGGTCTGTTTGCCGGGGAGCTGTGCTGCGGTAAGCCCCCCTGCTTGGCGGTCGCGCACGCTCTGCAAGGGGCGCGCGTGGGCGCTGCCAGGGGCTGATCGACAGTCTGCTGCTCCCTATTTCTGGACTCGCCCGGGCCTCCGGCTTCCACGCCCACCTGGGGCACGGTTTGCCAATTGCTTCTTCCTTCACAGCGCTCGCTTCCTCACGTTCCGTGCGCGTCGCTGTTTGCACCTTTATCAATTCCACTGTCATCCATATCAGGTTGGGGTAAGGCAGCCCGGTCGATCCCTCTAGTAGAAATTGTCCGTCTCACAGGAAGAGGGAGAGCCGCACGTGTGCAGCAGTACTGACTCGCAGAACTACTAGCGACTCGTAGCTGAAGAAGCATCTGCTGCGACGATTTTTATGAAATAACTAGCGACCTAACCCCGCTTCAGACGAGTAGCACTAACAAGGGAACGTTCCCAAGTGTCAATAAACGATGCTGATGAAACATGGCGTGTGTGTAGAGCAGAAAAAAAAACGCAGTACGTATTTTTTGTTTATGCCCAATTTCACTTTTAAGTGATGAAACACACCCCGAAAGGTAATTTGGCATATTGCGTCTGGAGGGAGTATTTTCGAAAGGAATATATACAAAAAACGTTTCTCGTATAAAATTTGGTATGTAAGTAACATTATTGAAAACTATATAATCGAATTTTCTAATAATTTGAAATTTTACAAAATACCCCATCACTGTTAATTAATTTTGAAAAATTAAAACTTTTGTTACAACATAGATTAAAGAAGCTTTCAAGCTTCATTTTTCAAAAATAATATGCACACAGTGTGGTGTCAGAGTATTGCCAGCATACATAATTAAAATATCTAAACAATCATTATTAGTCAAGTTATTTATTTTTATAATATTTGTTTTATGTTTTAAATTTCTAATTTCTGTTTTGCAGCCATTTTTGTTTTTTAGTTTACTGTTTCACATACGTGTATTTCATCAATTGAAAATAATTACTAAGTCATTGTTATGATAAAAAATCATTACAATAGTGATAATCTGTAAATAAATGTTTTAAAATATAGCGTTATTTAAACCATTCAGATAAAATGAACGCAATTTCTTCACACAATATACATGATGAAGAACACTGTAGGAATTCAAATTGCCGTGGGTGATCTTTTTAATATCCTGGTTTCTATTAGGATTATTTCAGTATATTGCTAAGCATTGGCGAAAAGTACTGATTATGCACTAGTGACTGCAGCTTAATTTCATTGTTTGTCAAGTGGAGATTAACGTCAAAATTATTCAACAGAACTAGATCTGAAGATTTTCTCACAAAGTTCTTCCAACATCGGTATCTGTACTCATGTCAGGACTGTACCTAAGCTGTCGAGCCCTTTGGGACCACCAAATGAAGAATTTCCTTGTACTGAGGTACGATGCTCTATATGGATCTTTCATATTGGCAACCCTAAGAATTTAACAATAATACTGAGTTTTCTTCCTCGCTGGGACAGAAAGTGTCTTTAGAATATCTTTTGAATTTGTCAGATGTTTGTTTACCAGATTTCGATGCTGTCAGGACATTTGGAGCTTCCAAAACAGATTCTCGAATTCTCGGTCCAAATTCACTATTAGTTTCTTTTAAAACTATGAAAGAAGGGTGGCCACTGAAAAAAAAACCGTTTTGAACATTATACACGATGACAAGAAAGTTGTTCATTTAATGATCCCAAAGGACTCGACGGTACAGGTACAGACATAGTACATATATACTGCTCGATGTTGGAAGAAGGTTGTGAGATTTTCAGATGTTGAAAGAAACTTGTGAGAAAATTTTCAGAACTAGTTCTGTTGAATGATTTTGATGTCAATCTCCTCTTGACAGACACTATAGTTAGATGCAGTCACTAGTACATAATCCATTTTTTTCGCCAATGCTTACCAGTATAGTGAGATATGCCTGATACCAATCACGGTAGTTAGAAGATAACCCACGATAATTTGAAATACTGCTGAATTTTGTTTTATATTGTGTTCTTCGTCATGTATAATATGTGAAGAAATTTCTTTCATTTTATGTGCATGGTGTACGAAAACGTTATGTTTTAAACATTTATTTACGGATTATCATTATTATAATGCTCTTGTATCATAATAATGAGTTATTTATTACTTTCAATTAACAACATACGCGTTCGTAAAACAGTAAACTAAAAAAACAAAAAATGAATCTAAAACATAAAATAACAATTTAAAACATAAAAGAAATATAAGTAAAATAAATAACAAGACCAATAATAAATGTTCAGGTATTTTAATTAGGTATACTGAAAATACTCTGACAGCACATTATGTACAGCTTCTTTCCCAAAAAATGGTATTTCAGAAACCAGCTTTATTACACATGAATGTATGTAGCATGAGATTTTCAGATTTTGGAAGAAACTTGTGAGAAAATTTTCAGATCTAGTTCTATTGAATGATTTTGATGTCAATCTTCTCTTGACAAACACTATAACTAAGCTGCAATCAGTAGCACATAATGGACTTCTTTTCGCCAAGGCTTACCAGTATAGTGAGATATGCCTGATACAAATCAGGGTAGTTAGAAGATAACCCACGATAATTTGAAATACTGCTGAATTTTTTTTTCAAAAATTTCAAATTACTACAAAATTCGATTATAAAGTTTTCAATAGCGTTAATTACATATCAACTCTTCTACGAGAAACATTTTTTATATATCATCGTTTCGAAGATATTCCCTCCAAACCTAATAAGCCAAATTACCTTTCGGGGCGTGTTTTACTCCTTAAAAGTGAAGTTGGACAAAACAAAAGTATTACTTCATTTGCCCCCTCTACACACCCAGAAGTTTAACCAAGATCGTTTATTGTCACTTGGGAATGTTTCCTTGTAAGTATCTACAATCGGATAACTTGCTGGCGCAGAAGTATTTAATTATACACACAATCCTTCCTCGTGAATCAGTCTACCTATTAATCAAAATCGTATCACAGTCCTTACAGCAGTTCCTGAGATCAGCCTGCAACTACAGACAGGAAAATATGCAAGCCCAAATAGCCGAGAGCGTTAACGTGCTGCTCCCGGGTAACGGGGAGGCGAACCTGCCCCGGATTGAATCCACATCGCTGATTAACAATCGAGGGCTGGTGAGCCAGCCAGCCTGGGTGTAGTTTTTAGGCGGCTTCCTACATCCAGCTGGGTAACTAAATATGTACAGGTACTGGATATACATCCTAAAGTCCTTCCACCCTCCCACTCTCTCTCTGCCAATCTTCTCCTCCTAGGAGTGGCGGTTATCGCTCAGACAATCGATTTTCTGTTATATCAGTTTTTTCCATGCCAGTTTAATCTGACTGTTAAAACCACTCAAAATATCCGGTTTCTGAAATAACAGATACATACACTCCTGGAAATTGAAATAAGAACACCGTGAATTCATTGTCCCAGGAAGGGGAAACTTTATTGACACATTCCTGGGGTCAGATACATCACATGATCACACTGACAGAACCACAGGCACATAGACACAGGCAACAGAGCATGCACAATGTCGACACTAGTACAGTGTATATCCACCTTTCGCAGCAATGCAGGCTGCTATTCTCCCATGGAGACGATCGTAGAGATGCTGGATGTAGTCCTGTGGAACGGCTTGCCATGCCATTTCCACCTGGCGCCTCAGTTGGACCAGCGTTCGTTCTGGACGTGCAGACCGCGTGAGACGACGCTTCATCCAGTCCCAAACATGCTCAATGGGGGACAGATCCGGAGATCTTGCTGGCCAGGGTAGTTGACTTACACCTTCTAGAGCACGTTGGGTGGCACGGGATACATGCGGACGTGCATTGTCCTGTTGGAACAGCAAGTTCCCTTGCCGGTCTAGGAATGGTAGAACGATGGGTTCGATGACGGTTTGGATGTACCGTGCACTATTCAATGTCCCCTCGACGATCACCAGTGGTGTACGGCCAGTGTAGGAGATCGCTCCCCACACCATGATGCCGGGTGTTGGCCCTGTGTGCCTCGGTCGTATGCAGTCCTGATTGTGGCGCTCACCTGCACGGCGCCAAACACGCATACGACCATCACTGGCACCAAGGCAGAAGCGACTCTCATCGCTGAAGACGAAACGTCTCCATTCGTCCCTCCATTCACGCCTGTCGCGACACCACTGGAGGCGGGCTGCACGATGTTGGGGTGTGAGCGGAAGACGGCCTAACGGTGTGCGGGACCGTAGCCCAGCTTCATGGAGACGGTTGCGAATGGTCCTCGCCGATACCCCAGGAGCAACAGTGTCCCTAATTTGCTGGGAAGTGGCGGTGCGGTCCCCTACGGCACTGCGTAGGATCCTACGGTCTTGGCGTGCATCCGTGCGTCGCTGCGGTCCGGTCCCAGGTCGACGGGCACGTGCACCTTCCGCCGACCACTGGCGACAACATCGATGTACTGTGGAGACCTCACGCCCCCACGTGTTGAGCAATTCGGCGGTACGTCCACCCGGCCTCCCGCATGCCCACTATACGCCCTCGCTCAAAGTCCGTCAACTGCACATACGGTTCACGTCCACGCTGTCGCGGCATGCTACCAGTGTTAAAGACTGTGATGGAGCTCCGTATGCCACGGCAAACTGGCTGACACTGACGGCGGCGGTGCACAAATGCTGCGCAGCTAGCGCCATTCGACGGCCAACACCGCGGTTCCTGGTGTGTCCGCTGTGCCGTGCGTGTGATCATTGCTTGTACAGCCCTCTCGCAGTGTCCGGAGCAAGTATGGTGGGTCTGACACACCGGTGTCAATGTGTTCTTTTTTCCATTTCCAGGAGTGTAGATTCACAAGATTAAATTAAACGGGCAAGTAAAGCTTTGTTCATCCACCGTTTGCTGCTTTTCTGGAAAAATGATAAGTGGATGAATACTACAAAAAATAGCCAGTATGCTCCTACTGACTCCAGTTTTTTTAACTGTGCTCAAAAATCATTGCAAACGAAACCTTCATTGCGAAAAGAAGTCACTTAAAATGAATGCGTAAATCGGTTGGAATCAATGTTACACAGAGTATAAAAGTGACCTCTTTAGCTGGTGGACCTGTGAGGATAGTAACTTCAGTGACAGTATTTCCCATAGTTTTAACTGCAAATAGATAGCGTTAGAAAGTTTCGGACGTTTTAGATTCCGGATTAGTGTTCTAATCATGAGTCGACAAGCCATAAATACACTATTAGTGCTTTCTGGTAAACCGACCGCAAGGGATAAAACAAAACAGCACACTATTCTGTACAGAATTTTTGCTTCAAATTGTGTATAAGGAGAAGGAAAATATATGTGAGAATCAATCTGGCTAATGGTTTGCATGCCTTGCTTTCGTAGTTGAAACTGGAAGAAAGAAAACGAAACCGCACATTTTCACAGCACAGCACAGCATTTTCACTCTCGCAGTCGGTTTTAACAGAAAACTTTTACATTGTCGTTTAAAAATGTATTGTCTGTGTCCATCTGAATGTTATTATTGTATTGTTTAATAATTTTAAGTAGATCATTTAGAAATTTTCGAGATTTTTAGTAATTATATATATATATATATATATATATATATATATATATATATATATATATGTGTGTGTGTGTCAGAGTGTGTGTTGATTAGAGTATGATGTAAAAATTTTAAGTAAATCGGTCGAGAACTTTTCGAGATTTTTAGTAACAATGCTTCGCCTCCATAAATTAATATATACTTAAATATTATATATATTAAAAGTTTGTAGTCTATGTCCATCCGAATGTTCATTAGTATGTCGTGTAATAATTGGAAGTAAATAAGTCAAGAATTTTTCGAGATTTTTGGTAACAATGTTCCCCTTTCTACATTAGATTTATATTTATGTATGATACAAATATATCTGTTCATTAGAGAATCATGTAAAAATCTGAAGTAAATCAGTGAAGTACTTTTAGACTTTTTGGTGACAACCTTAAACAACGCCTTGTCTTTATATACTAGTACAATATACAGAAATGTTTCTCGTCAATGAGTCTATTATTAGTGAAAACCGTACTAAAATCCCAACAATAGTTCCTGAGATTAGTTGACATACATATACAGAAAAACGCTGTAGGGGACTTTAATTTATAGTAAGTATAGACGTATACTGAACAAAGTACCTTCTCATGGACACCCAGAGTGTACTCTGGAAACTTACCTCTCGGGAGAAACTTCTCACAGCAGCGGCCAGATCAGTATTTTTTTTGGTCTGTTGTTCCATCTATATAAATTTCTAAACTATATAAAATTCTAGACTAAAATCGTTGTGCCAATTCGTCTCTCCTACGTCCCAAACTTCATAAGAGCTCTCTAGCATAACTACCAGGACTAGCTCTCCCCCTCCCTGTAGAGCTCTGTGAAGTTCACGGAGCGAGATGGTGTTCTAGTAACCCGCTGGATCCCGCCGGGCTGGCCGAGCGGTTCTAGGCGCTACAGTCTGGAACCGCGCGACCGCTACGGTCGCAGGTTCGAATCCTGCCTCGGGCATAGATGTGTGTGATGTCCTTAGGTTAGTTAGGTTTAAGTAGTTCTAAGTTCTAGGGGACTGATGACCTCAGAAGTTAAGTCCCACAGTGCTCAGAGCCATTTGAACGCGCTGGACTCGAAGGAATGACGGTTCAAATCCCCCTCTGGCCATCATGATTTGGGTTTCCCGCTACTTCCCTAAAACGTTTGAAGTTAGTTTTCTTGAAGCAACAGTCTAAAGCTGTCAAGTACTTGAAATAATGCATTGCAAACCACCTGCTGTACCAACATAGCTTTGTTCCTTTACCGGTTTCGGTTCATAAAACCACCATCACTGGAGGACTATAACAACGCAATAAACAAGATGTAGGATACACGGAGAACGATAGGCAAATGTTCCGTAAACTTATTGTTGTAAGGTTACTTACAAAGCTTGACATTGGTGATTTACCCATTCATATCGGTACAATGACAGTTCATTAGAAATTTGCTTCTTTCTTGGCTCATACAATATTTGCTAATCATTACAATAACTTATGTCAGAATTTCACGACCATAGACTTGAAATATAGTAATCATACTCGTTAATTTACGTCTTATATCACAGCAAAGTGCGAAATATAGCATGATAAACAGAACTCACAAAAACATATGACCATCAAAGACCAAAGAGTATGTTTTTGTGAGCTCTACCTATGATGGTACATTTGGCACTTGGCCGTGATATAAGACATAACTTGACGAGTATGATTATCGTATTCCAAGTTTGTAGCCATGGTCTTCTGACATACAATATGTCATCAAAAGTATCCGAAAACCCCAAAAACATACGTTTTTTATATTAGGTGCATTGTGCTGCTACCTACTGCCAGGTACTCCTTATCAGCGACCTGACATCTTGAGATAACAGATTGGGGCGCTCCGCGGAACTCACGGACTTCGAACGTGGTCAGGTGATTCAATGTCACTTGTGTCATACGTCTGTACGCGAGATTTCCACACTCCTAAACATCCCCAGGTCCACTGCTTCCGATATGATAGTGAAGTGGAAACGTGAAGGGACATGTATAAAACAAAAGCGTACAGGCCGACCTCGTCTGTTGACTGACAGAGACCGCTGACAGCTGAAGAAGGTCGTAATGTGTAATAGGCAGACATCTATCCAGACCATCATACAGCAATTTCAAACTGCATCAGGATCCACTGCAAGTACTATGACAGTAAGACGGAAGGTGAGAAAACTTGGATTTCACGGTCAAGCGGCTACTCATAAGCCACACATCACGGCGGTAAATGCCAAACGACGACTCGCTTGGTGTAAGGAGCGTAGACACTGGACGATTGAACAGTTGAAAAACGTTATGTGGAGTGACTAATCATGGTACAAAATGTGGCGATCCGATGGCAGGGTGAGGGTACGGCGAATACCAGGTGAACGTGATCTACCAGCGTGTGTACTGCCAACAGTAAACTTCAGAGATGACGGTGTTATTGCGTGGCAGCGTCTTCATGGAGGGCGCTT
Organism: Schistocerca piceifrons; assembly: GCF_021461385.2. Classification (NCBI taxonomy): domain Eukaryota; kingdom Metazoa; phylum Arthropoda; class Insecta; order Orthoptera; family Acrididae; genus Schistocerca; species Schistocerca piceifrons. Next base: position 801,875,379 of record NC_060149.1, read on the forward strand.
GCTCCCGTTGTTGTTTTGCGTGGCACTATCATAGCACAGGACTACGTTGATGTTTTAAGCACCTTCGTGCTTTCCACTGTTCGAGAGCAATACGGGGATGGCGACTGTATCTTTCTACACGATCGAGCACCTTTTCATAATGCATGGCCTTTGGCGGAGCGGTTAGACGACAGTAACACACCTGTAATGGACTGGCCTGCACAGAGTCCTGATCTGAATCCCATACAACACCTTTGGGATGTTTGGAACGCCGACTTCGTGCCAGGCCTCACTGACTGACATCGGGACCTCTCCTCAGTGCAGCACTCCGTGAAGAATGGGCTATGATTCTCCAAGAAACCTTCCAGCGTCTGATTGAACGTATGCCTGCGAGAGTGGAAGCTGTCATCAAGGCTAAGGATGGGCCAACACCACATTAAATTCCAGCGTTACTGATGGAGGACGCCACGAACTTGTAAGTCATTTTCGGCCAGCTGTCTGGATACTTTTGATCACATAGTGTAAGTTGTTGTAATGATTGGCAAATATTGCGTGAGATAAGACAAAAAGATAAATGATTGTGTGGCATTGATGGCCTGGTGGCCCAATCCGGGGAAGTTCATCCGCCGATTGGAAGTCTTATTTCAGAGGACGCCACATTTGGCGACTTGCCTGTTGGTGATAATGAGGACAACACAACACCTAGTCTACGAGAGGAGAAAATTCCCAGCCCGGCCGGGAATCGAACCTGGGCCCACTACATGTGAGGCAACCACGTTACGACTCAGGTGAACAGGCGACCTGAGATAAGACAGTGGCAAATTCACAGTGAAGTGCCGTTGTACCTATATAAAAGTGTTACTCACCAATGTCCATCTTTGTAAGTGACCTTACAACTATAACTTTTCAGAACATTAATTTGTCTGTTTATCGTACATTGTGTTTAACTGAGCTGTTATAGCACTTCAGTGATGGTGGTTTTATGAACCGAAACCAGTAGATGCTTGGTACAGCTGGTGGTCTACAGTCCATTATTTCAAGTTTAAGGCTAAGGCCAGGATGATTCTTAAGACAGAGCACGACCGATTTCCTTCCTAAATCCTAACTTGTGCTCCTCCTCTAGTAGCCTCGTCGTCGACGTGATTCTTCTTCTTTTTCTTTTGCCTTTGCCCCGCCGAATCTGGCATCGTTAATTTAACGGACTTCCCGTCTCCACTCCGTTATGTTGTTCTACATCTCCTCGTAAACCACTGGATCGTTTTAACCAAAACTGGCATTCATTTCATTAATTGCCTGGAAATAATCACTGTGGGTGTAAGAACCACTCACCTGTGAAAGGGGTTGGGGCGGGAGTGAAAAAGCAGTGTAGCTCAAGACGCGAGAGCATCCGTGCTTCATTTATCCAGTATTTGAGAGTGAGAGCACTTAGAGACTTGCAGCAAACTTTTCACATAATTTCAAAGTTGTAAGAAACGTTTTCCCGCTGGAGATCCCCATAAAATACTGAAAGGAGAAAAAGTTTATCGCTTACTACATTTTCGCTTTTCATGCAGTAAAACTGACACATCAACCATGGCGTTTTAATTTATTACTTATTGACTACTAACTGTATTTGTGAAACGTTTTTCAGACAGTATTCACATATACTACTGAGTGTACTAGAAAAAGTACATCATTGTACGACACTTAATTCAGAAGATACGTCATAAACACTGAATGCGTGGAAAACTGCCGCATTATGCTAGACGTTTGAATTTATTACTTCGTTGCTACTAACTCTATTCGAAAAAATTTTGCGCTAGCATCCACATTTTCCGCTGAATCTACCTACAAAAATATATCATTGTACGACACATAGGTCAGGAGATACGACGTCAAATACTGAGAGGCGAGAAAAACCTGTCGCGTCACGCATGACATTTTAATATATTACTTCTTTGTTACTAATTCTATCCACTACTAATGTCACAGACAGTAATCACATATACCGCTGAATGTATCTAGAAAAATATATCATTTTACAACACATAGTTGAGGAAATATGATGTCACAAATAACGAGATACGTGAGAAACTGTCGCATCACGCATGACATTTTAATTTATTACTTCTGTACTGCTATCTCTTTTCACAACATATTTCGCAGACAGTAGGCACATATACCACTGGATGTACCTGCAAAATTATATCATTGTATAGCACATAGTTCAGAAGATACGACGTCATAAGCATTAAGCTGCGTGAAAATGAAATCACAGGGCGAAAGTTGATAGACATATAAGTGAAATATGTGCACAAATACGAATGAAATTTGTTACATATGTATGAAATATATTTGACGGGTAAAAGAGCTCATCCTAAACCCTAGGTAAGCTTTCAATCAAATTTGGTGCACAACATTAGTTATATCCTGAAAATAAATGATACAGGGGTAAGAACCACCAGCCTCCTACTGCGGCGAGTTTGATAACATGGAGAGAGAAGAGAGGACGAGGAAATGGACAGAGGGGGAAGGAGAAGATAGGCACAGATAGAAGTAGTAGGAGACGGTCAGAGAGAGGGGAGAGGGAAATGGAGAGAGAGAAGGGAGAGGAGGAGATGGACAAGAAAAGAAAGTGGTGGAGAGAGAGGGAGGTGGGGGAGATTGACGGAGAGAGGGGCAGGAGGAGTTGGATAGAGAGAGGAGGTGGTGAAGATGTACAAAGAGAGGGAGGGGTGGAGGTGATGCACAGGGTCAGGGGGGTTTAAATGGTTCAAATGGCTCTGAGAACTATGGGACTCAACTACTGTGGTCATAAGTCCCCTAGAACTTAGAACTACTTAAACCTTACTAACCTAAGGACAGCACACAACACCCAGCCATCACGAGGCAGAGAAAATCCCTGATCCCGCCGGGAATCGAACCCGGGAACCCGGGCGTGGGAAGCGAGAACGCTACCGCACGACCACGAGATGCGGGCAGGGGGGTTTATAGAGAGATGAAGTAGGATAGGTGGATAAAAAGAGAAGTATTGGATAGAGAGAGGATGTAGGCGGATGTGCATAGACAGAGAGACGGGACAAGAGGTGTGCACAAAGAAAAGGGACCAGAGGAGATGGATAGAGAGAGAAGTGGAGATGGTCTAATAGAAGACAGGAATAAATAAATGTCCGGGCAACGCCGATTTCTCAGCTGGTGTGTTCAATAAGGAACAGTAAAAGGAAACCCTTGGCTGCGTTTTGAAGTGGAAAACCGATTTCGTGGACTTCAAGTGAACGATCTATAGAGATTAGCATTCCAATTGACGCCGCCGAGTCAGGCGGTGGAGAGGTTATTCGACTTGCCTCATATTAGGGAGGACGGTTCAGATCCCCGTCCGGCCATTCTGGTTTGGTTTTCATTTAGTTCCTGAAATCGCAGAAGTAAATGGCGGGATGGTTCCTTTGAAAAGGGCACGGGCGATTTCCTTCCCAATCCTCCCGTCATCTGAACTTGTGCCCTAATACTAGTACTGCCTGGATGGCTACAGGACAAGCTTTTAACAACATCAAAGTAGGCAAGTTTTTTTATATTCTGAAAACAGTACGAGAAGAGCACTTTCATCCCGCTCATCACATTTGTAATATGGATGAAACCGATGACAGTTCAGTCCAAGAACAGCAACGTGTTTTCACTTAAAGAAAGACGCTAAGCCGGTGGCGTTACTTCAGCCGATAGAGGATTGACGTCAATCTTCGGAGTTTGTGTGTCCACACTGGTGACTTCATCCCGTTAGGTTGGGAGAAGTAGTCACTATGTAAGACTTCATAAAAATTTATGTTTTTGCTATTCATTCTATATTTATTATTTGCAATTATTTAGTATGATGCCTTATAATATGTAGATTCAGATTATGTAAGCGGCAAGCTTTTATCAATAACTATGGTTTGGTGAGCGTTCAATTTCCCTTAGAGTGAAAACTTTACCCCGCCTCCTCCTATGAGTGGCTGATATATGTTCCAGTTACGCAGCTGACTATTTAGGAAGAGTTACAGAAAAATAAATTAACATCGACCTATATTTATTAACATATAAATGGGATATTCCGAGTTTGTCTCAGGGAACTGTGATGGGAGAAATGTTGCTTGTGAATCTTTACTATTTTGCAAATAGGTATAATTTCATACTTCTTGCAGAACCTTAATCTGAAAAGGAAACAAGCTGAATCCTAGATTACTAAAACCCGGTAAAATTCTCGATTTCAGATGGTATTCCTTTGCAGTTCCTGGACGCATGAGCGACATGTGCTCTTGAGTAACTTCATGGCAAACATTATTGTTCACAGTGGCTGAATTATTTATTGCCTGAGTAAAGTGGTTTGCTGACACTGGTGCTTTTGTCGTAAATATTACGAATGTTTAGTACTAGTGTGCCTGTTCTATAATAGTCGGTATATTTGTTTTATCGCTTTGAATTTATCTTAGTGTGTCGTCGTAGGTGAAATATCAAGCAGTTACAGTTAGTCTATTACACTGGCTCTCTTCAGTGCTAATATCTTCATTAGCTACTGAAATTAGCACAATATGAATGGTGCTGATTTTTATTTTGGCACTAATATATTCGCTAATTTAGTGAAGAGGAAGATTTTCTTGAAGAAGGCACTGTTGTGTGCTCAGATGCCAGTGATCTAGACCCATACTTCGAAGCAGCTAACAAGGAATTGGAAGAAGAATCGCTCGGTGACGAAGGAAGATCGAGCTGGGTCTTCTCTAGACTGTAATAATAGTGTCGAAAGCAGAAGCGTCTCTGCCCGTCTTGTCTGTAAAATACTCTTGGAGTTATAATACTTTGTAGCTGGTGTAAAACATAAATTATGACTTCTTTTCCAATAATATTTTGAGCAGTAAAATTGTTATTATTGGGTATAAACTAGCGCATGTTGTACTTACTTTCTGTGTAACATATCGTTGCTGATCCAATAATTGCAGTTAACTAGAGCGTAATCTACAGATTATAGTTTCCTTTGAATAAAATTTGGAGTAGTAAAATTTACGATTGTTTAGTTGCAGTGTAACCTTTTTCCCTCGTTAGTGCTGTAGAATTAATGTTTAACGACCTGCCGACGACGAGATTGTTAAGGAAGGAGCACCTGCTCGGACTGTGGAAGGATGAGAAAAGAATTCGACAGTGGCCATTCTGAAAGATCCATCCCGATATTTGCCTTAAGCTATTTAGAGAAACCACGGAAAAACTGAATCTGGATTTCCGGGCAGGAATTTAAATCGTGATCCTACCAATTGCGAGCCCAGTGGAAAGTTGTTTAGGAAGACACGAGTTCTAGTCCAGCAAAATAAGCAGGATAGCTTTCGCAAAGTTTGGAAAGCGAGAGAGTGGTACCAAAGAATGAGTGGACGAAAACAGCTGTAATATTCGTCCTGATCTTCAGACGATACCAGTTTTATACAGGTTCTGAAATCTGACCACAAATGCAGGAAAATGGGAAACTTTTTAAGACCAACAGCTACGCATGGTAATTTGTTCGGTGTCTCATTGGTAAAGCGCCGACTTTTCGTCCAATGTTCTCAGTTTCCATCCCCAGCCTGTCCTAGGATTTTCGTTTATCACTAACCACTTCTTTCACATTTGGCAATCTTTGTTAATGTAGAGATTGGCGAGTTGGACCGTGTTTCTCGGTAAAGGTTAAACTGTATGGCCCCCTATAACTGGCTGAGTATGCCAGTTGAAAGGTAAGAGGAGGGAAATGGCATTCCACCGCCAACAGGACCATGCTTGGGGGGGGGGGGGGAGGGAGGGGGTTGTTTGGGGGAAGACACCAAACAACAAGGTCATCGGTCTCATCGGATTAGGGAAGGAAATCGGCCGTGCCCTTTCAAAGGAACCATCCAGCGATTTAGGGAAATCACGGAAAACCTAAATCAGGATGGCCGGACGCGGGATTGAACCGTCGTCCTCCCGAATGCGAGTCGAGTGTGGACCATGCTTAGTAAAACACTGTGATGTCCAAAACAACCTTCGTGGTGATGACGGCTTTACTGTAGGCCATCCAGCAGTGAGCAGTTTTCATGGGTGTTCTTTAGGATGCCAAGAACAACTCACAAACGGTTGAAAATGTTTCTAAAGCCTTTAAGAGCAATGAAACTTGTAACTTTTGAGAGAGTAAACGGTCAGTGAATGCAGCGTTGGTGTTATTAATCCAGCAGGTGAAACCGCATGCATGTGTGTCCTAAGAAACACTGCATCAAACTTTACAGACATCGATAAATACAGACACTGCGCTTTCAAAGCACCCTGACGAGAAAACTAAATAAGTCACTACCAGTACGGGAATCACATCACTGTGGGAAGCAGACACTGAGACATGTGGAAGTTTGTGTATGTCCCTGAAGAGTGATGGGATAGCCAAAATGGTTAAGGCGACCTCTTGCGTATAGCTGGAAATTCGGTTTCGAGTCCCGGTCTAGCACAAATTTTCATTTGTTTCCAGTAAATTGTATAGCTGTGGTAGTCCTGTATTTGCAATTTGGGAACACATTTCCTGGTTCATAATTGTATCTCTACTAGGCCAGTCTTTCTCTGTTCAAAAATGGTTCAAATGGCTCTGAGCACTATGGGACTTAACATCTGTGGTCATCAGTCCCCTAGAACTTAGAACCACATAAACCTAACTAACCTAAGGACATCACACACGTCCATGCCGGAGGCAGGATTCGAACCTGCGACCGTAGCAGTCACGCGGTTCCGGACTGAGCGCCTAGAACCGCACGGCCACCGCGGCCGGCTCCTTCTCTGTAAAATCTTGCCTACACACTGATAAGCGAGAACATTTTGACCAACTACCTAACAGCAGGTATGTTCACTGTAGTCACGGATAACAGCGGAGATGCATCGTGGCATGGAAACAATGAGGCCTTGGTAGTTCGCTGGAGGGAGTTGGCACCACATCTGGACACACAGCTTACCTAATTCCCATAAATTCGGGGGAGGAGTAAGGGGAGGGGAGGATGAGCTCTGGCCCCACGTTCAATCACATCCCAGATGTGGTCGATCGGGTTTAGATCTGGCGAGTTGGGGTACCAGCACACCAATTGGAACTCGCCACTGTGTTCCCCGAACCACTCCATCACACTCTGGGCCTTGTGACATGGCGCATTATCTTGTTGAGGACTGCCACTGCTGTTGGGAAACATGATCGTCATTAAGGGGTGTACGTGGTTTGCAACCAGTGTACGATACTCCTTGGCCGTCACAGTGCCTTGCACTCACGTGAATGTTCCCCAGGACACAATGAAGCCGCCGCCAGCTTGTCTCTGTCCCGCAGTACAGGTGTCAAGGAGTGGTTCTCCTGGAAGACTACGGATTCGCTCTCTCCCATCGGCATGATGAAGAAGGTATCGGGATTCATCGGACCCTGCAATGCTCTGCCACTTCGCTAACGTCCAGTGCCGATGGTCACATGCCCACTTCAGTGGTGGTTGCCGATGTCATAGCACATGCATGGGTCGTCAGCTGCGGAGGCCCATTAAAGTCTGACGTTAGTTCCATACAGTTCACCACCTATCCTGTTTCACCAGTCTGCCCAGCCTACGATGCCCGAAATCTGTAATGAGGGGTGGCCGCCAAAGCACACGACATCTGGACATCGTTTCACCTTGGTTTCGTGTTGAAGACACTCACCATAGTACTCCTCGAACATTTGACAAGTCGTGCAGTTTCCGAAATTCTCGTGCCGAGTCTCTGGGCCATCACAACCTGCCCACGATCAAACTCAGACAGATAGTGCGCCTTGCCCATTCTACATGCGGACGCCATGCTCACTGATACTACATGCACCGTGCATGTCTCTGACTATCAGTCATTCCAAGCCAGCTGACACTGCTATCGCCTGGACGGGTTTATATCGTAACCACAATGTTCTGGCTAATGCATAGCAAGTTTATATCCATGTAATCTGTAACTTTCTCAAAATACAATAAATTATTTTTTGTGCCTTGGTTTTCTCACTCTGCTCCCATGCAGTGTAGAGTTTGCCGTTACTGTTACACTGGTTCATGATGAAGAAGTTGAGATATAACCTACTGAGATGATACGTCTGATACTGACATGCCATCCACGCAAGCGAGTGACACGTTTTAAGATTAGCTTACATACCAGCTAACGTCAGAGAATCGGCAATAACCAGGCAATAATCACATTTCTTTCAGACAGCAGGCTCATTTTAACAGAGCAATCTATAGCTGCATCTGCTTACATACTCCACAAACCACTATACAGTGCACGGCGGAGCGTATCTTGTACCACTACTAGTCTGTCCCTTTCCTATTCCACTCGAAAATGAATCGAGGGAAGACAACAATCTTCATGCCTCCGAACAAGCCCTCATTTCTCTTCATCTTGTCTTTGCGGTCCTTACGTGAAATGGCGGCCGTAGAATCGTTCTGCAATCAGCCGCAAATTCTGTTTCTCCAAATTCTCTCAATAGTGTTTCGCGGAAACAGCGTCGTTGGATCCTCCAGGCATCCCCATTTGAGTTCACAGAGCATTCCGCAATACTCGCGTGTTGATCGAACTTAGCAGCACGCTTCTAAATTGCTTCAACGTCTTCCTTTAATCCAAAACACTCGAACAGTACTCAAGAATGGGTCACACTAGTATTCTGTAAGCAGCCTGTTTTGTAGATGAGCTACACATATTAGAATTCTAACAATAAATCACAGTCGATCATACTCCTTCCCTACTACCAACCTTATGTAATGCATGAGGCAGGTCACCTGTTCACCTGTCCGTATTTAATTGCACACCCATCTTTTCTATCTCTCTTTTTTCACTCTCTCTCACTATCGTATCCACACCCACACCCACGCGAACACGCACACGCACACACACACACACACACACACACACACACACACACACACACACACACACACACATATATATATATATATATATATATATATATATATATATGTATAAAGCGTTACCAGCGATGTGGTAGTCGTAGGATACTCTTAGCAGTGCCAGTTGTGTCGACAGTTCGAGCGGCGCGGTCTATTGCCCGACAAATTTGTAGCAGTTCTAAAGCGAATGCCGTGAAATGTTTCCTTCAGTTTAGAAATCGAGTTGAACTGCTTAAATCAGGGGAGTTCAGTAGGTGGTATAGCACTTAGCAGCCCCATCAGTCAAACAAATCAGTAACATCTTACACTGTACGTGCTTGAGCATTGTACTGCAAAATTATGGTCGGGTCCTACAGAAAGTGTCATCACTCCTTTCTCTGTTCATTTTTGGTACACAACCTACGACCAGCTTAGAGACAGAAGTGATGACACTTTCTGCAGGACCTGGCCATCATTTTGCAGGACAGTGCTCAAGCACGTACAGTGCAAGCTGTTACTGATTTGTTTGACTGATGGGGCTGCTAAGTGCTATATCACCTTCTGCACTCCCGTGACTTAAGCCCTCGTAAGTTCAACTCGATTTCTAAACTGAAGGAAACACTTCACGGCATTCGCTTCAGAACTGCTACAAATTCGTCGGGCAATAGACCGCGCCGCTCGAACTGTCATCTCATCTGGCACTGCTAAGATTATCCTACGACTTCCACATCGCTGGCAACGGGTTATACACAATGCTGGTGACTACTTTGAAGGCCAGTAAAACTTTGAAAAACAAATCTACTTTGTACGAGCTGTAAATAAGTAGTTGCCACTTTTAAAGTTCCAATCCTCGTATATACAGGGTGAGTCACCTAACGTTACCGCTGGATATATTTCGTAAACCACATCAAATACTGACGAACCGATTCCACAACCGAACGTGAGGAGAGGGGCTAGTGTAATTGTTTAATACAAACCATACAAAAATGCACGGAAGTATGTTTTTTAACACAAACCTACGTTTTTTAAATGGAACCACGTTAGTTTTGTTAGCACATCTGAACATATAAACAAATACGTAATCAGTGCCGTTTGTTGCATTGTAAAATGTTAATTACATCCGGAGATATTGTAACCTAAATTTGACGCTTGAGTACCACTGCTCCGCTGTTCGATCGTGTGTATCGGAGAGCACCGAATTACGAAGGGATCCAAAGGGAGCGGTGATGGACCTTAGGCACAGAAGAGACTGGAACAGCACATTATTTCCACATGCTAACACCTATTTATTGGCCTTTTTCACTGACGCACATGTACATTACCATGACGTGGAGGACGTATAAATTGGCCAGCCCGTTCTCCTGATCTTACACCTCTGGACTTCTTTCTGTGGGGTACGTTAAAGGAGAATGTACCGTGATGTGCCCACAACCCCAGAGGATATGAAACAACGTATTGTGGCAGCCTGCGGCGACATTACACCAGATGTACTGCGGCGTGTACGATATTCATTACGCCAGAGATTGCAATTGCGTGCAGGAAATGATGGCCACCACATTGAACATCTATTGGTTCAAATGGCTCTGAGCACTATGGGACTTAACATCTGTGGTCATCAGTCCCCTAGAACTTAGAACTACTTAAACCTAATTAACCTAAGGACATCACACATATCCATGCCCGAGGCAGGATTCGAACCTGCGACCGTAGCGGTCACGCGGTTCCAAACTGAAGCACTTAGGACCGCACGGCCACACCGGCCGGCGAACATCTATTGGCCTGACATGTCGGGACACACACTATTACACTCCGTAATTGAAAACGGAAACCACGTGTGTACGTGTACCTCACCCCTCATGGTAATGTGCATGTGCGTCAGTGAAAAAGACCAATAAAAAGGTGTTAGCATGTGGACGTAATGTGCTGTTCCAGTCTCTTCTGTACCTAAGGTCCATCACCGCTCCCTTTGGATCCCTACGTAATTCGGTGCTCTCCGATACACACGATCGAACAGCGGAGGAGTGGTACTCAAGCGTCAACTTTAGGTTACAATATCTCCGGATGTAATTAACATTTTACAATGCAACAAACGGCACTGATTACGTATTTGTTTATATGTTCAGATGTGCTAACAAAACTAACGTGGTTCCATTTAAAAAACGTAGGTTTATGTTAAAAAACATACTTCCGTGCGTTTTTGTATGGTTTGTATTAAACAATTAAACTAGCCCCTCTCCTCACGTTCGGTCTGTGGGATCGATTCGTCAGTATTTGATGTGGTTTACGAAATATATCCAGCGGTAATGTTAGGTGACTCACCCTGTATATATTCTCTCATACATACAAATCGAGAATTTGCTCGCACACAGACACTTCCATGTGCTTCGCTTACTCGTGCAGTAAATACAGCAGTGGAAACAAGAGAATCATAGGTAATGTGAAATATACTTACCAGAGATTGGTTCTTCTTCGTAAACGTTATCGTAGAGAGAAATTGCTTGGGCCACGGCAAACAGCATAAAGGCCAAAAGGAGCACCCGAGCAACCATTTCGCTGAGTTCGTTACTCGTCGAGGTCCTGGAAAAAAAGAGGTCGATAGTTATAAAAATGAACTCTTCTGTTTTAAGAAATTTATAGCGGAAGACCTGAAATTTTAAATTGCCAATGACCTCCTTTTCTTTCTTAGTTTATAAAAAATGGACCGCATTTAGCAGCAGTAAAATGCTAAACATGTATTTGGTATGGGACGAGTTCTGTTCTAATTCAGTGATCCTGATTTATTAATCGCTGGTATGCTTCAAATTTCAGTCTTCTGATGAAATGGGTTCTACCACGAAATGCCGTCAATTCCGGAAGTAGGGGAAGGTGAGTGACAGTGGCTATTGCATGTTTCTTACCCTGGACAGTGCTGCTGCCTGTTGGGAGTGCTAAAACTTGTTTTAATATACACCATGTTTATTCTCAGTGAATGAGACAGAGGAAGCTTGTTCTTTTAGTTTTTAGTAAAATCTTTCAGGCGTCTCATGCAAGGTGTCGATATTATTCTTGTTTAACTCACTTAAACGCAGAGTAATACCTTCATATAACACCGAGGTTTAAACAACGTCTTTTGGCCTGCTGGGGTAGTTCCTAGTTATTTCTTTCGGTATCATAATTTCATATGTGCACTACTAATGCCGACATGGCGTCCGATCAGGGAAAGTGGCCACATTAATCGTCGAGAAAAGTGGCCAAGGTAGTAATCCCATAAATCTTAGTTACTCTCAAACAATATGCCATATTTACTTCTAAATCATTTTATCTACAAATCTATTATTTGTCATTCTATCTCTCTGTCACGATTTCTAAATAATTAATAAAAGAAGAGCTATAGGAACAATCGTAAATGAAGTTGGTGTCAAAAAGTTGGGAAGTTTGTGGAGTGTGTCCAAGAAAGAACAAGAATAAGAAATCCCTGATTACGATTTTGAAACGGGAATGCGATTTTATAGAGTTGTAGTGAACGATCTATGGATATTAGCATTCCAGTTAGCTGCGCTGAACAAAATACCACACCGTTTTACAAAGACAGAAATGGCAGCCAAAGACAGCACTCTAATATCTGTCTTAGGAAGCTTACCTCGATGGCTAGAATATAAGTTTCTAACAATGTTAGCATAGACGAGTTTTCTGATATCCTTAAAGCAGTGCAAGAAAAACAAATTCATGCTGCTCATCACATTTATAACGTGGATGAAACAATTGACAGTTCAGTCCAAGAACAGCAAAGTGTGTGCTCTTAAAGGAAACGCTATGTTGTTGTTGTTGTGGTCTTCAGTCCTGAGACTGGTTTGATGCAGCTCTCCATGCTACTCTATCCTGTGCAAGCTTCTTCATCTCCCAATACCTACTGCAACCTACATCCATCTGAATCTGCTTAGTGTATTCATCTCTTGGTCTCCCTCTACGATTTTTACCCTCCACGCTGCCCCCCAATACTAAATTGGTGATCCCTTGATGCCTCCGAACATGTCCTACCAACCGATCCCTTCTTCTGGTCAAGCTGTGCCACAAACTTCTCTTCTCCCCAATCCTATTCAATACTTCCTCATTAGTTATGTGATCTACCCATCTAATCTTCAGCATTCTTCTGTAGCACGACATTTCGAAAGCTTCTATTCTCTTCTTGTCCAAACTATTTATCGTCAATGTTACTTCGACTGAAAGAGGGTTGCCGCTCACTTTCTGGGTATGGTAGTCCGCACTGGCTACTATAGGCCGTTCCCGGGCGGCCGGCTGACGGCTGTAGTTGACGCAGCTCCCTGGTTGATCCTGCCACTAGTTATATGCTTGTCTCAGAGATTGAGCCAAACTAGAAAAAGCGCCACTGTCTAAGCAAGTAAGCAAAGCTCTGCGTTCTAGCACACACAGGCCAACCGGGACCGACCGAGCGCCGTTTCATCCTGCGTCAATGGCTGTATGGTGTGGCATGGGATCAGTACACTGCTCTCCCGGCCGTCGTCAGATTTCTTGACCTTGGGGTCGCTACTTCTCACTCAAGTAGCTCCTTAATTGGCATCACGAGACTGAGTACAACTCGTTCCAGTCCTCCCACCAAAGAAAAATCTCTGCCAGTGCCGGGAACCAAAGCCAAGTCCTCGGAATAGCAGCTCGACACGTTGACCATTGAGCTACGGATGCGGACGTACTGTGTAAGGCTTCAGAAAAATATTTATAGGTCCTATTTATATTGTTAGGGTTCCGTACATCACTCGGTGAAAACGGAACCATTCTAGGATCACTTTGTTGTTCGTCTGTCTGTGCGACTGTTAAGAAACCTCTTTTCTCAGGAACAAGTAAATTTGTCACATAGTAAGGTCTACACTCCCTTATGGTGTAAGAAATGGAACTAAACTAAACTCCGCCCGAACAGGCCATGAAGGTCCAACGCTACCGACCGGCCGCCGTGTCGTCTTCAGACCACAGGCGTCGCCGGATGCATGTGGTCAGCACACCACTCTCCCGGCCGCATGTCAGTTTACGAGACCAGAGCCGCTACTTTTCAATGAAGTAGCTCATCAGTTTGCCTCACAAGGGCTGAGTGCACCCCGCTTGCCAACAGTGATGGGCAGACCGGATGGTCACCCATCCAAGTGTTCGCAAAGCCCGACAGCGCTTAACTTCGGTAATCTGACAGGAACCGGTGTTACCACTGCTATAAGGCCGCTAGTGTAGTGCATGGAAGCTTCTAAGTAAATGCAATCAAAAAATACGGCCATTTATGTCATACATTTTGATATTCGAAAACTTACTCATCAAAACCTATAGGACACTTCCTGTTGACCAGGAATCATGAAATTTGGCAAGTAGCAGCTTTTCACAGTGCAACTAAAGGCAGAAAATCAGAAATTGTTAATTTGTAATTATATCACACGAAAAATGTTTTTGCAATTCGATATTCGACTGCCTTTCTGACCGTCCATCTGTTACGACCCCTTTTTCTCAGGAACGGGTTGATGTATCAAGTTGAAATTTATGTCACATACTAAGCTATATGGTTCCTTGGGATGTAAAATACTTGAGCTACTAAGTCAATGCTATCAAAAGATGCGGCCTTTTATGTTACATCTGTTGATATTCGCAAACTCATTCATATAACCCTGTAGGGTACTTCAGTTGACCTCTAATCATGAAATTTGGAAGAAGCAAGCATTCACAATTAATGTAGGCCTAAAGGAAAAAATCCTAAAATCGTTAATTCGTAATTACATCACCCGAAAAAGAGATTTATTTTGTGATTTGTTATCCGACTTCAAACCAAAAATTAAAAGATTCTCGAAAGTCTTAGAATTCCCAGGACCAATATCTTGCCAGTATCAATATAAATAACATGCAAAAGACGCCGAGATTCTCGATTCCCGGGATGAAGGAACTGTCTGTATAAATAATTAAGTTTGTAGGGAATCCTGAGACCGCGAGTCCTATCGTACCTGGCCACTTTTTTATTTGTAAATATTTGTTATGCTATCTTATAATATGTAGATTCGACGTATGTAAGCAGTAAGATTCTATCAATAATCACGGTTTGGTGAAAATTCACATTAGCTCACATACTTCTATTAGTTTTAGAAAGAGTCACTGTATCGACTCCAATGCCGGTACTATGGAACTGTATGAAATACTAAAGGAAAAGGGAAGAAGATGACAAATATCGTCAAGTTATTTTTAAGACACCTTCAGCATTTGGAAATGAAAGTTGTACTGACAGATTCCATCAACTATAGCTGGAAAAATATGTAGGATGTTGTTAGGATTTTTTCGTAACCAGGCATGAGTATTCCTCTCTGTTCCAGTATTACGCACGTAATCGTAACTTCTTCATAAAATAATATTGCTTACTAGTTGACAATCTACGGAAAGTTGAGTAAATTCGCGAGAGAGAGAGAGAGAGAGAGAGAGAGAGAGAGAGAGAGAGAGAGAGAGAGAGAAGTGCTTCCTACTATTTCGCTGTCGTCTATTCCGACAGTTAGATAGGCTGACTGAACCAAGCATCAACAAATAGTTATTATTACGTGCAGAAGAATTTGATTGGTTTTAACATAAATTGCGAAACAAGTAGGATTATAAATTTTAGGGACTGAGTATGAATGACATTTAAGGGCTGAGGAAGTGTTGGATATGAATTATTGCCTTTGTGTCTTCTCGCCTGTTCCATTTATAGTCGACAGTCTTCTATCATAAGCTTATAATTCGAATAAGCTAGTCTATTCTGAACTTGTAGTGTACAATATTCTACCAAGAGTCATTGCTTTTGGTGTCACTTGTGCGGGTATGGATTGCCTCGGTATTCTGTCTTAATAACTAAGCCAAAATTTTACTATTTAAGCGGATATCTTGCTCAAAAGGTATTAGGTTATTACCTTCACTTATAATAAGTATTGTGGGTATGAAACACGAAGACTCTTTAGTGAGATAAGATGGTAATCTTCTTTAAAATCCTTTGCATATCTAAGTACCCTTGTACTAACGGATGACGAGCCCTAGTAATCCAGAAACATCTACGTTTCATTTTGTAGGTAAATATAAAGCAGTCGGTTCGCGATTGTTTTATTCGGTTTATTTAATTAGTATAGAGGTAATAAAAGCATGTGCCATTTGGAAAAGTACTTGCTTCAACTAACGACATCTTGAATGAGAGGTGGAGCGCACTGCAACCCAGACACTCCCAGCGCTTGTTATTGGCATCTGTTAATTTTCAGCTGCCCGTGACAGATCCGTGACAACCACTGCAGCCAATTACTGGCGGTACCATTGGTCAGTAAAGCAACAGAGATGTAAGAAGGCTCAGCTGCTAACAAATTTCTTTTATAGTCCTGAGTATGTCGATAGGCGCCTAACATTTGTGAAGAACATGCTTTATACACATCTTTCAGATTAATTTTTGGTCACTGAGCACTCACAGATATTTAACAGACTTCTTCATATGGTAGTGGTACGTGGTCTAATTTCGTTGTAGATATTTTCAGCCAATTTTTTGAAGCCATTATTTGCTCTCCGAGTCAATTGTAACGTACACCTTTCTAGAGACGTACTTCACGGTCTCAGTTCCTTGTCCTAGTGAACATCATTCTATCTGACAAGAAGCAATCTATCAGAGATAAAAGATAATATGCGTTCCTCAGAAGCGAGAGGTTCGTTTTATTACTTTATTTTCGTGGCTAGAACTGTTAGTGAAGCGGTATCGTGTGCACTGCTCAGATCCACGAATATTGCTGCCTACTACAAGGTAAGAGTTTCTGCTGAAACAGACTTAAGTGTCACCCGTTAGGTGGGAGAGAACAACTTAACACCCGCCTGATTATTAGTAACTGAATGCTAGTGCCTTAGTCAATATCGTAAATTATATCTCCTTTATTCGTGTTTTTAGTTGAAGAACAATGGTCAAAGCGTCAATAATTTTGTTTGCAAGTAATAAATAATGGTCATCAATAGTTTTCATGGGGAAACTATTGATGAATGCCAAGGCAGATGGAAAAAGGCGTAGGAGTTTCGTCAGACGATAGTAGTGAATGTTAACCTGATTAAGGCCCAACTGGACGGCAGCAATATATATATATATATATATATATATATATATATATATATATATATATAGCATTACCGACTGAGAAAACCAGGGCGGTTCGTCATTAACAATACAGACAAGACACGACACAAAACATCTTGTCAGAGTAATGTACACTAACAAGTTGCACGTAGTCACAACATGTAACAGACCAAGATGGAAATATCTTGAAACTTCCTGGCTGATTAAAACTGTGTGCCCGACCGAGACTCGAACTCGGGACCTTTGCCTTTCGCGGGCAAGTGCTCTACCAGCTGAGCTGTCCAAGCACTACTCACGCCCCGTCCTCACAGCTTTACTTCTGCCAGTATCTCGTCTCCTACCTTCCAAATTTACAGAAGTTCTCCTGCGAACCTTGAAGAACTAGCACCCCTGAAAGAATGGATACTGCGGAGACATGGCTTAGCAACAGCCTGGGGGATGTTTCCAGAATGAGATTTTCACTCTGCAGCGGAGTGTGCACTAATATGAAACTTCCTGGCAGATTAAAACTGTGTGCCGGACCGAGAAGTTTAATATCAGCGCACACTCCGCTGCAGAGGGAAAATTTCATTCTGGAAACATTCCCCAGGATGTGGCTAAGCCATGTCTCCGCAATATCCTTTCTTTCAGGAGTTCTGCAAGGTTCGCAGGAGAGCTTCTGTAAAGTTTGGAAGGTAGGAGACGAGGTACTGGCAGAAGTAAAGCTGTGAGGAGGGAGCGTGAGTCGTGCTTGGGTAGCTCAGCTAGTAGAGCACTTGCCCGCGAAAGGCAAAGGTCCTGAGTTCGAGTCTCGGTCGGGCACACAGTTTTAATCTGCCAGGAAGGTTCATATCAGCGCACGGTTTAACGTGGGATCTGAACCGCATATCGTTTTGCCTGATCTTCACATCATTAACAGGTAAAACCTAGGCTAAATGTAGGCTAAAATATTCCGTGATCAGATCGGAATTCGATCGTGCAACCTTTCGGTTTTCAGACACGCAGTTTGTCACAAGACGAATGAGATAAGGTCTGTTTCCTTTCCTCAGCGTAGCCATTCTAGTGAAAGGCCTTAAGAAGGGCTGTGGAACGTCGTTACCGTTGTCTGTTATAGATGCTTGTGGAATCTGAAGTGATATAAGGGGGGCCAATCCTCTCGAAGAGAGCGATCGAGGTGGCCTAGTGGCAACTCACGGTACTCGCATTCGGGAGGACAGCTATCCTGATTCGGTTTTCCGCTGATTTCCCTAAAATTCCTTAGGTGAATGCCAGCATAGTTCCTTTGGAAGGGGACGGTCGGTTCTTCCACCATCCGTCCCCTATCTGAATTTGTGCTCCATCACTAATCATCTCGTAAGACCAATGTCTCCATCCGACGACGAAATCACCAACAGCAGTATCAGACCTGTCTACACCTTGTAGCAATGCGGCCTTGCCACAGCGATTTTCGTTTAATTTTCGACATCTTACTATTCCTATACTGAAGACGTTTCTTCTCGAAATCAACATACTTTAATCCTCAACTCTTGTAGTCCTCACTTCCGTGTAATACTACAGTTTGTTGACAATTTTTACTTTTGGACCATCTAATTACAACTGAATGAAACACAGTTTTCGTGCCATACGCCTTTCGCGCTTATTCGTTGCGTAGCATCTTCAGTGGCCTGAAATATGTAGGTATTTTTGTTCATACTACTTAGTTTGCATTTTGGGGCAAACAAAAGGCGAAATGCATATTTCACGAAAACTGTTCAGTTGTAATTACTCGATCCAGAAGTAAAAATTGTCAACATGCCGCAATACTTTAATCCGTATATATATATATATATATATATATATATATATATATATATATATATATATATATGTGTGTGTGTGTGTGTGTGTGTGTTTGTGTATTACGCATATACGGGGTGATTCAGCTATCTCTATTCATGTGTTTTATGCAACCTGCAATGCTTTCAAATACCGCGTGCAAAACTTTCACATTCCCTTGCTCGCAAGCTATTAGTCCTACAGAAAAAATGAACAGAACCTTTTTGTAGGAAATTTAATGTAGATAGTTTTTGTACTGTGATACGTTTTCGCTAGAGGCGGTAATTTTCGAATTATTCAAGAAAAACATAGAAACGTGACATTCAAATGCGTTTTTCCTGAATAACGCGAAAACCGTGGCCTCCAGAGAAAACGTATCTCAGTACAAAATTTAACTGCAACATATTTCACAGAGAAACGTCTTGTTCATTTTTTCTGTATGACCTGTAAATTGCGCGTAGTGAGGGAGAGAATATGAAAACTTCGCGGATGGTTTTGGAAGATGTTGTGGGTTCCATAAAACCTATCGGTAGGGGCAGCCGAATCACCTTGTGTTTTCATTTATTTGGATTAATTTTTTGTGTCTTATAACTGTATTATCTGACAGCCTCTCTCATTTAGAGGGACGATATCAGGCTGATAGAGCAAGTATTTGTTTAGTAATGAATCTACATTGTTTCCAGTAGCGTTACAAGCGTGAAATTATGTGAGTATGCAGCTTCTGCGTTACAGGTGAAGACAAAACCGACAGTTCGTTAGACTTTCATTATTTTCCGATTTATTTCGCCTTTTCAGCGGAATAACTCTGCAATAGTAATCTCTTATTTGAACTAGCTTTTCGAAAGCTACTACATTTTTGCGAAAACAAGATGTTTCAGAGAAAGCATGAGGCATATTTCTACGTGCTTCATAGATGTTAATCCGGTAATGGAACGTGGAATTCGCGTATCAGACTTTACTAAACCCTTTAATTTTGTGATAATGTCAAAATAATCGTTATTATTACAAAGCCATCATCCTGATTTAGCGAACAACAACACTGCGTTAGTTATACCGCTTAAAGCAACCTGTCATTCAGAACGAAGTCTTCCTGAGAGGAATTCAATGTCTGGATTCGGATTCTATGTTGCTCTTTTGGGTATAAGCGGGAAAATATCTTTTATCAAACTTACTGCCTGAGCAGCGGCACTGCTTGATATATACATCTGCGACGTGAATAAGAATTCGCACCAGGAATTCGGAAGTCTTGCATATCACCCCTTTCCTTTCTCGTGTTAGCCACATCTCTCATCTCAAGCAGTTTTTATTTCATTAGATATATTGTACTTTCTTTGGCTGGTAAGTTTATGCCATCATTTTTTAGCCGTAAGTATTTCATAAGCAAGCAGAGTAATCGTAAAGAATAGTCTGAAGCAGTTTCTGCTTCGTTTGTGTGCTTCCCTGGAAGTTACGCTGGTAGGACTCTATCTCGATAATTCCTTCCTATCAACTACCTCTTCCAGTTAAACGTGACGTGAACCCACTTCGTGTCATCTTTCACAAACACCGCATTATACAGAGACTCTTTCCAAAGAG
Organism: Schistocerca piceifrons; assembly: GCF_021461385.2. Classification (NCBI taxonomy): domain Eukaryota; kingdom Metazoa; phylum Arthropoda; class Insecta; order Orthoptera; family Acrididae; genus Schistocerca; species Schistocerca piceifrons. The sequence goes on from NC_060149.1 coordinate 801,895,668, forward strand.
GAACTTCGCGCTCGGTCGTAACGTTCCTCTCTGTTACAGGCAGGTCTAGTTTCTTCAGGCATTAACTCCTTCGCTAATTAACCTGTCATCCGCATGACACCCTGGAGCTTGCGCTCTCTGTCTGTCAGTCTGTCTCTCTCTCTCTCTCTCTTTCTCTCGTAACAAAGACAGAGTAACGTTCAAAACCTTAATGTAAAGCTGTGCCCTTCAGTATTAGGACAAACAATATATAGTTCCTAAATACAATATAAATGTAATAATTGGAGCCAATTATGTCATTCAAATATATGGGAGTTACAAAATGTGGAGAAATGAAGTGGGGTAAGGTGACCTAAATATGATTTTAAAAAATCCCAAAATTTGTCTATATTTTTGAAAGAAAAAGAGTAATTGTTAGGAGAAAGTTGTAAATGTTAGAATGTATTACTTGCTTTAAAACGACCTATTTAATATGTATACTAGAAACAATAAAAATTGAGTATTATTTTTTGGAATGAAATTCTTAGATATGATAGGGCCGGTCCAGAGCATGATACACATGTGATATTGCTATGCAAACTGACGATAGAAGATCAAGGTCTTAAAAATGAGTTAAGGAACACACAAAACGATACATGGGTGTAACCTGGATTTTTCTTTGGGAAAGTTTCTAGGCTGAAACGTACGTCAGAGGGAAGAAGAGAATCAATGTCTTGTTTTTTTTTTCATGAACATCAGCAGGACCGTCAGACACGAAGCAAATTCCTCGTTTGATATTTCCCACCCCCGTAGCAAACGAGGAATTGGCAATTTCTCTATCACGTCCCTCTTATTAATAACAGAAATGTCTTTTTCATTTAATGTGAAAACTATTTTGTCCTTATCCCCAGAGTCTAGGCCCATAGCTTCTAGGTCATTTTCCAGTACTTTTTGTACCGTGCAGACGTATCTGTTGCTGTATGAATTCCTCTTTCCTCCACGCAATTTAGCCAAGGCACAGTCTCCTCCACCTATATGTGCAGGCTCCGTCATTACAATAGTATCTGGTGCGGATTCGTCAAAGGGATCGGTATCATCCATGCTGTTGTCACTCTTCAAAGATATGTCAGAATCAGAATCAGCATTCTCAGATTCGTTTATTTTTTGTGTACTTGCCACAGAATTGGCCACAGTCATGGCTTTGCTGGCTCTCCTGATTTCGGTCTAGTTCTTTTTCAGCAATGAGTTTACTGTTCGAGGTGTCGTCTCTTTCAGATATGTTGCTGGCGCATGGGTGTGGCGGCAACCCGCGTTACACCGTTGCTTGGCTGGTGGCTAGACAATAGGCGACAGTAAATCACTTATAAGAATGAACTGTATCATGTTTTGGAATAGAGCGTGTCATATTTTAGGATTATACTGACTTTTTACTAATTATCTCTTGATGCCAAATGTGTCAATAATGAATAATTCAGCAAATAGAGTACAATTTTCTGTGTGTGTATCACAAATAAGGTAGGTATAAAGTCAGTATTTGCGAATACGTGGCAAATGTCCTAGAAATTTGTGCACCTTATCCTATAGTTAAAATGGTGTTCCTAGAATTGTTGGTAGAGTGTTGGGAAACTATAGTTTTTCTTCGGTACTTTGAAGACACTTGTACGGGCTATAATGGAACACTGATTACGTATTTGGGATCCATATTTTGTTCAACTAGCAAGGGATATGGAAATGCACCGCGAACACTCGCAGTCTTGTTTAGCTCGCGGAAGAGTGTAACAGAAACGCCTGAAATTGTCAGCCAGCAGTCACTTGCAGAAGTACGCTTAATATTACAAAGAAACCTACTTAGAAAATTCCAATAATCTGTTTTCACGACGCTGGCTACGACTATTCTTGAATTTCCTAAATATTACATTAATAAAAGCGCTTCCTGGGGCATATAAGAATGATTATTCCAACGCTTCATCAAGAAATGGAAGTTAATGGAGCATTAATGTGTAACAAAATGAAAAATATTGATTAGGATTTAGCATACAGCGGACGACAAGGTTATTAGAGATGGACCATAAAGTTCGAATGGGGAAGCCAATCGTCCGTGTCCTTATCAAACGCATCATTCCGAAATTCCACTTAACCGATTTAAGGAAACTACGGTAGACGTAAACCTGTCTGTCCGGATGATGATTCGAACCACATTCAGCCCAGTGCTACTGTGATTTTTTCTGCGAAGGCTAGATGTCATCGAGTAACTGATCGTACCCTATCTTCACTAGTACCTTCCTGAAGTTCCCATTTCTCGATATATGATGATTAAGAACCACTGATTATTCAGTACTGACTGGAGCAGCCCTAAATTTTCGTGTGAGTCAACGTTGGAACAGCAGGAGCAGCTGATATCTTTCTCACATTTTGACCATTTATCTGAGTTCAGGGAAACAGAAGAAATTCCAGTACTGGGAACAATACCGCGAGCTGTTCTCTAATTACAAACTCGTGAAAGCACATTGATTTTCTTTCACTGGTTTACACGATGCCACCTCATCTGCTCATCCAATGTGGAATTCCTTAGTCTTAAAATATTGCAACTAATCTTCAGATCCTCAATCGCTTGATGGAGCTCCATTGCATCAAACCAACTGTGACTCAGCTTCCCATTGCGCAGCTAGTACGCTTAGGTTGGTTCTAATAGTAGGGGTGTATGTGTTGTGGTGCGTTTAGATATTATACACGCGTAGAGATGCTGACTCGTTGTGACAGTGAAGTGTGATAACCCTCTAAAACATTACAAACACCTGATTAACACGTTGAGCGCGGAGCCGATTTTACTGGCTTTCCGTTGAGGCGGCAGTCCTAAGTGCCGGCGACTGCTTGCCGTGTGTTGAGTTAGCGCAGAAACGGGCGCGTAATAATGCGCCTGCATTGGCAGCAACCCATCTGACGTACACGTCGTGTTTGCCACCTAACATACAGGCGTTACCCTGAACAAATTCGCTCGGCAATTGCCGGCGAGCTAAGTAAGTAAATAAAATATAAGCACACCACTTGACGGTTGCTGAGTTGTATAAGCGGACGTGGTATGCTAAAAAGACAAACGCCAAGAGACGACCATTCAGAGAAAGCAATACAGGTGTAGGAAGTACCTAGTTTCACAGCGATTATTTTCAAAAAGCGTTGTTGCCAATTGAAGCAAAAATGTCACGAGAAGAAGGGAGTGACTCATCAACTGCGTTATTTGTACCACATAAACGTCGCCATCATACGACTGTGATAATTCGTCTGATGGTTCAGTAGGTGTTCACAGTACGTGGTTTGATCCAGGAGACAGCAGCCGAACATTGTGCATTTTACGAGTGCCCACGTTGCCAAAATGAGTGATGAAAATGTGCAACATTGTAACAAAGTATAAGATTTTTGTAGACTTTTTGTCACAGATGAAATATTTGAATACATCAGTTAACAAACAATATAGAGGCTACACAAATGGCAATAGCAGCGTGTGCCAACAAACAAGGATGAAATGGACTGATTTTGTGGCTGGGATTGGTGAAACGTCGATCCATACATTTCCACTGGTCCCAAGACCCACTGTTTGAATAACCATTACCGCGAAAGGTAATGAGTAGAAATTATTTCGAAATTCTGCTGAGAACGTTGCATTTTGCACACAGCACGAAAGTTTGTGCTTCAGAACGTGTCTCAGAAGTTCATTTCATTATCGACGAACTGAACAGAAATTTTAAAACAATATTATGATCCTGCCGAAATACTATGTATCGACGAGTGTGTAATACCATTCCGAAGACGTATTATGTTCAGGCAAAATACTAGAAACACAGGAGACACATGTATGGAATTAAGATATTTAAACTGCCCTGCGACAATGGATACTGCTACAGTTTTAGAATATACACTGACAAAGTATTTGATAAAGAAACTATCACACCAACGAATGTTGTGTAGAATTTGTGTCAAGATGTATTCAATAAATGTACATTACGTACTGATAATTCGTATGCCAGTGTAGATTTGGCAAGCAAACTCATAACAAAGAATACTCATTTCGTCGGTAAGCTTCGAGTAAATCGCAATAGAATTCCAAAAGAAACTGTAACGACCAAACTGAAACGCAGAGAATTGAATGCAAAAGAAAATAGCCAAAGAAGTAGTGTCCTGAAATTAAAAGACAAAGGAGTCGTTTTGGCTCTTTCGACCAAACATTTAAATGAAATGGAAAACGTAACTACCAATAGAGTCTTTTATCGAACACCAAAAACGCTACTGAATGTAACAAGTGAAAAACTACTATTCGACCTTTCCGATCAGGTGAATGCATTTAGCAATCCATTGAGAAAACAGTGAAATGGTATCGAAAGTTAGCATTCAATCATTTTTCTTTTTTTTTTAACACCGCTGTTGTGAATGCGTTATATACGGGGTGACAATTATTGAACTATATGAAAAAATATATAAATTATTTACTAACTACGGTCTGTACACACTTTATTCAACATGTAAATGTCCCTACTGATATTCAGATTTAGGTTATGACATGTTCGATATGCTTGTCATCATTAGTGATGATGTGGCGCAGACGGATAGCGAAATTCTGCGTGACCCGCTGAACTGTCGGTAATAGATGCAGTCGATGACCTCCTGAATGGCTGTTTTCAGCTAGGCAATGGTTCTGGGGCCATTGCAGTCTATAATATATCCCCACAAGAAGGAGTTGCGTGTATTCAGATCTGATAATATGGTGGACAATCGAGGCCCATGTCAGTGGTCCCTGGTTACCTCAGAGCCAAAATACGGCCCTCAAAATGCTCCTCCAGGACATAAAACACTCTCCAGCTTCGATTGGGTCGAGCTCCGTCATGCATGAACCACATCTTGTCGAAATCAGGGTCACTTCGGATAATGGGGATGAAATCATCATCCAAAATCTTCACGTACTGTTGGGTAGTCACCGTGCCATCAAGGAATATCGCACCGATTATTCCGTGACTGGAAATTGCACACCACACCTTCGCCCTCTGAGGCTGAAGAGACTTCTCCTTCGTGAAATGCCGATTCTCAGTCGCCCAAGTGTACCAATTTTGCTTATTGAGGAACCCATCCAAATGAAACTGGGTTTCGTCGCTAAACCAAATCATACTAATTCCCATCACGCCCCGTGGCCAACCGTGCAGTTTGAACGTCCTAACGCAAACCGTTCAGACGTTATGACGATTTTATTTCATATACACTGAAGAGCCAAAGAAACTGATATAGCTGCCTAATATCGTGTAGGGCCCCCGTGAGAACGCAGAAGTGCCGCAAGACGACGTGGCATGGACTCGACTAATGTCTGAAATAGTGCTAGAGGGAATTGGCACCATTAATCCTGAAGGGCTGTCCATAAATCCGCAAGAATACAACGGAGTGAAGATTTCTTTTGAACAGCACGTTGCAAGGCATCTCATATGTGCTCAATAATGTTCATGTCTGGCAAGTTTGGTAGCCAGCGGAAGTGTTTAAACTCAGAAGAGTGTTCCTGGAGGCACTCTGTAGAAATTCTGGACGTTGGAGTGTCGCATTGTTCTGCTGGAATTGCCTAAGTCCATCGGAATGCATAATGGACATGAATGAATGCAGCTGATCAGACAGGATTTTTACATAGGTGACACCAGTCATAGCCGTATCTAGACGTATCAGGGGTCCCATATCACTCTAGCTACACACGCCCCACACCATTACAGAGCCTCCACCAGCTTGAACAGTCCCCTGCTGACATGCAAGGTCCATGGATTCCTGAGGTCGTTTCCATACCAGTACACGTCCCTCCGCTCGATAAAATTTGAAACGAGACTCGTCCGACCAGGCAACATGTTTCCAGTCATCAACAGTACAACGTCAGTGTTGACGGGCACGGGTGAGGCGTAAGGCTTTGTGGTGTGCAGTCGTCAAGGGTACACGAGGTGGTCCTTCGGCTCCGAAAGCCCATATCGATGATGTCCCGTTGAATGGTTCGCATGCTGACACTTGTTGATGACCCAGCATTGAAATCTGCAGCTATTTGCGGAAAGCCTGCACTTCTATAACGTTCTACGATTCTCTTCTGTCATTGTTGGCCCTGTTCTTGCAGGATCTTTTTCCGGTCGCAGCGATGTCGCAGAATTGATGTTTTACCGGATTCCTGATATTCACGGTACACTCGTGAAATGGTCGTACGGGAAAATCCCCACTTCATCGCTACTTCTGAGATGCTGTGTCCCATCGCTCGTGCGCCGGTTATAATAACACATTCAAACTCACTTAAATCTTGATAACCTGCCATTGTAGCAGCAGTAACCGATCTAACAACTGCGCCAGACACTTGTTGCCTTATATAGGCGTTGCCGGCAGCTGCGCCGTATTCTGCCTGTTTCATATCTCTCTATCTGAATACGCACGCCTATACCACCTTTTTTGGCGCTTCATTGTAGTTCAATATTTGTCACCCTGTATATTCCAAGACGTGACGGAGCAGAAAATATTATTCGCAATATTTCGGGAATAGATGGCAGATCCGTTCAGGCGGCATTCACATGAAGGAACAACAGTTAGCGTCGCTAGAAGGAGAAGTGAACACGAGTTGGATACAAAGGAAAGAAAGACGCATAAAGTGCGTAGATATTGTTCTGAACGTTACCAGACGGACACAAAAACATTCGGGTGCAGTGCAGCTAGAAAACCAACTAAACAGGCAGTTACTTTTTGTAATACGTGCAAATCTAAACCCCGTCTTTGTAGTGAATGGTCTAATAAACTTTATTAAAATTACAGCATTTGTTTTTTAACCTTGATGCTGACGTCTTGATGGGATTATGTCGTCCAAAAGAAAAGAGCACTGTCAGTATGTACGGACTAAAAAGGAACTCCGTGAAAGAAATAGGCTACATCACAGACAAATTTACGAAATGACGTCTACAATTCTACGAACATCAATGTGGAATGGATAAAACCAGACTCACACAGAAAATTTTCAGCATCGTAGTCCAAGTAAATTAAAGATCAGATGGGTGTAAGAAACGTAATAAAACCTAGAATAGCAGAAAATCTCACAAGAAGAAATTAAGGACAGAAAAAATTCGGAAATCACATTAGAAAGAATAACACTGAACAAGTCTCAAAAGAATAAACATCAGGGAAGAAGTGGACGGAGGAAATGGAGATATAACACAATGGATTGATGAAGAAGTTGTAGGAAGAGAAAAAAATGAGGAAAAGGAAGTGAAGCTGTGGCTGCCTCAAGTTCGCCGTTTTGGAGAATGCCGGACTGTTTCTTCATACTACCTCACACTATATGCGTTGCATGTCTTGGACTCCGGACCAGTGCAGAAATTGTTAGGTTCCATTGTCACATACAGACAGCTTACTCCCGGGCATGCGTTATTACAACATAGAGTATCACAAAACTGTATCTGCAGGATGAAAGAAATGCATTTGAAAGCACGTCAGAGTTGGAAGGGTTACCTAGACTTTAGGCGTTTGCGACGTACAGAGGGAGATCAGCATTCAGAATTTTTGGGACATGATAAAGTTGTAGAAGCAGCAGGAATAGGGACAGACAAAACGTAAAAGAAGTTGCTCAACCATTGACGCAATGAGTGCCCATTATGCGGAATCCAATGCAAGAATGACGTATAATAGGACCAAGAGACGAGTATGGAGTTGTGCAAGGTTCAATTTCGTCACCCCTCTTCTACAACATTTACATTAGGGACGTACATAACACAGTCCTGGAGAAGATGGGAGTTCTGCAATATGTAGACATCGATGTATCTATGTATATGGAGATCCCAGAATGAGATTTTCACTCTGCAGCGGAGTGTGCGCTGATATGAAACTTCCTGGCAGATTAAAACTGTGTGCCCGACCGAGACTCGAACTCGGGACCTTTGCCTTTCGCGGGCAAGTGCTCTACCAACTGAACTACCGAAGCACGACTCACGGCCGGTACTCACAGCTTTACTTCTGCCAGTACCTCGTGTCCTACCTTCCAAACTTTACAGAAGCTCTCCTGCGAACCTTGCAGAACTAGCACTCCTGAAAGAAAGGATATTGCGGAGACATGGCTTAGCCACAGCCTGGGGGACGTTTCCAGAATGAGATTTTCACTCTGCAGCGGAGTGTGCGCTGATATGAAACTTCCTGGCAGATTAAAACTGTGCCAGGTACTGGCAGAAGTAAAGCTGTGAGTACCGGCCGTGAGTTGTGCTTCGGTAGCTCAGTTGGTAGAGCACTTGCCCGCGAAAGGCAAAGGTCCTGAGTTCGAGTCTCGGTCGGGCACACAGTTTTAATCTGCCAGGAAGTTTTATATGGAGATTGCTTCTCTGAGGCTCCTCAGCGAAAGAAACATAATCTGGAAGGCGCATATAAATCATATTGGTCAGAAGTATTAGGGCTTATCAAATTTATAATGAAAATTTATTGAATTTATTGAGGATTGAGCATCCGCACAGCCCTGCAGCCTTACCGGGAATGGTACGCCCAATTATTGATTGCGGGAGAGGTAGCCACGCATCTGCGACAGACAGCTGCCGTGTCAAAATTAACAAATGCCAATACTTTGCGCTGGGAGTCTGCGTGGGAGCAATTCGCTCCGCCTCAGCCAATGCACTATTAGTTGAAGAACAGGAGCTTCCAAGCCGTCCACGCAGAGGTAACTTACTATCAGTTTCCTTGCGAAAAAATCTGAAACCGGTTACTACAATTTTCAAGCGATTGCTTCAAATTTACTCATACAATGCTTGATTGGACTCGCTGCGTTACTGATACATCCTCCATCAGTACAAGAGTTCTGAAACATTTAGATTGTTTTCAACAAGATTATCAGGCTATCTTGACTGCACAGTTTTAACGCTTCATATCCATTACAATTCTTCTAGGTGAAGGTAATAAATGGCATTCCTTCTGCGCAAGGTACCCAATTAAATAATACAAATTTGTTGCAGTTTTAAGACATAATCCCGAGACAGTCTATATCTGCACTGATGGCACCAGAAGCATTGAATATTGGCAGAACATTCTACACTCTAAGTTTGCAGACGATTGATTTATCCAAGCTAGCGACGGTCATATTACATTTCCGCTTGCTGGTGGCAACATCTTCATACGTGTCATTAAGCAATTCACTATCTGCTTTCACGATTATGAAAAACGTTAGCGCCAGGTAGACATAAAACGCTATAGCATGTAAGATCGTTGGCGTGCTGGTATCGATGGGAGAAAAAGACACATCTTTTAACATTACTTGGATGAAATCACATAGTGCGGTGATTGGTAACGAAGTTGTTGACCACTTATTCATAAAAGTTGCTAAAACAGATCCAGGGAACACCTGTCTTAACCTTTTTGTGCAACATCTACCATTATAAAAATGGCTCTGAGCACCATGGGACTTAACATCTTAGGTCATCAGTCCCCTAGAACTTAAAACTACTTAAACCTAACGACATCACACACATCCATGCCCGAGGCAGGATTCTAACCTGCGACCGTAGCAATCCCGCGGCTCCGGACTGAAGCGCCTAGAACCGCACGACCACCGCGGCCGGCTCTACCATTATTTAAAAAAAAAAAAACACTTTAATTTCTCTGGTAACAACGCTGTATCTATGCCAGGTCTAGAAAGTTTCTCCTAGTCGTGACATACTGTCAGACTATACCATACACAAGATAATAATTCAAATTTAGCTTGATCACAAACCTGTCTATGAACAGATGAAACGTTTATTAAAATGATTAAGGAAGGCATAGCGTAGTCTTACAGGAGGACCTGTGGAAGATTGATCGCCCAAAGCTATCTTCAGAAGAGTGCCGCGTAATTTCTTTTCAACAGAATCAGCGCCAGGGGCAAAAATTTTTGCGTCAACTTTCCAGTAAGAAATTACGCCCGAGCTGCTGCCTCACAAACTGCGTCAAACCATTCAGTTCCCACCACATTCCGTTTCATTCCCGATAACGCAATAAATAGAATGTTCATAATTAAAGACATGACGTGTGAAGAACAGTGACCACTTTTAACATCATGAAGAAAGTCAGACACCGTCTGGGTCACTTTTTATGTTTATCCGGATTACCGGTTTACTGCCATTCGCAACCACTAGATTTTCATCTAAAGACGACCTGTGGTAAAGGTGGAAATGGGTAACCCAAATAAACCTAAGAAAGTGATCCTGAAAGTATCTGTCTTTCTTCATTATAAAAAGAGAGATACTTGTCACAAGATATGGAGATGCTTACATTCCGTGGATCAAGCTTACGTCGGTCTGTGATTAATAATCTGGATTTGCTTTCAGCAAGAGCAGCGTTCATATCCCGGTGACCTGTCTGAGTTGACGTGGAATGTCTAAGTCACTATCAGAGAATTTTAAGTTCGTTCCAGCAATGTGGCTACAGGTGGTTTCTCCGCTTGTTCTCCTGAAATCTAACCAGTCTTCAGTTCTGTATAATTTTTCTATCAACATGAAACTGAAATCTAACAGAAACGGAAGATCAGAAATTATTTTCAGTTTTTACAGTGCTTGTGAAAATGTTGGAACTCAGTAGGTTTTAAAAATATATCGTAATTTCACAGGCTACATACCCGAGACCAACGCGTACCGTTACCGCAGACCACAGACGATAAAGCGGAACAGAGAGACGTAAAGTCTTCGTGGGGCTTTAACGAAAGTTTATTCAGTGGAATACGATGTGGTATTTTGAAACAAATAGAAACTGGATCTCATTTTATCCATCCTTTGTTAATAAGGCAGTTTTCAGAGACGTTAAGAGAAGTAAAGAAATAGAAATATGAAATAAGCATTCTCAGTCTTGATACGCTACAGTCAGAACACAGAAATCAAATTCTCGAGGTCTGCTTGATGGGAATTACTTTTCCTGAGGCTAAAGAAAACGAAATTTTTTATTGCGAGGGTAGCCTGTGCGCTGACTGTCGACGTAAAAGAATTTAAGAACCGGCAGCGAACGCTTTCTGATCTGATTACGTTTGAGAGGTGGGTCGTATAGCCATTAGTGACGGGGTTCGCACCGGAGCGAGTGTAAGGAACCTTCTCGTATGATTGTATGGGAGATAGAGGGCTTGTACAGGACAGTCCACTCTAGTGACTGATTTTAGTATCAAATGAAGGAATGTGCACCGTAGTCCGCCATAAGCAGCTTCCGCCATTTTTTACAGTTCTTGCTGTTGCTAGATATGAGGATGTATTATGTGCAGCACCTGTAAATGCACATTTCAGTGCTGTATAATACATTGGAATATATTTTTAATTCTTCAGTTACAGAATATTAATGCAAGTAAAATTCTATACATTTTTAAAACTTGTTATATAGCGTTTGGACGGAAAGCCATACATCATCGATCGTGCGCCACCTTGTAGCTTGCAATATAAGGTCTTTTACTATGTAACATGGGATATTTGCAAATTAACTGAGTTTCGTTAATGTCTTAACAATTTTACCTGTCTTGAAAATGGAGGTTTGTGTTGATTTCTAGTAGCTTCAATTTTGAAACGCATTTTACTTGTAAAAAATGGTTGCTGTCATTTGAATATGAAATAATAAAATGTATTAAACTTCTATTACAGAGCTGACTAGAGGCGAAAGTCTGAAAAGTGACACAATACCCTCCGGTACCGTCAGTTTAAGGTGATAACCGCAGGCACTCGCTAACAGCTAGGTTTCTGCTCATTCCATACAGGAAAGTTACTTCCATTACACTCTTACGGTAGATATGGCCGGTATTTGTGCAATGCTGATGAGGATAATTAATGCAGACTACGCGCCACACCTTCAGCAACCCTCGTATGTATAAGGTAATGAATCTCATCCAAAGTCAGCAACTTGCTGGAGTAGTTAACACCTCGGCATTTCACGCTATACGGCTGCAAGTCTTTGGACACAGAGTGCTGTACTTTCCAAAGGCTCCAACCGTGTAACTCATAGCTTGTAGGTCCTCCTTTTGTTACTATTACGGGTTTCAATAATCAGCGAAGATTTTTGACCACTGATTGATAAGCTGAAGACATAATTTGTTTCCTTTCTTTTAGAAGCGTGGTAGACAGTCGTTAGCGAGCTTCTGGTTGAGTGTATTTTGTACACATGTGACACATTCCATTACTTTATGTTACGTTAATCATATTCCATGAATCTGATGGAGAAGGATGGGATGCGAAAAAAGTCGAAGATGTGCATTTAACTTAATTTAAGCGCAAAACAGTAAAATAACATTACAGTTCTAATTATACATGAACCTAAAATATTTAATTTAAGAGTATCTGTGAAGATACACTTCAGTGGAGCACAAAATTCAGGAAGTTCTTTGATTCCGTTTTAAACTACATTACATTACTTCCATGACATTTAAAGTGATTAGATAGATTGTTGAATACATGAGCAGTCATGTATCTGACTTACTTCTGTACTAATGTTAATCACTGAGGTCTTAATAGAGGTTGTTTTTGGTGCTAGTATTATACTCATGCTTTTCATTATTTTTATGAAAATAGAAACATTAGTAATAACAAAAGATATTGATGATATATGTGTTGTAAAATAATTGTCAAAATACTCTGTTTTTTGAAGAGATAACTGCATGATTTTGAATTAAGACTAGGTATAATTCTTAAAACATGCTTTTGTATTCTGTAATTACAATTCCTGTAACTTGAATGTCCACAGAAAATAATTGCGTAACTCATTGGTGAATGGAAATATGCAGAATAAGCCAATTTCATTGTTTTTATAGTAGTAGTTTTCAGTTGGGTGGTTAAGACATTATTCCAGTTTCCTTCAGACTTGTAGTCTACAACAGTTGATGATGTATGGTAGTTGTTCGTACGGTACGCTTCAGAATTCGGTGGAGTTCTTCAGCTTACCACTGCGACAATAGGTTGTACTGCCTCCCTAGCGTTCCCAGTCTCTTCAGCTTCGGTGATAGTGAGCGTCTGATGCAATGTGTGACATTGTAGGTCACTGCAATCACGCCCATGCCCTGTTCGAACTAAAATAAATTCCCTCCATTTACCCTTCCTGACAGAAACGTCTACAATTTGTTTTCACATTGCACCTGCATTTATTAACTTAGATGCTTACGGACACACATTGTGCTCTGGGTGATATGTCTGTGAACCTTCGTCCTTATCGTGCACTGTGGCTGGTGATGTTCGGCATTGGCGTCTGCGGGTTGAGGTTCATTATTTGGATATTTCCGTGGTATCGCAACATTCCTGAAAGACTCGTTTACCACTGTGGAAACTCACTATATTTCCTCTTGGAGTATTACATTTTGCGCTACTTTTCATATAATTGTACAACACTACTGTCTTCGAGCTACCTCCTGAACTTAAGCCTTACTGGCGGTAACCTACCTGATCACTATATATAGAAATTCATTGTTGTTCGTGAGAACGATGGTATTTTCTCAGTTACTACATAATTCTACTATGAGTGGTAATTCGGATAGAATCTTGTCAAAGAACAACGCAATGTCCAGAATTAGAAACCAAGCCGGTTCGTAACAAGCAACAGTAGTCGCCTTGATTAACGATAAATACCAACAGAGACAGCAAAGACATTCAGACAGAGGTATAAGCCGTCAGCACGTACTGAAAATCACGGGAAACCTAAACAGTCTGGAGTTTGAGTTCCCTCTAATGAATTAGTCAAGTGTCTTAATCTTTGCGCCATAATCTCAAATCCAGCACTAGAAATGTCGCTCCATGTTCAGAGACATCATTTCATATAAGGTGGCTGATAGATACCAATTTTTCTGGGTTATAACTAGAGGACTGCTTTAAGGTATAATACGCTAAAGCAATAAAGTTTGTCGATATGCGAGATATCCTATACAGTTCAAGTACAATGAATTTTCTGTTAATTACTATCGAGTTCGCGTTAAAACCATCTATCTACATTTTAAATATGAAAAGATTTGCCACCTACTGCACTGATAAGTGAAAGCTTTTGAAAGAAATTGAAGAATAATTCATTCAGGATTGAAACATCTTATGGAGACTTTGCTGCATCCATCCGCAGCTTTTTCAACAAGCTTTGAAGCTCTTTTCCTGTAATATTCAGAAATATTGAAATATTACACTGCAGGTTACTGTACACAATATGATGAGTTCAGATTATTTTATCCTAAAGTTTCAGATTTTAAAAGTCTGCATAGAAACGACACTTGACGTTAACCGAATGAGGCGTAGTTATGAAAATGACTTATTTTCGTGGCTCTTGGAGCAAAATTTACGAAATATTGCCGTCTAACCTACAAGATATTTCATTTTAAGAACCTCCGCTACAAAGAGTGGCAGTAATTAGGCAATGACATAAAACGAGGAATGTGCCCAAAAACCTTAAGTAATTTTCTCAGATAAGAGCAAATATTGCAATTTGTACTGAGATATTTTCGGTTAATTTCTTTGCTACCAAATTAACGACACGTAAAACAGGTAAAATCTGATTGGTGTCGCTGTCGGATGCTCGGAACGTGCACCGGTGCAACAAGTTTGGCGCTCGTTAACGCGTGTTTGCCACGATATTCTGCATTCGCTGATCTTTCCATCAAATAACGACAAACTATGCCTCATCCTGGTTTCTATTTTCCCTTATCCTGAGAAGTTTTTCGAATTTTACCTACAGAGATTTCCTTCTTCTTCTTTTAGAAGCAATTTACTTCTTCTGGAAACTGTGAAGGTGAAGATATTTATGCACAAGAAAACGGCCAAAATCGCTCCCCTGGGCCTTCTGGTAACCAGAGAAACGGAATACAATAGTGGAATTGACTTATTTCGCATGTGCGCAATATCATGTGCAACATAACATTTTTGTCATTTACTTTGGAAAATAATGCAATTTCTCACAGTTACTAGTCGGAGAATACGCAAGCGGCGGATAAATGTTGTTGACAGGATGAAGGATGGATGATGGCTGCGCGACACTTACCGGCACTAGCAGAAGACAGCAGAAGAGCTGGTGGCTGGAGACGAAGCAACGGCTGCGGGAAGGCGGCTCAAAGTGGGCACTCCGGCGCTGCCGCCGCCTATTTCTACGCTTGCCCGCCGGGCGCACCCTCGGCAGCGCATGCGCACAACCTCTGCTTAAACAAAATCTGCGCGACCAATCGCGTGTCTTCACTACGGACACCGGCACTAAGTTTTCCTTGTTTTATTGTTACTAGAACCGCAGACGTAATCGTTGCTCGTGTGGTGTGGGAGAATTGCAATTTAATTTGTAACTGGAGTCTGTGGTGGCGCAAACTTACAAATGCAGACGTCTAATGACAGAGTAACAGCGTGGAAAACGTTTAACGTGAAACTGAGGGTTCCGAAATATTTTTTCGTATTAAATGATCCGTTATTGTTCGTGCAGCGCCATTTTCAGTATTAAATTTTCGACAAATTATTCGATTAATTTCGCCATTCGAAAACGCGTCTAATAGCTACTCACGATGTTCCGAATTACTGATAAAGGGCGAGCAGCAACAGCAATGTTTATTCCATTGACTAAATTGTCGTCGTCGTTTACATGAATGCGATCCTTTAAGCTCTGAAGTATCTCCAAAGGCTTCGTCTGCCTAAATCGATGCTGTACAAACATCATGATCCACTGAAACAAATTCACCCAGTGATAATGTCCCGCAGTCGAATAATGTAGAAGCTTTCCCACATATATCGTTACATTTCGACTCATTTCAATATCCGCTGAATGTTGATGTGCTGAAGAATCTTGTACTTTGGAGAAACTAGCATGGCGAAAAGAATTTTTAATTGCTTTAGTGAGAGAAAATGCCATGCGGAATAAGACTATCTAACAATTTTATAGATAATAAATCGTTGATAACAGACGAAGAAATCTAATTTTGCTTCGATTTAGGTCAACATTATCATGTAGTTGTTTTCGATAGTGGAATGCCGGCCGTTGTGACCGAGTGGTTCTAGGCGCTTCAGTCTGGTACCCCGCGACCGCTACGGTCGCAGGTTCGAATCCTGCCTCGGGCATGGATGTGTGTGATGTCCTTAGGTTAATTAGGTTTAAGTAGTTCTAAGTTTTAGGGGACTGATGACCTCAGATGTTACGTCTCATAGTGCTCAGAGCCATTTCGTAGTGGAATTTAAAGTTTTTAATAATGCCTTTATTACACGGCTGTAAATCATATGCGGTGTTCAAAGTAATAAATAAATAAATATTATAAATTTTAATATGATACCGGGGTATGCTTGACAATTAACAACAGTAACTGGCACCTTATGCATTTCTTGTAAAAATCGCTTATCCCAGCTGAGAATACAGTCGGTTAGCATATTGACCACCATCTACGCTCATTTGTTCGTCGCGTTTTCCACTGATTATGTTGTTATATTTTTAGAACACGTGCTTTGGAACCTGTCACAACAACAAACAAGGGTAGCTTTTCAAATTCATTCGAGCTACGTCCTACCGGTAGGGTAAATCTTTCCATGGAGCCCCTCGCCCTCTTCCCTGAGAACGATTGTCCCTTAAATGATATAGTTTTGGCCGGCCTGAGTGGCCGAGTGGGTCTAGGCGCTACAGTCTGGAACCGCGCGACCACTACGGTCGCAGGTTCGAATCCTGCCTCGGGCATGGATGTGTGTGATGTCCTTAGGTTAGTTAGGTTTAAGTAGTTCTAAGTTCTAGGGGACTGATGACCTCAGAAATTAAGTCTCATAGTGCTCAGAGCCATTTGAAATAGTTTTATTGGGTATGCAGCTGTAGAACAAGCGAGATTCGTTGGCGTTTAAGACATCATTCATGTAAAATTGTTCGAGTAGTGAAGGTAACGCAGACTGAAACCAATCTGTACTCGTAGCAAGTAACACGTTGCTTGCTGCACTGCAAACTTTCATTTTCTTGAAACGTTCCCACTGTTGAATTTGCAGAAAATTAAAATTCACTTTCCACTTGTTTTACAAGTTTATCAGCTCTTTCCAGCTAAAAGAACTTGACGTACATGCATTTTGAGACTGAGCGTGAAACGATTTTAGTTTTGAAGCTAGAACTACGAAGACTGGTATTTGGTTTCTCAGTCAGAAAATAAAAAATACGTGTTCAGCATTTTTGAAAATTCAGCCGCTAAGGGGGTACTGTAGTGTGTGAAAGTTTATTTGAAAACAAATAATTACCAAAGAACTATTAAAGGATCTTAAAGACTAATTCTATGACAATTGGTATTTGATTTGTCCGTTACATTTTTTTTTAAAAAAAATGCGTGTTTCAGTGTTTCTAGAAATTCAACCCCCAAGGTAGTGCAGAGGCGATGAAAACTTTTAAGAAAATATTTCTTTACATTAAAAAATTTTAAAGCTAAATTTATAAAAATCGATATTTCACTTCTCGGTTAAATATAAAGAAGTATTTGTTAGAGGATGAAAGATGCTATGGAAATATCTCCACAAGAACGCAAAAGATATGATTTACAAAAACTTTGGATTCCCGCTACCAGAATCGCTTTTGGGTCAGAAGTACATTCGGAAAAGACCATGCTTATGTGGCCGTAATTAGCGTGAAAAGCTTAGAAGGTGTTGCCATTTATGAACAACATAAGAATTCGATTAAAAAAAAAATCTGTAGGCCATATAGTCTACTCCGGCTAATCAGCGCTAAATTAGTACGTCAATAAATGTGGCTGCTCTTGTGACTACAGATAGTAAGCATATTTGTCACACGAGAAACGAAAGTTATTCATATTGAACGATTTTTATTTCATGTTAAAAGAAATTTAGAAATTTTATAGTTTTTTGCCAGAACCACAGTATTATTTTGTGTTAATTATTTTTCTTGTAGTGTTAAACGTTTTTCACTACAGTGGGTTTAGGTTCAGTTTCCTATACAATATCACCGGTATGTTTAGGACGGGATTACCTTGGAACCAGAATATTTTAAATGAAGAACATCAGAACAGTAATAAGCATTCTGATATTGGGTACGGTCCACCCGGATTACCGTGCGCGTTAGCACGACGCTTCCGTGATTCGGATCGTACCCACCCCGCGGAAGAACGACGAAGGTCGATGTGCCAGCCAACTTAGACGTTGATTTTAGTCTGTCGCCAACATCCGACTAGGTGAATGTGGAGCTGGTACCCAAGATCCAACTCAGTCATACGATTCGCAAACATTTACAAGGAAGTTCTCACATTTTACCACGGATAACACTAGAAGCGAACAGATGGGGTACACAATTTCCATTTCAGCATTGGAGGGGGTGCACCCTCTACCGCCAACACTGCCAAATCCAGGTTAACATGTCGACCCCGTGAAGATATGAGTTTTTTGTTGTAGGAAATTTCTTCCTAGCGTTCTCCTGTGGCAATAAGGTTGCTCGTTTTGTTATTTTGGTGAATAATTATTTTAATTTTTTGGCCGCATGCCGTTTCTTCTGCCGCAATAATCATTTAACTTAAAGGAGAAAAGTCATCTGTGAATTGGGAAAATTTTGTTCTGTGTTATCGTATTTAACATGTGTACTGCGTTTTCTGAACGAGCTGAGAAATCTCCAAAAAAGCACATTCGAAAGAGCCGGTACACCAGAGAAATCGTCATTAGTGCGACGCGACGTTACTAGCAGGTCTGATTCACGCCGTCTCGTAAGGCAGCGAATTCGCTTTAAGGGGAGACGGAAGGCAATTTTTATCCCTATTCTGCCAATGCTATTTTACCCTTTGAATAGGTACATTTTTCAAAAGAACTATATGTGATAAAACAATGAAATTTTACTGCATACGTATGTAACATATATGCCTCAATTTGCAAGTAAAATGAACATAACACCTCTTGTGGTTTTGAAGAAAAAATTTATTCTTTCAGTAGTAAAATTTAACTTTTTTGTACATTAATTATTATAAAACAGTTTCTGAATGTTTGGTGGTTCTCAATTTACTTGTAATAACTTATTACCATCTGAAACACAAATTGACCAAATTTCATGTTTCTAACCCCATTAGTTTATCAAATAATGGTACCTGAAATTAAAGAAATGTGGTTTTGAGAAAAATCCATTTAAAGTTTAATATTGCAATTCTAGTACAGCTATTGATGAGAATTACTTACCACTAATATTTTCCTGCACCATACTGAACATCATCTGAATCATACTGATCTTCCTTTCTTGTCTTGGTCCCTCTTCTTTTCTGTCTGGCTTATTTTGTGCATTTTAAATTACCAATATCTGCTTTGCGGATTCTCTCTTTATCTATTTTCACCAAAGATTTTGCAATATTTTCGCTACATTTTATGCCCAATAATTCCAAAACATCCGGTTTTCTAATTACACCACCATTGAAGCATAAAATAGCATCATAAACACCAAATTTGAGGGGTGTAAGCTGAACAAATACAGTTTGCGGTAACCGGCTCCACATGACAGAATTCACACATTCATTTAAATTTTGGGTTTTCCCATGAAGACATTTCTTCAACAAGGTATCTTTACAAAGGTCTCTAAATACGGGTTTAATTTCATTCATTACTGATGCAGGTAAAGAATGTTTGTGGTCATATCTGGCACTTCTCCTGTACTTGCTCCAAGTATCAGGATCATTCGGGCAAAGACCGTGCGTCAGGAAAAGCATCATATCTCACGAAAAAATTGTCGTATTTATATACAACAAAAACTATTTCACGTAGGAAAGATCAGGCATTTAAAATGTGCTAAAATTTAAAAATCGAATTTTTGAAGCCCACATGCCTTCCGTTTCGGGGTGCACTCAGCCTCGTGATGCCAATTGAGGAGCCGCTCGACCGAATAGTAGCGGCTCCGGTCAAAGAAAACCATCATAACGACCGGGAGAGCGGTGTGCTGACCACACGCCCCTCCTATCTGCATCCTCATCTGAGGATGACACGGCGGTCGGATGGTCCCGATAGGCCACTTGTGGCCTGAAGACGGAGTGCTTTTGCACGTGCCTTCCGTCTCCCCGGTGTCCATGGAGGACTAACTGCCAGCGTAGCCTGACATGACGGAAACTGCTATGTGATTCATATTTAGCGCAGTTCCCAGCAATTTTTATGAAAATTTCGCTTTTAACATGGACATGAGCTGTGTCACTGTACTGTGCTTCACGACCAATCAAATCCCGTTAAATGAATCACCTCGTCCCATTCATATCACTGGATGGTTTAATATCACGGCAGCTACAACACTTGCGAGTTTTAAGCAAAATACTCGATGATGTACCATAAGACTGAGCAATGAAATTTGTATCTTTCGAAACCATGTTTCAGACTTACAGGAAATGAAAGCTCCTATTTACTTGATTTCAAGAGAAATTCAAACTACACGTAGTCTATGGAGGGCTTACAAGGAATGAAAGTTTCTATTTACTTGCTTTAAAGAGAAATTCAGTTTACTCGTATACTATGAAAGACGTTACTTCTTTATTTTCCTTCGACTTTTAATATTAGCTACAACCTATACGATACGTAACTTAGTGGAACTTAGAGGTCTCGTAAAATTTAGTTAGCGAATGACATAACACGGGTAATTAGTTGCTACACTACTTGTTTCAGTGCCATACATCACTGTATGTTGATGTTTTTTTTTTCCTATCTGAAGTTAAGGATCTAAACTGAAGCGCCAAAGAAACTGGCATAGGCTTGCAAATTCAAATTCAGACATATGTAAAGAGGCAGGATACGGCGCTGCAATCGGCAGCGTCTATATAAGACAAGTGTCTGGCGCATTTGTTAGATAGGTCACTGCTGCTATATGATAGGTTATCAAGATTTAAGTGAATTTGAGCATGGTGTTACAGTCGGCGCACGAGTGTTGGGGCACAGAATCTCAGAGGTAACGATGAAGTGGGGATTTTCCCGTACCTCTATTTCACGAGTGTACCGTGAATATCAGAAATCTGGTAGAACATCAAATTTCCGACATCGCTGCGGCCGGAAAAAGATACTGCAAGAACGGGACAAAGGATGACTGAAGAGAATCGTTCAACGCG
Organism: Schistocerca piceifrons; assembly: GCF_021461385.2. NCBI lineage: Eukaryota > Metazoa > Arthropoda > Insecta > Orthoptera > Acrididae > Schistocerca > Schistocerca piceifrons. The sequence continues at coordinate 801,916,612 of NC_060149.1, forward strand.
ACAGAAGTGCAACACTTCCCGCAAACTGCTGCAGATTTCAATGCTGGGCCATAAACAAGTGTCAGTGTGCGCACCTTTCAACGAAACATCATCGATATGAGCTTCCAGAGTTGAAGACCCACTCGTGTACCCTTGATGACTGTACGATAGGCCGCGCAGGATTAGCCGAGCGGTCTAGGGCGCTGCAGTCATGGACTGTGCGGCTGGTCCCGGCGGAGGTTCGAGTCCTCCCTCGGGCATGGGTGTGTGTGTTTGTCCTTAGAATAATTTAGGTTAAGTAGTGTGTAAGCTTAGGGACTGATGACCTTAGCAGTTAAGTCCCATAAGATTTCACACACATTTGAACATTTTTGACTGTACGATACAAAACTTTACACCTCGACTGGGCCCTTCAACACCGACATTGGACTATTGATGACTGGAAACATGTTGCGTGGTCGGACGAGTACGGGGAGGGACGTGTACGGGTATGTAGACAACCTCATCCATGGACCCTGAATGTCAGCAGGGGATTGTTCAAGGTGGTGGAGGCTCTGTAATGGTGTGGGGCGTGTGCAGTTGGATAGGTATAGATACGACTGTGACAGGTGACACGTAAGCAAGATCCTGTCTGATCACCTGCATTCATTCATGTCCATTGTGCATTCCGACGGACTAGGGCAAATTCATCAGGACAATGCGACACTCCACACGTCCAGAATTGCTTCAGAGTGGCTCCAGGAACACTCTTCTTAGTGCTGGCCACGAAACTCCCCAGAGATCAACATTATTTAGTATATCTGGGATGCCTTGCAACGTGCTGTTCAGAAGAGATCTCGACCCCCTAGTACCCTTACTGGTTTATGGACAACCCTGCAGGATTCATGGTGTCAAATCCCTCCAGCACTACTTCAGACATTAGTCGAGTTCATACCACGTCGTGTTGCGGCACTTCCGCGTGCTCGCGCGGATCCTATACGATATTAGGCAGGTGGACCAGTTTCTTTGGCTCGTCAGTGTATTTTGGTAGAATCGTGTACTTCAGGTTCTCAGATACCAGAGAGGTCAACGTGAAATGCGAATTACCATCTCCCTAAGGAAGCCCTTATTTTTCAACAGCAGAATAAAGAACTACAGGCTTCACAATGATATTCATTCCTCCTTGTTAGTTGCTACACACTCTACTCTGCGTTTACATATGTATCTGAATGTTTGAAGTGTTGCCGTATCAACAGCACCAGCAAAGACAGACGCGACATTTAAGTTCGCTTCTGCTACAACGCAAAACCAATACAATTTTCAAATTGTGGCACGAGTCCTAGGAGGTAAGATACTGTTTTATTCATCTTACTGAATAAATATTTAACAGCATAAGCTAGTGCTGCTGTAGCAGCATTTTGTACTGCTTCAGATTTGTTGAGCACAGAGCGAGGCGTCCATTACAAATGAGAAAAGTGCGCCTCTTAAAAAAAATCTCCTGTATTTATAGATGAGTAAATCTTTTGCGGACATGCCGTCCAGTGTCTGTGTTTGGTAGAGCTTCTCTCACAGAATTCGACGAGGAGGTAATCTGTAGCCCTTTCAGCTTTCTTCTCCGAATACTCTGTTAGAGGGGGTTCTTTTCAATCTGTCTTCTACGTGCATCACAGTCGAATATCCTCTCCTGCTAAGATTCATCCCTGTATTCTCTTTCCCTCTACGTCTTTCCATCTTCTCCAGTATGAACAGTACGACGTCATACATTTCTAGTTAGAATTGGTGCTTTCGTAAAAGAAAACGTTATGAAGAAGTATAGAGAATACGATGAATATAATTATTGACGTAGCTGCAATTTTGTAACGTCTGGAGCACTTTTAACACCACTAGCTTATAAGTCGTCTTAGCGTTGATGTTATTAACAGAAAACTACGGTCAGTAAATGTGTTCTAACAAGAATCTTTACCAAACGTAGAAGTCACATTCTCAGAAAACATAATAGAACTGACAGCATTAGCTTATTGGACAACATTGGAAACACTTCTCTACGCAAAATTTTGTTATATATTTGTTCCTTTGCAGGTCCACGTTGCAGTTAATAAATCCCTTTACTGTCCGCAGTTTCTATAGAAATAAACCGTCCACTGCACGTTCTCCTATTAATAAATTTATCAACAACATTTGCCCTTTGCCAGATAAGCGTAGAGGCAAACAAAGTAAATTTTATTCATGATGGCTGTTAACGACTGTTTGATACGAATTATTTGTATGGAATTGTGTTTTATGTCTCTTTTATGCGGCGTCGCGTTTTCTGCACCTTGGCTAAATTGCATTACATCTGGCATATAACTTTTGAGTTGTTTTTATTTCCGAAATCTTTCTTTGATTTACAGAAATCTGTGAATCGGTTTTGCGCTCTGTCCTCATGCTGGAGAACGTTGGATAGTTCTAGTGTGCCGAGGGCTAGTTGCACGGAATTACATACTCTCTTCATTTACATATGACGTCTAACTGTTACCGTCTCCCAGGATTCCTGGAACCCTGGAAACAATACTGCGTCGCTCCATTTCGCTTTAACAGCAGGCGCAGTGGCTCAGAGGCAATATCACATATAAAGTTCCCCTTGCTCGGACGGTGCTTTCGGAAACCCGTAGCGTGCAGGTTCTGCCAACTAATGAGAACAAATTCAAAATGGTGTATTGCACCTTTCTACGTAAGCAAAGGAAGATTGCAGCGGAACATTATGCTGACAGAATTTTTAAACATGTATCATCGGTAGATAGATCAATAAAACAAGGAAGTATGAGTTTTGTGTTGGACTTAAAAAATGCATAAACCAATGCACAATGTACGTAACAACACGAGAGACACGGGCCTAGATTTTTTTTTTAACAGTTCAAACTATAAATTGGCTTACATTATTGACTTCTTGAGAATGAGCGTATACAAAGTTATTACAGAGACGGTAAAAAAAGTCTGCACGTCATATTACTTCTGATAAGATGTATTGGTCAAAATCAGAAACTAGATAACTTCGATAGGAGTATGGGAATAGTTATTATGGACGCTATGATAATAGGTATTTTTGTGACCACTCTTTTGAATGACGCGTAAATACACTACTGGCCATTAAAATTGCTACACCAAGAAGAAATACAGATGATAAACGGGTATTCATTGGACAAATATGTTATACTACAACTGACATGTGATTACATTTTCACGCAATTTGGGTGCATAGATCATGAGAAATCAGTACCCAGAACAACCACCTCTGGCCGTAATAACGGCTTTGGTACGCCTGGGCATTGAGTCAAGCAGAGCTTGGATGGCGTGTACAGGCCCATGCAGCTTCAACACGATACCACAGTTCATCAAGACTAGTGACTGGCGTATTGTGACGAGCCAGTTGCTGGGCCACCATTGACCAGACGTTTTCAATTGGTGAGAGATCTGGAAAATGTGCTGGCCAGGGCAGCAGTCGAACATTTTCTGTATCCAGAAAGGCCGGTACAGGACCTGCAACTTGTGGTCGTGCATTATCCTGCTGAAATAAAGGGTTTCGCAGGGATCGAATGAAGGGTAGACCCACGGGTCGTAAACGATCTGAAATGTAACGTCCACTGTTCAAAGTGCCGTCAATGGGAACAAGAGGTGACCGAGACGAGTAACCAATGGCACCCCATAACATCACGCTGGGTGATACGCCAGCATGGCGACGACGAATACACGCTTCCAATGTGTGTTCACCACTATGTCGCCAAACACGGATGCGACCATCATGATGCTGTAAACGGAACCCAGATTCATCCGAAAAATGACGTTTTGCCATTCGTGCACCCATTTTCGTCGTTGAGTACACCATCGCGGGCGCTCCTGTCTGTGATGCAGAGTCAAGGGTAGCCGCAGCCATGGCCTCCGAGCTGATACTCCATCCCGCTGCAAACGTCGTCGAACTGTTCGTGCAGATGGTTGTTGTCTTGTAAACGTTCCCATCTGTTGACTCAGGGATCGAGAAGTGGCAGCACGATCCGTTACAGCCATGCTGATAAGATGTCTGTCATCTCGACTGCTAGTGATACGAGGCCGTTGGGATCCATCACGGCGTTCCGTATTACCGTCCTGAACCCACCGATTCCATATTCTGCTAACAGTCATTGGATCTTGACTAACGCGAGCAGCAATGTCGCGATACGATAAACCGCAATCGCGATAGGCTACAATTCGACCTTTATCAAAGTCGGAAAAGTGATAGTACGCATTTCTCCTCCTTACACGAGGCATCACAACAACGTTTCACTAGGCAACGCTGTTCAACTGCTGTTTTGTGTATGAGAAATCGGTTGGAAACTTTCCTCATGTCAGCACGTTGTAGGTGTCGCCACCGGCGCCAACCTTGTGTGAATGCTCTGAAAAGCTAGTCATTTGCATATCACAGCATCTTCTTCCTGTCAGTTAAATCTCGCGTCTGTAGCACGTCATCTTCGTGGTGTAGCAATTATAATGGCCAATAGTGTACCTGTGGCTATTTTACTATTATCATGGCGTCCATAATAGCAATTAGCATACTCCTAACTGGTATCAACATGGACGCACACCTCATTTGCGATTTTACATCGCTAATGCAGCGAGATAACTTCGCTTTCAGGAAACTGAATTCCACAAATTTTCCATTGAGGGAGAGTTCGGTTTAACTCCGTTTACTAGAGAGTTTAAGATCTATGTACTTGGTACCAGAAGCATTAAAACCGATACCATTCTGCACGGACTCTGTTATGAGCCGGATATTCTTTCCGATGCATGAAATGAAATGGAATGACTGTTCAGCGACGGTGTAGAAAGGAAGCTCAACGAGACGTGCCAAAAACATGAATAAATCTGTAAATTTCTTTTGCAGTTTTTTCAACCAAATGATTAAAGACCGTTTAAAAACGTATTCATGTCATCTGCCACCATGTGAGCGCCTGTTAGTTGCAGGTGACCTGATGTTCGATAAGTAAAAAACGGCAACAGAAAAAAAAGATCACAGAAAATATGTCGCAAACAGCACCAATAGTTGCTTAAAACGTGCTGTAATATACAATAAATAATGTAGTATGAAAGTAGCAATAGAAAACTATATTTCAAACGACGAATAGTAAAAATGTAATAATGTTTTACTGTGTTTGTATAACCATGCTATTTTCTGCATGTTTTAGATTAAAAAAACCCACTGATGATGGTCATATTTGTTGCCGAAACTAGTTTTGCATCAAGGCGGACTCAATTTCTGATATTACTGTTTTTCTATGCAAACACGGACCAAATGGAAGAGTTCCAAGATAAAATCATAGTGTTGGGATAATATATAAATGACAGCTCAACCGACACCCACAGCTCATAGAGTCAAATAAATGGTTCAAATGGCTCTGAACATTATGCGACTTAACTTCTGAGGTCATTAGTCGCCTAGAACTTAGAACTACTTAAACCTAACTAACCTAAGGATATCACACACGTCCATGCCCGAGGCAGGATTCGAACCTGCGACCGTAGCGGTCGCGCGGTTCCAAACTGTAGCGCCTAGAACCGCACGGCCACTCCTACCGGCTCATAGAGTCAGATCGGAGCTGCGTCCTAGGCACATACATGTCAACGGTGCGCTAGACATGCTCAGCACAACTGAAATCAGGTGTGAAGGGAAGGGGAGTAGAATGACGAAGACACTACACTTTCATGCCCATTGACTGCTCCACAAACCATTCTGATACAGTTCGGAAGTCTATGGCATGTAATTCTTTTGCGAAGATGTGGCTCCACTGCAGAGTAATACTGGCGAACACACGGATGCACGTGATTTGACGGTAGGTTCCAGCATCAGTCACCTGTGAGAGATGATGGCATATCTATCAGGATGCCTATTTTATGCCGTGGACACATCATCCACGCGAGAGTACCTCTGCTACCTGTTGAATTGTATCCCGTCACCAAGCGGGATGAATACCCTAATGTGGATTTCAACTTACTAGTTCCCTTCATGTGGGTTGTACCAACGTCTGCTCTAACGCATCAGTCAAAGTGATATTTTTTCCACGACTAATGGCAGTGATTCTCCCAATTATACTAATCTTCATGCAGTTAGCAGAGATACAAGTATGTCCTTTGTACACTACTGGCCATTAAAATTGCTGCACCAAGAAGAAATGCAGATGATAAACGGGTATTCATTGGACAAATATATTAGACTAGAACTGACATGTGATTACATTTTCACGCAATTTGGGTGCATAGATCCTGAGAAATCAGTACCCAGAACTACCACCTCTGGTCGTAATAACGGCCTTGATACACCTGGGCATTGAGTCAAACAGAGCTTGGATGGAGTGTAGAGGTACAGCTGCCCATGCAGCTTCAACACGATATCACAGTTCATCAAGAGTAGTGACTGGTGTATTTTGACGAGCCAGTTGCTGTGCCACCATTGAGCAGACGTTTTCAATTGGTGAAAGATCTGGAGAATGTGCTGGCCAGGGCAGCAGTCGAACAATTTCTGTATTCAGAAAGGCCCGTACAGGACCTGCAACTTGCGGTCGTGCATTATCCTGCTGAAATGTAGGGCTTCGCAGGGATCGAATGAAGGGTAGAGCGACGGGGTCGTAACACATCTGAAATATAACGTCCACTGTCCAAAGTGCCGTCAATGTATTTCAACTTACTAGTTCCCTTCATGTGGGTTGTACCAACGTCTACTCTAACGCATCAGTCAAAGTGATATTTTTTCCACGACTAATGGCAGTGATCCTACCAATTATACTAATCTTCTTGCAGTTAGCAGAGATACAAGTATATCCTTTGTATTTCTACACAAGGGGTTGATTCTGATTGTGGATGATATGGCTGCACACTGATAGCTGTAGTCCCTCACTGAATTGGTGTGTTATTTTTCTGCACTTTGGTTTGTCTAACAGCTGTCCAAAAAATGGCTCAAATGGCTCTGAGCACTATGGGACTTAACTTCTGAAGTCATCAGTCCTCGAGAACTTAGAACTATTTAAACCTAACTGACCTAAGGTAATCACACACATCCATGCCCGAGGCAGGCTTCGAACCCGTGACTGTAGCGGTCGCGCGGTTCCAGACTGTAGCGCCTAGAACCACTCGGCCACCCCGGCCGGCAACAGCTGTTACAGTCCACCGTTGCCTACAGATATCGCTATCATGCAGATGTTGCTCACGCCATTTTATTCCAGCGGTGGAGGTTTTCTTCAAATCACGGTGTCGCACCCCGAACATAGGTTTTGCAAGAGATTGAGCGACCGGATTCGTGCTAAAAGGAATTCAGTCGGTTGACAGTAGTGAGGGGGAGACTTACTTGTTTGGATTAAATTCCCTGGAACGGGTACATAGAATCGGAGGAGGACGAGGAGAATAATCAACTCAGAAGATGCAGTTAAATTCTAAGTTTTATTCTGAATCTCAGGTACAAAAATGACTCCCCTAGCACAGGTGCCTTCACACTAGTAGCCAGGCCGACCGTGGTAGCCGAGCGTTTCTAGGCGCTACAGTCTGGAACCGCGCAACCGCTACGGTCGCAGGTTCGAATCCTGCCTCGGGCATGGATGTGTGTGATGTGCTTAGGTTAGTTCTAAGTTATGGGGGACTGATGACTTCAGATGTTAAGTCCCTTGGTGCTCAGAGCCAACACTAGTAGCCAATATCTTCCAGAGAGGAAGTGACTGTTAGTCACCGTTCTGTGAGCCTAATGAAACCCTTGTATAAAATCTAAGACCAGCAGAGCCCTGCAACTAAGAAACGTCTTTCCAGCGACTCCAGCCTGTAACTTCAGTTGCGTCCGTCCGCGACTGTTTCTCGCTGACTCCAACGTCAAACTCTGTTGCTGACTGCGTACTGACTGTCTCTGGACGCCCAATGGGGTTTTGTGTCGTTTTCCCTTTGACCTCGCTTGACCTTGAGATGACGTAATGTCGGTGGGCTTCTCATCTCCTTGTTGGTTACCCTGGTTCGTCTTTGTATTTCAGGTATCTTTCAATGGCTGAGAGTGGACGGGTTAGGGAGCCTTTCCCTATATGGTCTCGAACCATGCCCTAAGCCCTTCGTCGCCTTTGCGTGACGCAGTGCGTTTCCCATTACGCCCCCCCCCCTCCCCAACCTTCCTTTCTCTCTCTCTCTCTCTCTCTCTCTCTCTCTCTCTCGCATCTCCCGCACTCTGTCTCACTTTTTACTTCTTTATTGTCTAAGTACCCTGCTTCATCAACTTTGGTCGCATCACATACGTCTTTGCTTCCTAAGAACATTGCCAGATCAACTCTATCACCTAATTCATTCCTTTATCGTCTAAGGACCATACCTCATTAATTCTGCCGCATTACTTATTTCGCAGGCCATCTTGTTTTCTCGCGCATCTGGTCCGACCTGTGGATCTCTGTGGATGTTTCTTCCACGCCCTAATTTTGTCTTTATTATAATTATTTTCAGTATTGTTTTCAGCGCTTGGCTTTTCGTTGTGGAGACGACAGCGGTACTCGCCGTGCACCTTAACAAGGCGATACGTTGAAAGCACAACGACTGATCGAAGTAGAACGAATGTCCCATGCATCGGGAACAGACGTTATGCGCGCTACCCTCCTGTGCTTGAAGCTCAGGTTGATGGCAAATATTAGGTTTGACAACACCCAAATCACGTTCTATGCCGAAAAGTCCTATTCGCCATAATGACACAGCAGCAATCTCCGTTTTAATTGCTTGTAAGTGTATTAAGACAGTAGTGCCCTCTTCAGTGAGATATTTTACTTTTTCTTTGATAAAGTTACGAATATCCCATTTACGATTATATTTACTTCCATGGCCAGCAAGTACCTTTTTCAATACAGGTATAATATTTACTTGAACAAGAACGAGGCAAACAATTTTAGGCCTTTGACACATGGTGTTCATATCAGCGAAACTTGATTTGTGTTATGGTAGTAGGAGGCATTGGGGTATAATCGGGTAGCTAAGGAGACTCAAAAATTATTTCAGTGAAAGATAAACAAAGTATGAACAATATATATGAACTACAAGAACTTGTTCTTAATGCATCTCAGCCCTGAATAATATACCAATAACCCTGTACCCTGGCGTAAACGTATGTACTTGGGAGAGGGGGGGAGGGGGGGAGGGGGGGGAGGGGGGGGGGGGTTAGAACCGGGCAACGTCACATTTTCCGCGTAAGGCATTGGACGCACCGATACTCATGCAATTTATCTACAATCCACCCGGTACAAACCCCATGGGCCCACTTCTCATGTTTGAAATACTTTACCCAAGCATCTGTTCTTATTGACGAGTTAATCTCTCCGCAAAGAACACAAGGCACCTCATTCTGAATTTCGTAAGAGCTGTTTGCTGCACTAGTCTTCAGACTGTTCTGACTGTATTTTATGGTCTAGATCTGGAGTCCCTTAACAGTTTCTTAATATGCTCGGAAGATGCTTTTGTTGCAAAGAGTTCATTTTTATAGGAATACTCCGTGATCACGGCATATTTTCCTCTTCGCCTGGTTGATGATGGTCTCTCGTGATGAGAATTTAGCGCTTTAAAATCTTTGGTGATACACTGAACGAAGGCGCAATTACACATCAGTCGAGTGACCAGCATATGGAGCAGAAGCAGTAACTTATTCTGTTGTATTTTCGGAAACTGGCGGTATTCTTCCTGTTCTATCTGATGGTGAAATTCCTCTTCGCCAGATGCAGTTGCGTTAAGCGGGAAAATACCCGCCTTTTTAAACCTAGATGTGTCAGTTTGCATTGTTGCTCTTCTAGTACGTGCAAGTCCGAACAACTGAAGTGTTGGGAACTGGGTTGCCGCTGTTTCCTGGTGGGTGGTAAGCCATATCTTAATTTCCTCACTGTAGAAACCATTTAATAGTCCCACCTGAAACGAAAATATACCTCTTCAATAAGGGATAATTCATCATATTATTAATGACAAAAATAATCTCAAAATTGGCGCAAAATAATTCTAAATTTTATATGTAATTATTTAACTGTATTTATTAAAACATGTTCACACAACTAGGATATCGTTAAAAGTATTAACTTCTTACGTAGCTCATATACACTGAAGAGCCAAAGAAATTGGTACACCTGCCGTGTCGCAACACCATGTGGCATGGACTCGACTAATGTCTGAAGTAGCGCTGGAAGAAATTGACACCATGAATCCGACAGAGCTGTCCATAAATCCGTAAGAGTACGAAGAGGTGAAGATCTCTTCTGAACAGCACGTTGTAAGGCATCCCAGATATGCTCAATAATGTTCATGTCTGGCGAGTTCGGTGGCCAGCAGAAGTGTTTAAACTCAGAAGAGTGTTCCGGGAGCCACTCTGTAGCAATTCTGAACGTGTGGGGTGTCGCATCGTCCTGCTGGAATTGCCTAAGTCCATCAGAATGCACAATGGACACGAATGGCTGAAGGTCATCAGACAGGACTCTTACGTACGTGTCACCTGTCAGAGCCGTATCTAGACGTATCATGGGTCCCATATCACTCCAACTGCACACGCCCCACACCAATACAGAGCCTCCACCAGCTTGAACAATCCCCTGCTGACGTGCAGGGTCCATGGATTCATGAGGTTGTCTCCATACCCGTACACGTCCATCCGCTCGATACAATTTGAAAAGAGAGTCATCCGACCAGGCAACATGTTTCCAGTCATCAGCAGTCCAATGTCGGTGTTGACGGTCCCAGACGAGGCGTAAATCTTTGTGTAATGGTCGTACGGGAAAATCCCCACTTCATCGCTACCTCTGAGATGCTGTGTGCCATCGCTCGTGCGCCCACTATAACACCACAGTAAAGCTCACTTAAATCTAGAAAACCTGCCATTGTAGCAGCAGTAACCGGTCTAAAAACTGTGCTAGACACCTGTTGTCTTATATCGGCGTTGCCGACCCCAGCGCCGTCTTCTGCTTGTTCACATATCTCTGTATTTGAATACTCATGCCTGTACCAGTTTCTTTGGCACTTCACTGTAAGTTAGTGTAACGAAATCATAGGTTAATATCATGTGGTTCCAGTTTTACGCCATTCCTTCTACCTGGTTTTACCTTAACTGTACTTTACATGCAAAATTCCTTCTGCATCATAAAGAAGGCGAACAACCGTTTAACATGGCATATATCGATAAAGCCTGTTAAAAGTATTATTCATGGTATTTCTAGTTGCAACTTGTAATATGGCAATCCACGTTCCTTATTGAACACAAAAAATTACAATTTAAGATTCTCCCCCATAAATCGAACAAATTTTCTGCTCAACAAGAACGCAATTGACGCTGCCAAGCCTCAAGGAGATACTGAAGTTGACGTCTGCTTTCGTCGTCTAATAGCCGAGAAACAATGTTACCAACCCGTAAAGAGTAATATGAGGCTTCCCGGCTTCAACTCCATACCCGATATGCCCCAGATTCCTTTAAGTGTTATACGATCACTAATTTATTTTCAATTTTTCTGGTCAGAGAAGGAAAAACTTAATTATTATAAAACCTAAACCTAGCAAAACCTAAGTGGCACACCCAAAAAAGACATGACACTCAAAGTAGTGTCTACCACATACACTGGCGAACCAATTATTATGAACGCCTGATTAATGGCGTGTCGGTCCAGCTTTGGAATGCAATACAGCAGCGATTCTGCGTGATAACTCCTTGGTGAGTTTCTGGAGGTATGTGGCACAAGATGTCTACGTATAGGTCACGCAGTTCCTGTAAATCACGAACCGGTGGTTTATGGACACGGAGCTGGCGCCAGATAGTGTTCCAAAGGTGTTCCATCAGGCTCAGATTACGCGAATTTGGTGGTCAAGACATCAACGTAAGTTCGCTATCATGCTCCTCAAACTACCGTATCACTATTATGGCCTTATGTTATCTTGTTAGAAGATGTCAAGACGAGATGGTGGACAAGACACCAACGTGAATTCGCTATCACGCTCCTTAAACTACTGTTGCATGATTATGGCCTTGTCTTATTCTGTTGGAAGATACCAAGACCAAGACATCAGTGGGAGTTCGCTATCATGTTCCTCGAAGTAGTGTAGGTCGATTATGACCTTGTGTTATCCTGTTGGAAGTTGCCAAGACAAGATGGTAGCCCAGAGATCAACGTGAGTTCGCTATCACCCTCCTCAAGCTACTGTTGCACGACTATGGTCTTGTGTTATCCTGCTGGAAGATGCCATTGTCATAGGGGAAGATATCAAGCATGAAGGGTTGTACGTGGTCCAAAGCTGCCATGATACCTTTGATTATTACCATTGGTCCCATCGAAGTTCAGGTGTCTGTCCTCCGTAGCATAGTACTACCCCTATCAGCCTGCGTCCATGGTGCAGTGCATGTTTAGAGCTAGACGACGACTTATCGGCACAGGACCATCGATCTGGTGTAACAAGAGACGTGATTCATTCTAGCAGGTGATATATTTCCATTGATCAACGATCTAATTTTGATGATCTCGTCTGCAAACGTAATGACGATGTTGTTGGGTCAACATGGGAACATGTAGGGGTCGTTTAACAATGTGTGTCATCATATATGTCACAGATAGCTCACGGTCGTGCTTTACAGAGCGAGCAAGCCTTCGACCTCCAATTTCTGGGATGAGACGTGGGCGTTCGAGACTTTGCTGCTTAACTGTGCTTTTAGCGTCCTTCAGCCGCTTACCATAGATGACGTGTTTGCGAGAAATTTTGATTGACGGAAAGTTTGACAAGACGGTGGACGTCGTGTGTGTCGATGTCTCGCCGCATTTGTTTACTGAAAAATAGTTTTATTACAATTCATCCCACTGCACCGTGAGCTTCCACAACTATAGAAACTACCATCAAGAATAAAAACAAAATAGCACTGGCAGTTATCAAAATGGTAGTGGTGTTACATTTTTTGCAGCCATACAGGGTGTTCAGAAACTATTTGTTCAAATTAATACAGGAGGTAGAGAACAGAATAGGAAATATAATTCGACTAGGAATATATGGTCTCTGAGGTCAACTTATAATATTAGGGAACATTTTGTTAGTGGTGCTGACGTAAGCTGTTATGCCTGTGTCGCTGACTGGGAATGTGTACTGTTATTCAAATATTCACAGTACGCATGTTCGGACACATGTGAATCCACGAGATACTCGGCCTCGTGCTCATCAACAGCGATTCAGCGTTGATGTGTGGGCCAGCCTTCTGAGTGGTAGGTTGATTGGACCACGAATTCCTCCATTTCGTCTCAGCGAACAGAGATATCGCATCTTCGTGGAACATGTGTTGCCAGAACTGTTGGAGAATGTACCTCTGAATTTTAGATAAAGGACATACTTCCAGCACGATGGAGCGCTAGCCCATTGCAGCACTGCTGTGAGGAGTCATCTGAGAGACATCTTCGGTGAATCGATTGATCGGACGAGATGGCCCTGTGGCCTGGCCACGTGGTTCACCTTACCTCACGTGTCTTGATTTCTTTCTCTGGGACCACATGAAGCAGCTGGTGTATGAAATCGTTGTGGGAGCAGAAGACCTTGTCGCTAGAATTGTCGTCGCTGTTGGTGCCATTGCACACATGCCAGGAATCTCCGAACGGACACTAAAATCAATGCGCCGACGATGTACTGGGTGTTTACATGCCAATGGTCGCGCATTCGAGCAGTTCTTGTGAATACCACTGCTGTAACTAGCACGCTAAATTACCATGTGTGCAAATTGTCCATAGCATGAGAAATTTCCGCCTGGGACAATATATATCACAACGAAATATATTTGTGTTTATGTTGTCTACCTCCTGTATCAACGTGAACGAATACTTTCGGAACCCCCTGTATATTACGCAGGAAGAGATTAAGAAGAAAATCAAAATGCTACTCGTAACACTCAAGCGGGAGTGCAATGAAATTTAAAAAAATCGAAGTTCTCCGGTTCTTCCACGGACGATGTGAGCAATATGTTTCCACTTTGTGGTATTTTAACGAACTATCATTAGAGGACAAAGTAGAACGAAATAAATTTTCGCATGCTCGTGTCTTCTTTTTCACTGCGAAGCCGAAGTAACTTTAAACAAGCTATTAAAAGTTTTCCTCTTATTTTAAATTATTTCCTGGCCAGTGTCTTGTTTATTTTCTGGTTTAAACGCAGTGCCAGAGGTACTGTTAGAATTGCTTTATCTGCATTTGTATCCATTCCTGCAAGTTTCACAATAAAGCATACACGAAACGCGTCTGCTTCAAAAGCAAGTTAAATTGACAAAGTTTGTTGGCACGTGTACCTGCTTGTTTGGTTCATCCCTGTCCCTGGACAGTGTCTTGTTTTTTCTGCTTTAAACACAGTGCCAGAGTTACTGTTGGAATTGCTTTATCTGCATTTGTATTTATTCCTATAAGTTTCACAATAAAGCATACACGAAACGCGTCCGCTTCAAAAGCAAGTTAAATTGACAAAGTTTGTTGGCACGTGTACCTGCTTGTTAGGTGCCTCCGTGGCTACATAACGGCGAATTTGACAAACAAGTTTGCTCTTTTACGAGAGCCTTAACAAGGTATTAAAGGTTCCCTTGCCCATTCGAAGAAAGTTGATGCAATCAACGCTTCTGAGAGTAATATTTCCTTTAGCAGAGTTTCATGGGCGAATCTATCTCTCATTTTAAGCCATTCTCTGGACTAGCGTCTTGTTTTCTTCTTTAAACATAGCACCAAAGTCAATGCCAGAAATGCTTTGTCTGCATTTGTCGCCATTCTCACTACTGTCAACATACTCACGAACACGAGCCGCATCAGCTTGAAAGTGAGTTTAAAGAGAAAAAACTGTGCTTATATGTGTACGGGCTTGTTTGACAAATCCACGGATGAACAAGGGATAATTTAACAAAAAATTTGCCCCTAGACTTTCTCTACATATTCACCCTACAATTTGACACACTTTTCCAAACGACCAATGACTTGGTAGACACCTTGTTTCATAAGTCTACATTTTGACTGATCAGGAAACTTTCAGCTCAACCTCATTCTGGAAACGTCTGCCACATAATGGTTTCTTCATCATAGGAAAAATGAAGAAATCACTGGCTATCATTCAATGAGAATGTGGAAGCTGAGGCAAAATGTGATATTTTGAAGAAACAGCATATGTGACTGTTAAATATGCACTCTACCAAAACTACGTCCGCCCCCGGTAGCTGAGTTGTCACCGTGACAGATTGTCAATCCTAAGGACCCGGGTTCGATTACCGGCTGGGTTGGAGATTTTCTCCGCTCAGGGACTGGGTGTTGTGTTGTCCTAATCATCATCATTTCATCCCCCTCGACGCGCAAGTCGCCGAAGTGACGTCAAATTGAAAGACTTGCACCCAGCGAACTGTCTACCTGCCGGGAGCCCCTAGTCACACGACATTTACATTTTCACCAAAACTACGATAGTTTTGCTACAGTACATTAATGACGTTGTAAATGGTAGCATTACCGGTAGTATTGGTAGCATTAAAAGGGTAAGAAACATAAATGAATGAGAGAACGCAGAGCCGACGAGTGCTCTTTGTGTTTGTTTGTTTTGCACATCATTAGAACCGCACATCGTTCAGTGTTAATCCACTGTGTATTTTATACCCTTACAAAATAAAAATTGTATTTTATAAGTAACAAATATTAGTTGATCGTATAACTTCTGTCCTTTATGTAACCAAACCAATTACTTTCGATGCGAGCATAGTTTACATGAACAAATATAAATATCCATGTAATTATTGTTATTTCGTACTCAACGGAACAATCTTCATCATGATCAAAGACAAGAGTTTCCTGTAATTATTGATAAGACCAAAAGTTGTCTATGAATAACAAAAAAAGTTCTATATAAGCACGCGATGTGTGATACGTTTTTGTTTTGCATTTTTTTAAATTTTATTTATTTATCTTGAGGAAATTGCTTTTTCTAGCACCATATGATAAATCTGTGTTTTTTTAATTTTTACTACAACATTCCTCTTTTTCACGTTACAAGTCAACAATTTTTACATAAAATCTGAATTAAACATCAACATTTTCGATTTTGCGATAAACACTGTTTATTTTTATGTAACAGACAGAAGGATAACAATGCAGAAAAAAATGTTCCGCTGGTTACGCGGTCCTCTGTATATCCTGATTCAGTTCCTAGACGGTTCACCGCTTCCGGTTTCTAGGGAAATCTAGTAAGACATTGATTACATACGCGAACAAAGCGATCAAAATGAGGTAACTCCGACTGGTATGAAACACACGTAACATACCGGTAGCGCTGTTACGGTCTCAACCAACCACAGCTACTAGGAGAACTACCGTAGTGTACGCATACTTGTGATAATCTACGCTAGCTTACGGTAGTTTTACAACTCTAGTTACTGTCCTGTGCAGAAGGCAATGGGGCGTTGTCATGGAGCAAAAACATTCTCTCGGGCTGCTTCCGTGACGCCTTGTCTTGGCTGCCTCCTGTAGCCTCGTTGGAGATTTCGGTGATATGCTGGTGTGTCGGTTTTCCCCTTGTGAGCTTAAACTGTTAGCACTATAATATGGCACTCACAAGATACGCTCAGCATCATCTTGTCCGAAGATGGCAGTGTCTCCGCCTATTTCGGCGATGGCGTATCCATATGTTTCCACTGCTTGTTTGCTCCTTTACCTCGTGATCATACTGATGCATCCAGCTCTCACCCGTGGTGAGTGGGCTACTAAACAAGTCATTCTGATTGGCCTGTAAAATTTCCGCTGTTACCTCACTGCCCCGATTCGGTCGGCTTTTACAATGGATGTGAGGAATCAAGGAACCCATAATATCGTGCAGGATATTGGAAACTGACACGTGACTAATTTTCACGATTTCCACTGTTGCCTAGATTGGGATACGCTGGGCCTCCATTTCTGTTGCGATTACCAGTTCCTCACACAGAGATGGTGCGTCACTTGCCTGACCATACTGGCAACCTATGCTGCACCTAACCATTGTGTCATATTGTAACTTTGCGGAGCAACGTTTTAATCTCTGTGAGTGTCTTCATGCATTTTGGTGGCTGTGTGTAACCATTTGCTGTAGCTATGTGAAACTTCCCATTTTGAGTTCCTCTGTATCCAGTTGTGTACGCTGTATGCAGTCTAACAAGGGGAGGCCACGACGTATGGAACGCGGACTTACTGCAAACTTCGTGCACTCGTAGTACTCCATGAGGACAACAAAATGTGTAAGCAATAGCGCGTACTTCTAAAGCGTTATTGAGAAAATCGCTAGATAATTTCGGTCGTCGAATATATATCTGTGCGTGGCCATTTTAACCATGAAGCGGATGCAGCCGAGTGTTGCCGGCACGGTAGCTCAGCGTGTTCGGTCAGAGCGTTAGCTACCCTTTATAATATAAAAACTGCTACCCTTTATACTATAAAAACTGGGCGAACGGATGAAGGTACAAATCGCACGGATGTCATCGGACGTCCGCCCTGAACAAATTCGGCGAGCAATACGAAACAAAATGCTTTTTTTTCTAAAAAAAATTGTTTGGCATTCAAGCCGCTGGAGCGCTGCATCGAGTTCCGTTCGTCAGTTTTTTTTTTTTCATTTTCTTTACTATTTATATTACAATTGATATAATGGGGAAAATACGTGTAATCGGATGAACTGTTATTAAATTTACAATGTAATTTGTCAGTCTACTAATTTTTATTATCACAAATAACGTAATATTCATAACTATCGACTAGTAAACGACCAAACGCATAAAGTGATACTGAAAATGTATGCTTGTCCGTGTCTTCAAAACTGTTCGTATTTAATCGAAAGAGAACGAGAAATTGCTTCTCGGGAGACGCTATTAAAACACACTCGATACTGCATAACCAATTATCAGAGCCCATTTTTTAAGGAAATACTGCGTTACGCATGGTTTGCTTCCAAACTATCGTCTGAAAGAGAGGTTTTTGAAAATTTTAACGAAGTTTGTTTTCCAACGGAAAACGTCAAAAGACATTGCGTATGCAGAAACATAGCATTTATTCAATGCAGCTGGTGCCGTTTAACTTTATGTTTTCCATGTTTTTACGAAAAATACCATCCTGCAACTTGTACTCGTAATGTCGAAAGCGACGATTAATTGTACGTCTTTCGAAAGCCGTCTGTGTCGGTCAAAACTTGGAAGTAACAAGTCGTTTCGGGCTACTTCCAGGTATAAGGGATTTCTCAAATTACGGACGAGCATACATTTTCAGTATCACTTTATGCGTTTGGTCGTTTACTAGTCGATAGTTATGAATATTACATTATTTGTGATAATAAAAGTTAACAGACTGCTAAATAACATTGTAAATTTAATAAAAGTTCATCCGATTACACGTATTTTCCCCATTATATCAATCGTAATATAAATAATAAAGAAAATGACTGTGCTGAAAATTAAAAAAAAAAAAAACTGACGAACGGAACTCGATCCAGCGATCCAGCGGCTTGAACGCCAAACACTTTTTTTTTTTAAAAAAATACCACTTTGTTCTATATTGTTCATTGAATTTGTTCAGGGCGGACGTCTGATGACACGCGGGCAGGTTGTTCGTTCATCCGTTCGCCCAGTTTTTTTTTATTATAAAGGGTAACTAACGCTCTGACCGAACACGCTTTTTTTTATTTTTTTTTATTTCATTTCGTTTGCTTCTGTTCGTTGCATCTGCTCGGGGCGGACGTCGTAAGACATCCGTTTAAGTTCGTTGTTGATCGAATAACTCAGTACTTTTATTACAGAGGGCAGCTAACTCTCTGACCGAACACGCTGAGCTACCGTGCCGTCACCACTCGGCTGCAGCCGCTTAATGGTTAAAATGGTCACGCACAGATGTATATTCGACGATCGAAATTATCTTGCGATTTTCTCAATGACGCTTGAGAAGTACGCGCTAGTGCTTACACATTTTGCTGTCCTCATGGAGTACTACGAGTGTACGAAGTTTGCAATAAATCCGCGTTCCAAACGTCGTGGCCTCCCCTTGTAAGTGAAGCCTACAGATCTTTTTCTTATTCCCTCTCTTTGGATTTTCTAGGGAAAATATTTGTATTATCTCTTACGACCCGAACTGGGGTCGCGTTGTTATCAGCAGGTCGAGTGAAGAGATGAGGTGAGTGATCGTGTATAGTGCTGGGGCGCTAATGAAACATCATTCAAATAACAGTCATTTATTGGCGAGAGTTTCACAGTCACTCCGTCGTCTACCTGCTGAGTCGGCGCTGCTAGAAAGTGTGGGATTACACGTCAGTGACAGTTTTTTTAAAAATTTTGTTAGCTTTCGGGACGCCCCCATTCAGCTATCTCAATAGTGGAATGTCAAATACTGTTACGGCGTGAAGTCAAGCGCCGGTACGCCAGTCCGAAACGAGAGAGCAGAGGAGGCTGTGAAGTAGACGTCAGCCAATTGCACGCTGACCGACCCCTCTCCAGGATGACAACGCAACGTCAGCGCACTCTATGCGAAGAGGACATAAGTGCCGCACCGACTGGTCGCGGCCCACTTCTACAACAGCACCGAGATTAGGTACTTCAAGACCAGCGACTTAGGAGTTATATATTCTGAGGGGCACTGTTAATTTTGCATGTCGCCCTTTGCTTCCGACACTTCTATATTTCTCAAAGTTAAGTATTGCCATTTATTTTCTGTAATAAAACTTATTAATACGATTTGCTTGAATTGTTGTCTGGCGATCCGAGAAAGCAGGTTTCCTAGACACCCCATATTTGACGAGTAGGCAGGATACAACGATTATGACAATACGAAGGTAAGTACAGAAAACACCCAGTCCCCGAGCGGTGAAAATCTCCGACCCCGCCGGGAATCGGAGCCGGGCCCCTTGGCTTGGCATTCCACCGCACTGACCGCGTATCTTCCGAGGCGGACTGCGAGGAACTTAAAGATCACAGGTCCTGAGTTGCCTGTGGTCAGTGCTGCGATCGCACCGCAGGAGGATGCGGCGGCCGCGCGTCCCCACAGCCTGGCGTAGCTGTGGACGTCCGTCAGAGCATCAGCATTCTCGATGAGTGAAGTTGCGCCGACGCTCGGCCTCAGAAAGTCTGCGTGCCCCTGTTGTCAGTTGTCGAGATGGCGGAAGACGCAGCACCGACAAGAAGGACAAACCGAGTGGTGGTCGCAGTGAACAGCCAGCAAGGCGGTGCTTGTACTGCCCAAGTGGTGGCAAGACAGTCGCCTAGCGCCTATGTTGAACACCTTACAGACGGTCAGATCGGTTCTTCATCCACGGAAGGTCGGCCCGGCCCCCATCTTCAGTCAGTCACCGTTGTGACCGGCAGGAATGCAGCTTGCAGATCAGAAATCCACTCCACGGCCGGCCAACTGTGGACTTGCAGAAGTGGTCTCGAAGTTGGTGGCACCTTGTAGACACTTTTTGGATTCACCAGAGCATCCTTCAACTTAATAGAGCTGGTCTTGCATCGGTATCCGTAATGCAGATGGACTGGCCTAACTCTCAGAGTGAGCTTTAGAGGGGCAGAGGTTTTATAGCAGGCGATGACGTGATCAATCCCCATCTACATCTACATACATACTCCGCAATCCACTATACGGTGCGTGGCGGAGGGTAGCTCGTACCACAACTAGCATCTTCTCTCCCTGTTCCACTCCCAAACAGAACGAGGGAAAAATGACTGCCTATGTGCCTCTGTACGAGCCCTATTTCTCTTATCTTTATGGTCTTTTCCGCGATATGTAAGTTGGTGGCAGTAAAATTGTACTGCAGTCAGCCTCAAATGCTAGTTCTCTAAATTTCCTCAGTAGCGATTCACGAAAATAACGCCTCCTTTCCTCTAGAGACTCCCACCCGAGTTCCTGAAGCATTTCCGTAACACTCGCGTGATGATCAAACCTGCCAGTAACAAATCTAGCAGCCCGCCTCTGAATTGCTTCTATGTCCTCCCTCAATCCGACCTGATAGGTATCCCAAACACTCGACCAGTACTCAAGAATAGGTCGTATTAGCGTTTTATAAGCGGTCTCCTTTACAGATGAACCACATCTTGCCAAAATTCTACCAATGAACCGAAGACGACTATCCGCCATCCCCACAACTGCCATTACGTGCTTGTCCCACTTCATATCGCTCTGCAGTGTTACGCCCAAATATTTAATCGACGTGACTGTGTCAAGCGCTACACTACTAATGGAGTATTCAAACATGACAGGATTCTTTTTCCTATTCATCTGCATTAATTTACATTTATCTACATTTAGAGTTAGCTGCCATTCTTTACACTAATCACAAATCCTGTCCAAGTCATGTTGTATCCTCCTACAGCCACTCAACGACGACACCTTCCCGTACACCATAGCATCATCAGCAAACAGCCGCACATTGCTATCCACCCTATCCAAAAGACCATTTATGTAGATAGAAAACAACAGCGGACCTACCACACTTCCCTGGGGCACTCCAGATGATACCCTCACCTCCAATGAACACTCACCATCGAGGACAACGCACTGAGTTCTATTACTTAAGAAGTCTTCGAGCCACTCATATACTCGGGAACCAATCCCATATGCTCGTACCTTAGTTAGGAGTCTGCACTGGGGCACCGAGTCAAACGCTTTCCGGAAGCCAAGGAATATGGCATCCGTCTGATACCCTTCATCCATGGTTCGCAAGATTTCATGTGAAAAAAGGGCAAGTTGCGTTTCGCAGGAGCGATGCTTTCTAAAGCCGTGCTGATGCATGGAAAGCAACTTCTCTGTCTCAAGGAAATTCATTATATTCGAACTGAGAATATGTTCGAGAATCCTGCAACAAACCGATGTTAAGGATATTGGTCTGTAATTTTGAGGATCCGTCCTTCTACCCTTCTTATATACAGGCGTCACCTGCGCTTTTTTCCAGTCGCTCGGGACTTTACGTTGGGCAAGAGATTCGTGATAAATGCAAGCTAAGTAAGGAGCCAATGCAGTAGAGTACATCCCCCCCTCCCTCCCACCCCCTCCCCCCAACCACACTGGTGACCGAACGCTCTCTCGTTTTCTGCGTCTGTCAGCGCTCACGGCTTCTCTAGTGTTTAACTTCAGGCTTTCAGAGCGTTTCTTTTTGCGAATATTGCATACTGAAAGGTGTTGCTGTAACATCTCTAAGTGAAGTTGCTACATTTAGCCTCGTTGCAATAGCACATTCTGTCTGTTCCGCACTGTTTTCGAAATGCTGAATCATTTGTTCTTGGCTTACCTCTTGCATACTCTGATGAATTTAGGTTACAGCTTTTTTGTACTTCGGGCCTCTCGGGTCGAGATTCAGTTACGACACCGTTGCGTAGCCGGCAGACGAGCCCCACTTAGCCATTTCCGTTGGTTCTTTAACAAAATTTTATTCCTGCACTCAAAATGGCTCTGAGCACTATGGGACTTAACTTCTGTGGTCATCAGTCCCCTAGAACTTAGAACTACTTAAACCTAACTAACCTAAGGACATCACACACATCCATGCCCGAGGCAGGATTCGAACCTGCGACCGTAGCAATCGCGCGGTTCCGGACTGAGCGCCTTAACCGCGAGACCACCGCGGCCGGCTTCCTGCACTCACATACTATTCTATTGTGCAACAAATCTTTTAATTGTGCGACATCGGTATGTCTTTTAACCAAATCAAGATTTGCATTCGTAACTATGTAAGATTCTTACATCATGACTGAACAAATTACTGAATAGGTGCCTACCCACTGCTATCAGTATAGAGCAACACAATGTTTCTTAACATTTTTCCAAAATGAATAAACACTCACTGTTCCATAAACGCACTAGACAATGTCTGAACCTGGCCATTATCATGCCGGCCGGAGTGGCCGAGCGGTTCTAGGCGCTACATTCTGGAACCGCGCGACCGTTACGGTCGCAGGTTCGAATCCTGCCTCGGGCATGGATGTGTGTGATGTCCTTAGGTTAGTTAGGTTTAAGTAGTTCTAAGTCTAGGGGACTGATGACCTGAGTTGTTAAGTCCCATAGTGCTCAGAGCCATTTGAACCATTATCATGATTTGGCTTCTGAGGGTATTTTTGTTCCGTCGTTACAACTACAAGAAAATGTGTGTTTCTCTCACCAGACGCGTTTCGCTTTATTGATGTGTCATCAGCGGTCTGCAGATAAAGATATTTACTATTTGATTTACTTTCTAGATCAAAAAACAGTTCGTTAACAAATCCTTGCTTTTTTTTTTGTTACGGTAACTTCTGCTTGGTTTTTCGCCTACATCAGGAAATGGCGCCCGCTAGCACGTTTTTCGTTTCTTTCGTTGTTAGGCACTGATAACTGTGGTCTAATTTTAAACCGCTTTGCAGAAATATGTCGATTTGACGTTTAACACTGCACAATTTCGTACGCCACTGATCACTGTTTGGTTGTATACTTCTAAGTATGTATCGAGTTTTATAGTGTTGCGAACCTCATCACTAGTTTTTCTTTGATCCGTTGTTGTTGTGGTCTTCAGTCCGAAGACTGGTTTGATGCAGCTCTCCACGCTACTCTATCCTGTGCAAGCCTCTTCATCTCCGAGTAACAACTGCAACCTATATCGTTCTGAATTTGCTTACTGTATTCATCTCTTGGTCTCCCTCTACGATTTTTAA
Organism: Schistocerca piceifrons; assembly: GCF_021461385.2. Classification (NCBI taxonomy): domain Eukaryota; kingdom Metazoa; phylum Arthropoda; class Insecta; order Orthoptera; family Acrididae; genus Schistocerca; species Schistocerca piceifrons. The sequence continues at coordinate 801,940,206 of NC_060149.1, forward strand.
CCCCAACGCTTCCCTCCAGTACTAAATTGGTAATCCCTTGTTGTCTCAGAATGTGTCCTACCAACCGATCCCTTCTTCTAGTCAGGTTGTACCAAAAATTTGTTTTCTCCCAAATTCTGTTCAGTACCTCATCATTAGTTACGTGATCTACCCATTTAATCTTCATCATTCTTCTCTAGCACCACATTTCAAAAGTTTTTATTCTCTTCTTGTCTAAACTGCTTGCGTCTGCGTTTCACTTCCATACAACTACTTCCAGAAAAGACTTCCTGACACCTAATTCTATACTCAGTGTTAAAAAATTTCTCTTCTTCAGAAGCGCTTTCCATGCCATTGCTAATCTACATTTTATATCTTTTCTAATTCGATCATCATAGTTATTTTGCCGCCCAAATAGCAAACCTCATCCATTACTTTAAGTGTCTCGTTTCCTAATCTAATTCGCTCAGCATCACATTTAATTCAACTACATTCCATCATCCTCGTTTTATTTTTGTTGTTGTTCATCTCATATTCTCCTTTCGAGACACTGCCCATTCCGTTCAACTGCTCTTCCAAGTCCTTTGCTGTCTCTGAGAGAATTACAATGTCATCAGCACACGTCAAATTTTTTATTTCTTCTTCCTGGACTTCAGTTCTTATTCCAGATTTTTCTTTTGTTTTCTTTACTGCTTGCTCAATATACCGACCGAATAACATCAGGGGATATGCTATAACTGTGTCTCACTCCCTTCTCAACCACATCTTCCCTTTCGTGCCTCTCAACTCTTATAACTGCCATCTGGTTTCTGTACAAATTTTAAATAGCCTTTGGCTCCTTGTATTTTACCCCTGCAACCTTTAGAATTTGAAAAAGTGTATTCCAGTCAACACTGTCAAAAGCTTTCTCTAAGTCTACAAATGCTATAAACGTAGGTCTGCCTTTCCTTAACCTATATTCCACGAGAAGTCGTAGGATCAATATTGCCTCACGTGTTCCTACATTTCTCCGGAATCCAAACTAATCTTCCCCGAGGTCGGCTTCTACCAGTTTTTCCATTTCTGTAAAGAGCTCGTGTTAGTATTTTGCAACAGCGACTTATTAAGTTGATAGTCCGGTAATTTTCACACCTGCCAGTACCCGCTTTCTTTGGAATTGGAATTATTATTCTGGAAGTCTAAGGGTATTTCCCCTGTCTCATACATCTTGCTCCCCAGGTGGAAGTATTTTGTCATGGCTGGCTCTCCCAAGGCTATCGGTAGTTATGATGGAATGTTGCCTAATCCCGGGGCCTTGCTTCGACTTAGGTAATTCAGTGCTCTGTCAGATTCTTCTCACAGTATCATATCTCCCATCTCATCTTCATCTAAGTCCCCGTCCATTGTCCTCAAGTACACCTCCCATGTATAGACCACCTGTACACTACTTCTACTTTTTTTGCTTTTCCTTCTTTGCTTAGGACTGGTTTTCGATCTGAGCTCTTGATATTCATATAGGTGGTTCTCTTTTCTCCAAAGATCTCTTTACTTTTCCTGTAGGCGGCATCTGTCTTTCCCCTTCTGATATATGCTTCTAAATCCTTACATTTGCCCTCTAGCCATTCCTGCTTTGCCATTTTGCACTTCCTGACAATCTCATTTTTAGACATTTGTATTCCCTTTCGCCTGCTTCATTTAATGCAATTTTATATTTTCCCCTTTCATCAATTAAACTCAGTATCTCTTGCGTTAAGCAAAGATTTCTACTAACCCTGGTCTTTTTACCTACTTGCTCCTCTGCTGTCTTCACTACTTCACTACTTCAGCTCTCAAAGCTACCCATTCTTCTCCTACTGCATTCCGTTCCCCTGTTCTTGTCGAAAGGAAGATCTGGTTTAACGTCCCGTCGACATCGAGGTCATTAGAGACGGAGCACAAGCTCGGATTGTGTTAACGAAAGGGAAGAAAATCGGTCGTACTCTTTCAAAGGAACCATCCCGGCATTTTCCAGGAGCGATTTAGGGAAATCACGGGAAACCTGATTCTGGATGGACGGACGCGGGTTTGAACCATCGTCCTCCCGAATTTGAGTCCTGTGTGCTAACAAATACCCACTCGCTCGGTGTGTTCCTGTCAGTCGATCCCTAATTCTCCCTCTGAAACTCTATACAACCTCTGGTTGTTTCAGTTTATGCAGGTCCCACCTCCTTAAATTCCTACCTCTTTGCAGTTTCTTCAGTTTTAATCTACTGTTCATAATCAATAAATTGTAGCCAGAGTTCACATCTTCCCCTAGAAATGTCTTAGAATTTAAAATCTAATTCCGAAATCTCTGTCTTGCCGTTGTATAGTTAATCTGAAACCTTCCGCTGTCTCCAGATCTCTTCCACGTATACAACCTTCTTTCATGATTCTTAAAACAAGTGATAGCAATGATTTAATTATGCTCTGTGCAAAATTCTATCAGGCCACCTCCTCTTTCATTCCTTTCTTCCATTTCCTTCTCTTCCTTTTCCATTTATCGTATTCCAGTCCCCGAAAACTATTAAATTTTCCCCTCCCTTGACTATTTGAAGCCGGCCGCGGTGGTCTCGCGGTTCTAGGCGCTCAGTCCGGAACCGCACGACTGCTACGGTCGCAGGTTCGAATCCTGCCTCGGGCATGGATGTGTGTGATGTCTTTAGGTTAGTTAGGTTTAAGTAGTTCTAAGTTCTAGGGGACTGATGACAACAGATGTTAAGGCCCATAGTGCTCAGAGCCATTTGAACCATTTGACTATTTGAACAATTTCTTTTAGTTCATCATACATTTCTTTAATCTCTTCATCATCGGCGCTCGCATCTCGTGGTCGTGCGGTAGCGTTCTCGCTTCCCACGCCCGGGTTCCCGGGTTCGATTCCCGGCGGGGTCAGGGATTTTCTCTGCCTCGTGATGGCTGGGTGTTGTGTGCTGTCCTTAGGTTAGTTAGGTTTAAGTAGTTCTAAGTTCTAGGGGACTGATGACCATAGATGTTAAGTCCCATAGTGCTCAGAGCCATTAGCCATCATCTGCGGAGGTGGTTGGCATATACGTGGGGCGTTTGAAAATTCCGCGCAAAGTCCTGGAGATGGCACCACCGGCGCGTATCGAGGTCATGTTTAGTTAGTAGCACCTTTGGAAAGAACGCACACCAAGGTTCAGCCATATTGATCTATTTATTCGTGTTTGGTATTCGTTTGGAAGTCGAGTGATTGTCAAAATATGGACGAAAAAGAATTTCGTGTGGTGATTAAACATTACGTTATGAAAAACAAAATTCCTCAAGGGACTAAAGAGAAGCTTGCTAAATATTAGGGTGACACTGAACCTTCGATTAGAACAGTTTATAAGTGGTTTCAAAATTTTCGGAGTGGCCATATGCGCACAAGTGATGCTGAACGTTCTGGACGCCCTGTGGAGGTTACGACTCCAGAAATCATTGATAAAATCGATGATATGGCGATGGATGACTGAAGAGTTAAGGTGCGTGAGATGGCTAGTGCTGTGGGCTACTCGAATCAACGGGTACATAATATTTTGCATAAACATTTGGACATGAGGAAGCTATCCGCAAGATGGGTTCCGCGATTGCTCACGTTTGACCAAAAACGGAATCGTGTGAAGTGTTGCAAGGATGGTTTGCAGCTGTTCAGGAAGAATCCGCAGGACTTTAAGCATCGTTTCATCACTGTGGATGAAACATGGATACATTACTATACTCCTGAGACCAAACAACAATCTAAACAATGGGTTACCAAGGGAGAGTCTGCACCAAAAGAGGCGAAGACCATTCCTTCGGCTGGAAAGGTTATGGTGACTCTCTTTTGGGATTCGCAAGGGGTAATGCTCATCGACTATCTGGAAAAGGTTAAAATATTACAGGTGCATATTATTCATCGTTATTTGACCGTTTGAAAACCGAGTTGCAAGAAAAACGCCGGCGATTGGACCACAAAAAAGTCCTTTTCCATCACGACAATGCACCAGCACACACCTCAGCAGTTGTGGTCGCAAAATTAATGGAAATAGGATTCCAGCTCGTTTCACATCCCCCCTATTCTCCTGACTTGGCTCGCTTGGATTACTATTTGTTCCCCAATTTGAAGAAATGGCTGGCTGGACAAAGATTTCATTCAAAAAAGGAGGTGATTGCAGCAACTTATAGCTATTTTCCAGACTTGGTCAACTCCTATTATTCGGAAGGGATCAACAAATTAGAACAGTGTTGGACGAAGTGTATAAGTCTAAAAGGAGACTATGTCGAAAAATAAAAAAAGGTTTACCCCAAACACGTAAGTAGTTTTTATTTTTGCACGGACTTTTCAAACGCCCCTCGTAAACTTGTACTGCTGTGGTGGGTGTGGGCTTCGTGTCTGTCTTGATCACAATAATACGTTCACTATGCTGTTCATAGTAGCTTATTCGTGTTACTATTTTTTTTGCTCATTATTAAACCTACTCCTGTATTACCCATATTTGATTTTGTATTTGTAACCCTATATTCTCCTGACTATAAGTATTTTTCCTCCGGTTACCAAACTTTACTAACAACCCCTATATCTAACTTTAACCTATCAATTTCCCCTCCTAAATTTTCTAACCTACTTGCCCGGTTAAGGGTTCTGACATTCCACGCTCCTATCCGTAGAAAGCCTGTTTCGTTTCTCCCGATAACGACATCCCCCTGAGTGGTCCCCGCCCAGAAATCCTAATGGGGGACTATTTTACTCCTGGAATATTTTTTTCCAAGAGGATACCATCATCATTTAACCATACAGTAGAGCCTCATGGTCACGGGAGAAATTACAGCTGTAGTTTCCCCTTGCTTTCAGCCGTTCGCAGTACTAACACGGCAAAGCCAATTTGGTTGGTGTTACAAGGCCACATCAGTCAATCGTCCAGGCTGTTGCCCCTGCTACTAGTGCAATGGATGTTGCCCCTCTTCAGGAACCACACGTTTCTTTGATCTATATTTCTTTCTCTCTCTGTAGTTCATTTTACATGTGTTACTCTATTTAATTAATTACTGTGTATTTATATCATGTGTAAGAGAAGTGAAGAAGTAGTGATGGAATTCAAATTTTGTGTGGTGAGTAGGTGGAGGCGACGGGCAAAGGTGAGTGGACAATAAGTTCATAGTAGTGTGATGGCGAGTCAGTTGTCGGAAAAAAGTGAAATGAAACTGGGCGTTAGGGAGGGGGGGAGTGTTGAGTGAGAGAGGGTGAAGGACACGGAAAAGGATCTTTTTATATGATTTCTTCATTTATTTATATAGTATCTGATTTCCAATATTTATTTGGTCATTGAGCATCTGTGTATTTTGTGTTAATGCTATTTGTATATGGAAATTTTCTTGGATAAGGAGGAGGTGTCTATATTTATTGATTCTTACGATGCTCAAATCTTTTTCAGTAATAATTGGTCTGTGGTATTCCTATTTAAGATGGTCTCCGAATTTTAAATGGTTTGAACCGTATTCCCATGTGTTCTTTATATCTTTTGCCTAATGTCCTGTCAATCATTCCAATTTATACTTCTTCACTGTCTCTGAAAATGAACTGGAAGATACCAGATTGTTGGTATCTGTCTGCATTTGATTTCAGCTTTGGTATATGTTTTTGTATTGAGTTGTTTGTTTTGTAAGCAATGTCTATGCCTTGTTGTTTTGAACATGTTACCTATTTTATGTGTGATTTTGTTATGATAGGTAATTCCACGCAGTTGATGTGGTTTGGCAAGTGTTTTCATTAGCTGTGCCTTTATTTTTTTGTTTACAAAAACTCATCCCAAAACTGACATCAAAACCAGACAGATATCAACAATCTGATATCTATCATCTCAGTTGCAGAAACTGTGAAAAAATATACATTAGGATGACTGGCAGGGCATTTGACATAAGATATAAAGAAAGCATTGAAATAGGGTACAAACCATTCAAGATTTGCAGACCATCTTAAACAGGAATACCACAAACGAAGCACTATTCAAAAAGATATGAATGTCATATGAATGTACACCTCCTCTCTTTCCAAGAAAATTTTTATATACAAAAGACATTAACACAAAATAAACAGTTGCTCAGTGATCAAATAAATATTGGAAATTATATAAAATAAATTAAGAAATCACATAGAAAGAGCCTCTACCGTGCTTCACCCTCTCTCACTCAACGTCCCCCCACAACCCCAGTTTCATCTCACTTCCTGCCACTCATCTTTTTCCTCCAACTCCTTGTTCATCACACTACTATGAACTTACTGACCACTGATATTTGCCTTTCGCCCCCACCTACTCACCACACATAATTTGAATTCCATCACTATTGCTTCATTTCTCTTACACAGGATATAAATACGCAGTAATATAATTAAATAGAATACTATACACATAATGAACTACAGAGAGAAAAAGAAATATAAATCAAAGAAAAGCTAGTGACAATGTTGGCAACACTACAAAACACGATACACGCTTAGAAGTATACAAATAAACAGTGAACAGTGGCGTACGAAATTGTGCTGTGTTAAACGAGAAAAATGCATAGTTCTGTAAAGCAGCTTAAAATTAGAACATGATTATCAGTGCTTAATGAAGAAAGGAACTAAAAACGTGCTATCACGGGGTATTTACTCGTGTAGGCGAAAAACCAAGCAGAAATTACCATAATAAAAAACCAAGAATTTGTGGACGAACTGTTTTTCGATCTAGAAAACAAATCAAATTGTAAATATCTTTAGTTACAGACCGTTGATGACCCTTTACTTCAATAAAGCGAAACAGATCTGGTGAGAAAACCACCCATTTTCTTGCAGTTGTAACGGCGGGGCAAAAATACCCTCAGAAATTTTAAAGCAACTACGGACAATATGGTCACACAAATGAAGAGTTTAATGGTATGGCTTTCCTGCGCAACAGTGGGACCGTATATACACTCCTGGAAATTGAAATAAGAACACCGTGAATTCATTGTCCCAGGAAGGGGAAACTTTATTGACACATTCCTGGGGTCAGATACATCACATGATCACACTGACAGAACCACAGGCACATAGACACAGGCAACAGAGCATGCACAATGTCGGCACTAGTACAGTGTATATCCACCTTTCGCAGCAATGCAGGCTGCTATTCTCCCATGGAGACGATCGTAGAGATGCTGGATGTAGTCCTGTGGAACGGCTTGCCATGCCATTTCCACCTGGCGCCTCAGTTGGACCAGCGTTCGTGCTGGACGTGCAGACCGCGTGAGACGACGCTTCATCCAGTCCCAAACATGCTCAATGGGGGACAGATCCGGAGATCTTGCTGGCCAGGGTAGTTGACTTACACCTTCTAGAGCACGTTGGGTGGCACGGGATACATGCGGACGTGCATTGTCCTGTTGGAACAGCAAGTTCCCTTGCCGGTCTAGGAATGGTAGAACGATGGGTTCGATGACGGTTTGGATGTACCGTGCACTATTCAGTGTCCCCTCGACGATCACCAGTGGTGTACGGCCAGTGTAGGAGATCGCTCCCCACACCATGATGCCGGGTGTTGGCCCTGTGTGCCTCGGTCGTATGCAGTCCTGATTGTGGCGCTCACCTGCACGGCGCCAAACACGCATACGACCATCATTGGCACCAAGGCAGAAGCGACTCTCATCGCTGAAGACGACACGTCTCCATTCGTCCCTCCATTCACGCCTGTCGCGACACCACTGGAGGCGGGCTGCACGATGTTGGGGCGTGAGCGGAAGACGGCCTAACGGTGTGCGGGACCGTAGCCCAGCTTCATGGAGACGGTTGCGAATGGTCCTCGCCGATACCCCAGGAGCAACAGTGTCCCTAATTTGCTGGGAAGTGGCGGTGCGGTCCCCTACGGCACTGCGTAGGATCCTACGGTCTTGGCGTGCATCCGTGCGTCGCTGCGGTCCGGTCCCAGGTCGACGGGCACGTGCACCTTCCGCCGACCACTGGCGACAACATCGATGTACTGTGGAGACCTCACGCCCCACGTGTTGAGCAATTCGGCGGTACGTCCACCCGGCCTCCCGCATGCCCACTATACGCCCTCGCTCAAAGTCCGTCAACTGCACATACGGTTCACGTCCACGCTGTCGCGGCATGCTACCAGTGTTAAAGACTGCGATGGAGCTCCGTATGCCACGGCAAACTGGCTGACACTGACGGCGGCGGTGCACAAATGCTGCGCAGCTAGCGCCATTCGACGGCCAACACCGCGGTTCCTGGTGTGTCCGCTGTGCCGTGCGTGTGATCATTGCTTGTACAGCCCTCTCGCAGTGTCCGGAGCAAGTATGGTGGGTCTGACACACCGGTGTCAATGTGTTTTTTTTTCCATTTCCAGGAGTGTATATATAGATTTCTGTAAAAAAGAGAAGGGCGGCTGCTCGACGTTTGTTTCAATACGAATACACAAACATCGTCCGAGGTCCTAAATCATTGTCATTAGTGATTTCAATGAACGAGGAAGGCTACATTGCAGCGTGCGATAAATTACAAATTTGAGATGGTCAGGTACCATGTCCAGATGGCCGAAATGGCTAAGGCCACCGCTAATGAAAACCGGTAAATCCGGGTTCGAATCACAGTCCGGCGCAAGTTTTCGGCTTTCGCCATTGCATTACCACAGCGCCCTGTGCGGCTAGCCGTCACGATTTCCCACCCATCCTTTCCCTTTCGCCTCCCTTCCTACATTTCATGTTTACACAGGTAATGTTGGATTAGAAATCATTTGAATAGGCATGTGGGACCTGACGGCTCAGTAACGAAATACTTGAAAACTACTGTGATTTATTTGCGTGTTAATTAGCGGAATTAGAGAACGTGAACATATATACGTTTCTGATAATTGTTATTAACAACAGGTTTGAGTATAGGGTAGAAAGCTCATGAAGTGGACCTTTTAGATAAAACTTCCCCTTAGATTCAAAACTTTAAAAGGAAAAGAGTGATGTGATCCTTCCTGAGCTCGTGCATATTGCGAAGTGCTTAAACCAACTATGTTCTAGTACAGAGTCCGCCAGAAAAATGTATTCACACTTTAAGGAACGAAAAGTACTACTTTTGTGTTTATTTTACATTTGATAATTGATCACACATGTTGCACAACATTCAGTTTAGCACTTGGTTACTTTAAATGTTCAAAATGTTCACCGTTGGCGACTATACACATAACAGAACGAAGAGCGGTCGCTGCAACTACGTTAGTCAATGTTACAGTGGAGACCGCTGCACATGTCGCCGTAATCTCATGGCGAAGTTTCTCCAGAATGCGTGGCTTACGTCGATAGACGTTATCTTATACCAGGGCTTAACAACTGGCCTGTTTTGAGCGCGAGTACTCGCGTCTGCTCAGGCACGTGCTCGCGAGCAGGTGCAAGGTCGCGGAGTAGGCAGGGAGGGAAGGGAGGGGAAACGCGCGCGCACGTTTGAATGTGATCTCGCGTTCGTAGCAGATTTAACTAGCCATCTGAATGCTTTGAGCATTTCACTACAAGGTAAAGATCTGCTAATTACTCATTTCATAGATCGAATACGAGCTTTTAAAATGAAATTGACACTTTGGGTGAGTCAGCTGGAAACAGGAAATCTAGCTCATTTTCCTAAACTATCATCCATGCAAGATGTTCACAAAGACTGTGAACGTTATTCACATAGTTTAGTTGATCAGCGCTTTCAAGATCTGACAGCATTAGACAGTGATTTTGATCTGTTCTCTCCATATTCAGCGAATGTTTAAGAGATTCCTCCTGAGCTGCAGCAAGAAATTATTGACCTGCAGTGTGACAGAGAATACAGAGACAACTTTCAGAACAAAAAAAACATTTTGGAATTCTACAGACACTTCCCTCAGGATAGATTTCCTCGTTTGCAGAAACTGGCGGCTACAATAATATCAATGTTCGGTTCCACGTATGTTTGTGAACAACTGTTCTCTGCAATGAAATGTAACAAGACGCGCCTGAGAAACGCATTGTCTGATCGAAATTTAAACTGCACGCTGCGCCTAAAATGCACAAGAACAATTACTCCGAACATAGACGCAATTGTAAAGGGCAAAAAGTACAAGATAACCGAGAATCCCACCTTTCAGTGACACCTTTTATTGTGTAATAGTTCACAAATTAATGCGAATGTAGAGGCATACACTAAGCTAATAAAATTATGTGGCATGTGTACATTCTCCTTTATTTGTTTCATTTGTCGCAGTAATAATTCGTGAGTGATATCCCTGCAGGTGGCCGCGGATTTACATTGACTGGCGGCAGCTGTTGTGTGCCCCACGTGACTCTCCCCACTCTCCGCTCTGGTCCGGTAGTGGGGGTAGCGTGCTCGCGCTGCTCCGTGCTAGCGCCTTGCTGTTCACAGCTTGCTCCGCGAGCACGTATGTTGTGAAGCCCTGTCTTATACAGTTCCCCACAAGTAAAAGTCCATAGGTGTTACATCTGGCGACCATGGAGGGAACTCAATGGGCCCTCTTCGTCCAACCCAGTGCCCCGGAAAATTGTCATGCAGGAAAGCTCGTACAGCTAGGTGGTAGTGTGGTGGCGCCCCGTTCTGTTGGTAGAAGACCTCTTCATCAGCTCCATAAAGCGTACGTATACCTGGCAAAACTGATGTGCGGAACATTTCCAGGTACACTTCTCCAGTGACAGTAGTGTCAAAGAAAAAATGTCCTACTAAGCCCCTATATGATAGTACACACCACACATGAACCCCTGGTAGATTCACCGCTTTATCCACATAAACATGCGGATTTCCCGGTTTCCAGTACACACTGTTATGCCGATTCACGGTTCCATTAAGTTTAAATTGTGCCTCGTCTCTCGACACTACCTTCGTCACAAACTGTTCGTCATCAGTTACCATTTACTGATATCATTCGCAAAATTGCATTCGGCGATCAGGATCGTCATCATTAACCGCGTGCAGTAATCGCGAAATGTAAACTTTCCACTTTGCAGCTTTCAGAATTCTTCGTACACTTGTACTGCTAACCCCCACTTCACGTGCACATTGCGTAGCACACTTCGGTGGAGAATTAACAAACGTTTCCAACACGAGAGCCGACGAAGCAGGACTTGTAGTTCTGCGCTGATCTTCCTTTGTGAATATCATAAATCGTTCCATGCAATTCAAACTTGTCAGTGACACGTTTAATTGTTAGGCACGTTGGCCGTTCTGTTTCAAACTCCCGCTTCCACTGACGTTGTACTTCAACGGCATTACCAAACTTGAAAAAACACTGCACAATACATTTTCATTGCTTTAATGTCAAGCGTGCTCCAGCCATCTTGTTTTCTCAATACCGAGCTGAAAGTACCAACATCTGTTGTGCCAAAGACTCACTCGCAACACACTCGTAACTCAAATCGAACGACAATATCGACATCTCGATAGAGCCCGACAAAGAGTGTATACATTTTTCTGGCGGACTCTGTAATCAAAACACAAATTACAATACTGAAAAAGCTTAAACTGGAAATGCTCCCTAAACTCGACATTCCGTTTCCTGCTACGCCAGTGAGCGCGATTGTATAGCCAGATAGCACCTCATTCGGTATGTTCGAACTTGCAGCAACTGCATTCCCAAAATCAAGTCTCCAAACCAGCAGGTCCCAAGTCAACACATCCGATTCCACCAACGTTCGACAAAGAACAGCTCGCCGGCGCGTACTGGCTACTCGACAACAATATGAACTTCGGAATCCAAAGACTCTCCTCTATACATATACTAAGGAAATACACTTCCAGTGGCAAATATTACAAAGCTGACATCTCTCCTAATCTACATCTACATCTACATTTATACTCCGCAAGCCACCCAACGGTGTGTGGCGGAGGGCACTTTACGTGCCACTGTCATTACCTCCCTTTCCTGTTCCAGTCGCGTATGGTTCGCGGGAAGAACGACTGTCTGAAAACCTCCGTGCGCGCTCTAATCTCTCTAATTTTACATTCGTGATCTCCTCGGGAGGTATAGGTAGGGGGAAGCAATATATTCGATACCTCATCCAGAAACGCACCCTCTCGAAACCTGGCGAGCAAGCTACACCGCGATGCAGAGCGCCTCTCTTGCAGAGTCTGCCAGTTGTGTTTATTAAACATCTCCGTAACGCTATCACGGTTACCAAATAACCCTGTGACGAAACGCGCTGCTCTTATTTGGATCTTCTCTATCTCCTCCGTCAAACCGATCTGGTATGGATCCCACACTGATGAGCAATACTCAAGTATAGGTCGAACGAGTGTTTTGTAAGCCACCTCCTTTGTTGATGGACTACATTTTCTAAGCACTCTCCCAATGAATCTCAACCTAATATACAGGGTGTCTCTTCTATGAGTCGTCAGGCCCATTTTCTATGGTATTTCGGCAGATATTTGCAATTTCTTTTCTGCAACGTGTAGCTGGAGTCAGCCCACCCAAATACCGCGCATCGCGTCTTTCATGCGACACCCGTCTTCGGTGGTAAGCGTCGGTTTGTTTCCAGTTACAAAGAAAATAATTCTTAAAGTGTAATTTTACGTGTCAATTGGACAGAGCGGTCCCAAATTAGCCTAGTGCGATATTCCTGTTATTGATGTGTATTGACAGGGACAGTAAAACAGGAAGAATAAACAGTACTCCAGGAACGAGAGCACAGCCCTAGGCCGCACTGACTGCTACTGTCATGCAGAAGCGAGTGTGTGTGTGTGTGTGTGTGTGTGTGTGTGTGTGTGTGTGTGTGTGTATGTGTGTTGGGGCTTACGGGCGCTCAACGCCGAGGTCATCAGCGCCCTGACACACATTAAAAGGAACGAGCAGAAGCGATGTTCAGTCGCTGCTGTAGTAGCGATTGTTCTTCGTGTTTTACTGCTCCTGTTAATTCATACAGATAAAACTAATAACACATTAGACTAATTTTGGAACGCTCTATCGAATGATCACGTAAAATTCCACTTTAAAAATAATTTTATTTGTAATGGCGAACAAACCGACGATTTTTACCAATGCTGGCCGTCGCATGAAAGACATGATGAGAAGTCTCCAGAATGAGATTTTCACTCTGCAGCGGAGTGTGCGCTGATATGAAACTTCCTGGCAGATTAAAACTGTGTGCCGGACAGAGACTCGAACTCGGGACCTTTCCCTTTCGCCGGCAAGTGCTCTACCAACTGAGCTACCCAAGCACGACTCACACCCCCTCCTCACAGCTTTACTTCTGCCAGTACCTCGCCTCCTACCTTCCAAACTTCACAGAAGTTCTCCTGCGAACCTTGCAGAACTAGCACTCCTGAAAGAAAGGATACTGCGGAGACACGGCTTAGCCACAGCCTGGGGGATGTTTCCAGAATAAGATTTTCACTCTGCAGTGGAGTGTGTTTGGGCCGATTCCAGATATACGCTGCAAAAGAAAAATTTCAGATATCAGCCCGAACATCAGAGAAAATGCACCTGACAAGTCGAAAGGAGTGACACCCCGCACAAACCTTAATACGTAATGGCACATTGTTGCTGTACACTTCCAGCAATTCAACATGGACTGTTGTGGCACTTTTCCACTTCAAGTGCAGATAAAGAAATAAGCTACTTTATGAATAATGTACACTATTTTGTTTCGGCTCTCCTAGCTGCATGCTCCGGTCCTGTGGAGCGGGTATTCCGCTGTGTAGCAGGACTGCAGACCAGTACTTGAAAACAATCTAAATATTATTAACGACTTTATATTTTCGCGGTGATAATTAAAACTTCATGACTACTTCTTGTAGATGGTTTTTTCTTTAGATGCATGGACTACCGCAGTTGATACCGTAACGAACTTGCAAATATTCGCTGTCCTGCAAAATTCGAGAGTCGTATAATAACTTCTGTTACGATGTAGTTACTGCCTTTCGAGCCAGTTAACTTTCGTAAACTAACGCGAAGGATATAGGAATAATGAATACCCAGTTCATTTCATTTCATTATGTCACCTAACACATGCTTCTTATCATAGTTTCGTGAGTCATTGCAAGATTCATACTATAATACAAGAGCAATTAAAAATAAAAGGGAACTATCGTTTAAAACTGTAACACTGGCATGAAATCACGTATTAGGCGTATGATGTAAACTAAAGTATTTTATAAAGTAATCTTCAGTCGCAAGTGCATGTCTCCAAAGCGAAACACCAGAAGAAATACAAAAACATGTGGTCCTCTTTTACGATTTTGTCTTCGTTGTTTTTCGGTCTCTTTCTTCCGCAGTTGCAGATATACAAGATTTATGGGTTAGTTACAGTCTTTGCAACTATAATGAAAATCTTCGATGCTCAAGTTTTTTTTATTGTTTGCTTCATTCTTGTTGTACTTCCACGTGCATGTTTTGAGTGTTCAGCACACAGCACTTTCACTGCACTAAATATTCACGTTTCTGTGTTGACAAGAAATACTGTCATCTCGCCATTTCGAAATAGTAACACTTTCATTACAGTTGAAAAAGACGGTAATTAACTATACTACTTTATCCTCATTTACTCGTAGTCGATGGTTTCCTTTTGTGTGTGTCAGAAATCGTCACAGATTGAGGTGTTCCAGTGGCTACGGCAGTGGACACGCATTCTAAAGGAGTGGCATTTGAGACCCTGGTCGGTAACTCTGGTTTAGATTTTCCCATCATTCCCGACGCCAATTAAGGCTAATGCTAGAGAAGACGATATTCTTCCGAGCCTTGCCCAATCACAACTTGATCCCCGTCTCTAACGACGTCGTTTTCGGCATTGTATTTATCTCTAACCTTCTAACCTTCCTTCCTTTTGTTTCAATTCACGGTTTGTAGGCCCTGACGTATACCAAATCTCATGACATACTCAAAACTACATTAGTAACGTGTTAATATTTTATGTGGGGTATGGATCTTATTTTATCTAGTTAGGAAAGGAAAGTTTTCTGTTTCCGCATGGTAATGGTTCCGCTACGTTACGTTTTTATCATTTTGCTTCAGGAAATAACATTACAATCATTGCATAGTAAGCTGATTCTAACGTATTGCATTAGTCCTTAGAAAAATGTTCGGTCGTCCTTCAAAATGTACCATTCGTGCTTTCTCAGGTCTTGTTTTTGTGTCAGTCTGCATAACTGTAGGACGGTGTGTTCTATGATGTAACATATACTTTACACATTGTAATATAGAGATTTCTAATCGAAAATAGCATACGAAAGCGAAAAATATATGAAATAAATGTTCGTAAATCTATGTACAGTAATACGCAGTACTTTTCCAAGAAAAACCTTCTTAAACTTATCTATGAGGTTCCTTTCGTTTCCTCTAAGTAATGTTTCGTCTTTTTCGTGTTATTTAAAAAATCCGGTCTACTAATGATTCTGTCGTTAGCAGTAGCCAAGGTGAACGAAGATTCGGTATTTTTCGAGTTTCTGCTAACTTCATATGTAAATCGCAGGACAGATAGTTTTGTGTTCCCTTGTAACGTCCAGAAATTGAATGAGAATTACCTTACGTAGGCACTTTGACGCAAAAAGCTGCGAAGTATAGTTGTCTGAAGCAACACAGGTCTTTTAATCGATTTTATAAACTTTTGAGATTGCCTTCATACTAAGACTACTGTATATTTTACAACCTTCGAAAGACCGACAACTGAAGAAATTAGTCTGTTTTGACGGTTAAATAGATGAAATAATCTAGCGCTCTATGTGAGAGTGGTAAATTATTTTTCGAGAAGTTAAGAAGAAGAATGTAAAACCCACCACATTCTCACGTCAGAACACAACGCCAGAAAAAAAAAAATGACAAAGTTTGGGAGTAGTCAATGGAGAACGTAAGAGGAACTGTGAAAGTTTAGACAACAAAATTCTGTACTTGCGATACCTCGTGAATGTTTCAGATGTTATAAGTTTGCGAAAAGCTATACAGTCTCACTGGAGTGCTCCAGGAACAATAAAACCACAGAATATCAATGACATCTCTGTGATAGGTCAAGAAATTTTCTTCTTGCCCTTTTATTCGTCTTTGGTTTTCTGAAAAGTGCACAACTTTCCACCATATAACCAGTGGGGTTTCATTAGGTCCTGGGATGGATTTCTGTTAAACTCGATGCTGTAACTTCAAGTTACATTTACCAAATGTACGTGTATCAGGTTCTGCGGTAGAGGGTCGCTGGATATTCTACCTGCAACACAGGCGAAGCGAGCTTTGATTGTACACTCCTGGAAATGGAAAAAAGAACACATTGACACCGGTGTGTCAGACCCACCATACTTGCTCCGGACACTGCGAGAGGGCTGTACAAGCAATGATCACACGCACGGCACAGCGGACACGCCAGGAACCGCGGTGTTGGCCGTCGAATGGCGCTAGCTGCGCAGCATTTGTGCACCGCCGCCGTCAGTGTCAGCCAGTTTGCCGTGGCATACGGAGCTCCATCGCAGTCTTTAACACTGGTAGCATGCCGCGACAGCGTGGACGTGAACCGTATGTGCAGTTGACGGACTTTGAGCGAGGGCGTATAGTGGGCATGCGGGAGGCCGGGTGGACGTACCGCCGAATTGCTCAACACGTGGGGCGTGAGGTCTCCACAGTACATCGATGTTGTCGCCAGTGGTCGGCGGAAGGTGCACGTGCCCGTCGACCTGGGACCGGACCGCAGCGACGCACGGATGCACGCCAAGACCGTAGGATCCTACGCAGTACCGTAGGGGACCGCACCGCCACTTCCCAGCAAATTAGGGACACTGTTGCTCCTGGGGTATCGGCGAGGACCATTCGCAACCGTCTCCATGAAGCTGGGCTACGGTCCCGCACACCGTTAGGCCGTCTTCCGCTCACGCCCCAACATCGTGCAGCCCGCCTCCAGTGGTGTCGCGACAGGCGTGAATGGAGGGACGAATGGAGACGTGTCGTCTTCAGCGATGAGAGTCGCTTCTGCCTTGGTGCCAATGATGGTCGTATGCGTGTTTGGCGCCGTGCAGGTGAGCGCCACAATCAGGACTGCATACGACCGAGGCACACAGGGCCAACACCCGGCATTATGGTGTGGGGAGCGATCTCCTACACTGGCCGTACACCACTGGTGATCGTCGAGGGGACACTGAATAGTGCACGGTACATCCAAACCGTCATCGAACCCATCGTTCTACCATTCCTAGACCGGCAAGGGAACTTGCTGTTCCAACAGGACAATGCACGTCCGCATGTATCCCGTGCCACCCAACGTGCTCTAGAAGGTGTAAGTCAACTACCCTGGCCAGCAAGATCTCCGGATCTGTCCCCCATTGAGCATGTTTGGGACTAGATGAAGCGTCGTCTCACGCGGTCTGCACGTCCAGCACGAACGCTGGTCCAACTGAGGCGCCAGGTGGAAATGGCATGGCAAGCCGTTCCACAGGACTACATCCAGCATCTCTACGATCGTCTCAATGGGAGAATAGCAGCCTGCATTGCTGCGAAAGGTGGATATACACTGTACTAGTGCCGACATTGTGCATGCTCTGTTGCCTGTGTCTATGTGCCTGTGGTTCTGTCAGTGTGATCATGTGATGTATCTGACCCCAGGAATGTGTCAATAAAGTTTCCCCTTCCTGGGACAATGAATTCACGGTGTTCTTATTTCAATTTCCAGGAGTGTATTTGGAATTGAATTCCTATAGTGGATCACACGCTCGTTTAGTTGCAATCTTTGCCACGACTGATGACAACGGAATTTTGATCGCGTTTTAAAATAACCTAATCCTAGAAGCTTAAGATGTGGAATATTAAATTTGTATTGCTGCAGTTTGTTAAAAGGCATAGAGAAACTAAGTTTTCAGCAACTGCAAGTACAGGACTAAAGAAAATGTATGGATATCATTGGTATTCAGAACAGAGGTCGTTACCGGTTACGAACAAAACGAGCATTCCAGTTGGCACTTTGTCATAATTCTTTCCAATTTTTGTGAGATATTGTTCACATATGTAAGATAAACCGTGAGTTTTATTTTGTTCGCCTCTGCTTCTGTTTGCTTTTGACTTTTATCGTGTCCATTACCATTCGGTCCGAATATAAACATTTACTACTCTTGGAGAATCTTAAAGCTTACAATACGAGGTGCATTCAAGTTCTAAGGCCTCCGACTTTTTTTCTCCGGACTGGAAAGAGATAGAAACATGCGCATTGTTTTAAAATGAGGCCGCGTTCATTGACAATACGTCCCAAGGATGGCAGCACCGTATGGCAGATGGAATTTTACCGCCAGCGGCGAGAATGAGAACTGTTTTAAATACTTAAAACGGTGACGTTTTCCTTACTTGAACAGCGTGCAATCATTCGTTTTCTGAATTTGTGTGGTGTGAAACCAATTGAAATTCATCGACAGTTGAAGGAGACATGTGGTGATGGAGTTATGGATGTGTCGAAAGTGCGTTCGTGGGTGCGACAGTTTAATGAAGGCAGAACATCGTGTGACAACAAACCGAAACAACCTCGGGCTCGCACAAGCCGGTCTGACGACATGATCGTAAAAGTGGATAGAATTGTTTTGGGGGATCGCCGAATGACTGTTGAACAGATCGCCTCCAGAGTTGGCATTTATGTGGGTTCTGTGCACACAATCCTGCATGACGACCTGCAAATGCGAAAAGTGTCATCCAGGTGGGTGCCACGAATGCTGACGGACGACCACATGGCTGCCCGTGTGGCATGTTGCCAAGCAATGTTGACGCGCAAAAACAGGATGAATGGGACTTTCTTTTCGTCGGTTGTGACAATGGATGAGACGTGGATGCCATTTTTCAATCCAGATACAAAGCGCCAGTCAGCTCAATGGAAGCACACAGATTCACCGCCACCAAAAAAATTTCGGGTAACCGCCAGTGCTGAAAAAATGATGGTGTCCATGTTCTGGGACAGCGAGGGCGTAATCCTTACCCATTGCGTTCCAAAGGGCACTACGGTAACAGGTGCATCCTACGAAAATGTTTTGAAGAACAAATTCCTTCCTGCACTGCAACAAAAACGTCCGGGAAGGGCTGCGTGTGTGCTGTTTCACCAAGACAACGCACCCGCACATCGAGCTAACGTTACGCAACAGTCTCTTCGTTATAACAACTTTGAAGTGATTCCTCATGCTTCCTACTCACCTGACCTGGCTCCTAGTGACTTTT
This sequence comes from Schistocerca piceifrons, assembly GCF_021461385.2. Lineage (NCBI taxonomy): Eukaryota > Metazoa > Arthropoda > Insecta > Orthoptera > Acrididae > Schistocerca > Schistocerca piceifrons. The sequence continues at coordinate 801,959,297 of NC_060149.1, forward strand.
GGCTTTTTCCAACAATGAAAGACACTCTCCGTGGCCGCACATTCACCAGCCGTGCTGCTATTGCCTCAGCGATTTTCCAGTGGTCAAAACAGACTCCTAAAGAAGCCTTCGCCGCTGCCATGGAATCATGGCGTCAGCGTTGTGAAAAATGTGTACGTCTGCAGGGCGATTACGTCGAGAAGTAACGCCAGTTTCATCGATTTCGGGTGAGTAGTTAATTAGAAAAAAAATCGGAGGCCTTAGAACATGAATGCACCTCGTATTTGCACCCCTACACCCCCTCTAAAATATTTCACTGTGTTTTATCAACAGACTATTCTCATCAATGTATCTGTTTCTTCTTCATAGCGAAAATGTGACATATTTAGACATAGAAGCAATTGAACCCTGGAGAGAGAAACAGACTCGTGCATAATTACACCCTGAAGGAATCGATAGCGCTCATTTAAACGTAATATAGACCCCTCATTAAAGACGTCCTAAAGTTTTTACGCTACCGCTGGTCTCTGATGATAACCTAACTTAAGTGACAATACGTGAAGTGGTCAATAGCTACTGCACACTGAATTTGTAAGCAAATTAATAACAGGTGCTTCTTAGATCTCAGACTATATTGAGGAATTTCACAAAAATAGATCAGGCACCAGGTACATATAATCAAGGGAAGCACGACCAATGATCTCTTGAGTGCAGACGCACACCAGACTCGAGCTCTACTGGAATCGGCGAAATGCCGCGAGGAATGAGGATAATGGGCAAGTGGCACTACGTGAATGATGTGTAGATAAGTTGAGAAGTCGGGTTTGGTGGGAACCTAGTCCTTCCATATGCGATGACCACTGTGTCTGCCTAATAATCAGGAGAGCCGGGAATGAATCCCTGTCTATCAAAAATTTTCAACTCCCTCCATCGATTTAAATGAACGTTCACTCGCAGCCAATGTCTGTAATTCGTTTGTCTCCTGAAATATAGATATGTCTTTGTTTTTGGTAGCTACTACTCTTGTCTTTAACTTCATCTCAAGATGTCAGCTTGAACTAGCGAATTATTTGTTATACAATGGGCGAGTAATTACTAAATAATAACGCAGAAACTATCTTAGTCGAATCGTATTACGAGATGGAGCGAATTAGAACTTCTGCCTCATGGACCGAGTCCGAAACGTATTGCACCCGTAACACCGACTTTTCACAACTACGACTACAACAGAAACACTTGGAGAGTGATGAAAAAACGAAAGAGATGCGAAGAAATTGAAGCTTTGAACTGATCTCTGAGACATGATCGTATACTTCAGATTACAGTAGTTCCTTCTTCAAATTCTACGAAATCGTTTCAAGGCCATTTGGGGCACAGTTATTAGTCGGCAGGAAGGTACGATACAGAGTACACTCACTACAAAATGTATACAGCGTACAGTTCGGGATAGAGGGCGAGAAGGGAGGAGCACTGAAGGTGGGGGTAAAGGGGTAGAGGAAGAAGTCATCCATCTATCTGATCCGTCATGAGTTCATTACCATTCTATTTTTTTTATTTAACCGACGTAGTACAAAGTAATCGATACACTATCTTTGTTGTTTAATCCTAAATGGAGAATCAGTTCCTCGTTTCCTTTTGTGGTATAATTTTCTATGTCAGCGTAACTTCATGCACGTACACACCTCAGCGAGTATGTAAGTGATTAGAGCTACAATTCTTTGTGACACGTAGAACGACCACCAGAGTGCATTCGTGTTTTTCGTGTTTAGTATTGTTCTCAGACCTGGTAGGGTGTATAACGGGCGTGCAAAACGTCAAATGTTATCATTGTGAAGTACGCGGATATGACTCGTACACGTGTGAGTCAGCGTTGTCAGCACCGACCGGAATTTGAAAGGTGCCACATTGTGGGTCTTCATTTGGCCTTCTGGTCGAATCGTGCAGTATCCATATTTGTGAGGTATTTGACCCATAGGTAAGATCGCCGCAATGTGCATCGAGCACATCGGAAGCCCTTTACATCTGCCCCTGTCGTCCGAGACCATGTAATTCACTCCCTGAAACATTGTGTGTCATCCATCTCCATTGGACCGTGACTAGCAGCAGTCGGACAAGGGAATTACCGTCGCATGCGTAACCTGCCATGAACACCAAAACACAAATGACTGCGTTTGGAGTGGTACCGTGACGGGAAGCACGGACTGCTGATAAATGGTATCGCAGTGCTCAACGATGAATCGCAGTTCTGCATTCTCCCTGATGACCATCATCGACAGGTATAGCTGCGGACTGGGTAGAGGTCCCATTCTTCCAAATTTGTAGAGGCACAGCGGTGTTTCTCCTGGCTGAATGTCACAGCTGGTAGTGATTGAGAGAACTCTGACATTACAACGGCGCGTTGTGGACAGCTTGCGTGCTCATGTGTTACCTCCCATGTGACAGTATCATTGTGCCATTTTTCAACCGGACAATGCTCATCCGTGGCACGTATCCCTCTGGACTGACCGCGTGGTGTTGAGATACTCCCTTGGCCAGCAAGATCCCAGATATATCCCCGATGAACCTGTTTGGGACCAGCTCCGACGTCAGCTCCGTTTCAGTGCCAGGATCCAAGCTATCAAGGACCAGTTACAATAGTTGTGGGCCACCTTATCACAGGACAGGATATAATGGCTTTATGATCCCCTCGCCAACCGAACCAGTGCATACATCCAGGTCAGATGGTGCAACGTCTTACCAATAAGTGGGCTCATACTGCCAAGTTCTTCATAAATTCACTGGATGTCGTAATCACTAAAGTAACATACTCCCTCACCCCGTGAACCTCCATTTAGTTTCCTCCTCCCCTTCTGGAAGCTTCAGTCTTTAGTCGGCAGTGTATATTTCATTTGATATACCTCTGCTTCTGCGCAGCAAGCTCAAATTGTGGGTCGAACTTTATAATTTTCAAGCTGATATTTTCACTGATTCGTTTGCTGAACATTAGCAAGCTGAAAATTTCGGTAGACCAGTCCTATTGTTCTAATTGTTCTGAGCTATGTGTAATTGTAACTGTCTTGAGCTGCAAGTCTTTTAAACATCAGGCCCTTAAAAGTTTTAAAGGAAGTTTGACAACTGATGATTTGAAATTTGAGAAGAGGAGTAATAATTAATTTTTACTTTCTGCATTAACTGTTTGAAGCTGGTGTTGTAAAATTATGTTCATGAGTCAGTTTGTAAATTTTTTTGGAATTTTCTTTCTTCGTCTGTGTACTGTATCTCTCTAACGTCACCTACAATTTCAATAACAATTTTAATCGTAATAACAGGCACCTGATCGTAATTAGAATATCTATCAATTACATTTACTAAATATTTATCTCAGGAACTCCTTGTGGAACATGTAATCAGGACAACCAAATCTGCTTGGTAGCTATAGCACTCCGTCATCAGGCCACAAGTGGCCCATCGGGACCATCCGACCACCGTGTCATCCTCAGATGAGGATGCAGATAGAGGGGGCATGTGGTCAGCACACCGCTCTACTGGTCGTTACGATGATTTTCTTTGACCGAAGCCGCTACTATTCGGTCTAGTAGCTCCTCAAATGGCATCACGAGGCTGAGTGGAGCCCGAAAAATGGCAACAGCGCATGGCGAGCCGGATGGTCACCCATCCAAATGCCGGCCACGCCCGACAGCGCTTAACTTCGGTGATCTCACAGGATCCGGTGCATCCACTGAGGCAAGGCCGTTGCCAGATCTACTTGGTGCGGACCATTAAATCTTTTTCCAATATCTGAACAACTTGGATGGATTCTGTGAACTGGACGATGCAGCACATCGGTGTTGGTTTTGAGTAGGAAAGGAGTCAGGAAACAGCAATGAAACGTTCCTTTATACATGCCGTCGCAAACCGATAAACTTCGGAGGGTTGTAGAGAGTGTCTTGAGAAAAAAATGAGGAAAGAGATCCAAGCCCGAAAACGTTATCTAACGACGCTGCAAGTGTGGTAATTATAGGGTCCAACGTCTGCGGTTAGGTATCGCTTTCAGCTAAGATCGTGAGATTGTATGCCAAAGCACAGCAAGCGAATGACGTTTCCGGACTTTGTTCCTCAAGACACCTTCTACAACTCTTCGAAGTTTATCCGTATGGTTTTGTTACAGCTTGTATTTTAGCATGTGTTTCTTGTGGAATGGAAAGAAAAGGTAAGATACAATTAATAAAACCTTTATTTTTGAAATAGTTAGCCATTATTAAAGTACGTAACAGTCACGCTCTCAAACAACACTGACTACATCATTCATTAATATCAGGAGAGGAGCACTGAAGTGCTTCAATAGCAGAAAAATATTTAGCAATCGGTAGATACGTACAACACACGTACATACACTAAGCGAGTAACGTAATGACGTGAGTTGATGAAATTATTCCGCTTTTTCGGTATTCGTTTCAAGCCATTTATTTCGGTTGCGTACTAACACGTCTGTTATGAAGAACGGCATGTATAAAAACGCATCTGCTGCACCACTAATGTCTAGGATATCTGATACAAGGGATATCAGCTAATTATTTGATACTTTTCTTGAATTAAGTCTTTTCAAGTAATTTAGGTATTTCAGTTGAAGCATGAGACCGAAATACCTTAATTGAGATCGCCAGTTTCACATAAGACAATGTTTTAATTACTATTAATTAACTAAAACATCGGAAAATGCACCGATAACTTCCAAAATACTTTGTATTGACAAAATATGATTCCATATTGGTACTCTCCTAACAAAACGTAATCATTTGGTGTGCTTAACAACAACACTTTTTCAATTTTTAATTTGGAACATTGTAGTGATATTTTTATTTTGTACGTTTTTATCTATAGTCCTCTCATGTCATTCCTGTTCAATCAACATACTATAACCACGATTTGTACGCACATGGATTCGGCAATCTATGTGGGCTACCGTTCTTATTATGATGCAATGATTCTAGCCTAAAATAGAACTTCAACGTAAACTGATGTCACACCAATACATACTACTAAATTAAAGTCCTCACCAGTGTTTTTCTACCTGTATGTGAAGACTAATCTCAGGAATTAATGCAGAGATTTTAAAATGTTACCCTAATAGATAGGGAGATTCACATGGAAGATTTATGTGTATAATTTATAAAAACAAACCACACAGGAGAATTAAAGGGTCTCTTTTCTGGTACCCCATCGTTTTCCCCCATTGAGACGCAGTACTGTGAAATTTGGCTCAAAGGTTCCTACAACCATCTTCTATAATGATGCAAAAGCGTGCCGACCTACTATGTCGCCCTTGACCTCGGCGACGATTCGGACATCAAGGGGTCGACACTTGCGAAAAAATGACCAGAGTTCAGAAGTTCATATGAGGTGTAGGATACATTAATGATGTCAAACTCGCACCAAATTTCACCACAATTCTGTCCAACGCCACCGTGGACGAGTCTCGCGATACCTTCCACTTGCGGCCAGATTCAGGGCAAAATCTGCCAAAAACTCAGAGTTTTTTATTGCGTAATTTAATAGATGGAGACTTTAAGAGTGACACCGTGAAGTTTCATAATCGAACTCTGGGTAGAAATATGTTTTAAAAAGGTTTGTTTGGACGTCTGCTCCTGCCACGTCCCCTCTTTCTACGCGGTGATCCACACCTTCTCTACGCTATATATTTTTTTTTCGTTAATTTTTCGTTCACGCAATCGAAACGAACTGCAGATGAGTCTGTAAGGCTGTGAGGAAGATTATCTTATGCTCAAAGTGTGTCGTAACAGTGGATGCATATTCAAAAAAGTGAGAAAATGTCGAATTTGACGTGTAAAAGGTACAGGAAATTTAAATGACAGATGATAATCCTCAACATTCCATTTGTGACATAATATGGTGCAAATATTTTCATGCAAAAACCAGTGGAAAGCCACACACCAGCAAACATGGTTTGCCATTTGCTGTTTTAGATGTTATAAAACCAACTTTCAGGTACCTAGCCAATCCTGAACTGCCGAAAAAATTTGTGTATGGGAAAACACAGAATACAAAAGACAGCTACAATCACCTTATTTTTATGGAAGCCTTGTCCAAAAACAGTATTTGTGTCCTCAACTGTTGTGAAGATAGCCTCATGTGATTCCCCTTTGGTGTTCAATAGTGGAAAAGTAGGTAGGATTAAGTGCCGACAGAGACCAGGCTTCCATCCAGGTGCATTCACACTGAAGATTCTCAGAAGTGTCGATGAAGCGCGACTGGACAAAGCTCAGGCAGCAGAAGAAAAAATGCAAAAGTTTGGTAGGCAAAGGAGGCAGGAGAAGAGATTACTCCAGGAAGACGAGGAAGAGAATAAATATTATGGATATGGATAGCATTAGTAACTAGAGGTATAGCAAGATTGTCAAAAACTGAAATAAAAACTTTAAATGCAAATTGCCATAAACTGACTTTTTGAGCTATAATGTACCTGTTCTCAGGAACTATAAAATATAACATCTTCAAATTTGGCATAGTTCTTATGTATTACTTACTGAATAATCCTGTGCAGCACTTTTGCGTTATCTTTTCTCTAAGAAAATTTCTTCTTTAAAATCAGAGAAAAATAAAGCAGTCCTGGATAACACAAAACTGAAAAATTAATTTCGAAGCAACTATGACCTTAAAAATCTCTATTCCACACGATTTATTAGCGTCTTATGCAGATGTAAACTGCAAAATTCCAGTTTCGTTGCTTGATTAGTTTACGAGAAGAGGTACATTATAGATCAATGGTAATTAAAAATCCAAATCCTTGTTTATCGGCGCGCATTTTCAAATAACGGTTGCGCAGAATATCAAGCATTATGTTGTACATAATAATCTCAAGTTTTAAAGTTTTAGCTGTAATATGTTTGGAGATATATATTTTTAAGTACAAGAATGAATTTCGCTCTACGTCTGTCCTTCACCATATCACCTGATCCCTTATCTTGACGCCTCTGAGATGGAGGTCACAACAGCGACGCTCAGAGTTGAAATCATGCAATTTTCTTATGGGTGGCCGAGGAAAACGCTTCAGACACACCGTCGCTGAGAATTAACACGAAAAGGCCTCAGAAGGTGGCATAAAGGGCGGCGGTGAACGCTTCCCTTTGGTAGGTCAAAAGCGATAGTTTTGCTGTGCAGTGTGCAACAGAACGACGCTGTTGACACCCTTTCGACACTGTGACACCACGTGGACGATTCAGCCCTTCTGTAAGGACATCGTAGGTTTGTAACCCCATTGAACGTGTTCTAAACCACTTCGAGTGTAGTGCGGCTACAATTTTTAGTCTGGTAAACAGGGTGGAACCACTAGGGACTGTTCAAAACCATTCGAAGACATTTGAGAGTGATCCGCAGAAGTAACGGGTGTGTATGCTTTTTCAGCCCACTGTCATCTGGCGTGCCCACAGGAGAGGGGGGGGGGGAGGGGGGAGGGGGGAGGGGGAAGATGGTCGAGGCGGTGCGCACGAAATTGACACGTGTGTGTGCATGGAATAAATTGGCATAGGGTCCCCCTCAAAACACGCAACACCCCCCTCTCCCCAGTGCGGCAAAACCCTCAGTGTGACCCTTGCACCTTTGTTATACACTTTTAAACATGTACCTGTACAGTGACAACCCTTGATCAATTTCTAGGCACCTGCAGGCAGACAACCCCTTCGACACCTCTGAGATTCCGCATGCCCCTAAGCAGGCGCTAGAGCAGCAGTATAGCGCCACTCAGCTGTATGGTGCCTAATGGGTTGCCTGCTCGCAGGCGTCTAGAGATCAGTCAATGGTTATCTCTGTACAGGTACACTTTTAAAGTGCTCAAAAAAGTGGGTGGGTGGCACCTACGGTGTTAACGAACTGGGAGTCTTTGAGGGACACTTTCCCATTTTATTCATGCACACATCACTGTTGCCTCCCCTCACCCCTGTGATCTCAAAAGGGCTGGAAAAGTATAAACACCCTTTGTTGCATCAGATCACGTTCAGACTTCGTCGAATGGAACTCAACGATACCCAGTGGTTACATCCTGTATACGCCGGCTCACCTAGGCTCGAGTCGTCGCTCCTGCAGCGAGCAGAGATGTCGTGGGCACGCCCGCGGTTCCGAGGAGCGCTGAATAGAGCGATGGGTGTGGCGGATCGCCGTTCGGCCGAGCCTGCTCGGCCGACGGCCCCATCCGGCCCCTCATTTATGACGACTGGAGATGTGTGGCAGATCGCCATTCGGAGGAGCTGCTCCCCGGCGGCCTCGTCAGACCCGCCGCCTAGAGCGACCTGGCCACCGTCCATGGACAACGACTTGGACGGCGTTTCTGGTGAAGATGATGTCACAGTATATGACGCACTCCCGGCCGACGAGAGGGCGAAAAGGGTGACGGCCAGCGCCATGCAGCGCCCAGAGGGTTAGCGGCGCTAAAGAGCAATCTCCTCAGCTCCAATCGGCGCCAGAAAGGCACCCAAGAAGAAGAGGCAGCTTGCTGCCTCAACCTACGGTGGCAGAAGACGCGCCATACCAGATGACAGCGTGGCGGGCGCGACCTGGACTACCGTCACGTCTCGGCGGGCGGCCAGACCCAGGACGACGCCTTCCCCTCCGCCCACATCGACTGCAAACCGCTACGGCGAGCTTGCAAACGAGAAGATGTCGGAGCAGCCAACAACCGAGCAGACGGTGCCCACGACCGCTGCCGCTCGGGAGAAGAAGACGAAGCGACCGTCCCAACCGCCAGAACCTCCCAGCGACGACCGCCGCCGATAGTCTTTGAGGTGGCCAAAGACTACAAAGGTTTCCTGCAGCTCGTGAAGCAGTGGACGACTGCAGAATTCACGGTGCGAGCGGGAAACCTTGTGTGGCTGCAAGTCGCAAATACCGACGACAACATGAAGGTGACGAGCGAGACGTCGAACCAGGGCTTGCATTGGTACACGGACGCCGCCGTCTCCGAGAGGCTGCTGAAGATAGTCGTCAAGGGTTTCCCCAAGGCGGCTGAACCGGAAATCCTGAAAGAAGAACTGGCGGAGCTTGACTTCAGTGTGCGCAACGTGATGCGAGTCATGTCCCACGTCACGCACAAGGAGTCGCCTTCTCTGCTGGTGACACACAGGAGAACAGGCGGCTCTACCTGCTACGGCAGTAGAGTTGCAGCCCCACGATGTCCTTCGAGACAAGGCAAATCGTCTGGTGGTGTTGGCAGTGTCAAAGGTTATCAAGGACTTCGTTCTGTTGCACATCACAGTGTAAACTCTCATTTTCGACCACGATATTCGTGTAAATGAACGCCCCAAAAGAAGGGGTTGTTCCATTGACGCCCTGTATGCTACACTACTGGCCATTAAAATTGCTACACCAAGAAGAAATGCAGATGATAAACGGGTATTCATTGGACAAATATATTATACTAGGACTGACATGTGATTACATTTTCACGCAATTTGGGTGCATAGATCCTGAGAAATCAGTACCCAGAACAACCACCTCTGTCCGTAATAACGGCCTTGATATGCCTGGGCATTGAGTCAAACAGAGCTTGGATGACGTGTACAGGTACAGCTGCACACGCAGCTTCAACACCATACCACAGTTCATCAAGGGTATTGACTGGCGTATTGTGACAAACGAGTTGCTCGGCCACCATTGACCAGACATTTTCAATTGGTGAGAGATCTGGAGAATGTGCTGGCCAGGGCAGCAGTCGTACATTTTCTGTATCCAGAAAGGCCCGTACAGGACCTACAAAATGCGGTCATGCATTATTCTGCTGAAATGTGGGGTCTCACAGGAATCGAATGAAGGGTAGAGCCACGGGTCGTAACACATCGGAAATGTAACGTCCATTGTTCAATGTGCTGTCAATGCGAACGAGAGGTGACCAAGACATGTAACCAATGGCACCCCATACCATCACGACGGGTGATACGCCAATATGGCGATGACGAATACACGCTTCCAATGTGCGTTTACCGCGATGTCGCCAATGACGGATGCGACCATCATGACGCTGTAAACAGAACCTGGATTCATCCGAAAAAATGACGTTTTGCCATCGGTGCACCCAGGTTCGTCGTTGAGTACACCATCGTAGGCGCTCCTGTCTGTGATGCAGCGTCAAGGGTAACCCCATGGTCTCCGAGCTGTTAGTCCATACTGGTGCAAACGTTGTCGAACTGTTCGTGCAGATGGTTGTCTTGCAAACGTCCCAATCTGTTGACTCAGGGATCGAGACGTGGCTGCGCGACCCGTTACAGCCATACGGATAAGATGCCTGTCATCTCGACTGCTAGTAGCACGAGGCCGTTGGGATCCAGCACGGCGTTCCGTATTACCCTCCTGAACACATCGATTCCATATTCTGCTAACAGTCATTGTATCTCGACCAACGCGAGCAGCAATGTCGCGATACGATAAACCGCATTCGCGATAGGCTACAATCCGACCTTTATCAATGTCGAAAACGTGATGGTACGCATTTCTCCTCCATACACGAGGCATCACAACAGCATTTCACCAGGCAACATCGGTCAACTGTAGTTTGTGTATGAGAAATTGGTTTGAAACTTTCCTCATGTCAGCACGTTGTAGGTGTCGCCACCGGCGCCAACCTTGTGTGAATGCTCTGAAAAGCTAATCATTTGCATATCACAGCATCTTCTTGCTGTCGGTTAAATTCCTCGTCTGTAGCACATCATCGGCGTGGTGTAGCAATTTTAATGGCCAGTAGTGTACATCCTGAGCGACAGTATGTTGAAACGTTTCCTTAGCCATTCAAAAGAAAAGTGAGTGATTTGAATGTTGGGCGTGTCAGTTCTGACCTCCGTCGCTGAGCCGTGAAGAGAAGAGGTGAGATGTGGGTATGAACACCTATGGGGAGCTTTCCATGGTATGAGACGTCCACGGTAGCGTTAGGCAGAATTGTAGTGAAATTCGGTTCCAACGTGGCCTTATCAACCCACCTTACACCTCTCATGAACTTCTGAGCTTTAGCCATTTTTTGGGATGTGTTGCTTGAAGCGGTGCTGAGCCCGAGGGTGACGTTGCAGAGCGCCACGCTTTTGCACCACTACAGAGAAAGATTGTAGGCGTCTTTGAGCCAAATTTCACACTTCTGCGTCTCAATGGGGGAAAGTAATGGTGTTTGAAAAAAGAGAACCTTTGATTCCTTTGCGCAGTGTAGTAAAGTAAAGGGATGAATTTATGTATTGTTATCTGTTCCGTTATTCGTTGGTATTTGGAGTGACATCTCATGGCAGTGATGGGAGGTACGAGATGAGCAGCTACAAAGAAGGTTGTGTGTGTCATGAAGAACAGTAAAGAAAACAAACGCTGCAACTGCAGAGAAGAGCGAAGCTTGTTCATTATCTATACGTATCTATTCTATACATATTAGAAATTAGTCTCCCGCAATGTCTTTTTGTCTTTATGTGGAATGTTACCTCAGGAAATACTATAGGGATTTTGATACGGTTTTCTCTAATAGACAGACTGACTCACAAGAAAGGTTTGTGTATATAATTTATTACCGCTACGCCACACAGCATGGATGCCTATTGCTACTCGTGTAAAGCCAAGGCTCGTCGCTAGTAAAAGATAATTTGAATTAAAATAAATGGTTCAAATGGCTCTGAGCACTATGGGACTTAACATCTGAAGTCATCAGTCCCCTAGAACTTCGAACTACGTAAACTTAACTAACCTAAGGACATCACACACATCCATGCCCGAGGCAGGATTCGAACCTGCGACCGTAGCGGTCGCGCGGCTCCAGACTGTAGCGCCTAGAACCGCTCGACCACACGGGCCGGCAAATTGAATTCAGATACATGTTGTAATTGCTGTATAGTTTGACTGACGCTACAACTACACTACTCGCCATTAAAATTGCTACACCACGAAGATGACGTGATACAGACGCGAAATTTAACCGACAGCAAGAAGATGCTGTGATATGCAAATGATTAGCTTTTCAGAGCATTCACACAAGGTTGGCTCCGGTGGCGACACCTAGGACGTGCTGACACGAGGAAAGTTTCCAACCGATTTCTCATACACAAACAGCAGTTGACCAGCGTTACCTGGTGAAACGTTGTTGTGATGCCCCGTGTAAGGAGGAGAAATGCGTACCATCACGTTTCCGACTTTGATAAAGGTCGGATTGTAGCCTATCGCTATTGCGGTTAATCGTATCGCGACATTGCTGCTCGCGTTGGTCGAGATCCAATGACTGTTAGCAGAATATGGAATCGGTGGGTTCAGGAGGCTAATACGGAACGCCGAGATGGATTCCAACGGCCTCGTGTCACTAGCAGTCGAGATGACAGGCATCTTTTCCGCATGGCTGTAACGGATCGTGCAGCCACTCCTCGATCCCTGAGTCAACAGATGGGGACGTTTGCAAGACGACAACCATCTGACGAACAGGTCGACGGCGTTTGTAGCAGCATGGACTATCAGCTCGGAGACCAAGGCTGCGGTTACCCTTGGCGCTGCATCATAGACAGGAGCGCCTGCGATGGTGTACTCGACGACGAACCTGGGTGCACCATTGGCAAAACGTCATTTTTTCGGATGGATCCAGGTTCTGTTTACAGCATCACGATGGTCGCATCCGTCTTTGGCGACATCGCGGTGAATGCACTTTGGAAGCATGTACTCGTCATCGCCATACTGGCGTATCACCTGGCGTGATGGTATGGGGTGCCATTGGTTACACGTCTAGGTCACCTCTTGTTCGCATTGACGGCACTTTGAACGGTGGACGTTACATTTCAGATGTGTTACGACCCGTGGCTCTATCCTTCATTCGATCCCTGCGAAACCCTACATTTCAGCAGGATAATGCACGACCGCATGTTGCAGGTCCTGTACGGGCCTTTCTGGACACAGAAAATGTTCGACTGCTGCCCTAGCCAGCACATTCTCCAGATCTCTCACCAATTGAAAACATGTGGTCAATGGTGGCCGAGCAACTGGCTCGTCACAATACGCCAGTCACTACTTTTGATGAACTGTGGTATCGTGTTGAAGCTGCATGGGCAGCTGTACCTGTACATGCCATCCAAGCTCTGTTTGACTCAATGCCCAGGTGTATCAAGGCCGTTATTACGGCCAGAGGTGGTTGTTCTGGGTACTGATTTCTCAGAATCTGTGCACCCAAATTGCGTGAAAATGTATCACATGTCAGTTCTAGTATAATATATTTGTCCAATGAATACCCGTTTATCATCTGTATTTCTTCTTGGTGTAGCAATTTTAATGACCAGTTGTGTACGTGAAAAATCATCATTGTAAAAGATGCTGGCTGATTTGAAGGTCTGTAGAGTGCGACGATGACAGCAACACAGGATGTTAATGTAAGGGGCAGACAAATGAAAACGAGACAGGTGGAAAAAAAAGTTAATAGTTTGTTAATTCAAAAGTAAACGCCATACACGTTAAAACATTTATCTCACTGTGAAGAAGGACGTTCTATGCCTTCATGGAAAAATGTTTTCCGTTGTCTGCGGAACCATGATTATACCTTTTCGTTCTAAGCTAATCGACAGCGACGATCGTCTTTCGTCAGGGCTCCAAAAATATGTAAATCGCATGGGGAGAGATTGGGACTATGAAGAGAACGTGTAAGGGCTACACAGCGAAATTTCTGCAGCGTAGTCGAAACAGCCTTGGCAATATGTGGGTGGGCCCACATGGTTTGAGAATGCTGCGGAAGTTTCTCTCTAAAGCCCTTTCACATCCTCCGTACAGCCCCAGTCTCCCCCCGTGCGATCTCTCTTGTAAGATCAATCTGTGCTGTCAAAATGACGTTATGTTGCCTCCTTGCTTATATCACGTTACTATGATTACAATTTAAGCCTCTCTCTCGCAGTAGATGAGCCAATATCGTCTGAGATTGCTCTGCTATTCACATTATCGGCTTTCTGCCTTTGTCATTCTGATTGTGACACAGAGCGTCGGCCTGTTGCCTTGACCTGGTGGTGTGTACTTTTACTTCGACGGCACAGCCCAACAGGGGTTCAAAAAATGTATAATGTGTGTGAAATATTATGGGACTTAACTGCTAAGGTCATCAGTCCCTAAGCTTACACACTACTGAACCTAAATTATCCTAAGGACAAACACACACACCCATGCCCGAGGGAAGACTCGAACCTCCGCCGGGACCAGCCCCACAGTCCATGACTGCAGCACCTAAGACCGATCGGCTAATCCCGCGCGGCACAGGGGTTCGATAATAACGAAGAGATAATAGCTGGAAAAATTCCAGGTCGAACTAAGGAAAACGTTTGGCTATAATCAACTGTAAGTCCGCTAAGCGGAAGAACAATTGAAGAACACGGACTCACATCATAGCGGAACGATGCAGATCTACATACAGAATGCTTTGGCCCTCTACCAAATCGTGAACCCAAATATCATAAAATCCTACAAAATTTCACACTTGATGAAAGGAGCGGCAGAAGACATGCAGCAAACTCTTCTGCTAAAGGACAGCCGAAAAAGAGTGCCTAGCAGTCGTCTGAGCCATTGACAAGATCTGTCCATATTTGTTCTATTACTTTTATACGACAGTTCCACCCCAAGCTAATGATGACACTGGGAAGTAAACAGAGATAAATTATGCACTATAAAAACGGCAGAGGAATTCACCAATTGGGGCCAGAAGAAGAAAAAATGCCACAGAAAAGTATGATCCACTGGCGAATTTGGTCCCTATGGCAGTTGATGATTACCGTAAGCTTGCCTCTGTCATACATTACATAGAGAGTGAAGAGGTACAGCATTTTATGGCAGCCAGAACTGTCAGACCTAGTAAGCAGAAGATAGCAGCCATGATTGTTGAGCTTATATGTCAGGAGATAACAGGGAATGTTGAAGAAGCACCAGCTGAACGCACAACGAGGAACTGATTTGGTCAATTTGGACTTAAGCTACAGCCATCAAACAATAACCCAGCACCCGAGCAACCCAGCTATAAACAACTTCTACACCAATTATAAAGCTCTGCAGAAAACAAGACATTTGAAGAAAATCTAAGCTGCCTGACAACAGAGCTGAAGTGCATTCAGACTGTGGGCCTCTATCTGAATCTGAAAAAATGTCCCCTAGCCAACCAAAAAATTAAAATCTTGGCGCATCTAATGAATGATGATGGAATC
This sequence comes from Schistocerca piceifrons, assembly GCF_021461385.2. Lineage (NCBI taxonomy): Eukaryota > Metazoa > Arthropoda > Insecta > Orthoptera > Acrididae > Schistocerca > Schistocerca piceifrons. The sequence continues at coordinate 801,974,437 of NC_060149.1, forward strand.
CGTCTCGATCCTGAGAAAACAAGAGGAGTCACACATTTCCGACTCCTCGTCGCATTCTTGATGTGGCCGGCCGATGTGGCCGAGCGGTCCTAGGCGCTTCAGTCCGGAACCGCGGGACCGCTACTGTCGTAGGTTCGAATCCTGCCTCGGGCATGGATGTCTGTGATGTCCTTAGGTTAGTTAGGTTTAAGTAGTTCTAAGTTCTAGGGGACTGCTTACCTCAGGCATTAAGACCCATAATGCTCAGAGTTATTTGAACCATTCTTGATGTAGAAAATTTCTCGGAATGTTCTTGTACTACCAAAGATTCATAAAGGAATTTGGTAGCAAGGCGTGTCCCTTGCAAAAACTACTGCAGGAGACGGCAAATTTTCCTCGAATGAGGTGCAAGAATGATATTATCTTGTCCTTAAGGAGGCGCCAGCATCTTCTCCAATCCTAACACTGTATGACGAGAATGCCAAGACACAACTTTACACTGACGCTAGAGGTTATGGGATAGGTGCAGTTCTAGTGCAAATTCAGGAAAGTGCTGAAAACTTCATGGCTTATGCTTCCAGAGTACTCTCCCAGTACGAGATCAACTACTCTACAACCGAAAAAGAGTGTCTTGCAGTTGTCTGAGCCATCGACAAGATCTGTCCATATTTGTTCTATTACTTTGTACAACAGTTCCACCCCAAGCTAATGATGACACTGGGAAGTAAACAGAGATAAATTATGCACTGTAGAAACTTCCTGCAGCGTCTCAAATTGAGAATGAAACTGGTTAGAGTCACCTGCACTATCTCTTTCAAGCAATCAGGCTGCTTGCTGGAGTATATTGATGAAACTTCCTGGCAGATCAAAGCATTGTGCTGGACTGGGGCGCAATCGCGGGGCATTTGTCATTTGCGGGCAAGTTCTCTACCAACTGATACACCTAAGCATGTCTAACGACCCAGCCTCACAGCTCACTTTAGTACCTCATCTCCTACGTTCTAAGCTGCAAGAATTTCTCCTGCAAAATTTGCAGGACTAACACTTCTCAGGGAAAGGATATTGCAGAGATATGGCTTAACCACAGCGTTGGGGTTTGTCTCCAGAATGAATTTTTCACTCTGCAGCGGAATATGCACTGATATGAAATTTCCTGGCAGATTAAAATTGTTTGCCGAACTGGGTATCAAATCTGGGACTTTTGCCTTTCACAAGCAAGTGCTTTATCAACTGAGCTACCTAAACATGACTCCCAACCCGTCTTCATGGTTTTACTTATGCCAGCGCCTCATCTCCTACGTTCCAAAATTCACAGAAGCTTTCCTGTGAACATTGCAGGACCAGCACTCGTGGAAGAATGGATATTGCAGAGACTTGGCTTAGCCACAGCTTGTGGGACTGTTTCCAGAATGCTAGTCCTGCAGGATTCGCAGAAGAAATTCTTCAAGTTTGGAAGAGAGGAGATGAGGGACAGGCTGAAGAGAAGTTATGTGGATGTTTCGTGACTCATACTTGGGTAGCTCACTTGGTACAACATTTGCTCGTGAAAGGAAAAACGTCTCTAGTTCGAGTCCCAATCTGGCACGCAGCTTTAATCTGTAAGGAAGTTTCATATCATAACACATCCCACTGCAATGGGAAAAGTTCATTCTACAGCATACTGATGTTAATGCCAAACAATGGGCTCTAGTGACATGTGGTTCTGAAAAAGATTTTTTAAATTAATAAATGATACAATTTTTTGAATAAGTCAAGAAATAGTCCAGCATATTTCACCAGTAAGCAGGTATAAGACATTCTTAGCAATTCTTGTACTTATGAAAAGTGTTTCTGAATTAAGAATAGCTATGATCTTATGAAAGACATACCAGTACCAGAGGGTGCCAAATTTGCTTCAATGAATATAGTGAACCTGTGCACTAACATACCTATTCATGACACAATTCAGATAATTTAAAACAACCTATTACAACGGAAAATTTCTCCAAGGCTGAGGTGTATGAGCTCGTTGAACTGCTAGAACTGTCACATAATTAATTCTTTTTTAACAACAAAATTTACAAGTAAGAAGATAGTCTTGCAATGGGCAGTAGTTTGGCAGGAATCTTTGCAGAAATTTATACTAATCAGACAGAAATTCAACTCTTCACGTCAGAGTGTTTGTTTGAAAACGAAATAATTTATTACAAAAGTTATGTTGATGACACCATTATCCCATACAGTGGTACGACTGAGACGGTTGAAAAACTTGCAGATACTTTAAACAGTTTACATAATAATATTAACATTACAATGGAACATCATTTAGATAAAGGGATCCATTTTCTTGATCACACAATCTCTAATGTAAATAACAAACGTGCCTTTCTAATTTGCCGAAAACCTGCAGCCAGTGATGTTGCCACAAATATCTCTTCCTGTCACTCCATGCAATACAAAATGGCATTCTCCCAATCTACTCTTAATTGTAAACACAAAGTCTCACTTAGCCTTCTTTATGAACAAAAATAAATTAACATTATGATAGGAATTACACACAGGAATGACTACAACACAGATATGGTTGATAAACTTAACAATAAAATCAAAAAGAAATAATGTACATCTCCTAAATCAGATTCACAAGAACACTACACACATTTCTACACTTCCACTTTATAGGAAAAATTTCGTACCAAGTTGCTAACCTTTACGTAACAGTGGCATTCAAATACCTTTCAGCATTAACAATAAGCTACAATAGCACATCGTTCTCTGTGGCAAGACAAATAGCTAGTGTCACAGCAAATCAGGTGTTTATAAACTTTCATGTGACAGCTGCCTACAGTTCTATATAGGTCAGACAGGAAGGTGTTTCACGATAAGGTACTGGCAACACAAGGATGCATTCCAGGTAAATAACTTTGATAAACCCAATTCTGCAACACATCTGAAAAAAAAAACATGACGCCTCTGTCAAGTTGGCACAAGTAATTGTTTGAATAATATTTAGCGAAAATCTGTAGTCATTTGAAGTGAGCGTACTTGCGCAAGAATACAGATTTATTTATTTATGAACCATGGATTACTTATGTTTGTAAATGATCTGAATGTAACCGAATGTTTAGAACGTTTCTTTTATTTAAATATTGCTTTAATATATTAGGTTAGTTCGGGGAAGTGGTCATGTTGAGTCAGATCATATCTGTAGAGCTTAAGAAAGATGTACTGGGTGATCAAAAAGTCAGTATAAATTTGAAAACTGGATAAATCACGGAATAAAGTAGATAGAGAGGTACAAATTGACACACGTGCTTGGAATGACATGGAGTTTTATTAGAACCAAAAAAAAAAAAAAAAAATACAAACGTTCAAAAAAGTCCGACAGATGGCGCTTCATCTGATCAGAATAGCAATAATTAGCATAACAAAGTAAGACAAAGCAAAGATGATGTTCTTTACAGGAAATGCTCAATATGTCCACCATCATTCCTCAACAATAGCTGCAGTCGAGGAGTAATGTTGTGAACAGCACTGTAAAGCATGTCCGGGTTTATGGTGAGGCATTGGCGTCGGATGTTGTCTTTCAGCATCCCTAGAGATGTCGGTCGATCACGATACACTAGCGACTTCAGGTAATCCCAAAGCCAATAATCGCACGGACTGAGGTCTGAGGACCTGGGAGGCCAAGCATAATGAAAGTGGCGGCTGAGCACACGATCATCACCAAACGACGCGCAAGAAATCTTTCACGCGTCTAGCAATACTTTTTTTCTTTTGTTCTAATAAAACCCCATGTCATTCCAAGCATGTGTGTCAATTTGTACCTCTCTATCTACATTATTCCGTTTTTTTTATTAAGTTTTCAAATTTATACTGACTTTTTGATCACCCTGCATTTTGGTGTGGGACGGCCTGCAGCCCATGGCAAAGCAGGTAGTTACGGAACGTACGGGAGTCAAGTGGAGACCGGGACTTTCCGAGTGGAATGCTCAAGGGAGCGATTCTGGACATTTTTACGCGAGTTCAGGAAGGAGGCAGATCTGCCTGTGATTTGTTCGGTAGTGCGGATGATAGATTCTGGGCGGTAAACGGCCGCTGCTGTACTCCAACTTCTGAGGGGACTTTATATTTCGAGAAGTCTGAATGTGCTCCAGGGCACGACTTTAAATTTTGCCGCTTGATTTACGGAACTGAGAATAGGCAGAGCATGAGTTACTATTCATTGTATCGCGTGTGTTGATTTGTGAACCGTCATGTTGAACTCTGAACTGTTTTGAACTAGAGAATCTTTCGTGTGTTGTAGTCACGAAATGGACTTAGTTTTCGCGAGTCTTTGACAACTATTTAGTTTTGGGATTTTGCTACAGTTCTCGTAACGCTCTCAGCGTAATTTTACTGCATTTGATAAGCGTATCTCCTGTCTGTATTTTAACTGAATATCGTAGGACCACTTTCTGTTTATTTTTGATGTCCTTTCTTCAACAAACATTATTCAACATTATTCTCTGTCGTCTTTATCAATTATAGGCTTTAGAACAGAACCCTTTTGATTAAATTATTCGTTTATCTTTTGTTTTATTTATCTGTGTATTTTATTAATTCGCAAATCTAGCCAATGAATAAACTATTTGACTGCAGGATCACAGGTAAAGGTTATTATTAGCAGCGAATTAGCTACGGGGCATGAAAGCAGACGTGCGTGGCTCGACCGTATGACTACATCAAACTATTCGTTTAAAAACAGAGCCCTTCATAGCCCCAGTACCTCAAGTACGAGTAACCACAGGTAAAGACGCAACTGTTTTGCTCATATGGATTGCTGTTTGGGAGAGCAACTACACACAGCACTAATCTTTAGGTACCGTCGCGATGCCAATACATTGGTAATTTTCAAATACTACCACCGTTCTGAACTCTTCACCAGAGGACATATCCCCAACCACACGCTTATTCCCACTCACATTTAGACTGTATGTTGCTGAGAACAGCATCATTTTAATAGGTGGTGTACGCCATCGTAACCTCACGACTAGGGGTGACGACGTTGGTGATAGCAGAAAATTACAGTCCTGGAAGAAGATTTATTTTTATTTACTACCAAAGTATAAATCATGCCGAATTTCGGGGTATATAAATGTTAATAAACTTAAGATTTTGATAATTTTCGGAGTTTCTGACTTAGTTACTGTAGCAGATATTGTAACTGACGCAATGTGTTACATGCGGTTTTCCCTTGAAGAGGAGTATATATTACATACATTTGTCGTAAATTAACTCCATTTTTGTGTTTCTTAACGATTATAATTAACATCAAAAAGTTTTAGTAAAATAGTAATTTTTACCACAGATTTTTCTGTTGCCTTAATAGTATTGTGTATTTTTTTCAATTCTTATAGGGAAACAGTAATTTTTTAGGTCAACAGATTAAAACATAGTCAGCAGGCTTAGTTTCAACTTAGTTGTTCACTGTCCTGCAATACATTGCACCAGCCGCAATGCAGTCCCATTGTGAAAGCTGATTGGGTTGGGTTGGGTTGTTTGGGGAAGGAGACCAGACAGCGAGGTCATCGGTCTCATCGTATTAGGGAAGGATGGGGAGGAAGTCGGCCGCGCCCTGTCAGAGGAACCATCCCGGCATTTGCCTAGAGTGATTTAGGAAAATCACGGAAAACCTAAATCAGAATGGCCGGACGCGGGATTGAACCGTCGTCCTCCCGAATGCGAGTCCAGTGTCTAGCCACTGCGCCACCTCGCTCGGTCGTGAAAGCTGATCTCGAACGCGGTGATGAGTTGGTTGACGTTCATAAGCAGCTGAAGTCGCCCTGACTACTGTCAAACAATTGGCAGCTGTTGTGAATCGGTGTGTTGGAGGAGCTTCCGATAGTCATGTACCTGTTGTACCGGTACCAAAAGTACCTCAGCTACTATCCTCGCCTGTGGATCCTGTCTTCTCTGCAGGAAGTACGAGATCTGTCGTTACCCGTCTCCCTTAGAGTGGGGTATCCAGCGAGATGGCACAGTGGTTAGCACACTGAACTCCTCGCATTCGGGAGGGCGACGTTCCAAACCCGGGTCCGGCCATCCTGATTTAGGTTTTCTATGATTTCCCTATATCGCTTCATGCAAATACCAGGATGCGTCCTTTGAAAGGACACGGCTGATTTCCTTCCCCCATCCTTTCCTAATGCGAGCTTCTGCTCCATCTCTAATGACCTCGTTGTCGACGGGACGTTAAACACTGATCTCTTTCTCCTCCACAAGGGGCGTGTCAGTGGTAGAGCTATGCGTTCTGTGCAGGGTCGACGGGGACCAAGGAGGACTTGGGGTCCCTAAGCACCAAGACCGAGGCGCTGCCTTTTACTGAAACTGAGCCAGTGGGTCTCACTTCACCTGTTTTGGGGAAAAATGCTTTCTCCTGTATGAAGAGGAGGCAAAGATAAAATAGGGCAGGCGCATAATAATCGTGACCGGGCCAAATATCTCACGAAATAAGCAACAAACGAAAAAACTACAAAGAACGAAACTGGTCTAGGTTGAAGGGGGAATCCAGATGGCGCTATGGTTGGCCCGCTAGATGGCGGTGCCATAGGTCAAACGGATATCAATTGCATTTTTTAAAATAGGAACCCCCATTTTTATTACATATTCGTGTAGTACGTAAATATATATGAATGTTTTAGTTGAAACACTTTTTTCACTTTGTGATAGATGGCGCTGTAATAGTCACAAACGTATAAGTACGTGGTATCACGTAACATTCCGCCAGTGCGGACGGTATTTGCTTCGTGATACATTACCCGTGTTAAATTAGACCGTTTACCAATTGCGGAAAAGGTTGATATCGTGTTGATGTATGGCTATTGTGATCAAAATGCCAACGGGCGTGTGCTATGTATGCTGCTCGGTATCCTGGACGACATCATCCAAGTCTCCGGACCGTTCGACGGATAATTATGTTATTTAAAAAAACAGGAAGTGTTCAGCCATGTGTGAAACGTCAACCACGATCTGCAACAAATGATGATGCCCAAGTAGGTGTTTTAGCTGCTGGCGCGGCTGATTCGTACATCAGTAGCAGACAAATTGCGCGAGAATCGGGAATCTCAAAAACGTCGGTGTTGAGAATGCTACATCAACATCGATTGTACCCGTACCATATTTCTATATACCAGGAATTGCATGGCGACGACTTTGAACGTCGTGTACAGTTCTGCCACTGGGCACAAGAGAAATTACCGGACGATGACAGATTTTTTGCACGCGTTCTATTTAGCAACGAAGCGTCATTCGCCAACAGCGGTAACGTAAACCGACATAATATGCACTATTGGGCAACGGAAAATCCACGATGGCTGCGACAAGTGGAACATCAGCGACCTTGGCGGGTTAATGTATGGTGCGGCATTATGGGAGGAAGGATAATTGGTCCCCATTTTATCGATGGCAATCTAAATGGTGCAATGTATGCTGATTTCCTATGTAATGTTCTACCAATGTTACTACAAGATGTTTCACTGCATGACAGAATGGCGATGTACTTCCAACATGATGGATGTCCGGCACATAGTTCGCGTGCGGTTGAAACGGTACTGAATAGCATATTTCATGGCAGGTGGATTGGTCGTCGAAGCACCATACCATGGCCCGCACGTCCACCAGATCTGACGTCCCCGGATTTCTTTCTGTGGGGAAATTTGAAGGATATTTGCTATCGTGATCCACCGACAACGCCTGACAACATTCGTCAGCGCATTGTCAATGCATGTGCGAACATAACGGAAGGCGAACTACTTGCTGTTGAGAGGAATGTTGTTACACGTATTGCCAAATGCATTGATGTTGACGGACATCATTTTGAGCATTTATTGCATTAATGTGGTAATTACAGGTAATCACGCTGTAACAGCATGCGTTCTCAGAAATGATAAGTTCGTAAAGGTACATGTAGCACATTGGAACAACCGAAATAAAATGTTCAAACGTACCTACGTTCTGTATTTTAATTTAAAAAACCTACCTGTTACCAACTGTTCGTCTGAAATTGTGTGCCATATGTTTGTGACTATTACAGCACCATCTATCACAAAGCGAAGAAAGTGGTCCAACTAAAACATTCATATTTCTTTACGTACTACACGAATATGTAATAAAACTGGGGGTTCCTATTTAAAAAAAAAAGCAGTTGATATCCATTTGACCTATGGCAGCGCCATCTAGCGGGGCAACCATGGCGCCATCTGGTTTCCCCCTTCAAGCTAGATAAGTTTCGTGCTTTGTGGTTTTTTCATTTGACGCTTATTTCGTGAGATATTTGGCCCGGTCACGATCAATGGACCACCCTGTATATATATATATATATATATATATATATATATATATATATATATATATATATATATATATGTGTGTGTGTGTGTGTGTGTGTGTGTGTGTGTGTGTGTGTGTTCAGTAAACGAGATAAAGAAAGGAATAGCGTCATATCTCAATGAGGAACCTGAAACATTCAGCCAGCGCAGGGCCTGAGCATGTAGAGAATCTATGGCTGAAGTCTAAAAGAGTAGTTGACCATGCACTGGACACATATGTATACAGTACAACATTTCATAATGGGAGTGACTCTCCGTGGTATACAGTCACCGTAAGGAAACTTTTAAGGAAACGAAGACTACAGCATATGAGATGTAAAACAAATCAGAGAACTACAGCGTGGGAAATGCTGAATGAAACGCCTTTGGCTGCCGATAGACCAAAGTGTACAGCCTTCAGTGACTACCGTAATAGAATATCGTTAAATGATCTTTCACTAAACTCAAAATACTCTGGTCTTATGTATAGGCTGTTAGTGGCACCAAAGTTAGTCTCGAGTCACTCGCAGGAAGTGAAACTGAGGGTAGAAAAGCAAATGCTGGAATGCTAAACTCCGTTTTCAAATATTCCTTTGCAATGGAAAACCCAGGAGAACTGCCCCATTTTAATCCTCGTACCACTGAAAAATGAGTGTAATGAGTGTTAGCGTCATTGGTGCTGAGAAACAGCTGAAATCGTTAAAATTGAAGAAAGCTCCAGGGTCCGATGGAATCCCTGTCAGATTCTATACTAAATTTGCGCCTGTGTTAGCCCCTCTTCTAACTATAATCTATCGTAGATCCCTAGAACAAAAAACCGTGCCTAGCAAACGGAAGAACCCACAGGTCACGCTAGTTTGTAAGAAGGGAAGCAAAAGTGATCCAAAAAACTACCACCCAACATACTTGACATAGATTTGTTGTAGAATCTTAGCACATATTCTTAGCTCAAACATAATGAGGTATCTCTAACAGAGCGACCTCCTCCACGGCAACCAGCATGGATTGCGAACACATCGGTCATGCAAAACCCAACTCGCACTTTTCTCACATGAAATACTGAAAGCTTTGGATCACGGCAATCAGGTAGATGCAGTATTTCTTGATTTCCAAAAAGCATTTGACTCAGTACCATATCTACGCTTATCGTCACAAGTACGATCATATGGGGTACCAAGAGAAATCTTTGACTGGATTGAAAATTTTTTGGTATGGAGGACACAGCATATTATCTTGGATGGAGAATCATCGTCAGATGTAGAAGTAACTTCACGTGTCCCCATGAAAGTTTGTTGGAACCCTTTCTGTTTATGTTACGTACTAATGACCTTGCGGACAATATTAACAGTACCTTCAGACTTCTTGAAAATTATGCCGTTACATATAATGTACTGTACTGTACTATATAAGTACTGCCTGAATGAAGCTCCATAAATATTGTCAGGCCTTGATAAGATTTTAATGTAGTGCAATGATTGACAACTTGCTTTAAACGTCCAGAAATGTAAAGCTGAGCAGCTGACAAAACGAAAAAACGTAGTATCCTATGACTAAAATATCAATGAGTCACAGATGGAATCAGCCAACTCATACAAGTAGCTGGGTGTAACGCTTTGTAGGGATATGAAAAAGAATGATCCCATAGGCTCAGCTGTAGGTACATCAAATGGTCGACTTCGAGTTATTGGTAGAATACTGGGTAAACGCAATCAGTCTACAAAAGGGATTGCTTAATAATCCCTCATGGAATCCAGTCTAGAATGTTACTCAAGTGTGTGAGACCCATACCGAACAGGACTAACAAGGATATAGAACATATACCGACAAGGGAAACACGAATGGTCAGACGTTTATTTGAGCTATGGGAGAGTGTCGAGAGATGCTGAACAAAGTGACTGTCAGACTCTTGAAGATAGATGTAAACTTTCCTGAAAAAGCCGACTTACAAAATTCCAAGAACTGCTTTACATCATGACTCTAGGAACTGATCTCAACTCCCTATGTACCGCTCACCTAGGTATCGTGACGAGAAGATTAGATTAATTTAGTCCGGCACAGAGGCAGTTAAACAATCATTCTTCCCACACTCCATATGAGATTGGAACGGGCAGAAATCGCCGGCCGGGTGGCCGAGCGGTTCTAGGCGCTACAGTCTGGAACCGCGCGACCGCTACGGTCGCAGGTTCGAATCCTGCCTCGGGCATGGATGTGTGTGATGTCCTTAGGTTACTTAGGTTTAAGTAGTTCTAAGTTCCAGGGGACTGATGACCTCAGCAGTTAAGTCCCATAGTGCTCAGAGCAATTTGAACGGGAAGAAATCCTATTAACTGGTACAATGGGATGTATCTTATGCCATGCACTTCACAGTGGTTTGAATAGGTTAGAAGTAAATGTAGATGTAGATCTTGCTGCTGCAATATATTTCCCATGCACTGCTGTGGCAGAGACTCGACGTTCGGCGATGAATCAGGTGCTGGAAGCCTGAAGTCTGATAAATCAGGTGCTGTGGAAACTCGATTGGCTCCCGTAAATGTGGTAAGCTGACTGCATCATCGTCAAGAGTCCGATGCGCTGCGGGAGAAATAATAAATGAAAAACACGTATTATAAAAATGCCCAATGATAAAGAGAGAGAGAGAGAGAGAGAGAGAGAGAGAGATATGGAAGGATTAATATTTACATTTGAATGTGACATTTTTCTTTTTTTTTGTTTTGTTTCTCTCAAGGGAGGTTGTGTGAGCCGTGTCTGATCTCTGCTGTTGCGGAAACTCCGTGTTGGTAATGGAGCAACACACAGAGTACGAATACTAAGTCCACCTGTAAGTAGGCTGTTTTTGTTTTTATGTTGGTAACGCCACGTAGCGCTCTGTATGAAAATCACTGACTGTGCTGAGTGCAGTCTGTGGCTGGTTTTCATTGTTGGAATATTTGCTGTTGTAGTGTGGGGCAGTTGGATGTGAACAGCGCGTAGCGTTGCGCAGTTGTGGGTGAGCAGCCAGCAGTGGTGGGTGTGGGGAGAGAGATGGCAGAATTTTGACAGCGGAAAGGGTAGACTGATTGCATTTCCCCAGTATTCTACCAATAAATCGAAGTCGACCATTTGATTTGCCCACAACTGAGACTATGGGATCATTCCTTTTCATGTCCCTACAAAGCGCTGCACCCAGCTACTTGTATGAGTTGGCCGATTCCATCTATGACTCTCTGATATTTAAGTCACAGGGTACAACGTTTTTTCGTTTTGTCAAGTGCTCAATTTTACATTTCTGGACGTAAATTTGTAATACTGCATATCATGAACTGATATATATGTGAACAGTATTTAGGTAAATACATTGTTTGTTCTCTATCAAATTCTTTCATTTGCTAACTATGCCTATCAGTAGTTAGTGCCTTCAGTAGTTAGAATCTTTTATTTAGCTGGCAGTATTGGCGCTCGCTGTATTGCAGTAGTTCGAGTAACGAAGATTTTTGTGAGGTAAGTGATTCATGAAAGGTATAGGTTATTGTTAGTCAGGGCCATTCTTTTGTAGGGATTATTGAAAGTCAGATTGCGTTGCGCTAAAAATATTGTGTGTCAGTTTTGTGATGATCAGAATAAGTCAACAGAGAAATGTCTGAGTACGTTCAGTTGTGCTTAGCTGTTTGAAAATCAAACAACGTAAGAGGTTTATCAGCACAGTAATTCATTATTTTTTCTAAGGGGAGCTTTTCACACCTCATGATGCTATGTACTACAAAGAATGGGGGGGGGGGGGGAGGGGGAGGGGGCGAGCTTGTGGCGAGGCACCAACAGTAATGTGCTACATAAGTGGGAAAGGGGATGCCACCATTTTGGATCATAAATTATGAAACTGAGAATACGGTAAAGCATTTTGTCATAAACTGGACATGCATAAGAACAAGCACACAAGTGGACTACTTGGCAGCCATTTTCGATCATAAATTACAGCAATAAAATTGACAGTTGTAGGTCATTAATTACATCCGAAATAAACAAAACTAAGAGTGCAAAAGAGCAGTTTGCTTACATTAGGATTATAAACTGCACCAGTTTCGTCACGTAAGGACGGTAGGCCAAGTGGCTGAGACCATTGTTGTCATTTACCTCCTCGACCCCTACTACATTATTTTCAGTACTTTTAATCTTATGAACGTTTTCACATTTTTCTTTTTCTGTTCAAACCATACATTTATTTCTATTTAGTTTGTAATTCTATAATTTTTTGTTATTATTATTATTATAGTCATATAAGTTTTGTGAGATTTCCAAACACTTAAACAAGAAGAGGCACACTGTGTTGATCCTACTTCTATATTTTTATAATACTCCATTGTGTCATTTGTAGTAGGCATAATGTTAATGTGGGATAGACTCTCAAGTACGACGGTACTGCAGCAATAAAATTAAATATGAATTCCAGGTAATTAAAACTCGTTTCTAAGATATGAGGGAGCTGGGTATTTTACAATAGAAAAGACCAGAACACAAGGCCATTGAAACAATGATTAGACCGATATTTAGATACAGTTATGAAAAGCGAAAGGAATATTTCACCCTCTCCTCAGGAGGAAATACAACACTCACGACCTGGACAAAGATTCCCCAAACACTATTTGGAGATCGCACTGTCAAAGTTTCGGACTGTTAACGATGAGGAGTGTTAGGACAACCAAAATACAAGGCTTACTTGTATTGCCAATATTTACTACTGTTTTCCTTCATATGCATCTCTGGAAACGGTGAATGATACAAGAAGTCAGTTTCTGAAATAATTTTTAGCAGAATACGCATTCCAGAAGTTTCAGAATACGCATTATTCAGGATCAACTTGATCTGAGGTGTAAAACAAACAACTGAAATTTCTGTTCTCGCGAAATCGTAAACGCGGTTGACAACTTGACCTGAAATATTGCTGAAGGGAGGGGTAGGGTGCTAGTAACATTTTCTTACCGTCTTTTGAGCTCAAACCGTGACGAAACGGTCAATTATCCTAAGAAGTGGCTTTTTGTGGAAGATAATTGTCAGGCTATCATACCATATGGATTTTCGATATATTTTAATATTTTCACATCGCAGTTCGCACCTTACTGTTTCACAGATATACGCCCAGCAAAACATGATCAACGAATAATAACGCAATAACTTAGTTCTATGATTATTTACCGATAAAAAACATCTAGAAAGAATTAGAACCATACTAATTATTGAATAGAAGCGAATAGCTGGAGGTTATTGAATTTATCCAAAGAATGCTAACTGAACAGTTAATTTTGTCTGGTTAAAGCAGGTAATGGAGTGCGTCTTTTCTCTGTCTTCCCCTCCCGTCTTGTCGGAAACGATGTTTTCCTCCTAGGAAGAATAAACACCTGTAACGAGACGTAAACTCGGAGGCTGTAATTGTGTTTTGTCTCGGAATCCAGCAGATACAACGCCGTGAGTGCCATGCCTCGTTAGCGCGGAAAGATGTTACTGTTGCAGAGAAACTTGTAGAATCTAGATTCTCCCTGATTTTACAATCTTGTAACAGCGATAAACACTAACTTAATAAAACAGCAAGAATTTTTTCGTGATGACGGTAATTGTTATAGTTGTTTGGTTCTGCTAGGATAGCGCACAAGTTATATTTTAGTCACAAATGGTTGAAATTCGATGATACTGAAATAACAATCCAAATTTAGGAGGTGTTATGGCTACCAATTGTAACGATTATGCTTAATTTAGGATCTGATAATTTTTTAAATTTTGTTTTGATGGCGAAGGACTGTGCAGGGTGGCAGCACACCAGTCCCACTTTGTTTGGCATCTATATGATGGCCAGATAACTAGATGTTTCAGGAAATCAACTGATTGATGGAAACAGCGAGGAGGACAGATTGAAATTGGGAAGTAAAGTTTTATAAAGAATATAAAACTGAAACTTCCTGGCAGATTAAAACTGTGTGCCCGACCGAGACTCGAACTCGGGACCTTTGCCTTTCGCGGGCAAGTGCTCTACCAACTGAGCTACCGAAGCACGACTCAGGCCCGGTACTCACAGCTTTACTTCCGCCAGTACCTCGTCTCCTACCTTCCAAACTTTACAGAAGCTCTCCTGCGAACCTTGCAGAACTAGCACTCCTGAAAGAAAGGATATTGCAGAGACATGGCTTAGCCACAGCCTGGGGGATGTTTCCAGAAAGGCAAAGGTCCCGAGTTCGAGTCTCGGTCGGGCACACAGTTTTAATCTGCCAGGAAGTTTCATATCAGCGCACACTCCGCTGCAGAGTGAAAATCTCATTCTGGAATATAAAACTGGTTAAGAACAATCGAACTGTAAAGTAAATTAAAAAGAGACGGCCAGAGTGAACAAACTATATGTATGTAGAACGGTTACAACAATACAGAAATATCACTGTTGAAAGTAGAAGTGTAGAAGAGAGCCTGGGCCAGTGAAAGGAATAGCCAACAGCCAGACATACTTGTCACGTGGCAAGAGAACTGCATATACATCTACACCTACGTCATACTCCGTAATCCATCTAATGATATGTGGCGGAGGGTACTTTTCGTACCACTAACTGAGCCCTCGAACCCTGTTCCATTCTCGAATAGCGCATGGGAAGAATGATTGTCGCTAAGCCTCTGTATCGGCTCTAAATTTCTCGCATTTTCTCCTCAGTCATTAAACGAGACGTACGTGGGTGGATGTGATATGTTGTCCGACTCTTCCCGGAAAGTGCTCACTCGAAATTTCAATAGTAAATCTCTACGTGAAGCACAACGCCTCTCTTGTAACGTCCGCTAATGGAATTTGTTGAGCATCTCCGTAACGCTCTCGCACCGGTTAAACCAGGGCTTAACAACTGGCCGGTTTTGAGCGCGAGTACTCGCGTCTGCTCAAGCAGGTGCTCGCGAGCAGGTGCAAGGTCGCGGAGTAGGCAGGGAGGGAAGGGAGGGGAAATGCGCGCGCACGCTTGAATAGGGCCGCAGCGTGCCTATTGAATTCGCGCCGACTGTGTAACGTTTAAAGTACTAAAATTTAAAGTACTACGATCTGCTCAGATAACAGTCACTTCGCTGGTTAAGAATCATGTCAAGTCGCCGTTGTGTAACCCCGACCATGCTTTCGCAGTTCAACCCCCATTGGGATGAATTGTATCGGTTTACAGAAAAAGATAGTGTTGCAAAATGTTTAGCATGTCACAAAATACTGAATTCTTTTAGGAAATTTGATTTGCAGCGACATTATATGTCGTACCACGCGAAAGACCACGGAAGTGGAAAATGTGATGGACCACATCGTGCACAGGAAGTTATTAAACTTAAAAGGAAGCTATCCGAAGAAGATCTGGACGACGAAGAAAAATCAACCGAGGCAGCTCTCAGAGTGAGTTACAAAATTGCTTTGCTTTCAGCAAAAGCCCTGCGCCCCTTCACTGATGGCGATTTAATAAAAGAATGTTTGGTAGTTGCAGCGGAACATTTGTGTCCATCTCAAATGGTTCAAATGGCTCTGAGCACTATGGGACTTAACATCTGTGGTCATCAGTCCCCTAGAACTTAGAACTACTTAAACCTAACTAACCTAAGGACATCACACACATCCATGCCCGAGGCAGGATTCGAACCTGCGACCGTAGCAGTCGCGCGGTTCCGGACTGAGCGCCTAGAACCGCGAGGCCACCGCGGCCGGCTGTGTCCATCTCAAGTTGAACAGTTTCGGATTGTGCCATTATCTAATATGATCATTATGTGTCGCATACAGGACGTGGCAGACGACGTCCAGAGCCAGCTTGCAAATATCTGTAAAGATTTTATGGCGTACTCTCTAGCTCTGGACGAAAGTGTTTATATCACTGGAACAGCACAGCTTGCCATATTTATTAGAGGTATTAATAGAGATCTTCAGGTGAGGGAGGAGCTCCTCGATGTAGTAGCCATGAAGAACACTACAACCAGAGGTGATATTTTAAGTAGTGTTGAAGAAAGTGTTGAAAATATAGGATTGTCGTGGAATTCTTTAGTTTCAGTGTCTACAGACGGTGCACCAGCGATGACAGGGAAAAAATCAGGTTTCGTTCCGCTGTTGAAGGAGAAAATGCAAAAACTGACCTTGCCGAATGAAATAAGGGGGCGTTGACTGTGTGATCCACCAGGAAAAATTATGTGCAAAGAGTGTCGTTCTAAAAAATGTGATGAGTGTTGTTGTTCGTACAACCAATTATATAAGGATGCATGGGCTACAACACAGGCAATTTAAAAGCTTTCTTGAGGATGTAGAAAGCCAGTATGGTAGCCTGCCCTAATACAGCGAGGTCCGCTGGCTTAGTCGTGACGAATTATTAAATCGATTTTTTTGCCTATTAGATGAGATAAATATGTTCATGGAAATAAATAACATGTGTGTTCCTGAATTGAAAGAGTCTTCATGGAAATGTGATCTCGCGTTCTTAGCAGATTTAACTAGCCATCTGAATGCTTTGAACATTTCACTACAAGGTAAAGATCTGCTAATTACTCATTTCATAGATCGATGACAGCACTAGACAGTGATTTTGAACTGTTCTCCTCTTCATATTCGGCGAATATTGAAGAGATTCGTCCTGAGCTGCAACTAGAAATTATTGACCTGCAGTGTGACAGAGAATACAGAGACAAATTTCAGAACAAAAAAACATTTTGGAATTCTACAGACACTTCCCTCAGGATAGATTTCCTCGTTTGCACAAACTGGCGGCTACAATTATATCAATGTTCGGTTCCACGTGTGTTTGTGAACAACCGTTCTCTGAAATGAAATGTAACAAGACGCGCCTGAGAAACGCATTGTCTGATCGAAATTTAAACTGCACGGTGCGCCTGCAATGCAAAAGAACAATTACTCCGAACGTAGATGCAATTGTAAAGGGCAAGAAGTACAAGAGAACCGAGAATCCCACACTTCAGTGACACCTTTTATTGTGTAACAGTTCACAAATTAATACGAATGTAGAGGCATACACTAAGCTAATAAAATTATGTGGCACGTGTACATTCTCCTTTATTTGTTTCATTTGTCGCAGTAATAATTCGTGAGTGATATTCCTGCAGGTGGCCGCGGATTTACATTGACTGGCGGCAGCTGTTGTGTGCCCCACGTGACTCTCCCCCCTCTACGCTCTGGTCCGGTAGTGGGGGTAGCGTGCTCGCGCTGCTCCGTGCTCGCGCCTTGCTGCTCATAGCTTGCTCCGCGAGCACGTATGTTGTGAAGCCCTGGGTTAAACGATCCCGTGACGAAACGCGCCGCTCTTCGTTGGATCTCCTCTATCTCTTCTATGAGTCCCACCTGGAGGAATTCCAGATCGATGAACAGCACTCAATAATCGGTCGAACAAGCACTTTGTAAGTTACCTCGTTCGTGGATGAGTTACTTTTCCTTAAGATTCTTCCTGTGAGAACTGTGAACAAAGGGTCTCCAGATAAGTGGGTGGATCATGGTGGAGGTCAGAGATATTGTATCGTGAGGGTGTGAGAAATCGTCTTGGTATAAATTTTATTAGTTTTATTGACAATCGATGTGAATGTTGATACATGGATCGTAATTATCGAATGCACGCACAACGATTAAGTGCAATGAACTTACGTAAACTGGTGGAAAACAGTGGTAGGATGACAATGATGATTCTGGACCATTCTTCGTGTCGTCTGCGTGTGCATCACGAGGGACCACTGACGTCGTCACTGTTTTCAGTGAAGTCACCATCACTATCAGTGGGAAGCCACGCCCCCTCTCCCTGCTCTCATTATCTCCAGCCACAGTGCAGTATTAAAAGTGAAAGAGCCAATGAAAAATCCAAGATGTTGGAAATAGCTCAACTGTGCTAGTGGAAAATTAAAAACCCTCTCCACCTCCCCTCTCCCAAATCTTATCTTCAGTGAAACAAAGTGCAGTATTTAAATGAAAAAAATCATGATGGTGGAAATAGCCCAACTGTGTTAGTGGAAAATTAAAAACACTTCCCCTCCCCACCTCCCTATCTCCAACCAAAAAATTAAATGAATTCCTCATTAAGTCTCATTTCATATACATGTTTGTGTACATCTTTCCACTTCTGACTTGTTATTAAACGCCATCTCATAACCTCTTTTTGTGAAAATGTATAATTACCCGAGCCTTTGAGATTTTTCATCAGTATCGTACGGACATGCCAACAGCACACATTTTATGGATAGTCTGTAGTATGTGTCTTCAATTGCTGCTGTGAGGCAGAGAGTGGAAGAGGGAGATCCAGTGCAGAGGGTGGGGCAGATGTTTCTGGATGTCTCAACTATCCCAATAAAGTGCAGCCCAGCTGACAGACAGGGGCACTCGCTAATTATGTGTGGAAACAAACTATAGAGGGAGTAGTAGGGAAAACTGAAATACAAATAATACGCTACATATTAAATATACTACAAAATTTTTTCGTACATTATTTACAACATTCATATTACATTTTTTGCAGGTACTTACATTTTACAAGCATTTACTTTCTTTACAATAAAATCAAATTATGTTTTTCACCAAATTTGTATCGCAAAGGTGGTACTTAACTTACAATCCACAATTTACATTATTTACGCTAAAATCAAATTACGATGGATTACAAAATTTTTCCGACAGAAAACTGTGATATTCACTTCAAGTTGCAATCTACACAGTACAGTTGTTTACATTTTTACAGCTTTTTGCATTATTTATAATCATCGCCATTTTTCATAAGTATTGACCACAAGTCACTGTATTGGCCTTACCAGGAAGTATCAAAAGTATATCGTCTTGGGGAGAACATGTTTATGTTGTTATGTTGTCCAATAGTAGAAACAACATGTTGCTTGGATTTAATATTATGTTCTGCATATATATCAACGGAAAATACTTTCACCGATGAGTGTTTCATGCATTTTGCTCTATGCGTCACGCGTTGCGTTTCAGTTTGCAGAGCGTAGATTTTTGGCCTCAGTCTGCTGAATTCAGTAATTATCTCTCTTCACAATTCATCTTTCATTAGATCCACTTTATCTTTGTTAATGTTGTTGTCAGCATAGGATGAGGCATCGAACAATTACACACATCGTTTTTAATAATATCATAAATATTTCATATGCTTACATGGTACATTGGGCTCTCTTGTCGGGGTAACTGATTTTAACGTTTTTCGGGTCAGATTTCTTTAACATACACTCATAACGAAAATCTATGACCAGTGGTTTGGGAATCTCTAGAATAGCCATTTCTACAAGTAAAGGTTTGTCGGAAACAATCTTGTCTTCTCATTTCAGTTGCAACTAAATTTTCATTAAATATGATGCTTCGCTTGAAATTAGGTCTCGCAATCATAGCAGCACCTCCGAATCTCCCTGCAATTTACGCCACTCATTTTTCACGGATTTTGAACACCTTTGCCAAAAAAAGCATTATCCATGAATTTGAATATTTTCAAAAATCGTTCTTTGCATTCATACGTTTCTTGCATTAATATCAACGTATGGTTTCATCCAGGTTGATTGACCAAATTTGGTGTGTATTTTGTGTAGAATAAAGTTGTTGTTCACACACTGCTTTAAATTTCTGAAATTATTTACATAATTTTTCTTACACTACAATAAGGAAACGAGGTTCTTCGGAAGGGCCGGATTGGTGACGCTAGGAGATGGTGCAATATTCTGCAGATACAAAGGTACATCAGAGTGGAGATCATGTACATTTTCAGGATATTCAGGATCGACTTCTATAATGTAGCCCATGTGTGAATCATCAGGCACAGTCATTACATCTAAACCGTTAACAGGCACCCATGCTAACTCGAAGTGATGTAGGTGTTGCATCATGGGCCAGCCGCACAAAATATTAACATCAGGATATATAATATATGACTCAACCGTATTTTTATCATGCTCAGCCGTATGTCGGTTGTTTGTAACTAAATGCCTATGGGAGCAGTGAAAGATACCACATCTAATACTATGCTCGATAAATTATAATTGCTCAATATCAGCATTAGTCGTTTTCAGCAACGAATCCCATGCCAGTCCAGAGGAGGTCACACAACTGTTGTGATCTAGTTTGTATGTTTTAAGTCAGAATATGTGCAAAGTTTTCAAACACATCTGGCAGAAAAAAGATGTCGCTATTTTAATATAAATCTAACTAACCTTCACCATCCTGCATTTAAATGGGCTCCACACTGTGCATGCTCTTTGTTAATCTTATTGCAGTGGTAACTGTTCCTGTGACAAAACGGATCCGTCAGTTGCGTGCTCACCTGGAAAGGTGCCTTTTTTGTTGATAAAATTAAACTGCTCGTCATCAGGAAAATACATTCCGTTATTTTTTCCTCTCCGTGCTTTAAATATATGACGCGTTTTTCAAAAGAGCGTGCTAGAAATTTGAATGTATCTTCAAAGCGAAATTTTATATCGCTACGATATAGAACAGCGATAGCGTTTGGGAGTGTTTTGTATTTTTCCATGTTCTCTACAATCACAGAAACATGGCCTGGATATAATTTAGCTGTCAGTTCCACTAGTTCGCAGATGTTCATGATTATGAAGTTTGTATCATAATTCTTTGTATTTTGACACACAACAGACACCGTATTATTAGTTTTATAATTTACATTACAGCTATCATTTGCGACACCACAAAACCTGCCCATAAAGTGGCAGTGATCCCTGTGTTTCACATCTGTTTTCGTCATGGGTGCTTCGCGTATGTGACAAATTTCTACTGTTTGAAACACTTCTTCCTCTTTGGAACTTTTATCATCTTATTTTGAAACAGGTAATTTTTTATTTACTGTACAATCAGATATAGCTGAATGCTAAACCATTCCATACAGTCTGCAGCCCGGTAGAGCTGAAACTACGAATTTTTTTTCACGACAACTACAATGCACGTAGAAAACTATGCTACAGGGTTTACGTGTATGAATTTCGTTACTGACACCTAGCCGGCTGGAGTGGCCGTGCGGTTCTAGGCGCTACAGTCTGGAACCGAGCGATCGCTACGGTCGCAGGTTCGAATCCTGCCTCGGGCATGGATGTGTGTGATGTCCTTAGGGTAGTTAGGTTTAATTAGTTCTAAGTTCTAGGCGACTGATGATATCAGAAGTTAAGTCGCATAGTGCTCCGAACCATTTGAACCATTTTTACTAACACCTAGTTGCAGCAAACATTCAGTGTCTACGTACATGACAAACAGTAATTCTAATTGTTTGTTATATGATTCGAATTTAAGAACTGTTTCTCTGCTTGGTTCATTATACTTCTCACTGGATTGAACTGTGAACAATAAACTAAATATACTGTCAACTTCTCTACAAAATGGAAGTAGCATAAACAAACAATGTTTGTGAATTGTGATTGAGCAACGACAAGCAGTGATGCTGTTTCGTGCAGGTCTTGAAAGGTTGTTATTGTAGTAGAAATGGTAAATTTCTGTGTTTTCGAAAAGCAGCATTAAGAGATTCACTTGGTTGTCAAGTTTTCAGTGCTTTGACAAATGGAGTGGAATCACTTGAAACTTTTTTCCTTCATGTACTCATTCTGGTCCTCCCATAATCATTCACTCCTTCTCAGAGTATTGTATGCTTCACATATTGATAGATACATTTACATGGTTTTTCTCAAACATTCCCATACGATTCAATTCAGCTGGAAATACAGCATTCGAAAAGTTTAATACATCTTAATGACGAACATAATTAGACACATGATCCACATGGTTTTTTGCTGGAAACAAACCAGCTATAATTAACCATTTGGAGCAACGATCATCGTTGTGTGAATCAACATTTATCAAGGTCCTTTGTTTGCAATGACATTTGGCGATTTCCTGTGTGTTCATAAATAAAATCCTTCATTTACATTAACTTTAACGCAAAGTTTCACGACTTCTTTTAATGCCCCGACGGAGTCGCTTTGTTATTCAAGCGCTCTGTGACATTGGCTGAGTACCGTGTACAGATGTCCTCAGAGGGCGATAGAGGTGTGTTGTTGGTGCTCATAATCATTTCCCTAATTTCATCTGACTTGACGAAAAGGGACTTACAGAGTAGTGAGAGGTTTATCCTAACATACGACAAGAAATTGGTTCAAAATGGTTCAAATGGCTCTGAGCACTATGGGACTTAACTTCTAAGGTCATCAGTCCCCTAGAACTTAGAACTAATTAAACCTAACTAACCTAAGGACATCACACACATCCATGCCCGAGGCAGGATTCGAACCTGCGACCGGAGCGGTCGCGCGGTTCCAGACTGTAGCGCCTAGAACCGCTCGGCCACCCTGGCCGGCGACACGAAATTGTTTGGGGTTTTTTAACGCATAATGACTGACTATTATAACAGTACATATTCGAGTTTTAGAAGTGGAATCGTCACAGACCTATTGTAGACTACCATCACGGATTTTAACACACTTCGTGGGTGGCTCACTAATCTTTTATAATTAAATAAAGTACTACTTTACTTGGTCTTAAGCTGACGATGACGGTGACGATGTCCACAAAGTTTAGGGGGGCTTCTTCTTTTACAGATTCTTCACTGCTACTGCTGCTTCTTCTTCTTCTTGTAGATTTTTTTCCCAAGCTGCTCTATCACACTACAGATTCTCCGCTGCTCAATATGAAGGACTGCAGATTCTGCAACACTGAATTAAAAAAAAGTGTATTCACAGGTATGAAATATGCACAGCATATGATGGACTGCATTAGAAGTTCTCCCAACTCTGCTCTCACACTCCAAACTGCTCGTGGATTCCCTACTTCTTGCAGATGTATCTTCCCCGGCTGCTCTCACTCCTTGAGCTCAAAAGATGTTTACATGAAGATGAAGCAGAAATGTCTTCAGCAAGTTTGAAGCTCTACTTTTTATACCGTCCAAAAAGTGGCATATACTTCCGGGAGAACTTTCCTGCTGCTGAATCAGCATTCTTATCTCATGTACTCTATTAGGAGAAAACGGCTCTGAGCACTATGCGACTTAACTTCTGATGTCATCAGTCCCCTAGCACTTAGAACTACTTAAACCTAACTAACCTAAGGACATCACACACATCCATGCCCGAGGCAGGATTCGAACCTGCGACCGTAGCGATCGCTCCGCTCCGGAGTGTAGCGCCTAGAACCGCTCGACCACTCCGGCCGGCTAGGTGTTAGTAACGAAATTCATACACGTAAACCCTGTGGCATAGTTTTCTACGTGCATTGTAGTTGTAGTGAAAAAAATTCGTTGTTTCAGCTCTACCGGGGTGCAGACTGTATGGAATGGTTTAGCATTCAGCTATATCTGATTGTACAGTAAATAAAAAATTACCTGTTTCAAAATAAGATGATAAAAGTTCCAAAGAGGAAGAAGTGTTTCAAACAGCAGAAATTTGTCACATACGCGAAGCACCCTTGACGAAAACAGATGTGAAACACAGGGATCACTGCCACTTTATGGGCAGGTTTTGTGGTGTCGCAAATGATAGCTGTAACGTAAATTATAAAACTAATTATACGGTGTCTGTTGTGTGTCACAATACAAATAATTATGATACAAACTTCATAATCATGAACATCTGCGAACTAGTGGAAGTGGCAGCTAAATTATATCCAGGCCATGTTTCTGTGATTGTAGAGAACATGGAAAAATACAAAACACTCCCTAACTGTAGCACCTAGAAACGCTCGGCCTCTTCGGCCGGCTCTATTAGGAGAAGCGCAGATTCCGTAACATTAAACGAGAAGAAAACATGTGTTCATGGATATGACAAAAATTTTTGAATGACAGACTGGATAAACAGAAGAAAACTTACAGACCGGCAGATGTGACCGAGCGGTTCTAGGCGCTACAGTCTGGAATCGCGCGGCCGCTACGGTCGCAGTTTGGAATCCTGCCTCGGGCATGGATGTGTGTGATGTCCTTAGGTTAGTTAGGTTTAAGTAGTTCTAAGTTTTAGGGGACTGATGACCTTAGAACTTAAGTCCCCTAGTGCTCAGAGCCATTTTTGAAAACTTACTTTTTTTGTAGAATTTCTGACTCTGCTCTCTCTCTCTCTCTCTCTCAGCTCCCAGATGATCACGGTGTTGACAGCTGAGATGTCAAAACATGAATGTTTCCAGCGAGTTGGAAGATCTCCTTTTATACCCTTGCGCCCCCACTAAATGGTTCAAATGGCTCTGAGCACTATGGGACTTAACTACTGAGGTCATCAGTCCCCTAGAACTTAGAACTACTTAAACCTAACTAACCTAAGGACATCACGCACATCCATGCCCGAGGCAGGATTCGAACCTGCGACCGTAGCGGTCACGCGGTTCCAAACTGACGCGCTTAGAACCGCACGGCCACACCGGCCGGCTTGCGCCCCCACTGAGTCAGCAGAGGTTTCTTATCTCGTGTTCTGAATCAGAGGTTGCCAAATCACATTCTCAGAAACGCCAGTTTCCCATAAATACCAAGTGTGTGTAAACAGATAAACCTAAGCAAGGTAAGACTTGTTTTCCAACATGAAAATGCGAGTTGAGACTTGCTCCCATGGTTTTTCTAAGGCTTATCACACTCAGCTTCTCCCTAATGCAAAAACCTCAAGCCCAATCTCATGAAGTCCGACGTCCACAAATAACTCAAGAGAATTCAACATGAATACACGAAGAATAGCATATTTGAAAAATAATATTGCCCACCCTGTCATTTATCATGATGAACGCAACTACATATGAGGGGTATAGAGTGAGCTATCTTCGTCAGATATAATAATGCGAATAATTATGTAGCACAGATCAGCTCTCTCATGTTACTGATTACACACGGGATCAAGATACGCACTACTTTCTGCATAAAATAGTTGTTGAATGAAATACTGTGTTTTTGGTAATGACATTCACCTCATCATTGCCCTAATAGTACCCATTTTCTACGCCACTACCGTATTTGGGAGAATAATGTTGCCCACTCTGTCGTTCATGATGGTGAATGCAGAAGTCTTCTGTATTTAAGGGGCATAGATTGAGATATTTTGTCAGTTGTTGTTTGGACATCAAGCAAGTAACAGTGTTAGCACAGATCGCAAATAACTGCCTCATATTATTTATTACACATAGCATCTAGGTAACCCATACTTGAGAAGTAACTAAGACGTTTATTGAAAGTATGTTTTTACAAGTATGGTAACTCAAAATGGTTTTTTACACATCTATTACACCTCGATAAGCACACCATTACTGGCGAGATAGACATCTAATCTGTATTCCACTTCTCTCCAAGTGTTTTGCAGCTCTGCAGACGTAACGTTTGCAGTATCTGCACGAATACGATGGCACAGATCTGGTAGATGGCGTCTGGTACATTTTATTCTTGACAAACCCCCACAAAAAAATCAAATAGCGTAATGTCTGGTCTTCTATGGAGCGTGGCAATAGATGGACTACATCTCCCAATCCAGCGATATAGGAACTCATGTTCCAAGAAATCCCCCACAGTATTCACAACATGGCATGGTGTGCCACCTTGTTGAAAGACCCCTTCGAGGAAGTTGATGCGCGTTGGCGTAAACAAAGCAGTTACGCTTATACGCACGCAGTACCAACTGCCGCAAGGAAATAGAGAAGACATTTTGAGTTACCATACTTGTAAAGTTAAACCGCCGGTAAATATCTCAATCACATCTCAAGTTATTACATTTTATGTTATTAAATGTTTAACCCAGACACCCTGGCTATAAAGAGGATGAGTGGTATAAAGCACACTGCTGTACGTAATTAATGCAATTTGACACCATTTTTATGCTGGAAATAGTGAACATCTTTGAGTTTCTAGGAAATAATGATTTTTCTAAATCTTTCGTATGGATGTTACGTGATGTTTGCTGCTTACCTGCCGTCATTTTTAATACTGCACTCTGATTGGCTGGAAGGAGAAGGTGGTACGAGCACAAAAATGGACTATTTCCATAGTTTTGTGTTTTTTTGATTGTTTGGAGACAGGGAGGAGGGAGAGGGGAATGGGGCACGGTCTGATGTGTCTTTCGGAAATAATGTAACTTAAAACCACGTCTAAGCATCGTTTTAATACTACACTCTGATTGGCTGAGAACAGGAGTTCTTAACATCCCAATTAACAATATTGGATTAGTTCCACCACGCTGGATTTCTTTTTATTCTAATACAGTGCTATGATGGGCAGGAGATGGTGGGGAGGGAAGGTGTTTTTAATTTCCAACTAACATAATTGGGCAATTTTCATCAGCTTGGGTTTTCCATTAGGTGTTTCATTTTTAATACTGCACTATGACCGGCTGGGGATAAGGAAGGGTGAGGGAAGGGCATGACTTCCAACTGTTAAGGATGGTGATGTGACTGATAAGAGCAATGACATCACTGGACTGCAAAGATGCATACGTAGATGACGAGAAAACTGGTCAGAAACCTCATTGACATGCTGCTAATAGTGAACTGTGCAAGCGATCAATAAACTGTAACTCAGATGTGTACGCAAGTATGCATTGTGGGAAATGTTATAATAGTAACTAAACCATGATACATCTAACCACATTAGCGAGTAACAAGGTGTCATGCTTCTGCAGGTGCAGAAAACTAACTCAAGTTCGGGAGTTGATAAGACAGTCCTGTCAAGAACTGTGTTTGAATGACTGCAACTGTTAGTAGTTGTCGGTGGAGGATGCTTGCAATGTTAATTCATATATGAAAGTGACCTTGTTTGTTTGACATAATTACACCGTTGCTCTCCGAAAATAATGATCGAGCAATTCGTTATCTACGAGATTAAACAATAATCACAGTTAACTCAATTTACTACATTAAAATGCATGACAAATTGTGTGATAAACGTTGACAATAGTAAGCTAATATCTTGGAAAGCCTGGACAAGGGATCTGAAATATGATTCAAATGAAAGTGTATGTGGATAAAACAATTACATTCACGGAAGTTGTACCGTGACTGCCGACGGATTAGCGTTTAAAAACAGAAAGCGCTACACAATGGTATGCATTTGCATCTATGGCCAGAGTCAGAAAACTTTGGCTGCTGCCAAGTCTTGAGAATGAAGTTTGAAATTGTTGAATCTCTGTGAATATGACTCGACTTTCCCTACAGTTCGTCTCGCTATTACGACTGGATCTCACTATATTAATCTGTAAATGATGGCTCAAATGGCAGTAAAATTAGTCACTGGTTTCGTGCCAACAACTTGAATCTCCGTGTACGTTCAAGTTTGCCAGTAAAGTTCCTAAGACGCTTGATCGTCAAAACTGCTTGAAGAGGAACCTGGCTGGGGGGACGCTCGTCCAAAGATATCGTCCCGTGATGTCTCCTGGCTGCAGAGTAGCTTTCTGCTGTCTGCTTCCTACAAGAATGACTTGAGTCTTGGCATTATTCAGGCATCACAAAACTTTTATTGGTTTAACAATAAATATTCTGAATGCCGAACTCTGAAAGCTTACTCAATTTCCTATATCAGGAGTCACAGAAGTCTTTCATTGTCATAGACCACCAAACTTTTCATTGTCATCCATTCTGGCTATGATAAATTGACGCCATAAACAAAACTCGCTTCTATTCTAATATTCCTCGTTCAATTTTTGTTTGAACTCACTAAAAGTCATTAGACCTGTGTTCAAATTCAGACCCTGTCTTTTGGCATCACCAGCACTGATTACCATGATAATCTTTTCCTGACTCGTCAGATCATCAGTAAAACACTTTCACAATTTTTCAGGAAGTCTAGCAGGCGCCAACCATTATGTTTCTTGGTGGGATCATAGAGGTCACCCCTTAAGCAATTTTTTTTCTTTATTGTAATTTCATTCCCCTGCCCCATATGGGCAGGAGAGGGCTGGCAGCGGCACAGTCCACCGCTCTTCAGCCAAATAGCTTTACAAAAATACAGGAAGTTGGACTTTTACATAAAAAGGGGGGACAAAAAGAGGGACATAAAAACACAGTAAATGGAGATGATGGGAGTTAAAATATACACTAATATAGGGACATGTACTGGGGGACAGTTAAAAAGTCGACATAAAGTTAAAAAAACACAGCTGCCAATTCAAAGTGCACTTAAAAAACACTGGAGGCAAACAAAAGTTAAAAGTCGGCCACAGGATAAAAATCACACAGAACAAGACACTTTAAAAAAACCACTGGCAGCAAAGGAGCACTCATGACGAACAAAAGCCGCTGGTAGGGACCTGCCAAGGGACTGGAGGCTGGGGAGGAGGGAAAAAGAGGGGAGGAAGTTCGGTGGGGTGGCTGGGAGGGGGTCGGGAGGAAGAGGGAAAAAGGGGGAGCAGGAAGCGCACCGAGAGGCAGGAGATGGGTGGGGCAGGAAATGAATAGGGAAGACAAGGCGGGAGGGAGCACAGAGACACAGAATGGGTGGCATGGGGGCATGGGAGAGGGAGGTGGTAGGGGAGGGGGAAAAAACCACTCAGAGGAAGAGAAAGGGAGGGGAGAGGGAGCCCTGAGGAGTAGGGGGGAGGAAGGTGGGGTTAGAGTTGGTAAGTTAACGTGCTGTTGATGACGATGTCATCATGATTAAATACAGACGTGGAAAAGATAAGGATGAGGAGAGAAATCGGTTGTTTCCTATCCTAAAGGAACTATCCCGATTCACCTCGATCGACTTCAGGTTCTAATGGTTCAAATGGCTCTGAGCACTATGGGACTTAACATCTGAGGTCATCCGTCCCCTAGAACTTAGAACTACTTAAACCTAACTAACCTAAGGACATCACACACATCCATGCCTGATGCAGGATTCGAACCTGCGACCGTAGCGGTCGCGCGGTTCCAGACTGAAGCGCCTAGAACTGCTCGGTCACACCGCCCGGCCTCGACTTAATGAAACAATGGGAATCATACATATGAATGTCTCAGCTCCCAAATACCAATTCAGTGGGCTGACTACAGCGCCACTTTACTCTGGGATTTGCGCTGACAGTTTTTAACAGTAGCCAGATGTTGCTTACACTGATATTCACAGTTTTGTTCGTGATTTTCGTTACATCCTGTCAAATTCTGTTTGTATTATAATGAAAATTAGGTTATCTTCTATTATATCACGAAGATATTGTGTGAACGTTGTTATTAATGATGGATTCTCCATTAACTTTCGGTTGTGGGGTCCTATCAACTACTACTTTCAGTTCATTCTCTAGTCGGCACTTATTATGTCAAGGGCGAAAATAACTGCTTTCTAATAATTGAGTTCTTAAGTCTTTCGCGTTTACAACTAATCGGTTGTTTGTATTAACCACATTCCTTTTTCTGGCATTGTTTGTTGTAATCTTTGCAGTGGCGACTCCATACCAGTATCGCGAAGAGTCAGCGCAATTAAATAGCTCTGTGGGCACCAATGTGTATGGCAGCTTCTTAAGACTTCATGCTTTCTAGAATTTACTAGTAGTTGCACGTATGCAAGTGAGTTATTCGGCAGCCTAGAATCGGTACTGAGGATAGATGAATTTGCTTGACTTGCTGAGTGCGAGTTGGTATGACGAGGATGTCGTGCAGCCACTCCACGCGAGTTCAGGTACCAAGGCAGCCAGCGTGGCCAGTAATGGGTAAATCCCAAAGCGTGGAGGTGTTGGATGACGGTTGCTCGCATATCCAGAGTGCAGAAGATGCACCACAAATGGCTGACTTTAAGGAAGTCTGAAAAATGGCTACTTACAACTCTTAAAAATTCTTTAATAAGTCGCAGTTACATAATAAAGCAAACTTGGATACATTGGCGATCTCAGAAAAATGAGTCGCATCCAGTGGAGCAATAATATTTTCAATATCTTAAAAACCACGAAAGTTAATATTTTACAGTGACTGAATATTTTCACAATGAACCTTCGAACTAGCAACTTTTAAATGTTTCATACGATTTCAACAGACGCCATCTTAGATGACAGAACTGCACTGTGGATATCATCCTTGGTAGCCACTCATCCATATCTAACTTATTTATTGATGTATTATGTATTTATATCTTTTTCTATAGTCAAATGTTTGTCAGAACATAAAATCTTCCACAATAACACAGCAACTTAAATGCAGCACGAATACCTCATATATTGTCATACTAGTGCAGTTACCTAAGGAATATTTTACTATTTTGCCAGCAACGTTAATTACATGTGATAATTGAATAAGTGGTCAGTCTCACGTGTCAGCTGGCACCACTACTGAAGAGAATACCAAATGAAGCTTCTATCAAGCAGAATTAAATAATTGTTTAAACAATATTTAACGACAATTTATTGTCATTTAAAGTGAGTGCAGTAGAGCAAAATTGCTGATGTATTTATTTGTGAATAAAACTTTATTTATATTTATTGTAAATGGCCTGTGTGTAACAGAACGTTCATAACATTTCTTTTATTTAATTATTGTTGTGATAGACATTCTAACACAAAAAAGTTGCACTATGAAGGAATTAATCGAATGGGACGGAAATCGATAGATGTGATGTACATGTAGAGACAAATGACTACAACTTCAGAAATATTGGATGATTTATTCAAGAGAAAGAGCTGCACAGATTGAGCAAATCAGTAACGCGGTAGTCCACCTCTTGCCTTACGCAAGCAGTTATCCGGCTTGGCATTGATTGACAGAGTTACTGAATGGAATCGAAGAATTTGCAGTGCCGTCAGCAACTGTGATGGACTACTATATTGAAGGATCCTTCTCAGTTGCGAGGATTTTCTTGTCTTCACCCTGGTTTCGGCTAGAATAATCTCGCCTTCAGAAGCACAGAATTACTATAACATGCTCGAGTAAGGCACAGTCAACATTAAAAATTGAAACCTATAGTACCGTGGTACTATGTCGCATTAAAACTACTTAACTGAAGTACAGCCCCGCGAGTGTCAACGTAGTTGCCGCTGCCAACCGACCGCGTGGTGAAGTGACATAGTACCACAGCGCTGTTGTTGTTGTGGTCTTCAGTCCAGAGACTGGTTTGATGCAGCTCTCCATGCTACTCTATCCTGTGCAAGCTTCTTAATCTCCCAGTACCTACTGCAACCTACATCCTTCTGAATCTGTTAGTATATTCGTCTCTTGGTCTCCCTCTACGATTTTTACCCTCCACGCTGCCCTCCAATACTAAATTGGTGATCCTTTGATGCCTGAGAATATGCCCTACCAATCGATCCCTTCTTCTAGTCAAGTTGTGCCACAAATTTCTCTTCTCTCCAATTCTATTCAATACCTCCTCATTAGTTACGTGATCAACCCATCCAATCTTCAGCATTCTTCTGTAGCACCACATTTCGAAAGCTTCTGTTCTCTTATTGTCTAAAATATTTATCGTACACGTTTCACTTCCATACATAGCTACACTCCACACAACTACTTTCAGAAACGGTTTACTGACACTTTAATCTATACTCGATGTTAAGAAATTTCTCTTCTTCAGAAACGCTTTCCTTGCCATTTTATATCATCTCTAGTTATTTTGCTCCCCAAATAGCAAAACTCATTTACTACTTTAAGCCTCTCATTTCCTAATCTAATTCCCGCAGCATCACCCGATTTAATTCGACTACATTCCATTATCCTCGTTTTGCTTTTGTTGATGTTCATCTTATATCCTCTTTTCAAGACATTGTCCATTCCGTTCAGCTGCTCTTCCAGGTCCTTTGCTGTCTCTGACAAAATTACAATGTCATCGGCGAACCTCAAACTTTTTATTTCTTCTCCATGGATTTTAATTTCTAGTCCGAATTTTTCTTTTGTTTTCTTTACTGCTTGCTCAATATACAGATTGAATAACATCGGGGAGAGGCTACAACCCTGTCTCACTCCCTTGCCAACCACTGCTTCCCTTTCATGTCCCTTGACTCTTCTAACTGCCATCTGATTTCTGTACAAATTGTGAATAGCCTTTCGCTCCCTGTATTTTACCCCTGCCACCTTCAGAATTTGAAAGAGAGTATGCCACTCAACATTGTCAAAAACTTTCTAGAAACGTAGGTTTGCCTTTCCTTAATCTATTTTCTCAGATAATTCGTAGGGTCAGTATTGCCTCATGTGTTCCAACATTTCTGCGGAATCCAAACTGATCTTCCCCGAGGTCGGCTTCTACCAGTTTTTCCATTCGTCTGTAAAGAATTCGTGTTAGTATTTTGCAGCGGTGGTTTATTAAACTGAGAGTTCGGTAATTTTCACATCTGTCAACGCCTGCTTTCTTTGGGATTGGGATTATTATATTCTTCTTGAAGTCTGAGGGTATTTCGCCAGTCTCATACATCTTGCTCACTAGATGGTAGAGTTTTGTTAGGCCTGGCTCTCCCAAGGGTGTCGTTAGTTCTAATGGAATGTTGTGTACTCCCAGGGTCTTGTTTCAATTTAGGTCTTTCAGTGCTCTGTCAAACTCTTCACGCAGTATCATATCTCCCATTTCATCTTCATTTACATTCTCTTCCATTTTTGTAATATTGTCCGTAAGAACATCGCCCTTGTATAGACCCTCTATACACTCCTTCCACCTTTCTGCTTTCCCTTCCTTACTTAGAACTGGGCTTCCACCTGAGCTCTTGATATTCATGCAAGTGGTTCACTTTTCTCCAAAGGTCTCTATAATTTTCCTGTAGGCAGTATCTATCTTACCGCTAGTGATATGCGCCTCTACATCCTTGCATTTGTCCTCTAGCCATCGCTGCTTAGCCATTTAGCACTTCCTATGGATCTCATTTTTGAGACGTTTGTATTCCTTTTTGCCTGCTTCTCATTTCTAGTGTTGACTGTGCCTTACTCTGGCATGTTATAGTAATCCTATGCTTCTGAAGAAGGCTAAATTATTCTAGCCGAAACCTGGGTAAAGACCAGAAAATTCTCGCAACTGAGAAGGATCTTTTAATATATTAGTGGATGGAAGACACACTCTCGGCCTGTGTGGGGAGGCATTATATTGTTGAAACGTAAGTCCAGGGTGGCTTGCCATGAAGGACAACAAAACGGGGCGTGGAATATCGTCGACTTACCGCCGTGCCTTAAGCGTGACGCAGATGAGAACCAAAGGGGTGCTGCTATGAAAAGAAATGGCATCCAAAACGACCACTCCTGGTTCTCAGGCCGTATGGCGGACGACAGCCAGGTTGGCAACCTACCGCTGTCTGGGGCGTCTCCAGACACGTCTTCACTGGTCATCGGCGCTCAGTTCGAAGCAAGACAGCAGTGGGTTGCCAACCTCATTGTCGCCCACCATATGGGCTGACAACCAAGAGTGATGGTTTGGGATGCCATTTTCATTGCAGTAGCTCTTTGGATGGCATCTGCGTCACCGTTACAGAACAGCAGTACATCGACGATATTTACGCCCCGTTTTATTGTCCTTCATGGCAAAGGACCCTGGGCTTACATTTCAGCAACATAATGCCCACCAACATACAGCGAGAGTTTCTACTGTCTGTCTTCGTGCTTTCCAAAACCTACCTTCCCAACAAGATCGTCGGATCTTTCCCCATTTGAGAATGTTTGGAGCATTATGGGTAGGGCCTCCCAACCATCTGTGGATTTTGACGATCTAACGGGCCAGTTGGACAGAATTTGGTACGATACTCTTCAGGAGTACGTCCAACAACTCTATGAATCCATGCTAAGTGGTATAACTGCTTGCAGAGCCAGAGGTGGACCAATATGTTATTGACTAGCTCAGTCTCTTGAATACACTACTGGCCATTAAAATTGCTACACCACGAAGATCACGTGCCACAGACGCGAAATTTTGCCGACGGGAAGAAGATGCTGTGATACGCAAATGATCAGCCTTTCAGAGCATTCACACAAGGATGGCGCCGGAAGCGACATCTACAACGTGCTGACAGCAGTTGACCGGCGTTGCCTGGTGAAACGTTCTTGTGATGCCTCGTGTAAGGAGGAGAAATGCGTACTATCACGTCGGGTTGTAGCCTATCGCGATTGCGGTTTATCGTATCGCGACGTTGCTGTTCGCGTTGGTCGTGATCCAATGACTGTTAGCAAAATATGGAATCGGTGGGTTCAGGAGGGTAATACGGAACGCCCTGCTGGATTCCAACGGCCTGCTATCACTAGCAGTCGTGATGAAAGGCATTTTATCCGCATGGCTGTAACGGATCGTGCAGCCACGTCTCGATCCCTGAGTCAACACATGGGGACGTTTGCAAAACAACAACCATCTGCACGAACAGTTCGACGACGTTTGCAGCAGCATGGAGACCATGGCTGTGGTTACCCTTGACCCTGCATCACAGACAGGAGCGCCTGCGATGGTATACTCAACGACGAACCTCGGTGCACGAATGGCAAAACGTCATTTTTTTCGGATGAATCCAGGCTCTGTTTACAGCATCATGATGGTCGTATCCGTGTTCGGCGACATCGCGGTGAACGCACATTGGAAGCGTGTATTCGTCATCGCCATACTGGCGTATCACCCGACGTGATGGTATGAGGTGCCATTGGTTACACCTCTCGATCACCTCTTGTTCGCATTGACGGCACTTTGAACAGTGGACGTTACATTTCAGATGTGTTACGACCCGTGGCTCTACCCTTCATTCGATCCCTGCGAAACCCTACATTTCAGCAGGATAATGCACGACCGCAAGTTGCAGGTCCTGTACGGGCCTTTCTGGATACAGAAAATGTTCGACTGCTGCCCTGGTCAGCGCATTCTCCAGATCTCTCACCAATTGAAAACATGTGGTCAATGGTGGCCGAGCAACTGGCTCGTCACAATACGCCAGTCACTACTCTTGATGAACTGTGGTATCGTGTTGAAGCTGCATGGGCAGCTGTACCTGTACACGCCATCCAAGCTCTGTTTGGCTCAATGCCCAGGCGTATCAAGGCCGTTATTACGGCCAGAGGTGGTTGTTCTGGGTACTGATTTCTCAGGATCTATGCACCCAAATTGCCTGAAAATGTAATCACATGTCAGTTCTAGTATAATATATTTGCCGAATGAATACCCGTTTATCATCTGCATTTGTTCTTGGTGTAGCAATTTTAATGGCCAGTAGTGCAAATTATGCAATTTTTCTGAAACTGTAATCTTTTGTTTGTCTGTACACCTACTATCATACCCAAAAGTATCCGAATGACCTGAGCTGCCTTTCACCTGATCTACCTGCAGACTTGTAAACTAAATTTCAGTATAGTAAGTGTAACATAGTAAGTACAGTAAGTGTAAAGTTATATGACAATTCAAAGTATTTTTGCTGCTTAAAAGGTTTTGCTGCACCTGTGAAACGCCGTTCCTGATACGAGTCGTTTGTCATGAAGTGGATGTTGGACTAACCTTTTAAAAGTAACGCGATTAACAGCAGAAAGTGCTCTACGAAAACTTCAAAATTAATATCGTAAAACCGGTAATTTCTCTGTACTTACGACTGAGCTATTATTCACGCATGTGTTTGAATTTTAAACGAGATGACTTTTTTGTTCTGGATCTGCATTGAAACAAAACGCCTATAGCCATTATAACAAAGCAAAGCTTTCGTGTCTGACCGAGACTTGATCATAGGAACGTTCGTCATTGGCGACTAGGCATAAAGAATCGGGAAATAATGAAGTTATTGGATGTCCTCCTGAGGGGTATCGTACCAAATTCTGTCCAACTAGCCCGTTAGACCGTAAAAATCCAGAGATGGTTGGGGGGCCTTACCCATAATGTTTCGGGCCGCGCGGGGTAGCCGCGATGTCTGGGGCGTCTTGCCACGGTCCGCGCGGCTCTCCCCGCCGGAAGTTCGAGTCCTCCCTCCGGCATGGGTGCGTGTGTTGTCCATAGCGTAAGTTAGTTTCAGTTAGATTAAGTAATGTGTAAGCTTAGGGACCGAGACCTAAGCAGTTTGGTCCCATAAGATCTTCCCACTTACCATCAATAATGCTCCAAACGTTCTTAACTGGGGAGTGATCCAGCGATCTTGCTGGAAAGGAAGAGTTTTCAAGCACAAAGACAAGTAGTAGAAACTTTCGCTGAGTGTGGGCAGGCGTTATGTTGCTGAAATGTAAACCCAGGGTAGTTTGCTATGAAGGGCAACAAAACGGGGCGTAGAATATCGTCGACGTACCGTTGTTCTGTATCAGTTAGCAAATCTAAACCTGGATATTTTTGTGGTCTGTCTGGAATTCTGTCAAGACTCTTATCTCCCTATTAACGAAACCACGAAAAATGCTTAATATAATTTCTGGTAACAAATTTTGCACATGTTTAAAACGAAGTGCCATGATGTAAAGTTTTGTGACGGAGACTCGAACCCAGCACGTAATAAGATTGTTATCTAAGTAAAATCAGACGTTAGGTAAGGAACTTTTTCGCCATCAGCGAGATGTTGAAATCTGAAATGAGGATACAATTTCTTTCCGTGACTGGGAATCGAAACCAGCACCTACTGCCGTTGTTTCCTGTCCACGAATTGTTTGCTCACCAGTAGTTAGATCTGTGCAAATTTGACTAGAAGTAACGGAACCTGTCATTATTGTTGACAACACATGAAGGGACATTAAAGATGAAAATTGTTTATCCCTAGTAGTTCCGTGTGCAAATGCCAGGTCTTACAACCATGAATATTTTTGTGCTGGACCCGGATTCGAACCCACATATGTGCCTTTCATGGAGATCTAGAGGAATTTGCAGTCTTGGGGAGAACAACGAAATGTTCAGACTATGTCGTTATGTGTGGGTCAGATACAACAAAAGGGGAGATCCGAATCCGAATCGTAGTCCAACACCAAATTTTTCAACTTCTCAATTTGAAATATAATAAGAGCACTGTCACCTTAAATGATCATTGGCTCATTAAATAAAACAAAGTTTCTAGCTTAACGAAGCTCTCTGGCGACAGAAATTTCTGTTTGCCGCGACTTCTGCTTCTGCTATGGCCCAACCTGCTTTGCCCCAGTTGGTTTCGAAGGGTTATGTTTGTTCAAAATGGTTCAAATAGCTCTGAGCACTATGGGACTTAACGTCTGAGGTAATCAGTCCCCTAGAACTTAGAACTAACTAACCTAAGGACGTCACACACATCCATGCCCGAGGCAGGATTCGAACCTGCCACCTTAGCGGTCACGCGGTTCTAGATTGTAGCACCTAGAACCGCTCGGCCACTCCGGCCCGCGGTTATGTTTGTAATGCGGATTGTGAACTACGGTACAACCTGAAGTTTTTCACTTGGTATTATTTGATGTGAAAACACCTGTCCGTGCGTGTTTGGAATACACGCCGGAAGTGGGAATCGAACGCATTCCTAGCAACGAAAAAACTAGGATCAACCCACCAGACCACTGAAGCCCACATATGCTACTTTCACGGTTGTGTCGGAACGTACGATGCGCTTAGCTTACAGAGTAGACACAGTGAAAAAAATTCAGTTCTCCATTAACTGGTTAATTATCAGCAGGCTTCTCACAGAGAAATTGTGCTAGTCTTATGTTATTATTAGTTATTTAGTTCTTTCAATGTCTAGGGAATACTTTTCAGGTTAATATTGTACATCTCCAATTATTCATAGATTACATTAAGACTAAACTAACTAATTAAGGTGTTAATTCATAACAGAAATTACGATGCATTACTTCATTTACTTGCGCATAACAACGAAGCTTGTAAAATGCTAAAAATGGCGGTAAACGCCACTTTGAAAGCCAGAAGACGTTAATATCTTCTGTTAAATGTCACGATCATTTTCTCCAGATGACTTCGTCGACGTCACCTGTTTGAAGTAGAACAAGGAAGAAAATATTGCAGAAGATCAACTGTTTTCCGTTGCAATACCTCGTTCTACACGGTCCAAGTTCACATTTTCGTGGAATTACTCTAACTTTAGTATCCACTTCAATAATGTAGAAAAACATTTCAACGTTGCAGAACTCACATCCGACTCAGAAGCCTTACACTTAGTCGCCAACCATAAATTCTAACTCTGTGGAACACCAGTTTCAGTAAAATGATGTAGCGAAAACTGTTTAGCACTGCTCTTTCTCACCGGAAAAATGCAGTTGACTTATTGGTCTCTGTAACTGTACTGCGGCAGTAATTTTGTGAGCAAGAAATGCATGCTAACTGCAGAATTTATTAGTGCCACGGCTTCCAGTTCTGTATACGTCTGACCTAAACTTGTTTTGCATAATTTCAGGAGCCAGCAACTACAATGTCATTCTGATACCAACATGTGCTCATAATGTCAACTTCATTGTTAGTTTCACTCGATTTAGTAACCACTCAAATGAAGTTACATGGTCCCCCAACATAAGAGGTTTCATATCTTTCTTCCTTTCCTTCTGAGAGATTAGTTTTCTGGTCAGTAAGCTATTTCCCGTCTAACCAGCCACATGCGGCAATATTCTGTCAGTAATCGCTACACGAACCCCTTTTTAGTGCTCTTAAGATTTCCTTTAGCGTTGTCGTAGGCGAAGAAATTTAGTTAAATATTAAAAAATATGAAGCAGCAGTTTTCACAAAATTACCGAATAAAAAAAGCTGATTGACCAGGTAGGAAAAGATTTAAAAACAAATTCTTCACAGTCTGGACAGGGCAATATTTTCGTCTGATAGCACTGCATTATAGTTGACCTAAAAGAAATCACACGTTGTGTTCCTGTAGATGTAGGAATCATTAGTTGGAACCGAGTTTAACATCTAAGGGTACGGTGCTACTAAAAATACAGAACATTAACAACCGAAGGCTGGGTTCATCATCAAACTCAGGTGTATTTATAAAAGGAAAACCAGAGGAGACCATTTGTCCTTGCCTTCTTCCAACGAGCACTGAAAGCTGTATATACAATTGTTTAAAATATTACGGGTACTTTCAACGTTACAGTTGATGTTTTCCTCCTAAACCAACAAATCTTTGTTTATAACAAATTAAAATTTGTAGAAGCGGCGGGATGCGACCACGATAATAAGAGAGAACAAACTCATCGCTACTTGGATGAAGCTTTGGTACAGATTTCTGTGGTTTGATATATGAGCTAGCACAGGTGGCTGAAATACGATTGCCAGAGCAACATGACCAGCATCACAACGTGAATTATAATTTTACCTTTAACCTCCGAAAACGGTGTCGTTAATATTACTATGCATGATTTCTAGAGACAAAATACATTTTCACGATACTCTAAACAATACTCACAAGGAACTAATTTGTTAAATCTTCTTCAAGGCGTGTTCTCGGGAATGTAGTTGACTTCTTACGCTTTATGAAGTGTGAAGCAGTTCGACCATCCGTTGTCGTCTAAAAAGAAAGATATGGACGAAAACAGGCAGTTAAAGAAATGGAACAACATAAGGATTCCAGATTAAAATTCACACTGGCGTACAAAAGGAAGCTCCTTTCGTACTGGGAGCAAGTTATATTTATGGACGAGAAGGTATTTTCTACTGCACCAAATACTTCAATCCATGTATATCGACCAGGTGGAGCTAGAGTCGACAGCAAATGTGTCCATCAGAACCAAAGACGTGGCCGAACTGGTGTCGTAGACTGGGGTTGGATATCAGCAAGTGGTTGCGACGTTATGTGGCAACTGCATCGTCCGTTTTCTATTCATTAACATTGAGAAATACTGGACAACGTAATGCTTCCTTCTGTTCGTCAGAGATTTTACGGAGGCAGAAAAATCTTCCAACACACCGTTCTCCTATCTACACAAAGTACTGTGTAACATACTGATTTCAAATTGAAACGGTACAGTAGTTTCCGCTCCATAAGCAGCAGGTTTCGCTGCTCGCTCGCACCGAAAATACAAACGGTGGTGGCTCCGCCGCCAATTTTATTGCACGACGCGGCCGGCCGCGGGTGCAACAGAACCCATGTGGACGGGTGGAAAGAAATGTGACAGGCTTCATAGTACGTATTTATATGTGTCGTGTATTATGCATTTCTTGTACGTGAATGTGAATCTGCACATGAACTTTCCTAATCCTTCTCACACCTTCCCATAAAGCGTGGCCAGGTCTTAGTTGGGAAGTAGTTCTGTAGTATAGTAGTGCCAACCTTACTCCTGGGTGGGGGATCATAGAGACAGCACAGGCAAGTCAAAGTCAGAGACGTTCCAGTGTCACGAGATTTGGGGTGGAGAGGTTGGCCACGGCCAAGTGGTTCGACCATCCCCTCCACCGTGGCCCAGGAAGACCTCCGGGTGCCCATGATATTCAGGGAGAGTTACAGAAGACGGATAAGTGAGCACACATGCCCTCAGTGCGTCTGTCTCGATGTTGACGTGTGGAAGAGAGGTATTTGAATATTTGCACTAATTCTTTTATTTCCAGCTTCGGATTGTGTAAGAAAATGAATGTTCTCGTTTAATTTCGTAAATGTGACCCCCTGTGTTAATATATCTGGTCCCCAGTTTGCCCGTTATCCTCCTCACATAGTGGATGTCCCATGTAAAATATTGGGAGACTTTGGTGGTATACATTTGGCCAACGCAATTCCGTCTTGCCAGTAGAAATGTGCGTGCAGATTAGTATATAATATACCCGAGCTATAAGTTGTAAAATTGTAATATCTGTAAACTGGAACAGTTCTTGCAATCGCTGTAAAGTCGAGTGATAATGTTTAAAATAAATAGGTAATCAATTGTCATCAATCTTTAACATACCCCAAAAATCACATAGGAGTCAAGTTAAAGGAATTAATTTAAAATAAAAGATATAGAATGCAGGGGCACACACATCAGCGTGTGAATTCTCCAGCCCCTTGCCTAGTATCGTACAGAAAGGGCATGCTCTCTAGGTAGCGCTCTCAAGTTCCCCTCCCCAGTTATCCGTTGCGCAATTTTCATTCAGGGCTTGACGACTTCAACTTTCATCTGGCGTCCCTAGGCAAGGAGGTTTGACGGTAGTTTTTCAAAATGAACGGAGACACTAAGCTGTTGAACTGGCCTCCCAAAGGTGCTGACGTAAATCCCACTTAGGATACACGGGCAGAGATGAAGAAAATTATTAGTTGTAGAAGACCAGTACCGACAACCAATCCAGGCTGTCCGAAGCAGTTCGTGACGCATGGGAAGAGTTGTCACAGAATAACAGATTCATCCGGAAACTTGTTGGCTCTGTTCACCGGCGGTTAAATGCAATTGGAGAAGAGGACGAAAACTGGGAACGGTACTGAATTATTGTGTTATTACGGAGAAAATTTTGTTTGCGACAAATGAACATTTTCCCTCGAAGAATAGGAAAATTCGTTCGTTTTATCTCTTTTTTTATGCATAAAAACTAGGCCGTCTATTTCACTGTTTTCAGTCTTGATTTTAAATCGTTTTACGATGATTGAGCGAAGAAGTTGAGATAATCATAAAACTTTTTTTTGCCACTTGGCGTATGACGTCAATGCGAAGAAGGAAACAAAGAGACGTGTTTAGCTTTTTTCACGCCCGGAAATATCATCATAGTAATTTCCATTTTCTTTAAACACATACAAACAGGAAGCCAATGCCGACGAAAGCACAAAGGAAATATCATTTTCTTTTAATGCCAAGCAGAAATCACAATACATAAAGAGAAACGGTAGTGGAAGACCGGCGACGCATGTAAAGTCGAGCGTTTGAGTCCTCTACATCCTCAGTTATATATTTCTGAACACTTTAAAATTATAAAGAAATAATAACTCATGTTGTCCTCCTAAACTGATAAATCTTACGACGAATTAAAATTCACGGAAGGGATAGGTTTCGAACCCACCTTAAAAACGACGCCATTCTACCACACTCGTACGCTAGACTTACGAAGTGATATGATATGGTCTGTGATGAAAAAGAAATGAAATACCGAGTGAAGGTGGCGCATTGCGTCTTGGACAGAAATGCAGACAGTCCATCTGACTTTCGATTCCATGAACGGAGCTATGAAGAACATAAATTCACTGTGAGCGACGCAGTAGGTATTCTGCTAGGTTTTATCAGATCTGCCTGTTTTGTAAATGCCATGTGTGGGAGAGTGTTAGGACTTAATAGCTGCTAATGCAAGTGTCGTAAATTCGACACTGTGATGCGAAAGTTACACACACGCCAATTGCTCGTGCAGAAAGCCAGTTTGCATATATTGCAACTATGGCCAACAATGAGAGAATATATGAGTATGTAAAATATATAATGGAAGAGCACCATCATCTAAACAAGAGTCTGAAATACAAAGCTTTGGTTCAAAGTTTTTTACTTCACACTTTACTGTAAAGAAGAGGTAAGGTTGGCACACCTTAGTTGCGAGAGCTGCTATGAAGTGATCATCATTTTGATTAATCTGACACAAAAATTTGTGTTGTTGACAAGTCATGGTGCCTCAGGAAAATTCTAATTTCGTCAGAAAGCACAACGCAGCAGAATGGAATCAATGAAAAAACAAAACTTTTTCAAAAAGTGTTTGATTTATTTTGTCTTAATGGTACTGGATTCTTTGTTAAGAAAAGAAAATTTATTTATTTATGTATTTACTATCAATTTCAAGAATAAAGAATTTTACCTGTTTTTTACGGTTCCAGAGAAGAACATTAAAGGCAATGAAGTCAAACCGAGAAGACAGAATACTGGCGAGCGGAAGGAGGGGGAAGTAGGAGGCCCGACAATAACAAATAGAAAAATGTAAAGCTTATGCTCTCTAAACATAAAATATTTATCTTCCAAGCTTCTTACCGAAAAACACTCAAGACAATTCCTCTCTGGATGAAACTGCATTTCAAATCTCGTTTGGAGATATCTTCCACTCTGATCCAGCAGGTTGTACATTTGTGGTCTCGGTACACTACCTGAGTGTTGTCAGACTGTTTTGGGTAATGCGAGAGAATATACTGTTGACAATTAACTTCTCTCTGATGTTTAATGTTGTGTTCAATAAAATAATGGACAGTGCCATTAAAATATGCGCTGTAGTAATTCAAATGAAATTCAAGGTAACGCTATATCCTTACGATGAAAGTCTGTTTTACTCAAGGATATGGTATCTGTAACAGGAGCGTGCCTATACGAGCACGAATTACTAAGATTTTACTATTCAGGACTTCGAATAGGTCTTGCTGTCCTGTGTCGCAATGAAGTAGTATGAAAATATGGCATTTCATAAATAAAATAAATGAAGTTTGCTTATTGATTTGCGAACTGACTGCTCGTGGCTCTGTCACTAAACGGATAAAGTATATGTCAATCATTCTGATTTGCGTTTCCCGAAACTGACTTTACGGACTGGAGCGTCGTCACTAATAATATGCAAATGTGCAGACTGCAAACCAAACAACACGTTTTATTAGCTGTCACAATTATTTGTATTTTTCTGTCTTAAGCGTACTGAAAATAAAAAGCTCGTCGACAGACAGGTTTCACATTTTTAGTATATCTCTAGCAATTATACTGTAACCGTTATGAGTCGGCGACATGTCTTTTTTATATTACTAGGCTTGGAAAATATTTTTCTTGAGATCGATGTCAGTGGCACCATCCTTGAAAGACAGCAACACGCAGCATTGATTGCAAAAACCGACAAATAACATGAAGTTCCGAATCAAGAAAGGCTCCTATGCAGGAAACCATAAGAATTGAAAGTGTTGGAAGGAGACTGGAAGATAATGAACTTTTATGCCGAAGAGCTGCTATAAATCAAAGCTTGGCAGAATAACAGCTGCAAAACAATCTGTTTCCGGCACTGGCTATCGTGTCAATCACAACCAGACACAGCTCCATAGTCCAGCAGCGAACAAAACCCTTCTGCAGAGGGACGTGTGCACAGTCATCATTACCGTAATACAGCTTTACAAACAGAGCGCGATCCTGCGTTGAGACAGTCATGGCGAACGTCGCAGAAGCAAAAGGAGGAGAAGCTGTGTAATAGGCGTGTTTATACCAATTTCAATGGGTCGTTCGCTTGACAGGTGTTTTCATTTACTTATTCTGACACAAACAGCGCGATCTATTGATCAATTTTCGCACTATTTTTTTTCCTTCTGCTATAAGTTTTCCCCCTTCTCCGATAGTATTCTGTGGCAATTGGACGTCTTTCTGACCAGTGGTGTTACTTCTGCAGAGTTTTGAAAGTTTGGCTCTGAGCACTATGGGACATAACATCTGAGGTCATCAGTCCCCTAGAACTTAGAACTACTTAAACCTAACTAACCTAAGGACATCACACACATCCATGCCCGAGGCAGGATTCGAACCTGCGACCGTAGCAGTCGCGCGGTCCCATACTGAAGCGCCTAGAACCGCTCGGCCACA
Source organism: Schistocerca piceifrons (assembly GCF_021461385.2). Classification (NCBI taxonomy): domain Eukaryota; kingdom Metazoa; phylum Arthropoda; class Insecta; order Orthoptera; family Acrididae; genus Schistocerca; species Schistocerca piceifrons. The sequence continues at coordinate 802,018,933 of NC_060149.1, forward strand.
CAGGTCTGCTTTTGAAAGTTTAATTATAATCACCCTGTAAATACACCTCAGTTTGAGGATGAACTCAGCCTTCGGTTGTTAATCGTTCTGTGTTTTTCGCAGTACCATACGTCTGCCCCTCTAACCCCCTCCCCCCTCCCCCTCCCCCCCCCCCCCATTAACAACGGACCTTGCCGTTAGTGGGTAGGGTTGCGTGACTCAGCGATACAGATAGCCGTACCGCAGGTGCAGCCACAACGGAAGGGTATCTGTTGAGAGGCCCTCCTGAAGAGGGGCAGCAGCCTTTTCAGTAGTTGCAGGGGCAACAGTCAGGATGACTGATTTACCTGTCATTGTAACATCAACCAAAACGGCCTTGCTGTGCTGGTACTGCGAACGGCTGATAGCAAGGGGAAACTACAACTGTAATTATTCACGAGTTCATGCAGCATTACTGTATGGTTAAATGATGATGGCGTCCAAAATGGTTCAAATGGCTCTAAGCGCTATGGGACTAAACATCTGAGGTCATCAGTCCACTAGACTTAGAAGTACTTAAACCTAACTAACCTAAGGACATCACACACATCGATGCCCGAGGCAGGATTCGAACATGCTACCGTAGCAGCAGCGCGGTTCCGGACTGAAGCGCCTAGAGCCGCTCGGCCACAGCTAGCCGGGATGGCTTCCTCTTGGGTAAAATATTTCGCAAGTAAAATAGTCCCCCAATCGGAACTCCAAGCGGGGACTATTCAGGAGGACGTCGTTATCAAGAGAAACAAAACTGGTGTTCAACGGATCGTAGCGTGGAATGTCAGATCCGTTAATGTCAGGTAGGTTACACAAATTAAAAAGGGAAATGGATAGGTTAAAGTTAGATGTAGTGGGAATTAGTGAAGTTCGGTCGCAGGAGGAACAAGACATCTGTTCAGGTGAATGCAGTGTTATAAATACAAAATCAAATAAGGGTAATGCAGGAATAAAAAAAAAAAAAACAGGAACACGGATAAGCTACTGCGAACAGCGTAGTGAACGCATTATTGTAGCCAAGGTAGACACGAAGCCCATGCCTACCACAGTAGTACAAGTTTATAAGCCAACTAGTTCCGCAGATGATGAAGAGATTGAAGAAATGTATGATGCGATAGAAGAAATTATTCAGATAGTTAAGGGAGACGAAAATTTAATAGTCATATTGTTGTTGTTGTGGTCTTAAGTCCTGAGACTGGTTTGATGCAGCTCTCCATGCTACTCTATCCTGTGCAAGGTTCTTCATCTCCCAATACCTACTGCAACCTACATCCTTCTGAATCTGCTTAGTGTATTCATCTCTTGGCCTCCCTCTACGATTTTTTCCCTCCACGCTGCCCTCCAATACTAAATTGGTGGTCCCTTGATGCCTCAGAACATGTCCTACCAACTGATCCCTTCTTCTCGTCAAGTTGTGCCACAAACTCCTCGTCTCCCCAATTCTATTCAATACCTCCTCATTAGTTATGTGATCTACCCATCTAATCTTCAGCATTCTTCTGTAGCACCACATTTCGAAAGCTTCTATTCTCTTCTTGTCCAAACTATTTATCTTCCATGTTTCACTTCCATACATGGCTACACTCCATACAAATACTTTCAGAAAAGACTTCCTGACACTTAAATCTATACTCGATGTTAACAAATTTCTCTTCTTCAGAAACGCTTTCCTTGCCATTGCCAGTCTACATTTTATATCCTCTCTACTTCGACCATCATCAGTTATTTTGCTCCCCAAATAGCAAAACTCCTTTACTACTTTAAGTGTCTTATTTCCTAATCTAATTCCCTCAGCATCACCCGACTTAATTCTACTACATTCCATTATCCTCGTTTCGCTTTTGTTGATGTTCATCTTATATACTCCTCTCAAGACACTGTCCATTCCATTCAACTGCTCTTCCAAGTCCTTTGCTGTCTCTGACAGAATTACAATGTCATCGGCGAACCTCAAAGTTTTTACTTCTTCTCCATGGATTTTAATACCTACTCCGAATTTTTCTTTTGTTTCCTTCACTGCTTGCTCAATATACAGATTGAATAACATCGGGGAGAGGCTACAACCCTGTCTTACTCCCTTCCCAACCACTGCTTCCCTTTCATGCCCCTCGACTCTTATAACTGCTATCTGGTTTCTGTACACATTGTAAATAGCCTTTCGCTCCCTGTATTTTACCCCTGCCACCTTTAGAATTTGAAAGAGGGTATTCCAGTCAACATTGTCAAAAGCTTCCTCTAAGTCCACAAATGCTAGATAAGTAGGTTTGCCTTTCCTTAATTTTTCTTCTAAGATAAGTCGTAAGGTCAGTATTGCCTCACGTGTTCCAGTATTTCTACGAAATCCAAACTGATCTTCCCCGAGGTTGGCTTCTACTAGTTTTTCCATTCGTCTGTAAAGAATTTGTGTTAGTATTTTGCAGCTGTGGCTTATTAAACTGATTGTTCGGTAATTTTCACATTTGTCAACACCTGCTTTCTTTGGGATTGGAATTATTATATTCTTCTTGAAGTCTGAGGGTATTTCGCTTGTTTCATACATCTTGCGCACCAGATGGTAGAGTTTTGTCAGGACTGGCTCTCCCAAGGCCATCAGTCGTTCTAATGGAATGTTGTCTGTTCCCGGGGCCTTGTTTCGACTCAGGTCTTTCATTGCTCTGTCAACCTCTTCACGCAGTATCGTATCTCCCATTTCATCTTCATCTACATCCTCTTCCATTTCCATAATATTGTCCGCAAGTACATCGCCCTTGTATAGATCCTCTATATACTCCTTCCACCTTTCTGCTTTCCCTTCTTTGCTTAGAACTGGGTTTCCATCTGAGCTCTTGATGTTCATACAAGTGGTTCTCTTGTCTCCAAAGGTCTCTTTAATTTTCCTGTAGGCAGTATCTATCTTACCCCTAGTGAGATAAGCCTCTACATCCTTACATTTGTCCTCTAGCCATCCCTGCTTATCCATTTTGCACTTCCTGTCGATCTCATTTTTGAGACGTTTGTATTCCTTTTTGCCTGCTTCATTTATTGCATTTTTATATTTTCTCCTTTCATCAATTAAATTCAATATTTCTTGTGTTACCCAAGGACTTCCACTAGCCCTCGTCTTTTTACCTACTTTATCCTCTGCTGCCTTCACTACTTCATCACTCATAACGGACTGAAATTCGATTGTAGGAAAAGGAAGAGACGGAAAAGTAGTAAATGAATATGGGCTGGGAGTAAGGAATGAAAGAGGAAGCCGCCTGGTAGTATTTTGCACAGAGCGTAACCTAATCATAGCTAACACTTAGTTTAAGAATCATGAAAGGAAATTATATACATGGCAGAGGCCTGGAGACACCGGAAGGTTTCAGATAGATTATATAATGGTAAGACAGAGATTCTGAAATTGTAAGACATTTCCACGGGCAGATGTGGACTCTGACCACAATGTATTGGTTATGAACTGTAGATGAAAACTGAAGATACTGCAAAAAATTAGGAATTTAAGGAGATGGAACCTGGATACACTGAAAGAACCAGAGGTTGTAGAGAGTTTCAGAAAGAACATTAGGGATCGGTTGACAAGAAAATGGAAAACACACTACAAGAATAATGGTTAGCTTTGGGAGATGAAATGGTGACGGCAGTAGAAAATCAAGTAGGTAAAAAGACGAGGGCTAGTAGAAATCCTTGGGTAACAGAAGAGATATTGAATTTAATTAATGAAAGAAGAAAATATAAAAATGCACTAAATGAAGCAGGCGAAAAGGAATACAAACGTCTCAAAAGTGAGATCGACAGGAATTGCAAAATGGCTAAACTGGGATGGCTAGAGGACAAATATAAGGATGTAGAAGCATATATCACTAGAGTGAAGATAGATACTGCCTACAGGAAAATTAAAGAGACCTTTGGAGAAAAGAGAACCACCTGTATGAATATAAAGAGCTCGGATGGAAACCAGTCCTAAGCAAAAAAGGAAAAGCAGCAACGTGGAAGGAGTGTATTGAGGGCAATATTATGGAAGTGGAAGAGGACGTAGATAAAGATGAGATGGGAGATGTGATACTGTGTGAAGAATCTGACAGGGCACTGAAAGACCTAACTCGAAACAAGGCCCCAGGAATAGACAGCATTCCATTAGACTAATGATAGCCTTGGGAGAGCCAGCCCTGCCAAAACTCTACCATCTGGTGAGCAAGACGTATGAGACAGACGAAATACCCTCAGACTTCAAGAAGAATATAATAATTCCAATCCCAAAGAAAGCAGGTGTTGACAGGTGTAAAAATTAGCGAACTATCAGTTTAATATGTCATGGATGCAAAATACTAACACGAATTCTGTACAAACGAATAGAAAAACAGATAGAAGCCGACCTCGGAGAAGATCATTTCGGATTCCGCAGAAATGTTGGAACACACGAGGCAATATTGACTCTACGACTTGTCTTAGAAGATAGGTTAAGGAAAGGCAAACCTGCGTTTCTAGAATTTGTGGACTTAGAAAGAGCTTTTGACAATGTTGACTGAAATACTTTCTTTCAATTTCTGAAGGTGGCAGGTGTAAAATACAGGAAACGAAAAGTTATTTACAATTTGTACAGAAACCAAATGGCAGTTATAAGAATCGAAAGGCACGAAAGGGAAGGAAGGTTTGAGAGAGGAGTGAGAAAGGGTTGTAGCCTATCCCCGATGTTATTCAATCTATATATTGACTAAGCAGTGAAGGAAACAAAAGAAAAATTTGGAGTAAGAATAACAATCCATGGAGAAGAAATAAAGAAACTGAGGTTTGCCGACGACATTGTGATTCTGTCAGAGACAGCAAAGGACCTAGAAGAGCAGTTGAACGGAATAGAAAGTGTCTTCAAAGGAGGATATAAGATGAACATCAACAAAAACAAAACGAGGAAAATGGAATGTAGTCGAATTAAGTCGGGTGATGCTGAGGGAATTAGATTAGGAAATGAGACACTTAAAGCAGTAAATGAGTTTTGCTATTTGGAGAGCAAAGTAACTGATAATGGCCGAAGTAGGAGAGGATATGAAATGTAGACTGGCTATGGCAAGGAAAGTGTTTCTGAAGAAGAGGAATTTGTTAACATCGACTATAGATTTAAGTGTCAGGAAGTCTTTTCTGAAAGTATTTGTGTGGGATGTAGCCATGTATGGAAGAGAAATATGGACGATAAATAGTTTGGACAAGAAGAGAATATAAGCTTTCTAAATGTGGTGGTACAGAAGAATGCTGAGGATTAAATGGATAGATCACGTAGCTAATGAGGAGGTCCTGAATATGATTGGGGAGAAGAGAAATTTGTGGCACAACTTGACTAGAAGAAGGGATCGGTTGGTAGGACAAGTTCTGAGGTATCAAGGGATCACCAATTTAGCATGGGAGGGAAGTGTGGAGGGTAAAAATCGTAGAGGGAGACCAAGAGATGAATAAACTAAGCAGATTCAGAAGGATCTAGGTTGCAATAGTTACTCGGAGATGAAGAGGCTTGCACAGGATAGAGTAGCATGGAGAGCTGCATCAAATCAGTCTCTGGACTGAAGACCACAATAACAACAATCATACCCTTGACGTTAAAGTCGATTCCAACTAACGATTTACACAGCTGCAGGAACACAACGAGTGATATTTCGTAGACAGATTATAATGCAGTGCTATGAGACGAAAATATTGTTCTAGTCCATACTGTGCAGACTTTGTTTTTAAACCTTTTCCTACCTGGACAATAAGCTTTTCTTATTCCCGCAATTTGTGAACGTTGTTTCTTAATATTTTTTAAGATTAAACTAAATTCCTTCGCCTACGGCAACGTTAAAAGTAAACCTCTTAGCTGTACCAAATAGCGGTTTGTGAAGCGATCACTGACCACCTTTTGCCGCATTTTGCTGGTTAGAATGGAAAAAGCTTACTGACCAGAAAGCTTATCTCCCAGAAGCAAAGGAGGAACGCATTGAAACCCTTCATGTTGGGTGAAACGCACACTGATGTTGCCAGTATGAGCACACTGTTGGTGTGAACATGATGTTGCAGTACCTGGGGCCTGAAATGATGCATAGGCAATTTCAGTCAGGAATATACATAACTGGAAACCACATCACTGTTAAATTTGCAGTTGTTAGAATTTCTCGCTCACTAAATTACTGTTGTAGTACCGTTACAGATCCCAAAAAGTCAACTGCGTATTTTCCGAAAGAGGAGTGTTAAACAGTCTTTTCTACACCAGTTTACTGAAACTGATGTTTCACAGAGTTAGAATTTCTGGTTGGCGACTAACTGTAAAGCCTCTGAGTCGGATATGAGATTTGCATAGTTGAAATTTTTTTCTACATTGTAGAAGTTCAGTTAGAGCATTTCCGCAAACATGTGAGCTTGGGCTATGTAGAATGAGGTATTGCAACGGAAAACAGTTGATCTTCTGCAATACTTTCTTCCTTGTTTTACTTGAAATAGTTGACGTCCATTAAGTCATCTGGGGAGAATGATCGTGACACGTTAGAAGATGTTAACATTAGTAACATCCTCTGGTTTTGAAATTGGCGTTTACCACCATTTTTAGCATTTTACAAGCATCGTTACTAAGGGCGAGTAAATGAAGTAATGCAACGTAATTTCTGTTATGAAATAACGTCTTCAACTTGAAAAATATTCCCTACTTGTGGATAGAACTGAATAACCACTTGTTACGGCCCAGTTGCTATAGAAAGCAACAACCATTTGCTGGGAACTAAATATTCACCTTTTTTTGGCTAAGTGTTTCTAAAAATGACCAAGAAGCATTAAATGCTCTCATCAAGCACCCGTGTAGTAGCAGCGGAATGAAGAAGTCAAAAGCGATAGTGCCAGAAATAATCGAAGTACCTGGTAACGTCATACTCTGCAGTAGAATTTCTCGATCTAAGAAATCTCTAGAAATAGTGAAAATTTGAAAACGGCTTTGAATCGAGGCTTTGGTGGCTAAAAGCATCTTTCATTTCGCTGACATGAAACTAGCGTAATTTCCTTGTCAGCAGCCTGCTGGTAATTAACCATTTAATGAAGACTGAATTTTTTTTCACCGTGTCTAATTTGTAAGTTAAATGCATCACACGTTAGGACACAGTCATGAAAGCAACATATGTGGGCGTGAGTGGTTTGGTGGAATGATCCTAGTTTCTTAGTTGCTAGGTATGTGTTCGATTTCCACTTTCGGCGTATATACTAAACACACACGAACAGGTCTCCTTCACCTCTGGCAATGCCAAGTGAAGAACGTCAGGTTGTACGTTAGTTCACAATCCGCATTACAAACATATCCTTTCGATAGAGCCGGCTTAGGGTGAGCCATAGCAGAGGCGGAAGTCACGGCAAACAGAAACTCTCTCGCCAGTGAGCTTCGTTACAGTAGAATCTTTATTTTATTTAGTGTGCCAAAGATCATCTAAAGTCACAAGGCTCTTATTTTATTTGATCTTAGGACGTTGAAAAATTTGGTGCTGGAGCTACGATTCGAATTGGGATCTCCTCTTTTGTGGTATCTGACCTACTCAGAGCGATATAGTTCGATCATTTCGTTGTTTTCCCCAAGACTGCAAACTCTTCTAGGTCTCCACGAAAGACACATATGTCGATTTGAATCCTGGTCCAGTGCAAAAATATTCATGATCTCAACCCCTAGCATATGCACACGGAACTACTAGTGATAAATTATTTTCATTTTTAATGTCTCTTCATGTGTTGCCAACAATAACGACAGGTCCCATCATTTCTAGCTAAACATGCACGCATCTCACTACTGGTGATCAAACAATTCGTGGATAGAAACTAACGATCGTAGGAGCCGGGTTCGATTCCCCCCAGAAAAAGATATTGCATCCTCGTTTCAAATTAAAACATCTCGCTTCTGGTGAAAAAATTCGATGACTAACATCTGATTTTACTGAGTTAACAATCTGATTACGCACTAGGTTCGAGTCCGCGGCACAAAACCTTACCTCATGGCGCTTCGGTTTTAACACCTGCAAAATTCGTTACCTGAATTTATATTAAACGTTTTTCGTGGTTAGTTAATAGGGAGATAAGGGTGTTTACACGATTCCAGGTAGAGCACCAAAATATTCAAGTTAAGATTCGGTAACTGATACTGATGTTAACTTTTATTTCTCGACTCATTATGTCTAGTCGCCAGTGTTGCTATGATGGAGTCGGTCAGGCACGAAAGTTTTGCTTAGTTACAAGTTTGTTTAGTTAGTAGGTGTTTGGTTTCAATACAGATCCAGAACAAAAAAAGTTCGTCGTATCGTTTATAGTTCAAACATGTGCGCAAATAATCCCTCAGACATGCGTACAGAGAAATTACCGATGATACGATGTTGATGTTGAGGTCTTCACAGAGCCCTTGCAGCTGTTAATCGCATTTCTTTTAACTAGTTAGCTCAGCATCCAGTTTATGACAAACTACTCGTATCAGGAACGACGTTTCACGAATGTGCGAAAACCTTTTACAGACAAAAATACTTTGAATTGTCATAGTACTACACAAGTCCAGATGTTGTTCATAAATCTATTTAATTTTTCTTAAAGATTGCTGGAATTACTTATGGTCGGCCAGTGTGGCCGAGAGGTTCCAGGCGCTTCAGTCTGGAACCGCGAGACCGCTACGGTCGCAGGTTCGAATCCTGCCTCGAGCATGGATGTGTGTGATGTCCTTAGGTTAGTTAGGTTTAAGTAGTTCTAAGTTCTATGGGACTGATGACCTCAGATGTTAAGTCCCATAGTGCTCAGAGCCATTTGAACCAATTACTTATGTGAAGAGTTAGTTAGCTCAAATTCTAATGAGTGTGGTTGTGATTTTGAAATTGAGGTTACAAACATTAAGGACTGTCTCATCTCTAATGATGCATTTCCTAGTATTTACTACATCGTGGTGTTGATTTGCATATGGGCTGATTCTCTTAAAATACAGTGTTCTCTAGTCAAACGACTGCACTGAAAAGTTGGTGACGTGTAAGATAGCTACGTTATGTGGGCTGCCTGCAGATCAAGCGAAACGCAATTCACATCGTCCGGATACTTCTGGTAATGATAATACACATCTACCAATTTCCGTCCCATTCGGATAATCTCTTCGTGGTTTAGTGTGAAAAGTGGTCAAGTTGAGTCAAAATTATATCTGTAGAATACAAGATAGTGATGGAACACTGCTGGAGTCAAGTGGAGACGACACTTTTTGAGTGGTGTGCTCAAGGGAGCGATTCTGGACAGCTTTACGTTTGAGCTAGAACACAGACGTGCCTGTGGTAATGTATGTTATTTGGTTATCTTGGCCATAGATTCTGTGTGGTGTACAGTCACTACAATACGCTGGTTTTTGATGGGACTAGTTTTCACGTCGTCTGAATGTGCTCTCCGCGCTGCTGCTACGGTCGCAGGTTCGAATCCTGCCTCGGGCGTGGATGTGTGTGAAGTCCTTAGTTCAATTCGTTTTAAGTAGTTTCTAAGTCTAGGGGACTGATGACCAGAGATGTTAGGTCCCATAGTGCTTAGAGCCATTTGAACCATTTTTGAATGTGCTCCAGTACAGAAATTCAGCTCTTTCTGATTGCTTTACGGATCTGAGAATAGACGAAGTATGAGTTTCTGCTCGTTACCTTTCGTGTGTTAACGTGTAAATAGTTATGCTGAAATCTGAATTACTGTGAGCTGGAGAACATTTCGTATATCGTGACAACGAACTGGACATAGTTTGCGCGAGTCTTAACCTATTTAACTGCAGGATCACAGCTAGAGTTTATTATTTGCAGCAAGTTAGCTACTGGGCACGAAAGCAGACACGTGCGGTTCGAACCTACGACATCCACACTATGTGATAAAAGTATCCGGACATCTGGCTGAAAATGACTTACACGTTCGTGGCGCCCTCCATCGGTAATGCTGGAATTCAATATGGTGTTGACCCACTTGCTGTGGATCCTAGTGCAGTTTGGAATTCCTGTGTGATGGTCTGGATAGATGTCTGCCTTTTACACATTACGACCCTCTCCAACTGTCGGCGTTCTCTGTCAGTCAACAGACGAGGTCGACCTGTACGCTTTTGTTCTGTACGTGTCCCTTCACGTTTCCACTTCACTATCACATCGGAAACAGTGGACGTAAGAATGTCTAGGAGTGTGGAAATCTCGTGTACAGACGTATGACACGAGTGACACCTAATCACCTGACCACGTTCAAAGTCCGTGAGTTTCGCGGGGCGCCCAATACTGATACCTAATGACTACTGAAGTCGCTTATATATAGTACCTGGCAGTAGGTGGCAGCACAATGCACCTAATATGAAAAATGTATATTTTTACTGTGCAATTCACAATTAAGTGCCGGGCAATAAGTTCATCGGTCCACATTCAAGCTATCTGTTTCTCTACCGTTCCATTTTCGAACATCGCACAGGAAAAATGAACACTTATATATTTTTGTGCGAGCTCTGATTTGCCTCATTTTATTATGGTGATCATCTATCCCTAGGTAGCCTGAGGAGAAAGTGGGTGACTGAAATTTCACGATAAGATCCTGCTGCAACGAAAAACGCCTTTGTTTTGATGATTGCCACCCCAATTCACTATCATATCCTTGGCGCTCTCTCACCTATTTCGCGATGGTACAATACGACTGCCCTTCTTTGAACTTTTTCGATGTCCTCTGTCGATCATATCTGATGCGGATCCCACACCGCGCAGCAATACTCCAGAAGAGGATGTATAAGCGTAGTAGGGGCACTATCTTTAGTAGGCCTGTTGCACTTTCTCAGTGTTCTGCCCATAAATCGTTGTCTTTGGTTTGCTTTACCAACAACGTTATCTGTGCGATCGTTCCAACTTAATTTATTCGTAACTGCAATAGAGCTATTCTTTTTTTGAACAGAGCAGTGCGAGGTACGAGTTGCTGTAGGTAAAGTTTCAGTGATTACTTACTTAGTTACATGTTCCAGGGATCATTTTTCAAAATGGTTCAAATGGGTCTGAGCACTATAGGACTTAACTTCTAAGGTCATCAGTCCCCTAGGACTTAGAACTACTTAAACCTAACTAACCTAAGGACATCACACACATCCATGCCCGAGGCAGGATTCGAACCTGCGACCGTTGCGGTCACGCGGTTCCAGACTGTAGCGCCTAGAACCGCTCGGCCACCTCGGCCGGCCATTTTTCACTTTTCACCATAGGTAGTAGTGATATGGGCCGAGTCATGAGTCATTTCACGATCACATCACAAGTTAATTTGTACTTACTGTTACATTCTAAACAGCTCCAAGTTTTTTTTTTTTTTTTTTTTTTTTGTTTTTTTTTTGCAGAAAGGACAACAAAGATATGCAGTTGTGAGTTAATAATTCCTACCCACCTCCTTCAACACATTGCAGTAATTGAAAGTCTTCCACAGGGTAGAAGGAGTTGTCAGGGGGAAACTTTCTCATTTTGTTATCAATTTTTACTTTGCTGTCTGTCAGACATTTTACATTACTGGGTAAGTTATCAAAAATGTGGAGTAATGAATCTCATTTGTCTTCTGTTAAAGATAAGTTACCCCAGAAAGTTATTCCAAATTATATTATTGAATAAAGGTATACTAAATAAGTCAACTTACTGATTTGTCTCTCCCCAAGATCTGCAACCGTGAGAGAGCGCCTGCTGTCATATGAATTTGCAGCCCACAGCAGAATTCCAGATGAACGTCCAGCGTGGCTAGCACGCAGACAGGCTGGCAGCACGCCCTCAACTGACCTAATTCTGACCAAGACGCGGCCATCCCTGCCACCGAGGCAGAACCAGCTTTAATCGGAAAACAACAGATCTCTACCCTGCCCTCCAATGAGCTCTCGCTTGACATCACTGAAGTCGCAGTTGGCGGTGGTCCGCGGTCAGTGGAATGTACGTTTCCGGGGGTCTGTCTTCAAACTGTCCTTGATGTTACCGAGTTGTAACAGTTATTTGTGTCATTGTGGTGCCAACTTCTGTTCAGACTGCTGCTGCAGATGCAGTACGACACTCGAGAGCCATGCGTCTGACACGATGGTCATCCCTCTCGGTAGTGTCACACGGCCTTCCGGAGCTCGGGTTTCTTGCGACCATATATTCTCGTGACCACTTCTGTCAGCGATCATGTACAGTAGCTACATTCTTGCCACGTCTTTCTACAGTACCGTAAAAGGAACATCCAGCTTCTACACTCATGCTCATAAATTAAGGATAATGCTGTTCCTTGGTGAAACAACGCTCTGGTGGGCGGTTTGTGGGTATAAATCACCTCGGGGTATGATCATGCAGTGCATTTGACCTGCGGTCGTCGCACGGTGGTGCTGACAGCAGCCCACATACGCAGAGGTGTGTCGGTGCATGTCAGAGTACGGCGCAGCGAGCAAGTGTGCAGACGTTTTCAGACGTGCTAATGGTGACTGTATGTTGAAAATGGCTCAAAGAACACATATTGATGACGTTATGAGGGGTAGAATACTAGGGCAACTGCAGGATGGTCAAACGCAGCAGGTCGTAGCACGGGCACTCCGTGTGCCACAAAGTGTGATCTCAAGATTATTGCAACGATTCCAGCAGACAGGAAACGTGCCCAGGCGCTACAGTACGGGACGTCCGCAGTGTACAACACCACCGGAAGACCGATATCTCACCATCAGTGCCCGCAGACGGCCACAGAGTACTGCAGGTAGCCTTGCTCGGGACCTTACCGGAGCCACTGGAACAGTTGTCTCCAGACACACAGTCTATAGACGACTGAACAGACATGGTTTATTCGCCTGGAGACCTGCAAGGTGCATTCCCCTGATGCCTCGTCACAGGAGAGCCGGTGAAGCCTGGTGTCAAGAACACAGTACATGGTTATTGGAACAGTGGTCCCAGGTTATGTTCACGGATGAGTCCAGGTATAGTCTGAACAGTGATTCTCGCCTGGTTTTCATATGGCGTGAACCAGGAACCAGATACCAACCCCTTAATGTCCTTCAAAGGGACCCATATGGAGGTCGCGGTTTGATGGTGTGGGGTGGGATTATGAGTGGTGCACGTACACCCCTGTATGTCTTTGACAGAGGAACTGTAACGGGTCAGGTGTATCAGGACGTCATTTTGCACCAGTATATCCGCCCTTTAAGGGATGCAGTGGATCCCACCTTCCTCCTGATGGATGATAATGCACGGCCCCACCGAGCTGTCATCGTGGAAGAGTACCTTGAAACAGAAGATATCAGTCGAATGGAGTGGCCTGCCTGTTCTCCAGACGCAGACCCCATCGAACACGTCTGAGATGCTCTCGGTCGACATATCGCTGCACGTCTTCAAACCCCTAGGGCACTTCAGGTACTCCGACAGGCACCGGTGCAAGAATGAGAGGCTATACCCCAGCAGCTGCTCGATCACCTGACCAAGAGTATGCCAACCCGCTGTGCGGCCTGTGTACGTGTGCTTGGTGATCATATCCCATATTGATGTCGGGGTACATGCGCAAGAAACAGTGGCGTTTTGTAACACATGTGTTTCGAGACGGTTTTCTCAACTTATCACCAACACCGTGGACTTACAGATCTGTGTCGTGTGTGTTCCCTATGTGCCTATGCTATTAGCGCCAGTTTTGTGTAGTGCCACGTTGTGTGGCATCACATTCTGCAATTATGCTTAATTTATGAGCATGAGTGTAGTATCCTTATTACACGACCTTGTTGAAAGTCAGAGAGGTGTTGATAAAGGCGTCTTTGTCACCGTAAAGACATTCTTGACTAATATCAAGTCACCACGTCTAATCTCGAAGGTAACTAACGCTTACGACCGTAATAGCGTGCGTTAAAAGAAAACCTGATTTGCATCCTCATAGTGGCGCTACTAGTGCCATTCTTATGTGACTGGCTCGAAATCTGAATAGACTTCATCTTTCAGATGTAGAAACGTGCCTACCAACTTTTGTTTATGTCGCTCAACTTAGTCAGTGTATTTCCACTGCGTGTGTGTTGTCGAACTAGCTACTCAAGACAATTTTTGTGAAACGTGTTTAGAATTACTTTACAAGACGGTCTATCTGCACCATCTGCAATGAATTCATAGACGTCCCAATCTACACACATCAAGAAAAGTTTTGCATCACCCAGGTTCCCATAAATCCTGAAGATATACGTTGACTGTGGATATTGTATCACTCACACTGTCCATTTGATTGCTCAGAGATGTCACTAAACCCGCCCAAAGATGTAATCAACCATGCAAGAGCAGCCCCTATTAGGCGGAGGGGTCAGACAGCCGATCTGATTCAGTCATTCCACCAGGAAAGAGGTACACGGCTCGCGTTTTCTGTAGTTCAACCATGCCTAGACGGTCAATACCGCGGTTCGATCGCGACCGCATTGTTACTTTGTGCCAGGAAGGGCACTCAACTAGGGGAGTGTCCAGGCGTCTCGGAGTGAACCAAAGCGATGTAGTTCGGACATGGAGGAGATACAAAGAGACAGGAACTGTCGATGACATGCCTCGCTCAGGGCGCCCGAGGGCTACTACTGCAGTGGATGACCGATACCTACGGATTATGGCTCGGAGGAACCCTGACAGCAACGCCACCATGTTGAATAATGCTTTTCGTGAAGTCACAGGACGTCGTGTTACCATTCAAACTGTGCGCAACAGGCTGCATGATGCGCAACTTCACTCCCGACGTCCATGGCGGGGTCCATCTTTGCAACCACGACACCATGCAGTGCTGTACAAATGAGCCCAACAACATGCGGAATAAACCCCTCAGGATTTGCACCACATTCTCTTCACCCATGAGTGTCGCATATGCCTTCTACCAAACAATCGTCGGAGACGTGTTTGGAGGCAACCCGGTCAGGCTGAACACCTTAGACACACTGACCAACGAGTGCAGCAAGGTGGAGGTTCCCCACTGTTTTGGGGTGGCATTATTTGGGCCGACGTACGCTGCTGTTGGTCATGGAAGGCGCTGTAGCGGCTGCACGATACGTGAATGCCATCCTTCGGCCGATAGTGCAATGCAAGAAGACGTGCTACTGGGTATTACAGGTACCGGTGTGTACAACAGTCTTTGCCACCACCTCTGAAGGTCTCGCTGTATGGTGGTAGAACATGGAATGTGTGGTTTTCGTGAGCAATAAAAAGGGTGGAAATGATGTTTATGTTGATCTCTACTCCAATTTTCTGAACAGGTTCTGGAACTCTCGGAACCGAGGTGATGCAAAACTTTTTTTGATGTGCGTATAATAGGTCCGTTTAAGTCGCCTCCAATTAATATTGCATTATCAGTGCATTATCATTGCATTATCGTGCTAGTGAGCGCAAACTTACTTTGAATGGTTTTACAACTGATACAGTGGGATCGGGTTGTCGATAGAAATGCCTAACGATCAACTCGAGTTCACATAGGTCAGTTACTAGCGTCCAGATGACTTCGGGGTCAGAATCAATTTCGACATCAGCATATTTAACGTTTTTGCCATCTGTAATAAACAGTTCCCCTCCTAATCTCTCTTTTCGATACATATTCCATGTTCTATAAATATTTCGGAGTTTTCCACTTCGCGTTTCATTAAGCTGTCGGTTCCGACTATAATTTTGTGCGCGTCAACTTTCTTGGAGGCCCGTGAATTCACGGACTTTGTTCCGAATGCTTCGGCAATTTATTGTCAAAAGTTTGACATTCCAAGTATCTTTACCTTCTATGTGATCTGATTTTGCTCTCTACTTATCGACTGCCGGGCATATCCACTCCACAAGTACTCCGCTACCTGGGTAGCCACATCCTCTGTGTAGTCCACTGCTGACCTGCCAAGGGGACGCCTCCAACTCTCGACCCCATAACCACAGCTCTAGAGGTATGCAGCCAACTGTCACAGAATCGACGAAGCCTTTGTTTGAGATCCTCCTCTCGGCTCCAAAGCAAATGACCCCAGTCAGTTCTGGGTACGATACTGTAGATTATAATTCATTTCCGCCAGCCACCTGTACGAAATGAGGATTACCTCAGAACCCAAGCAACAGGCATCATTGGTGCCACAACTTGCAGATGACTGCACCCTACACTCCCAAAGCCCCAGGCAGCGCCTCCTCCACATGTCGAGTGAGGACCCACCGGCAGATATACCGAGCGCACATTTCTTTCCAGGCGTGGACACTAAGGGACTCCATAAAGCGCCAAACATTGGAGCTCTGAAACTACAAACCTTACCCTCCCCCTCCCCCCCCCCCATTCCAGTGCACCTGCTTATCACCAGATTTCGTGACAGACACATAAGAGTGGCGCTAGTAGCGCTACTATGAGGATGCGAATCAAGTTTGCTTCAAACACAGTTACCTTTGAGATTAGACGTTTTGGGTTGACGTTAGTCAAGAATTCGCTTAAGGCGACAAGGACGCCAGAATCAACACCTCACTGAGTTTCAACGACATAAATAATAGGGCTACGAGAAGCTTGATGTTCCTTCTGCGATACTGACAAAAGATTTGGCAGAAATGTAGCCACGGTACATGATTGATGGCACCGGTGGTCACGTTGGCAAGAAGACCGGATTTCCGGCGGCTACGTTGACACTACTGAGAGGGAACACTATCTTATTGCGCGCATGTCTCTGGCGCGTCATACTGAATCTGCAGTAGTAATTTGAACAGCAGTTCGCACCACAGTGACACAACGAACTGTTACAAATTGGTTACTTCAAGGACAGCTCCACGGACAGATGCCCGGTAGCGTGTATTCCACCGACCCCAAACCACCTCCGTTTGCGACTTCAGTGGAGTAAAGCAAAAGCTCATTGGAAGGCAGGGTGGAGGTCTGTTGTGTCCTCTGATGAAAGCAGGTTCTGCCTCGGTGCAGTGATAATCGTGTGTCGATTAGAAGGAGGCTAGTTGAGGATCTGGAACCAACCTGTCTGCGTGCTAGACATGCTGAACCTTCAACTTGAGTTACGGTCTGAGGTGCCAAATGCGTATGACAGAAGGTACATTCTCGTTGTTATCTCACGCACTATGACTGCAAAACTGTATGTCAGTCTGGTAAGTCGACCTGTAGTGCTGCTATTAATGAACAACATTCTAGGGGCGCCTTCCAACAGGATAACGCACGCTCACATACAGCTGTACCAGATTTGTCTCCAATCGAGCACATATAGGACATCATCGGACGACAGTTCCAGAGTCATTCACAACCAGCGCTAACCGTCCCTCTATTGACAGACCAAGTGCCACAGGCATGGAACTCCATCCCACAAACTGCCATCCAGCATCTCTACAACACAATACATTCACAGCCCCGGATCTACGATATTTCCAGAACGGCAAAAATTTAATAGGGGTGCCCCCCCCCTTCCATCGTTTGAGATAGGACGTGAAAAATTTAAAAAAAATATTTTTTTCAAACACAGGGTGCGTCAAAAAAATGTATACACACTTTGAAGTGTCATTTTTTTTTTTTTTGGTCAACGGTCTACTGACTGGTTTGATGCGGCCCGCCACGAATTCCTTTCCTGTGCTAACCTCTTCATCTCAGAGTAGCACTTGCAACCTACGTCCTCAATTATTTGCTTGACGTATTCCAATCTCTGTCTTCCTCTACAGTTTTTGCCCTCTACAGCTCCCTCTAGTACCATGGAAGTCATTCCCTCATGTCTTAGCAGATGTCCTATCATCCTGTCCCTTCTCCTTATCAGTGTTTTCCACATATTCCTTTCCTCTCCGATTCTGCGTAGAACCTCCTCATTCCTTACCTTATCAGTCCACCTAATTTTCAACATTCGTCTGTAGCACCACATCTCAAATGTTTCGATTCTCTTCTGTTCCGGTTTTCCCACAGTCCATGTTTCACTACCATACAATGCTGTACTCCAGACGTACATCCTCAGAAATTTCTTCCTCAAATTAAGGCCGATATTTGATATTAGTAGACTTCTCTTGGCCAGAAATGCCTTTTTTGCCATAGCGAGTCTGCTTTTGATGTCCTCCTTGCTCCGTCCGTCATTGGTTATTTTACTGCCTAGGTAGCAGAATTCCTTAACTTCATTGACTTCGTGACCATCAATCCTGATGTTAAGTTTCTCGCTGTTCTCATTTCTACTACTTCTCATTACCTTCGTCTTTCTCCGATTTACTCTCAAACCATACTGTGTACTCATTAGACTGTTCATTCCGTTCAGCAGATCATTTAATTCTTCTTCACTTTCACTCAGGATAGCAATGTCATCAGCGAATCGTATCATTGATATCCTTTCACCTTGAATTTTAATTCCACTCCTGAACCTTACTTTTATTTCCATCATTGCTTCCTCGATGTACAGATTGAAGAGTAGGGGCGAAAGGCTACAGCCTTGTCTTACACCCTTCTTAATACGAGCACTTCGTTCTTGATCGTCCACTCTTATTATGCCCTCTTGGTTTTTGTACATATTGTATATGACCCGTCTCTCCCTATAGCTTACCCCTACTTTTTTCAGAATCTCGAACAGCTTGCACCATTTTATATTGTCGAGCGCTTTTTCCAGGTCGACAAATCCTATGAAAGTGTCTTGATTTTTCTTTAGCCTTGCTTCCATTATTAGCCGTAACGTCAGAATTGCCTCTCTCGTCCCTTTACTTTTCCTAAAGCCAAACTGATCGTCACCTAGCGCATTCTCAATTTTCTTTTCCATTCTTCTGTATATTATTCTTGTAAGCAGCTTCGATGCATGAGCTGTTAATCTGATTGTGCGATAATTCTCGCACTTGTCAGCTCTTGCCGTCTTCGGAACTGTGTGGATGATGCTTTTCCGAAAGTCAGATGGTATGTCGCCAGACTCATATATTCTACACACCAACGTGAATAGTCGTTTTGTTGCCACTTCCCCCAATGATTTTAGAAATTCTGATGGAATGTTATCTACCCCTTCTGCCTTATTTGACCGTAAGTCCTCCAATGCTCGTTTAAATTCCGATTCTAATACTGGATTCCCTATCTCTTCTAAATCGACTCCTGTTTCTTCTTCTATCACATCAGACATATCTTCACCCTCATAGAGGCGTTCAATGTATTCTTTCCACCTATCTGCTCTCTCCTCTGCATTTAACAGTGGAATTCCCGTTGCACTCTTAATGTTACCACCGTTGCTTTTAATGTCACCAAAGGTTGTTTTGACTTTCCTGTATGCTGAGTCGGTCCTTCCGACAATCATATCTTTTTCGATGTCTTCACATTTTTCCTGCAGCCATTTCGTCTTAGCTTCCCTGCACTTCCTATTTATTTCATTCCTCAGCGACTTGTATTTCTGTATTCCTGATTTTCCCGGAACATGTTTGTACTTCCTCCTTTCATCAATCAACTGAAGTATTTCTTCTGTCACCCATGGTTTCTTCGCAGCTACCTTCTTTGTACCTATGTTTTCCTTCCCAACTTCTGTGATGGCCCTTTTTAGAGATGTCCATTCCTCTTCAACTGTACTGCCTACTGCGCTATTCCTTATTGCTGTATCTATAGCGTTAGAGAACTTCAAACGTATCTCGTCATTCCTTAGTACTTCCGTATCCCACTTCTTTGCGTATTGATTCTTCCTGACTAATGTCTTGAACTTCAGCCTACTCTTCATCACTACTATATTGTGATCTGAGTCTATATCTGCTCCTGGGTACGCCTTACAATCCAGTATCTGATTTCGGAATCTCTGTCTGACCATGATGTAATCTAATTGAAATCTTCCCGTATCTCCCGGCCTTTTCCAAGTATACCTCCTCCTCTTGTGATTCTTGAACAGGGTATTCGCTATTACTAGCTGAAACTTGTTACAGAACTCAATTAGTCTTTCTCCTCTTTCATTCCTTGTCCCAAGCCCGTATTCTCCTGTAACCTTTTCTTCTACTCCTTCCCCTACAACTGCATTCCAGTCGCCCATGACTATTAGATTTTCGTCCCCCTTTACAACTGCATTACCCTTTCAATATCCTCATACATTTTCTCTATCTGTTCATCTTCAGCTTGCGACGTCGGTATGTATACCTGAACTATCGTTGTCGGTGTTGGTCTGCTGTCGATTCTGATTAGAACAACCCGGTCACTGAACTGTTCACAGTAACACACCCTCTGCCCTACCTTCCTATTCATAACGAATCCTACACCTGTTATACCATTTTCTGCTGCTGTTGATATTACCCGATACTTATCTGACCAGAAATCCTTGTCTTCTTTCCACTTCACTTCACTGACCCCTACTATATCTAGATTGAGCCTTTGCATTTCCCTTTTCAGACTTTCTAGTTTCCCTACCACGTTCAAGCTTCTGACATTCCACGCCCCGACTCGTAGAACGTTATCCTTTCGTTGATTATTCAATCTTTTTCTCATGGTAACCTCCCCCTTGGCAGTCCCCTCCCGGAGATCCGAATCGGGGACTATTCCGGAATCTTTTGCCAATGGAGAGATCATCATGACACTTCTTCAATTACAGAACATTATGGCTTATCACCACCTCGAACTATAGCAACTGTTAACCAAGAATTGCCAGTAACAACCTCGGTTGTTCCCGTTCTACAATGTTAAATTTCTGGAAATGGAAAGCTTAAAGTCCAATTGGAAAAATAAATGTACTTTGAAAATGTGATTAATGTTCAAACTGGTGGCCTTCAGCATCAATACATTTCTGAGTACGAGTCACCACTGATTCCGTACATCGTACCAAAGTGTCCAATAACATTTCTCCGCACACCGCCTGAATCTCATTCCAAAGTGTGTCCAGGTTACGTGGTTTACGTTTGTACACCTCATCTTTTACTGTGCCCCATAAGAAGAAATCCAGTGGCGTGAGGTCTGGAGAGCGTGCAGGAAACTCGATTGGTCCCCTGCGTCCTATCCACTGGCCTGGGATATTATGATCCAGGTATGCTCGTACGTCCCTATGATAGTGCGGCGGGGCGCCATCTTGTTGTAAATAAAACTCATCATTACCGTATAATGCACGAATGGCAGGGAATATGGAGTCAGCAAGAATTGTTAGGTACGTTTCTCCAGTAACAGTACCTTCAAAGCGGAAAGGCCCATCGTAGACGTGTAATTGTTAACCTTGAAGGTGGTTCTGTACCATACTCACTTCTCCAATGTCTTCGAACCGCAGCTACATTTTCAAACTTCCAGTACCACTTAATTATCTGCTTCTGCGCTTCAAAGCTCAAACGCACGTCCGCCATGTTGCAGTTACTTCCTTGCCGCTGCTGACACCTGTTGAAGAAATATGACATTACTTTCTCACAGATATTTAACCTTGTAGAACGGAAAATAAATTGTCTATGACAGTTCAAAGTGTGTATACATTTTTTGACGCACCCTGTATATGTTCATTTTATAGCGCACGTCTTTCTGAAGAATGTGATGTACATATGTTCGAGGAAATGTAAGACTTGCTATTTGGTCTTAAGTGTGAAAAATGCAATGCGACGTCTCTTCACACAGCATTCTTCTGTCGCACATCACTGTGAAATTCATATGGTTCAAATGGCTCTGAGCACTATGGGTCTTACCGCGTCCGGCCATCCTGATTTAGGTTTTCCGTGATTTCCCTAAATCGCTCCAGGCAAATGTCGGGATGGTTCCTTTGAAAGGGCACGGCCGACTTCCTTCCCCGTCCTTCCCTAATCCGATGAGACCGATGACCTCGCTGTCTGGTCTCCTTCCCCGAAACAACCAACCAACCAACCACTATGGGTCTTAACACCTGACTTCATCAGCCCCTAGAACTTAGAACTACTTAAACCTAACTAACCTAAGGACATCACATTCATCCATGCCCGAGGCAGGATTCGAACCTGCGACCGTAGCAGTCGCGCGGTTGCGGACTGAAGCGCCTAGAACCGCTCGGCACTGTGGAATTCAAACGTGTATATTTTGTAATGGAACTCATCAACCCTAAATTCAGGACAGTGGAAATTAAAATGTCCTGTGGTGCCTCTGCCACTCCCAGTCGTCCAGTTTGACATCCAATCCCACTTAACAACAATTCACAGTTAATACTGTGTGGGATTATTTGTAACCGAGAGAATAATAAATCTTTAGAAAATATGTGCTCTTTATTGCCTGTCAGCTAATAACTTTCTCTTTTGTGTAACATAAAATTAAATATGGGAACATAAAACCAGTAAAGACAAGAGACAAGGAAGACAGTACACATTTCTTCAATTCTTTGGTCCCAGCATTTTTTTTCTCTCTAATCTTCCACAACGAAACTTCGTCTCGAAACTTGGCAGAAAATCCAAAGAGATTCTAGTCGTATGTGAAGTATGTTAGCGGCAAGAAACAATCAATGCCTTCTCTGCGCAATAGCAATGGAGATACTATCGAAGACACTGCTTCCAAAGCAGAGTTACAAAACACAGCCTTCCGAAATGCCTTTACAAAAGAAGACGAAGGAAATATTCCAGAATTCGGATCGAGAACAGCAGCCAACATGAGTAACGTAGAAGTAAATATCCTCGGAGTAGTGAAGCAACTTAAATCACTTAATAAAAGCAAGTCTTCTGGTCCAGACTGTATACCAATTAGGTTCCTTTCGGAGTATGCTGATGCGTTAGCTCCATACTAAACAATCATATACAACCGTTCACTCGACGTAAGATCTGTACCCAAAGACTGGAAAGTTCCACAGGTCACACCAATATTCAAGAAAAGTAGTAGGAGTAATCCACTAAATTACAGGCCCATATCGTTAACGTCGATATGCAGCAGGATTTTAGAACATATATTGTGTTCGAACATTTTGATTTACCTCGAAGAAAACGGTCTATTGACACACAGTCAACATGGGTTTATAAAACATCGTTCCTGTAAAACACAACTAGCTCTTTATTCACATGAAGTGTTGAGTGCTATTGACAAGGGATTTCAGATCGATTCCGTATTTCTGGATTTCCGGAAGGCTTTTGACACTGTACCACACAAGCGGCTCGTAGTGAAATTGCGTGCTTATGGAATATCGTCTCAGTTATGTGACTGGATTTGTGATTTCCTGTCAGAGAGGTGACAGTTCGTAGTAATTGACGGAAAGTCATCGAATAAAACAGAGCCGGCCGGAGTGGCCGTGCGGTTCTAGGCGCTACAGTCTGGAACCGAGCGACCGCTACGGTCGCAGGTTCGAATCCTGCCTCGGGCATGGATGTGTGTGATGTCCTTAGGTTAGTTAGGTTTAATTAGTTCTAAGTTGTAAGCGACTGATGACCTCAGAAGTTAAGTCGCATAGTGCTCAGAGCCGTTTGAACCCAATATAACAGAAGTGATTTATGGCGTTCTCCAAGGTAGTGTTATAGGCCCTTGGTGTTCCTTATCTATATAAACGATTTGGGAGACAAACTGAGCAGCCGTCTTCGGTTGTTTGCAGATGATGCTGTCGTTTATCGACTAATAAAGTCATCAGAAGATCAAAACAATTTAGAAGAAATGTCGGAATGGTGCGAAAAGTGGCAGTTAACCTAAATAACGAAAAGTGTGAGTTCATCCACATGAGTGCTAAAAGGAACTCGTTAAACTTGGGTTACACGATAAATCAGTTTACTCTAAAAGCCGTAAATTCAACTAAATACTTAGGTATTAAAATTGCGAACAACTTAAATTGGAAGGAACACAGAAAATATTGTGGGGAAGGCTAGCCAAAGACTGCGTTTTATTGGCAGGACACTTAGAAAATGTAACAGACCTACTAAGGAGAGTGCCTACACTACGCTTGTCCGTCCTCTTTTAGAATACTGCTGCGCGGTGTGGGATTCTTACCAGATGGGACTGACGGAGTATATCGAAAAAGTTCAAAGAAAGGCAGCACGTTTTGTATTATCGCGAAATATGGGAGAGAGTGTCACAGAAATGATACAGGATTTGAGCTGGAAATCATTAAAAGAAAGGCGTTTATCGTTGCGACGGAATCTTCTCACGAAATTCCAGTCACCAACTTTCTCCTCCGAATGAGAAAATATCTTGTTGACACCGACCTACATAGGGAGGAACGATCACCACGATAAAACAAGGGAGATCAGAGCTCGTACGGAAAGATACAGGTGTTCATTCTTTCCGCGCGCTGTACGAGATTGGAATAGTAGAGAATTGTGAAGGGGTTCGATGAACCCTCTGCCAGGCACTTGAATGTGATTTGCAGAGTATCCATGTAGATGTAGATGTAGATGTAATCTTGCTACAGCTTTACATGGCGTGCTTTCCATTATGCGAAAGAATCTATTACCTCCTCAAAGTTCGTCAAACAATTGGCACATAAAAAACCAAAATGTCGTTGTCTAATATTGAAAAAGCTCTTAATACGAATAGCACCCAAGACTGGTGTGGTTTCTGGATTTGATTACGCCTATTCTGTCACTGTCTACTAGATAAAACGAAATAGGCCTTTCTAATATTGCAGCAGGTGTAATGCACGCCAAATAAGCGAGACCGGTTTGGCACAAATGGTCATTTTTATCTATCTCATTTACACAGGCAACACGACAGAATATAATTCACGAAGTACCAATGTCAAATGCCTATTAGGCCTACTACAAGTAAAAAGTTTTATGTTAGGAAATAGTTTCAGATTTCATTCCTACGTGCCAGTTTTTCAAGCATGAGATCGAAAAATAGTAGTACGAAATTTTTATATAAATTTGAAAGCGTCATATTATTCCATATAATTTGTGTGACGTCCTCGTTTCTTCTTCTTCCTTGTTCCAACAAACAATCTTGTCATCACTAATTCTATTCGTGCCATTGTCAAAACTTATTCTCCGGTTAACTTAACTAACTTTTGAGAAAATTTCTCTTCTCTTGGAGAACCGCCACCGTCTACCATCATGCTGGTAGGTCTGAATATGGTCTAAAACAGACCTAAACCAATAATCTCCCACAAAAAGAGAAGTTTTTGCGGACGTGACTGTGCATGTGCATTTTAATTAACCCTGCCAGAATCACTGGTTTAGTTATCACTCGTTTATTCTCCAGTTAGGCGTTATTACGTTTTCTGACAACGCGTTTTCCGCGGTATTCCGAGAATAGAAATTAAGCGGCTGTTAACCGTGGATTGCACAACTGACCCTCAGTAGTGTGGCGGTGTCGCAAAAACTTTCCGTCAAAATTTCATTTTCTTGGATACACTGAGAAGATTAATATGTAACCTTTCTTGCCTGCTATTCCCGTTAGTCGTTTATTTCCACTCCGGTAGTCCGAATCTATGGACTTCGCAACAACTGTAACAACACTAACCATTCGCACACCCAATTAACAACATAAACAAACAGTGATTGTCATTCACCGGTTCGCCGGCCGGGGTGGCTGATCGGTTCTAGGCGCTACAGTCTTGAACCGCGCGACCGCTACGGTCGCAGGTTCGAATCCTGCCTGGGGCATGGGTGTGTGTGATGTCCTCAGGTTAGTTAGGTTTAACTAGTTCTAAGTTCTAGGGGACTGATGACCTCAGACGTTAAGTCCCATAGTGCTCAGAGCCATTTGAACCATTTTTTTTTTTTTACATTTAACAGAAGACATTAACATTAGTGACAACCTCTGGCTTTGAAATTGGCGTTTACCACCATTTTTAGCATTTTACAACCATCGTTACTAAGCCCAAGAAAAGGAATTTTTCACCGGTCCAGGTGAATTTGGCTCAGCTCGTATAGCCCCGTCCCCTTTTGTCTGCGGGAAAGTTTCCTATTTCTAGATACGAAGGGGATTCCCCTGGTAGAGACATCGCGTAGGCCTACACTATGCACACATTTAAAAATCAACTTATGATTCGTTCAGAAATCAACTTAGAATGTGTTCAAAGATGTTCAAAAACCAACAGGGATGCGTTTCAAAATCATATGAATAACCGATAGGCCAAGGTGCGCTGGATACTAGGCGCTTAGTGAAACAAGATTTTTTTTCTTCAAGAATATGAATTTCGCACCCCCCGAAATTGCCGCCCGTGGTAGATACCCCGGTTTGCCCCACCCCCTAAATCTGGGCATGTGCATTCAACACTCCTGCGGTTACACTGGTTATTAACGTACCTTTCACATTTTGAATGACTTATCTCGCGCGTACATTAACCTATTATCTTGTAATATTAATCACTTAAACACGTTATCTAAGGAAATATATTCCCGAGCTTTCATTACTCTACATTAATTACTTTTTGGGGTTGCGATTTTTTTCCGTCAGGGTATAAGGTGAGTGAAAACTGCTTATTCTGGGGAGTGGCCTGATACGAGGTGTGTGAGAAAAGTAGTCAGACTGGCAACAGTGGGAGCGATCTGGCAATGCTGTATTGTTCTATTTGTGTAGACCGGTGTGTTCATCCCTTCCAGATGCTCTCTCTGACTTTTAACTCCTTACATACATGACATGATTTTTGAGAGCACCATCGGTGAAGTTTTGTTTTTGTTGTGCGTTACGAAAATGGAAAAGCGGAATTTAGAGCAACGTGAGAGCATCAGGTTTTATGTAAGCTTGATGAATCTGCGAGTGTGACCTTTGAAAAGTTGAAACAGGTCTATGAGGAACATTCCTTTCCAAGAGTGCCAGGTTTTCGCTGGCACAAATCATTTTTGGGCTGAGAACAAGTTGAAGATGAATCTTGCTCAGCGAGACCTTCAAATTCGAAAACCGACGAAAACGTCGAACGTGTGCGTGCTATTGTGAGATCAGACCTCCAGGACAAACTATCAACCAAGTGTTTTACAAAGATGTCCTTGAAAGGCTTATGAAAAGGGTGAATCGAGGAAGATCGGATGTTGCAGACAAAAAAAAATATTTCAAATGACTCTGAGCACTATGGGACTTAACTTCTGTGGTCATCAGTCCCCTAGAACTTAGAACTACTTAAACCTAACTAACCTAAGGACATCACACACATCCATGCCCGAGGCAGGATTCGAACTTGCAACCGTAGCAGTCGCGCGGTTCCGGACTGCGCGCCTAGAACCGCTAGACCACCGCGGCCGGCGAGTTGCAGACAAATGGATGCTGCATCGTGATAGCACCCCATGTCAGACGGCCGCTTCCAACACTGAATTTTGGCCTCAAAAGGCGCTCCTATTGTTGCACACTCCCCTATTCAACTTATATGAGTCCTTGCGATTTTTTTCTTTTACCGAAATTGAAAAATATCTTAGAAGGTCGTCATTTTGGGACTCTGGAGAAATTCAAAGGAGTGTGACCATGTGAAAGGCCCCACCAGTTGAAGACATTCAGCGTTGCTGCCAAGATTGGGAAAAGTGACTCTACCAGAGCATAGCTGCCGCAGGGATCTACTTTGATGGGGACAATATTGTTGTCTGAAAAAAAAAATAAAAACTTTGGTAGTAAAAAATTCAGTCTCGTTACTTTTCTTACAAATCTCGTATTGTTAATTACAAACGGCGTTAAAGAAAATATATACTGAGAGGCCAGTGTCAGAATTCCCAGGCGTTTGAACAGGGGCCGACAAGACGTTCATGAACTTACACCACGTATTACTTGTACTTCACGCTTCTGAGTCAAAACTATCTTTGTGGATGGAAAGAATTACTCCAGAATATAACGCCGCATGTCATAAGCGAACAAAAATGAGTAGACTAATCTCCGTGTTGTACTATCTCTTACTGCAGATATTGTTTCGATGGTAAATACAGCAGCATACAGGTTTTAGGACAAGATCCTGAACATGAACTTTCAAATGGCTCTCAGCATTATGGGACTTAACTTCTGAGGTCATCAGTCCCCTAGAACTTAGAACTACTTAAACCTAACTAACCTAAGGACATCACACACATCCATGCCCGAGGCAGGATTCGAACCTGCGACCGTAGCGGTCGCGCGGTTCCAGACTGTAGCGCCTAGAACCGCTCGGCCACCCCGGTCGGCATGAACTTTCCATGAGAGCTTACCTAGCATCTGAACACATAGGAATTCGGTCTGTACAAGATCACCAATCGTATGCCCATTCTGTGTAATCAGAATATCAGTGTCAGCTGAATTGTGTGTTAGAAATTGTGAAAACTTATATTGCGGTCTAGCGTAAATTTATTTTCTATAACCCGTGAACTGATGTCTTGAACTGCAATGTTTGACGCACTGCCGAAGTTTCACTCAGTACCGTTCACTACCAACCTAACGCCATCAGCAAACGGAAATATTTTAGACTCATCTGTCATATTAGAAGGCATATCTTTTATACACGTAAGAAACAATAGTGGTTCTCGCACTGTTCCCTGAGGCAGATCTTACTTAACCACGCCCCCATCAGACGCCAACTGATAGCCGTCCACATCACTATGGAGAATGACCTTTGTTGTCCGCTCTTGAAGTATGAGAGAAAACAGTGATGAGCTACGCCCCATATTTCATAATGAGCAAAGTTTTGCACTAATGTTTTGAGATCAACACAATCAGTGTCAGTAACTTTTTGTTTAAACCGTCCAGTGCCTCACAGAGAAAAGAGAATATAGCATATAGCATTTACAACATTTACCACATCTAAAACCAAATCATTCCTTTGACAGCAAATTATGTGAACTGATATGATCAATTACCCTTACACACATCACCATAAGTTTTGCATCATCTCTTTATTTCAAAATTCATGGTATGAAAACAAAAATTGGCCCTGAGGCATGTGTGTATATCCATTTGCAGTGAGTACAGATCACCAAATAATAAAAAAAAACAAGTAATTAAAACGTGTAACGACAGAATTATCCGTTTTCCATTTTTTTTTCCACTGCACTCCTTAACACAGTCAATACGTGATGAAACGTCTCTTTGCTCGGAAGTTGGCTGGCCGAGCGGTTCTAGGCGCTACAGTTTGGAACCGCGCGACCGCTGCGGTCGCAGGTTCGAATCCTGCCTCGGGCATGGATATGTGTGATGTCCGTAGGTTAGTTAGGTTTAAGTAGTTCTAAGTTCTAGGGGACTGATGACCTCAGAAGTTGAGTCTCATAGTGCTCAGAGCCATTTGAACCATTTGAATTTCGGAAGTTGGCTTGAATCCGTAGTGGCATACCATAGATGAAAAGATAGTTCAAATTATCCCACCATTCAATGGTGATTCTGAGTTACTCGTGCAGAGTACTTGGGCGTTATAGATGCTCAAAAACAGCTCGTTTCAGTCGTTCCCACACATGCTGGATTGGGTTCATCTCCTGGGAACAGGTAGGACACTCCATCTAGTGATGCTAGCATGATTAAGAAACGTGCTGACGAGAATAGCATGATGAGCACTCAATTATCGTTCATCAAGATGAAATTGTCACCAAAATGTTGGCGCTACAGCCCCACTATTCGTTACGTAATCTCGTCCACGTACTGTAGAGCAGTGAGCTTTCCCTCAACAACCACGGGAAACCCACGGTGGCCTCATATGATGCCCAGAACATCACCCCACTATCCTCTTGTTGCACGTGTGGGACACGGTGTTGGAGGCGTTAGCTTTTACCGGATTGCCTCCAAGCACGTTGTCGGCGGTTATCAGGGTACAAACAAATACGAGTTCCATCAGAAAATAACACTCGACACCAATTGTGGGGCGTCCATTCTACATGGTTTCTTGCCCATCTGTAACAGAGTCCATGGTGTTGCGGTAGACGAATTGGCGAGAACCGAAGTTTGCTTGTCGCGCGGAGTGACAAGGCGGTTTGAGGCGTCATGTCACGGACTGCACGGTCCCTCCCGCCGGAGGTTCGAGTCCTCCCTCGGGCATGGGCGTGTGTGTTGTTCTTAGCATAAGTTGGTTTAAGTAGTGTGTAAGTCTAGGGACCTATGACCTAAGCAGTTTGGTCCCTTAGGAATTCACACACATTTGAACATTTGAATTTTGATTCGTGCACTCGTCTCCTAACAGTTTGATGCGATACATGGGGTCCTGTAGCATCTTCGAGGCCAATTCAGTTCTGCAGCACTCATCACACGGTTGTTTTGACTCAAAAGTCGTGGAGATCAATTTTGCTATCCACCTGTTGAACGTGGATGGCCTGTGGAATGAATCCGCCGCTGGCGGACACAGGTGAACAGCGCAGGTATTGGGAATAAATAAAAGTTTATTGAACATATTTTCCGCAAAAATATTCTCCACGGTGAAACAAAAACAAGGATCGGTTTTCAAGAAGTGAAACAAAATTGATGCTAGTCCTTCAGTAAGTGAAACAAAATAAGTGACGGTTCGTAAATAACAGAACTTCTTTTACTTCCACAATCACAAAGTGAATAAATAAGTTCCGTGATATTTGAAAGAGTAGCACATGCTTCAGTGAACACAGTCTTAAAGTCTCAAGAGATTTACGTTAAAAACAGTGAATTACGTTCCTGTAGTCACATGCTCTTCCATGAGCAGAGTCTTGATATCTTAACAACTTTGGGTCTAAATGGAAAAACAATTTTCACACTTCAAGTCTAAACCAAAATCCAAAGGAGAATGAACACTTAACAACTCCCATGGTGTACATCACTGAAGATGTATGGAGAGCTACCTGTAACGAAATATCTGTTCGACAAGGATAGAAACTTTCAGTCTGACATTATCTTGTCGGCTAGAAGTACAACAGTAACAATTATACCAAGACTCAATGAGCATGTCGCTGATGAGTTAGAGTCCCAGTTGAGGATGCGGCGTGCTGTCCATGCATCGATGGTCCAGTCCTCGGAGTGGCGTAGTGGAGATCCTCAGGCAGCCGGCTGTGATGAAACTGCTCTCCAGAGCTCGCGATATAGACTAAATAGCCGTTTTCCAGACGGATACAAGTGGTCATATTTTTGGCACGTGACATGGCGGATTCATGAAGAGGTGCGGTTTACCAATGAAGGCTACCGTCGTTGTGTATGCCGCCCAATGAACTAGCCAGAGTGCAGTTGGCGACCTCTCCTGATCTGGCCGTGGAGCACTGGGGTTGCGAAGTTCCATGTTGTCTGCACTGTAGGGGCTGAGCTCACGAGTAAATTATGCACAGTGCCGTGGGCGCCTGTTGTTTTGGGCGCCATGGCAGTCAGGCAGTTATCCTGGTTGACTAGCCTTCTGTGCATTACATGATCTACATCTACATCTACATGATTACTCTGCAATTCACATTTAAGTGCTTGGCAGAGGGTTCATCGAATCACAATCATACTATCTCCCTACCATTCCACTCCCGGACAGCGCGTGGGAAAGACGAACACCTAAACCTTTCTGTTCGAGCTCTGATTTCTCTTATTTTATTTTGATGATCATTCCTACCTATGTAGGTTGGACTCAACAAAATATTTTCGCATTCGGAAGAGAAAGTTGGTGACTGAAATTTCGTAAATAGATCTCGCCGCGACGAAAAACGTCTTTGCTTTAATGACTTCCATCCCAACTAGCGTATCATATCTGCCACACTCTCTCCCCTATTACGCGATAATACAAAACGAGCTGCCCTTTTTTGCACCTTTTCGATGTCCTCGGTCAATCCCACCTGGTAAGGATCCCACACCGCGCAGCAATATTCTAACAGAGGACGAACGAGTGTAGTGTAAGCCGTCTCTTTAGTGCACTTGTTGCATCTTCTAAGTGTCCTGCCAATGAAACGCAACCTTTGGCTCGCCTTCCTCACAATATTATCTATGTGGTCTTTCCAACTGAAGTTGTTCGTAATTTTTCACACCCAGGTACTTAGTTGAATAGACAGCCTTGAGAATTGTACTATTTATCGAGTAATCGAATTCCAACGGATTTCTTTTGGAACTCATGTGGATCACCTCACACTTTTCGTTATTTAGCGTCAACTGCTGCCACCTGCCACACCATACAGCAATCGTTTCTAAATCGCTTTACAACTGATACTGGTCTTCGGATGACCTTACTAGACGGTAAATTTCAGCATCATCTGCGAACAACCTAAGAGAACTGCTCAGATTGTCACCCAGGTCATTTATATAGATCAGGAACAGCAGAGGTCCCAGGACGCTTCCCTGGGCAACACCTGATATCACTTCAGTTTTACTCGATGATTTGCCGTCTATTAGATGATAAAGACCCGATCATTGGTCGCGAATATTCTTCGTGGCGTAATGGATGTTCATTGTGCTGGTCCACAGACGTCTCTTAATGAGTCCCTACTTGTTCTTTACGTTAAACTGAAATGCTGCAATCCATTCAAGCGCGGCATTCTACCCGTACATGTAACTCACGGTGGCTTTGTGTATGTTTACAAAACAACGTAAGAGGGCGACCTACTGATCGGTACAGGAATAGTCACAATAGCAACACACCTGCATGACGTACGGGTTGATCCAACTCTTTTGTTGATGTGTGTATACACAGCATTTTCAATAACTTTTGCTGACACTGATTGCATATAAATGGCTTTAAAGATGTTTACATCATGTCTTTCCCTTTCTCTATTAGGCGGTTTTACAGATGAGCACTGTGCATAATTTACCCTTCGTGCAGCCGGCCGGTGTGGCCGATCGGTTCTAGGCGCTTCAGTCTGGAACCGCGCGACCGCTACGGTCGCAGGTTCGAATCCTGCCTCGGGCTTGGATGTGTGTGATGTCCTTAGGTTAGTTTTTAAGTTGTTCTAAGTCTAGGGGATTGATGACCTCAGATGTTAAGTCCCATAGTGCTTAGAGCCATTTGAACCATTTGAACTCGTCGTGCAGGAAAAATTACAAATATGGCTATGTACTGGGCTAATATATCCAGCACAGTGCTCTAGCATCGTTCTAGATACCTCATTATATCCGTGACAGACCTCAGTTTTCAGCGATTTAATTATTAACACACTCTCCCCCTTATCAGTATCACAGCGACGTATTTCAGATATCAGTTTTTTATTTTATTTTCAACGACAGACGTTTATTTGAACCACACAGATAGTAGTACAGATCACTACAGATAAATGTATAGAGGGATCGACCAGTTGCAATTGTTTTGTAGCGGCACGGTCACTGATTGTATGGTGAAGTGTCCCGGCTTGGGGCACTTCCACAGTAAGTCGGTGATTACACACAAATCATTTTATTGATACAATCAGTTTATGTTCACAATCGTAAGTTCTGTGACCCGTTGGGAGATCAGAACAAGAAAAGTCATTCTTGAAAATAAAGGAATAACTTCTTTGACAGCTTAAAGGTCTTGGCAAACAAGATAAGTAAATTTTTGCGTGAGACTATCTTCTGAAAAGTTCTCTTCCAAACGAAAATGACTGTCTTCTTAGACGTTAACAAGAGGCAGAAAGTTAAAGTACCACCTCACAATCACTAGAAGGAGTTCCAGCATCAGAGTCCACAGCGACGAGCTGTCGCCCCCAGTGGCAAGGGCGACGTCGAGTCCGGGTGGTGACATCTTGCTGGCAATCTCTGCCTCTGCTGCCGGAGACGGAACTGCCTGTTGCTTAAAACAATAGAGGTGGAGCCCCTCCACGTCCACACCGGCATGATGGCCAACTGAAAAGGTCTACTGCCATCTCCGCATAAGGGACTGAGGGTGCTTTGAATTGAATGTTCGGAGGAGAGGAGCTGTGGCGCCACTCCATGGATTGCTGTTTTATTTCCGGTTAGAAGTGATGAATCCATGTTTCATCGCTTGTGACGATGTTTGACAAAAAATTGTCACGATCAGCTTCGTAAGGCGCAATTAACTCCACACAGATGGTACTTCGTTGCTCCATATTGCCTACTGTTTGGGCGGCTAGGAACCTCTCCACACACCTTTGAGTACCCCAGCTGGTGGACCAGTGTGTCAGCATTACCAACAGAGACACCCAGTTGTGCAATGAGATGTTTCGTTGTGATCCGTCGATCACTTCGAATGAGAGTGTCCGCACGTTCCAACATCGCAGGAGTCACAGCTGTGTGCAGCCGGTCAGCATGTGGGAGATAGGACAGGTTCGCGCGACCTAGTCGCGATGATGGCGGACGTCTCGCCCAGCGACTCATCGTGCTTTTGTTCAGTGCCACGTTTCCGTATAAATTCTGCAAGTGCCCATGAACATCTACGATGCTCTGGTTTCCCGCCAAAAGAAGCTCAATGACAGCTCTTTGCTTGGAAGACACCTCCGGTATAGACGTCATTTTGAAGGCTACATATAGTGCCTCCCCCAATCGGAACTTCATGAAGCTATAGGGGCTGAACCAGGAATATTCCACGATGTACCACAACAAATTCCGCATTTTCTTCAACCGAAACTGGCCGAAAAAAGTGTTACATTGCTTATTGAACGTCCCTCGTACATTCAAGTTCCCTATTGCACCTCGGCTACCCCCCTAAATCGCTTCGGACAGAACATGTTTGGGACTCCGAAAGAAACGCGTGGGCTCTTCTCCTCGCCAAATTGAGGTCATTATCAAAAGTTAGAGGCAGTGTTACACTGTCTTCTAACAGCCGTGTGCCGCAAGTCTCTAGAGGAACGAAAGGTTCCAAATGATTGGAAAAGAGCACAGGTAGTTCCAGTTTTCAAGAAGGGTCGTCGAGCACATGCACAAAACTATAGACCTATATCTCTGACATCGATCTGTTGTAGAATTTTAGAACATGTTTTTTGCTCGCGTATCGTGTCAGTTCTGGAAACCCAGAATCTACTCTGTAGGAATCAACATGGATTCCGGAAACAGCGATCGTGTGAGACCCAACTCGCTTTATTTGTTCATGAGACCCAGAAAATATTAGATACAGGTTCCCAGGTAGATGCCATTTTCCTTGACTTCCGGAAGGCGTTCGATAAAGTTCCGCACTGCCGACTGATAAACAAAGTAAGAGCCTACGGAATATCAGACCAGCTGTGCGGCTGGTTTGAAGAGTTTTTAGCAAACAGAACACAGCTTGTTGTTCTCAATGGAGAGACGTCTACAGACGTTAAAGTAACTTCTGGCGTGCCACAGGGGAGTGTTATGGGACCATAGCTTTTCACAATATACACTCCTGGAAATTGAAATAAGAACACCGTGAATTCATTGTCCCAGGAAGGGGAAACTTTATTGACACATTCCTGGGGTCAGATACATCACATGATCACACTGACAGAACCACAGGCACATAGACACAGGCAACAGAGCATGCACAATGTCGGCACTAGTACAGTGTATATCCACCTTTCGCAGCAATGCAGGCTGCTATTATTCCATGGAGACGATCGTAGAGATGCTGGATGTAGTCCTGTGGAACGGCTTGCCATGCCATTTCCACCTGGCGCCTCAGTTGGACCAGCGTTCGTGCTGGACGTGCAGACCGCGTGAGACGACTCTTCATCCAATCCCAAACATGCTCAATGTGGGACAGATCCGGAGATCTTGCTGGCCAGGGTAGTTGACTTACACCTTCTAGAGCACGTTGGGTGGCACGGGATACATGCGGACGTGCATTGTCCTGTTGGAACAGCAAGTTCCCTTGCCGGTCTAGGAATGGTAGAACGATGGGTTCGATGACGGTTTGGATGTACCGTGCACTATTCAGTGTCCCCTCGACGATCACCAGTGGTGTACGGCCAGTGTAGGAGATCGCTCCCCACACCATGATGCCGGGTGTTGGCCCTGTGTGCCTCGGTCGTATGCAGTCCTGATTGTGGCGCTCACCTGCACGGCGCCAAACACGCATACGACCATCATTGGCACCAAGGCAGAAGCGACTCTCATCGCTGAAGACGACACGTCTCCATTCGTCCCTCCATTCACGCCTGTCGCGACACCACTGGAGGCGGGCTGCACGATGTTGGGGCGTGAGCGGAAGACGGCCTAACGGTGTGCGGGACCGTAGCCCAGCTTCATTGAGACGGTTGCGAATGGTCCTCGCCGATACCCCAGGAGCAACAGTGTCCCTAATTTGCTGGGAAGTGGCAGTGCGGTCCCCTACGGCACTGCGTAGGATCCTACGGTCTTGGCGTGCATCCGTGCGTCGCTGCGGTCCGGTCTCAGGTCGACGGGCACGTGCACCTTCCGCCGACCACTGGCGACAACATCGATGTACTGTGGAGACCTCACGCCCCACGTGTTGAGCAATTCGGCGGTACGTCCACCCGGCCTCCCGCATGCCCACTATACGCCCTCGCTCAAAGTCCGTCAACTGCACATACGGTTCACGTCCACGCTGTCGCGGCATGCTACCAGTGTTAAAGACTGCGATGGAGCTCCGTATGCCACGGCAAACTGGCTGACACTGACGGCGGCGGTGCACAAATGCTGCGCAGCTAGCGCCATTCGACGGCCAACACCGCGGTTCCTGGTGTGTCCGCTGTGCCGTGCGTGTGATCATTGCTTGTACAGCCCTCTCGCAGTGTCCGGAGCAAGTATGGTGGGTCTGACACACCGGTGTCAATGTGTTCTTTTTTCCATTTCCAGGAGTGTATACAAATGGCCTAGTAGATTGTGTCGGAAGTTCCATGTGGCTTTTCGCGGATGATGCTGTAGTATACAGAGAAGTTGCAGCATTAGAAAATTGCAGCGAAATGGAGGAAGATCTGCAGCGGATAGGCACTTGGTGCAGGGAGTGGCAACTGACCCTTAACATAGACAAATGCAATGTATTGCGAATACATAGAAAGAAGGATCCTTTACTGTATGATTATATGATAGCGGAACAAACACTGGTAGCAGTTACTTCTGTAAAATATCTGGGAGTATGCGTACGTAACGATTTGAAGTGGAATGATCATATAAAATTAATTGTTGGTAAGACAGGTGCCAGGTTGAGATTCATTGGGAGAGTCCTTAGAAAATGTAGTCCATCAACAAAGTAGGTGGCTTACAAAACACTTGTTCGACCTATACTTGAGTATTGCTCATCAGTGTGGGATCCGTACCAGGTCAGGTTGATAGAGAAGATCCAGAGAAGAGCGGCGCGTTTCATCACAGAGTTATTTGGTAAGCGTTATAGCGTTACGGAGATGTTTAACAAACTCAAGTGGCAGTCTCTGCAAGAGAGGCGCTCTGCGTCGCGGTGTAGCTTGCTGTCCAGGTTTCGAGAGGGTGCGTTTCTGGATGAGGTATTGAATATATTGCTTCCCTCTACTTATACCTCCCGAGGAGATCAAGAATCTAAAATTAGAGAGATTCGAGTGTGCACGGAGTCTTTCCGGCAGTCGTTTTCCCGCGAACCATACGCGGCTGGAACAGGAATGGGAGGCAATGACAGTGGCACGTAAAGTGCCCTCCGCCACACACCGTTGGGTGGCTTGCGGAGTATAAATGTAGATGGAGCTGTATTAGCGTGATGTGTCTTGAGGGGGGGGGGGTGACCCACGTTTCGTTCGGTGTCTTCACGTCAGTGGTAAGACAAATACAATTTCGGAGAGCATTGATTTTGAATATCCTGGAATTACGACGTCCATTGTATAAAGTCCCAGAAGCAAGAGCAACGAATGTTTCATAGACTATATCCCGGGTTCTGTATTGCTTCCTTCGTGGAAGTAAGTTGCGAGAGCGTGGCTCATGTAATACCCCGTGACCCCGTGGGTGGTCGAGTTGTCGATGACACTGATGGCGCGGTATCGCCCTGTCGAACTGCACAGCTTAATAGACTCCTCTCCTATATTACCATCGATATCCAGAGAGATATCACTTCATCTTTTCTGTTACGGGGCCGCCGGCTTCCATGTACTATTTTGATTGCAGTTTCGTTCCAGACTTGAAGTGGTTGACCCATGTCTCATCCACAACTAAAAAATAATGGACAATATCAATATGATTATTTTTAAAACTGAAAATTATAGGGGAATAACAGTGACCAATACCTTCAGTAGATTATATGGAAGAATTATTAAATATTTGTTAGAACAAGAATACAAAGAAAATGAGGCTGAAGAACAAGCAGGTTTTAGAGCTGGAAGATCAACAATTGATCATATCTTTTGCCTACAACAAATTATTGAAAAAAAATGGTTCGGGCACAACCTATACATTTAGTATTCATAGATATAGAAAAAGCCTATGATAGTGTGTCTTTATCCAGTTTATGGAAAGCTTTAATATCAATAGGAATAAATCCAAGAATAATTAAAGCAATTCAAAATTTATATAAAAATTCTATTTCAAAAATAAAAATTGGTAAATATCTATCACATGGATTCCAAGTCACAAAAGGATTACGTCAAGGATGTAGCATCTCACCTACATTGTATAAAATATATACAGAAGTAACTTTACAGAATTGGAAGAAAAAATGTCACGCTATGGGAATACCAATAAATGATAGAACAATATACTCGTTACAATTTGCAGATGACCAACTGATTATAGCCCAAGACTATGAGGACATAGAGTATATGACCAGAAAATTGATTCAAGAATATAAAAAATCAGGTCTAAATGTAAACATGAATAAAACAAAGTACATGGTAATTGGTGGAGTGAATGGAGACTTAATATTAGAAGAAGGGATGGGAACAATAACAGCTACTGAGGAATATAAATATTTAGGTGTGAAAATTACAAATGATGGGAAACAGGACAAAGAAATTAGATCAAGAATAAATTCTGGAAAGACGACAATCTCTTTATTGAATGGAATTCTCTGGGACAAACACATAACAACTGATAACAAAATAAGGATTTTTAAAACAATAGTTAGGAGCGTTATTACATATGGTTCAGAAGTGTGGACAACAAAATGGTAACTGAAATCAAAATTATTAGCCACAGAAATGGATTTCTGGAGACGTTCAGCAAGAATATCAAGACGGGAAAGAATAAGAAATGAAGTAATCAGAGACAAGATGAAATGTAAAAATTCAATTATTGATTTCATCGAGCACAAACAACTTAAATGGTATGGACACATCAGACGAATGGAACAAGAAAGGCTACCAAAATGCATAATCGACTGGGTACCAATTGGAAGAAGAAAAAGGGGACGACCACCTGATACATGGATACAGGGAGTTCAGTCAGCAATGAGGAAGAACAACATTCCTGAAGATTTATG
Organism: Schistocerca piceifrons; assembly: GCF_021461385.2. Taxonomy (NCBI): domain Eukaryota; kingdom Metazoa; phylum Arthropoda; class Insecta; order Orthoptera; family Acrididae; genus Schistocerca; species Schistocerca piceifrons. The sequence goes on from NC_060149.1 coordinate 802,057,781, forward strand.
GACAAATAGAGAAGAGTGGAGAACAATAATTAGTGACTTACTGTAATCTAGAATAGGTGCTGGAAAAATGTACTCACATTGTAGATCCAGAATAATAAAAATTATTTTTAAAACTGTCCAAACTTTGCTGGAAAATTCGTTCCCTCATTTGATTTTGGTCGCTATTCAGAAAATGCGACATCCATCTTTCACAGTTCTTTGTCATACTTAATTAGTCGTGTAAAACGTGCAATAGATTTTCTTTCTTATATGCCGAAGACGCCATTTATTTTATAGACCGCTGATTGCTGATCGTCCAGTACCTAATTCAGTGATCTCCGTACTACACTGACGGAAATGAAATCCCAACACCAAGCAATAATTAATGAAGAGTAATGAAATTCTGGAATATATGTATCTAGGTAACATATTCAAGGGATGAATCTTGCAAATTCACAGCTAAGCGCGCGAAAAGCCATTGCAAATGTGGAATGCTGGTATATTAATAATCGGTGTAGCCGCCAGAATGTTGAATGCAAGCATGACTCTATGCATTGCGTTGTACAGGTACCGGATGACGGTCTGTGAGATGGATTTCCATGCCGGTTGCACTTGGTCCGTCAATGCATGGACGGTTAACGGATCTTGTGGATGACGCTGCGGTTGTTATCCGACGATGTGCAACAAGTGCGCTATTGGAGATAGATCTGGTGATCGAGCAGGCCAAGGCAACATCTACATCTACATATATACTCCGCTAGCCACCAAGCGGTGTGTGGCGGAGGGCACAATTCGCGCCAAAGTCATATTTCCCCCCCCCCCCCCCCCCCCCCCCCGTCTGTTCCATTCGTGGATCGCGCGGGGGAAAAATGACTGTCTGAACGCCTCAGTACGAGCTCTAATTTCCCTTATCTTTGAATGGTGATCATTGAGCGATTTGAAAGTTGGTGGTAATAATATATGCTCTACATCCTCGGTGAAGATCAGATTTCGGAATTTAGTGCGCAGCCCCTTCCGCTTAGCGCGTGGTCTACCTGCAAGTGTGTCCCACCTCAAACTTTCTATGAGATTTGTAACGCTCTCGCGATGGCTAAATGTACCAGTCACGAATCTTGCCGCTCTTCTTTGGACATTCTCAATCTCTTGAATCAGACAAAACTGGTAAGGATCCCTTACAGACGAACAGTACTCTAAGACTGGACGAACTAACGTATTGTAAGCTATTTCCTTTGTTGAAGAAGTGCATCGCTTCAGGATTCTACCAATAAACGGCAATCTAGAGTTCGCCTTACCCGTTACTTGTGTAATCTGATCATTCCACTTGAAATCATTTCGAATAGTCACACACAGATACTTGACGGATGTTACCGCTTCCAAAGACTGGGCATTTATTTTGTACTTGTAAGTGATGGATGACCCTGCAGATGTTATTTGACTGGGCATTGACACTGTACTCGTATGTTAATGGGGAATTTCGTTTTGTTGCACGCAGTAGGTTACACTTACTAATGTTGAGAGATAACTGCCAGTCATTACACCACGCATTTATTTTCTGCAAATCCTCATTGATTTGTTCACACGGCCGCGGTGGTCTTGCGGTTCTAGGCGCTGCAGTCCGGAACCGCGGGACTGCTACGGTCGCAGGTTCGAATCCTGCCTCGGGCATGGATGTGTGTGATGTCCTTAGGTTAGTTAGGTTTAAGTAGTTCTAAGTTCTAGGGGACTGATGACCTAAGATGTTAAGTCCCATAGTGCTCAGAGCCATTTGTACACAACTTTCATGTGATACTACTTTCCTGTAGACTATAGCATCATCGGAAAACGGTCTAATGCCGCTGTCAATACCATTAACCAGATCATTTACGTAAATCGTAAAAAGCAGCGGACCTATTACGCTGCCCTGGGGCACACCTGAAGTTACGCTTGTTTATGTTGAAATCGCCCCTTTCGGGACGACATACTGCTCCCTGTCTGTTAGAAAACTCTCTGTCTAACCACATATGTCATCAGATAGACCGTAAGCGCGCACTTTCTGGAGCAAGCGACAGTGCGGAACTGAGTCGAACGCCTTTCGAAAGTCGAGAAATATGGCATCAGCCTGGGAGTCGGTCTCTAGAGCCTGTTGTAGATCATGTACAAACAGGGCCATCTGTGTCTCGCAATGACAGCTGTTTCCTAAAACCGTGCTGATTTCTGCAGATGAGCTTCTCAGAGTCTAGAAAGGTCATTATGTCTGAACATAAAATATGTTCCATGATTCTAAAACAAATCGATGTCAGTGAAATTGGCCGATAATTATGTGCATCCAATTTTCTACTCTTTTTATAGATTGCTATGACCTAGACCTTCTTCCAGTCCCGTGGAACTTTCCGCTGTTCCATTGATCTCTGAGAGATGATGGATATAAATGGTGCTATATTTGTAGCATAGTCAACATATAATCTAACGGGGATACCGTCTGGGCCAGATGCCTTCCTGGCGTCTAAGGATCTTAACTGTTTTACAATCCCAGATACACTAAATACTATGTCAGCCATCCTTGCGTTTGTTCGATAATTGAAAGGGGAAATGCAGTCCTCTATCGTAAACGAGTTTTTGAAGGCTAGGTTTAGAATTTCGGCCTTCTGTTTATCATCATCAGTTACATTACTCGTACTGTCAACAAAAAACCGCGCTACTGCTACGGTCGCAGGTTCGAATCCTGCCTCGCGCGTGGATGTGTGTGATGTCCTTAGGCTAGTTAGGTTTAAGTAGTTCCAAGTTATAGGGGACTGATGACCTCAGATGTTAAGTCCCATAGTGCTCTAAGCCATTTAACCAATTTTTTGCACGCCACGAGTACTGTGCTACCCATGTAGCTGCTTCCTGTGTGTAGTGCACCCCTGATAGCGTCCTACAAGCATAGTGTAGCTCGAGGAATCTACAACCAATTTCGTCACAGAGTCGACGTAGCCTCTGGTTTAGATCCTCCACTCGTCTCCAAACCAGAGGACCCTGATCCACCCTGGGTACGATGCTGCGGATCGTCAGCTTGGCTTCCACTCCTCGAGATATGGAGGACGCCTTCGCCAGTTTAGCCAGCGGTCGAAAAGATCCAAGGATTTCCTCGGAACACCGACGGCAGGCATCATTTGTGCCGACATGTGCAACAATCTGCAGCTGGCTGCACCCCGCACGCTCGATAGCCGCCGGAAGAGCCTCTTCCACATCCCGGACAAGGCCCCCCGACAAGCACACCGAGTGAACGATGGACTTCTTACCCGCCCTAGTCGCTATGTTCCTGAGGGGCTCCATGACCCGCCTAACATTGGAGCTCCCAATTACTAACAAACCCCCACCCCCACGTGCCTGTCTGGACCTTGCTGAAGGAGCGGCCACTACCCTGGCAGAAGGTGCATTTTGATTCAGCTCCCGCCCAGCATCAGACAGCACACTGAGGCTCGAGACCTCGACACAGTCCGCCACCCACACTTAGTGGGCCCTCCGGTTCAGTCGTAACTGACAACTGACGTCGGCTCAATGACAGAGAGCTGTGACCGCCCTCCCCCCCCCCCCCCCTGCACATCAAGTACAGCAGAGGCTGCCCCAAGCACTCCATCCCCACCGCACCTCAAGGTGGCACTCTGGAGCTGGTTGTCTGTGGCCAACAAAGTTTCCAGCTGCGTTTGAACTGTGGCCAACTCCTCCTGCACCTGCATAGAACAATCACAGTCCCTATCCATCTAGCTAATACGTGATTTACTATAAAAACCTTAAGGAAACTTACTGCCTCAGAAGGTTAACAGCTACACTCTAGTTGGCAGAAAGGACACTCAATAATGAAAATAAAAATTTGTGGTACAAGCTAGATCTGGTGCTTATTTTCCTGCTAGGGGCTATTTAGTGAATACTAAAGAATAATACAGTGACCTACAGTAAACTATTAGGAGCTATCTAGTGAATATTGTTAACGAATTAAACAGTGACCTGCTGCGGTAAGCTGCACCTACTGATTATCCTTCTTATTTGTAATTAAACAAGCGTTTACGTACACGCGAAAGTGACCTAACAAAACTATAAAAACTGCAACCTTAAATGTACTGAGTCTAAATGACACTAATAAACGTAAATACTGGGTATTGTACACTGACAGATGCAGGTAAAAAGCTAAACCTTTAGCTAACAATAAGAGTTCAGAATGTAAAGCACAAATACGAACTCTACTTTATAGGAACCGATGGGCTTACTGTACACGATCACTAAAGCCCACAACAAGCTAAGTTCAAAATGGTTCAAATGGCTCTGAGCACTATGGGACTTAACATCTGTGGTCATCAGTCCCCTAGAACTTAGAACTACTTAAACCGAACTAACCTAAGGACATCACACACATCCATGCCCGAGGCAGGATTCGAACCTGCGACCGCAGTAGTCGCGCGGTTCCGGACTGAGCGCAGAGAACCGCTAGACCACCGCGGCCGGCCAACAAGCTAAGTAATTTAAGCAGACGGCGAGATGAGTTTTAGCTTTCTGCTAACGAAACCGTATGTAAGAAGGGCTCAGAAGTTGTATTGTAACACTGATTTACTCAGAATATAGTAGTGTAATACTAATTTACCACGTATTTTACGTTTGCATAACTGTTAACAGTCGCAGGTTGCGTTAGTCAAACGTATATAAGTGAGGTCAGTATCACTATTCCTAATAAAACGTATAAAAACTGCTACCTTCAATATATCGAGCCTAAATGACACTCATAAACGTGAATACTTAGTATTGTACACTAACTTAAACTGATTAACACTCGTATTTATAATGTAAACAAACGTTTACGTACACGTTAAAAATAACCTAATAAAACGTAAAAAAACTGCGACCTTCAATGTATCGAGTCTAAATGAAACTAATAATCGCAAATACTGAGTATTGTGCACTGAATTAATTGATATTCCCGCGTATTTAACGTCAGTTAAGAATGTAAACAAACGTTTGCGTACACGCGGAACTGTCCTAAACAGAAACTTCGCTTATCTTATTCAGACGCAAATAAAAACTGAAACCTTCAGTGCATCACGTCTATCTGACACTAATGCACGTAAATACTATAGAATAGACAGCAAAACGATTAATCACTAGCTAAATTACTTATCTTGTAACACAGCAAGCGAAAAGCGCTCGTAGATGGCGTCAGGGCATGTCGATACTCTGTAGAGCATGTTGGGTTACAACAGCGGTATGTGGGCGAGCGTTGTCCTGGTGGACAACACACCTGGAATACTGTTGATGAGTGGCAGCACAACAGGTCGAATCACCAGATCGACCTACAAGTTTACAGTTAGAGTGTGCGGATAACCACGAGAGAGCTCCTGTCGTACGAAACTGCATCCCAGACCGTAACTCTGGTATAGGTGGAGTGCGTCTAGGAAGCAGACAGGTCGGCTCCAAGCGCTCGCCTGGGCTTTTCCTAACCAACACAAGGTCATCACGGGCACTGAGGTAGAACCAGCATTCGTCAGAAAACACCACAGACCTCCACTCCACCCTCCAGTGAGCTCTCACTTGACAACACTGAAGTCACCAACTGCGGTGGTTTGCGGTCAGTGGAATATGCACGCTGCATGGCGTCTGGCTCGGAGCTGCCCTTAACGGATTTGTAACAGTTCGTTGTGTCATTGTGGTGCTCAAAATGGTTCAAATGGCTCTGGGCACTATGGGACGTAACATCTGAGGTCATCAGTCCCCTAGAACTTAGAACTACACTACTGGCCATTAAAATTGCTACACCAAGAAGAAATGTAGATGATAAACGAGTATTCGTTGGACAAATCTATTATACTAGAACTGACATGTGATTACATTTTCACTCTATTTGGGTGCATAGATCATGAGAAATCAGTACCCAGAACAACCAGCTGTGGCCGTAATAACGGCTTTGATATGCCTGGGCATTGAGTCAAACAGAGCTTGGATGGCGTGTACAGGTACAGCTGCCCATACAGCTTCAACACGATACCACAGTTCATCAGGAGTACTGACTGCGTATTGTGACGAGCCAGTTGCTCGTCCACCATTGACCAGACGTTTTTAGTTGGTGAGAGATCTGGAGAATGTGCTGGCCAGGGCAGCAGTCGAACATTTTCTGTGTCCAGAAAGGCCCGTACAGGACCTGCAACATGCGGTCGTGCATTATCCTGCAGAAATGTAGGGTTTCGCAGGGATCGAATCAAGGATAGAGCCACGGGTCGTAACACATCGGAAATGTAACGTCAACTGTTCAAAGTGCCGCCAATGCGAACGAGAGGTGACCAAGACATGTAACCAATGGCAACCCATACCATCACGACGGGTGATACGCCAATATGGCGATGACGAATACACGCTTCCAATGTGCGTTTACCGCGATGTCGCCAATCACGGATGTGACCATCATGATGCTGTAAACAGAACCTGGATTCATCCGAAAAAATGACGTTTTGCCATTCGTGCACCCAGGTTCGTCGTTGAGTACACCATAGCAGGCGCTCCTGTCTGTGATGCAGCGTCAAGGGTAACCGCAGCCATGGTCTCCGAGCTGATAGTCCATGCTGGTGCAAACGTCGTCTAACTGTTCGTGCAGATGTTTGTTGTCTTGCAAACGTCCACATCTGTTGACTCAGGGATCGAGACGTGGCTGCACAATCCGTTACAGCCATGCGGATAAGATACCTGTCATCTCGACTGCTAGTGATACGAGGCCGTTGGGATCCAGCACGGCATTCCGTATTACCCTCCTGAACCCACCGATTCCGTATTCTGCTAACAGTCATTGGATCTCGACCAACGCGAGCAGCGATGTCGCGATACGATAAACCCCAATGGCGGTAGGCTACAACCCGACCTTTATCAAAGTCGGAAACGTGATGGTAGGCATTTCTCCTCCTTACACGAGGCATCACAACAACGTTTCACCACGCAACGCCGGTCAACTGCTGTTTGTGTATGAGAAATCGGTTGGAAACTTTCCTCATGCCAGCACGTTGTAGATGTCGCCACCGGCGCCAACCTTGTGTGAATGCTCTGAAAAGCTAATCATTTGCATATCACAGCATCTTCTTCCTCTCGGTTAAATTTCGCGTCTGTAGTACGTCATCTTCGTGGTGTAGCAATTTTAATGGCCAGTAACGTACTTAAACATAACTAACCTAAGGACATCACATACATCCATGCCCGAGGCGGGATTCGAACCTGCGACCGTAGCAGTCGTGCGGTTCCGAACTGAAGCGCCTAGAGCTGCTCGGCCTCCGCGGCCGACACTGTGGTACTAACTGATTTTCTAATTGCTGAAGTACTGAATTAAAATCCACGCTGCGTTTTTGTCTGTAGGTGAAAGCTAATCTCATGAACTACTGTAAAGATTATGATACGGTTTTCACAGACAAGCAGACTGACTCACGAGGGAAGTTCATGTCTAGAATGTATTATCAGTTCGCCAGACAATTCGCCCTGCCGTAGATACTTAGTGGTACCCGTACAACGCCGGGGCGGATCGCTTGTTAACAAACTACAATTGGTAGTTTGATTTTAGAGCGCTGTGGATGGAAATGGGTACGAGAGATGTTCTTTATTCTTTGGAACACTTCCATGTTTTAAAATTATTTTTTGTATTTACGTACTTGAAAAAGATATAACCGCAACCGAGATGTGTGTCTTTTAGAAATAAATGTTCTCCGTATCAAACAAATACTGCCAAAGAGCATTGATATTTACTGGAGATAAATCGTCATACGTAAGAGACATCCGGAGCCAGGCGAATGAACACGTGCCCAGGTGTTGCTACAGCAACAGGCTCTCCGAAGTGAAATCGATGCATTAAAGACGATGTTCACCTGCGTTTGCAATAGCTTTTCTATTGTCACTAAGAGCATCGCCCTAAAAGTTCATTTCTTCCGGATTAAGTTAGTCACATGAAATGCCACAAAAAATACGACGCTTAACGTTTTCTAACAAGAGTCACAGTCAATATGTTTCCGTATATGTTTACGGCATTAGTTCTGATGTACACGTGGAAACTATACAGTATTTTCCACCATAAATCGTACAATATACGAAACGATATTTACGCTTCTTCACGCGCTGTAAAAAAATATGAGCAGGCTTTTATTTAGTCCTGGGACCATTCTCACTATGTGCCGGTTTCGGTCCAAGATCAGACCATAGTTTTACTCTGTAAAAAAGCATCCTTTCAGTCTGCAAGCAACTGGAGAATATTTACCAATGTTTTAATATCCTGTATAACGTGAAGCCCCCAAATACTACATCACATTATGGAATCAAGAAGGGACTCGATATGTTACTGATAAATTTCCCCAGAGCTGATTTAAATTCGAATCCACAAGGCATCAGCAGTGGTTACTGAAGAACGTTTAAGAACAAGTTGCCGAGCAACGACTTCCCAGACGTGTTCTATGGGTGACGTGTCATGCGAATGTGCAGTCCAGGGAAGCAATGTTACCCGCTGCTCTTGGAAGATGTCTTACACATTGTCCTACTGAAGTGTGACACATAGAATTACCTGAAGGGTGGGGAGGGTGGGCAGTGCCTCCCTGACGTATCGAGCGCCGTTCAGATTGCCCTCAATCATTAGGAGTCGAAGTTATATGTTGTATTCAACGACATCCAAACCATATCACTTGTTTCCAGAATGAGATTTTCACTCTGCAGCGGAGTGTGCGCTGACATGAAACTTCCTGCCAGATTAAAACTGTGTGCCGGACGGAGACTCTAACTCGGGACCTTTGCCTATCACGGGCAAGTGCTCTACCACTGAGCCATCCAAGAACGACTCACGCCCCGTCCTCACAAGTTTGGAAAGTAGGAGACGAGGTACTGGCCGAAGTAAAGCTGTGGGGACGGGGCGTGAGTCATGCCTGGGTAGCTCAGTGGTAGAGCACTTGCCCACGGAAGGCAAAGGTCCCGAGTTCCAGTCTCTGTCCGGCACACAGTTTTAATCTTCGAGGAAGTTTCATATAACTTGTTGTTTGTCCTCTACGCCTCTCAGAAATGCAACAAATGCAACGTATTACATTGTGATCAGTATGACAGGGTATAGGACTCATACGCCCATTGATGTAGAATGGGTTGAAACGAGTCTTACCTGCAAAAACTACATATTGCTACTCATTACGTCACTAACAGCTTTGACGTGTACATTGCAGTCTGAAAAGGCTGATGTCTTTGGTTAATCGTTAGTGTTCTATCACTGCAATCCGTAGCAAGTGGTTTCGAGCCATTGACACTAATAGTCTGACACACAAAGCTACGGGCGAAGTTGTACGAGCCAGTACGACCACGCAAATGAGATTCCGATCATATCGTGCTATGCGTGACTGAAAAATGATGTACTCAAGAGACGTGGTCGGATGTCAATGTAGCGTGTACACGGACACAACATCGGCGGGGATGTACAGTAAACGGTGGGAGTTGCAATTCTCTGTGACAGGCAGAATGGCCACCAGAGTGCGTTAGTGATGTTCCTGTTTATTGTTGTTATCAGGCCTGGTAGAGTTTATAAGGGTGGTGAAGAGATGAGATGATGAGTGAACACAGTGAAAGATACGGAGATGCCTCTTCTTCGTGTGAGACAGTGTTAGCAGTAACTGACAGACTTTGAAAGGGTCCTCATTTTCGGTGTCTTTTTGGCCGGCTCGTCGAATCGTGTAAAATCCAGATTTTTGGTGCATTCGGATGTCACAGTGGCCTGATGGTGGACTGCACGGGAACAGCCATACTCGTCGTCGACCACGTCTGACCACCACAATGGGGGATTGCCGTACTGTGCACCAAGCACATCTAAACTCCTTCACATCTGCGCCTGGCATACGAGAACAATTAGACATTGCCGTACTCCCTCCAAAATACTGTGTCATCTCACACCATTGGTCGGAGACAAGCAGCAAAAATGGTTCAAATGGCTCTGAGCACTATGTGACTTAACACCTAAGGCCATCAGTCCCCTAGACTTAGAACTACTTAAGCCAAACTAACCTAAGGACATCATACACATCCATGCCCAAGGCAGGATTCGAACCTGCGAGCGTAGCAGTCTGAAGCGCCTAGACCCGCTCGGCCACAGCGGCCGGCGACAAGCAGCAGCCGAACTGGGGAAATACAATCCCAGTCATAGGCTGCTGTTGACACCACAACACAAATGGCTGCGTTTTGGGTGGTGCCGTGAATGGGAAGATACACGCTGATAAATGGCTTTGCATTGTGTTCAGCGATGGATCGTGGTTCTGCACAATTGTCGATGAGTATGTCGGCAATATCGGGAGAGGTCCCATTATTCCAGTGGTTTAGAGAAACACAGCGGACGTCCTGCGTGCTCATGTTGGGTTGGGTTGTTTTGGGGGAGGAGACCAGACAGCCAGACAGCGAGGTCATCAGTCTTATCGGATTGGGGAAGGATGGGGAAGGAAGTCAGCCGTGTCCTTTGAAAGCAACCATCCTGGCAGTTGCCTGAAGCGATTTAGGGAAACCATGGAAAACCTAAATCAGGATGGCCGGACGCGGGATTGGTGCTCATGTGCTACTTCTCATGCGACCGTAGCGTGGTGTCATTTTTCAACACGACATTGTCTGTCCACACATGGCATGTGTCTCTATGTACCGCCTGTGCGACGTTGAGGTAGGTACACGACCAGCAATGTCTCCAGATCTGTCCCCAGCAGAACATGTGTGGGACCAGCTCGGACGTCAACTCCATCGAAGTGCCGGCACTCAGGATACAAACAGCCATTTACAACAATTATGGGCCAGTTTACCTCAGAAGAGGATACAACAGCTTTGTGACGCCCTTCCAAACCGAGTTAGTGCATGCATCCGGGCGAGAGGAAGTGCAGGTCATATTGATAAGTGGGTTTATACTGCCAGGTTCTTTGTAAATCTGACTCGATTTTACTGAAATAACGTAACCTAGCCTCTCTAACCGTGAAGTTTCATTTTGTTTCCTACTCCTCTCCTTGTGCGTGCTTCACTTCTTTGTTCGGACAGCGTATATTGTAAAGTATTCTAACGTGCCACCCGCTTTTCGTCGACGAGGAGGTTGCTGAAGAACCAGTTTGTACAGCTTAACGTGCAGCGTGCTAGCTTGGGAAACAGAGAGTTTAACCAGACCGGGATGGAATACGCCTGGCGGATTGACGACAGTTGCTTTGGTACACCATTCAGCCTGAGTGACGTTCGTAGGTGGTTCCCACGGCCGTTTAGTCATATGATGCACTTTTCCTCAAACTCCTTCTCAGAAAACACGATACATGAAAACAGTTGAAATACACACATCAAAAAAAGTTTTGCATCGCCGCGGTTCCGAGAGTTCCAGAACCTGTACAGAAAATTGGAATAGACATCAACATAAACATTATTTCCGCCCTCTTTATTGCTCATGAAAACCAAACATTGCATGTGTGACCTTCAGAGACCTTCATAGGTGGGTTCAAATGGCTCTGAGCACTATGGGACTGAACATCTGAGGTCATCAGTCCCATAGAACTTAGAACTACTTAAACCTAACTAACCTAAGGACATCACACACATCCATGCCCGAGGCAGGATTCCAACCTGCGGTTCCAGACTATAACGCCCATAACCGCTCGGCCACACCGGCTTCATAGGTGGGGTCCAGATTGCTGTACACACCGGTACCTCTAATACCCAGTAGCACGTCCTCTTACATTGATGCATGCCTGTATTCGTCGTGGCATTCTATCCACAAGTTCATCTAGGCACTGTTCGTCCAGATTGTCCCACTCCTCAACGGCGATTCGGCGTAGATCCCTCAGAGTGGGTGGTGAGTCACGTCGTCCACAAACAGCCCTTTTCAATCTATCCCAGACATGTTCGATAGGGTTCACCTCTGGAGAACATGCTGGTCACTCTAGTCGAGGGATGTCGTTATCCTGAAGGAAGTCATTCACAAGGCGTGCACGATGGGGGCACGAATTGTCGTCCATGAAGACGAATGCCTCGCCAATATGCTGCCGATATGGTTGCACTATCGGCCGGAGGATGGCATTCACGTATCGTACAGACGTTACGGCGCCTTCCATGACCAATAGCGTCGTACGTCGGCCCCACATAATGCCACCTCAGAACGTCAGGGAACCTCCACCTTGCTGTACTCGCTGGACAGTGTGCCTAAGGCTGACCGGGTTGCCTCCAAACTCGTCTCCGACGATTGTCTGGTAGAACGCATATGCGACACTCATAGGTGAAGAGAACGTGATGCCAATCCTGAGCGGTCCATTTGGCATGTTGTTGGGCCCCTCTGTACCGTGCTGCATGGTGTCGTGGTTGCAAAGATGGACCTCGCCATGGACGTCGAGAGTGAGGTTGCACATCATGCAGCCTATTGCGCACAGTTTGAGTCGTAACACGACGTCCTGTGGCTGCACGAAAAGCATTGTTCATCATGGTGGCGTTGCTGTCAGGGTTCCTCCGAGCCATAATCCGTAGGTAGCGGTCATCCACAGCAGTAGTAGCCCTTGGGTTGCCTGAGTGAGGCATGTCATCAACAGTTCCTGTCTCTCTTTATCTCCTCCGTGTCCGAACAACATGCTTTGCTTCACTCTAAGGCGCCTGGACACTCCCTTTGTTGACAGCCCTTCCTGGCACACAGTAACAATGCGGACGCGGTCGAACCGCGGTATTGACTGTCTAGGCATCGTTGAATTACAAAAAACATGAGCTGTGTACCTCTGTCCTGGTGCAATGACTGGAACTGATCGGCTGTCGTATCTCCTCCGTCTAATAGACGCTGCTCATGCATGGTTGTTTACATCTTTGGGCGGTTTTAGTGACATCTCTGAACAGTCAAAGGGACTGTGTCTGTGACACAATATCCACAGTCAACGTCTGTCTTCAGGAGTTCTGTGAACCGGGGTGATGCAAAACTTTTTTTTGGTGTGTGCAACACCCACCACAAACAACAAATTTTACACGATTCACAGACAGATAGTACCCAAGACTTCACTCCCTTGGGTTAAGTGGCGACTGCTGCGACAAAAGAGCACCTGGCCACAAAGTTACAAAAAAAGTGCCAAATCAAGGAAACAGTGGTCCTGTACTACAGAATGCTAGTTAAGAGGTAGAAAGCTGCGTTATTGGAGCAAAAGTTTGGAATTGGGAAGTATGAGGACAGAAATCTATCGTGCCCAATTCAAAGGAATCATTCAGGCATATGTCTTAAGCGCTTTAGGAAAACTACGGAAAACCTAAATCTGAATGGTCGGACGGTGATTGTAAACACCATCCTCCTGAAGGCAAGTCCTCTATCTTATCAACATCGTCGGTTCAATATGTAAATCTCGTAGCAGCAATCCCTATACGTCCCTATATGTCCTACATGGAAAGCCTATTCGCTGGAAACCGCTATATTCCTGAGCCGTTAGATCATTCCCACAGGTTTAGAAGGTCCAACGGTGCCGCCTAACGTCAGTGTCATCCGCAGACTACAGGCGTCACTGGATCCGGATGTGGATGGGCATGTGGTCAGTGCGCCGTATTCTCGGTGGTTGTCAGTTTTCAAGACCGGAGCCGCTACTTCTCAGTCAAGCAGCTCCTCGATTTGTCTCACAAGGGCTAAGTGCGCCCCACTTGTCAACAGCATTCGGCAGACCGGGAAGGTCAGCCATCCAAGTGCTAGCCAAACCCGACAGCGATTAACTTCGGGAACCAGTGTTACCACTGCGGTAAGGCCGTTGGCATGAACACATAATGCCTGAAACAAATTGTGGTCCTCAATAACAAGCAAAAAACGGGTCTAAAATTCAAAAAAATTGCACACAATTACAAAATTAAGTATAAAACTACATATGGGCCCAGTGGTTTCCTGTTGAAACCACTCATAAAGGGTGTTGTACAAACTCAAATTTACGTCACCATAACTTTGGATGTACTTACTTTCATTTTCTTTGATCTCCTCAATATGATCACTATGCAAAATTCACAACTCTAGTAAATTATGTAAGAAAAATTTGCAAGCACAAATCTCCTACAATCGCGTAGAAAACACTCAGCGCCGACTGTTGCCTAGAACGTAGTTAGCGACTGCTGTATTGCACTACATTCGTAGAAGCACCTCAGTCTACCGCTTGGTGTCTCTGTCTTGTTGTACCATCAGTGATTTCACTCGATAGGCAGTAGCACTTCAAAACAAATTGATAAAATGGTGGCCTGAGGCAGAAACCACTTGGGCTCATAGGTTTAAGCATCCTCTCATACAGATTTTGTGTAATTTTTTCCTTGTTTTCTAACAGGTTGATGCAATGTTTTGAATAGACCAGATCCCTACGTGATTCCAGGAAGGGCTAATCAGAGCTACCAGCCTCAGTTGTAATCCTAGACATGTGGAACGACTGTGAACCTTACTCAGTGAAGAGCCAACTGCATCAACAAGACATGCAACACAGCAGGTCAGGATGTTACGACGGTCTCTCCAGAGGATAATGAAAGAGAAACTGACCTTTTCCCTCCAAAAAATTCAGCTGTGACAGCTGTGATGGACGGGGATGTGGAGAGGCGATATTCTTTTGGAAATGAGATGACTGAGGCATTTGAAAATGGAACAATCGATACGGATCAGATGTGGTTTAATGATGAGACACGCTTCCATCGCCATGAATGACGTCAACAAACTGAGCTGAGACCACTGCGCTGCTAGAAATCCACAAGTTCAAGCTGCCGCTCCACTTCATCAACAAACAGCCACTGTTTAGTGTTCAGTCAGTGTACAATGATTATTGGGACCATTTTTATTGAGGGACCTGTCGCAGCAGATAAATACGGACAGGTACTGGAACATGAATTTCAACCGGCTGCAAGACGCGGCAGCATACTCCGAAACAACTGGTTCGTGCAGGATGGAGTACGTCCACACACTACTGTGGACGTCTTCTATTTCTTTCAGGAGACGTTCGGAAGTCAGATTGTTACCCTGGACGCTTTAGCATTCACTGGACATGATAAGAAATGGCCTCCTTAATATTCCCGATCTCAGACGGTCTGATTATTTGTTACAGGTTTATCTAAAGGACAGAGTCTTCAAAGAAGTAAGGCTCTACACACACACTGCTGCAGAAGGAAACCACTTTGCAAACGTTCTGTATTAAATTTCAGATTTTATTCTGTAACACAAATATGCTGACAAGAATCTATGAACCCAAGGTATGTCAAAGTGGATAAAACATTTCCAACACCTATTTTGCGCCACCCTGCGTGTTCCAGCATTAGACTAGTTTACCTTTACTTTGTGAAACGTACTAAATCCATACATATTACAAAAATGGATTTACATGTACTGATTAGCCCAAAATCGTGACCACTGCCCACAGCGACGTCGGATGCCGCCTTGTGGCGTTGCGGGTACCTGAAGCGGTAACAAACGTATGTGATAGGAGCAGACACAGATGTGCGATCACCCTAACGAAGATATGGGCTGTAAATGGGGAAATTCATTGAGTTACGCGACTTTGACAAACGGCAGAATATTATTACTCACAGCCTGTGAACGAGTATCTCGAAAACGGTGAGGCTGGTCGAATGTTCCCGCGCTACTGTCGTGAGCACCTACGGGAAGAGGTAAAAGGACAGCGAAACTATCATTAGGCGCTAAATGCTTGGACGTCCACGATTCTTCACAAAACGTGGGATTCAGAGGCTTGTCTGCTCTGCAAAGTAGGATAGATGGTGATCTGTGACATCTCTGCTGAAAGAGCATTCTCTTGGTGTACGCACAAGTGCTTCAGAGCACACCGTTCATCGTACGTTGTTGAACATGGAGCTCCGCAGCAGACCACCCCTTCATGTTCACATGTTGACCCCGCGACGTCGTCAGTTACGACAGCAGTGGGCACGGGACCATAGAGATTCGATCGTCGATCAACGGAAAGTTCTCGGTTCCTCAGGTGAATCACATTTTTGATGCACTCGGTCGATGGTCGTCCCCAAAAACGCCGTCATCTAAGCGAACAGCGGCTCGAAATGTGCAGCGCGATATGGACGCAGGCAGGTGGGAGCAGTGTTATGCTATGGGAGACATTCTCCTGCGCTTACATGGGACCTGTGGTAGTAATCGAAGACACGCTGAAGGCTGCGAACCACCTGAATCCCTTCATGCTTGATGTCTTCCCGACCGAGATGTCATCTTTCAGTAGTATAGTTGTCCGTGTCTCGCAGCCAGATCCTTACTATAGTCGTTTAAGGAGCATTACACTCACGTTGATGTCTCAGCGACCAGATTCACCAGATGTAAATTCTATGGAACCCATCTGGGTCGCTATCGGGCGCCATTACCGCGTACGCAAACAGCGGCCCGTTATTCACGCGAATTACATGACCTGTGCGTAGACATCTAATGCCACATACATCCACAAACCTACTAAAAAAACTGTTGGATCCATGATACACGTAATAAGTGATGTATTTCGTTCCAAAGACGGAAAAACAAGCTATTAAGCAAGTGGTTATGATGTTTTGGATGTTTTGGCTCATTGCTGTATACAGGATGTCCATAATTAAACTTTCAGTTTCAAAATGCTGTAGAAAGAGAACTACTACTCAGACTTGAGTCAAATTTGAACAGCACATTATTGACGCAGGGGAAAATGTCGAGGAACAAAAAAACTAACGAAGCTTTTCCCAATAGATGGCGATGTAATCGTCTTAACGTAACTGCGGTCGGCAACAAATGACAGATGAATCGCAGGATGAGGACTATAGTTTGAGGTGCACATTACGCCATCCGTATTGTTCAACTTGCATGACTGCATAAGATCGGAAGTAAACAGTTGTGGCATTGTTAGTCAGGTAAGTCCATCTACCACGACGAGGTCAAAATCGTTTTTTAATTGCTCTGAGGCCAAAAACTGTATAAAAAGCGAAATTACATTGGTTTTAATTGTTCTGAGGTCAAAAACCACATAAAAAAGCAAAATGACATCTGTTTCTAACTATTGTGAGACTGGCGCAAGACGTGCTCAACATGCTGTCTACCATATTCTGTCACAAGTTCAAATCGAGAAACAGCATGTTCCACAATAAATATGAGTGTCTCGGGAGCCACTTACAGAATCCGCTGCGCAACGCATGCCTTCAATTCAGGTACATTCGTAATTGGAGCACTTAACACAATATCTTTCAGGCGACCCTACTACCAGAAGTCATATGGTGATCAGGTGATCTGGACAGCCATGCTCTATGCATATTACGGCTGATAATTCTAGCATTTACGAAACCCGCCAGGGTAGCCGAGCGTGCTAACGCGCTGCTTCCTGGACTCGGGTAGGCGCGCCCGCCCCAGATCGAATGCGGCCGGCGGATTAACGACAAGGGCCAGTATGCCGGCCAGCCTGGATGTGGTTTTTAGGCGGTTTTCCACATCCCGCTAGATGAATACCGTGCTGGTCCCCACGTTCCGCCTCAGTTACACGCGTCGCAGGCATTTGAAACACGTCCGCACTATTTCACGATTCACACTCGACGCAGACATTTGGGGTACACTGATTCCGTCCGGGGGGGGGGGGGGGGGGGGGTGGCGGCAGGAAGGGCATCCGGCCATCCCTAACACTAACACTGCCAAATCCGTTGTAACCACGCCGACCTTGCGATCGCTGCAGGACTATAGCGTAAGCGAAAGAAGAAGAATTCTAGCATTTATGAAATGCTTCTGCAACAGCTACATCACTAGCTGAGCAATGTATGGAGGAGCTCGTCATCTCGCATAAAAATGATCCTGCCCACACATCCACGTTGTTGAATGACTGGATCATCCATGATCATCTGTGACAGGTCCCAATAATCATAGCGTTTACCAGTGACGGTACAGGTAACATGACCCGGAGGACACATCTCGAAAAAAACGATATCGTCAGCCCGGACCACACATTCACCTTTGCAGAATTAAGTGGTACTGGTTGATAACCGTGCGGTTTTTCCAGTGCCCATATTCTGCAATTCTGCGTATTGACATGTCCTTGAATTTGGAAATGGGCTTCGTCTGTCCATAGACTGTTCCACTGCACTCATTGTCAACTTTCATGCGAGCAAGACGTTCCAGAGCGAACGTTGTCTTGCTAGTATGTCAACAGGAAGCAACTCCTGAATATGGGTGACTTTTAAAGGTCAGTAATGCAGGATGTCTCGTAGGATTTCATGCACAGTGCTCGTAGGCATGCCCAAAGTTGGGCCAATTCCCCGTCCATTGCATGGTTGTTCACCACCGTTCAACCCCTGCCGCAGTGCTGTGGCCACATCTTTGAGAGACTTCAGATCAACTGCATTCCTCCCTCTGCCACTCTGTGCTTCAAAACAACATGTCGTTTCGAATTTTGTAATCATTTTCTCCAGACCCTTAGCAGACATTGGATAAATGTCTTTTTTCATACCCCTGAGTGTCCGGAACTTCTGCAGGGCTACTGGCGCACAGACACCGTTCTTTTAAAAGAGCTTTACCAACAGCGCGCGAACCTTCATGGAGACGGTCATGTTGCGCGTTTCTGATGCAAACAGCCTTGTGCCGCGCGTCTGCCGGAGTGCATTATGGCGTTTACAGTGCTATCTATTAGCCAAATTTTCGTTAAACTTTTTTATTTTCCTGACATTTCCCCCTGCGTCGATAATATGCTGTTAAAGTTTGACGTCATTGTGAGCAGTGGTTCTCTTCCAGTAGGGTGTTGAAACTGAAACTTTAATTATGAACATCCTGTATATGTGTGTATCTATGTCGCAGATCTACTCGTAAAACACTGGACCGATTTCAATCCAACTTAGTACAGGTATCACTAACTGACTGGAAAGAATCGTTGTGGGGATAAGAACCAACTACCTATCAAACGGGTGCGGCGGGGGAAAAAAACAGCTTAGCCAGTGACGTTCAAATACCCTTACATTAGTAAAAAAATGGTTCAAATGGCTGTGAGCACTATGAGACTCAACTTCTGAGGTCATTAGTCCCCTAGAACGTAGAACTAGTTAAACCTAACTAACCTAAGGACATCACAAACATCCATGCCCGAGGCAGGATTCGAACCTGCGACCATAGCGGTCTTGCGGTTCCAGACTGCAGCGCCTTTAACCGCACGGCCACTTCGGCCGGCCTTACATCAGTAATCCAGTATTTGATAATGATAGCACCTAGTGACTTGCAATAAACTTTACACATAATTTCAAACCTTTACGAAACTTTTGTCGTCGGTAACCACAGCTAAATGATGAAAGAAAAAAAAGTTTATCGCTAACTATATTGTCACTGCTGTATGAAGCATGACGTTTTAATTTGATACTGAATTACTACAAAACATATTCGTGACACATTCTTCAGACAGTATTCACATATACCACTGAATGCACCAGCAAAATTATATCATTGTACGGCACATAGTTTAGGAGATATGACGTCATAAACACTAACAAGCGTGAAAAGGGTCGCATCATGCATGACATTGTAATTTATTACTTCTTTACTACTACGTCCATTCGCAAAACATTTTTCAGACAGTATCCACAATTTCCACTGGATGAAGCTAGAAAATTATATCATTTTACGACAGATGTTTCAGGAGATACGACGTCATAAATATTGGAGGTAGGGCGATAACGTGGAGAGAGAGGGAGAGTAGGAGATTGACACAGAGAGAAGGGGAAGGAGAAGATGGACACAGATAAGGGGGTGGGGGGGTGGAAGGGTAGATGGGCAGAGAGAGGGGAAAGGGGAAATGGACAGAAAGAGGCGAGAGGAGGACATGGACAGAGAAAGGAAAGGTGAGGAGATGGACAGAGAGAGTGGGGAAGGAGGAGCTGGACAGAGAGAGCGGAGGAGGAGATGGACAAAGAGAGGGTGGAGGAGGAGATAGAATTAGAGAGGGGAGGAGGAGATGAACAAAGAGAGGCAGGAGAAGGAGATGGAAGTGGGGAAGGGAGACGGAGGTTGGACAGAGAGGGAAGGAGCAGATGGACAGAGGGTAGGGTCGGAGGAGATGGAAAGAAAGTGGGACGATCGAGGAGATTGGGGGGGTGGGTGAAGGAGGAGATGGACTGAGAAACGGGAAAGGGGGAGATGGACTTATACAAGGTGTTACAAAAAGGTACGGCCAAACTTTCAGGAAACATTCCTCACACACAAAGAAAGAAAATACGTTATGTGGACATGTGTCCGGAAACGCTTACTTTCCATGTTAGAGCTCATTTTATTACTTCTCTTCAAATCACATTAATCATGGAATGGAAACACACAGCAACAGAACGTACCAGCGTGACTTCAAACACTTTGTTACAGGAAATGTTCAAAATGCCCTCCGTTAGCGAGGATACATGCATCCACCCTCCGTCGCATGGAATCCCTGATGCGCTAATGCAGCCCTGGAGAATGGCGTATTGTATCACAGCCGTCCACAATACGAGCACGAAGAGTCTCTACATTTGGTACCAGGGTTGCGTAGACAAGAGCTTTCAAATGCCCCCATGAATGAAAGTCAAGAGGGTTGAGGACAGGAGAGCGTGGAGGCCATAGAATTGGTCCGCCTCTACCAATCCATCGGTCACCGAATCTGTTGTTGAGAAGCGTACGAACACTTCGACTGAAATGTGCAGGAGCTCCATCGAGCATGAACCACATGTTGTGTCGTACTTGTAAAGGCACAAGTTCTAGCAGCACAGGTAGAGTATCCCGTATGAAATCATGATAACGTGCTCCACTGAGCGTAGGTGGAAGAACATGGGGCCCAATCGAGACATCACCAACAATGCCTGCCCAAACGTTCACAGAAAATCTGTATTGATGACGTGATTGCACAATTGCGTGCGAATTCTAGTCAGCCCACACATGTTGGTTAAGAAAATTTACAATTTGATCACGTTGGAATGAAGCCTCATCCGTAAAGAGAATATTTGCACTGAAATGAGGATTGACACATTGTTGGATGAACCATTCGCAGAAGTGTACCCGTGAAGGCCAATCAGCTGCTGATAGTGCCTGCACACGCTGTACATGGTATGGAAACAACTGGGTCACCCGTAGCACACTCCATACAGTGACGTGGACCACATTACCTTGTACAGCAGCAACTTCTCTGACGCCGACAATAGGGTTATCGTCAACTGCACGAAGAATTGCCTCGTCCATTGCAGGTGTCCTCGTCGTTCTAGGTCTTCACCAGTCGCGAGTCATAGGCTGGAATGTTCCGTGCTCCCTAAGATGCCGATCAATTGCTTCGAACGTCTTCCTGTCGGGACACCTTCCTTCCGGAAATCTGTCTCGATACAAACGTACCGCGCCACGGCTATTGCCCCGTGCTAATCCATACATCAAATGGGCATCTGCCAACTCCGCATTTGTAAACATTGCACTGACTGCAAAACCACGTTCGTGATGAACACTAACCTGTTGATGCTACGTACTGATGTGTTTGATGCTAGTACTGTAGAGCAATGAGTCGCATGTCAACACAAGCACCGAAGTCAACATTACCTTCCTTCAATTGGGCCAAATGGCGGTGAATCGAGGAAGTACAGTACATACTGACGAAACTAAAATGAGCTCTAACATGGAAATCAAACGTTTTCGGACACATGTCCACATAACATCTTTTCTTTATTTGTGTGTGAGGAATGTTTCCTGAAAGTTTGGCCGTACCTTTTTGTAACACCCTGTAGAAGACTTGAATCAAAACATACTCGCGCTACGCTGGTCACTCAGTTAGTTAAAACATATTTTAACAATAGTCTCTCAAAAGTCATTTTTGCCAAGCGTTTTCTATCTTTTCCTTTTTATTTATTTTCAAAGTTCTTACATCTCTCAGCTGTGTAGTAGCCAGGCAGAAATTACAATTTCTATCAGCCGCGTTTGTCCCTTTGTTGTCTCCGAGACATCATTCACTTTACTCTAAATACACACTGCCCACCGCAAGATAGAATGGTGCCTGATGGCGTTGGAGCCACGTGATCTGACATAGAATGTATATACACAGATGAATGGGAACCATTCTAGCGACAATATGGGCCGCAAATGGGGAAATTCACTGGCATACGCGACTTTGACAAAGGGCGGATTGTTATGGCACGGCGCCTGGGGACGAGCATTTCTGTAACGGAGAAGCAGGTCGGCTGTTCGCGTGCCATTGCCGTGAGTATCAGCGGAAAGTGGTTGAAGAACTCTGAAACTTCAATGAAATGAACGCCCTTAGCTGCTTACAGGCGTTGACATACGTCAACGTTGCCAGATGAAAATGTGTGCCCCGACCGGGACTCGAACCCGGGATCTCCTGCTTACATGGCAGACGCTTTATCCATCTGAGCCACCGCGGACACAGAGGACTGCGCGACTGCAGGGATTTATCTCTGGCACGCCTCCCGCGAAACCCACATTCTCAACGTATTGTCCCGCACTACATTCGTAGTGCCCCCGCCAATTATACTCGTTACTCGCGGCGCGTTGCCGATTTTTATATATATCCTCGGTGGCTCAGATGGATAGAGCGCCTGCCATGTAAGCAGGAGATCCCGGGTTCGAGTCCCGGTCGGGACACACATTTTCATCTGTCCCCGTTCACGTATGTCAACGCCTGTAAGCAGCTAAGGGTGTTCATTTCATTGTAATATCATTCTAACGAGCTGCATGGTCACCGATGGTATCTGTTCTTTCGGAGATGTCCGAAAGAACAGATACCATCTTAATATATATAACTGTGAAACTACCAGCAGGCGACAAGCTGTTGGGCAGTCACGCGTTAATAGAAAACGTGGATGTCGGAGGCTCACGCACTCTGTAAAGCAAGATAGGCGATAACCTGTGACAGATCTGACGACAGAGTACAATGCTGGTGCAGGCACAAGTGTTTAGAATCACATGTTTCACGGCACATTTTGGAAAATGGGGCTCTACAACATACGACCCCTAGGTGTTCCCATATTGACACAACGACATCGTAGCAGTGAGCATGCGATCATGGATGTTCAACATGTGTCAATGGAACGGTATCGCCTGCTCGAATAATCACGTTTCTCATTACAACAGGTTGATGGTCGTGCCCAGATACGCCGTCATACAGGTGACTGGCTGCTCGAAAAATGCGCTGTGTCACAGACACAGGCCAGTTGGGGCAGTACTATGCCATGGCGTACATTCACCCGGGCTTCCATGATATCTGTGGCAGTAATCGAAGACACAGTGGCAGCTGTGGCCGACGTCAACACTTCTGCGGACCACCTGCTTCCCTTCATGTCTGATGTCTTGACTGATGGCGATGACATCTTTCACCATGATAACTGTCCATACTAACCGTGTCACTAGGCCAGAACCGTGCTACAGTGGTTTGAGGAGCTCGAAGTAAACTCACGTTGATGTCTTGGCCACCAAATTCACCCGATCTGAACTCGATGAAAAACATATGTGGCAATCTCTGGGCCCATGTACCTTCCGATACCTACCAGGGACTTGCCGAATCCATGCTACGCACAATCGCTGCTTCACTGATTTCCAAAGGTGGCCCCATAAGCTATTAAGCAGGCTCACTAGTGCAGCTGCACTTAACGTTGAAATGATGCGTCTGAGACTTCGGACTTCTAAAAAATCAGTGTGAGATGTATCGTATCATATACATTTGTCAAAACTGCGAAACACTTTGATAATACAGCGCATTTAAAGGCCTATTTCTTGGGCCAGGACTACGTGAGGTGGTTCACTGGTTAAGGCATTGGACGCGCATTCGGGAGATGCGGTACTTAAATCAGGTTTAGGTTTTCCATAATTCCACTTATCCTATTATAGCTAATACCCAGATGGCTCCTTTGAATCGGGAACAACCGAGTTTCTTCTGCGTCCTTGTCCATTCTGAGATTGGAGTCCTTGTCCCTGACGAGGTGTTAGTCCATAATCTTCCTTTCTCAGTCTTCTGTACAGAGCGAGATGGCGCAGTTGTTAGCACCCTGGACTCGCATTCGGGAGGACGACGGTTCAATTCCGCGTCCGGCCATCCTGATTTAGGTTTTCCGTGATTTCCCTAAACCGCTACAGGCAAATGCCGGGATGGTCCCTTTGAAAGGGCACGGCCGACTTCCTTCACCGCCCTTCCCTAACCCGATGACCTCGCAGTTTGGTCTCTTCCCCCAAACAACCCAACCTCTTCTGTGAAAGAATTTGTGTGGAGTGTTGCTGTACGAGACAAACGTAGGAAAGGCGTTCAATAAGCAATGCAACACTTTTTTCTGAAATCAGGTTGGTTTTACTCAGGATTCCAATACACAATATTATTACCCATTCTTTTGTTTATAAAACCGTATTTTTCAACATAATCTCCCTTCAATGCGACGGCCTTACGCCACGTTGCTGGAAGAGCCTGTATGCTTGCGTGGTACAGCTCCACTGGTCGATGTCGGAGCCAACCTCTTGCTGCATCAGCAACTTTCTGATCATTGTCGTACTGCTTCCCGCGGAATGCATCCTTCATTGCGCCAAACGGATGGAACTCGGAAGGCGCGAGATTCGGGCTGTAGGATGGGTGAGCTTCTCACGGGTGCGCAGACTTCTTTGAGGCCTTGCGTTGTCATGGAGAGGGAGAAGTTCGTTTGCATTTTTGTGGCGACGGACATGCTGAAGCTGTTTCTTCAGTTTCCTGAGAATAGCACAGCTGTGTGCGGCCGGCCGGTACGTGGAAGATCGGACAAGTTTGCGCGACCTCTTTGCGATGATGACAGACGCCTCGCACAACGACTCACCCTGCTTTTCTTCACTGCCACGTCTCTGTAGACATTCTCCAAGCGCCTATGCGATGTTCTGGTTTTCCGCCGAAAGCAACTCTTTGCTTGGACCACACATCCGTAACAGACGCCATTTTGAAGTCTACGTATAGTGCCGCCAGCTATCGGAACTTCATCAAACTACAGATGCTGAAGCGAAATATTCCATAATTTCCCACAACAAATTTCGTATTTCTTCAACCTAAATTGATCGAGAAAAAATGTGACGCTTTACTTATTGTACGCCCCTCGTAAATAGACGACAACACGAAGAGAAACAGGCCGGCCGCGGTGGCCGAGCGGTTCTAGGCGCTTCAGTCCGGACCCGCGCGACTGCTACGGTCGCAGGTTCGAATCCTGCCTCGGGCATGGATGTGTGTGATGTCCTTAGCTTAGTTAGGTTTAAGTAGTTCTAAGTTCTAGGGGACTGATGACCTCAGATGTTGAGTCCCATAGTGCTCAGAGCCATTTGAACCATTTCGAAGAGAAACATGACATCGCTTATCGATTCGGCAGTAAATGCGATACACGTTTGACTTCCTCTCAAAATTTAGACACCTCTTCGACATGAGAAGTAGAAGAAATTAGGTTTCTGTGTGATACAGTGAACCGCCTCTCCAGCTGCCACATTTTTGTAACAAGTATTGCGGTTATACATCTTCATTTTGCGTGCGAGGTCCTAAACACACGTCAGCTTCAATTATGCAAATGTCGTATCAGATTTTACCATTTCCTCCTAATCCTTGAACGACATGCACAGAACCTGAGTTTTCGCATTGGACTGCCTTCTCCTACCCGTATAAGTTCATAAAGGTCCCACACGTTAAACGCCTAGAACGCCTTCGCCAGATCCATACATCCTACAAATTTAAGTCTCAACACCCAGTGTATGCCTCATCACTGAGATACTTTTCCTGGCGCCGTGTGTCTATCAGCATATTGCCCGTTGGTTTCACCTCCAAATATACCGAAACTTCTCCCAGAACAGTTTTACCCTCCTAGATTCCCAGACCATGGAATAATCCTAAAGAACTACCCAGCCTCTTAAATATAGGCTACATGACGCATCGTAACCCAAATGAAGGCTACAACACGCACGCTTCTTGCATTATCCTACTCACCTCTATTTCTTACATCACAACAGTCAATTACTGTTTACATTTACATCTCACATTCTACATCTACATCAACATTTATACTCCGCAAGCCAACCAACGGTGTGTGGTGGATGGCACTTTACGTACCACTGCAATTACCCACCTTTCCTATTCCAGTCGCGTATGGTTCGCGGGAAGAACGACTGCCGGAAAGCCTCCGTGCGCGCTCGAATCTCTCTAATTTTACGTTCGTGAACTCCTCTGGAGGTATAAATAGGGGGAAGTAATATATTCGATAGCTCATCCAGAAACGCACCGTCTCGAAACCTGGACAGCAAGCTACACTGCGATGCAGAGCGCCTCTCCTGCAGAGTCTGTCACTTGAGTTTGCTAAACATCTCCGTAACGTTATCACGCTTACCAAATAACCCTGTGACGAAACGCGACGCTCTTCTTTGGATCTTCTCTATCTCCTCTGTCAACCCGACCTGGTACGGACCCCACACTGATGAGCAATACTCAAGTGTTTTGTAAGCCACCTCTTTGTTGATGGACTACGTTTCCTAAGGACACTCCGAATGAATCTCAACCTGGCACCCTCCTTACCAACAACTAATTTTATATGATCATTCCACATCAAATCATTCCGTACGCATACTCCCAGATATTTTACAGAAGTAACTGCTACCAGTGTTTGTTCCGCTATCATATAATCATACAATAAAGGATCCTTCTTTTTATGTATTCGCAATACATTACATTTGTCTATGTTAAGGGTCAGCTGCAACTCCCTGCACCAAGTGCCTATCCGCTGCAGATCTTCCTGCATTTCGCTGCAATTTTCTAATGCTGCAACTTCTCTGTATACTACAGCATCATCCGCGAAAAGCCGCATGGAACTTCAGACACTATCTACCAGGTCATTTATATATAAAGTGAACAGCAATGGTCCCATAACACTCCCCTGTGGCACGCCAGAGGTTACTTTAACGTCTGTAGACGTCTCTCCATTGAGAACAACATGCTGTGTTCTGTTTGCTAAAACCTCTTCAATCCAGCCACACAGCAGGTCTGATATTCCGTAGGCTCTTACTTTGTTTATCAGGCGACAGTGCGGAACTGTATCGAACGCCTTCCGGAAGTCAAGGAAAATGACATCTACCTGGGAGCCTGTAACTAATATTTTCTGGGTCTCATGAACAAATAAAGCGAGTTGGGTCTCACACGATCGCTGTTTCCTGAATCCATGTTGATTCCTACAGAGTAGATTCTGGGTTTCCAGAAATGACATGATACGCAAGCAAAAAACATGTTCTAAAATTCTACAACAGATCGATGTCAGAGATATAGGCCTATAGTTTTGCGCATCTGCTCGACGACCCTTCTTGAAAACTGGAACTACCTGTGCTCTTTTCCAATCATTTCCTCTAGAGACTTGCGGTACACGGCTGTTAGAAGGGGGGCAAGTTCTTTCGCGTACTCTGTGTAGAATCGAATCGGTATCCCGTCAGGTCCAGTGGACTTTCCTCTGTTGAGTGATTTCAGTTGCTTTTCTATTCCTTGGACACTTATTTCGATGTCAGCCATTTTTTCGTTCGTGCGAGGATTTTGAGAAGGAACTGCAGTGCGGTCTTCCCCTGTGAAACAGCTTTGGAAAAAGATGTTTAGTATTTCAGCTTTACGCGTGTCATCGTCTGTTTCAATGCCATTATCATCCCAGAGTGCCTAGATATGGTGTTTCCATCCACTTACTGATTTAACGTAAGACCAGAACTTCCTAGGATTTTCTGTCACGTCGGTACATAGAATTTTACTTTCGAATTCACTGAACGCTTCACGCATAACCCTCCTTACGCTAACTTTGACATTGTTTAGCTTCTGTTTGTCTGAGAGGTTTTGGCTGCGTTTAAATTTGCAGTGAAGCTCTCTTTGGTTTCGCAGTAGTTTCCTAAATTTGTTGCTGAACCATGGTGGGTTTTTCCCGTCCCTCACTGTTTTCCTCGGCACATACCTGTCTAAAACGCATTTTACGATTGCCTTGAACTTTTTCCATAAACACTCAACATTGTCAGTATCGGAACAGAGATTTTCGTTTTGATCTGTTAGGTAGTCTGAAATCTGCCTCCTATTACTCTTGCTAAACTGATAAACCTTCCTCTCTTTTTTTATATTCCTATTTACTTCCATATTCAGGGGTGCTGCAACGGCCTTATGATCACTGATTCCCTGTTCTGCGCTTACAGAGTCGAAAAGTTCGGGTCTGTTTGTTATCAGTAGGTCCAAGATGTTATCTCCACGAGTCGGTTCTCTGTTTAATTGCTCGAGGTAATTTTCGGATAGTGCACTCAGAATAATGTCACTCGATGCTCTGTCCCTAGCGCCCGTCCTAAACATCTGAGTGTCCCAGTCTATATCTGGAAAGTTGAAATCTCCACCTAAGACTATAACATGCTGAGGAAATTTATGTGAAATGTATTGCAGATTTTCTCTCAGTTGTTCTGCCACTAATGCTGCTGATTCGGGAGGTCGGTAAAAGGAGCCAATTATTAACCTAGCTCTGTTGTTGAGTATAACCTCCACCCATAATAATTCACAGGAACTATCCACTTCTATTTCACTACAGAATAAAACTACTATTAACAGCGACAAACACGCCACCACCAGCCGGCCGGAGTGGCCGAGCGGTTCTAGGCGCTACAGTCTGTAACCGCGAGACCTTTACAGTCGCAGGTTCGAATCCTGCTTCGGGCATGGATGTATGTGATGTCCTTAGTTTACTTAGTTTTAAGTAGTTCTAAGTTTTCCTCAGGACACTACTTGGGCAGATCCAAGAACTCTTTACAAAAAGTATAGACCCTATTAAAGACAAAATCAGAATTAAAAAAGTAGAACCAAGTAGGAATTCTGTTATAGTTGAAGTGGCTTCAGAGGAAGATAAAGAAAAACTGCTGAACAACCAAAAACTGAACTCGGTGGTCAAATGCGAACCACCGAGGAAAAGAAATTCTCTAGTAATATTATATGACGTTCCAACAATAATGACTAATGAAGAACTACTAGAAACAATTAGGCAACAAAATTTTGAGCAAATTAATGAGGAAGAATTTAAGAACTGCTTCAAATTAAAATTTAAGACTGGGCCACGGGGTCGTGATGTTGTTCATCACGTCGCCGAGGTGTCAGCGCAAATGTGGAGAAACATTACAACAATGGGCAGAATATACGTTGGCTTCCATGCCATTAACACAAGAGATTATGTCGTGGTACCTCGTTGCCACAACTGTGGAGACTTGGATCACGTCTTATGGTTGTGCACCAGGGAGCCGGCGTGCGCTAAGTGTGGGGAACATAGTCATGGCCGCAAAGATTGCAAGGCGGCGGCAGTCTGTATACCATGTAAGAATCGAGGAAAGAAGTCTTGCGGAGCCACAGGCAGGAATTGCTCGACATACAAAATGTTGGAGCAAAGATTAATTTCCAGAACCGACTATGGCTGAGACAGGCATACCGAAGAGGATGCCAAAACGAAAGTCCCCGAGCAAGAGGAGGAGGGACGCCATGAGGGCAAACAGATTCAAGGATTTTCTGAGGTCGCTCTCCTGCGCCACTAAAACTGAAATACAAGATAAAGCAACTCAGACTGATTTCCCAACAATGGACATTGGCATACAAACCAATCTCCCCCTCATGGCTGAAGCTCTATCCTCTGGAAGCCGGGGAACAAAGCCGGAATTATACCATCAACGGCAAGGGCATCCTGTAACTGTGGTAACGCCTAAAGACAATCACACTGATCATACAAACGAAAAACCCATTCAAGAAAATACAGTGACAAGCTCATGTACGAGCCCCACTGTACAAAGCTCTCCAATTGTCAGAGTGCCACCGGTCGATCCGGTTAGGGTGTACCCCAACTTGGAGTACACTATGCAACTATCCAGATTAGAGCAGCCGGCTACCCTGACCACTGCCTTACGACATGTGGTCCGAGTAGGACACGAAGAAAGCAGAAAGATAACCTTCTCGGTTATGGAGGCTGTTGACAGAATCCAGCTAAAATCAGTGAATCTCCCCACCGACTTCGGAGCCTTGCGAGACCTGCTCAAGAAAGTTTTTGAAAGACGAGGAGAGAAATTTAACCTTAACGACATATACGAACAATCGGTAGTAGCATACGGACGAATTGCTTTCGACTGGAGCAAGACTTGGCCACATGACCGAATACATACATACTCCCCGTAATGACAAAAATAACTATTGGACAGCTTAACAGTCACAACAGCAGACTCGTTATGCAGGAACTCCGAAGGGAGGTGGAAGAGAGGAGATTAGATGTACTCTGTCTACAGGAGCCATACTCTCTGGCTGGAAAAATAGCTTTTGCTGCTGCGAGCTGGCAAATAGTCAGCAGAGGAGATGACCCGAAGGCGGCGATCATAATTACAAATAAACTCCTGAGAGTCACCACACTCTCACAGTTCACAACTAGCCACTGCAATGTCGTGGAGCTTCAAACTCCTATGGGAACAATAACTCTTATAAACATGTATTTCCAATATGGGGACAACATAGAACTCTACATAGGCCATCTAGCGAGAGTTACCATGGCGTTGCAGGGAAGAAAAGTAGTAGTAACAGCTGACATTAACGCAAAATCCCCCCTGTGGTACAGTGGCACAAGAGATGCTAACGGAGAAAAAATCGAGGAACTCACAATGGCATCACAACTTGTGGTGGCAAACAGGCCCGGCAATCCTCCTACCTACGCTGCAGGGGGAGGACAAGGCACAAATATTGATGTCACCCTTGTAACACCAAATATGGCTAACAGTATTCAAAATTGGAGAGTCATAGAGAATGCCACCACAAGCGAACATAATTTGATATCTTTTACCTTGGGAGAAAGAGATTGCCGCTGGGCCACGGGGTGCGAGGTGCAACTAAATTATAGAAGAGCCGATTGGGAACGCCTAGCCAGGGAGTGTGACATTCCTCCATCACCGGAAGGCGACATGCATCTGGACATAGACGTAGACCAGAGAGCAGAGGAACTGGTGAATGCAGTGACAAGAGCGGTGAAGGCAGCCGTACCAACAAGGAGGAGGGCCATGGCGGCCTCTCCGTCACCATGGTCTGCTGAACTAAGTGAACTACGTCAATCTGTCAGAAGGCTGAGAAGGCACTACCAGCGCAGTGTCGTCTGGCAGGAACGCCAAAGGTGGCAGGTGCTATATAGAGAGGAAAAGCGGAAGTTCCAAAAGGAACTACGCAAAGTCAGGATGAGAAGTTGGGAAAATTTTGTGCTCAACCAGTTGGTTACGGACCCATGGGGGCTTCCATACAAGCTGGTGAGGGAGAAAATCCGCTCTCCTCTGGAGTTATCAACAGTCAGGTACGGGGGCGGGATGACGGAGTCCTGGCAGGAAACTGCGGGGGTCCTCCTCCGGTCCCTGTTGCCTGACGATAATGCGGATGGGGAAACAGAGGAACAGAAACAACTCAGAGACGAAGATCAAGAGGAATACGGTAATGAGACGGCTGTCTACCCCTTTTCAGAGGAGGAGGTGGCAACCCACATAAGATCATTGAAAAAAGGAAAAGCACCAGGGCCGGACGGCATTGTGGCGGAGGTGGTGCAGTTTCTGGCGCCTCAGCTGACTGCGCCACTAACACACTTATATAACGAATGCCTCAGACAGGGAAAATTCCCAAAGAGATGGAAAACGGCAAATTTAATTATTATAAAGAAAGGACCGGACAAGGACCCTGCGGAAGTAAAATCTTACAGGCCGATTTTCTTGTTGGATATATTTGGCAAAATACTGGAGAAATTGCTGGCTGACAGATTGACGGCACATCGAGTGTTGTGTGGGGTGAGCGACAGGCAGTTCGGGTTCAGGCCGGGGCGGTCAGCATCTGATGCAATCGCCCTGGCGGCCGAGGTCTGTGGCTCGACCCCGCACAAATACGTGGTTGGCATCATGGTTGATATCAGTGGCGCCTTCGACAACCTGTGGTGGCCTTCGCTCTTCTCCTGCTTGCGGGAGAAAGAGTGTCCAGGGCCTCTATATGGTTGCCTGAGGAGCTATTGTAACGATCGGGAGGTATGGTTATCATCATCTAGCGAAAGAATCAGAAAGACAATTACCAAAGGATGTCCCCAAGGTTCCGTCTTGGGCCCCCTTTTCTGGGACATCCCTATGGAGCCTTTATTAGATAAATTACAACAGAGCGATGAGGTGCTAGAGGTGATAGCCTACGCGGATGACCTCCTCCTGTTGGTTGGCGGCCATAGCCGCGAAGACATTGAACCGAAAATAGAGACAGCATTAGACAAACTCCGACAGTGGTGCCACGCGACAAAATGACGATCTCACCCAGTAAATCCACCTACTTACTACTAAAAGGAAATCTTATTAGAAACCCGACTGTCAGAATAGACGGAACACCAGTTCTCCGACGACGAGAGACACGTTACCTGGGAGTTATCATTGATGAGAGGTGGAGCTTCGGAAAACACATTGAAACTGTCACTCAGCGAGCCCTTCAGATATTAAATAACCTAATTTCCATAGGCCACAAAAGATTCCATCTTCCTCCACACCTAATTAGACTTTATCATAATAGTATCTTAACCTCAGTTGTGGGTTATGGCTCGGGAGTCTGGGCGCACAGGCTCACGAGGGTTGTGCCCGCCATGGCAGTGAGAAGGGTACAGAGAAGCATGGTATTAAGATCCGTGGGTGCCTATAGAACATCTCCAGGGGGGGCCCTATTAGTCATAATGGGGCTCTGCCCTCTGGACATAAAGATAAGGGAACAGGCGGCTTGGTATTGGGCCAAGAAGGGAAACTATGAGAAGATTGCTGATATTATGGGTACTAGAGTGGGGGATAAAAGAGAGATAAGGAAAAGAGGGGAGGAGCTTTGGCAGGAGATTTGGGAGGCAGAAGAGACTGGACGAAGAACCTTCCAGTTCCTACCCGATGTGAGGGAACGACTTGGAATGAAGTACTTTGAGCCTACGCGAGGGTTGATCCACTTTCTCACTGGCCATGGACCCTACCCGACTTATCTATGTCGATTTGGGAAAAGGGCAACACCAGCGTGCGACTGTGGCGATCCGGAAGGCACACCCGAGCATGTAGTTTACGAGTGTCCCCTCTTCAATGATATCGCCAACACACTGCGAGACAGACTACCCAACCGTGACACACACCAACTACTTAGACAAGAGGAGACTTTTCAGACATTAAACACCTTGGCAAACGAGGTATCTCGAAAAGTTTTAATTGACTATTTAGGTGAGATACAGTAAACAATTGAAACTTCCCCTGACTTTCAAAATTCCCTACAAAAGAATGGCCCTGACTAACATTAAACTATACCTTTCACAAATCACTTACCTCACAAAAATCTTCGCTGCTCAAGCTACTGCAATACAGCGAGCGCCACTACTGCCAGCTAAATAAAAGATTCAAACTATGGAAGGCACTAACTACTGATAGGGATAGTTAGCAAATGAAAGATATTAATAGAGAACGAACAATGTATTTACCTTGATATCATCATATATAAATATAGCAGTTCATGACAAATTACAAACCTCCGCCATCTCTCTGCCCACATCCACCACTGCTGGCGGCTCACCTCCAACTGCGCAACGCTACGCGCTGTTCACACCCAGCTGCCTAACGCTACAATGGCGAGTATTACAACAATGCAAAGCAGCCACAGACTGCACACAGCACAGCCAGTGATTTTCATACAGAGTTGGCGTTACTAATAAAAAAAACCTAACCAGCCTACTTACATAGAGAAAACATAAACAGCCTACTTACATAGAGAAAACATAAACAGCCTACTTACATAGCCCCCATGCTCCCCACAAAAAAAAATTTTACAAATTGGGTTGGGCAGTGGCCAATACAGATTTGAAAAAATTTTTCATAATTGCAATAACAAAGATATCAAATGAACACACTTATTGATACAATGTTGGTCAAAAGCTAAAAATTTTTCACAGTCCATAAAGACAGTCCAGATTGCTCATCACAGTAAAAATGCAGAGTTTTTCTCAAAGTCTGAGCAGTAAAAGAAAATGCACACAGAAGTAGTGGATTTCCATGCAGTCTTGAAGAAGTAGTGTTGTCCTTCCAACGGAAAGACAGCAGAGCAAACCCACAGCAGAGTCAGTCGAAGTTTTGAAGAGTATTGGTAGGTAGGTCATCACAGAGCAGACCCACTGTAGTCCTGGTAGAAATTACGGTACTGGTGGGCCACCAGAGGTGCAGACCCACTGCAGTCCTTGTAGCAATTGGTGGGCCATCAAAGATGCAGACCCACTGTAGTCCTTGTAGAGATACCTAGCAGCCATCTGTTGTGACTGTGCAGGTGCACAATCACCATTGAAGAGTCTTGCGGATAATATAGCAAGTCCATAACCACCACTTGTGCACTCACAAAGTTTTTGGAATTGTCCTTAGAACCAGCAATGCTGTTATCCAGTCCCTTGCTGAATTATTAACACACGTGCAAACACTAACAGTCCCTACTTCTCACATATTGTCCATATACTATGACCAACAGAAACGTGTGCAGTGAAATGTTACTTAATTTGAAGAACTGGTAACAATTACAATTTGGTAACATAAAAATACAATAACTAAGGTATAAAATACATCATTAAAAACATAATAATACAGATAACATTTGTAGATAATAGGGGTTTTACAAAAGAATAGAAATAAACATATACATCAATGTTACAGGAATTATGACATAAGTAAATACATAGAAGATCAGAATAACTTGCGAAACATCAACTTCACACATGAGCATTAACACAAAACAATAAATAATGTCTAAACATCTTTACAAAGTAAATAACACATTATTAATGCCAATTGTATTTGAGGATAACAGTATTCCTCATCATAGTGAATGTAACTTAGTATTAGAAGAGAAAAAAGTTCTATGAAACAGTACACAGAGACAGGAAGAAAACAAATACACAAGGGTACACAAACACATAGGGGGATAACACAATGGAAAGGACAGGGTTCGTTTTCAGTGTAACTTTTGGTACTGCAGTATTTTGCGAACAAAACCATTTTTGTTCTTGGAGATCTCCCTTCGTTCATCATTATTCCCAAAAAGTCCTATCTAAGCCTGCCTTCTGTATTTTGTTCACATCCTCTGTCAATAATAGTTTTTCTCCACTGTGCAGTATCCTATTTCTTATAAATTTATAATAGTTAGTTTATTATATAGTCTACCCCCTCTTAAGCTAACTTAAATATACTGAGCTCAGATGCTAAACTAAGGGACGAGGCAATGCAGCAGCACATAAAACAATTAATATAAACAGCAATTAAAAAATGGAAAATCGCAAAGCAAGCTACAGTAAATCTAAATTAACAAAAAAATGCAAAATTACAACTAATATAAGGCACTGTGCAGGAAACAAGAAAAACTAGCTTAGAAGAGTAACACAAAGTCAAATTCAGTAACACTATGCCTGGCAAACAGCAGCAGCAAATGCTATGACGTACACCTAAGCATGACAAAGCTCAAGCATAAAAAATATTTCAGGAAAAACAGCAATAAGGGAAATGTATATTCACATCTTAATGTCTATGTAATTAAAGTGGTGCACCACAAGAAGTTATTCTACCAAAAAGTTACCAATTACTTGAAAAGAAAATTATGAATGCAGTTCCTGTGAAGTTAAATGTCATTTTGTGCTCCCTCATTTTTTTTTAAAAAATTATTATTTACTCGATCTGTAGACAGAAAATATTTATATTAGTACATCTATAAAATTTTATTTTAACCAATGCTGCAGTGCAGCTAGAAACTAGATATCAAATGAAATAAGCAACTATGAAAAGCAAAGCATAAAAATATCATTCAATAGTCATGTGGCATTTCGTAAGTCAGTAGCACTCAACTCTCGGAGAAAGACACTTGTCATAATCAGGTGTGCAGATGTACGAATATTTCCCATCAATTCATAAGCATTTCAGTAATTAGCACAAAGTGCGAGTAATCATATGTTTTCAAGTAACGAGGGTGTCGCATTAGCGATGAAAGGCACACCCTAATGGCTTGTTCTCCAGGTGTTTGACACAGCTGTGTGCCCACAACACATTACAAAAATCATATGTTTTCAAGTAACGAGCGTGTCGCATTAGCGATTCCCTCTACAAAGGAATATCAATAGC
The DNA here is from genome assembly GCF_021461385.2 of Schistocerca piceifrons. Classification (NCBI taxonomy): domain Eukaryota; kingdom Metazoa; phylum Arthropoda; class Insecta; order Orthoptera; family Acrididae; genus Schistocerca; species Schistocerca piceifrons. The sequence goes on from NC_060149.1 coordinate 802,093,824, forward strand.
AAGGTTAATGGAAGTAATGAGGGTGTCGCATTTGCAATATTTTCTCTAAAGGAATGTCAATGGCGAGGATAAAGGCCTGCCTTTTTTTTCCTTTTTTTTTTCTACCTGTGCCTCTGGAAAGGCCCTCACTCTAATGGCTTGTTCTCCAGGTGTCTGACACAGCTGTGTGCCGGCGACGCACGTGCAGGTGGTCACTTTCTTACGGAAATATTTACGATAGCAGTTTCCGCTACAGAGACAGTCTCATATACAAAATTTCACGGGTCGAGAATTTGCGTTGCAAGTGTGTAGAAACAAAATCCTATGAATATAACAGTGTCCAAAAAAATTTTCGCCGGCATTGTGATACATTCACGCATTTACACACACATTTCATAGCTCTTAAAGTACGATTCTCGGTTTCCAACATCCTTTTTCAAAAGTCAAGAGTCCCTAACCACTATTCATTACTCCTTACCTTATTCGTCGACACTTCTTCAATATTGCATCATAACAGATAAGTAGCATAATCAAATAACTCATATAGCATCAGTCTATTAATCATAAACATACCTCAGCAGCATAATACACATCGTCGTCGTAATAATATCATAACACCTCAGTCAAATCTCAAAATCGTCGTAGCTTCCTCCAATAATTTCAAAATCTAAAAAAAATTCTCTGCTCATTTCAATAGTGTCATCTACCTCAAACGTACTTTAAAATCATGCTCCCTTACCAAATATATCATTCAAAGCTCTCATAGTATCACAATGGTTCCGAAAAAATATGAGCATTTCACAAAGTACAGACAAAATACAATTTCGTAAGTGTGAAGTTATCCAACGGTATAATTACATAAACATCTGTCACTGATGTAGTAAAGAAAAAGTTTGTCTCTCTCAGTTAAATGATTAGATAGCTGTGTAATTTGTGTGTTAGAGAAATATGGTACCGATGTGTAAAGTTGTAGAAGCAAATACCATATTAGCTAGGGTTCCTTGTGGTTGCCACACACATGGTACACAAAGTAAGTGTGTACCCCCCTGAGGATTAATGTAATTATACCCTCAGGTGTTACAGATTACAGCAATGAAATGAAATGTATCACTGAAAACCTTTGTATCATTGTACTTCAAATATCTTTAAAAATAAATGTTTTAAGTACAAAATTAATCACTCAAATGCGTGTCCTGTAGCGCTAAATGTGCGTCTTGCTGTAAGATAATTCTGTGGAAGTGTCGTACTTATCGTCCTCCGAAAGCTAAGTTCTGCAGAAGTCAATGTACTTACCTCATGATAAACAAAAGTGAAATGCTTTATGTATAGATATCTTAGTTATTACACTTATTGCCATGATGAAGAAAGTACTCTGCAGTAACTTATTGTTGTGCTACGGAAAAGGCAATCTCATTATAGCTATACCACAAAAGTTACTACTAAAACATGTTTTACTTTGCAGAATAAAACAGAAAAACTGTGCAGAAATAAAACAGAAACACTACAAAAGCAACATTGTAAATTGTCACTCATTAGAAGCGTCGTGATAAAATCGTGTAGCTGTCACATAAACTAACCACTGTGCCATCTGGTATCTCACTGAAAGTACATTAAACCCAGAATGTATTTTCAAGTAAACCAAAATGTTGCATTAAAATCTCATTAGCAGTACCAGTATGTGTCCTAAGTATGTAAGCCTGATAGTCATTACGTAATCGTGCAACTAACAAGCAAGAATGTACAAATACAACACTGTGTCGTCTGTTCACTATAACAATGCATTCGTAATTTCTGTTTAAAAATGTTCCCTAGGTTCTAGACTGGATATTTAACTTCAAACATTGTTGCATGTTAACAGTTTCTTAAGTCTGACAAAGCATACTAGAAATGTGAAGTGAAAAGTTTTATGGCAAAGACAAAGTTAAAAAGCAGATTATCTTTCAATAAATGGTTTTACATGTAAAATGTGGTGTAAACCTTTACTCTTCCTAGTGCGCAGCGTTTCAACTTCAACGCAATTATCATGCGGTATACGTCGTTAAAGAATACTGGAATTTTTCTTAATGTTAGCGTCTATGTTATTATTTCCTGAGCCAGCCGGCGCAGGTGGCTGCCTGCGGCGCGAGTCACTGTCTGCCTCTTTGTTGGCGCGCGTCGTTATTGGGATTAGGAGACCTAACTTCTACAAATTCGCCTTGCCGAGAGGGCCCAGCTCTGTTAGAGTCCCGCCAGTTCTGATGAAATTCACGTCTATCGTTATGATTATATCGTCTGTCGTCATGTCGGTAGATTCGATAGTTTCTTTCTTGTCGGTCACGTGGTGGAGAATTTCTCCCTGAATCGTAACTGCGCGCTGGACCGTTGCGTCTAAAATTATTCTGTCTCCCTTGATAATAGTTATTTTGGTTCCCATATTGTCTGTTTCTCTGATTGTCTCTGTGATAGTCATTACTGCGGAGAGGTGATCTTTGGTTCAAATGGCTCTGAGCACTATGGAACTCAACTGCTGAGGTCATTAGTCCCCTAGAACTTAGAACTAGTTAAACCTAACTAACCTAAGGACATCACAAACATCCATGCCCGAGGCAGGATTCGAACCTGCGACCGTAGCGGTCGTGCGGTTCCAGACTGCAGCGCCTTTAACCGCACGGCCACTTCGGCCGGCCAGAGGTGATCTTTCCCTGTAATTATGACTACTCTGCCAACGGTTGTCATACGGGTGGTGTCTATTTTGGTCACGATTTGTGTGGTGAGAATAGCCTTGTCGCGTCCAGTTATCGTTTCTGTCGTCACGGAATTGTGACGGATGTGACCTGTAGTGATTGTTTTCCTGTTTTCGCATCCCGCGACTGTCTGTGTCAATTTCTAATTCTTGTAACAGTCCCTGAAAAGCTTCAATGTCGTCTTTGCAACGTCCTGCTAAAATAATATGTCGTAAATGTTCAGGCAGTTTGATTAAGCAAATGCGGATAAGTTCTGACGGGCTGTATGGGTTTGACAGGTATTGATTCTTGTGCAACATGTCTTCAAAATATTTCACAAGACTGGAAAATTCAGATTGTTCGAAATGTTTCATCATTATGATGCTATGTTTTACGCGGTCTTGTGTGGCTTGAGACCAATATGCTGAGAGGAAGGCATGGTAAAATTCTCCTTCACTGTGGCAATCGTGAATGACCGATCGCATTCTTACAGCTGGTTCACTCTCTAAGTAGCCACACATAAATTCTAACCTGTGCTCCAATGACCAGTTGGGAGGGAAACAATGAGAGAATTGATGGAGCCACGCTTGTGGATGAATGTCGTTGGCAGAATTCTTAAACGTTTTGAATTTACGTGTAGTAATGAACAGCTTATAGTCAAAATCATCGTGTCGGCGAGTAGCATATCGGTCATTGTTACGTCGTGTCGGCGGTTCCATCTCAAAATTCCGTGTACCTTGCCAATTTCTTTCATAATTACCGAAATGCCCTGTGTTATTATTTTGTGGCTGTTCCGTATTTCTATGTCCCTCTTCCCTTATTGGGGCGCGAGTGTCCTCTGAAATACGTAATTCTTGTATTAACTGTGTCAGCTGATCTTGTACTTCCCGCATTTCTCTTTTGTATTGCGTATTAATTTGATTCTGATTTTGTTTGAATTTTCTTATTTGTTCATACTCTTCTGTGTCAGTGAAGGCTACGGGTCTTGTGTCATTCAGATCATCATCTACCTTTCTAGATAAGTTAGTGACCTGATCCGAAAGTTCGGCTACTTTCTCCGATAGTGAACACATTTCCTCAGTGTGTTTTTCTGAACCAAGTTTCAGAGTGTCCATTTGTGTTGAAATCGAATCTACTGTGTTCTTTAAGTTTTCCTGAGTTTTTGCCAGTTGCGTAACCGAATCGGTAGATGCAACTGAGTCAATTTTAGCCCACAAGGTCTCATGATTTTCATGAACAATGGTTTGCAGCTCTTTTATGGCTGCTTCGTGATTCTGTAATGCATTCTCATGACGCGAAAAAATAGGTTGGAAATGCTCACAAATTTGTGTTTTTACGTCATTACAGACTTTTTGACATTTCGATTCAATGTTATGTAACTCAGTAGTTAAATCTTCACGTGTTTGTTCAAGTGTGGTGTCTAACTTCCGAAGATTTTGTTCCATTGTGTCTAACTTCTGAAGCTTTTGCTGTGTTTGTCTCTGATTTTGTTCCATTGTGTCTAACTTTTGCAGCTTTTGCTGTGTTTGTCTCTGATTTTGTTCCATTGTGTCTAACTTTTGCAGCTTTTGCTGTGTTTGTCTCTGATTTTGTTCCATTTGTTGCATTAGTTGTAATAACAATGCATTAGTGTCTGGAATCTGTTCCTCTACTCTTTTCGGCAGTGCATTTGCACCGGCAACATTCACATTTTGACAAGCTGAAAATGTGTCTTGACTTATTTGAGAAAACGGTGAGGATGCAAAACCTGAATCTACAGTATTTGCAAAATTGTGTCCTATCATTTCGGATTCCTGAGGCGAGCTGTTGCCGACCGATCGATCGATAATGCTTCCCTGTTCACTACCTGTTTGACTGCCTACGCCATTGTTTGACGCCCGCTCCATTTCCCTATGCACAGTTACCAAATTACTACTTTGAATATTAGTTAATTCATTACATGGTGGGGCCAACACACTGCTTTCGTCTTCACTGTCATTTCTGATTTTACTTTGGAGCCGAGTGTTACGTTTTTCACACGCCATTATTGTCACAATATTTCACACGATAACACAGAAAAGCACAATTTGAATAGCATAAATAAGAGAACACATTAACATAGCACTGAAAATAATATCTAGTTAATTACAAGCGCAGCTGCGAAATACTTGGTGCAAATCTACATGCATGCCACAACTGTTTTACAGTACAACAATGAAAGACTGCAACTACAAAGGAGATTCTCTCTACAATTACGCGCTAGCAATAAACAAAAGCTACACTAAATACACAAAGTACAAGAAAAAAATCAGAAGATTCCAGTGAGGTATCCTAGGCTAAGGGTCGACATATGAAACTTCCCCTGACTTTCAAAATTCCCTACAAAAGAATGGCCCTGACTAACATTAAACTATACCTTTCACAAATCACTTACCTCACAAAAATCTTCGCTGCTCAAGCTACTGCAATACAGCGAGCGCCACTACTGCCAGCTAAATAAAAGATTCAAACTATGGAAGGCACTAACTACTGATAGGGATAGTTAGCAAATGAAAGATATTAATAGAGAACGAACAATGTATTTACCTTGATATCATCATATATAAATATAGCAGTTCATGACAAATTACAAACCTCCGCCATCTCTCTGCCCACATCCACCACTGCTGGCGGCTCACCTCCAACTGCGCAACGCTACGCGCTGTTCACACCCAGCTGCCTAACGCTACAATGGCGAGTATTACAACAATACAAAGCAGCCACAGACTGCACACAGCACAGCCAGTGATTTTCATACAGAGTTGGCGTTACCAATAAAAAAAACCTAACCAGCCTACTTACATAGAGAAAACATAAACAGCCTACTTACATAGAGAAAACATAAACAGCCTACTTACACAATAAGCGACAATAACCACCAATTGCGTCCAAGAGCCCTATTCCCATACCGCCTGTGCGTTGACTGGCCGACTACATCTAAGTTGGGATCCGCCACGTGCAGGACTAGGGGGAGTGGGGAACAACTACCGATTGTGACACACACACCGGACATGACGTAGGATAGGTTAGTTTGTAGGACTTAGTTATAGGAAATTAAGATAGGGACTGCAGAGAATTTAACATCGAGGCCCGCCCAGTGCCAGGGGCATGCTCTTCGGGATTAGCTCGAAGAGCAGGGCGTGAAAAAGTAGGTTTATATCTTCTTCACTGGCACACATGTGACGCTGCAGAATACATATATAATTAAATTAGTAATAGTAATTAGGTATAAATAGTAGTACAAGTAGACATTAGATGCCCATTGTTACTAACATTAACTGTAGCTCACACACTAAAAGTACACTAAGCTGCAAAAATTTAATGTAAATGTATCACTGTTAGGACCCACTAATGAATTAAGGCAGTGGGTTATATTTGTATAATTATAATGGTTTTGAATAAAGAATTTTTTTAAAAAAAACGTTCTAGGGGACTGATGACCACAGCAGTTAAGTCCCATAGTGCTCAGAGCCATTTTGAACGCCACCACCGGTTGCATGCAATCTATCCATTCCAAACACCGTCTGTGCCTTTGTAAAAATTTCGGCAGAATTTATCTCTGTCTTCAGCCAGCTTTCCGTACCTATAACGATTTCAGCTTCAGTGCTTTCTATCAGCGCTTGAAGTTCCGGTACTTTACCAACGCAGCTTCGACAGTTTACAATTCCAATACAATGTCCTGACTTTGTCCCGCACCCTTTGAGGCTGTTGCTCTTTCTGTACTTGCCTGAGGCCATCTAACCTAAAAAACCGCCCATTCCACGCCACACAACCCCTGCTACCTGTGTAGCCGCCTGCTGTGTGTAGTGGACTCCTGACCTGTCCAGCGGAACCCGAAACCCCACCACCCTATGGAGCAAATCGAGGAATCTGCAGCCCACACGCTCGCAGAACCGTCTCAGCCTCTGATTCAGACCCTCCACTCGGCTCTGTACCAAAGGTCCGGAGTCAGTCCTGTCGACGTTGCTGCATATGGTGAGCTCTGCTTTCATCCCGCTAGCGAGACTGGCAGTCTTCACCAAATCAGACAGCCGCCGGAAGCCAGAGAGGATTTCCTCCGATCCATAGCGACACACATCATTGGTGCCGACATGAGCGACCACCTGCAGATGGGTGCACCCTGTACCTTTCATGGCATCTGGAAGGACCCTTTCCACATCTGGAATGACTCCCCCCGGTATGCACACGGAGTGCACATTGGTTTTCTTCCCCTCCCTTGCAGCCATATCCCTAAGGGGCCCCATTACGCGCCTGACGTTGGAGCTCCCAACTACCAGTAAGCCCACCCTCTGCGACCACCCTGATCTTGCAGACTGAGGGGGAACCTCTGGAACAGGACAAGCAGCCATGTCCGGCCGAAGATCAGTATCAGCCGGAGACAGAGCCTGAAACTGGTTCGTCAGACAAACTGGAGAGGCCTTCCGTTCAGCCCTCCGGAATGTCTTTCAGCCCCTGCCACACCTCCAGACGACCTCCTACTCTACCACGGGTGAGGGCTCAGCCTCAGTGTGGGCAGTATCCCGGGCAGCCACAGCAGTAGTCCGATCGGGGGATGCGTGGGACGAGCTGGCCATCCCCGACAAACCCCGTCTGGACCCCCACAGTGATGCCCATTGGCAACAGCCTCAAGCTGTGTGACGGAAGCCAACACTGCCTGAAGCTGGGAGTGAAGGGATGCCAACTCAGCCCGCATCCGAACGCAGCAGTCGCAGTCCCTATACATGCTAAATACTGTTGTGGAAAGAACGTCTGAACTAATCTACAGAGATCACAAACAATTCGACACAAAATTTCAACGGTTATAAAAATACAAGACTGCCTAGTAAATGCAGTAATGCTGCTACTTGCGCACTGCTGACACACTGCTCGGCGGCATTGAATGGGAACGACATCTGAATACTAATGCTAAGCAAGCTACAGCACTATTTTTCAATAATGGTAAAATATTTATAGTTGTGTGTCGGTGGAGTTCTACACATCTTCAAAATTCAGGAATGTGTTGAACCTGAATTAGTATTCGGCGAAATACACTGCAGTGACAAAAGTCGTGGGATACCCCCTAACATCGTGTCGAACCTCCATTTGTCCGATATAGTGCAGCAACTCAACGTGGAGTGGACTCAACAAGTCGTCTGAAGTTCGTGGAGAAATATTTGAGTTATGTTGCCTCTATAGCCGTCCATAATTGCGAAAGCGTTGCTGGTGCAAGATTTTGTGCGGGAACTGATCTCTCGATTATTTCTCACAAATGTTCAATAGGATTCTTGTCGGGCGATCTGAGTGGTCAAATCATTCGCTCGTATTGTCCAAAACGTTCTTCAAATCAATCCCGAACAATAGTGGCCCGGCGACGTGGCGCATTGTCATCCGTAAAAATTCCATCGTTGTTTGGGAAAAAGAAGTCTGTGAATGGCTGCAAATCTACATCTACATCTACATCTATACTCCGCGAGCCACCTTACGGTGTGTGGCGGAGGGTACTTATTGTACCACTATCTGATCCCCCCTTCCCTGTTCCATTCACGAATTGTGCGTGGGAAGAACGACTGCTTGTAAGTCTCCGTATTTGCTCTAATTTCTCGGATCTTTTCGTTGTGATCATTACGCGAGATATATGTGGGCGGTAGTAATATGTTGCCCATCTCTTCCCGGAATGTGCTCTCTCGTAATTTCGATAATAAACCTCTCCGTATTGCGTGACGCCTTTCTTGAAGTGTCCGCCACTGGAGCTTGTTCAGCATCTCCGTAACGCTCTCGCGCTGACTAAATGTCCCCATGACGAATCGCGCTGCTTTTCGCTGGATCATGTCTATCTCTTCTATTAATCCAACCTGGTAAGGGTCCCATACTGATGAGCAATACTCAAGAATCGGACGAAAAAGCGTTTTGTAAGCTACTTCTTTCGTCGATGAGTCACATTTTCTTAGAATTCTTCCTATGAATCTCAACCTGGCGCCTGCTTTTCCCACTATTTGTTTTATGTGATCATTCCACTTCAGATCGCTCCGGATAGTAACTCCTAAGTATTTTACGGTCGTTACCGCTTCCAGTGATTTACCACCTATGGCATAATCGTACTGGAATGGATTTCTGCCCCTATGTATGCGCATTATATTACATTTATCTACGTTTAGGGAAAGCTGCCAGCTGTCGCACCATGCATTAATCCTCTGCAGGTCCTCCTGGAGTACGTACGAGTCTTCTGGTGTTGCTCCTTCTTGTAGACAACCGTGTCAATGGTCTACTCCAGTCAATCATCGGTTCAGTTGGACCAGAGGACCCAGCTCATTCCAGGTGAACACAGCCCACACCATTAAGGAGTCACCAACAGCTTGCACAGTGCCTTGTTGACAACTTGGGTTCATGGTTTCATGGGGTCTGTGCCACACTCGAATTCTACCATCAGTCGTTACCAACTGAAATCGAGATTCATCTGACCAGGCCAAGATCTTCCAGTAATCTAGGGTCAAACTGATGTAGTCAGAAGCCCAGGAGAGGAGCTACAGACGATGCTGTGCTGTTAGCAAACGCCCTCGCTTCGGTTGTCTACTGTCATAACCCATAACACCAAACTTCGCCACATTGTCCTAACGTATACATTCGTCGTACGTCTCACATTGATTCCTACGATTATTTCACGCAGTGTTGCTTGTCTGTTAGCACTGACAACTCTACGCAAACGCGGCTGCTCTCGGTCGTTCAGTGATGGCCGTGGTGAGAGACAATGTCTAAAATTTGGTATTCTCGGGACATTCTTTACACTGAGGATCTCGCAATATTGAATTCCCTAACGATTTCCGAAATGAAATGTCGCATGTGTCTAGCTCCAGCTATCATTCCGCGTTTGAAGTCTGTTAATTGCCGTCGTGTGGCCATAACCATGTCGGAAAGCTTTTGTAATGAAATGAGCGTATGGCATCGTTGGCCGGGAGGCTCCATCCGGAGAAGTTCGGCCGCCAAGTGCAAGTCTTATTCCAGTCGACGCCACATTGGGCGACTTGCGCGCCGATGATGGAGATGAAATGATGATGAGGACAACACAACACCTATTCCCCGAGCGGAGAAAGTCTCCAACGTGGCCGGAAATCGAACCCAGACCCGCTTGCATGGGAGGCGAGCACGTCACCACCGCCGGCTGGTGTGACCGACCGGTTCTAGGCGCTTCAGTCTGGAGCCGCGCGACCACTACGATCGCAGGTTCGAATCCTGCCTCGGGCATGGATGTGTGTGATGTCCTTAGGTTAGTTACGTTTAAGTAGTTCTAAGTTCTAGGGGACTGATGACCTCAGATGTTAAGTCCCATAGTACTCAGAGCCATTTGAACCATTTTGAACGTCACCACCCAGCTAAGCAGGCGAGTACAAATGACAGTTCCGCCCATGCCCTGCCCTTTTATCCTTGTATACGCGATACCACTGTCATCTGTGTATGTGCAGATCGTTAGCCCATGACTTTTGTGTATGAATTTCTTCAAAAACAGCCAAAAGAGCTATAAAATGACCCAATATTTTTAATGGTATCACCACCTCAAGATATTTTCGGCACATCGGAAATCAGCCAACATCACATATAAAGAAAAGCTGTATTACGTAATTTTAAACGTGGACAGCCGTCCGATGATGGATTGGTCGGAAAAAAAAACTGCTAAAGACGCTATTTGCTCTTAATAAATAGCATTATTAAGAGTCGCTAGTTTTACTTGACGGTAAGAATGAATCTTTAATTTTATACCTTTTTATTTGTCTATCAGATTTTAAAGACAGGCAAGTTGGTTACCTACAAAAGGGGGAACGTAAATAACAAATAAATATAAAAACAACAGCGAGAGCGTTAATTGAATTTAATGTGCCTGGAAGTTTCAAAACAGCGTACACTTCAATTCAGAGTAAAAGATTGGCTCTGAGCACTATGGGACTCAGCTTCTGAGGTCATTAGTCCCCTAGAACTTAGAACTAGTTAAACCTAACTGACCTAAGGACATCACACACATCCATGCCCGAGGCAGGATTCGAACCTGCGACCGTAACGGTCTCGCGGTTCCAGACTGCGGCGCCTAGAACTGCACGGCCACTTCGGCCGGCAGTAAAAGATTCATAATGAGAACAATCCCTAGGCTGTCCTAAGCCAGTTATTGGCGATACCCTTTCTTTCAACAGTGCAAGTCCAGCAAAATATTTCAGAGAGCTTCTATAATCTGTGGAAAGTAGGATTGAGGTATTAAGAGAACTGAAGTTGTGAAAGCGGGTTGGGAATCGCGCCTTGACAGTCCATAAGAGTATTTCCTACAAATATCAAGGCTACGGGTTTGACTCCTGGTTAAGGACAAACTCTTAATCTCTCAGGAACTTTGATAATGGCTGCATAATTTATCAAGTAAACACAGAAGATAATTTGAATTATACACATGTTATTGGCTATGGTGAGCTGTGGGATCGATATTAACATAACATTTGCAGATAAATGGCATGATGTGATCTCTGGGAAGTCTGGGAACCGACATATCTCGTGGACTGAAAACAGGAAGAGATCTTCCTCAAGCATGTTTCCTTCAACAATTTCTACCAACGCCGTAAGCATCATTTCACAGATTGTACGTGCTAGTTAAGACTTTTATGTGAAGGGAGTACCATGCAGGATTTGTGAGTAGAGATTATATTCTGTTTACCTTTATTATAAGGAAAATGACACATAAAATACTTTAACGAAAGTTTCGAGTTTCTTGGAAAAGCTTGTATGAGATCTGATTATTGCCATGCCAAATAAAACTCCCCATCGGAAGATTCGAGTTCAGTAAATGTAAAAGGCAATAGCGGAAGTTTCGCTCACGTAAATTGAGCATTTTGCTGTCCTTGTAAGTCATATAGTGCGTCCCCTGAATATTGAAAAAAGACCACTGTAAGATGCTTTCTGTGCAGCAGCATATCTTGTACACTATCTGATCAGAAGTATCCGGACACCCATCAGTGAATATTAATATGCTGTGTGTCCAACCTTCACCTTTATGAAGGCTTGAAGTCTGCCGGAGACACATTCAGTGAGGTGTGTGAGTATCTGTGGAGGAATGTTGGACGCCGGAGTCTGGAGCAAAGTCGCGTCCTTACTCGTTCCAAAGTTCAGGTCGGTACTATAGGCAGGCCAGTCTATTTCAAAAACAGATTCTACCTTACGCGAGAGTGCAGATACAAACAATTATCGCCTCTGAACCCCTCCTCTGCTATACGCAGTACACCAATCTGTAAAATATTTTCATAATCCTTCTGCATTTAGCGTTTTCTGCAGCGCAATACGGATACCACATCCTGCCCACCAAAAAACTCCCATACAGTAACACCACCTTTTCACTTCACACGATGGCAGTTAACGTTCTCCAAGCATTCGCTAAACCCAAACTCTTCCACCGGAATGCTACCAATATAGCGTGATTCGTGGCTCCAAATCATTCATTTCCAGCTGATGGATTTGAACTCAGGTTACATCCAACGACTAGTCTACTTCCGAAGTCTCTGAGCTTTCGTAACCAACCCATTCTCCTGTTACTGCTTCTCTGCTGTTAACAGAATACTATCCGCCCTGGCGTCACTCTTTGCACCACCTCAAGCGGCTCTTAGCATCGAATAGCATTGACCACAGAAATCTGTGGCTTATGATGAGCTGCTCGGCCATTGTACCCCATTATTTTTAACTCCATACGCACAACTCCGCAACGGCAGACGGTCGCTGTACGTCAGTACTTGGGGTCTGCCTGGTCTTGGTTTAGCTGAAGTTGTTCCTTCCCCTTTCCGCGTCACAGTCACGTCAACCACAGTCGATTTGGACAGATTTAGAAGGGCTGAAATGTCCGTGTTGGATTTGTTACTCAGGTGATACCCAGTTACTAGTCCACGTTCGAAGTCACTGAACTTTTCGAATCAAGCCACTCTGCAGTTATTTCTTCTCCTCTGATATCTCAGTACTGTACGCTTCCTTTTGTTGTGGTGAGTCTACCTCTCACATCTAGTGGTCAGCTCCACAATACATATGTGTGCTTGATTCAACTTGATCAGATAGTGGTTTTCCGCCTCCGATGATGTGCTGAGCGACATGCCATTATGGTGGGGGACTAGACTCGTGTTCGGCAGGGTAACAGTTCCAATTCTCTGATTCAGATTCAGGTCTTTTGTGATTTCCTCGAACCACTTATGGCGAATTCCAGGATGGTTCCTTTCAAAAGGAACAGTCGATTTTATTCCTCTATCTCAGCTGACATCGTCGTCGGCGAGGCGTTAAACCATAATCTTTGTTCCTTTTACTTCCAGTGATGTCAGACAGTTGAGAGCCGATCGGTGTTCCCTCAGTAAAATCCTGCACAGTGTAGCTTTCAGCGCCGGCCGCGGTGGCCGAGCGGTTCTAGACGCTTCAGTCCGGAACCGCGCGACTGCTAAGGTCGCTGGTTCGAATCCTGACTCGGGCATGGATGTGTGTGATGTCCTTAGGTTAGTTAGGTTTAAGTAGTTCTAAGTTCTAGGGGACTGATGACCTCAGATGTTAAGTCCCATAGTGCTCAGAGCCATTTGAACCAGGTGCGCCGCAGGGGAGTGTCGTAGGACCGTTGCTATTCACAATATACATAAATGACCCTGTGGATGACATCGGAAGTTCACCGAGGCTTTTTGCGGATGATGTGGTATATCGAGAGGTTGTAACAATGGAAAATTGTACTGAAATGCAGGAGGATCTGCAGCGAATTGACGCATGGTGCAGGGAATGGCAATTGAATCTCAATGCAGACAAGTGTAATATGCTGCGAATGCATAGAAAGAAAGCTCCCTTATCATTTAGCTACAATATAGCAGGTCAGCAACTGGAAGCATTTAATTCCATAAATTATGTGGGAGTAGGCATTAGGAGTGATTTAAAATGGAATGATCATATAAAGTTGATCGTCGGTAAAGCGGATGCCAGACTGAGATTCATTGGAAGAATCCTAAGGAAATGCAATCCGAAAACAAAGGAAGTTGGTTACAGTACTCTTGTTCGCCCACTGCTTGAATACTGCTCAGCAGTGTGGGATCCGTACCAGATAGGGTTGATCGAAGAGATAGAGAAGATTCAACGGAGAGCAGCGCGCTTCGTTACAGGATCATTTAGTAATCGCGAAAGCGTTACGGAGATGATACATAAACTCCAGTGGAAGGCTCTGCAGGAGAGACGCTCAGTAGCTCGGTACGGGCTTTTGTTGAAGTTTCGAGAACATACCTTCACCGAGGAGTCAAGCAGTATATTGCTCCCTCTTACGTATATCTCACGAAGAGACCACGAGGATAAAATCAGAGAGATTAGAGCCCACACAGAGGCATACCGACAATCCTTCTTTCCACGAACAATACGAGACTGGAATAGAAGGGAGAACCGATAGAGGTACTCAAAGTACCTTCCGCCATACACCGTCAGGTGGCTTGCGGAGTACGGATGTAGATGTAGATGTAGATTTGTAGCTTTCAGCCCGCCCAGCCCGAGTCTCAAACATTGCATGGGCAGTCTGGTCCGCCGGACTGTGCAGCTGAGTGCAGCCCACTGCGCCACAGCAAGTCGTCTAGCGGCCCGCGGGGCTGTGCGCTTTGCCCACGGTTCATTAGGCTCTGATCACTATGGGACTTAACTTCTGAGGTCATCAGTCCCCTAGAAATTAGAACTACTTAAACCTAACTAACCTAAGGACATTACACACATCCATGCCCGAGGCAGGATTCGAACCTGCGACCGTAGCAAGCGCGTGGTTCCGGACTGAAGCGCCTAGAACCGCTCGGCCACAGTGGCCGACTATTTGCTCTCGGACTGCACCACTCCCATCTGTCCACTGTACTGCGGCGAGACTTGTATCTGTGTGCAGCGTCCTCAAACTTGCAGGGAAAAATATGACCCTACTTCACAGTGTATTGCGCAGTCCTAACCGTCCTTTCAGTGGCTCTTACTTTGTGAATATTACTGATTTCACGCTACAGGATTGCATTCTCTTAAATACCATCTAACTCACTGATTAGCCAAAAATTACACTATGTGATCAAAATTATCCGGACATCTGGCTGAAAATGACTTACAAGTTCGTTGCGCCCTCCATCGGTAATGCTGGAATTCAGTATGGTGTTGGCCCACCCTCAGCCATGATGACAGCTTCCACTCACGCAGGCATACTTCAGTCAGATGCTGGAAGGTTCCTTCACGGAGTGCTGCACTGAGGAAAGGTATCGATGTCGGTCGGTGAGGACTGACACGAAGTCGGCGTTCCAAAACATCCAAAAGGTGTTCTATAGGATTCAGGACAGGATTCTGTGCAGGCCAGTCCATTACAGGGAAGTTATTGTCGTGTAACCACTCCGCCACAGGCCGTGCGTTATGAACAGGGGCTAGATCGTGTTGAAAGATGCACTCGCCATCCCCGAATTGGTCTTCAGTAGTGGGCAGCAAGAAGGTGCTTAAAACATCAGTGTAATCCTGTGCTGTGATAGTGCCACGCAAAACAACTAGTGGTGCAAGCTCCCTTTTCAACTGTCCACATTCTCTGTCGGTCAACAGGCGAGGTCGACTTTTACGCTTTTGTTCTGTACGTGTCCCATCACGTTTCCACTTCACTATCACATCGGAAACAGTGGACCTAAGGATTTTTAGGAGTGTGGAAATATCGGGTGCAGACGTATGATACAAGTGACATCCAATCACCTGACCGCACTCGAAGTCCGTGAGTTCCGTGAAGCTCTGCTCTCTCACGATGTCTAATGACTACTGAGGTCGCTGATATGGAGTACCTGGGAGTAGGTGGCAGTACAATGCACCTAATACGAAAAACGTATGTTTTTGGGGGTGTCCGGATACTTTTGATCACATAGTGTAGATTTACTCCTATGACTGCTGTTAGCACCACCATTAGTGTCCTGCAAATTACAGCCGTTCAGATATGTGCAATAAGCTGCAACAATAACACGGTTTACACCACCACGAACTACACCATGTTCGTGACAAATAAAATAGCCTACGTGGGCACGTTTCTTGGCACACAATTACAGCAGGCCGTTTTGGAAACGTGCTCATTGCGTTGCTATCTGCAGGCGCGAACTAATACGGTGTAACAATCTAGAGCGCGTAATTTTTCTAGGGACTGGTCCATAACTCAACAGGTTTTTGTTTCCCGGCATATTATTATAGGAACTCTTCTTCTAGTTTTGACCAATACTACCACCTGCAGCAATATATTCTTACAGAACTAGGCGGGCATTATGTGTACGTTAGGAATGCTTTAATTTCCTCTTTACAAATAAAAAAAGAAATACGATTTGGCTTCAAATTTTCTCTGGAATGCCTACTTTATTATAGTGTTCATCCCAAGTTTGCCACAGAGCGAGGTGGCGCAGTGGTTAGCACACTGAACTCGCAGTCGGTAGGACGACGGTTTAAATCAGTGTCCGGCCATCCTGATTGAAGGTTTTCCATGATTCCCTAAATCACTTCAGGCAAATGCTGGGATGGTTCCTTTGAAATGGCACGGCCGACTCCCCTACCCTAACCATATCGGACCGATGACCTCGCTGTTGCCCGCAGCTCGTGGTCGTGCGGTAGCGTTCTCGCTTCCCGCGTCCGGGTTCGATTCCCGGCGGGGTCAGGGATTTTCTCTGCCTCGTGATGGCTGGGTGTTGTGTGATGTCCTTAGGTTAGTTAGGGTTAAGTAGTTCTAAGTTCTAGGGGACTGATGACCATAGATGTTAAGTCCCATAGTGCTCAGAGCCATTTGAACGTCGCTGTTTGGTTCCCCCCTCCCCCCCCCCCCCCCCCCAAAAAAAAAAAAAATCAACCAGCCAAGTTCGCCAGAAACTTCGTTGTCGAGTTACGATGCGATTTGTGAAAAAGTGTCTCCGAAAACCATCCACGGCTGAAAAAAATAGTCGACGTCGCGGCCAGTGTGGCAGCATGTAATTTCCAGTGACGGAATTTATAAAAGTACCCGAACTTGAAATCGGACTGGTCTGTTACAACTTTGTCCAAAAGCAGACGAAAAGCGTATCGAGGGAGCAGAGCGGCGGATGGCAGAAGCTGCGAAAGAGGCCCGTAGGCCCACCATGGCCACGAAGGAGATGGAGGAGGACCCCCTTTTGTATATGGGAGGATTGCTTTACGGTTCAGTGATCGCTATCTAGAGGTATGTTTCACTTAACTGCAAACAATTTATTCCTAACGTTTAAGCGCGTTTTTCTCGAAACCGTATTTTTCATATTGGTGGGAGGCATAACTTGAGAACG